>NC_062544.1:212206080-213550477 GCF_016906955.1 Phacochoerus africanus | reverse complement strand
TTCCGTGGCATATTTTGAGGTTCCAGGCTAGGGGTTTAATTGGAGTTGTACCCGCTGGCCTACACCATAGCCACAGCAGCGCGGGATCCAAGCCGTGTCTGCAACCTACACCACCACTCATGGCAGTGCCGGATCCTTAACCCACTGAGCAAGGCCTGGGATTGAACCCGAGCCCTCATGGATCCTAGTCTGGTTCGTTAACCACAGAGCCTACAACGGGAACTCCCCTAGTTTGGATTTTATCGGATTTTTTTTTTTTCTGTCTTTCTCTTAAAACTATATTTTGAATGTGGATAGAAATCATTTTCCTTGGTTTCTCTGAGAGCTAAAATTGGCTTGTATCTTCAAAATAACTTCTGTATAATGAATTACAGCCAAGAGAATCAGCTTGCAAAATATTAGAGTTCAACTAATAAGAATTCAACAAGATGGTGGGATGCAAAGCAAGAAGAATCAGTATGTTTCCTGATTTTTCCCACCCTTGCAAGATCCAGTTAGAAAATGTAAATGAAAACAGAAGGATTCCATTTTCAAAAGCAACAAAGACCTGACTTACCCAGGAATATACCTTTATAAAAAATGGGGACATGCTCCAAGATGAGAACACTAAAATATTCGAAGGAAATCTGAATAGATGGAAAGATAGACACACTCAGTATTGGAAGATTAATTCTCCCCAAACTAATGTAATCCAAGTTCTGTCCTAATCATTTTCCCAGTAGGATTTTGAATGAAACCTAATAAGCTCATTCTAGAATTCATATTACAGAATTCATGTGCATGAAAAAACAGCTGAAATAGTTTTGAAGTAGAATACAACTGAAGGAAATACTTGGTCTACTAAATGTCAAACCGCATCACAAAGTTTTAATCATTAAAACTTTTAATATATTGGCATAGGAATACAGGTAGATTGGAGGAGCAGCATAGAGAATATGGAAATAACTCATGTACATGTGGGAACTTAATGTATGATAAAGTTGGGAAGGACAGGTTATTTAATATATGCCATTGGGAAAATTAGCTGTCAGTTCACAAAAGTAAAATGTAGATCCTATTTCATACTATTTATAAGAACAAATTCCAGATGGTATGATGACCTAAATATAAAATACAAAACTGTGAAAGACTGAAATATAGATGATGTTCTAAGAGTAGAGAGGGCTTTCCTACACAAAACCAAAAAAAGCAAGACATAAAGGAACAGATTGATAAATTTGACCTTATCATAAATTCAGACTTCTGTATATCCTAAAATTAAAAGGGATAAATTTGGAGAAAATGTGACATATGTGATAGATAGTCACTATCCAGAATATAAAAGGAACTCATACAAATGGGTAAGAAAAAGAGGGCTCTTATAGAAATGGATAAAGGATAAAATAAGTAAATTTTAGGAAAAATGCAAATAACCGTTAAACACATGGAGAGATGCTCAGTCTCACTAGAAATATGGCAGATGCACGTTAAATTACCTCAGGGTTCCATTTTTCGCCTACTAGGAAAAGTTCAATCGTCTTAAAGTGTGTGTGAGGAAACAAGCATTCTCATATTTTCTCGTGGTGTTTATAAATTGATACAGCCACTGGGGAGCAAATTACAATTCTTATCAGATCTCAATGCCTTATAAATTAAAAAGATGCATATCTTACTACATGCTAGTTCTATTTCTTGATTTATACTCCATAAAAATGCTTTTATATGTACATAAGAATGGGGCACACACCAGCATGTTCATTGCACATTGTGAAAAATGAAAACCAGCTAAATTTGGCTCTACCAACAGAATAGCAAAATACATACACTGTAGTATATTAACACTATGAAACTGACAGTAGCAGTTGAAAAGAATATAGTAGATCTCCATGTCCTAACATGGAAAGATCTCCAAGACATAATGAGTGTGAAAAAGCAAGTTGCAGAATGATACGGTATCTGCAGACATGCATATACATATGTATGTATGTACAAACATACATGTGTATAGATACATGTACATACATACTTTTAGGAGGATTAATTTAATTCAGGAGGGTTAATTTAATTCATGTAAACCTTCAGAAAGTTAGGCAGGGAGAGGTGGAGGCCGTAGGGGAAAATTTGAAACTGCAGTGGGCTTCATCTTGGTAGAGATTTCAGTGATGGACTTGACTGTATTTAGTATTCAGAACGAGTTTAACTTTCTAGAAACTGAATAACGTTTTTACCTGCAGCCCTCAAAAATATGGAGTGTATCTAAGGCTGGAATGTTTAAATTTAGTTTCAGTTATTAATGATTTCTGCCATGGGTTCCTTCCCCTCTGTTGAACATTGGCAGTAATTAGGACTTTCTTTTTATCTTGCCAGTGTTTAAGTTTCAAATTCAGCAAGTTAACTTTGCTAGAAAAGGCTGATCATCTCATAAAAAGTTCTAATTAAAGCATATACCAGTGTCCACAGTATAACTGCATACCTGAGTCTTTCACACAATAAACTGAAGAAGGTCTGAAATTAAGGTCCAACTTAAAGCTTTTTAATGCATACTCTGCCCAATAGTGGGGCCACAGCCTCCTCCTTTGCTTCTGTCTGCTGTGGGCAGGTTCCATTTTTCACCAACTGATGGAACACAGCATCTGTGTTGTGGTTTCTTTTTAACCAGAATATAAGAAAGTATTTGCTGACTGAAGCCAGAGAAAAAAATAGACCTGAATTTCTTCAGGGTTGGCAGACTGCTGTTACAAAGGTAAGTAAGTGATAAAAATGAAAACCCAGGCATGTCAAGGGGATGGAATTATCTAAGGGCTGGGTGTCTTTAAAGCATTTGAAGACCAGTTGTGAAAATACCAACAGAGAGCCTGGAGGCCACAGGGAGGCAACTCAGAATAAACCTCAGTTTAGTATTCATCATCTGGCTGCCAGGTTTCTCACTGCTTGCTGGGAAAAATAAAGTCAGTCATTTCATCCTGGGGGCAGCTGCTAATGATATGGTTGCTCTTTTACAAAAAAATTTTTTTGGTGGCACCTGCGTCTTGCCTCATGGCTCTTATTTCCAGATGATTCATATAGACCCGGAGAAATACTGAAATGACTGTTTGGATTCACTAAGGGAGCAAATACACTGGGCTACTTTCCAGGCATCTGGGGAATGAGCAGGTGGCCTGAGTGCTTCAGTCAGCACAGTCTAGAAGCAGCACTATGTTTGGCCATAGACGTTAAAGCTGTGTGTGGGGCAGAGTGAGCAGGCCTAGCCTCTCAACTCTGACATAAATACCAGTATCTTAAATTTTATTGGCATTGCTTTGTTTTCTGAGTGTTTTATATGTATGATCTCAGTTGATTCTTACATTCTGTGAGGCAGGCAGGTCACTTAGGAATAAGAAACGTTTTTATTATAGATGAGAAAACTGAAGCCTAGGTGTGACCTTCCCCAAAGGCTCTCGAAACTCTTAACAAAGTCAGATTCTTGAACTCAGGTCTATCTGGATCATTGACAGAATGTTAAAGAGGCGTAGTCTTGAAATCAACCTTTAACCCAAATCTAAAAAGACAAGGTTTGTTCATCCTTTTTTTTTTTTTTTTTTTTAGCTTTTTAATTTTAATTTTTTGCTTTTTAGGGCCACACCCACAGCTTATGGAGGTTCCCTTATTTGTTCATCCTTGAACTATATGCTAACTTTTCAGCTTATGGGCTGGTTTGTTTTCTTTATGGCTGCACTTGTGCCATATGGAAGTTCATGGGCCAGGGATCAAATCCAAACTACAGCTGCAACCTATGCCACAACTGCAGCAACGCCAGATCCTTAACCCGCTGGGCTGGGCTGGGGAACCAGCTAGTTTCTCCACAGTGACCTGATCCGCTACAGTCGGATTCTTAACCCACTGTGCCACAGGGGAACTCCTAAACTTATGTTTTGTTTTTTAAATACCCTAGTATATTAGTTCAAACCAGAATTGAACTTGTGAATTTTCTGAATTTACTCAACTAGTATATCCAGGTAGTCTCCTCAGTTAAATCAGGATTTTTCATATTCTAACACTTTAGGAAAAATACACTAACTAGTCCTTTGGAAAATACTGCTTACCTTTACGATTTCTTTAAAAGAATAGGACAAAGTTGTGAAATGAGATGAAAAGTGAAGACTGACAAGCAGGATTGTTACTCAGTATTCAGAGTGCAGGCATGCATACTCTGATCCACAATTCCATTTTGATTCCCTTGTCAGCGAATTTGATAGCAAAACTAATTATCCAAACGGAGGTTTTAAAATAAGATTTTATTTGACTTTCCATTTCTCACATTTAGGCAAAATTTCTGTAAGTGGTGGTTGATTGATAGCTCTCTTACCGTGGGCAGGTGCCTCCATAAACTCAAACTCTTTTTTTTTTTTTTTTTTGCCTTTTCTAGGGCCGCTCCAGTGGCATATGGAGATTCCCAGGCTAGGGGCCGAATCGGAGCTGTAGCTGATTGCCTACACCAGAGCCACAGCAACATGGGATCCGAGCTGCGTCTGCGACCTATACCACAGGTCATGGCAACTCTGGGTCCTTAACCCACTGAGCAAAGGCAGGGATCGAACCCAAAACCTCATGGTTCCTAGTCAGATTCGTTAACCACTGCGCCACGACGGGAACTCCAAACACAAAACACTTTAAACACTAGAGGTACACACGAGGTGTTTTCGATAAAGACAAATTTCCTTTCTCTTGCTTGTTTTTTCCATAAAAACAGCTATTCTTATCTGAAGAGAAATACTTGGTTTTATTTTAATGATCATTTTGTTTCTCCTCTTAGTGTATTCCACAACAGAAAAACGACAGTGACTGTGGAGTATTTGTGCTCCAGGTAAAGAAGTACTGTTTTTTTTTTGGTATTTACATTGTGTAAATTACATTTGTTGGTTTTAGAGAGGAGAGGTGTGAGGTGTATACACGGTACAAGGTACAGGTGAGAGAGCATTTTTCCTGCGTCCCTTCCTTTGTTGTAGGGAAGCAGTAGTTTCTGCATTTGCATATTGATGAATAATTAGTATCATCCATGTCCTGTCAGAGGTTATTGGTAAGCCACATTGGAGACAGACCTGAATTTGTCCTTATCATAGATCCTTGGCATTGCAGAACTAACTATATTTTTCTTTCTCTCTCTTTTTTTTTTTTGTCGTTTTAGGGCCGTACCCATGGCATATGAAGGTTCCCAAGCTCTAGGGGTCCAATTGGAGCTGCAGCCACCACACCACAGCCACAGCAACGTGGGATCCAAGCCGCATCTGTGACCTACACCACAGCTCATGGCAATGCTGGATCCTTAACCCACTGAGTGAGGCCAGGGATTGAACCTGTGTCCTCGTGGATGCTAGTCAGATTCGTTTCTGCTGAGCCACAATATGGTTGGAACTCCAACTGTATTTTTCTAACCACTGGCAGATGATCTTTAACCACAGAGTAAAAACTAACAAGATTTTTAAATAAGGGCCACACACAAACAGTTTTCTCATGCTGAAGGTCCCCTTAGGTCTCAAAAGGCTATTGAAAAAGTTGTTATACATTACATTTATGAAGGAAATTGTAGTATATAATCTGTGAATTTACAGATTTGCAGAGATCTTGGAAGATGGGTTCACTCATGTGACTCATGAATGTCTGGGGTTTGTAAACAAATTCCAGTTTATGTTAGGTCTAGCTGCATTCTCAGCAAGATGAATCTTGAGAAGAACTGGAGCCCTTTCATCAGTTTTGCTTTTCACAGTATTGAGTGGGGAGGGAGGGAGAATCCCAAGCCATATACTTGCCTGGAAAATTGACTATAATTTGGAGTTAAATGTTTTAAAACAATATGTTATACAAAATTTAACATTTTGCCTCAGACCCTATTCTGTTAGGTCTGCATCTAGTAAAATACACTGGGCTGGTACATAACTCTACATGCCACTTAAGTGTTTCTGGGACCTTTGCAGTACTGCAAGTGCCTCGCCTTAGAGCAGCCTTTCCAGTTTTCCCAAGAAGACATGCCCCGAGTGCGGAAGAGGATTTACAAGGAGCTGTGTGAGTGCCGGCTCATGGACTGAAACTCAGCAGGAACTCTGGGAAGTCTGACCAAATTGGAGCAGATGGTTTGTTACTTGAATCTCCAAACACTTATTTGAATTTTTACAGATATTTCAGATCAGTGGTGTTGGACCACTGTTGTTACCTCAAATTTATTTTTTGCCCTTATTCATTTCTCTAGTTACCATGTACTATTTTTTAATGTTCAGTTTGGTTTCATTTTTAATTTTATGGATTTTGTGTGCCCCCCCCATATTTAATATTTATTATCCAAATGCATGCATATAGACAGAGCATGCAGTGCAGAGTATTAAAAAAAAAAAAAAAAGCCTAGTAGATTCGGTGCAGCTTTTGAGAAATAGTTAGGTGAACTGAATACAGGTTTAAATTTTGATTCCAAAACCTAAAAATGCAGGATGTTTTTGATACAGCATAACTGTAAGAATAGCAGATGTTCCCTGGGCATAAAGGATAACTAGGAGGGGTTTTGACAAAGCCAGTCCTGTTTAATTTTTACCAGCAGCACCTTTCACTGACTTCCCTCTTCAAGTGAGTCGCATTCCTTTTCAAGGGTGAAAAGGAAGTGGCCACAAACTGACTGGTATGTTCTATTTATGGAGGCACAGTTGTAAGCACAGTGCCTGCTTTGGGATGAGTTGAATAAGGTATGAAAAAAAGACCGTGACCTTGGAGGTCTAGTTATCTTCACACATAAGAGATTTCAGTCTTGGTTTTAAGAATTATTACAGTAAGTGCTTTAATCTTATAAAAGCTTTTGCTGGACCACTGAATTTCCTGGATTTTTCTGATTTGGACCCATTAAAAAATTAATATTTGTCAAACTAGTGGTCAAACAAATGAAAATCCAGCCTTTCTAAGAGTAATTTATAGGCTGTCACTTCCCTTATTCAAAACCGAAGACTGACTTCAGGTCTTTTGCAAGAGGGTCGGGAGGAGAGAACAGGAAAGGTAATAAGAAGACTTGATATTGTGGGAGTAGAGCAAATGTTAGTTTTTTCCCCTCTTATTATGTGATCTCAGCCACACACAGGGCTTCTTACCTGGCCTCTACTTGACCAACCCTGAGATTCCAGCCTTTTTTTGCTTTCATGAACTCCACCCTCTGGGGAAAGGCAAAAGTGGCCTTGTCCTTACCCTTAGCTGCGTTAGGATTAAAGAAAGGGCTCTTGCATCTTTAATTTAGCCTTTTGTGATATTAGAAATGAGAGGAAATTAGGAAAGATGCATGTAAAACTATCCAATTCTCTCTCTGAACCGGGGTAGGAAAAACAACAAATGCCTATGTAAGAAACTCAGAGGCGTGGCAGAAAAGGAGTAAAGGGCAGAAGATACTTGTTTTTATGCCTAGTTAGGTTTGGAATGTTGAAAATAAAAAGCTAAACTGTGCAGTTGAACTTGGCCATAAAGTAAGGCTGACTCCCAGCAGTTGAGGGTGGGGTCAGAACATGTTTACATGCAGGGTTCCCGTCCCCAGACATTCCAAGCACCAACACCAGTGTTTACATTGTAAAATAGCCCTAGCACTTTCCTAGTCCCAGACGCAAATCCCTTAGTATAAAACCAGGTCAGTATTTCTCATTGTGCTTCAGGTCATCAAAAAGATTGAGATTTAGAGGCACTCTGTGCTGCTACGGGGAGGGGTTCTGTCAGCATTGGGAAAGGTGACAAAATGGGTTGGGTGTCTTCTTGAGATTTCAGGCATAATTATGCAAACAGATTTTTCAAATCTGTATGTGAGACATTTGCTTAACTTTTTGGGGGGTGGGGGGGGGTAACTAGTAACTAGGCTATTGATTAAAAATGTCTTATACTTTAGAGCTGCATATCTCACTTCCTGACAGAACCAGGCATACAGAAGAGACAGAACTGTGTTCCGGCAAAAATCTTAATGCTCCACAGCCTGAGTTGCTACTTCATCCAGTTAGAGAAACGGTCATGCTGTCAGTAGTGAGATAGAGAGCGCCTAAAGAGAGCTGTCCCAAGTCCAGGGTCTCTTTCATGTCCGGCTTAATAGGGTACTTTGAGCCATTGTTCAGCATGCTTTAGCCTAAATGTCAAATACTTTGCTTAAAATGTTTCTCTCTTCATGAAACTTGGTTTCTGAGCACATAGTTGTTTCCCCTTCCTCCTCTTGTGAGGTGTGTAAACCTCTATTTAGCCCAGGTTCTACATTAGAATGGCCTTTGTCCTGATGTTTGCAATACTGGCTTCCTTGCAACAGACATTTTTGAAATATAGTCTGGGCTGTTGGTAGAAGAGACATTGTTTTACTGTCACTAGCTTGGCACTGAATTGTTAGGGTGCCCACAAGGTAGGCAGACCTTATGCTTTAGGGGTTGAGGGCAGGCCTTGTACAAACTAAAAGCTGCTTATGATGTGCCTTCAACAAGCTGCTCAGTCCTCTCCATCAGCAAACTTAGCAGTCTGTAGTTGCTTTTTTCCTTTTGTTAAGTCTATAGTAATGAATGTAGATTTAGTTCAAATTTTAGTTATGTTCTCTCAAGAGTTAGAGAACCAGCATTCTCTTAAGGGAAAAGCAGCAGTTGCTGCCAGTAATCCCCAGGTCATTTTTTTGGTTTTGCATTTTATTTGCTACTTATCATTCAATATGATTAACACTGGTCATCTTGAATTCATAGTCGGAACAAAATAACAGATCTAACTGGGACACAGCCAGCACAGCACTAGCCCAAGTTGAGCTGCCCCTTTTCTCTGCAGTTGTGGTTTACTACTTCCCTGGGTTAGAATAACTGGGACCCTTCAGGCAACCACCAGTGTGGTAACAATGTGAATTAGATATACTACCTGCTCTGCTTAATTATGTTATGAAACTGAACTAATCAGCAGTTATAAAGCACATACTCTTTGTTATGTGCTAGCTCTGCCTCCTGGCCTGTAGATAATTAAGACTTAGGGAATACCATCAAAAGTGCTCACTGTATTGGGTGTTAACAAAAGCAGATCTAGACAAGCTGTCCACTTAAATGGTACCTTTTGGTCAGAAAAAAAAATTTATTTAAAGATTGTGATCATGTAAAATTACTCAAACCTTCTAGCAAAAATATTTTTTTGAAAAATAAAATAAATGCCTTTATAAATGTGTGATCTCTTGTGTTGGATAACATGTACTATTTGAGTAATTTTTCCCAGTGACATTTCAGTCACAACAAGGCTCATGTGTGACCAGTGACCAGTGTAGGCTGTAGCAGCCCACCCTGTAGCATTTTCTGCAGTGAGGGACGTTTAGTTAGCTACACATGGCTGGTGGCTGCCGTATTAGGTAACTGTCAAATCAAAATGGACATGCAAATTCTGTACATTATTCACAGATTCCCCCCCCCCAAATTGCATTTATGTACCAGAATAAGAGCAGTTCAATGTCTTTATAGGTGAGGAAACAGACAATGGTAAGTTGGTCCAATTTTATTGAAATCTGTTACAGGAGACAATTCAAAAAGGGACCGCTCTCTCTGGTTTTAAGGTCTACAGAAATCTGTTACCTTTTACTGCAAAGTAATATAAAATACATTAATTCAGACTACAGTGTAAAAAGATTTAAAAAATGAACTATATGTCCTCATTAGCTATTTGCAAGTGGTTTCCTAAAAACTTTTTTTGTCTTTTTAGAGGTTCCCAGGCTAGGGGTTGAATCTGAGCTGTAGCTGCTGGCCTACCCCACAGCCATAGCAACACCAGATCCGAGCCACATCTGCGACCTACACCACAGCTCACAGCAAAGCTGGATCCTTAACCCACTGAGCGAGGCCAGGGATTGAACCTGCATCCTCATGGAGGCCAGTCAGATTCGTTTCCACTGAGCCATGATGGGAACTCCTAAATACAACCAATTTATAGATATCTTTTAAAGTTCAAGTAGTTTAAATTTGAGGAAATACACGCTTACTGTAACATGAAAGCTGTTCACACTGAGATACCTGAGCCCCAATTTCACAAACTACTGGAAAATAGACACACTACCGCTAGATGAAAAAATTTCACTTATGTCAGGAAATTATACTAGATTAGCAGTTTATAAATGAGTAGTAATTCACATATTAGAGAAATTATCTCTTGTCTTATAGATGCAAATTAAATCCTCTAGACCGTCTTCTGCATAAAGACCATCAAATCACAATCAAGAACTCTGAAACTTAGCACAGAAAACACAAAACAGATTTCAGTGTGAGAACTGGCCAAAATATTTCCTGAGGGAAGCATTTAAAAAATTTTTTTTTAAACCACTACCCAAGATCAGGTGGCAAAAAAAAAGAAAAAAAAAAATCTGATTTCCCTGGTGGCTCAGCAGGTTAAGGATCAACCTGGCATTGTCACTGATGTGGCATGGGTTCAATCCCTGGCCCAGGGGACTTCCTCATGCAATGATCACAGCAAAAAACAAACAAAAAAAACTGATGGTTCTCACATCAGCCTTCGCATCAAGGTAATGTTTTAACTCGTCTCCTGATATTTTACCCTATTTCCTACTGAAGGTGTCCTCCCTGCGCTTAGAGTATTTGAAGTTCCCTGTAGTACATACCCTGGGGTTTTTTTTTTTTTTTTAGCTTTAGTTAAACTGCATCTTTTGAAAAATGTGTTTAGTAAATACCCTTCAAGTCCTGTACCTGATTTCCAGATATATAAAGCATGTAAGCAGGTGGTATCCCCTGGGACTACAACTTATCATTTTTACACTATTTAGGAAGTTCTCTTGACTCTTTAAGTTTGCCTTTTTTTTTTTTTAACTTGCACCTGAGGCATATGACGTTTCCGGGCCAGGGATCGAACCCATGCCACTGCAATGTTGTGACATGTGACAATGATGGATCCTCAACCCACTGTACTACAAAAGAACTTCTTAAGTTTGCCTTTAGAGATTAGAATTCAAATGGAAAAAAATTCAGTCGTCAAATACCAGTTCCTAATTTAGGGCAAAGCTACATTACATAGCAAAGCTCTCCTTTAATAAACTTTGTCAGGCAAACTTAAAAATTTTTAAATAGTAATTCTAGGTCTCAAGGTAGAAGACCATGAACCTAGTTAGATGCAAACATGGTAAACACTTAAATTCTTTTTCCAATCTTCCTAAAAGAAGTGTATTATTTTTGGCTGATGGATCAACATTATACACCAAATATGCTGCTAAGGAACACAATTTTTTTGACCTGGTAACAGAAATCATTCTGTAGTACATCAATCTGACACAGGATTCTAACACTATAGAATTAAAGGCATTCTTTTGGATTCTGTCCTTTAATAATTTGAAGAGGAAAACCATGAAGAGGCTTCCGGCTCAGTAGAAACATTGATTAAAGCTTGGTAAAAACAGGCAGGTTTGCAGACCTTCGGTAATGCACATCAGATTCAACAGGCCAAAGGAGTGAGTTTTTCATGATGGGGCTTTCACCACTCACTGGTTTTGGGCCAATTTTCCATAGCCACCTCTCCCAGCATCATAGTCCTGTCGATACTCATCTCGTACCTTACATGAAAGAACACATTACAGTATACACACCATTAGTGCAAAAAAACATGCCTCCCACAAATATGTCAGACAAATAGCTAATCCTTTTCAGATGTTGTAATGTGAACAATTCAAGCAGAGCATAATTTTGAGCAACTGATATAAACTTTAACTGCCCTGCAAATTTATTTAAGACATCTTTTTAACCAAACATCAGCTTATACTCAGCATTCAAAAATAGCACAATTCCAAATACTTAAATTAGACTATTTAAAATTAAAAATATGGAGTTCCCGTCGTGGTGCAGCGGAAACGAATCCGACTAGGGACCATGAGGTTGCAGGTTCGATCCCTGGTCTCAGTCGGTGGGTTAAGGATCCGGCGTTGCCGTAAGCTGTGGTGTAGATCACAGACACGGCTCAGATCTGGTGTGGCTGTGGCATAGGCTGGCGGCTGTGGCTCCAATTAGAACCCTAGCCTGGGAACTTCCATATGCTGCAAGTGTGGCCCTAAAAAGCAAATAAATAAATAAAAATATGAAAGTCATTTCAGTACATTTTGCTTTAGTTTTAGATGCTCTTGCAGGTGGAGAATATTTAACTCCTAGCAGGAGTCCAATAATGGATGCTTTTAGAGATAGACGGAATATACTATTCAATGGTTTTTAAAAGTAATTTACCAACCCCAGTGGGTGGTTTTCAGATTCACTTTAAGCCAAAGGTTACAGGCACAAAGTTATTTTCAAAAGAGGAAATAAAAATTGACAAAACACTTGTCAATTTAAGACTGGAATTCCAGGCAAAGGCTGAGCCCAGAGAACCTTCCTACATACCTGGCCCCCAGATCGTCCACGGCCATACTGCCTGCCCTCTTTAAAGCCTGCATCCCAGTCTGTGCGAATGATGCGGTCATCCAGACGAGTTCCATTTATGTATCGCATGGCATTTTCAGCATCTGCTCTTGAATAGTATCTTAAGTGTAATTATTAAGGAAATAAGCATTTCTCCAAATGTTTTTGTAAACAGAGGAAGCAACATCAAAATGAAGCTGAGTTGTTAAGAAATAGCACAAAAACTAATCCAACCAGATGGAATTCAAAACAATAATATGGCTTGCACTGGCTGTCTGAGTTTGGTCCAGAAGCACTTAGTCAAATCTGACACTTATACACAGCTACAAAATCATTTTCTGGATAATTCTGTTAATTATCTTGGCCCTACTGTCTCCATATTTTTGTTTGCAAAATATAAAATATGTTTAGTTCAGGTTTAAATCATGAACTGTTATCTAAGGGGAAAATAGCACCCAAATATGGAGCTATATATTAAGAACAATCTTAAAAAAAAGAAAAAAAAGGGAAACAAATCTGACTAGAATCCATGAGGACATGGGTTCGATCCCTGGCCCCAGTGGGTCAGCAATCTGGCGTTGCCGTAAGCTGTGGTGTAGGTCGCAGATGTGGTTCAGATCTAATGTGGCTGTGGCTTAGGCCAGCAGCTGCAGCTCTGATTCAACCCCTGGCCTGGGAACTTACATGTGCTGCAAGTGCAGTCCTGAGAAGCAAAAAAAAAAAACACAAAAAACCTTAAAAAGAGATTAGGGTGCATATGAATTGCCACTGCATTTCATTAGAAGGAAAGATTCAAAGATTACTCAGGTTAGTAGTTCCAAATCTATTTATTTCATCAGGTCTACTAAATCTTTGGGGTGGTATTAAAACAAGACAAAACTCTGTAATTAACTGGGTTTAAGAAATGCTGATCTGGATTTCTCCCCCTTGTCTTTAGCAGGTAGGAAAACACTTGCTAAAATTCAGTGTCCAGCATCCACACAATACCTAGCCCCCAGTGGGCATTCAATAATTTTTTTGTAGAAAGAAATGAATGCTAAAGGGCAAGCTGAAAAGAAAAACCCTAGCAGTGAATTGTACCCTTTCTTTCAGGTTATTTGCCATCATGATTACTGATCTTTGACCTTCAAAGCAAATGCAAAACATCCCAGTTCTTACAGATGGGTTATTATCTAAGATTTTATTTGCCTTTCTGTCCCCCGTGAACTACTTTACAATTACCAGATGTGAAAGAAAGACCTAGGCACTCATCCCTTGTGTCTGAAGGGAGAGTGGAAGAAGCTTGCAGAGCCCAGAAATCAGATACCAAAATCCAAAGTGGGGAATAGGTTCAAAAGTGGGGCTTCTAGTTCAAGCATCTGATAGCGTAAGCAGGAGCACATTTTCTCTTCTTTCCTTAAGGCCCCCATTAACATGACAAAAAAGAAATACATACCCAAAGAGTAGAAGGGGCCATCAGGAGACTAGAGATTCAACAAAGATGAAGAGTGCTAATAGATGAAACAAAATCACAGTACAAAATATTCTTAAAGAAGACGATAGCAAACCCAAGAGCCTCTTAATTCAAAGTTGAATAAGAAACGAGGCTGCAAAGAGGGTCTAATTAAAGGGGTCTATGTGGGAAGAAAACCTGTTAGCAGGAAGGCATTTAATCCCAGGCAAATAATAAAGTGATACAGTTATAAACCATCTGGAGGAACTGGGCATTATCTTTGATGTTAACAAGCCGAAATACAAATCCATTTTCATTCTGGCATTAGACAAACCCGCATGTCCTAAAGGCAAGGCAGCAACTTGAGAAGCTCTACCTGGGTCAGTTTTTTCCCCCTAATTATGATCAGAAACCCAGGGATCACCAGAAATTTAAGGAAAATTTATAGCATAAATACAACCAAAAGAAACAATTCAAGGAGTCCCCATTGTGGCTCAGTGCTGGAGACCATGGAACAGCAAAACTCTGCAGAACGCAAGTGTCTATGGCCTCAGAGTTTTATTTTATTTTTTTGTCTGTTTGCCTTTTCTAGGGCCACTACAACGGCATATGGAGTTCCCAGGCTAGGGGTCTAATCTGAGCTGTAAGCCACTGGTCTACACCAGAGCCACAGCAACCTACAGAGCCACAGCCTCTGTGACCTACACCACGGCAACGCTGGATCATTAACCCACTGAGCAAGGCCAGGAATCGAACCCACAACCTCATGGTTCCTAGTCGGATTCGTTAACCACTGTGCCACAATAGGAACTCCTGGACTCAGAATTTTATTTTATTTTTTTATTTTTTTGTCTTTTTTTTTTGCTATTTCTTTGGGCCACTCCCGCGGCATATGGAGGTTCCCAGGCTAGGGGTCAAATCGGAGCTGTAGCCACCGGCCTACGCCAGAGCCACAGCAACGCGGGATCCGAGCCGCGTCTGCGACCTACACCACAGCTCATGGCAACACCGGGTCCTTAACCCACTGAGCAAGGGCAGGGACCGAACCCGCAACCTGATGGTTCCTAGTCGGATTCGTTAACCACTGCGGGAACTCCGACTCAGAGTTTTAAAGTAGAGTCTCTTTCAAAAACAAGATGAAGGACTTATGCATTAACTATGTTATTCTATAAACAGCTACATTATGTCCTAAGGATACCCCCTTTTGATATTACAAATTAGATAACCTCAGCCATTGCTGTCCCTGCCCACTAATCTTGTCACATTCATTAATCCCATCAATAATAATCTCATCACCTTCTTTAATAAAAAGATGTGGGCTAAAGCCTAGGTGCCTTTGCTTTGTGGGGACCACTGTGCCTTGTGGTCCCCCACTTTCTAAATGTTAAGAGCCTTGTGGTTGTTATACCTCGATGTCCCTCTTCCAGGATTCCCCATTTCCCTGCAGCTCAGTGATAACAAACCTGACTAGAATTCATGAGGACACCAGTTCAGATCAGTGGATTAAGGATCCAGCATTGATGTGAGCTGTGGAGTAGGTCACAGACCTGCTTGGATCCTGTGCTGCTATGGTGTAGGCCAGGCAGCTACAGCTCCGATTTGACCCCAGCTCAGGAACTTCCATACTTCCATGTGCTACAGGTGTAGCCCTAAAAAGATAAAACAGACAAAAACAAAACACCAAACAAACAATTCAAGGCACAGAAAGTTCAAAAGACATGTTAGATCAGGTCTGGGAAATTTCTCAAACAAAATGACCCAAAAAGAAAATATTAATTAAAAAAAAACAAAAACATCAGGAGTTCCCCTTGTGGCTCAGTGGTAACAAACCTGGGTGTCCAAGAGGATGCAGGTTTGATCCCGGGCCTCACTCAGTGAATTAAAGGATCTGGTGTTGCCATGTGAACTATGGTATAGGCTGCAGATACAGCTTGATTTGGCATTGCTGTGGCTGTGGCAATAGGCCAGCAGCTGTATCTCCAATTCTACCCCTAGCCTGAGAACTTCCAAAAGCCACAAGTGCAGCCCTAGAAAGCAAAAAGCAAAAAAAAGACTTAATCAACTACAAACAAAGCATGGATTTCAGAACAGAATATAAATGTTACCAGCTTTCCTAATATAAGAATACAGATACACTGGAGTTAAGAGTAGATGAAGGAAGGAGAGGTAGAGATAAGTGTCAAGATGCTAATTAGTGAATATCCTCACTTATGTAACCCGCTACGCTCGGGCCCACTGCTGGCCGGCATCTATAGACACACAGGAAGGATACTCCACAAAGCAAAACCCACACGCTGTTTTCTTCATTTTATCCAGGCCCATGATGATTTTCTTTATGTCACCACTTTTGCTGAAGAGTTCATAGATTTGTTCTTCAGTTGTATAAAAGGAAAGATTTCCAACATACAATGTACAGCTTTTCTTCAGTAACTTCTCCTGTTCTTCATTGTCACCCTAGAAATTCAAATGGAGAAAAAGCTAAGTAACACAATCTAAGGAGAGCCGTGCTTAAGTAGAATTCCTAAGTATGGGAAAACTGTCATTAATTCTGATTTGGAAGTCAGTTTTTCTTAATCATCCCAACTCTCAATCATCCCTTGCCAAGGGTGTTAGATTCTAAGAAGAACTTTTGCAAGGCCCAGACTGCTTTTAGTAGAGGGCCACAGCTTAAGGTTATATACAGCCCTCCTTCTCCAACACAAGTGGTATGATTTTTGCCTGCATTCTCCATATTCTCAGAACTGGATCCTTCTCTAATGGCCCAAGTTTAATTTCAGGACCTTGAACCAATATACTAGAAATGACCTTTTTATCTTCTGTAGTGAAAAATAAATGGTTAGAGATAGGGTATTCCCTATATACTCCTATAGAGAATGTTCAGAGCAACAACTGACTGGATGATTTACATGCTCTTATATTTTTTTTGCATTTAGGAGAAAATGTAGTGATCACCAAAAACAACAGATCTTACTATCTTGACAGGCTTCCTAATTTGGAAGACAGGATGAAGCCAAGGACAGGCGTGTAACAATCCTGTCCTGTGTCTGACAATCCCTGGGGACAAAATGGCTTAGCATGGGCTAGACATGGTATCTTACCTACCGTCACAAAAGTCAGTAAGTATGGCTGTTCTTAGACCTTCTCTTCTAGCCTCCACAATGGGGAGGACAAAGGCTGATTAAATAGAAGGCCTACCAGTTGACCTGCTCTCAGGCCCCTCTGACCCAGGTTAGGGCTCCATCATCAACTATATATCAACTATATTCTAGCTTGGAAAGTAGCTAAGTAGATCCACACTCTTTGCCCCACAGCACTTTCCCAAGAGGCTCCCCTTATTATTCCATATATAATGATAATCCAGTTTCCTTTACTCTGAAAATAAGATTTTGCAGAGTTCCCATTGTGGCGTGGTGGAAACAATCCAACTAGTAACCATGAGGTTGTGGGTTCGATCCCTAGCCTCACTCAGCAGGTTAAGGATCCAGCTTTGCTGTGAGTAGAGGTATAGGTCGCAGACAAGGCTTGTGTCCTGAGTTGCTGTGGCTGTGGTGTAGGCCAGCACCTGTAGCTCCAATTCAACCCCTAGCCTGGGAACCTCCATATGCGGCAGGTATGGCCCTAAAAAGAAAAAAAAAAAAAAACAAAACAAAAAAAAGATTTTGCATCCATCTCTGAACGCTTTTAGCACAAGACTCAAAGTAATCCCATTCGGTGATCCCAGTGGTAGACCAAAAACAGGAACCATCTAAACTCACGTCAAAAGGAAAACAATGAAAGATTGTGGTACATCAATAAATATAAAACTATACAACCCCTAGAAAAATGTATTTCTATTGCAATGATACAGAGCATCTCCAAGATAGGGAGCAAAGTGGGGGAAAAAAAAAAAAAAAGGCACAGAACAATGTGAAGGGCATGCTCTGAGTTATATTTCTTAGAAGTATAAATGTACCCAGCTACCATACATAAGAGACAGGTAATACGTTTGCCTCTAGGGAGAATCAAGAGACTACAGGTCAGATTGCTATGTATGAAGTCTCATTTACTTCTCAGAGCTGGATGAGGTAGGTCCTAATTTACTATCCTCATTCTGCATGAGGAAAGAGCTAAGTAACTTGTCCAAGTCACACAGCTCATCAGTAGTTGTAGCTGAAATCCAAACCCAGTCTTATCTTCAATACCCTATTTCCTTAAAAAGTTGACAGGAATCATTCTATGTTAAAAATAGGTTTTTTCAGGACTTTGAAATGAGAATTAAATAAGGTATTCACTTTATATTACTGCTTTATATAACCGACTTGTTAAAATTATGATCAAGAGGCATATTCCTTTCTTTTCATATAAGTAATATCCCAACATAGAGCCTACAATTAAGACAACTGTAGTGTACTTATTTTAATTAAGATAGCTGTAGTGTAAGTACTTATTTAAGGTATGATATTGGCCTCAAATTTCCTGTTTCCCTAGCCTACTAACACATTTTAAACATTCTCCACACCTACCCTCTTCTTTATGTGCCCACTCCTTTCCCAGTCACAGGAGAATTTTCTGAATTCTCACAGCCCCTCTCTTTCCATTCATCATTTCTGCTCTAGACTACCTGCCTCCACTGTAAATCCCTACACTTCCACCGTCCTTCCATTTACAATCCTATAAACCCTAGAGGATTATGAACTCTTAGGGTGTGGAAACTCTTCCCTCTCCCTCCAGAGTTTAGCAAAAGGCTTCAGCAACAGTACAATATAAACTTTTCAAATAACCAACAGTTAATAAGTGGCGCCTTCACCCCACCCCCACCTTTTTTGATACTGAAGAGCTCACCTTAAAAACCCACAGCCTCCCCTTTCCCACAGAATCTGCTATGATGTGGGCCAACCGAAAATTTCCCTCAGCAGTTCTCTAATCTTGACAATCAGACACCTAACATGATGGTCCACTCGGAGGGCTCCCTAAAGGTGGAGGCAAGGCTCAACTTTGTCTCCCACCCACCAGGTACAACTCTGTGAGGCCGTTTTACTGGCCCAAGGGAATGGATGCGAAACACCAAAGCACAGTTAGGCTGATCTAATTTAAGGTAAATAATTAAAAGCCCCGGTATCTCAGTCAAGAAGGTGCCTTCACACGCTCCACATATCAAAAGAATACCCCTTCCCCTCATCGCAAAGTCACAGTTTGTGAAAATGTGAGCTACCGCTACTACAGCCGCCCATCTGCATCGGCCGGGGAACAGGGAGCAGCTACCAGGGGATGTAAAAGGGAGTTTCAAATTCCCCTCCTAGGAGAGAAAGGGATTTGGTGATAACCAAACGCCCTTTCAGCATCCATTCCCCAGTAGGCACCGAGGCCCGGCTTAGCGAGAATGGGAGACGACACAAAGAGACAAAAGCAAGCCAATTCTCAGCATTCTGGCCCGGGACCTCCCCTTCTCGCGGCCCAGCTTCACTCACCCGGAAGTGCTGGTCCCGGTACTGGCTCAGTTCGACGTAGGAGTCGCTGCGCAGCGCCTTCAGCAGGCCACCCGACATAGTGCAGAGTCCTAGCCGACGACGCTTCCACCCCAAGAATAAGTCGGCCGCCGCGGCGGTGGCGGAACCGGAAACGCACTAAAGGCGACTGCCGAAAGTGAAGGTCCCGCGACCCAATCCCAGCGCGGCAGTGTCGTCATTCCGCGGCGCCGGCGCAAACGTGTTCCCTTGTCTGACGTCGCCGATCAGAAGCGAGAGCGGCGTGTTCCGGGTTCCGAGTCGCTCCGAGGATGGTTCTACGGCGGCTGCTGGCGGCCCTGCTGCACAGCCCTCAGCTGGTGGAGCGTCTCTCCGAATCGCGGCCTATCCGGCGTGCGGCGCAGCTCACCGCCTTCGCACTGCTGCAGGTCCAGCTGCGTGGCCAGGACGCGGCCCGACGCATTCGCGCCCTCGCGGCTGGGCCCGCGGGTTCCCTGGGTCGCCGCGCTGCGCGCTTCAAAGACACCTTCACTCAGGAGCTACGCCGCGGCCTCCGGGAACGCCCGCGGCCACCACCAGGTAGTCAGAAGGGCCCAGGAGCAAACCCCTAAACCCACGCTGTGCCGGGCCGAGGTGGCCTGTTAGACTTTCTGAGCTCCACACTGGCCTTGGCGCTAAGGAGTCATCCTGGACACCATGCACAGCTCCGAATCCTAAGACCGTCCGCTTCCTCAGGTCCCACTCATCAAAGGGCCCAGGCCAAACCGACAGCCCTGGTGAAGCCCTCTGTTTGGATAGGACACAGTGTATGAAGAAAGCACTGGAAGCCTGACAGAAAGAAAGACAGACTGCGCCCTGATGTACCACGAGCAGAGAGCCATGGACCAGAGTACAGCGGGAAAGACAATCTGCCCTCAGCGAAGAGGACGAAAACGTAAAACGATACTGCTGCCTCCTCACTGCTCTAGCAGGGCACCACTCCCAGGGGAGATCCTGGATGGAAGACAGTCCTGCAGTTGCCAAACTCCTCTGATTAAATATGTGAGCTGAGTAATGGGTATTGTTACCGGACAAGGTTCTTTTGCCCCACGCTGCAAGCCAAACGCTGAGATGCAGAGGTTTGCAAAAAGGGGGTTTAATTCCAAGGTAGCCAAGGGAGGAGGGAGAGAGCTAACCTCAGATCCATCTTCCCCAAAGCAAGGGGCCTGGGATAAAGAAGAGGCGTGGCCTGGGGAATGTAGGGGAAAGGCAGTTGGGGAAAGGTGTGGTAATTGTAGTCCTTCATAAGTGTAGCTAAGCTGCCAGTGTCTACACGTTGAAAAATGGAGGCTCTTAGCACCAAGTGAGGGTAGAGTTTTCCCACTCTCTTGATGTCAGAAGGTCAGGAGCATGTCCACTTGGTCGTATCCAGCCTTAACCAGCTCAGCTTTAACTAGACATAGCCGACTACAAGCTCCTGGAAAAAAAACTCTGTCAAACATCTTGTTCAGGTAGACTTCTGCTACGTGAAGGAGATGCAAGTCTTAAAACGATCTTGAGTTCCCATTGTGGTGCAGCAGAAACGAAATCTGCCTAGGAACCATGAGGTTGCAGGTTCGATCCCTGCCTCACTCAGTGGGTTAAGGATCTGGTGTTGCTATGAGTTGTGGTGTAGGTTGTAGACATGGCTCAGATCCTGCTGTGGCTGTGGTGTAGGCCGGCAGCTGTAGCTCCAATTCGACCCCTAGCCTGAGAACCTCCATGTGCCACAGGTGTGGCCCTAAAAAGCAAAAAAAAAAAAAACTCGATTAGTGAAGGCAGGTGAAATGGATTTGACTCATTACCCATGGTTTCAGAATGAGTGTGATACTTCTCTGTCAAAGTGGATTAGGATTCTTGGGGACCATGGGCCCAGGTAATACTTGTTAACACATATTGAGTACATAATCTGTACTGGTACTTGCTAATTGCATTCTCTGTGGGTTATCCCACCCCTTAACAGCCACTTTAACATGAGGAATTGCAGGATCCGTAAGTTGTACACAGGAGAGACTTATGAACACAGCCCAAGACCCTAATCACAGCTCTCCAAGGCATTTAGCCTGACTTTCAGTGCTTGCCTTCCCTGCCACCGCTACCACCATCACCAGGGCATTAGGACAGACAACTGCCTACCATGGAAAAGCTACCTGGATTCCTAGTCCTTAAGAGAGTCTAGATATATTCTAAAGACTATGCTCCAGCTAACAGACCCATGACTAACAAGTCCATTGTATATGCTGATTATCTCTGATCTGGCTACACAGTTAATCATGCAAGGGAGAAAGCTCTAAGCCTCAGGAGAAGCTTTTAGGCTGGCAACCAAACAATTTTTACTTTGGTTTTTCTGATGGCCATAGAGGGAGGTAGAGAGGGCCAGAGAACTACCCTGATCACAGAGAAGCGAGAGCAGCTTGTCCTCCATTTTCCTAATGGTCAGAGTTCTGATTTGACACATCACCCTCCAATCTTCCCATCATAGGTGCTTGTGTCTAATCCTCTCTGAGGTCAGTGTCCCACTCTCCTAAGGACCCAACTTCTAGCTTGGCATCCCACCTCCTGTGCTCCCTCCCCCAGACCAGAGGCAACTCACTGGATTCTCCTTTGAGCTTGTCAGCAAGGAGCCCAGGGAGCTTGTTCATTCTATTGCCTTGTGTGCCTCATCAGGCAGTCCCACTCACTATTCTCTGGATCTGGGTATAAGAGCAACAGAATGTTAGCAGTCCCCAGCCCAACCCCAGCCCTCAACATAAACAAGCACACTCGCAGCTGGGTCTTGACTGGCAGAGACAAAAAGAAGAGTGCAGGGACCAATGATGCTTCTGGGCAAACTGGCCGTTTTGTAGGAAAGGAAGGCAGGCAAGAGAAGGAACAGTTGTTTACTCTTTGTGGAAGAAGAGTGTAGGAACCAAGTTCCCTCCATTTTGGTAGGAGTCAGAGCAGAAAGAAAACTGGGTCCTTTTTGCTCCATCAGGTTTGGATGCCTCCCCTCTTCATTAGAGAAGCGTCCAGTGTCTGTAGTCAGCGCTTGTCATCCCACCAGTTACCCTATTACTAAGGAAACCAAATTCTTCCCACCATTCCCCATGGCAACCATCTCCCAGCATGCCTTCCAGGCTCTTCTAAGCTTTGCCAGAAAATGAAGCAGGGAAGCAACTCATTCCACTATCCTGCAGGACAGTTCCTAATCACCCCTTGATGCCACACAAGTCTCGATACCAACACTTTACAGACAAATTTGTTAGAGCTCAGACCACTACAATCTGGAAGAGCTGTTACACCAACAGCGCCTCCAGGGAATTCTGAGGTCATGAACCCAACTGGGGGAGGGAAGAGACAGAAGTCCCAAGAAGCCCAGAGGAATTTGAGACCTTAGAGTCTGGGGGATCTCCAGGTGGCACTTGGCTTTTAAATGTTGGGCAGAAAGGCCTTTGGCTGCAGCCAAACAAGTAAACAAGTGCTTATCAGGTACCAGAGATGATGCTAAGCACTACAGGTGAGACAAATCCGAAGTTGCTAGCAGAAACGTGAACCACAAGAACAATGAATTATCCTGAACGGGTACTAAAGAGGGAAATATCCACAAGTGTGGTCCTTGGCGTCTCCTCCCAGCTTAGTTCAGTAACATCATTTTAGTAGTTAACAATTGGCCATGGTGAGCGTGTTACACCACAGAAATCACAAACGCTGCAGATCAGGGCTGTTTTGCCCCCAGAGAACACTGACCAGCATGACACTGACTTTCTTTCCCTTGGAGTCCCAAGGAAGGTGTGGCGCTAGAACCCTAGCAGCAGCTGCAGAGCAGCCTGCCTAGGAGGGCCTTTAAGATGACCCAAGACTTTAGCTAGCAGAGGGCAGGCCTAGAAAAGCACTCAGGTTTGGTCACTTGCACAAGTGTGTCTCCTGCCTGTGCTCCTCCAGCGTCCTGCTCTCGGCCTGGTTGTCTCTTGTTCTCATGAGATGGCGGGAGAACGAGGACAAGCTTAGTGCCACCACTTCTCACATTCCCAGCGGGCTGTGTTGTGGGGAGCGATGTGCCCAGGTGTGATGGCTTCTACCAGGGCAGCAGGCGTGGATTTGGTATGGACTTCGCTCTCCGTCCTGTGAAGGGGCTTCAGACAGGAGCTGGGGGCTTGGAGAGGGACCAGACCACGTTTAAGGTTTGTGCTCAAGCACCACCAGATACTGAGCCTTATGTCTTCATTCCCACTGGGGCCAACCCAGGAGGGAGAACATCTGGGCTCCCTGATCCCCAAAGGAGATGCAGAAATGTCCTACCACCTCTTTCTGGGACACGAGTAAGAAGAGAGTTGCAGGAGTGGGGGGCCAGGGGTGTTCCAGAACTACTCATTTTGGTAATAAGTACTGAGACAGCAGGCACCGAAGTGCAGTTAGATACACCACACCCACTTCTCTGCTTAGAGCTTTGGGAGAGACATGCCCATCTAGCCAGGGGATGTGCGCTGCAGGCCCAGGAACAACACAGTGTTGGGGGGCAGACACCTCAAAGACCCTCTGATCCACTGTAGAGATGAAAACTGAGGCTGGATGAGGGGAAGGGGCTGTCTTACCATGTAGCCAGCAAGAGCAGACCAGGGCCTGCAACCAGGTCCCCCGCTCTCTACATCACCATGCTGCCTCCTTCCAAGAGAAAGAGGCCAAAAGGCTGTCATGACAGCAAGAGCTAAGGCATCCTAGAGGGGCTAGGAGAAGTCATTCAGGACGTCATTAGGAGATTGCTGTCTCCTTTCACAACCAGGTGCTATTTACGTATTTCAACATCACAGTGGCTGGAAGGGGTAGGGCAGGAACAGACATTTGGCATCATTGATTATACCAGGTTCTTTGGGGCCCTTGGCATCAGGACTGTGACTGGTCCTCTCTTTGGTCTTTGAGGGAAATGGGGTATCAGTTTCCCCAGAAGGCTGAGTGGTCAGAGGCTGTGCATAGGAGAGGCAATGGTGGGAATTCTGGAAGGGAAAGGAAAGGAGGAGAATCAGGGCTCTGTCCTAGCCCAGCCACCCAGGTAGCAGGTGGAGGGACGCCTTTACCTATGGCTGAGTCCCAGGCAGTGGATCTGCTGTCATATTGTCAGGCTGCTCCCCGAGCTCCAGGATGTGAAGGCTCAGATGTTCCCTCCAAGCCCCACTCAGCAGGGAGGACAGGGCTGGTGGGTCTTCCAGGGTCAAGTGGGGAAAGATGAGCGCCTCACTCTTGAGGGGGAAGCTGCACTTCTTCACCGCAGGCCTGGTGGTGCCAGGGGTCACCACAAAAAGGCGGCAGAGCCATGGCCCACCCGCCACCTGGCAGGCTGGTTGTCTGGTGAAGTTGTTCAGGGCTTGACACAGGAGCCAGTCCTCACTGCCAGCCATGTCCACCACCTCCACTGGTGACCCCAGCCCAGGGAGGTGGAGGAGGTGCCGGGGGGGCATGTAGGTGTGGGTGAAGAGGAGTGTGTAGCGGGTGGACACATGCGGGAGCACAGGGGCATGAACCACCCGCTCCAGGTGCCCCAGGCCAGGCACGAGGCCGCCCTGGTGCAGGCAGCCGAAGAAGAGGGCCCCTAGGGCATTGAAGAGAGCGAGGGTGCCCTTGCAGGGTGCAGGCTGGGTCTGTGGACTACAAAGCAGGACCAGGGGGACCAGGAGGGGAATCAGGAACCGAGCCTCCTGGTGGCTAAAGGCAGACAGCAGGGCCAGGGGTGTGAAGTAGATGAGCAGGAGGTGAGACCTGTCCTGCAGGCACCAGGCATCCAGTGCTCTTAGGAAGCCCACCCTTGCGAAGGCCTGGAGGCAGGCTCGCAGCTGTCGCCACGCAGCCTGCAGGGCATGGGCGTGCAGCACCCCAAAGAGCAGGAAGCCGTTGACTGCCAGGTGAGTGAGCTGCATGTGTGTGCCATGCCTCGCCAGGTTTGCAGGGTCCAGGTTGTAACGCAGGAAGTTGGCAGGTGTAAGGACCAGGGTTCTGGGTCTCGATGGACTGGAGAAATACCAGCTGTCCACAGCCACAAACACTGCTGCCGTGAGGGCCGCCCCTGGGAGCAGCACCAGGGCTTCCTTGGTCAGCGACCTGAAGCTGGGGTTTGTGGGTCCGTAAGTACCCCAGAGGAAGAGGGGGACCAGAGCAAAGGCCAGAAAGGTGGGCCGGTTGAAGAAGCCAGCAGCCACGATGCCCCCAAGAAGCCAGCTGCGCCACCACGGGCCTGGAGCAGGCTTCTCAGGTGTGGGGCTCCAGGCTACACGGGGGGATACCAGCACCAGCAGCCACGCAAAAAGCAGTCCCTCGATGGCATTGGAGAAGGTCCTTGTGTAAAAGACCAGGGTGACGTAGGAACCAGATAGCAGGACCAGGGCGCTCCAGCGCTCCGCCCCCCAGCGTGGGGCCAGGTGGTACACGGCCACGTCCAGGGCAAAGGAGAGGGTGGTGAGGAGGAGCCGGGGCCCCACCAGCAGCACATAGCCACTCACTGGGCCAGGCCACGGCCCCCACTCTTCCCAGAGCCTGAGCAGCCAGAAGGCACAGCCAGAGGTCAGCAGTGGGAAGACAACTGTGCGGCAGGGGCTGCTGGGCTGAAACTCCCAGGGCCGTGCAGCCTCTATGCCCAGGACATCCTCTGCAGAGAGAGAAGCAGAGGTGAGAGAGGTCTAAGCTCAGAGAATATGGAAGACACAATTCTAGGGTGGTCCCCAAGATTCCCCAGCCCCACTGTGTACATGCCCCACACAATCCCTGGGACCATGAAGATGACAGATTTTACTCCTTTGATGAGGGTATGTTGCAGGCGACAGCTGACCCTAAGATAGGAAGATCACCTGGATGGCCAGATGGCCTTGACAAATCACAGCATTCCTTTAAATCAGTCTTCTCAGCTGGTAGCAGAAGAGGACATCAGAGATGAGAAGGATTTGCCGGCTTAAAGATGGAGGTGGGGAGTTCCCCTTGTGGCTCAGTGGGTTACCAACCCGACTAGCATCCATGAGGACTCGGGTTTGATCCCTGGCCTCGCTCAGTGGGTTAAGGATCTGGTGTTGCAGTGAGCTGCGGTGTGGGTTGCAGACGTGGCTCGGATCCCGAGTTGCTGTGGCTGTGGTGTAGGCCGGCAGCTGCAGCTCTGATCTGACCCCTAGCCTGGGAATTCCCTAAAAAGACCAAAAAAAAAAAAAAAGATGGAGGGGGCATTGGCAAGGAATGTTGGTGGCCTCTGGGAGCTGGGAGCAGCCCTCAGCTGACAGCCAGCAAGGAAACGTGACTTTAGTCCCATAGCCTCAAAAAACTGAATTCGTCCAACAGCAAGAATGAGCTTAGAAGCAGATTTCCCCCCAGAGCTTCCAGACAAGAAGTCAGCCCAGCCCAGACCTTGTGATACTCTGAGAAGAGAGCCCAGGCTGGATTTCTGATTTACAGAAATGTGAGCTAACAGTTTTAGGCTGCGAGGTTTGTGCTGGTTTACTCAGCAATAGAAATGAATGGGGAAGCTCTGCCCTTCCCAGGCCCCCGACCTGCGCAGTGAGGTGACAGTGTGGACAGGGAGTATAGGGAGGAACAGGGGAAGACTCCATTCCTCTCACTGGAGTTCTAAAGTCTCCAAAGGCAGAATCAAAATGCATCTCCCTGATTACAACTGTTCTGCGTGTGAACGGGAACCAGGGGCGCAGGGGTGGGGGAGGGGTAGGAATGAGCAACTGTGTCAAAAGTGACTAGTTTTGTCTATGAGTCCCAATTTTTCTTTTTTCCCCTTTTTTTTAGGGCCACACCCACAGCATATGGATGTTCCCATGCCAGGGGTCAAATCAGAGCTACAGCTGCTAGCCACAGCCACAGCCACATGGGATCCGAGCTGCATCTGCGACCTACACCACAGCTCACAGCAACGCAAGATCCTTAACCCACTGAGCAAGGCCAGGGATCAAACTGGCATCCTCATGGATACTAGTTGGACTCATTTTAGCTGTGCCACAACAGGAACTCCAATTCCTAATTTTTAAAATAAGAAGCATGTACTCATGAAATTACTTGCAGCCTGGAGCTAGTCTGTGCCCCTGTGCCTCACTGTCTCAGAGCTCTGAGGGGTGGGGTGAAGAAAACTCTTTTTTTTTTTTTTTTGTCTTTTCTAGGGCCACACCCGTGGCATATGGAGGTTTCCAGGCTAGGGGTCCAATCAGAGCTGCGGCCTCCAGCCTTCGCCAGAGCTACAGCAAAGCAGGATCCAAGCTGTGTCTGCAACCTACACCACAGCTCACAGTAATGCCGGATCCTCAACCCACTGAGCGAGGCCAGGGATTGAACCCGAAACCCCATGGTTCCTACTTGGAATCATTAACCACTGAGCCACAGCAGGAACTCCAAAGAAAACAAACTCTTAATTTCTGCATCTCAGCTCCAAGCCCCACAACCTCTCACAGGTGATAACATGGCTGGTTGTTTAGGGCTCTTTGCTTCTCCTCCTTATTCCTCTTTATTCCTCTATTCTTTTTGGTTTGCTTTCTCTATGTCAGAAGGTAAAAGGGAAACAAAAAACCTAGGATCAGATCAATCTGGCTACTTCTGGCTGGCTCAGATAAAAAAAAAAAAAAAAAAAGGAGGGGGTAGAAAAGAGGACTGGACCTCTCAACTTTAAAAACAAATCCATCTGTTGAGCTTTGTGGCAGAGATAGCTGCCTCCCCAATATATCTTCTCTCCTTCTTATTTTCTTTAGCTGGCCATTTGGTCAGACTATTATTTATTATCTTCCCTTTGCAACTAGGGGTGGTCACGTGATGCATTCTAACCAGTGGGATGGAAAATGTCAAAAAGTGTGTGGCTTTTAAAATAGGCCTTAGGGAGTTCCCATCGTGGTGCAGAGGTTAACGAATCCGACTAGGAACCATGAGGTTTCGGGTTCGATCCCTGCCCTTGCTCGGTGGGTTAATGATCCGGCGTTGCCGTGAGCTGAGGTGTCTCGGATCCTGTGTTGCTGTGGCTCTGGCGTAGGCTGGTGGCTACAGCTCCAATTAGACCCCTAGCGTGGGAACCTCCATATTCCGCAGGAGCGGCACTAAAAAAAGGCAAAAAGACAAATAAAATAAAATATGCCCTTGGAGTTCCCATTGTGACTTAGCGGGTTAAGAACCCGACACAGTGTTTGTGAGGAGGCGGGTTTGATCCCTGGCCTCGCTCAGTGGGTTAAAGATCTGCTGTTGCCCCAAGCTGCAGTGCAGGTCGCAGATGCAGCTTGGATTCAGCATTTCTGTGGCTGTGGTGTAGGCCAGCAGCTGCAGCTCTCCAATTTGACCCCTGGTCTGGGCACTTCCATGTGCCACAGGTGTGACTGAAAAAAGAAAAAAAAATGAAAAAAAGATATGTCCTTAAAGAGAGTAGGCATGCCCATCTCTTCTCTGGTGGCCAGTTTTAGACTTGATGGCTAGACCTCAAGCAGTCATCTTGAACCAAGAGGAGGAAGCCTTGTGACCACAGTATCTGAAAAACCTCAAGGTCTCTGGCCCCATCTTCATGATGTGTTCTATACCACCTAGAAGGTAGGTTCCAACAAGGGAGCATTTTAGGTTTGGCTTCCGTCAGCCATCACCCACATCTACAGAAAGAAAGTTTCATTATTTTATCTCACAGCCCTATGTAAGCTTCTTCAAACACTGAGGATTCTAAAATCCTTCTACTGAGAAGCCCATAACAGCTTTTGTTCTGTTGGTATAAGTGGGAAAACATCAAAGAGGTGGCATTTCATTGGTTTGTTCAATGGTCTGAACAAACTCAGAATGGGTCTACACACAATTGATATAATTTAGAAGGTGAACGTCACCATTCAGAAAGGAGGTATGAAGTCTGCACTCCTAAGTAGTTTTTTTTTTCTCGTCTTTTTGCCATTTCTTGTGCAGCTCCCCACTCCCCCCGCCCCCCCTGCATTTGGAGGTTCCCAGGCTAGGGGTCTAATCAGAGCTGCAGCCGCCGGCCTACACCACAGCCACAGCAACGCCAGATCCGAGCCTCGTCTGCGACCTACACCACAGCTCATGGCAACGCCAGATCCTTAACCTGCTGAGCGAGGCCAGGGATCGAACCTGTAACCTCGTGGTTCCTAGTCAGGTTCATTAACCACTGAGCCACAATGGGAACTCCTCCACTCCTAAGTTTTAATGCCAGAAAGGCTCATGGATTTACTGCTTATCTGCACAGACATTTTTCTCCCTTGGCACTCAGTATCCAATCAACTCAACCAGACATTGCTGCAACTTATCTTAACCACACATGGGGAGCTTTACCTGCCATGACCTCAGGAGACTGGAAGAACTCATCTGGGTGCACGTAGCCTGTCTGTGGAAGGAGACACCACACCAGGCGGAGCAGGCTGAGGCTGCCCCACAGCATCCTGGCTGCCAACTTCATATCAAATTGCTGCCAAGACACCGGGCCAGAGCCTAGAATGACTTCAGCTGCTACAGAGGCTATTCTGGTCCCACAGATCTGCATCTGCTAAGGAAAACATTTATTAGTTATTATAATGTAAATTTGTGTTCAGTGGTCTGAACAAACTCAGAATGGGTCTACACACAATGAGAATGTTAATAATAGCTCCTGTTTACTAAGTGCCTGCTAATGTACCAGGAATTTATATGCATATCTCATTTAATCCTTTCCAGAGTCTGGGCCAGTGGGTCTCATTATTTCCATTTTACAGATGAGGAAACTGAGGCCTCTGCTGAGTAACCTGGTTACTTGCTAATCATATTTGCCAAGTGTCTAAATATGACATCTGTTAAAATATATTTGCTAATAAGACATTTTGTTATGTGACTAAAGATGACATTTACAAGTAGGACTAGGGAACCTTCCAAACCTGGGTTTCACAGCCTCACCCTACTCGGCATCTCCTATCCATAAGCAAGCATGGCAGCCTGTCTTACATTTCTGAAAACTTAGGAACCTCCATGGATTCCATCCATTTTTCTTTGCTAAAAATAAACTACATTTGACCCCACTGTCCCTAGGCACGTCCTCCAACTTTCACACCCTGGAACGTTCCTTTTGGAAGGTGATGGTTTGAATGTTTGTGCCCTGCCTCTTCCCACATTTGTATGTTGAAGTCCTCATGTCTGACGTGATGGTATCAGGAGGTGGGGCCTTAGGTCATGAGAGCGGAGCCCTCATGAATGGGATCAGTGTTCTTATAAAAGAGACATCACACATTTACAGAAGGGCTTCTTCATCCCTTCCACCATGTAAGGGCACAGCGAGAAGTTGCTGGCTAGGAACCAGGAAGAAGGCCCCCATTATGCTGACACCCTCACCTCAGACTTCCAGCCTCCGGAACCATGAGAAACAAGTTTCTATTGCTTATGAGCCACTCAGTCTGTGGTATCTTGTGGTAGCAGCCCAAACAGACTCCTCCTGATGGGAATTCTCACTCCCTTGACCCAAAGATCAGCAGGAATTTGAGCCCACTGCACGATGGACCTTCTTATCAATACTAATACATTATCTGGGGTGAACAGAAAAACAAGTCTGACAACATGTTTGTTGCTTCTTCAGAAATACATATGGGAACTGTTCCCTGACTTCCTGACTTTGATATGTATTTTATCTTAATTTTTTACTTTTTTTTTTTTTTTTGGTCCTTTCTAGGGCCGCTCCCACGGCATATGGAGGTTCCCAGGCTAGGGGTCCAATTGGAGCTGTAGCCACCAGCCTACGCCAGAGCCACAGCAACGCGGGATCCAAGCCTCATCTGTGACCTACATCACAGCTCACAGCAACACCAGATCCTTAACCCACTGAGCGAGGCCAGGGATCGAACCCGCAACCTCATGGTTCCTAGTCAGATTCATTAACCACTGCGCCATGACGGGAACTCCTTAATTTTTTACTTTTTAGGGGCTCACCTGTGGCATATGGAAGTTCCCTGGCTAGGGGTCGAATCGGAACTGCAGCTGCCAGCCTACACCACAGCCACAGCAATGCCAGAATCGAGCTGCATCTGCAACCTACACTACAGCTCAGGGCAACACCAGATCCTTAACCACTGAGCTAGGCCAGGGATGGAACCCTCATCCTCATAGATACTAGTTGGGCTCATTACCACTGAGCCACAATAGAAACTTCCTGACTATTTTAAAGGCTGACCTTAAGCAGCTATTGTTCTCAGGTATGATATCAAGTTATAACAGAGGAGACAAGTGAAGCAACAGAACAGGAATCTGGCAGATGTTGATAAGGAGACTCTTGATACTAAAACCTCATAGAGCTTAAAATAACGCTTTGCAGCCTCTGCTCAAACTTCGCAACTGAATTGTGCAGACTATTTTTCCAAAGCCAGTGCGTATCCCAACTTTTTGAGTAGAGTTTTCAGATAGAAGATGAGGCCAAACTTAGCGCTGCTAAGGCTCGGGTTTGATTCCCATTCGGTTGCAGTGGGTTAAGGATCTGGCGTTGCCACAGCTGTGGCTTAGGTTGCAGCTGTGGCTCAGATTTGAACCCTGGCTTGGAGACTTCCATATGCTGCAGGCAAGGCACCCCCTGCCCAAAAAAAGTCTACAAATAAGAGTTTTCTTGTGGCATAGTAGGTTAAGGATCCAGTATTGTCAGTGCAGCAGCTTGGCTTGCTGCTGTGGCGCAGTTTCAGTCCCTGGCTTGGGAACTTCCACATGCCATGGGCATGGCCAAAAACAAAAGAAAAAAGTCTGCAAATAATAAATGCTGCAGAAGGTGTGGAGAAAAGGGAACCCTCTTACACTGCTTATGGAAACGTAAATTGGTTAGCCACTGTGGAAAACAGTATGTAGAAGTTCCTTAAAAAACTAAAAGCAGAGCTACCATATATATGATCCAGCAATCCCACTTGTGGGCCTACATCAAGAAAAGACAAAAAGTCTAATTTGAAAAAGATACGTGCACCCCAATGTTCATAGCAGCACTATTTACAATAGCTAAGATATGGAAACAACCTAAGTATCCATCCACAGGTAAATGAATAAAGAAGATGTGATGTGTATATATATATATATACATATATATATATACATAGAAGAAGATGTGATGTGTATATATATATATATATACATATATATATATATACATAGCAGACTATTACTCAGCCATAAAAAACAATGAAATAAGACCATCATCAGCAAGATGGGTGGACCTAGAGACCTAGAGATTATCATACATACATATATATATATATATACATAGAAGAAGATGTGATGTGTATATATATATATATATATACATATATATATATATACATAGCAGACTATTACTCAGCCATAAAAAACAATGAAATAAGACCATCATCAGCAAGATGGGTGGACCTAGAGATTATCATACTAAGTGGAGGAAGTCAGACAAAGACAAATACATATGATATCACCCATATGTGGAATCTAAAAAATAATACAGTTTAATCTATATACAAAACAGAAACAGACTCACAGACATAGAAGACAAACTTGTGACCAAAGGGAAAAGTGAGGGGAATAAATTAGGGGATTAACAGATACAAACTACTATACAAAAAATACATAAGCAACAAGGATTTACTGTAAATACAGAGAACTATAGTCAATATCTTATACACTGAATTACACATATATGATACATACATATAATTTATATATGGATATCAAAATTCATTATACACATATGTGATGGGAAATAATCTGAAAAAATACATAACTGAAAAAAGTTGCTGTATACCTAAAACTTATACAATATTGTAAATCAACTATACTACAATTAAAAAAACAAAGAGGAGTTCTTGTTGTGGCACAGCAGAAACAAATCTGACCAGGAACCATGAGGTTGTAGGTTCGATCCCTGTCCTTGCTCAGTGGGTTAAGGATCTGGTGTTGCCGTGAGCTGTGGTGTAGGTCGTAGGCGTGGCTCAGATCCTGTGTTGCTGTGGCTGTGGCGTAGGCTGGCAGCTGTAGCTCCAACTGGACCCCTAGCCTGGGAACCTCCACATGCTGTTCGTGCAGCCCTAAAAAGAAAAAAAAGAAAAAAGAAATAGCCATGTTGAGAAAGAAGACAGGTTTTGAGAAGATCCAATTTAGTTTAAGTCATATCAAGTTATTTTCAAGGAGGTCATGGACTTAGGAGTCAGCCTTGGTCAGTGAATTTTTGTGGTCGTGATTTGGGTGGGTGGGGGGACAGGGAACAAGGGGACTGTATTGCAATTACATCAGTGCTTTTTCAGGATGTGGCCACAGACTGCCATGAGGAACCTGGATGTCTCCACAATGGTGAGGGTGGATGGGATGGGGAGATGCTATGCCTCAGCCTCTGCAGCTGCTTCAAGAAGAACTGCTGGCAGATGGCTCCTTGGTGCCTGGGAGAGCAGGTAAGCTGGGACCATGTCTTGAGCATGAGGCCTATGGAACATGCCAGCATGTGGCCACATGGCCTGCAGGAGTATAGGTCTGCTGTCCTCTGTCCCACCCTCGCCCACTCTTATTCTGTCCAACACGATGCCACTGGCTGGGGCTGCTCCATCTCAGTGGTGCAGCCTTTGCAACAGTGGAATTGAGTTTTGTCTCTATGAGGGCTATGTGACAATTCAGTGAGTGGTTTTTTTGTTTGTTTGCTTTTATGACTGCACCCATGGCATAAGGAAGTTCCCAGGCTAGGAGTCCAATCGGAGCTACAGCCAGAGCAACGTGGGATCTAAGCTGAGTCTGCAACCTACACTACAGCTCATGGCAATGCCAGATCCTTAACCCACTGAATGAGGCCAGGAATCAAACCCACATCCACATGGATACTAGTCGGATTTGTTTCCACTGTGCCGCAACAGGAACTCTCAGTGAGTGTTTTTTAAGTATCTAATATTTTTTTCTTTTTAGGGCTGCACTTGCAGCATATGGAAGTTCCCCAGCTAGGGGTCCTATTGGAGCTGCAGCTGCTGGCCTACACCACAGCAACTTGGGATCCAAGCCTCATCTGTGACTTACACCACAGCTTGCAGCAATGCTGGATCCTTAACCCACTAAGCGAGGCCAGGAATCAAACCTGCATCCTCATGGATACTAGTCAGGTTCTTAACCTGCTGAGCCACAACAGGAATTCCTAAAGTATTTAATGTATTTTTTATTTTACTTTATTTTTAAATTTTACTCTATTTTTTTCTAATATATTTTTAAAACAGGAATCATACAGTGTTTGCTTTATAATAGGCTTTTGTCCTTTGGCAGTATCATGAGCATCTCTCCCTATGACAGGAGCGCTCCTTCCCACCAGCTGCACGCTTTCCACCCATCCTGCATCTATTTCCTCCCCTTCCATCCATAAACGTGTTTGACTCTTTGCCATTCTTACAGAAACAAGCAACCAAAATTCTCCTTGAAACTGGATGTGCATGTGCCCTCTCTCTCTCCTTCCCTTCACAGGACAACTCGACCATCAGCATTCACTGAAATCACTACTCATGTCTTATCAACTGTTCTACCCAAGATAGTCTGGCTTTTCTTGGCACCACTGCCCTGACACAGCCCTCTCAAGAGTCTCCTTGGTGTTTTTTTTTTTTTTTTGGTCTTTTTGTCTCTTTAGGGCTGTACCTGCGGCATATGAAGGTTCCCAGGCTAGGGGTCGAATCAGAGCTACAACTGCCAGCCTACACCACAGCCACAGCCATGCAGGATCCAAGCCATGTCTGCCACCTACACCATAGCTCATGGCAATGCCGGATCCTTAACCCACTGAGCAAGGGCAGGGATCGAACCCACAACCTCATGGTTCCTAGTCAGGTTCATTAACCACTAAGCCAAGATGGGAACTCCCCTCCTTGGTTTTCTAATTGTCAAACTCAAATGGGCACTTCAGGCCTCTACATTGCCTGCTGTCTGATGACAGTGACCCCTTCCACAAGACCCGTCTCCCTCTATAGTGTCTTCCTACACTATGAAAAGCTGGGAAACAAAAACCTACATTTCAAAGATTCTTTGAAGTTGGGTTACACAAGTTAGGTTTTAAGAAATTTAGAAAGCAGGGAGTTCCCATCGTGGCTCAGTGGTTAACAACTCCGACTAGGACCAATGAGGTTGCGGGTTCGATCCCTAGCTTCACTCAGTGGGTTAAGGATCCAGCATTGCCGTGAGCTGTGGTGTAGGTCACAGATGTGGCATGGATCTGGTGTTGCTTTGGCTCTGGTGTAGGCTGGCAGCTGTAGCTCCAATTCGACCCCTAGCCTGGGAACTTCCATATGCCATGGGTACAACCCTAAAAAAAAAAAAAAAAAGAATTTAGAAAGTGGATGTGAGGAATTACTGCTTTTTTTTTTTTTTCTTTTTAGGGCCGTACTTGTGGCATGTGGAGGTTCCGATGCTAGGGGTCGAATTGGAGCTGTTGACACTGATCTACACCACAGCTCACGGCAACGCCAGATCCTTAACCCACTGAGCAAGGCCAGGGATCGAACCTGCAACACCTCATGGTTCCTAGTCAGATTCATTTCCACTGCACCATGATGGGAACTCCCTTGCTTTCTAAAATCTTAAAAATTTAGAATTTTTTTCTAAGTTGTAAATTTAGAATTTAGGTTGGGATTGACAGTATCTCTGCAGCACTGACACAGGTCAACCCCCAGCCCAGTACACCATGTTAAGAATCGGGCGTTGCTGCAGCTGCAGCGTAGGTCGCAGCTGTGGCTCGATATAACCTCTGGTCTAGAAATTCCATATACTGCAGGGCGGCAAAGAAAGAAAGAAAGAAAGCTTATGTGAAACAGGTCATATTTCTGCAGTTTCCGTTGCTTGCTCCTGGCAAATGAGATTATGAAGACACGGGGTTTTCCTGCAACTGCTTTCCAGTGGCCAGGCCAGCTTTGGGGTAACTGCAGGTATGGTGGCATCATAATGCATTCTGACTCTCAGTAACAGTGCTGTGTGAACTAAATTATACTGAGTTCCAAGGTAGCCTTTACATTGGCCTGATCGTCACACAAATGGTAACTCCTCCATTGAGTCACTTCTGGGTGTTCAAAGGAGGTCCAAACTCCAGCCCAGTCCTCCACTGCACCTAATGATTTTTAGTAACTGATTCCCTGTTTATTTATTTTATTTTTTTATTTCTTTGCTTTTTAGGGCCACACCCACGGCATATGGAAGTTCCCAGACTAGGGGTCCAGTTAGAGCTACAGCTGCCAGCCTGCACCACAGCCACAGCAACGCGGGATCCCAGCCGCGTCTGCAACCTACACCACAGCTCACGGCAACGCCGGATCCTTAACCCACTGAGCAAGGCCAGGGATTGAACCCACAACCTCATGGTTCCTAGTCGGATTTTTTCCTGCTGCGCCATGACGGGAACTCCTGATTCCCGGTTTAGATTCTTTTCCTGCTGGCTTCTAGTTCTAGTACCGAACTCTGACCATTTGGAATCAGTAGGCAGTAGGCCTTAAAGGATGAAACTATTCATATATGAAAAGAAAATAACTACGAAAAATAAAAATAAAAATAAAGAGAGGTCCTATCATGCCTCAGTGGATTAAGAACTCGACTAGCATCCATGAGGGTGCAGGTTCGATCCCTGGCCTCACTCAGTGGGTTAGGGGTCTGGTGTTGCCGTGAGCTGTGATGCAGGTCGCTGATGCTGCTCGGTTCTGGTGTTGCTATGGCTGTGGCGTAGGCTGGTGGCTACAGCTTGGATTAGACCCCTAGCCTGGGACCCTCCATATGCCGCACCTGTGGCTGAAAGAAGGAAGGGAGGGAAGGAGGGAGGGAGGAGGGAAGGGAAAAGAAAGGAAAGGGAAAGAAATAATAACTACATGTGGGTCACACAGGGGCTGTGTGGGCGCTGCCTGTGCCTCCTAGGGGTCAGGTGCCCTTCTGGGCTGTGGCCTGGATGAGCACGCCCTTCCCTTGTGCTCGTCCCCGAGGCCTCCCAGAGTTTCGTGGCCCATGACTACCTCTGTCGCAGCAATGAAACGCCCTTGCACACTCACCTGCTTTCCCCCCCTGGCCCCTCATTCTGATTTCATTCACCATCTCCGTGTTGGAGGAGCTCCTGGTCCCCAGACCTGCCCCATAGTCTGCTCCACCCTGGGGGGAAAGGGAACTGTCAAAGGTCCAGATACAAGGTGCCTTCCTTCCCACAAGGACTAAAACGCACAAACAAAAGAAAGAAAAAAAGAGGAGAAAATCACTACGGGTCTGTCTTCTGTGTTTAGGGTAAAATAACTCAAGAATGAGGGCAACCCCACACTGAAGACCTTCACAAGCAGACCCTCAGAACATCCGAAAGGAGATACACGTGCACATAGACAGGTACACAAATATATATCAGGCAGAAGGAGAAATGATTCCAGATAGAAGATCTGAGAGGGAGGCGGGAGCTGGTCCTCAGATGAGCTGGAAGGGGGACGTCAAGTGAAGACCATCCTCCCGCTTTCTTCCGGTAGAAGGTCAAGGAGATGGGTACGTTTGCTGCAGCAGTGTTCCAGGCTCACTCACCAGCTTCGCGGGTGCTGACGGGGAGCTCTGGGGGTTTGGCTACGGCTTTCTGATCCCCGGATCACAAATAGTGCACTGTGTTCTTGAGCTCAGTAGTTCCAGGAGTAGCCTCCTGGGTCCCACTCTCCTGTCAGGGGGACAGAGGTAGTCGCTTCAACAGCGGGTCAGTTTTGCAGCTTCGAGGAACCATTCCTGGAGAGTCAGCCTGGGCCTGATTATCCAGCACCTCCGAAGTTTATGTAAGCACCTGCTTCCCTGTATTAAGCCCTATGGTGTTTCAAGTACTTAACTGTTCAAAAATAACAGCAACAACAAAAACTCTGGTGTTCCCTGGTGGCTCAGCGGGTTAAGGATCTGGCATTGTCACTGCTGTGGTACGGGTTTGGGAACTTCTGCATGCGGCAGGCAAAGCTCCCCCAATATATATATATAGTTATAGAATGTATATAAATATTATATGTATATCATATATACACATATAAAATATACATATATAATTATATGTATATTTATATAAATATTATATTTATAATATAAAATACATTTATTTTATATAAATACTATATTTATATACATATATAAATAAAATAACGTTTTCCAGGTTCATCCATGTTTTTACCAGGTATCAGTACTGCATTCTTTTCATATGGCCAAATACCATTACATTATGTGGCTGTATCACATCTGTGTATCCTTTCATCTGGTGATGACCATTTGAGTTGAATCTTCTGGCTATTTTGAAGAATGCTGTGATAAGCATTTGTATACAAGTTTCTGTGTGGACCTAACATTTTCATTTCCCTGGGCATATACCTATGAGTTGAACTATTAGGTCATAAGATAACTCTGTGTTTAATCATTTGCAGAGCTGCCAGATTGTTTTCTTTTTCTTTTTTTTTTTTTTTTTTTTTTGGTCTTTTTAGGGCCACACTGGCAGCATATGGAGGCTCAGAGGCTATAGCTGCCAGCCTACGCCCCGGCTCATGGCAATGAGGATCCTTAACCTACTGAGCAAGGCCAGGGACTGAACCTGAGTCCTCATGGACCCTAGTCAGATTCATTTCCACTGAGCCGCGACAGGAACTCCAAGATTGTTTTCCGAGCGGCTTTCCACTAGCTGTTTGAGGGTTCTGAACTCCCCACGTCCTGAGCAACATTTGTTGGTATCTGGCTTTTTGATCCTAGTGGGTGTGAGGTGGTATCTTATTACGGTTTTGATTTGCACGTGCATCTCTTTAAGTCAAAGGAGTCTTTCCCAGAAGTCCCCCAGCAGACCTTCCATTAAGTCCCATTGGCCAGAAGGGTATCAAGGAGACCTTCCTAAACCAATCACTGGCAAGGGGAATGGGATTTCCAGTGAGGACTCGCTTCCTTGTTTGGAGGTGGGGCTGTGAGCTGCCTCCTTTGAAGCATAGGCATCCTGAGGAGACCGCTCACCCAAACATCAGGTTCTGTTAGGGAGGAGGAAGTGGGACAGAGGATCGCAGTGTAGCTGTGTCATGTGGCTTCTGCAGTGCCAGGCTCTGATGGCTTCCCTCCTTCTGCTCTGACCATTTCTTCCCAGGCACCTCTTCCTCTGCCCACCCCTGAAAGGTCAGTGCTCCCTCCTCATCATCCATACTCTTGGGTTGCCTCATTTATTCCCATGGTTTCAATGTCCTTTTGATGATTTCTTAGATTGTTTCTTTTCTGAGCTTCAGATTTATAGATAAAAATAATAAAAGAGTTGCCATCTTTGGATACTTATTATATTCCAGGCACTGTACATGATCTCATTTAACTTGTAACAGCCTCATAATTCTATTGTTACCCCTGTTTTATAGACAAATGAATAGGTTTAGAGAGATCAGGTTTTTTGCTCAAGGCAACAGAACGAGTAGGCTGATGACAGTTGTGGCTGGACCCAGTCTGTTTGACTCCAGAGCCCTGATCCACTCACGGTTGGGCTTCTGCCCCTCCCTCAATCACAGGGCAGCCAAAAAGAATGCATCATTTTCCCTTGACCCAACCCTGACCATGTGGTCCCTGAAGCCGAGAAGGAACCAGTTTTTCCAGTTAATCAGTCCAGACACTCAAGGGTCACCTTGCATCTTCATCCCTTCCCTATGGGACATTAGTTTTGCTTTCTAAACAACCTTTGAATCCAGCACTTGTTCTTCATCCTTCATTGGCACTACCCTGGGGTACATGTTGCCTGAGAATCTTCAGCCCCGAAGGTGGCCATGCAGGGCCTCTAGCTGCAAGCAGTCCCCTCCTTTATCACGCCAGTGTGTTACACAAGAGGCATCATTTTCTATATGTGCATAATGAGAAAAATATAGAGAAGCAAGACTGCACTCACCTCTCTGCTTTCCCTCCCCCACCTCCACCCACCCTCCTACTGCAGCCAGATAGAGCCATTGCATAAAACCTCTGGGTGGGGGCGTCAGGCCCTCACCATACCCGAGACCAAGTCCACATTCCAGATTGTAACATACCAGGCTCTCCACGGTCCCCAGTATCCTCTCTAGCCTACATTCTCACCTCTCTGTGTACAGAGCTTGGAGCTCTAGAAACACTGCATTTTTCTGCAGTCACCTCTATTCTGCATTATCACCTCAGCCGTGCCTGTGCTCACATTGCTTCCTCTGTGGGATATGCTTACAACATGGAGGTTAAGCCAAGCTTTGGCCCTGAGTAGACCCCTGTTTCCAATCCTTGCTCCGTCATGGTGAAAGAGCACTGAATTTCTGTGAATCTCAATTTGTAATTTATCTGTAAAATGAGGATAACAATAGCACCTACCTCCGGCTTTGTGAAAACTGATTTTAAAAACTGCCTGGGAGTTCCCGTCGTGGCTCAGTGGTTAACGAATCCGACTAGGAACCATGAGGTTGAGGGTTCGATCCCTGGCCTTGCTTAGTGGGTTAAGGATCCGGCGTTGCCTTGAGCTGGGGTGTAGGTTGCAGATGTGGCTCGGATCCCGCGTTGCTGTGGCATAGGTCGTTGGCTGCAGCACTGATTAGACCCCTAGCCTGGGAACCTCCATATGCCACGGGAAGCGGCCCTAGAAATGTCAAAAAGACAAAAAAAACACCCCAAAAACCAAAAAACAAAACAAAACTGCCTGAAGCCCCAAGAAGCTGCCCATTTCCGCAGCACCCTATGCCAGGCCTTGCATGGCGCCACACAATGTGGGTGCCATCTTATTGCTTCTCCATCCTCTAGGGCTGAGGTCACCTGGTTCTGGGATCCATTTGGCTCCATCTCAGCCCCTCTAGTCCACCCAGACAGGCCCACGCTGCAGCCAGGATCAAGGACAGAGTTGGAGATTCCTGGAAGAGGTGGCGGCATAGCGCAGGAGTTCTCCAGAAAGAGACCTACCCCCTCTGGTTCAGGCTGAGGCCTCCTGAGGAAAGGACCCTGGGGCCGTCCCTAGTGGGCTGCTCTAGTGGGTGGAGCCAACACCATGGGCAGGACAGCTCCTCACCTAAACCCAATCAGGATGCAAGCTGCTCATTTATGACAGAATCACACTGAGCGGCCCTGTGGGGGTCCAAATTCTGCAGTTTCCAAAGCCTGCCAGGTGTCTTCACGACGAGAGGAGCCGGAGGCTCTGGAATAAAGGGATAGCGCTCAGGGCTGCGGAGATGCCGCTGTGGGGAAGCGGAGCAGCTGCTGATAACCACAGGCAGGGGCATCCTGCATGCGTGTTGATGTCTGAGACCAGCGAGCTGGGAGAGATCATCTCAGTGGCAGGGGTACAGCGAAGTGGAAACCGCTGCTGTGGGCACAGGAACGGGGGTCTGGGGGAAGCTGGGGAAGAGATCCCCAGGGCAGAGAGGACAGGAAGGGTGAGCAGAGACACTTGTCTTTCTTGCTGAGTCAGAGGCTGGGGCCATTCTTGGTGCCCCATCTTTCGCTGGTGCCCACTGTGTGCACAGTAGCGTGCTCTGGGGACACACGTCCACGGACACGGTCCAGAATGGCAGCCATCCATGTGGCACTTCTAAGGAAGTTCATACAAACTTCCCCCTGATAAAACTGCTGAGTTGCTGCTTATGGAAAAGAGTGGCTGGCCCAAGTTTCGGTTCCTTCTCTAGATCCGGTACTTGGAGCAGGGTCTAAAGACTGCCTGGGCGGGAGTGCTGGAGAAGGTCCGGGTGCGAGGGCCAAAGGCGTCTTCTCTGGCTTGAAACACACCAGGACCATGTCCAAGGACAGGATCTGGTTCCAAACTCTGGGGTCCATCTCAGGCGCAGAGGGTGAGAGTGACTTTCCTGAGTCCGTTTTCCTGTTTAGTATCGCATTTCATCCTCCCTTCGACCCTGGGGGCTATAGTACACCCAGCAGGTGCCCCATCCTGGAGGCACTGGAATGGCTGACCCTGGTGCCTCCTTCGCTGGTTGCCCGAACCCACCCATGTTCATCCTTTGATTAACAGAGTGTGCAACATACAGCATTAAACACACATACGGGAGAGTGGATGAGAGCAAGGTATCCCAGTTAACTGCCGTGTGTCATTTAATCATTCATGACCTCATGGTTCCCACTTGCAAAATGGAAATTCTGCTCTGCCAGCTGAGAGTTTCCAAATAATTTTGACAGTGGTTGCCAGTTTTTGTTTTTTTTTCTTCTTTTTAGGGCTGAAACATAGCGTAGCATATGGAAATTCCCAGGCTACTGAGGCAAATCAGCTGGCCTATGCCACAGCCACAGAAATGCCAGATCTCAGCCATGTCTGTGACCTACACCACCACTCACTGCAGCAACACCAGATCCTTAATCCACTGAGTGAGGCCAGGGATTGAACCCCCAGTTCTCATGGATACTAGTTGGGTTCCTTACTGCTGAGCTGCACTGAGAACTCCTGGTTCCCAGTTTCCTGAGGCGAAGGTGTCTGTGGGTGAAAAGTGGCATGAAAGGAAGGGTGAGAGATGTGCTCCTCGAGGAAAGCTACAACTGTCCTCACCATATCGTGGGTCCCACAGCAAAGTCCCGCAAAGCCACCAACCAGAGTGCGGCAAGATCGCCTAGAGCATCCATGGTGACAGCGCTTTTGCCCTTGTCGGTGCCTCCATGCAACTCTGGGCAGGGAAGCCATCCTCTTACCCTTCTGGAAGGCAGGCCTGCCCAAAGTGCACCACACAAGGCCAGAAGTGGCAATTCTTCGCTATGTGTGATCTGTCCCTGCTCATAGGTTTCAGGCTCAGCCCTTTGCAGTTTTTGGTTTCATGTTCACCAGGGACCCTGGAGGTAGCTTCCTTATATGCCTCTTTTATAGATGGGGGAAGTGAAACTCAGTAAAGTTAGGGAACCGCCCAAAAACACAGTAGTGGGATAGGATTCAAATTTAGGCCTCCGAGTCCAAAACTAGAGCTCTCCAATGGCATGTACACACAGACTCCCTTCCCCTTCCCAAGAAAACGCCACCACGCCCTTCCCCTAGGCTGGGGCAGGTCAGTGCTCAGGGCCAGCGGACCCTGGTTTGAGGAAAGTTGCCCACGAAAATGTGGGGCCATAACTGCTCGGCCTGCCTTCCCAGTCTCCAGCCTCTGCTGGTCTCTGGGCAGCTGGCAAAGGTAGAAGCAATTGCCGTTCTTCCTGCCCTTTCCTCCTCCCCACTTGACCACCCCCGCCCTACGAACTCTTCCCCAGCCCTTGTTCCGACTCACCGCGTGCTGTTCCTGGCTGCACCTGCCCCCGCCAGCGGCTTCCGGCCCCGCAAGAGTCCGCGCAGGGGGTGGGTCCGGAGCCACCAGGACAGAGCACTGGAGCCAGGCAGCGTGTCCTCAGCGCGGCTGCCTGTCTGTCTGGTCCAGGGAATTAGGCACAGCGTGCAGTGCGCCAGGCGGGGCGGAGGTATGGTGCAGAGGGCTGCAGACCAGCGTGCCCGCCCGCAGGCGGGGCCACCCGAGGCGTCCCCTGCGGTCCGGGCTGCGGCAACGTTGGGGGGGGGGGGGGAGGACGACGACGATGGAGGGTCCCCGGCGGCCCTTGGGCCGAGGCAAGCCGGGCAGTGACTGGTCGGTTCCCTTCCCGCGTTCCATCTCACCCCCCCTAGCAGCGTCCTCCTTGGCGAGCCACGCCTGGTGAGCCGTCTTTTTAGCAGGAGGGACAATTAAGCAGAACATTTCTAGGCCATACTTCTTTGTCACTCAGTTTCTGAATTCTCTGTGGGTGGGGCTCTCTATGGCTGAGATGACCTGCTCTCTGGGGTGGAGCAGGGCGGGCGGGAAAGGCACCCCGGAGAGGCTCTGCGGGCCTGGTTTGGGAAACAGAGCGGGAGAAGCAGGGTCAATTTCACCGCGACCCAGTGCTTTTCAGGCTGTCGCCACCCCCGCCGCTGCTGCGCTCTTTGTCCTGGAAACAGTCCAGGGGCGGGCGCCCCTCCCCATCTCTGTATTCTGCAAGTGGGGGAGAGGCCATTGGCCCAGGGTTGCCCGCCAGTCGGAGGAGGTCACTGATGCCTGGGGGCCCAGGCTCCCTTCCCCGCCGCTCCCGGTCCCTCTGCGGGGTGAGCGCCCCGAACTGATAGGCTCCAGGGCAGAGGTCAGGGAGCCACTGGGGGTCTCGCCGCCTCCCGGGTCCCACTGGGTTCCTGCCCAGGCCTGGAGCTGTGGACCAAGCTTGAAGGCTGGCGACTCGTGGCGGAGTGTTACACGAAGCCTCCTGAGGGAGGCTCACCTGCTCTCACTACAGCAAATGTTTTTTTGAAGGTCTTGAGCAGAATCCCTTCCCCTGTATTCCCTTTCGTGTTTCATAGTAGCCCTCACATTAGAAAAAAGAAAAAGAAAAAAAAAAAAAGAAAGCCAACTCTACTTTGTTGAGAAATTATTTACATACAGTAAATACCAGAAATCGTAAGGACTAAATACAGTACAGAAAAGGGCTCATTTCCCCCCACTCTGACCCAGCTTCAGGGTGCTGTCTGCCCCTCCCTCAGAACCTCTCCCGCCCTGGGGTTCTCATCTCAGTAGTTACCAGTTACCTTGTATCTAACTGAAGTCTTTCCTGCTTTTACCTATCTATCTATCTATTAATTGTCTTTTTGTCTTTTTTGAGGGCCGTACCCATGACATATGGAAATTCCCAGGCTAGGGGTCTAATTGGAGCTGTAGCCACCGGCCTACACCACAGCCACAGCAACACCAGATCCAAGCCACATCTGCAACCTACACCACAGCTCACGGCAACGCCGGATCCTTAACCTACCAAGCAAGGTCAGGGATCGAACCTGCAACCTCATGGTTCCTAGTCAGATTTGTTTCTGCTGAGCCACGATGGTAACTCCTAATCTATATTTTTAATCAATGTAATACATGTGCACAGCTTAAAAAGTTCATAGGGATACAAAAAGCTTACGTGAGAAACAGCAGCCAGATATGAGAGCCTTTCCTAAGCCTGAAGATGTAACCAAGCAACCCTGACGCCTTCTCTTCTCTGGTCAGGACCCCCTTTCTCCAGTCCCTTACCTCCTCTTTCATCTTCCTCCTCTTCACTGTAACACCTGTAATCAGGACTAGCCTGTAGGAAACTGGAAGTCAGGTGCAGAGCCTGTGCTGAAATGGTCCACACAGTTCCTCCTCTCGGCCCTGCACTCACATGGAGTGGGAGACAGAGTTCTCAGGTGGTCCAGACTCAGGAAGAGCTGAGATCCTGGCTCAGGTCCTGCTGTGGTTTTCCTAGCTCACAAGTCACAGGTCGGTTGCAGTAGCAATGTTTCCTTTCTCATCCAGGGGCTGGAAGGAGCGGGAATGGGAATTCAGCACCTGCGTCTGGGTAGTGGCTTGGTTCTGCCACCAGCTAAATAGGTGAGTGACCCTGAGCAGGCTGATTCCTCCCTCTGTGCTCCAGCTATAAAATAACACTGGAATTTTTAGAAAGCCGCACAGCTCTAATGTCTTAGAGGTAAGTCCCCTGAAAGAGCCCTAGCCCTCTCCAGCCAGGATGGCTCTGATCAGTGCCCCACGGACTGGCCATTGTGGTGCCCTCCTGATTCTCTGTGCCACCAGGCCCAGGAGCCTTGGTTGGGTGGGGGCCGTCCTACCTGCTTTACCATCTCCTCTATTTGCCTGATAAAGCAGCTTCTTCTCTTGGCCCCCAGGCAAAGGAGGGAAGGAAGCAGAAGATGACATCACAGGAGGGAGTATTTGGACCTTACCATTTGGATACAAGACTTGATGCAAAGGACACTTTACCCCCAAGGAAGATTTGAATTAAAACACTTAATTCAGTGGATAAGCAACAGGTCCTGCTGTATAGCACAAGGAACTCTATCTAGTCACTTGTGATGGAACATGACAGAGGATAATGTGAGAAAAAGAATATGTATACACACACACACACACACACACACACACACACATAAAACTGGGTCACTTTGCTATACAGAAGAAATTGACAGAGCATTTTAAATCAACTATTAAGAAAAACACTTAATTCAAACTACACAAATCCTGATTAAGTTTTAGACAGAATTTTCCAGAGTGAACTCCACTAAACTGACAATTACTTGATTAATGCTTTTTTTAAGTATACAGTTTTCTTTTTTCTTTTAATACAGTTTTTAAAAAAATATCGATATAATGGCCTACCTTAATGGTTTACTGACATCTTCTGCTGCCATGGGACATGAAGGGCTCAGACATCAGGGGTGCACACCTGGATCAGCCTTGGCTAGGACCTTTGAGTTTTGATCTCCAGCTTAAAAGCCTCATCTTCTCCCTAAAGTGAGAAGGGAAACCATTGAATGTGAAGGGTGTGATCTAGGTCGGCTTCCCTCAGCTGTGTGATTCTGCATCACTTGCTTAAATCCCCTAAGCCTCATTTTTCTCACCTGTAAAATGACGAAAATAAAACCTACCTGCTGACCTCAGAAGAGCTGTTTGTTGTATGTAAAAATAAGTAATTATTACCACAAACCACAATAGCATTAAGTAATCCCCGGCTCTAATCCCCATCCCCAGTAGGGGGAGCTCCAGAAGATGTTACTGTTAACGGCACCTCCATGATTAATGGAACAGGCATCATTTGCTTGCTCTGACCACTAGGTGGCACCACAGATTTGGTTCTGTGAGTATTTCAGTCTCAAAGGCAGTGCTTTGTGTTTGAACCACGTAAAAATGCTGGGGGTTTTTTTTGTTTTTTTTTTTTTTTGTTTTTTTTTGGAATGCCAATATCAGCTAATTACTGACAGTTTCTTATGGTTCTACGTAAATTTTGCCATGGCGCCTGCCTTGGTGTGTTACTTTTAGGCTTTGTCTCAGCAAGCCCTGCTGCATTCCAGGGACAAAGCAGCTGAAGCCTTTAGGAAGCCTGGGCAGTGCCTTCCACCCAGGTGGCCTAGGCTGCTGGGGTACACCCAGTGGACAGCGGGGATTTGCTGCCAGAGACCTGGGGGCAAGGACCCACCCAGGCTGGGAAGAGAGAGCTAGAAAGACAGCATCAGAGTTAAGGACAGAGCCAGAGACACAGACTGGTGATCACAGGAATTTGATTTGTAGACAGAGGTCTCTTACTTTCCATGAGTACAAATTCCCTTGCTGAGCCCAGAAAGCCATTTCCCAAGGAACTCAAAGGACAGACCATGCCCAGGTGACCCTGACCTCTGTTCCTTGCTTCCCGTTCCCGCACTCCCTCCCCAGGGGTGCTGGCCCTGGGCCCCCAGTATTGTGAAAGAAGTTGAGAAACAGATCTCAGATCATTAACAGAATTGACTGGTGACCCCGAGAGGTGGGAGTGACTCACCTGAAGGCTGGGTGGGGCTCTGGGACCATCCTCAGGCAAGGAGCCCCCCTTGTCTGACCTTAAGCTAAGCAAAGCTTCATCTTTGTGTGGATGGGGAGGGGTTTCCTTTGGGCCATTTTCTGTGCCTTTCCAACCTTAGGGGCTCAGGTGTTCCATATATAGGTCAGCTTGGATCTACTGAAGGAACAGCAGCACGTGATGAGTAGCTTTTTCATATTTGCACTTTTTTTCTCCCAGAGACAAGAGTTCAGATAAGAAGGTTTTTCTCTGTATGTGAAGAATTCACGTAATTTTTTAAAAAAAGGTTATCTTCCAGAAAAATGAGAATTGTTTAATATTAGGAACTCTTTATCAATTTAATTTACCATGTTAATAGTTCAAAAGAGAGTCATATGATTACCCTGATAAACGCTGAAAAATTCAACAGCTTAATCTTGGTAAGCATTTTTTTTTTTTTTTTGTCTATTTCTAGGGCCGCTCCTGCAGCATATGGAGGTTCCCAGGCCAGGAACCTAATTGGAGCTGTAGCCTCTGGCCTACACCAAAACCACAGCAACGCTGGATCCAAGCCGCGTCTGCGACCTACACCACAGCTCACGGCAACGCCGGATCCTTAACCCACTGAGCAAGGCCAGGGACCGAACCCGCAACCTCATGGTTCCTAGTCGGATTCGTTAACCACTGAGCCATGACGGGAACTCCTTGGTAAGCACTTTTAATAAAATAAGAATAGGTGTATACTTCCTTAACATGATAAAATATATTTATCTCTATCAAAGACAGCATTGTGCTTTGATAGAAGCTCTCCCAACTCAAAGTCAGGGACAAGAGAGATGTGTCCATGTTTACAGCTATTATTTAACATTTTTCTGAATGTAGTAGCCAATGTATAACAGAGGCATAGAAATCAGAAAGAAGAAGGAAAAGTGATTATTTCCAAATGACACAATTTTATCCCTGGAAAACCCAAAAGATTTTGACTCAAATATATTAAAAATCAAATGCTGGTGAAGATGTGGAGCAATAGGAACTCTCATTAATTGCTCATGGGATTGCAAAAGGGGACAGCTACTTTGGAAGATAGTGTGTGTGGTGGTTCCCACAAAACTAAATGTCTTCTTACCACATAATCCAGCAATTGTGCTCCTTGCTATTCCCACAGATGCGGTGAAAACCTAGGTCCACACAAAAAGCTGCACACAAATGTTGACAGCACCTTTATTCATGATTGTCAAAACGTGACAGCAACCGAGATGTCCTTCAGTAGGTGACTGGATAGATAAACCGTGGTAAGGCAGACAATGAATATTATTCATCACCAAAAAGAAATGAGCCATCAAACCATGAACAGACATGGAGGAAACAAATGCATATTGTTAAGTGAAGGTAGGCAATCTAAAAAGACTATATACTATAGTCAACAGTGTACTGATCCCAACTATATAATATTCTGAAAAAGGCAAAACTATAGAGATAGTAAGAAGAACAGTGGTTGTAGGGGTCCAGGGGATGGGAGGAATGAGGAGGGGGAAGACAGAAATTTTCAAGCAGGGAAACTATTCTATGTGATACTGTAATGATAGATACATGTCATTATGCATCTCAAAACCTGTAGAAAGTGCAACACAAAAAGTGAACTCTAATGTCAACTATGGATCTTGGCTGGTAACATGTCAATGTAGGTTCATCAGCTGCAATACAGGTTCCACCCTGCTGCAGGACGCTGATGGTGCAGGAGCTGTGTGTGTGGTGGGGGGAGGGCAGGAGTAGGGCCATGTGGGAACTCTTTATATTTTCCATTCAGTTTTGCTGTGAACCTAAAACTGCTTAAAACAAAAAAGTATCAATTAAAAAGTAAGTATTCTGAACAGCAAAATAATGCAGTACGATGTCTGGTTTCAAACTAATATTCAGAAACTATTGATTTCACACTTACAAACAACAACTAGAAAAAAAAAAAAACAAATAGAAGAAAAGCTACTTACCATAACAAAACCACACAAAATGAAACAGCTAGGAATAAATTTAATGAGATTTATGCGATGGATTTCTCAAACTTTAAAATTCTACTAAGGGATACTAAAGATAATCTGAACAAATGGAAAAACATACCACTTTTTTAGAAAGTTCATTTCCTCAAGGTTGTATAAATTTAACAAGAGCCCAATAAAAATACCAACAGGTTAAATATTGTAAATCAACGTTATCTCAACAATAACAAAAAAAAATGCCAACGGGATTATTTTTTTAACCAAACAAGTAGGAATATCCAGGATAAATGAGTGGGAACCAGACTTATCAGCAAATAAAATGTCTTTTCTTATCACACTATTATAACTAAACTAGTGTAATACCAGCACAGAGAGAGACAGGTCAGCAGAAGAGAATAGAAAGAAAAGAAGTAGATTCAAATACAAGGGAACTTAGGATATGATCAAATCAAAATTCCAAATCAGTAGAGGAAAACTATTCAATATAAAACTGCTAGGCAAATAGGCTGTCATCTGAAAGAAAGAAAATAAAGAATTTTTCAGTACCTCATAGAAAGATGACTCTGAGATTGACCAAATACATAAACATTAAAAAATATGAAATCACAAAATACTGAAGAAGCAAAGGAAGGATTTAAAAAAAAATTTGTAGTTGAGAAAGCACTTCTTCCCCCAAGCCTTTTATTTTATTTTTTTGTTGTTTTAGGGTTGCACCTGTGGTATATGGAGGTTCCCCGGCTAGGGGTTAAATCAGAGCTGTAGCCGCTGGCCTACACCACAGTCACAGCAACACGGGATCCGAGCCATGTCTGTGACCTACACCACAGCTCACGGAAACGCCGGATCCTTAACCTGGATCCTTTGAGGCCAGGGATCAAACCTGCGTCCTCTGGATACTAGTTGTTTCCGCTGAGCCATGGCAGGAACTCCTAGCAAGCACTTCTAAGCACAAGGAGACTTAAAAGGAGAAGATGGCAAAAGTAAACAAATTCTTTATGGCAAAAGACACTATGATCACAGGCCAATTCCAAAAATTAGGGAAGAATAACTATAACATCAATAGATTCATACAAAAGACATGTAAATCAAAACTCACTGAGATAGCGTCTTTACCTATTTGCTTAGTAAAAATCATAAGGTCTGGTAATAGCTTATCAGAGAGATGGAGAAGTGGGTATTTTCTTATGTTGCTGGTGGCTGTGTAAACTGGCCCAACCTCTGAGGTTGAAATTACCATTATTATTTTTAAATACAATGGCTGTTGGGTTTGTATATATTATTTCTTTCTTTCTTTCTTTCTTTCTTTTTTTTTTTGTCTTTTTGCCTTTTCTAGGGCCGCTCCCGCGGCATATGGAGTTCCCAGGCTAGGGGTCTAATCGGAGCTTTTGCTACTAGCCTACTCCACAGCCACAGCAACGTGGGATCCGAGCCTCATCTGCAAACTACACCAGAGCTCACGGCAACGCCGGATCCTTAACCCACTGGGCAAGGCCAGGGATCGAACCCGAAACCTTACGGTTCCTAGTCGGATTCGTTAACCACTGCGCCATGACGGGAACTCCTGTATGTATTATTTCCATTTACTCACTCAGCATTCGCTCTTTCATGTTATATCTTTTAAGGTCATTTCCCCCCTCTATAGTGCAGGTTTCTTGATTGTAATCTCTTAGTTTTTACCACCCTCAATCCTGGAAGATGGTTTCACAAGGTTCATAAATCTAGGTTGATAGTTACTTTCTATCAACATTTGCAAGATTAGATTCACTGTCTTCTGACTTCTGTGCTGCTGTTGGGGAATTCACTGTCTTTTTAATAGTGGATTGTTGGCTTACAACCTCTCCTTTCTTTCTGGCTGTTTTTAAGATTTTATCCATGTCTTTTGTGTCTTCAGTTTTACTAAGCTGTGTTTAGGTATGGACTTATTTTTACGTATCCTGTAAAGTATGCTTTTTTTTTTTGGTCTTTTTGCCATTTCTTGGGCCACTCCCACGGCATATGGAGGTTCCCAGGCTAGGGGTCGAATCGGAGCTGTAGCTGCCAGCCTATGCCAGAGCCACAGCAACACGGGATCCGAGCCGCATTTGCAACCTACACCACAGCTCACAGCAATGCTGGATCCTTAACCCACTGAGCAAGGCCAGGGATCGAACTCCCAACCTTATAGTTCCCAGTCGGATTTGTTAACCACTGAGCCACGATGGGAACTCCGAAGTATGCATTTTTGTTCCTAACCTCTGAGAGGAATTGCACAAATTCTTAAAAGTTCATAGCCATAATCTCTTTAAAAACTTTCCTTCATTCTCTGTAGTCCCCCCCCCCTTTTTTTTTTTCTTTTTAGGGCCGCACCTGAGGCACATGGAGGTTCCCAGGCTAGGGGTTGAATCAGAGCTGTAGCAACAGCCTCAGCAACACGGGATCAGAGCCCTGTCTGCGACCTACAACACAGATCACGGCAACACCAGATCCTTAACCCACTGAGCAAGGCCAGGAATTGAACCTTTGTCATCATGGATGCTAGTCAGATACATTTCTGCTGAGCCATGACAGGAACTCCTGTATTCCCCATTTTTGAGGATCTGATTGTATACATATGCTTTTATTGGAAACTTTTTATTCTAACATTTCTTTTTTTTTTTTTGTCTTTTGTCTTTTTTGTTGTTGTTGTTGCTATTTCTTGGGCTGCTCCTGCGGCATATGGAGGTTCCCAGGCTAGGGGTTGAATCGGAGCTGTAGCCACCGGCCTACACCAGAGCCACAGCAACGCGGGATCCGAGCCGCGTCTGCAACCTTCACCACAGCTCACGGCAACGCCGGACCGTTAACCCACTGAGCAAGGGCAGGGACCGAACCCGCAACCTCATGGTTCCTAGTCGGATTCGTTAACCACTGCGCCACGACGGGAACTCCTATTCTAACATTTCTATCTCCTGATTAGCCCTTTATGTTTTCCCCCTATTTGTCTCTCAGTGTTGTGCCTTTGGTAGTTTATTAACTCCCAATTCTTTCTTTATCTGTACCTAATTGATGTTTCATTTTAAGAATTATATTTTTCATTTCAAAAAAATGTTCATTCTTTTTTTTTTTTTTCCTTTTTTTCTTTTTAGGACTGCACCTGTAGCATATGGAAATTCCCAGGCTAGGGGTCAAATCAGAGCTGTAGACACTGGCCTACAGACACAGCCACAGCCACAGCCATGCCAGATTTGAGCCACATCTATGAACTACACCATAGCTCACAGCAATTTGGGATCTTTAATTCACTGAGCAAGGCCAGGGATTGAACCCACATCCTCATACATACTGGTTGGGTTCGTAACATACTGAGTCACAGTGGGAACTCCCAATTTGTCCATTCTTGATAATCTCTTGTTGCATTTTTATTTCTCATCTCTGTGATTCCATTATTACTTCTTTAAGCTTTTCATATATAGCTGTATTTTATTTATTTATTTATTTATTTATTTATTTATTTATTTATTGTCTTTTGTCTTTATAGGGCCGCACCTGTGGCATATGGAGGTTTCCAGGCTAGGGGTCTAAGTGGAGCTGTAGCCGCCAGCCTATGCCAGAGCCACAGCAATGGCAGATCCAAGCTGCATCTGTGACCTATACCACAGCCCACAGCAACGCTGGATCCTTAACCCACTGAGGGAGGCCAGGGATCAAACCCGCAACTTCATGGTTCCTCGTTGGATTTGTTTCTGCTGCACCATGATGGGAATTCCTATAGCTGTATTTTAAAAACTTCTATTTAGAAATAATTTTATCCAAATTTGGATTAAGATGGCAGAACAGAAGGACTGGAGCTCACTTTCTCTCATAAAAACAAAAAATTACAACCAAATGTTCAACAACCTTACACCAAATGGACTGGAAAGTTTCAAAAAGATATTCTACTCCAGAAAACAAAGAGGAGGCCACATCAAGAGGTAGGAGGGGCAATTACGTGATATAAGCAACCCCATACCCGCCAGGTGGGAAGTCCACAGACTTGAAAGTAACTGTATCACAGAGACTCACCCACAGGAGTGAGAGGTCTGAGCCCCAGTGAGGTCCCCATGCCTGGGGATTTGGCATTGGGAGAAAGAGCCCCTGGAGCATCTGGCATTGAAGGCTAGTGGGGCTTGTGCACAGGAGCTCCACAGGACTGGGGGAAACGGAGGCCCCATTCTTGAAAGGTGCACACAGGCTTTCATGTGCACTGGGTCCCAGGGCAAAGCAGAGGCTCCACAGGAATCTGGGTCAGACCTGACTGCAGTTCTTGGAGGATCTCCTGGGAAAACATGGGGGTGACTGTGGCTTATTGTAGGGGAAGGACATTGGAGGCAAAGGTCTTGGGAATATTCATCAGTGTGTGTTCCTCTAGAGGTGGCCATTTTGGGGAAAATCTGGCCCCACCCATCAGCACTGAGAAGCCCCAGGCCGAACAATAATCCAGGTGGGATCACAGTCCCACCCATTAGTAAATAGGTTGCCTAAAGATCCCCCAGGCACACAGCTGCCTCTAATCTCACCCAGAGACAGAGCCCCACCCACCAGAGGGATAGGAATCAGCCCCGCCTACCAGTGGGCAGGTACCAGTCCCTCCACCAGGAAGCCTACGGCAAGCCCCTGCACCAACTTCAGTGACAAGGGGGGCACACACCAGAAGTAAGAGAGGCTACAACTCTATTGTCAGCAAAAAGGAGACTACACCAAAAACCTATAAAAATGAAAAGGCAGAGAACTATAACTCATATAAGGGAGCCAATCCCCCTGCCCTAGAAAAACAGCTAAGTGATATGGAGATTATCAGCCTCCAGGAAAAAGACTTTAGACTGATGATGCTGAAGATGATGCAATAAACTGGAGGCAAAGATTGATAATTTACAGCACACATTGAGCAAAGAAATACAAGATTTAAAACTTAAGCAAGCAGAGATGCAAAATACAATAACTGAAATAAAAAATTCATTAGAAGCAACCAACAGCAGAATACAGGAGGCAGAAGAATGAATAAGTGAGGTGGAGGACAGACGTGGAAATCACTGATGTGGAACAGAAAAGAGAAAGAAGATTGAAAAGAAATGTTGTGAGACAAAGAGGAAGTCCACAAAGATTGAAAAGAAATGAAGACAGTCTCAGAGAAATCTGGGACAATGTTAAATGAACCAACACCTATATTATAGGAGTACCAAAAGGAGAAGAGAGAGAGAAAGGGACAGAAAAAATATTTGAAGAAATAAGAGCCGAAAACTTACCTAACACGGGAAAGGAACCACTCACTCAAATCTGGAAGCACAACAAGCACCATATGAAATAAACCCAAGGAGGAACACCCCAAGACACGTATTAATCAAACTGTTCAAAATTAAAGACAAAGAGAAAATATTGAAAGCAGCTAGGGAAAAGAAACCAATAACATATAAGGGAACCCTGATATGGTTATCAGCAGATTTTTCAGCAAAAACTCTGCAGGCCAGAAAGGAGAGGCACAATAAACTCCAAGTGATGAAATGAAAAAAACCTCCAACCAAGATTACTCTACCCAGCAAGGCTTTTACTCAGATTTGAAGGAGAAATCAAAAGCTTTACAGATAAGCAAAAACTAAGAGAATTCAGCACCACTACAACAGCTTTACAGCAAATACAAAAGGAACTTCTCTAGGTAGAATAGAAAAGACCACAACTAGAAACAAAAATGTCACAAATGACAAGGTTCACCAGTAAAGGCATATATACAGTAAAGGTAGGAAATATCCATGCACAAATATGCTACCAAAATCAGAAATCATGAGAAGAGGAGGGTACAAATGCAGGACAATGGAGATGCACTTGAAATTAAGAGACCAACAACTTAAAACCATCTCATACATATATACATACTCCAATATCAAAATTTCAGGGTAACTGCAAACCAAAAATCTGCAATAGATGCACACACAAATAAGAAAAATCAACTCAAATACAACACTAATGATAGTCATCCAACCACAAGAGGAGAGAAGAAGAGAAGAAGGGGAAAAAAAGAGCAACAAGAGCAACAAAAACAAATCCAAAACAGTTAATAAAATGGCAATAAGAACATACATATCAATAATTATCTTAAACATAAATGGACTAAATGCCACAACAAAAGACATAGACTGGCTGAATGGATACAAAAACAAGACCCATATATATGCTGTCTTCAAGAGACCCACTTCACTTCTAGGGACAAATACAAATTGAATATGAGAAGATGCAAGAAAATATTCCATGCAAACAGGAATTAAAGGAAAGCTGGAATAGCAATACTGAGACAAAATAGACCTTAAAATAAAGAATATTATAAGAGACAAAGAAGGACATTACATAATGACAAAAGGATCGATCCAAGAAGAAGACATAACAACTGTAAATACATATGCACCCAACAGATGACCCCAATATATAAGGCAACTGCTAACAACCTTAAAGGAGAAATTAACAATACAAAATAATAGCAGGGAATTTTAACGCCCCACTTACAGCAATGGACAGATCATCCAGACAGAACATCAACAAGGAAATACAGGCCCTAAATGAAGCATTAGACCAGATGGACTTAATAGACATTTTAGTACATTCCATCCAAAAGCAGTAGAAGATACATTCTTCTCAAGTGCACATGGAATATTCTCTAGGATTGATCACATTCTGGGCCACAAATCAAGCCTCAGTAACTTTAAGAAAATTGAAATCATATCAAGAATCTTTTTTGGCCAAAACCTATATGACTGGAAATCAACAACAAGAAAACAACTGAAAAAAAACCCCACAAACACATGGGGACTAAACAACAGGCTACTAAACAACCAATGGGTCACTGAAGAAATCACAGAGGAATTAAAAAATATCTAGAAGCAAATGACAACAAAGACACAACACTCCAAAACCTAGGGGATGCAGCAAAAGCTGTTCTAAGAAGTTTATAGCAATACAAGCCTACCTCAGGAAACAAGAAAAAGATCAAATAAACAACATAACTTTACAGCTAAAGCAGCTCAAGAGAGAAGAACAGACAAGACCTAAAGTTAGTGGAAGGAAAGAAATCATGAAAATCAGAGCAGAAATCAATGAAACAGAAACAAAGAAAACCACAGAAAAGATCAATGAAACGAAAAGCTGGTTCTTTGAAAAGATCAACAAAATTGATAACCCTTAGCCAGACTTATCAAGCAAACAAGAGAGAGGACTCAAATCAATAAAATTAGAAAGGAAAAAGGAGAAGTAACAACGGACATCACAGAAATACAAAGGGTCATAAGAGACTACTATATGCAACTATATGCCAATAAAATGGAAAACCTAGAGGAAATGGACAAATTCTTAGAAAAGTACAATCTTCCAAGACGAAACCAAGATGAAATATAAAAGACAAATGGACCAATCACAAGAACTGAAATTGAAACTGTGATTAAAAAACTTCCAACAAACAAAAGTCCAGGACCAGATGGCTTCAGAGGCAAATTCTATCAAACGTTTAGAGAAGAGCTAACACCTATCCTTCTGAAACTATTTTAAAAAATTGCAGAGGAAGGGACACTCCCAAACTCATTCTATGAGGCCACCATCACCCTGGTATCAAAACCAGACAAAGATACCACAAAAAAAGAAAACTACAGGCCAATTTTGCTGATGAACATCGACGCAAAAATCCTCAACAAAATACTAGCAAACCACGTCCAACAATACATTAAAAGGATTATACATTATGCTCAAGCGGGATTTAACCAAGGGATGCAAGGGTTCTCCAGTACCCGCAAATCCATCAGTGTGATACACCACAATAACAAACTGAAGAACAAAAACCATATGATCCTCTCAATAGATGCAGAAAAAGCCTTTGACCAAATCCAACACCTATTTCTGATAAAAACCCTTCAGAAAATGGGCATAGAGGGAACCCACCTCAACATGATAAAGGCCACATGTGACAAACCCACAGCAAACATCATTCTCAATGGTGAAAAGCTGAAAGAATTCCCGCTGAGATCAGGAACAAGACAAGGATGTCCGCTCTCGCCACTACTCTTCAACATAGTTCTGGAAGTCCTAGCCACGGCAATCAGAGAAGTACAAGAAATAAAAGGAATCCAAATTGGAAAGGAAGAAGTAAAACTACCACTATCTGCAGATGACATGATACCATACCTAGAGAATCCTAAAGACTCTACCAGAAAACTGTTAGAGCTCATCCACGAATTTGGCAGAGTTGCAGGATACAAAATTAATACACAGAAATCGATGGCATTTCTATACACTAACAATGACAGAGCAGAAAAAGAAGTTAGGCAAGCAATCCCGTTTACCATCGCATCCAAAAGAATAAAATACCTAGGCGTAAACCTACCTAAAGAGACAAGACACCTGTACTCTGAAAACTGTAAGACACTGATGAAAGAAATCAAAGATGACACAAATAGATGGAAAGACATACCATGCTCGAGGACTGGAAGAGTTAATATTATCAAAATGACTATACTACCCACGGCAATCTACAGATTCAATGCAATCCCTATCAAATTACCAAGGACATTTTTCACAGAACTCAAACAAAATATTTTAAAGGTTGTTTGGAAGCACAAAAGACCCAGAATAGCCAAAGCCATCCTGAGAAAGAAAAATGGAGCTGGAGGAATCAGGCTCCCGGACTTCAGACTATACTACAAAGCAACAGTCATCAAAACCGCATGGTACTGGCACAAAGACAGAAATGTAGATCAGTGGAACAGGATAGAAAGCCCAGAGTTAAACCCACACACCTACAGCCCACTAATCTATGACAAAGGAGGCAAGGATATACAATGGAGAAAAGACAGCCCCTTCAATAAGTGGTGCTGGGAAAACTGGACAGCCACATGGAAAAGAATGAAATCAGAACACTCCCTAACACCATACACAAAAATAAACTCAAAATGGATTAAAGACACTAGATATAAGACCAGACACTATAAAACTCTTAGAGGAAAACATAGGCCAAACACTCTCTGACATAAACAACAGCAACATCTTCTCAATCCACCTCTTAGAGTATTGACAATAAAAACAAAAATAAACACATGGGACCTAATGAAACTTAAAAGTTTCTGCACAGCAAAGGAAACCCTGAAGAAAATGAAAAGACAACCCACAGAACGGGAGAAAATATTTGCAAAGGAAGCTACTGACAAGGGATTAATCTCCAAAATTTATAAACACCTTCTGCAACTCAATATGAAAAAAAACAAACAACCCCATCAAAAAAGGGGCAGAAGATCTAGACAGACAATTTTCCAAAGAAGATATACGGATGGCCAAAAAACACATGAAGAGATGTTCAACATCACTCATTATTAGAGAAATGCAAATCAAATCCACCATGAGGTACCAAGTTACACCAGCCAGAATGGCCATCGTCAAAAAGTCTACAAACAATAAGTGATGGAGAGGGTGTGGAGAAAAGGGAACCCTAGCACACTGTTGGTGGGAATGTAAATTGGTACAACCACTGTGGAAAGCAGTATGGAGATGCCTCAGAAAGCTAAAAATAGAATTACCATTTGATCCAGCAATCCCACACCTGGGCATCTATCCAGAGAAAACCATGGCTCAAAAAGATACATGTGGAGTTCCCATCCTGGTGCAGTGGAAACGAATCCGACCAGCAACCATGAGGTTGCAGGTTCGATCCCTGGCCTTGCTCAGTGGGTTAAGGATCCAGCGTTGCTGTGAGCTGTGGTGTAGTCACAGACACGGCTTGGATCTGGTGTTGCTGTGGCTATGGTGTAGGCCGGCAGCTGTAGCTTGGGTTGGACCCCTAGCTTGGGAACCTCCATATGCCGTGAGTGCAACCCTAAAAAAAAAAAGCAAAAAAAAGACACATGTATTCCAATGTTCATTTCAGCACTATCTGCAATAGCCAAGACATGGAAACAACCTCAATGTCCATCGACAGAGGAGTGGATAAAGTAGATGTGGTACATATATGCAATAGAATATTATTCAGCCCTTAAAATGAAAGAAATAATGGCATTTGCAACAACATGGATGGACCTAGAAATTATCATGCTAAGTGAAATCAGTCAGGCAATGAGACACCAACATCATATGCTATCACTTACATGTGGAATCTAAAAAAAGAACACAGTGAACTTTGCAGAACAGATACTGACTCATAGACTTTGAAAAACTTATGGTTTCCAAATGAGACAGGTCAGGGGATGGGAGGATGCACTGGGGGTTTGGGATGGAAATGCTATAAAATTGGGTTGTGATGATCATTGTACAACTATAAATATAATAAATTCATTGAGTAATAAAAAAGAAATAATTTTATCCTAGAAGAGAACATAGGCAAAACATTCTCAGATATAAATCATACCAGTGTTTTCTTATGTCCATCTCACAAAGCATTAGAAATAAAGGCAAAAATAAACAAGTAGGACCTAATCAAACTTGCAAGCTTTTGCACAGTAAAGGAAACCATAAACAAAATTAAAAGACAATCTACAGACTAGGAGAAAATATTTGTGAAAAATGTGGCTGACAAGGGTTTAATATCCAAAATATACAAATGGCTCATACAACTCAACAACAAAAAACCAAGTAACCCAATCAAAAAATGGCAGAAGACTTAAACAGGCCTTTTCCCAAAGAAAACACAGAGCTGGCAAATAGGTACAGGAAAAGATGCTCATCATCGCTAATTATTAGAGAAATGCAAACCAAAATTAAAGTGAGGTATCACCCCATACCAGTCAGAATGGCTGTCATCAAAAAGTCTATAAACAATAAATGCTGGAGAGGGTATGGAGAAAAGGGAACCTTCTTACACTGTTGGAGGGAATGTAAATTGGTATAACCATTATAGAAAACAGTATTGAAGTTCCTTAAAAAGAAATATAGGGAGTTCCTGCTGTGGTATGGCAGGTTAAGGATCCAGTATTGTCTCTGCAGTGGCACAGGTCTGATCCCTGGCCTGGCACAGTGGGTTGGGGATCTGGCATTGCCACAGTTGTGGCGTAGGTTTCAGTTGTGGCTTGGATTTGATCCCTGGATTAAATCCCTAGGAACTTCCATATGCCCCAGGTGCAGCCAAAAAAAGAAAGAAAATATATGTAGAACTACCATATGATATAGCAATCCCACTCATGGACATACATCCAGACAAAATCATAATTTGTAAAGATACCTGTACCCCTATGTTCATAGCAGCACTATTTATTATAGTCAAAACATAGAAACAACCTAAATGTCCATTGATAGATAAATGGATAAAGATGTGATATACATACATATATATATATGTACACACACAAACACACAATGGAATTTTACTCAGCCACAGCAATGAAATAATGCCATTCGCAGCCACGTGGATGCACCTATAGTTTATCATACTAAGTGAAATAAATCAGAAAGAGAAAGACAGATACCATATGATACCAATTATCTGTGTAATCTAAAGTGTGACACAAATGGACATTTGCATGAAACAGAAACCGACTCACAGACATAGAGAACAGACTTGTGGCTGCCAAGGGGTGAGAGGGAGGAATGAAGTGGGAATTTGGGGTTAGCAGATGCGAGCCGGTATATACAGGATGGATAACAAACAAGGTCCTACTGTAAGCACAGGGAACTATATTCAATATCCTGTGATAAACCATAATGGAAAAGAACATGAAAAAGAATATCTATATCTATACACATACACATATGTGTATCTGAAAAAAAAGAAATAATTTTTTTGGTCTTTTTTTTTTTTTCGTCTTTTTGCCTTTTCTAGGGCTGCTCCTGTGGCATATGGAGGTTCCCAGGCTAGGGGTCTGATTGGAACTGTAGCCACTACAGCCATAGCAACATGGGATCCGAGCCGTGTCTGAGACCTACACCACAGCTCATGGAAATGCCGGATCGTTAACCCACTGAACAAGGCCAGGGATCGAACCTGCAACCTCATGGTTCCTAGTCGGATTCATTAACCACTGCGCCACAGCGGGAACTCCCTTGGACTTTTTTATTTTAGGGCCACGTCCAGCACCAAGCTCACAGCAATGCCGGATCCTGAACCCACTGAGTGAGGCCAGGGATTGAACCTATGTCCTTGTGGATGATAGATTCATTTCTGATGAGCCAAGACAGGAAAGCCTTTACTTTTTTTTTTGTCTAAGTTAGATTTGCAGAAGAATTATAAAGATAATTCCAGTAGCACAGCTTACCTTCATGTTAATGACTTATAAACCACGGTATATTTACCCAAAACACTAATATTGGTATAACACAACTAACTAAACGGCAGACTTTATTCAGATTTCATCAGCTTTTCCACTAATGCCCACTTTTTATTCCAGGATCCCATTAGGATACTTCGATGGACTTAGTCATCATTACTCCTTAGATTCCTACCATCTGCCATTGTATCTGTCTTTCCTTGTTTTTCATGACTAACTTTGTTTTTTCTAGGGCTGCACCCACAGCATATGGAGGTTCCCAGGCCAGGGGTCCAATTGGAGCTGCAGCTGCCAGCCTACACCAGAGCCACAGCGACACAGGACCCGAGCCACATCTGTGACCCACACCACAGCCTATGGCAAAGCCAGATCCCCAACCCGTCCCTAGTCGGATTGGTCAACCACTGAGCCAGGATGGGAACGCCTAACTTCTTTTTCCTTTTCTTTTGGCCACACCCACCCACAGCAAGCAGACGTTTCTGGGCAGGAACCACACTGCAGCTGTGATCTGAACCACTGCAGTGACAACACTGGATCCTTAACCGGCTGAGTCACAAAGGAACTCCCTCATGACCTTAACATTTGAAGAATGGTGGTCGGGAATTTCATAGGGTATCTCTCAGTTGGGGTTTGTCTGATATCTTTCATACTTAGAAGGGGGTTATGGATTTGGGGGGAAGATACTAGAGAGCTGAGGTGCTCTCCTTGCCAAACATAAAGGATTGACATCAACATGACTTATTACTGGTAACACTTCATCTTGTCATTTGGTCAAGGTGATGTCTGTCAGGATCTCCACCTAAAAGTTACTACTTTTCAGAGTTCCCTTGTGATGCAGTGGGTTAAGGATCCGGCATTGTCATTGCAGTGGCTTGGGTCACTTCTGTGGGGCGGGTTCCATCCCTGGCCTGGAACTTCCACATGCTATGGGTGTGCCCCCCCCAAGTTACTATTTTTGCCTTTCCGTATTCTATTCATGTGAAGCCAGTCACTAAGTGCAGTCCATCTCAAGAGGATAAGAGTTAAACACCTTATCCCTGAGGGAAGAGTATCAAAGAAAACTGTTAAAACCAGTGCAGAAATTAACAATATTTCAGATGAAATACTTTGAGTCTATGCAATATCCTGCTTCTTCTTAGTGTTTTGCTCACTGATTTTAGCATTTACTTATGAGTCTTACCTACAGGAATTACTAAATTGTCTTCTAATGGTGATTTTTTTTTTTTTTTTTTGTCTTTCAGCGCTGCACCTGCAGTGTATGGAGATTCCCAGGCTAGGGGTTGAATCAGAGCTGTAACTGCTGGCCTACACCACCGCCACAGCCACACAGGATCTGAGCCACGTCTGCAACCTACACCACAGCTCACATCAACACGATCCTTAACTCACTGAGCAAGTCCAGGGATCAAACTTGCATCCTCATGGATACTAGTCAGATTTGTTTCCACTGAGCCACGACAGGAACTCCTAATGGTGATTTTTCTCTTTCTTCTACATTTATTATTTGAAATTCTTCTGCAAGGAAGATTAGTCCCTTTCCTCCCATTTATTTATTCAATCATTCACAGATGTCTATTTTACATGGTTATAAAAACTACTTTCAAATCAGCAGAAGAAAATTGGACTATTTAATTGAAGGAGGAGAGGAAAAAGCAACAATAAGATGGACAGTCAAAAGAATATATAAAGTAAGACGGAAATAAATTCTAACATAACAGTATTAACAATAATTATAAATAGTCACTAATTATTATATATATATAAAGGTGGGAGATATGTAACAGAAACTCCTAGTGTTGATACTGTGACTGTAAGGGACCCTTTATCACTTAAAATGATAAAGATTGAAAAGAGGAGTTCCCACTGTGGCACAGTGGAAACAAATCCAACTAGTAACCATGAGGTAGCAGGTTCAATCCCTGGCCCCACTCAGTGGGTTAATTATCCGGCGTTGCCATGAGCTATGGTGTAGGTTGCAAACGCGGCTCAGATCTGGCATTGCTGTGGCTGTGGTGCAGGCTGGCAGCTGTAGCTCCAATTGGACCCCTAGCCTTGGAACCTCCATATGCTGCAGGTGTGGCCCCAAAAAGAAAAAAAAAAAAGATTGAAAAGAACCAGGAAAAAGATATCAGGTAAATATGAACCAAAGAATATCAGAAGAGCAATATTAATAACTTACAAAATATAGAGATAAAGCCATCATTTTGTCAAAGAGAGATATATCATATGGTAAATGGCCACAAACACATGCATCAAACAATAGTCTTTTTTTTTTTTTTTCCCTTTTTCTTTTTAGGGCCACACCTGCGGCATATGGAAGTTCCCAGGCTAGGGATCAAATCGGAGCTGCAGCTGCTGGCCTACACCACAGCCACACCAGATCAGAGCTGCATCTGCAGCAACCTTGCATCCTGCAGCAATGCCGATCCTTAACCCACTGAGTGAGGTAAGGAATCAAACCCACATCCTCATGGATAATAAACAGTTTCTTAACCCACTGAGCCACAACAGGAACTCAATAGTCTAAAAATACATAAAGCAGCAACTAAGAGAACAGTAGGAAGAAACAGCTCAGCAATTGTAGTTGAAGATTCTAATGAAGCCACTGCCTCAGGAAGAGATCATTTAAAAAAAAAAAAAAAGCAAAGATCCAGATGATTTGATTGACTCAGTTAAAAATCTTGAATGAAGGTGTGTCAAGAGATGGAGGCCATCTCCCAGAGGGGGACACTGAGATGGAAACCTTTGTGAATTAGAAACAACGAAGTGGCATCTGGATTGGTTTTTAAAACACAGCATTAAGTGAAAGATAAATGAGGAGGATGAGATTTATCAGCACAGGCCAATGTACGTTAGTTCAAGACACATACCCATGAAAACACACATGCTTTACACAACTGCAAGGAGATGCCTCAAGTACAGTGGAAATGGATGTCCAGGAGTGGGGTGGGTTCGTGTTTAGCGTATGCATGGTTTCAGCTGGTGAAGATGAAAAAGTTCTGGAGGTGGATGGTGGTGATGGTTGCACAACAACGTGAATGCACTTAATGTTACAGAACTACACACTTAGAAATGGTTAAAATGGAAATTTTATGTTAGTATATTTCACCCCTCCACACACACACACTATATATATGAAGTTCCCTGGAGGTCTCGTGTTTGGGACTCGGTGCTTTCACCGATATGGCTTGGGTTCAGTCCCTGCTCTGGGAACTGAGATCCCGCATCAAGCCACTGCACACCGCAGCCAAATAAATCAATAATAAAGTTGCCTAAGAGGAGATGGCAAAGCACATGCATTTCAGTTAAAGCAATCTCTGCCCCACCCCTTACAGGTCCTTCTCAGTCTCAGAAGAAACCCAAGGTTGGGATGAAGAAGGGGGATGGAGCCTGACTTTTAAAAAGTTCTTGGAGTTCCCACTGTGGCACAGCAGAAACAAATCCGACTAGTATCCATGAGGACTCGAGTTTGATTCCTGGCCTTGCTCAGTGGGTTAAGGATCGGCTGTTGCCATGAGCTGTGGTGTAACTCACAGATGCGGCTCGAATCCTGTGTTGCTGTGGTGTAGGCTGGCAGCTGTAGCTCTGATTCAACCTCTAGCCTGGGAACCTCCATATGTCATGGTGTGGCCCTAAAAAGCAAAAAAAAAAAAAGTTCTTTAAGCCCCTGATAGACATGAAAATGGCAAGAAAAGAGTACAGGCTTCAGAAATGTGAAGTCTTAAGACATCTCTGGGTGAGGACATTTTCTGTCATCCTTTCCCAGCAGGAAAAAGCTCCTCTGTCCTTTTGCAAGAGGAAAAGTTCTGGAAATGAGCACACACAAGTCAACATGTACACACGGCCATCAGGTACGGGGGTACATGCACTGATGCAGGGCTAGTGTCTTTTACTGAAAGAAATAAGATCATCATCCCGAGCCTTTGTAGCTGTGGCAGGTGGCCCTCACCAGCCTGCCTGTCCCTCCTCCCTAGTCCTACCCTCTCTTGGCTGCAGAATCTGAGACCCTGTGGCCAGGAGGGGCTAATGGCACAGATCTGCAGGCGGAAACTGCTTTCAGCTCTCAGGAGGCCCTCAAAAAGAGGGACTTCAGGGCCTGACAGAGGCTTAGCTGAGCAGCCAGTGGCTGACAAGATCTGCTGCAAAATTCTGTCCTTTCAAAGATAAGCCCGGTTTCCAATCCATCTCTAACCTGGGCAGAACCAGCACTTCTGTTATCAGTGAGGAGCCCACGCTCCCACAAGTGCTGACCCAGGCCTCCTGAGCTGAGTGGGGGGCCCACCTGACCAGGGCCCTAGATGATGGTGGAGATATGAGCACAGGAGATAAGGACAATTGCATCTGGACTTTGGCTGTGGTGTCCTGGAAGCTGCAGACAGCAGGCGAGCTGACGTGCCACCACCACGCTCAGGGGCTGGCTATGCCTCTGTTCAAATCCCAGCCAGTCCCTTGACTGTCAGAGATTTGCTTGCCTGCCACGTAGGATGGGAGTGATACTAACAGCTCCCCAGTGGGGGTGTCAGGGTCAAGAGATGAAGTTAACAGTGAATGTTGGTACAAACAATAAATGCTGGGGAGGGTGAAAAGAAAAAGGAACCCTCTTCCACTGTTGATGGGAATGTAAATTGGTGCAAACACTAAGGAAAACAGAAAGGAGGTTCCTCAAAAAAGTAAAAGTAGAACTATCATATGATCCACTCCTGGGCATCTATCTAGAGAAAACAAGAATTCAGAAAGATAATGTACCCCAAGGTTCATTGCAGAACTATTTTCAACAGCCAAGACATAGAAACAACCTAAATGTCCACTGGCAGAGGAGTGGATAAAGAAGATGTGATACATATACACAATGGAATATTACTCGGCCATAAAAAAGAATGAAATAACGCCATTTATAGCAACATGGATGGACCTCGAGATTGTCATGCTAGGTGACGTTAGACACTGAAAGACAGACTGCATGCAAGGTCACTTTCATGTGGAATCTAAAAGGAGGATACAAATGGGTCTATCTGCTGAGCAGAAACAGACTCACAGACTTTGAAGGCAAACTTGTGGTTGCCACAGGGGACAGGTGATGGGGGAGGGATGGACTGGGGCTTTGAGACTGATGATATATGCACACTGAGGTGTATGGAATGACTGGCCAACAGGGACCTGCTGTAGAGCACAGAGAGCTCTACCCAGTATTCTGTGATAATCTATGTGGGGAAAGAATCTGAAAGAGAATGGCTGTATACATGCACAACTCACTTTGTTATGGAGCAGAAATTATCACAACCTTGTAAATCAACTATACTTCAATAAAACTTAAAAAACCCCAATAGTGCTGATAATTGATCATATAAAATGCAACATCCTTGGAAAATGCGCCTGCCCATTGCTTCCTTTCCAGCTCACAATGGCTGAAGCCAGTTTTGATACCCCTGGACAGTTGGAGCTGAAAGGGCAACAAGAAGGTGGAGGAGAGAAAGGAAGGAGGGTGAGGGAACCGGGGCTGGGGGGTGAGCACCCTTCAGAGCCCTGGCACTGGGAGAGGCAGCAGTTTCTCTCCCGCAGATGTGCCAAAGCTGTGGGGAGAATTCCTCTGAGCCAGGCCCAGTCTATCTGCAGGTCAGACCCTTCTGTTGTTGTTCCTTTGCCTCTTTGCCAAGGGGAGGTAAGTGGAGAGTCAGAGCACATCTGGAGGCTTGGGGAGTGCTGCCCAGATAGTCCGACCTGGGTTGACATCTCTCCCAAACATCATCCATCTCAATAGTCTCACACTGGTGGGGGTGGAGCAGAGAGACTGTGAGAGACTGTCTGTGCCCAACTCTGACCAATAGAAGAGCAAACTATTATGTGAGAAAAAGAACGTATATGTGTATGTGTGACTGGGTCACCTTGCTGTATAGTAGAAAACTGACAGAACACTGTAAACCAGCTATGATGGAAAAAATAAAAGTCATAAAAAAAAAAAAAACCAGTTGAAACCAGACCTGGATTAAAAAAAAAAAAAAAAAGAGCAAATTGTCATGGGTTGAACTATGTCCTCCCAAATTTGAATGGTGAGGTCCTTATGCCCAATAACTCAGAACATGGCCTTATCTGAACATAGGGTTGCTGTAGATGGAATCAGGTAAGATGAGGTCATTAATGGAGTTCCCATTGTGGCTCAGTGGTTAACGAATCCGACTAGGGACCATGAGGTTTCGGGTTCGACCCCTGGCCTCACTCAGTAGCATTGCCATGACCTGTGGTGTAGGTTGCAGATGCAGCTCGGATCCCTCGTTGCTGTGGCTGTGGTGTAGGCCGGTGGCTACAGCTCCGATTCAGCCCCTAGCCTGGGAACCTCCATATGCCATGGGAGCGGCCCTAGAAAAGGCAAAAAGACAAAAAAAAATATATATGGTCATTAGGATGGGCCTCAATCCAATACAACTGATGTCCTCATAAAAAGGGGAGAACAGGGTGTGAAGATACAGGCAGAGCCTGGGGTGATATACAAGCTAAGGAACCAACCGGCTGACATCTTGATCTTAGACTGCCAGCCCCCCAGACTGGGACATACATTTCTGTTGTGTAGGTCACCTGGACAACTAAACACACACCCTGGTAAAGGCAGCAGCCTCAGGATCAGGAAGAGACACTGACCAGCCCTGATGCCAACAGTTACCCTTTATGAGCTCCTGAGCCTAGGAGTTGCCAGGGAGGATCAGGCCACTCAATACTCTGGGAATGTCCCAGAAGCAATCCACTTGCAGAATGCAAAACTACATCTCATCTCATTCCTTTGTTCATTTGTTCGTTCATTCATTCATTCGTTCATTCAGCAAACACATTACCGGGTCCCTGCTATGTTCCAGGTAAAGCTTGGCCCTGGGAATGCAGTAGGCAGGCTCGGTCTCTGCCATTAAGGTCCTGGGGTCGGGGAGCAGGTGGAGACAGACCCTTCCCAAACAGAGAAGAGCCTCGGGGAAGCATGGCAAGGGGACCTCTGGTCTGTTCCCCCCCCCCGTCAGCCTTCCCTGCGCCACGGCCAGGCTTTGGGGCCTCGGATCTGGGTTCCCAGGACAGCCTGTCACAGGTGGAGAGGGCCCCACTCCACCCCCAGGGAGGAAACGCACTGTTTTCGAGGAATGGGGGGTTGCTGGCTGTCAAAGGTCAACTTCTATTGGGGCTGATGACGCTGCCCCAGAAGACAACCAGCAGGTGTGCAGCCTGTATCCTGATTATTTTCTGCCGGCATCCCTCTCATGGGGACCCACAGGAGCAATGCAAGGATGATAACACGGATGACCCGTTGTTTATAACTCTGTAAACCCAGCCTCCCAGAGTCCTGCAGATCCGGGCTCATGGGGCCAAACCCCAGGCCGCCTGGTTGGTGCTGGCACCCACTGCTCTGCCCAGACTTGAGCTGTGAACTCCTCCAGCCACCCTGGGCAGGCTCAGCCTCCTTAGCCGGCTCTCAGTCCGCAGACCAGTGGGCACCTTGCAGAGGTCAAGTTCACCAGGCTCTCCTCTGACTCCAAAAAACATTCAGAAAATGCATGTTATCCGCAAACTCCTGGTCAAGGGTCCATTCTGTCAGTATGGCCTTATCATGCAGTAGCTCTGGGGTCAAAGTGCCTGGGCTCAAATCCTGGCTTATTAGCTGAGTGACCCTGGGCAAGGTATCATCACCAAGCTCAGGCTCTTTATCTGGAAGATGTGGCTGTCATATAAATACCTGTGTTTGAGGTTGTTTTGAGAGGTAAGTGATACAATTTACAGATAGCACCTGGGACAAGGCCCAGCACAGCGTCCACACTCTTTAAGCATTACACATGCATGTGAGTGTTGAGATTAAGATGGGGCTTTGGCCATCTGGACTTGAATTCAATGCCACCATTTCCTGGCTGTGTGATCGCAGGCAAGATTCTTCCACCTTCTGTAGTGGAGGCTGTGGTCTGCTGCCCAGAGCCCCTGCAGGACCGAGGTTCTCATTCCCCAGCTGTCTGGAGTATGGGGGTCAATGGGTCCCAACTGGATTCCTGTCTGGGCCTTGCCCTTAGCTGAAGAGAGATGCCCTGCTCAAGGTCACGTGTGCCTTCCCCTCACCCCTCGAGCCTGCATCCACTTGAGGGTTGAAGGAGGAGTATTAAGGCCAGACCCTCCCGCAGCCAGGATATCAGAGCTCCTGGTAGGATTGGCTGGGGTCTCCCTTGCTCTGGCCTTGCATGTCAACTCCTCTCTGCCCATTCCATGATTCCTTACCCCCTGGAGGCACTGCTCCTGACAACACGCCCCAGTAAACCTGATCACACATCTGTCTGAGAGCGTGTTTCCCAGAGAACCCAACCTATGACAGTGGTGCCAGGAGAGGTCCTAGGAACAGACTTCAGAATGGGATTTGGGTGCTGGATCACCTGTGGTCCAGTGGGCAGGAAGGACCTCAGGCACATAGTTGCGGCATGACTATTAAAACTGTCCCAGGTGGTGAACTGGGATGGATCCTGGCGGAAGGGTAGGTTCTGGTGAATGCCGGTCACGGTGCACTGGGTCCTGTTAGTCCAGAGCTGGGAACCAGACTCTGAGTTTGAGCATTTGAACCTGGAGCTCTGTCCCCATCAGCAGAAAGTCCTGCCCTTGTAGGCCTCGGTTTCCTGAAAGATGAGGGTGTGGGTCGCACTGATTGGACAAGCTGATTCACTGAGCTCTCTTCCAGCTCTGGCCTCCTCCACAAGCCATGAACTAGAGACAGGGGTTGAGGGGCTGGGGGCGGGGGAGTATGGCAGTGCCCTGGAGCCAAGCATGGATAAGCGAGGGGTGGTGGGTGGAGGCACCTGGAGAGGATGCTCTGTTTCCCTGCCCTGCCTGAGGCAGCCTGTCTGATCCTGGGCTCAGGCCCCTGGCTCTTGGCCTTCCTTTCCTTCCCCAGGCCAGTGGGTTCTCATGCTGGGGCACCTGTCATGGACGCGGCTGCAGTTGGATTTTTGTCCAGTTCCCTTAGGATAAGCTTGGCCTCACAGGATTCTTTTTTTCCTTCCCACGTCTGCCCACAGCCTGGATCACACCCCTGCAGACCTCAGAGAGGTCAGACCCGCAGGCCTGGGTCTCAGGTCCAGGGGCCCTGAGTCTGAGCTCCTGGACTGACCTGGGCAGATAAGGCCACAGGCCAGTCCCTCCAGGTCAAGAGTGGCCCTTGACCCACTCTTCCTGCCTCCCCACCAACCCACGAGGCAGACACTCAGGGAAGAAATGGAAGCTCTGAAGGGTTTCCTGGCTTCTTGGACATCCCGCAGCTCGTTCTAGAGCCACGTCCACACCCAGCACGGAGCAGCTCCAAGCCTGGCCCTCCTGCAGCCCTGCTGTGCTCCCTGTAGGTACTGACTTGGAATTGCTGTGCAAGAGATGAGAAGACATGAGGCACAGGGGCTGTGATCAGGTCAGCGGAAGGTTGTATATTATTTTTATTTATTCTTTTCCAAGTGGAAATGATAAAAGTTATTTAGAATGCCTTAACATTCAGGATCTAGAACTTAAAGAACAAAGTAAAAATCACCCTTAAATTCCACCAACTGGAGAGAGTTACTGTTAACAGCTTGGTGAACAGATTTCCAGACAGCTATGTGTGTGTGTGTGTGTGTGTGTGTGTGTGCCTGTGTGTGACTTTATGATAATGGGATCATATACTGTTTCATAACCTGCTCTTTTTACTCAACAATATGTCATGGAAATCTTTCCCCAAGGGTAAATATAGCTCTGTCCTTCATGTGCTGGCTGCAGACCATCCATTGTCTTCCACTGCAAGTGAAAACAGGCATCACTTTTCATTTCTCCAACCTAAAATGCTGGCCACTTAGGCTGCTTCCAGGATTTCACTGTCCCAGAGACTCTGGGATGGACACCGTCATACCTCCAGCTTGGCCAGTTGTCCACCTGCTGTGTCCAGGCGCCTTCTAGCAGGCTGATCCTAGAGAAAAATTCCCACAGCAGTGCTGGCTATTCTGCTGCCTCATTGCAGTCAGAGATTCTTTTTTCTTTTCTTTTTTTAGGGCCACATCCGTGGCATATGGAGGTTCCCAGGCCAGGGGTCAAATTGGAGCTACAGCTGCCGGCCTACCCTACAGCCACAGCAATACAGGATCCAAGCTGCGCCTGCGACACATACTTCAGCTCACGGCAACACCAGATCCCCAACCCATTAAGTGAGGCCAGGGATCGAACCTGAATCTTCATGGATACTAGTCAGATTCATTTCTGCTGTGCCACAATGGGAACTCCTAGAGATTCGCGCTTTCCAACAAGAGATTCTTGATTTCCAGTGGTCTCCATTCCAGTGCTGTCATGGCAGCTCAGCAGAGACACGCTTAGGGAGGCAGCATTTCCCTTCGACAGCCTGGCAGAGGAGCAGGGAGGAGCCCTCGCCCCCAAGCTGTGAGACTTCCAGGTTCAAATCCAAAGACGTGACCAGCCCACATGAATCAGTCCTGTGGAATATGGTGGGACTTGAGGGAGGCCTGCAACTCAGCGAGGGGCTTGGTTTGCCTTCCAGGAGGTCAAGGGGCCAAAGGCTGCAGGTGGGCCAGGATGGAAGCCTGAGGGTGGTGTCCCATTGATTCATTCATTGATTCACACTTTAATCTGTAAGCCAGGTCTCAGATAGGGCTGGGCAGGCAGAACGGAGGAAGACCAGGCTCACAGTTGGTCGGGGAAGAGCCCACCAGCAAGTGGGAGACTGACAGTCCTCCTGCACTTGAGGGGAGAAAGCCAGGGGGTGGGGGATGCTAGGGCATAGCCGCCCTGTTACCAGACTTTAGTCTATACCTCAGCCAAGGAAGGCCTATTTTTCATTTTTTAAATTTTTAAATTTTAATTTTTTTTTTGTCTTTTTGTCATTTCTTGGACCACTCCCGTGACATATGGAGGTTCCCAGGCTAGGGGTCGAATCGGAGCTGTAGCCACCGGCCTACGCCAGAGCCACAGCAACGCGAGATCCGAGCCACATCTGCAACCTACACCACAGCTCACACATCGCCAGATCCTTAACCCACTGGGCAAGGCCAGGGATCAAACCCGCAATCTCATGGTTCCTAGTTGGATTCGTTAACCACTGCACCACGAAGCGAACTCCTGGAAGGCCTATTTTTTAAAACAACCAAGTGAGAGTAACTTGCATCATGATGGTTACAGCTCTCTCCTCTCCCATCTCTCCTGCATAGCTTTTTGCCAAGAGAAGAGGTGAACCTGACTATTGTACTAGTTTCAGAGGCAAGGTCTCCTTTGTGCCCCTGCCGTGTGTCCCAAAGCCATAGGTTGGTTTACTGGGGTCCAGTGACTCTATCGAGGGCTGGGCTTGGGCTCTGGAGGCTTTCCAAAGAAGGTGGCAGGGGTGGGGCGGGGGGGCTGGAGACAACTGGGGAGTCCCAGAGTCTTGGTGACAGGATGTGAGTCACCAGGTTCCCAGGTTGTTGCCATGGAGGCGAGCGTTCCTGAGCTGACTCCCACCAGCTTGAGCACAAACTTGGCTGCCCTGGTCACCAGCTAGTGCCTCCGCCTGGGAGATGGCCTTCAGAAGTGCTTCTGCTATGTTCTTGTCTTGCTGAGACAGCTGGGCCCCACCCTTGCTCATACTCAGGGAACTCACAGAACGGGCAGGCACCATAATGAATCCATTTCAGGGCAGGGCTGTGGCAGGGCTCGGGTGGAAGACAATGTGTGTTTCAAGCAGCCTCTACCCATTTCCCAATCTTTATTTTTTATTGCTGCACTTGGAGCATATGAAGATTCCCAGGGTAGGTCTCACACCAGAGCTACAGCTGCCAAGCCTACGCCAGAGACACAGCAATGTCATATCCGAGCTACATTTGTGACCGACACCACAGCTCATGGCAATGCTACATCCTTGAGCAAGGCCAGGGGTTGACCCCTCATCCTCATGGGATGCTAGTCGGGTTCTTTCCACTGAGCCACGATGGGAACTCCCGTTTCTCAATCTTTAATCACAGTACTGATTTCCCTCTTCCTTTCCCAATCTCAGGCCTTGTACATCTAGGGGGATGGCTCTGCCCCCAAGAGCTGGGGCTCTACCATATGACGCAGGCCCGATCCAATCCACAGGGCACACAGGACAACTCACGACCCAGCTAACACCAATCAGAAGGCATTCCTCCTGCCACACTCTGTCCTTCCCAGGAGCGACTTGTGATCCAACTGGCCTTTCACCACTCGACAGGGGCTGTGGGGCAGGGCACAGGTCTGCACAGCTACTCTGGGGCACCTTTCAGGAATAAACTGAACCGCTCTGGGGGCTCTCAAAGGCTTACGACAACTGCATTGAATAACTGCTGGCATCTCTCTCTTTTTTTTTGTCTTTTGTCATTTTTAGGGCTGCACTCGCAGCATATGGAGGTTCCCAGGCTAGGGGTCTAATCAGAGCTACAGCCGCCAGCCTACACCAGAGCCACTGCAATGCCCAATCCGAGCCGCCTCTGCGACCTACACCACAGCTCACAGCAACACCGGATCTTTAACCCACTGATCGAGGTCAGGGATAAAACTTGGAACCTCATGGTTCCTAGTCGGATTCGTTTCTGCTGTGCCATGACAGGAACTCCTGCTGGCACCTCTAATTCTGTGCTTTATGATCACCCTTTGGCTGAACACTGATAAGACACCCCTACTGTGTCACCTCTTTCCAAGGTTACCTCCCACCTTATCACCAAATCCCCCCTTTTTAAATTTATTTACTTATTTTGTTTTTTAGGGCCATACCTGCAGCACATGGAACTTCCCAGGCTAGAGGTCGAATCAGAGCAGCAGCTGCCAGCCTATACCACAGCCACACCGGAGCCAAGCCTCATCTGCCACCTACCCTGTAGCTTGCGGCAACACCAGATCCTTAACCCATTGAAGTGAGGCCAAGGATCGAACCTGCATCCTCCCCAATGCTATGTCGGGGTCTTAACCCACTGAGCCACAACAGGAACTCCTGAAGGCCCCTCTTAAGCTCAGGCCTGGAAGACTTATCAAGGACCAGCTCTGGTTCTTGATTTTGACCCATAGAAGGGCATAAAGAGACCCTGGAGACTAGTTCATCCCTACAGATGAAGAAACAGGCCCAGAGAGGGACCATGGCCTTCCCTGAGTCACACAGCCTGTTACAAAGCTGGGACAGGTCCCAAGCCCCATCTCATGCCCTTCCCACTGATAGCACTGTATCTATTACACATACATGCAGTTGAAACAACAAAAAACCAGATTACAAAGTCAGATTAGAACAGTCCCAACCTGGATACGGCCGTGTGACCCCAGTGTTTTCCCTCTTCTGCTCTGCTCACCATGTCCTCCTCTGGGGACTTGTTGCCTCGCACAGCAAGATGGCTGCTTCATTTTCCAGCTCTAGTTCTCGGGGCTGCTTTCTGGGCAGGAGAAGGGAGAGGGTGCAGGACTAAGTGAGCCCAGGTGGTTCCTGTGAAAACGCCTTCCTGAAATCCATACCCTGTTACCTGCACTAGGCAGCCAGCACTGGGTTGCCCGGCCGCGCAGAGTAAATAGTTTTAGGTGGACACATGGCCATCTTGAAGCAAAGTGAGGTGTGCTAAAAGGAAGGAGAGAGGGATGTGGGTGTCACAAAGTCTGCCGTGAAGCCTTCTAGATGGGGATTTTGGCTAAGAATGCCCGCCCCGCAAATCACCAGACCCTTCTCTTCCTCCCCACGTCTCCCAGAGGCTGCCACTTCAGACATTGTACATGGATTTTTCTGGGGACATCAGAGGCTAGGAAGGTGGAAGAGGGTTCTCCTGACCGCACGTGGTCCTCACGCTACTCTTTGCCGGCCCTCTGCTTCCTCAAAACCCTACTCAGAAGTGCGCGGGGCGAGCGCAGAAGCACAGGACAAGCGGGAGCCAGGAGCCGCGTTTTGGGCAGGAGAGTCAAGTCAGGAGGCTAACCCCGCCCTCGGTGACCTCGCTGGGATCCCCGTCTTGCACAGCCCTCCCCTCCACGGAGAGCACCGGGCGTGGTCACAGCCCCGCCCCTCCTTCCGGGCTGAGCCCAGCTCCCCCCAGGAGGGCCTCCTAACCCCTGGCCCTTCCACCAGGTACCCCTGTATCTTCCCCGCTGGGGCAGCACCTGTCACGCTCTCAGGAAGGGTGCACTCACCTTTAACAGTCGTCTTCAAATCGAGGTGGCCGGACCTGCCACAATTCCTGACCTTGGAATTGGCCCGAAATTCTAAGTCTCCGCCCACCCCAGCCCCAGGGAATCAGAGGCTCTGGGGTGGGGCCAGCACGCTGCTTTAAGGAGCCCTCAGGTGGTCCCCATGTGCTCAAGTTTGAGAATCTAGCATACAATGACCTGCAGGCTGTGAAACAGCTCAGGGCTGTTAACCTAAAGGCAGCTGGGAAAGGCAGAAAGAACAGGAGCCCGCCTGGCCCCCTGTGCTTCAGAACCCATCAGGCAATAAACTGGAAGACTGAGATTTTCCAGCCAAATTGTTCCAAGGAGGAACTGCAGAGGGACCATCCAACCTCCATGGTATGAACTTGAGAACTGGGATTTAGACAGGAGAAAGTATTTGCCCAAAGTGAAACTGGAACTAGAATTCAAGTTTCTTGAATCTCAGGTTTATGTTTTTCCCAAATTGGAATAGCTTTTGAAAAAATCATAGCCTCTATACCTATTGTGTGAATCTCTCACAGGTACATGGTCCTAAGGAATCAATCCTCAATGCAAACAGGTCAAGAAAGCCCTGGGGAGGAGCCTGAAGGTGGGGGTGATGCTTCGTTCTCCAAGTGCGGTGGGGCCAGAAGGACCTGCCTGTCCTTGTTAGGGGGGGCTGTCACTCATCTTCTTACTGTCCCTTCTTTCAGTGGCCACACCAACCCAGTGGCCTCACCAAATGAGGCCAAGGGCAGGGGCAGTGGCTTTACCTGACCTCTTGGTGTCTTCCAGGGCCCTGAGAAGAGGGTGATCAGAGCTGGACATCTGCGCACACAGCAGGCTGGCTACAAGCCCAGGACAAGGGCCCCAGTGGAGGCCCACCTACCACGTGGCTATGATTCTAAAACTTACAAATCAAGCTAACAGACTTAAATAAAATAGGCCCTGTCCCCCTACTTTATATAGATTCAGCAGACTGGAATATGAGGTTCAGAGGGAAGAGCCCACACCTTGAGGACCTGTGCATACACAAGAGGACACTGCGGCCTGTTCAGCAAGTGCCAGCTCCACCTCCCTGCCAAGGGCCACCTTTTGATCACCATTTGGAGGCAAGACCTGGGAAAGAGGCCTGTCCAGAGACTGGAAGCTGGCTCAGGGCTCCTGCATTCCTGGAGCCTGGTCTGAAAGATGGGGTATGGGCTTTGGGTGACATGTCCCTTCCCTGCTCCCAGCCCCCATGACTCCTCCCGCTGTGGGAGGTGTGGGCAGAGGAAGGCTCCAGCAGAGGCTCAAAATGTGGTCCCTGGACTGGCAGCATGGGCACCCCCCGGGAGCAGGTTAGAACTGCAGCCTGGCTCCAGACCTGCTAAATCACGATTGGCATTCTAACCAGCCCCCCAGCTGATTCATGCCCACTGAGGTTTGAAAAGCACGGTTCTAAAGCACAAAACCCAGGCCCAGGGTCCCTCTGGCCCAGGTCTAGGGGTCCTAACAGTGGTTATTAATAAATGTTTGCTCAGTGAATGCCAAATGTTACCTCTACCAGCTGGGGTGGCTGCCAGAGTCACGGTGCTTTCATCTCCTCTTTCTCTGGGGCCTCAGCGGCCAAGTTTCAGCTCTCGGCCCTGCTGCTGGCCTGAGCTGATGGGTCCAGCAGGAGTCACCTGACCCACGTTATGTCAATCAGAGGATCTCTCCCAGGAATTTGAAACTTAGGCCTCAAATCAAGCTCCCAGAGCAACAGCAATAGTGGCCTCACTGCCCCTGTTAACGTGTACCAAGCATGGCACGGAGTGTTTACATAGAGTGTGATCTGATCTTCACAACAACCTCACAAGGCAGGTATTAGTATTATTCTGCTTGATTTTTAGATGAGGAGATGTGCTCGGATGTTAAGTAATTATCCCAAAGGTTTAAGGGGGCAGGGATGGCACCAGGGGAGCTGAGTGACTGGCCATGTGGGGTAGAGACGTCATCAACCTCTGCTACCAGGTCCCCAGTCTTCCAGGCTTCATGGTGACTGTACACCCTGGGGAGCAAGATATCTGGCTTGTGAAGTGCCACAGGGAGGGAGGAGGGAGGGGAGGAGGGAAGGGGGGCAGAAAGAAGGGTGGGAGCCGTGGGAGAGGGAGGCACAGAGAACCTCCAGTCCCCCAGCAAGAGTGGGGCACCCACTGGGACCAGCAGCCCCGCCCCACCTCAGCGCAGGCCAGAGAGCGCCCACTGACGACTCCTTCTTCCTCCAGCAAGTTAGCAGCCAACTTGTCAAAGAAAAGGGGTGGGTAGCTTACTTTGGAGACCGGCGTGGGGGCAGTGGAGAAGCTCCTCACCCCCAGAGGAACGGACACTTAAGAGGCTGAGGGGACAGAGGCAGCGGGGATGTGCTGAGATGGCTGAGGGCCTGCAGGGGCCAGAGATCCCATTCAGACTGGAGAAGGGAGTTGAGGGCCTCACTGGCTGGAGGCCCAAACAGGTTTCTGACTCTGGCTCTGGGTAGCATGGGCCGTTCCAGGTGGCAGAGGGGTGGCCTGGGGCACGCAGGCCTCTGACCGCCTAAGAAATAAAAACCAGTCAGCAGCAGCAGGTTTCTATCGGAATCCAAGGCTCATCAGGGGCAGGGTTGTCTGGCTTTATTTATAAAACAAACCAACATCTTTCATTGACGCTAACACTGTGGTGGCCCCCTGCTGTCACCAGACGTTCAGACATCACTCAGCGCTGGTGCAGGTCACACCCTCAGCGGGCTCACGGTATAGTGTCACACTCTGGGCAGCACTCTGGCCCAGGGCGGCCACACAGAAATCCACTTCTCACTGCACAAATCTCTCTTAAAAAAATCCAAAGATCATCAGGGTAGAGAAGAATCGTTGGCTGTCCCAGTGAAGAGGGTACCAACGTGGTAGCCAAGGCCGGCTCCTTCTGGCCCCTCACAGTGGGGTGGGGACCAGGACTCCTCAGGACCGTGTGAGCATGGCCAGGACGCTGCCAACGGCCTCCTTCCCTGTTGAGGATGGAAGGGATCCATCCCAACGCCCACAAGTGGGGGCGAAGCTCTGGGAACCCAGCCTGTCATCAGCGTCCCCGAGGCCCCCGCAGACTGGGATGCAAATAGCTCCGGGCCCACGCGGCTCCCAGTCTGCTGACGAGGATGGCTCGCTCCTGTTTCTTCTCTCTTACTTTTTTCAGGGAGCAAATTTCAGAGTAAGAGCTGGCAGTTCTGGAAACTTTCTGGCTCCTCAGACAATTGTGGTAATCATGGAGACCCTCTCCAGGCACTTTCCAATGACTTGCAGGGGAGGGGAAGGTGGGAACCTTCCTCTGGACTGAGTGGCCCTCGGCCGGGTCAGTGCAGGGCTGGGTGAGGAGAAGGGATCCCCTCAGCACCTCACCTGGCCTGTGGCTCCTCTCCCCGTTCCCAGGTCTGCAGAGGGCCTCACGCTGCCTTACAGATTTGGGCCACCTCCTGCTCCAGGGCCCGGAGATCACTGCGCAGCCCTGGAGGCTGAACCCTTCCATCTGGAGGCAACTGCTGCTGCTAGAGGTTCAGGGGTAGCTCCAGAGGGGTGGCCACCACACTGGGGTAGAAGGGAGTAATCTGAGGTGGAGCCTCAGAGGAGGAAGCTTGGGAGTGAGGATTCCTGATGACTGGGTTTAACCGCAGCATAGAGCCTGCTGTAGCTGAATCCACCAAAGGGCAGGGCACACAGTGTGTCCAGTCCTGAGGCCTGTCTCCCTTACCACAGACAGGTATTTAGGCAAGATTTTAGACCCCCAACCCTGCATCAAGACTCCCATCTCGTAAAGATTCTTACTGAGCAGCATTTCCTCGGTCCTAGGAAACCCTCGAGGGTTTCATTCCTAGGGTCCAGCCCCAGCCTCCCTGCCCTCCCCAGCCCAGTACAACCAGGGAGGGTTCCCATCTGGGCCAAGCTACAGCAGACAAGGCCAAAAGGGCAGCGTGTGCCTGGCAGCTTTGCCTCTTTGGAGGGCCTGGCTCCAGCCTCATGCACGGTGTGTGTGGACAGACACAGTGTCCTCAGGAGGGAGGCTGGAACGGGGACAGACGGAGTGGGGGCTGATGGGTGGTGCTGGGTGTGATGTCCATTCTCCAGAGGGGGAGGTGGGAACGGGCGGGGTAGGGGGCGCAGCGGGCCTGTCATCTCATCAGGCCCCCTGGGCGGCTCGGCAGGGCAAGCTCCAGCAGAGAGGGCTGTGTGGGAAGCTCGGGTTCAGCCTGTTTCCTTGGCAACTGGTCTTTTCCGAACCCAAGGCTGGTGAGGATCCATGTGGTGGGAGCCTGCGGCTCTGTAGGGAAGCAGCTGTGCCAGCCTGTGGGTGGGGCGTGACTGGGAGGCTGGCCAGCGCCGCCTCAGCCTCAGGTAGTGGAGGGACAGGTGGTGCCTGGGAGGCAGAGGCTGCCTTCTAGCAGGAGAGACCTGCTCAGTCCAGTTGCGGGGGGCTTCTCTTTAACACTCATCTTCATTCCACCTTGCAGCAATCATAGAACCTTCAGTGTCGGAATCGCAGCCCTGAGGGGCTCTGGGGTTTTACACGGTTTCCTCTCCCATCACACGTCTCCCTCTGAGCAGTGTTAACCGGATTTGAGGAGAAGAGCCTTATTTAGAGAGAGTTCTGAAGAGGTTTCCATTCTCAAGGAGGGCGAGGCTTGCCCAGAGCTGCTTCAGAGAGAGGGCTGGAGGAGGCCGGCAATGAGGGCCAGTGGGAGCAGCAGCAAGGAGACCCCGGAGGCAGTGACCGCTGAGGGATTAAACACAGGCAGTTAAGGCCTCCAAGGGCCAAGGACCCACGTTCCTGGCCCTCTGGCACCTGTGTATTTTTTGTGCACTAAACTCACTCCAGGCTCCCTCTTGCTTCCCTATTACAGTTTTTCTTTCCCCTGCTTTCTTTACATATTCATTTCTTTCAAAATTACACTACATGTATATTTATGCAGTGCCTGAATCCTCTTTGGATGACTATTTTTAGCATTTATATTCCTTACGCAGGTCTGTCTTCGTGCCACAGCCAGTGTTTCTGCTATAATTGTTCAGACCCACCCAGGACATTTCACCTTGATCATTTGCAAAGAACCAGAATGCCCTTCAGTGCGTTCAAGGTTTTGGGTGAAGGGCTCAGAATGATGCCCAGGGAAGGCTCCCACTCTTTCTCTGTGGGGTGTGAACCCAGCCGTCCGGGGCTTTTGCAGCTGCCCTACCTGCGCCTGAGCACTGCTGAGACAGCATTCCTTCCAGAGCCGCCACATAGTCGGGGCCCAGCCAGTCACGGTACGTGGTTCTCTCTCCCACGGGCACCACCCGGATGGTGGCATCCTTGAAAAGCAGGTCTTGGCCATGGTAGTTGGAGGAGTCGAACATTTTGAACCCATTCTTATTGTGGTCATCTCCAAACAGGTCCTGAAAGCACACAGCAGATCTGCTTGGCACCCAGGCTCACAAATGGTCACCCAGTGTCCCTTGCCATTAACTGCTTTATACACAGTGAACCAAGGAGTAAGGAAAGTCAGGGGGCCAGATTGTGCTTTGAAGTCATAACACTTAGTGAGACAACTCACTAAGGTCTGCCACCAGAGGGGATCTGGAGTAAGAGATGACCAGAGCCATCACCATAAGCTATTCAGAAACATCACACCAAACGAGCTGCTGGATACAGAACCGAAGCCTGAGACTTAGAGGAAGAAAGATCCAGAAATGAGAGATGATGTCCCTGAGATGACTGAGGGTTTTGCCAGGCCTGCTCAGCAATCCTCAACCTTTTCTTTCTTTCTTTCTTTCTTTCTTTCTCTCTCTCTCTCTCTCTCTCTTTCTTTCTTTCTTTCTTTCTTTTTCTTCCTTCCTTCCTTCCTTCCTTCCTTTTTTGCCTTTTGTCTTTTCTAGGGCTGCACTGGCAGCATATGGACATTCCCAGGCTAGGGGTCAAATTGGAGCCGTAGCCACCAGCCTACACCACAGCCAGAGCAACGCCAGATCCGAGCTGCATCTGCGACCTACACCACAGCTCATGGCAACGCTGGATCCTTAACCCACTGAGCGAGGCCAGGGATCAAAGAAAAAAAAAAGATCCAAGTTTGAGACAGAGGGGTGGGACTGAAGCAGGGTGTACATGTAGGTGCCATCAACATGGCTGGATGAGATAATGGGGGTGTCGGTGCTGACAAAGAAGGGGATTGAGGGTTGAATCCTGGGGTGCTCCAGTGCTTACTGGCACTGAATAATCAGCAAAGGAGCCCAGGAGGAGTGGCTAGAGAGGTAGGAGGAGAGCCAGGCAAGTGTGGGGTCCTGGGAGCCAAGCGGGAACAGCGTCCAAGAGGAACGTGGACTTCAGGAGGACGGAGCTGCAGCTAGTGCTGCTGAGAGGTCAGGGAGAGGCAGACTGGGAAACAGCCGCTGGATTCAGCAACATGGGTCACTAACCAGGGCAGTTCAGGGCCCTGGTGGGGCCCGTCTAGTCACCATCCTTCAGAGAGACTAGAAGGAGAGGAACTGATGACGCCAGGGGAGAGATGGCTCTTTGAAGGAATTTTCCTGTAAAGGGGAGTGGCTACAGGGGATGTGAGACCCAGAGAGGGTTCATTTGCTTTTAAAATAACAGAAATAACAGCAGGTTTGTAGGTTGGTGAGCACAGTCCGGTTGAGAAGGGAAAACTAATGCTGTAGGAGACAGAGGGGGCAGTGGTTGGCAGGACAGCCTTGGCTAAGTGAAAATCACAGAGCTTCCCCTCAGGTTTCCTCAGTTTCTCCTGAGGTCCACTCCAGGTAGACTGAGGCATCCTGGGGGCTTGGCTCACCTCTGTTGCCCTCCCCCGCAGTGGGGTGGCCCCCGCCCGGGCTCACCTGGGCCTTGTCCAGCAGTCCATACACAGTGAAGATGTTGGTGTCTGGCCGGACCATGACTGCCTGGGATGGTATCTGTGCCAGGTTACAGGCTGCGAACTGGGTCACCTCAGCCCGGGCCCCATTGGGACACAGCAGCTCATAGTCCTCCGACATGAGCACAGCAGCCCAGGGCTCAGAATTGTGGCCTGAAAGGATGGAGCAGAGGGAGGGGTGAGGGGAAGGAATAGAGAGAGGCTGCCTTCTTCAGGGATCCCCAAATCCTTGCCTGGGGAGAGGGGGCAATATCTGGCCAGCTCCCCAACCTTCTCCATTCTTCGGTTGCTCTGTTCTATTAGCAGGGTGAGAGGGCCCAGCAGGGCTAGTCTGATATTCATAGGGCATAAGAAGTGTCTACTACATAACAGTTTACAAGCACTGCTCTATCCTCTGGACAGTAATGTGGGGTAGGTATGATCACTCCCATTTAACGGGCAGAGATACTGAGGCTCTTACTCACTCCCAGGCAAAGAACTTCATCTGTGTGCCAGAGGTCTTGGGCCTGAGGGTGGTGGTTGCCCTCCTCCCGTAATGGCTGAAGTTCTCAAACCAGAGTGGTTATAACATCACATATTGATCTGTAAGAGGCAGTTTCGAAGGCCCCTCCTTGCAAAGAATCTCATCAGGTAGGTCTACGGTGGGACCCAGGAACCTGCATTTTAAACTAGCTACCCAGTGATTCTGAAGGAGGTGGTTGGTCTGAAGGCTTCCTGAGAAACACGGCTCTTGGGAATCACATTATTATTATTAATTTGCTTTTCAGGGCTGTACCCATGGCATATGGAGGTTTCCAGGCTAGGGGTCTAAGCGGAGCTACAGCTGCCGGCCTATACCACAGCTCACGGCAACACCAGATCCTTAACCCACTGAGCGAGGCCAGGGATCGAACTTGCAACCTCATGGTTCCTAGTCGGATTCGTTTCCACTGTGCCACAACAGGAACTCCAGGAATCACATTTTTTGTGTGTCTTCATGTATTCACTTAGTACTCACTCTATTCCTGTTTCCAGAAGGAATTCCAGGTGCACCCAGGAACAGAGATGGAAAATTTGAGTGACCCTGGGAGGTGGTTGCCTCGCTGTAGATGAACCTTCAAGGGCTCTGCCTCCTCCTTGACCCTCATCCTAGGACCGCACAGGGCTCTTGGCTCCTGCAGGAGCACAAAGCTCCCTCCTCCTGGGGGATGATCCCTGGTGTTCTCTGAGGGGAGCTGGCAGGGAGGAGATTATGGCAGCAGGGCCTGGATCCCTTCCAGCTCTTTGAGGGAAGCTGATCTAAAGCCTTAGTGACCTCCACAGGCAGGTGGGATCTGAGTTGTGAAATACTATGTTTTTTCCCTTCAGATCTCACTTTCCCTTCACCAACCTCCCCTTCCCCTTCGGGCCTTATGCTTTTCTTTCCTGCGTCTCTGAGAACAGATGTGTTAGGACAGAGTGGAGAAGGCTGAGCCTCTGGCATTTGGGGTTTCAAAGCCTAGGGTGTAGGAAGGGTTTCCAGAAAACGCAAGCAGTAAGCGCTAAAGTCAAATGGCTTCCAGTCTTCAAAACAGAGAGTTTCCCTGGGGAGGAGGAACAGGATGGGGAGGGAGCGATGCACGGTAAAGGACTTCAGGTTGGGGCTTGGGGGTCCTGGACCAGAGTTCCTAGGCTCTTCTTCCCAGGCAGAGCTCAGGAAGGTGACTCTGGAGAAGAAGCCTCCTTCCTGCATGATGTGAATGAGGGTGGACCCTGCCTCATACGCTTGGGGGCTGCAGTGATTTCCCTGCACTTGGCAGTGACCTGCTCAGGACCAAAGACCACATGCTGGTGTGAAGTGATTACCTTGTGGAGAGAGGCCCCTGCCACCCTCACCCACGCACCTTGGTGCCACATAAATACCCCTGAAAGGGTCTCTCCAAAATGACTGAGATTGAGTTTCTATCATGTTGGTGGAATGGGGATTTGGATTCCAGACCAGTAAAGACTGATATGCGACCCGTGTATCTAGGTATGAGGCCTGGGGTCTGTCCACCCCCATTCAGCCCTTGGGGTCCCTGGGATCCCCAAGGGGCACAGCTTTCTAGACTGAGTCTTCCCTGGCTGCCACTCAGCCCACAATTCCAGCAACATCCAGGCCCTGGATTGTGTTGGAGATGGGGAACAGCCCTGCCAGAATCTGACCCTGCTGTGGACACAGCCCCGCCACATACCATTCGTGTTGTCAAAGACAGTCGTGTGCTTGACAAAAGCAACGTCCCCTGCATTCTCAACCAGGCACCTGCCACACAAGAAGCCAAGGCAGAGGTCAGCCTAAGGGTCCCACCCCTGTGTCCAGCCCTAAGCCCACCCCCTCGGCCCACTGGGTACCTGAAGGCGCCACTGTATCCGTAGTACCTCTCCTGGCTGTTGCCCATGCACTTGTTGCGGCCCTGTTCGTCCCCCACGCAGAGAGCACACAGCGAGGATGGGTAGTTCTTGGGGTTGTTCACAGGTACGCAGCTGGCACTGAAAAACTCGCTCACCGCTGGGGGGGAGGGGGAGGACTGGTTTGAGGGACCAGCAGCAGAAAAGGTGGCCAGGGAGGGGATGGGTGGGCTGCCCACCTGTCTCACCCATTGGGTCCAGGCCACCCATCTGTCCCACTGCCCACCCAGCTCAGAATGGCAGGTCTCCTCCTGTGAGGATCATAGGGATTGGGGGGGGCGGTGGGGGGAATGCAGAGGTTGCCTAGATACAGGAAGCTTATTGTCAACCTCTGGTAAGTGGTCACCCTTACCAGCCTTCTCTTGAACTCCCTCAAGGATGGGGAACTCACTACCTCATAAATTCTTCAGCTCCAGTCAGAGCAACTGCCTTGCTGTCTGTGAGTGGGAGCAGCCAACCCTAACACCTTACATGTGCTTGTGTAGGTGGTTAGAAAAAAATGTGTTTTTCCCCCCTGAGGTGCCAGCCGGGACAGAGGTGTGTCTGCAGCCAGCTTCCTCCTGCCTTCCTTTCACCATGAATGTGCATGATTTAACACCCAGGAAGAGCCCTGCATGTGGCATATGGTGGGTGCTTGGTAAACGTGTCTTCTTCACACTTACACAGAGGGCTGCCCACCTGCCAACAAGGTCTCCTGGATGCCCAGGGGGACAACCATGACTGAATGGTGATATAGCCAGGCCCGGAGCCCCTGAACTTGCCCTGCTCCCATCCCACTGGCCCTATTCCACTCTGAGTGTGAGTGAGTGTGTAGGGGCACTGGCAGCCTCCACAGAACCAGGTGCGCCTGTCACAGTGTGGCCAAGAAAAGCCCCCAACCTTCCCAAGAGCAAAGGGCACGTCAGGAGGAAGAGGAAATCTCCCTGGGGCTGCCTTCTGTGGGGTCCTGCTGGGAGAGGACCCCAACCCTCAGAGCTAGCCCTGACCTCAGCCAACCCCAAAGAAGAGTTTGCCTGTGTGCTGTGGGAGATAGTACCTGTGAGGACGTCGCAGTCCTTGGGCCGGATGAAGCCCCTTTGCACCAGGGCGCCCACCGGGATGTCCCAGCCTGCAAGGCTGCCAAAGCCCGGGTGGCAGGAGCGCTTGCCATGCAGCTCATCCAGGGTGAAGGCGTAGGAGCTGTTCCGCTTCACCACGGCCACCACGAAGTATGAGTTGCTCCTGTCCTCCGCTGGGGGAGGGGACGCCAGTGAGGCCCTTCATCTATGCTTTCCTGGCCTCAGCTGGGCCAGAGCCAGCGCCAGATCCTCACGGGGCCCTTCTTCCCTCCAACCCTTTTGTTGCCATTGACCGCAGGGCTCTCTTGCCGCTGCCAGCAGCCTGGGCTCAGGAGCGCCCACGCCCCCAGGGTTGGGCGGGTGTTCCACGAGCACATCTGGCAGCGGGACCCCTGAGTGTCTCCGCCTTTTCTGAGGAGCAGCCTGTGGGGCTCTACTTTTCAGCATTCTATCTCTTAACACCACCCTCCAACAGTCCTCACCCACAGCAGCTTTCTTTGCTTTTACCCTAAGGTGATATTTTTCTCACCTCCTGGGAGAAAAGTGGAGGCACAGCAGAGGCTTCAGAAGTGCTTCCCCTAAGCCACCGAGTTTCCACATTTGAGTGGAGGGGACCTGAGGTCACCACTTAAGAAGACAGAGCACCAGCCCAGGCTGCTGAGAAGGTGTGCATGACCTGCCAGGAAGGAGGGTTCCAGGGCCACCTTCCGTGAGCCACGTGGTCTGGACAGAAGAGGCCTGGGAGGCTCTCCGTTCCAAGGCTTAGCAACCTACTCAGCCTGTGTCTGTATAGCCTGGTTTACAAGCTAAAAATAATTTTTGTATTTTTAAAGGGTGGTTAAAATACAAAAACACTTGAGTTCCCATTGTGGTTCAGCAGAAACTACTCTGACTAGCATCCATGAGGACACAGGTTTGATCCCTGGCCTCACTCGGTGGGTTAAGGATCCGGTGTTGCTGAGAGTTGTGGTGTAGGTCGCAGATCCCACGTTGCTGTGGCTGGGGTATAGGCTGGCAGCTACAGCTCTGATTCGACCATTGGCCTGGGAACATTCATATGCTGCGGGTGCGGCCCAAAAAACAACAATGAAAACAAAACACATGTGGCAGTGCCTGTATGTGACCTGAAAAACACAAAGTGTTTACTCTCTGACTTTTCATAGAAAGTTTGCCAAGACCTGCATTTCTGGTGACTGGGTGGGTACATGGTACCCGGGGCCAGAGGGGCTTGCCTGTGACAGAAAGCAACTGGTCCAGGAAGAGATGCTCTGAGGGAGAAGTTTTTATAAATATAAAAATAGCAACCACCTCCCAGCCGAGGCTGGGTGACTGGCACCTGTACTCACGGGCATAGTGCTCCCCGGCTGCTGGAACCAGGCCGTATGTCTTCCCCGCCATGTAAATGTCCTCGCCCCTCAGGGTCACAGCATCAATTTTCCCAGCCTGCAGGGGGGAACAGACAGAGTGCTGGGCTGCGTTGGGCCCCAGGATGCGCTGGTTGTTGAGATCTGACAGAGGTGCCAAGGTGGCTCTCTCGGGGACTTTAGCCTCAAGCTCCCTTCCCCTGGGAACCCTGTCCTTCCCCATCCGCCCCTTCCTCTCCTTGTGAAGATACACAGGCAAGAGAGGTGCCTGGAGGACCAGAGGCCTGAAACCCCACCAGTCCTCCCATGCATGGGTGTCTTTCAATCTTTCAGCAAAAAAAAAAAAAAAAAAAGTTTTCTGGAGGTCTCTGTTGCCAGGCCCCATCCTGAGCAAAACCTGGCCTGATTCATGCTCTTGTGCTTGGTGTAGATCTCCCCATGGACAGCCAGCCTTGCCTAGGGCACTGTACTGCACCCCCAGCACCTGGTCATGGGTTGTTCCATGATGATGAGCCAGTTCTTTTGCGGGAGGCGGGCATGCCTATGGCATGTGGAAGTTCCTGGGCCAGGAATCAAACCTGCACCACCACAGTTACAACATCAGATCCTTAACCTACTGAGCCACCAGGGAACTCCATGAGCCAGGTCTTAAAAGAGGGCAGTCTCAGGGCCTGTGGGAGGAGGCCCCAGAGTTGAGGGGTAGAGCCCTGCCTCAGGAGGCAGCAGGAGGGGCCCAGGACCCTCCTTCCTCAGACCTTCTAAAGCCTTCCAGATCACTCCCACTCCACCCCGACTTGTTCATTCTGAAGCCTCTGGACAGGTGGCCCCTCCAACCCTGCAAAGATGTTAACTGATAAGTCACAGTAGGGGGTCAAATCCCAAAAGAAGGGGGTGGAGCCTGGGGAAAGAGGGGACACCTGCACCCCAGGAAGGTGCCCCAAACTGTTCAGGGCCAGAGGCATGAAGTTATGCTGATGGAACAACAGGCAGTGGCACTGATGTTTTGAGCCTGGAGGGTCCATCTCTGGGCCCCCTCTCTTCCTCCCATCCAGATCTTCTACCCACTGTGATGTCAGGGAGGAACTCAGACCCTGGACCAACAGCTCAGGGGCCAGGCCAGCCTGGATCACCGTGGCCAGGTAGGGCATTAGAGCTACACCGGATACCATCTCTGAGAGCCTTAGAAGCTAGAACTGAGACCCTCTGAGCCTTTTTCTGGGGTTCTCAGGAACCCTCAAAATCCACTCCTCTCCCCACAGGCCCTATGGCAACGCCTTGGCCCTCTGTGAGCTCAGAGAGAGAGAATAGCTTCTGGCAGGAGGGAGCTGAAACCTCCCTCCCTGCAGCTCTCCCTGTTCTGGGGCTCTGGGAACAGCCTTCCCAGCATCAGGAAATGAAGAGTCCCCACCCTAAGTCTCCTCCTCCATTCCAGCCAGGCTACCCTCCCTCAGCACCATGCTGAGGTTGAGACAGGCTCCTGTCTGCCCTTGGAGAGAGGGGCTCTCAGACCCTTGGGCTGGGTGACCTTGGGCAAGTTACTCTCTCTTCCTCTCCCAGCCCTAGTGTCCACATCTGCTAGGAATCCACCCACTCCACAGTGTCATTGTGAGGATTAATGGAGGTAACGGGTGTGAAGGCTCAGCACAGTGTGAGGGATCTGCAGCTGGGGCAGGGTGGACACACCTGAGGGGCTGTGGCTTGGCCTGCGCTCAGGGTCCACCCTGAAAAGGACCCCTCACTATCAGGCCCCACCTAGTTGCTCCTAAACAACAGGAGGGAAGGAGCCTAGGAACTCAGGGGCAGAGGGGACCCCTGTGATCACAATAGGACCTCATCCTTGACTGCAGGGCCTTGGGGCTGCCTCTGAGTCCTGGCCTCAGTCTCCAGTGGTAGAAGCAAAGCAGGACAGAGCCGTATAGGCTTCAGAGACCAAGGCGAGTGCTTTCAAGCATACTGACGGATGCATAATCAATTTAATGGGCCATGACAAGCTTAAAAAAAAAAAGACCAGGATAGAAGACAGCAGAAACTATTAGCACATGTACTTAGTAAGGTTAAGTACTGTTTTGTTTCCTATCTCTCTATAGGGGGACATAGATTTTTACATAATTATATGTGAAAGAAAAGCTTTTGTGTACTAGACTGTCATTGGTGTAAAACGTATTTCTGACTGGGCTGCAGCGGAGTAAATGGTGATCCAAGCCTACTTCCTATTGTGCACAAGGGGAGACTGAGACTCAGGAAGGGGAAGGGGCTTGCCCAAGGCCATAGGGTCGTCAGTGCCAAGCTGGGCCAGTCTCTCCCTCCTTCTGCTCCCTGCCCACCTGCTCAGTAGGGAGAAGGCCCTGGGCTCCCCAAGAGAAACAGCCCCCTTCTGCCCTGCACCCCTGGATTGGGTGGCTGCTTCCTGCGGCAACCTCTACCTCCCCTCTGTGGGGTTGTCACAGGAGACCTTCTTCCTCTCAAGCTGACCTGTATCCTCTCGACCAGGTGAGAAAGAGGGTGGGCCCGGTAAGGACCATCTCAGGTACTGCCCCTGCCAGCCCATCCCGCCGGCTCTGCCCACCTGGATCCGTTCCATGCAGTGCTGGGGGGAATCTGCGGACACACACTGGATCTCCGGCTTGAGCCTCTGCCGGCTGAAGGCCACAGCCATGTCTCCACACTTCTGGATCTCCGGAGTGGACAGCACACACCAGCGCAGGTAGTGAGGCAGCCCTGCGTGGGTGTGAGTGTGTGGTCACCTCCAGACTGGCCTCCTTCAGAGGCCGCCCCTCGGCCGGAAGAGCCGGGAGTCAGACTCCAGGGAAACTCTAGCTCTTTTCGGAGTTAAGGGGTAAGCTCTTTTACCACCTGATCCTTGTTTCCTTACACAGAAAGGGGACAACTGAACCTCTTTCATGGGGCTGTGAGGAGGCTTGAGTCAGATCATGGCTGACGTGGGCTGGTACATCATCTCCCTGGCTGTAGATGGAGGATACATGCGAGTGGGGGCTGGAGTCAGGAAGCCATTTGTAAAGGTCCAGGCGAGAGACAGTGCCCAGCCAAAACCATGGCGGTTTGGTGTGGGGAGGAGGTGGGAAGGAGCGAGGCACAGTGGGAGGGGCGAGGCACTGTGGGAGAAGCAGCGAGGTACTGTGGGTGGAGCGAGGCACTATGGGAAGAACAAGGCACAGTGGGAGGAGTGAGGCACTGTGGGAGGAGCGAGGCACAGTGGGAGGAGCGAGGCACTGTGGAGGGGGAGGGTACGGTAGGAGAGTAAAGGCAAGGCAGGAGGAGTGAGGCATTGTGGGAGGAGCCAGGCTCAGTGCAGGGGCGGGGCATGGTGGAAGAGGTGGGGCACCGTGGAGAAAGAACAACGGGACTTGATTTCTTTATGGAGAGGGGAGGAGACTCTTCCCATTACAGGCCCTGTGAGCCTGGATCCCACCCTCCGGAGCGGGTGGGGCTTCCAGGGTACAGCAGGCCCTGGAACTCCAGAGATACTTCCTTCCCAACCACGTGTCAGGGAGGTGGAAGCGACAGGAGGCCAAGAGGCACACACACTTCCTGGGGTGAATGTCCTCCTCTGGCTATCTCTCCAGAAAGCCCGGCCACTCCCGCGGTCAGGCTGGGTTGGAGCCAGCGAGAGAAGAGATGGGTGGACTTACGGTTGGGGTCACAGAGGAGACCTTTCATGGCTTGCACGTACTCGTGGCCCAGCCATGCCTCATAGGTCTGTGTGGCGATCGGCACCAGCTCAGAGGTGGCATCTTTGAACAGCAAGTTCTTCTGGCCATAGGCCTCAGAGCTGAACATCTGGAAGCTGCTGCCCTCATGGCTGAACAGACGCTGTGTGTCGAGGGGTGGGGGTGGGGGGCTGGTGAGGTGCCACAGGCAGCATCTTACCTCCCAGTTCAGCCACCGTTTCCTTCTCCCTGTGCCCTCAGGCTTGCACCCACCCTGAGGGCCAGGTGAAGCCCCACCTCCCTCCTTGCCTGTGCTCCCCCAGTGCATTCTGTCTGCTTATACTCAGCTGACTGAACACATGGCTTGTGGCCCAGGGGTGTGATGGCCTGAGCATGGGTTGTATGCATGGATGGGCAAAACTAAAGCTGGTGTGGCCCAAAGTCAGAAACCTCCTGCTCTTGTGAGCAGTGGTTTCAGCCAAACATTATTCATCACATCCAAGTAATGGTGTATTTGGACATTTATTGGTTTTGTCATTTTGTTTCTTTGCTCATATGATCTGGTTTTGGTTTTAAGAGCCACACATACCAGGAGCTTTCTTTGAAGGGTGCCTGAATCCCCTGGTCAGCCCTTCTCTCTGCCAGCCAGCACAGCTGGTCCCTCTTTCACTCTGAATTGGCCTGAGGTTGAATGACTCAGAAGCTTGGCTCCCCAGCTGGGGTCTGTCCCAGGGGAAGATCTCCAGATCCTGCCCCTCCGGGTCTGGCTGGCCCAGCCCCAGGATGGCTCTAGCTCTGAGATTCTACTCTGGTGAGAGACAAGAAGAGCCAGCATCACCCTGAGAAGCTGTGTGGGGTGCCCTGAACTCACCTGACCTTCGTTGAGCAGCCGGAAGATGAGGCCCCCATCTGTGTCGGCCCGGACCACCACAGCATGAGAAGGAACCCGGGCCAGGTGGCATCGCCTCCATTCGGTGACATCAGCCCGGCTGCCATCCCGGCACAGGAGCTCGAAGTCCTGTGACAGCAGTGCCTGGCCCCAAGAGGGCAGGGTTTTCCCTGGGAAGATGCGAGTCCTTTGGTGAGCCAACTCCTGTCCTGGGAGAGCCTTGGAGAAGGTGTCAGGGAGGACCCTTGAGAGGGAGCCTGGAGAGAGCCTAGGCTGTCACAGGCCAAAGACCTCCAGTGAAAAGAAACCCTTACAGAAGCGAGAACCAGAATTTAGAATAAAGAGGAGCTTCACCCTACAAAACCAGCTGTCTCTATAGACTGTGTCTATTTACTTACATTTTGGGGGTATATTTATTTACTTATTTTTTAGTTAAAGAATAGATGAACATTTTTTATTTGTCACCAATATCTAGTGATAAAATGGATTTGAGATATCTGACAATAATACAACACATATAAACAGAACTGCTCGATAAAAAGAGAAAGAAAGAGAAGTTTAGGGTGAGAGAGAGAAATGTCTCAGGAGTTCACCACGGCCATCTGCACTCCACTGAGCTCTGAGCTGAGGGCAGGGGACAGGGAGCCGTGGTGGAAACAAACCCTGACAGAATCACCAGAACCGTGGCCCAGAGAGTCGAGGGTAAATCCCCAAAGTTTCACCCACAACTCCAACTCTTAATATTTTGGTGTTTTTGCTCCACATCCTTATTTCTATTTGATAACCAACTGTTGCAAATAGGGTAAAGGGGAGTTCCCAGCATGGCACAGTGGTTAACGAATCCGACTAGGAACCATCAGGTTGCGGGTTCAGTCCCTGCCCTTGCTCAGTGGGTTAACGATCCGGCGTTGCTGTGAGCTGTGGTGTAGGTTGCAGACGCGGCTCGGATCCCTCGTTGCTGTGTCTCTGGCGTAGGCCAGTGGCTACAGTTCCGATTGGACCCCTAACCTGGGAACCTCCATATGCCGCAGAAGCGGCCCAAAGAAATAGCAAAAAGACAAAAAAAAAAAAAAAAAAGGGTAAAGGGCATACATGAGAGGTAACTCTGCATCCTACTCTCGTTTCACTTATTTAAAAACATTTTCCACATGATTGGAAATGCTCCGTAAAACTCACTTATAATAAAAAAAAAGAAGAGTGAATATGGACAGCAGTTAAGAAGACTAATTTTGGAAGTTCCTATGTAGTGCAGCAGGTTAAGGATCTGGCACTGCTGCAGCTGTGCCACAGGTTGCAACTGTGGCTCGGGTTCGATCCCTGGCCCAAGTACTTCCACATGCTGTGGGTGCAGCAAAAAAAAAAAAAACAAAAAAACGACTAATTTTAAGAATTGCAACTCATGCATTAAAATATACCACAGATGGCCCAACATAACAATATTTTAATGACTTTTAAATTTTAAAACGAGGAGGATCAACCTCCTTCAGAAAATAGGAAGAGAAAAGATAATCTGTGGGATCATGAACACTATTCACTCCAAAGCTATTTAAAAACAAATCCCCCAAACCAAGAGAGTAATAGTTTGGAAAACTCCATAAAGGTCATTTTTAATGACTGCATGATAATTTATAGCGCTCTCAACAATTACTCAGTGTCATTCTCTCCCCACTCCCCAGCTTTCCTCTATTTTTAAACTGCAGAAACTTTGTATAGAGCTCTGGGGGAATCATTTGGCCTTCTCCTGAGACAAGTGCATCATTTAGGTTTGTCGCTTTGCCATTCCTGTTTTTCACCACTAGGGACAATTAAAGCCAAATGACTTCACTACTGCGCACATTTATGTCCACCCCACTCTTGCACTTACCAATCTTTTTGCATGAAGATACTCTTTAAAAAATGACTTCCTTAGATTTCCTTAGACTATCATCGAAGATTTAAAAGAGCTGACTTTAACCTAATACATCCCTAATTCTGTCTCTCCCTTCCACACTCTGATTTGCTTGACTCATTTTGAGGCCCAAGTCTTGGCTGCCTATTTTTATAGGCTGGTCCTGCTCTGGGGACACTCCCATGTCCTTCTTTTTCAGACTAGTTTTTTTTCTCAAATCTGCTTCTTGTTTGCCTTCATGAATGCCAGCCTACAAGATGGACCTTCTGATTTAAAGAGAAGATTAACAACAACAGCAGAAAAGAGATAATGATTAAAAAAAAAAAAAGACAAGGGTCAGATGTTATGGAAGAGGCAAAACTGTAGACACAAAAGTCTGACTGGGGCCTCATCAGGGAGGGGATCAGAAGTGACTGACCAGAAAGGGGCATGAAGGAACTTTTGGGGTGAAAGGTCTGTGACAGTCATTATCACTCAGTTAAACTATACCTCAAAAAAAAAATTTTAGGCAAATCCAAATTAGAGTACATTCTATATCACTGGCCTGACTCTTCAAGAATGTCAAAGTCACAAAAAACAGAGACTGAGAAACTATCCGAGGTTAAAGGAACCTCAAGAGACCTAAGTACCATGTGTGATCACAGATCAGGAGCAGCTGAGCTCCAGCCATGAGACTCCTTTCTTTCCATGAGGAAAGGTTACTGGGTCCTCCCAGGGAGGGCCCTCCACTTACCATCTGTATTCTCTAGCACCGTGCTGTGCTTCACGAAGGCCACGTCCCCAGCCCCTTCCGCCAGGCACCTGCACAGGAGGAACCAGTGAGACCTCTGGAAGTCTGGCCTGGGCTGTGGCGGGGCATGGCAGGTATGGCAGGCACAAGTTTCAGTCCTGCAGGCCTGGGTTCCAGCTTCCCAGTTTTTTTGTGTGTGTTTTTTGTCTTTTTAGGGCCACACCTGCGGCACATGGAGGTTCCCAGGCTAGGGGTCCAATCGGAGCTGAAGCCGCTGGCCTAAGCCACAGCCACAGCAATGTCAGATCTGAGCCACATCTGCGACCTACTCCACAGCTCACAGCAATGCTGGATCCTTAACCCATTGAGCAAGGCCAGGGATTGAACCCTCAATCTCATGGTTCCTAGTTGGATTTGTTAACCACTGAGCCACAACAGGAACTCCTTTCAGCTCCCGCATTTGCTGGCTCTGTGGCTTTGCTAACTTGTGGAGCCTTCCTAACCTCTATCACCTCTAAAGCGGGGATGAGAAAGTGGCTCCCCCGAGGGAGAGATCCTTTATAATCCATCTAGATCCCATGTAGCCGCGCTTGGGGCCTGAAAGGAGCAGGTGCTCATAAGGCAGCTGCTTCAGCAGCAGCCTTAGCATTCTGGGTGTTTTTGTTCTTGTCCTGGATGCACCTGAGGCATATGGAAGTTCCCAGACCAGGCACTGAACGGGCCCCACAGCAGTGACCCGAGCCACGGCAATGACAATGCCAGGTCCTTAATCCACTGCACCACGAGAGAACTCCACATTCTGGGTGTTTAGAAGACATCTACCCTGAGGCAGGGGATTGGACTAGACCTTCTCATGCTGTTCCAAACCCCTGAGTGGAAGGGACCAGGACCTTATGAATCCTCAATCTGTCACTGCCCAGTGATGGAGGCAGGTAAGGGTCCACTGGGCAAAGGGGCTGCCTGGGCCCCCAAAGCCAGCAAACAAGCAGGGACTGGACTGGGGGAAGGACACCAGGAGAGGTGGGGTGGGCAAGAGTCTCTGGCTTGGAGGACCCAGGACTGTTTTTCTCTCTGTGCCCGGAACTGCATTTCCCCTATTACACCCTGGAGCGTGGGGACCAGCAGGCTCTTGGGTTCCAGGCTGAAACACTGTGGCCAGGGTGGTTAGAGGGACTCGGGAGGCTTCCATGCCAGCCCCCAGCTTCCTCCTTTGTGGGCAGATGGAAGAGCATCACAAGCGGTTAGGGCCTCTCGGCTTCACGGAGAAGCCAGCTCCCTAAAATGCCCACCTGAACAGGGCAGTGGGGGGCCAGCCCTGGGTGTCAAGTCTCTGCGGGTCCCCGCTGCACTTCTCCCCCCCACGGTCCTCCCGCTGGCCTCAGACACCAGAACTGGGACCTGCTGTTTTTGCTGTTTTCTTCCCTCTGAGCCCTTCTCTAAATATACCAAACATGTTGATTTTATGAGCAAATTTGGTCTGGCATAGGCCAGTGTGAGGTTTTTAAACTAACCAGGCACATGGACTATATAAAGGGTGCTTTGATGAGAGGCAACTGACACTGCTGCTCTCTCGGGGGCCTCTCTGTGCCGGGGTGTTTTCCCAGCACTTGGGGCCCCACCCCAGCCCCTCTCACCGGAAGGCCCCGCTGTAGTCGTAGTATCTCTCCAGCGGGCTCTTGTCACACACCCCTTCCCCAGCGGTGTTGCCTCGGCAGAGGCGACAGAGGGACTCGGAGTAACTGGTGTCTCCTGCCCCAGGGACGCAGCTGCCCCCAAAATAGTCGCTGACAGCTGCGGGAAAGAGGGAGAGGGAGGTCAATCGTGTAGCGTCAGGGCCCTGCCAGGTTCCCCTGATAGGGCTCAGGCCACTCAGGCTGGACTCCCCTGGCACCCAGGTGGACTCTCCCAGCTTCAGTGCGAGCAAAACTGGGGAACTGGATCTGATCAGAGATCCACAAAAGTGTGGGCATCAGAGAGTGGCTGATGTTATTTAAACAGGGCTCAGGGGAATAAAATATTTACTGCAAAATGGCCACTATCAAGATGGCCACTATTGATAGGACAACTATGAATCAGATACTGTTATCATTGAGGGTTTCATTTTAAAATCAGTTATGTGTAAGCAATGAAAGCGGAGAAAAACGTTATTACAGAGTGTAATTAATTTGATAGGCTACACCTCTCAAAACACACAGAGGGGAGGGAAACAGAGAAGGAAGCCCGGTCCGTGAAGAGGTCCAGGAGCTGTAGGATTGTCAAGTTCCTGCCAGCACCCAGGCCCCATGTCCACCCTCTTGACAAATATTTACCCTGTGCCCCAGGATGCCCTAGTGCCATGTAGGGTGAGCAAGACGCTGGCTCTACACTCGAGCCACTTGCATTGTGCTCAGCGAAACTGAGCTCTTCCAGGGCCAGCTCTTTTCTTGGGCTTTTGCATCTTCACAAGGGAGTAGATATTTAATAAATGTGGCCAGTGACTGATAAACCTCCCACACTTGGTCGCCATCTGAGAGGATGTGGCTTCTAGGCTCCTGTGAGGGGTGCAGTGTGGGGGCAGAGTGTCTATGTGTATGTGTGTCTGCTTGTAGCATGCATGTGTGTAGTGTGTGGATTTGTGCATGCATGCATGGGTGTGACAATGTAAGCGTGCATGCATGTGTGTGTACATACATGCCTGTGTTTGCACCGCAGTGAGGTGCCCACCGCGAGGCCTGGAAGCTGAGCTCACAGTAACGACAGCTCCCAGCAGTGAGCACACACCATGTGCTGTGCATTGTGCAAAGACATTGAATGATCTTAGTCCTCCCAACCCTACAGCATTGCAGGAAGTGTTCATTTCTCCCTTTTACAGGTAAGGAAACTGAAGTTCCATGTGTGGAGTAACCTACCTGAGGGCAGGTCATGCCAAGCCAGGGTTTAAACCCACAGGCACCCACAATAAAGTCTGGGCTTTGAAAAACCATGTACTCTTCTGTGTGGGCAGCAAACTAGGAGGCAGCACCCTCAGCGACAGGGGTTTGGGGACACCCTAAACTCATTCAAGGGGTGGTGTGATCCCAAGGGCCATTTGTGAATGCGGTTGTCATGTGTCATGGGCCACCTCAGAATGACACAGGGATGGCCAGCAGGTGACCAGGACAAGAAGCCCAAAGCATAAGAAGCAGGACTTTGGCCCAGGCTGCCAGGACAAGGGCTTTGGGCTCCAGCTGGACCCCTCTGAGCTTTGCCACACAAGTTCAGCAGCCCCTGCCCTCCCTCAGCTCCCTTCCGCGAGGCACATTCTGCCTGCAGGAGGGTCTCTTCCTCGCCACACATGAATCTTGACATGACTGCGGGTCTCTGACTAGCTACTTGTGAGCTCTCAGGGTGCAAGCCAGCAGCTTGTTTGGGTCCTGAGAAAACAGCCTCTGACATGTTTGTGGAGACAGCAACCGTGTCTACACCAGAGGAGAGATGCTCTGGTGAGATTCGCTGCCCTGCCCCCATTCCCCAGCGGCAGCCGGGTGGGCTGGTGCTTGGCTGAGCTGTGGGCTCCGGGATGAGTGGGTGAGGCTGCGGTGCCTGGAGGAGCCAACCAACCAGAAACTTAAATGGTAGCAACACCAGGCCGGCCAGCAGGAGAGGAGGGAGTGAAGCCATCAACGAGGTGTCCGGGAAGGCTCAGGGGAGCGGGACGGCGCTGCTCCTTGAAGGAAGTGCAGCAAAGGTGGGAGGGAGGCTGTCCCAGGAGGGGCAACAGCAGAGCCCCTGCAGGAGGAAGCCCTCACCTTTGAGAACATCACAGCCCATCACCGAGAGCCGGCCGCTCTCCACCAGGTAGCCCACGGGCACGTTCCAGCCCACCGTCCGGTTGATGCCCGTGTGGCAGGACTTCATGCCTTTCAGGGTGTTGATGGTCACACGGGAGCCCCTCTTGACCACAGCTACGGCATAATAGGAGGTACCGACCTCTAGAAGGAGGAGAGAGGAGAGGCGTGAGTTTGGCAAAGGAGAAGCCATGAGACACTGGGACCCTGCCCAGGGAGGCTGTGAGGGAAAGCCGCTTGTGGGGGGTGCACGCGTGCGCATGTGCACGTGTGTGGATGTGCCCACACGTGGAGTTTCAGTTAGCGAGACAGCAAGTGGGTGCAATCCGCAGGTCTTATCGCAAGCCCTCTCGGCCTCCAGCCTCACGTGGTAGATATTATCTTGAGATGTTCATTCATTCATTCATTTCTCCCCTTTTCCTTCCCAAGCCAGCTGGCACTCAGCTGGGTCTAAATTTGCCTACATTAAGGGAGCTCTGTGGCCAGACCAAAAGCAGGAGTAGCTTGCAAGTCTTTTGTTTTCTAAAAGTCTAGGCCCTGACGAGAACTTACAGGACTTGAGGGAATAGTATTTTTTTTTTTTTTTTTTTTTTGCCCTTAACCCACTTGCACCACCAGGGAAAATAGCTTGTTATGGGAAGAAGGGTGGTTGGGAGAAGTGGCCAGGGGGTGGGGGTTGGTAGGGGCTTCCCATAGATTAGAAACAGTGATCTATCAGTGCTGGGGCTGGGGTAGGGGAGTAGAGATACAGACAGACAGAGATGGATAGACACACACACACACACACACACACACACAGAAAGAGAGAGAGAGAGAGAAGCACTAGCAATGTAGTGTTCCAGTTACTGAGAGAGCAAGTGGGTGCAATCCAACAGGTCTTATCACAAGCCCTCGCCCCCTCCAGGCTCACGTGGTAGCTATTATCTTGAGATGTTAATTCATTCATTAATTTCTCCCCTGACTGTGGTTCCAAATCACTCAGGACCCTGAATGGGGTGCTTGTGGGTAGGTGGGGGTCTACAGCCTTGCCAAAGACTCCCCTGGGCCAGATGTTGCCTGGAAGGGGCCATTCAGACATGTGGGATGTCTCATCTATGGGAACTGATAACCAGAGGGCACCCTGTCCACACACAGACATGCGTGTGCTTGCGTGCACACACACGACGGCCTGGTGGCCGTGAGATGGCCATGATCAGAATAAAGTTGAGTTCTAGAAAACCAAGCCAGGGTTATTTCTTGCACACTGGCGCCTGGCCCCCCCTAATCAAAGCTGCCCCATCAGGTCCTACCCTCTGCCTCAGCACGATGCCCTTTGTTTCCAGCTCCTTGAACACACCATGCTCTTTTCTACCTGGGACCTTCTGAGAGCACAGCGTCAATGTCTGCTCTATTTCAACAGGTCTTCCATGGCCCTCCTCTTCTCCCTCATGGCCTTGACTTCCTGCACAGCATCCAGCGCATGTGTAACGATAGTTTTCGGTGTTTATTTGTTTAGCGTGGGACTCCTGCTCTTTGAGGGCCGGGATGGGCTCTGCTGCTTATGACTGTATGCTCCCAACTGGCATGTGGTAGGTACTCGATGAATGCGTTGAATTAATTAAAGGGCGAGAGCTGTGTTTGGGGCCCACGAGGCAGGGCTGTTTCTGGTCACTGAGTGGAAAGGCTGGCTGGTTTGCAGGGTTACACTGTGTCTTGGGTGTCATCTGACAGTCATCAATTCAACAAGTGACCTATTCTGGGTACCAGTGACTGGGGGAATGCAAAGATGAGGACCAGGCCCCCCTCAGGGGACTTGCTGCAGTGAGGACAAGGAAAACAGAAAGAGGGGACAGGACCTTGTGGAGTGAGTCAGTGCTCAGGAAAGCAGGAAAGAGGCCCTCAGCAGGGGGTGGGAGGGCCCCGGGAGCTCCTTGGAGGTGACAGTTGAGCTAGGCTGTGTGACAGATACCAGGCACTGGACAAAGAGAAGAGGAGGTGGGGATCTGAAGGGCAGCCTGAGCCAGAGGCATGTCTGGTGTGATGTGCAGGACAGGCTCAAAGACACTCACGTTTCTGAGCACATCTCACACGTCAGGTGCACACAGACTGACTCATTTAATCCATGTGACAGGGCAGGGGTCACAATCCCAATTTTATGGTCAAGGAAGTGCAGGTTGTCCAAGGTCACAGAAGATGACAGGAAGGTGCAGAACTGGGATTCCTTTTCAGTCTGTTGGGCTCTGCAGCTCTTAGTCACCATGTCATGCCTGGCCCCATCCCCACTCCGCACTGCTTCGGACAGAGGGCCCTGGGGTGCGTGGGGAGCAGGGCATTACTGGGCAACCACACCCAACACCACACCCGGCAAGGGGCTGCCCCTTAGGAAGAACCTGCGGGTGATGCGGCTGCCAGACTCCACACAGGGAAGAACGGTCTCAGGTCTCTGGCACCCCTGGTCTCGGGGGTTGTCAAGTAAGACTTAGGGAGCTCTGAGGATCTGTCTGCCTGGGCCTCCAGGATGCTCTGGGGACAGGATTACTGATCAGCTCCGGACTGTGGGGTGGGGTTGGGGGTGCAGGCCCAGCAAGGACACAGTGCTAAGCGACCTCCCCTCTCTCCCACGTGGTGCTCTGACCTTGATCATACACCTCGCCCACCACGGGCTTCAGGCTGTGCTCCTTCCCCGCCTCGTAAATGGCTCCTCCGTCCAGAGTGATGGCGTCAGCCTCCCGGGCCTGCTGGGGACATGCGGGTCAGCGCAGCCAGGCCCCAGGGCCCACACAGCCAGGAGCCCAGGGACACCCACCCATCTGCTGAGGCCCCTGGAGGAGGCTCGGATGTCCTCACGGCCCAGGGGCCCCAGCCTGGCTCAGCGTCGCAGGCCCCTCCCTGCCAGGGCCTAGGGGTCTCTCCCCACCAGGACCAAAGGCTCGCCTTGTTTTTCTAATTATGCTATTTTTTTTAATTATGAATTTTGTAGGACTTATACTAGATGCACATAGTCAAAAATCAGATAGCACAAGCTGAAAAGCAGTGAAAAGTGAGTCCCCCTTACTTTCTTGTTTCTCAGCCCCCTGCCTCTACTGCTAATCTGTTTCTCGGATTTTCTCTCTAAAACACAGATTGAATAGGACAAATGCCTTCTTTATGTTTTCCCTTTTGTTTTCATACACAAATGGGGTCCATGGATAGAATGACATGATTGGTATCCACCCTCGCGGTGGAACCTGGCCCAAGCCCTTGGCCACAAGGAGTCTGATTGGATAAGCTCTCAGGGGTGCATCAGGGGCTGAGCTGCAACGAGACCCCAGGCCCCTTGTGCTGCCCCTGACGCTTCCCTCCATAGCTTGTCCTGCACCGAAGGCCTGCCTCTTACTATCGTCAGCGCCAATGAGCAGATCTCCTGCCACTCAGAACAGCTCTCCCACCCCTGACTCATCCACCCAGGACCGCCTGTTCCATTTATTCTTCCCCAGAAACCACACAATCCCATCCTGGAAAACTCCAGGCAGCGTGAGTAATGCTCGTGGGCCACAGAGGGGTCTGCTGTCTGGGCTCCCCTGGGTGGGGGGGGTCATGTCCCCCATGTAGAGGGGCTCTGTGCAAGAAAACTGCCTCTCAGACCCCTTTCCCCGCAGGCACTCTGAGCAGGGCCCTCCCTGGGCCTCCCAGCACCCAGCCCACCTCTGGGCAGGAAACAAGCGGCCCTTGTTGCCAGGGAAACTCAGAAGATCCTATCACCCGGCCCTGGCAGGGGGACTTCGGAGCCTTTCCTAATGAATGGGGCTGTTGTGAGCTCCGTCCTGAGTCAGAGCCCTCTTGTCTGGGCAGAGCGGAAGGGAGAGGACTCACCGTGATGAGCTGGACGCAGTGGTCGGCTGAGGTGCCCTGGACGCACAGGAGGGAGGGCTGGATGCCGGCTTCCTGGAAGGCCTTGCTCATGTCACTGCATTTCTGCTGCTCCGGGTCTGAGATGGTGCACCACCGCACCTCCATCCCTCCAAGCGCTGGGGATAGGGGACAGTGAGGCCCAGTGCCTGTGGCCCCAGCCCTTTGGGTGTGACCCATCAGCATGACAGCCAGTCCTGTGCAACATCCCTGCCCTCTCACTGCAGGATACTGGGGCACAAAGAGGTGTCACAGACTGTGAAGGGGCCTGGCTCACTGGGAAAGCTATGTGTGGATCATGCATTCCCTGAGCTTCCCCAGGGCAGTCGGGGCAGGGGCAGATGGTGTGGCTCAGAGCCTGGCCCTTTGCATAGGCCAGGGAGGGTCTTTGGGGGTAGCAGTGGGGTCTCTCCCACCCTTCCTCAGCCTGGAGCACGGCCTGGTGAGTGGAAGGGCCACTGGCTGGGTCCTGGCCCTCTGGAGCCTCTGTGTCCTCCAACAAGAGGGTGTGGGACTGGGTTCTCTCAGTCAGCGGTGTCCCTGGGCCCTCCTTGTGAACTGGGACATGAGACCAGGAAGTGTTCGTGGCAACCCTTGAGGAGCCTTGCACCCTTTGGAGCATCTGTGATTGTGCCTCCTGCAATCCACCCTCTTTGGGCACAGTGCCAAGCCCCTGACAGGGGAAGGCTGAGGAGTCAGTAGGTTGGGTTCCTGCTCCTCCAGCTGGTGACTTTGGGCAACCTATCTGAGCTCTCTGAGCCTGTTTCCATGTCTGAGAAAGCAGTTGAGAAAAGTACTTTCCGCATTATAAGGAAACCTCTGTAGAGAGTCAGGACACAAGGTCCTCAGTGGACTTCCATTCAGGCTCCTCCTCCTAGGAGGGACCCTGTTGGGTCCCATGCCTGACCAGGTCAGAGTCCCAGAGATCTCCCAGCCTGGGGGTCCAGCAGAGTTGATGCCCAGATCCCCAAGGCTGATGCCTTTGCAGGCCTGAGGTCTTCCTCCACTCACCCTGCTCAGCCAGCCCTGTGCTCCTGGGAAAGTGGCTTTGGATCCAGTTCCACCAGGGTCCATGTCACCCTCTCAAGGCAGCCTGTGCTTTTCATCCCCGCGCCAAACAAGAGGCAAGGATGCAGGTTCCTCCACAGCCTCCCCGGTTCCTCCACAGCCTCCCCGTCCAGTCCCCTCCAGGCAGCCCCCTGGGATGTGGAGGTGCCTGCACCCTCTCCAGGGCTCCAAGACTGCACCCTGGTGGGCCTGACAACTGCAGGCAGCATTTGGACCAGGCTGGCTGGTCCTTTTATTTTCTTTTGTATTTAAGAGGTCAAAACGGTGGCCTGAAGCCATCCTTTTAGCAGCCTCCGCGTGATCCCTGCGAGCAGCTCCCCAAGGTCCCTCCTCAAGTCTCTGACTCCCTTGGGAGGGGGCGCTGTGGACGCGAGGGGACCAGGTCTGCCTCAGGTCTCTATCCATGTAGAGCGCCCCGGAGCGGTCTCTCAGGCAGTATCTCTCCTTCCCCTAATCCCTCCGAAACTCTCGCGCCTCCTTCCCAGCCGGGTCACGGGAGAAGAGCCGCTTTGGTTCCCAAGCCCTCTTTGGGCTTCCACGCCCATCAACAGCGTTCACGCTCCCGGACCTCCCCCGCCCCCAACACTGCAAAGCTCCCGCATCCACACCTCTCCTTGGCAGGTTAGAAAGTAAGCTTTTTCAAGGCCCAGTTCAATGCCGCTTCCTCCAAGAAGCCCTCCAGACATTCCAGTCTGCCCGGGTCAGTGCTGGTTCCCTCCCCCAACCTATGCGTCCCTCGCGCCTTTCCACGCCTTCCTCTTTTCCTGGGAGACAAAAGTTCGGGACACTTCCCAGCCCCCGGGACCCTGTTGGTGGGGAGGGGGTGGGGCGGTTTGTGGCTGGAGAGCTCCAGGACCCCCGCCCCAGCTCCCGTTCCTGTTCCCAGGGCCGGCGGTGGGGCCTCACCGGTACGCAGAGCCAGGCAGAGCCAGAGAGCCACATTTGGGCCCCGCATGGCGCAGTTTAGAGCTAGCTGGGGCCGGGTTGGGTCTAGGTCTGGGTCCCAGTGGGTCAGCAGCAGCCTCAGCTTTCTGCCTCTTTCCTCCCAGGCACTGGCCTTTAGCTGCTGAAGTGCGCCGGGGCGTGCCTTGGCGGCGTCCACGCCCCTAGGGTGCACCCGCCCACCTCCTGCTGGACACCTGGGCTGACCAGACTGGCCTTGGCCTTCTCTCTAGCGCCCCCTGCTGGAGCCTTTGCCGGCGCGGGTGCTGCGTCTAACTGTAGGTCCCTCTTGATTGCGACACTCTTAGGCCTGGACACGCACACGCAGCTATTCCTGAGAGTCAGGTATCTGCTCTCTGGGCCTGATTCCCCCAGCTCACAGGTGTTCTGGGGCTCTGTCCTCCCAAAAATCTGCCCGGCATTCTAGAGCATCCTCCCTCCTCTTGTCCTGGGAAGGTCCCAAATAGCACACCCAACTGAAGAGGGAAAAAGCTCAGATTTGGAAGGAAGACGTCTGACCTAGGGCCTGAGCTAGAGGGAAGCTCAAAGGCAATTAGAGTCATTCACTAGCATCTCTTCAAGCACATATCGCACAAAACACAAAGGACCTGGGGATACAGAGGTGAACCCGGGTCGATGTGGTCCTGGCTAGGGAAGAGCTGGCAGTGGGGGTATCTCACTGCCTCTCCTTGGGCCTGGAGAGGGAGAGTGACCTGCCCTGGGTCACACATTTAGTCAGTGACAGTGCTGGTTCTAGAACCCAGTCTCCGGTAGAGCCTGGCTCATTGCATTCTGCTTTGGAAGATGGGAAAACCAAAGATGGGGTGGAAGAGGAAGCAGAAAACAACAGAGGGGATGAGAGGAAGAGAGTAAAAAAGGTGAGGGACGAAAGGATAGGTTGTCTGTCTAGGCCAGTGGGTCTCAAAAGTGTGGAACCCACATTGGCAGCATCAGCATCACCTGGGAACTTGTTACGTATGCAGATTCTCAAGTTCTCAAAAACTCTAAGGGCAGACAATCAACAACCTATGCTTTTCATTCTGGTGCACATCAGGGTTTGAGAAGCACTGCAGCTCTCCGTGTGCACTGGGGATGTGGGGAATGGACCACAGAAACTCTTACTCAGTGCTCTGCCTCCATTTGTGTCCTCATCTTTGGTCATCAACCCGTCTCACTTTCCCTCCCCCTGCTATGAGTACCCAGGGGTGAGACCCTCCCTGCCTTGGGCAGAGGACACGTGTAATAACAGAGAGACAAGGGTCTGAGTTTGTCAGTCCTTGAGCTTGCTCTGCTCCCTGGGGAAGGAAGCCCTGCCTCCTCTGATTGGGCCATGACTCTGATGCTGATCACATCCTAAGATGATGACTGGAAGTTACAAGGGCTGGGCTTCAGGAGACCTGGGCTCTACTCTTTTGTCATCATTGGCTCACTGTGTGACCTTGGGCAAGTTCCTTCTCCTCTCTGGGCTTAGTTTCCCTGTAAAAGTCAGGTTATCATGGCTCTTACGTGCCATTCTTCTTCCCCCAATAGCTCCAGCTGCTCTGGAGAATCGGAGGAGGGCATGTTTGGTGGAAGCTGTGTTTTCATCCCCAGCTGGATCCATCAGGAGCAGGGACACCTCTTTCTAATTTGTACAAACAGACTAGCAGGTGGCCCTGGCAGAGGGACTCTGGTTTGTCCTAAGGGGACAGAATAAATAGGTGTCCCTAGTAAGCCTCACCCCATGAAGATGAAAAGGCTTATTTTGTCACACTCCAGAAACAACCAGAAGTTATTAGTGGGATTTGTGTTAAGTTGTTCTTTTAGTAAGGCCCCAGGGACACTGATAAGGTGTCAAACAGCTCCAAGCTAAGGGCTTGGTCGAGCTCTTTCGCAAGGGGGACCTTTTCCTCACTCTCAGGAGTCATTCCTCAACTGTGACTTGTCAGGGAATTTGTTGTTGCTGGGCTTCAGGGGCGTTTATCAGGTCCATTTGCCTGGCCTTATCAGGGACATAGCTTTGTATTAATACCTGTGCATAATGGGGAACTCTGTTTCAGCTTGCGCCTGGATCCTGCTATTTCTGGGGTGCAGACATACCTGGATGAATTAGAGGAATGGGTGGGATGCAAGAGGGAATAACGAGCCAGTCCTTTAACCTGGGAATAACCTTACAGAGGCGAAGCACTGAGGATAGTTTGGTCCGCATTTTGGACTCATACTGAGGTTAGAGGCAGAGCATAAAAAATACAAGAACTGGTTTCACTAATGGTTCTGTAAGATGTTGGGACATAAGCAACACTGCTTTGGGACCTCTGACCCTGTTCCATAATATGAAATACAGAGAGCTCTTCTCTGCCAAAGACACAGTTCTGGTTCTCCAAGGATTCAGGAGCTTGCTTGCCATGCAGTTGAGGAACAGTCGCAGATGCTACTGGACGGAACACACTAAAGAGAGCCTTTGGGGACCCAGAAAGAAGAGGGAGCCTTTGAGAGGGAGCAGAGAACCTGTACCGGCAGGTGGGAGCAAATGAGCCAGCAAACTTGGATGTACAATTCTTTTACCCAGAGTCTTAGGAAAATCTGTATGTTTTTCTTTTCTTTCGGTTTTTTTTTTTTTGTCTTTTTGCCATTTCTTGGTCCACTCCCACGGCATGTGGAGGTTCCCAGGCTAGGAGTCTAATTGGAGCTTTAGCTGATGGCCTGCACCAGAGCCACAGCAACGCAGGATCTGAGCCGTGTCTGCGACCTACACCACAGCTCACGGCAACACTGGATCGTTAACCCACTGAGCAAGGGCAGGGATTGAACCTGAAACCTCATGGTTCCTAGTCAGATTCGTTAACCACTGCATCACGACGGGAACTCCTGTATGTTTTTCATTTCAACAAGTCATAATTTGTGTTTTTCTATTTCTATGGGCTGAAAAAGTCCAAACAACTTTTACTTTGTGGGACACTCGGAAGGGCTGGGATGCCCAGAGAAATCAGGAATGGTGAACACTTGCATCAGTACATGTGTTAGCAAAGGATATTACATTCTCGCTCCTGAGGTCCTTCCCTATTTCCTGTTTAGTACAATTGAGTTTGTATAGTCAGATCGATGGTAGACCTATTAAACAAGTTTTGTGAATAAAAGCTTTGGCCTCTTTAAAAGTATTTTCCCCATGAAACTGGACTTAAGGGAAGATCTGGTATTTGGGCGGCATGATATGTGTGTGAGCTTTTCAAAGGCAGATTCTCTGCTCATTACAGGGCCTTGACCATCAAGGATGCGTTCTAAGTGTGAGCTGTTAGGTTTGAGGATGTTACTGTCATTGAAGTGTCTCCAGTTGCTGAGGGGGTCAGAAGAGCCATCGACTTTGGGGACTGGGAGGTCTCCAGAAGCTGTGTCTGAGTTTCTTCAGTGGCGTGGCAAGGGCTGAGGCTTGGCCAGGATGCTGAACGCTACAAGGACCGGGGTGGCATTCCATCTGCCGCTATTTCCAGTGTCTAGCATCGTGTCTGAAATAAGCAGGCACTCAGTAAATGTTATTACGAGAGAAAAATGGACAGTGTGTCTCTGTGTGTCTCTTTCAAGATGTTTGGCTAAGAAAGAGAAGTTGTTTTCGGGAGATTTGGGGTCAAGGGAGTTTTCATAGGATGGGAAAGATTGGATCATATGGTCAGCAGCCCATGGCGGAAGGAGACTAACAATAAAGGAAAAGAGGGTAATTGAAGATGTGAGGAATAAGCCCAGGAGGACAAGCAGAGGGTGATCTCCAGTGGGAAAGAGAAGATGCTTCTTCTGCAGAGATGGGCAAGAAGAGGGGTGGGAAAGCCCCCAACTGACTCAGACCTGAGCTCCGTGTATTACTTTGATTCTCAAACCGCAAAAGTTTTTCTTTTCCCCTGAGAACTCTCCTTGCAGTTCCAGACTTTAAAATTTAGAAGAAGATTTAAAGGATCCAAGAGTAACTGTGGAGATACAGCTTCAAAGCCTTTAATAAATCTCCACCTATTTCATTGACTATAAGATGTAATCGAAGTAGAAATCAGTTTAAAAAGAGGCTAAAATGTAAAGAAGTAAAATAAGGAATATCATACTTGGCTCTGTCGCTAAGACTTCTGGAGAAATTATTCTTACCCCAGTTACTTCCAAGGAGGGGTTCAGATGACATATAACAAAAACAGATGCACAAGGAAGGTAAAATAGATACCAAAAAAGCCACAAAGCATGTTCAGGGATGGAGTTATTATGCCAGGATCCAGAAAGGTAAAGACTAATTAAACAAAAAAAGTTTAGCAAATTTAGAGATTTATAGTCAGACCTTTTAATCCGCTCCTATCACTTTCTGCAGGTCCCTAACTCTACCAATTTGCAAGTTAAATTATTGCCAACACTTATGCAAGGCTGTTTTAAGCCCATTAAAAACCACAGCGGTGAAGACGACCATCTGTATAGAGAGGCCTGCAGGCTCTGGACAAGTAGAGAAGCCGTGTGCTCTGACCACCTGCCATGGGCACTTCACTAGTGCAGAGGTTTAGGAGAGGCCATCTCATCTGTAAAGACAGTACTGAGAGCACAGGCTCAGTACTAAGCGGACACCCCGTAAATACTGCAGGAATTCAGGCATCAAGGGCTATAATGGGGAAGGCTTCTGCAGGAGGGATCTAGGATGGGCTTGGGTGGGGAGGACACAGCAATGAGCGGAGGAGTAGGAATTTGCATGACTACCAGCCAGAAGGCAAGCACCATAGAGGGTATGTAAGAAGGACAACCAGCTGGGTGGGGTGGGTAGGTCATTTATTGACCATGTATTATGTTCCAAGAACTCTACTATACATATAAGTTGATTCGTTTGGATTTTATCCATGAAGGCCACTGAAGAGAGGAGACGCACAATCCAAGCTGCATTTTAGGGAAAGTCATCTGATGGGTGATTGGATCAATAAGGAAGCAGTTAGATATTGCAATATGACTTAAGAGATCACTGCAACATTCCAGGCCAGGGGGTGAGGGAGGGTTAAGGACCTGGATAAGAGTGATGACAGTGGAAATGAGAGCAAGGAAAATATGATGTTAAAGAAGAATCAATAGTATCTAGTGACTGGATATTTGAGCAAGAGAAATGGCAAGAAGCACTAAAGTTAAAAACCTGGGTGACAGAATATCCTATTAAGTACAACTAGTATTAGCCATAGGTTAAAAAAAAAAAAAGTTAAAAGTTTAGCAAAGCTTTTTCCCAATAAGAAAGTCGTCAGGAATGTCAGATAAACTAGATCTGAACCAAGCACTGAACTTTCAGAGAAAGAAATGGATCTATCGTCAAGAAATATCTTTTCTAATCTTAAATACCACTAGGGAAGTAGATATTTTTGATCAAATGACTCTCACAAAATTTAGGAAACCTTTTTGTAGAGATTCATAGAGTGGAACATATGGGACTTTCCTCTTGTTTTTAGCCCTCCCATCTGTGAGATAAATGAACCTAATTTTAGATGTCCTAAAGAAAGATTACATCACTCTAATCTTTCCTTCCACCAGAAAATCACTATATCTTATTTCACATGCTAATTGCTTTGTGCATTGACTTCTACATAGTTAAAAAAAATCATTCTACTGTAGTTAAAAACTGTCCAAATGAAACTTGTCATTAATAGCTGACTAGCAGAAGTAGGGATGATTATATGCTTGAGTATTTTATTCCTACTTTGGGTAAACACCAGGTAGTTCCTAAGGTTTAGTCGAGAACCAGTTTAAAGGAGTGACCTAAATTTTTTTTGAAAACACACCCAGGAGAAATCAAGTCATATTGTGATAAGAATAGGAAAGACCAACAAGACTGAGCGTGCTGTCTGCATGCAAAACGGTTGTGTGTGTGTGAAACTGATCAATGGTGGTGGTGGGGGGGGGGCGCCCAGCTCTGGTTCAAAGATTCCTTAAGTATGCTGCACTAGAATTAGATTTCTGTTAATCACATCATAACAGTAATATTTAAGAGGCAGAGAGGTTACCACCTAAAGAAAATATGGTAGTTAATAATTAAGAAAAAGAACAGGAGTTCCCGTCGTGGCACAGTAGTTAATGAATCCGACTAGGAACCATGAGGTTGCGGGTTCGGTCCCTGCCCTTGCTCAGTGGGTTAAGGATCCGGCATTGCCGAGAGCTGTGGTGTAGGTCGCAGACGCGGCTCGGATCCTGCGTTGCTGTGGCTCTGGCGTAGGCCGGTGGCTCCAGCTCCGATTCGACTCCTAGCCTGGGAACCTCCATATGCCGCGGGAGCGGCCCAAAGAAATAGCAAAAAGACAAAAAAAAAAAAAAAGAAAGAAAAAGAACATACAATCCCTTGGTGTTCAACAGACTAGATTTTCTTAAAAGTTTAGGGCTGTCTCCATGTGCTGTTTTCTAAATTACAATAAGGCTATTAGGCAATTTCATGTTTCACAAAGAGCTGTTTCATTTGTTGCTCAGACTACTTTCTTCTCATTTACTATTGTCCCCAACAGACTAAATTTCCCTTAGGACTCTAGCAATGGAATCCAGCTCCTGGATCATGGATGTTATTTCTGAAAATTTGAAATTCTACATGTTCCAAGTTGCCTATTCTTGCAGTCTGCTACTTTAGGCACAAGTTTTTTTTTTTTTTTTTCCCTCTATAAACTGGCTGCATTTAAAGTTTGTTTTAGGAGGATAGGCTCCTATGCAAGTGGCAAAGTGTGTGGATGCTCACAGTAGAGATAAACGGGGTTGGGGAAGGCCTGTCATGGGTGTCAGATCAGAGACCCATTTCCTGGCTTTGCAGGCCTATAGTTGTAACAAAGAATAAAAGCATAGTGCGAAACACTGGAAACAATCCAAGAGTTCTTCAATTATAGCATATTTATAAAGTAGACAAACTATTGATATGTGCAGTAACAGGGATGAATCTTGGATTTATTTTGCTAAGTTAAAGGAGTCACATGGAAAATGCTACATATGACTCCATTTATATGACACTCTGGGAAAGGCAAAACTAGCATAAGCACTGAGAAAAAAAATCAATTGTTGTCAGAGTTGGGGTCTGGAGGAGGTACTGACCACATGGAGGTAAGAATGAGAAATTTTGGGGGTAATGCAACTGTTTTTTTTTTTTTTTTTTTTTTGCTTATTAGGGCCACACCTACAGCATATGGAAATTCCCAGGCTAGGGGTCAAATTGGAGCTACAGCTGCTGGCCTACACCACAGCCACAGCCACACCACATCCGAGCTGTGTCAGCAACCCACACCACAGCTCATGGCAACACTGGATCCACAACCCACTGAGGGAGGCCAGGGATTGAACCCTCATCCTTATGGATCCTAGTCGGGTTCGTTAACCGCTGAGCCACAAAGGGAACTCCCTGTTTTGTATTCTTGATTGTTGGGGGTGGTTACATGACTCTATGCATGTGTCAAAACTCAGAACTGTACAACATAGAATTTTACCATACAAAAATAAAAATACAGTAAGAAGGTTAGAATAGTGGCTTCCCTTGCAGTAGGTAGTGACTGGGAATGAGCTGAGGGGTGGGTGTCTGGAGTGCTGGTCCTGTGTTTTTTTTTTTTTTTTTTTTGAGCTTCATGCTGGTTATAACATGGACAGTGCTGGTTTGTAAAAATTCAGGTGTATGTACACTTATATTAAAGCATTATGCATATGCTATACTTCAATAAAAAGTAAACAAAAGAGATGATGAGACAGATTCTAGCCTTCACTGTCTCCCTAAGTTTTCCCATACCTGTTTACTACTACTAGAGGTAATAGAAATGGCTAAAAAATCCTACTGTGAAATTCTCCCTGGTAAGGTTCGGTACCGGTTCTAGAAGTCTCAAACAATAACACCAGGTTACCTGACCACCAACTCTTGTTTACAACGCTGTCTAGCGGACTAGGATTTGTTTTGCCGGCTCAGGTAATGATTTTTGGGGGTGGAATGAAGAAAGCTGGTAGAAGCAGAAAGTCAATGAGAAACTAGTCAGTGAGTACGTAGTGACTATTCTATCCTCTTAATTAAATTGAAAGAAAGTATATCTTATCTGGGCAATTTAAGTAATTTTTTACAGGCCTGTTTCTAGACTCAATAATTAATGCTCTGGAGAACTCCTAGGGACTGTAGGGTCTGACACTGTAGAGACACGAGAATGGCTTATGAAATCTTGATGTCTTCCAGTGCCATGTTTAAAGTTGAGTTGGGGTAGGTCACAGTCACAGCATCTCTGACAAAGAGTAGGAATCTTTTGAAAAAGAGATGAGTAATCATAATTATAGGGACTGAAATGTAAGTGATTTAACTGAAAGTCTGTCAAAATTTCTCTACAGGTTAGAGAACAGTGGACCATATTCTTCTTTCTCAGTCTTTTGCAATCATAAACACACTTCAGAGCAAGGGCAAGAACAGATATTAAGTCAAATATCAGATGCTATGATGGGTGTTCTGTGCACACTTTATTTAACCCTTATTAATAATCCTGTAAGGTACTCAATCAAATCTGATTTAAAATATGGCAAAAGGCTCAGGATAATCTATACAAGGGGGCTTGGAATAATTCCAGGCTTCTTACTCCAAAGGGAAAGGGAACTGACTTTTAGAATGCTCCCTTTATTTGTAATCTTATTGATTTTCAAAATATCTCCATTTTACAGATAGGTAAACAGAAACTGGGATGATATGACTTGTCCAACTAACATTACACAGCCAATGGCAGAGCTGGCATTCAAGTCAAGCTCTGATTCGATAGCCCACAGCCTTCACATTTCAGTACTTCACTGTCAAAGCCAAAGAGTGCTATGTTGAGCAATTCTGGAGGGAGATGAATGGAATTATCAACACTGGACTAAAACTGACAACCTAAACCTCCTTCAGAAGTGACTTTTGTGTCCTCTGTTATCTTTCAAATTTGACCACCTCAATAGAAGAAATTCACCGCTACATACTTTCTCTTAATTAGTAATTCAAATCTCAAGGGATTGAATAGCCCACTAAATTCAGCTCACAGCATGGGAGGAAAAGGAACTGGAATAGAAAAGTCACTGTTCAGGGAACAGGGAGTGAAAGGCTCTAATCCTGGCTCTGTTCCTGATTTGCAGTGTGGCTTTGATCAGGACACAGGATCTCTGGGCTTCTGGTTCCTCACTTGTAAATTAGGAGTATTTAAGGCAGAATCTTAGATGGTAACTGTTTAAATAATTTAGAAGATAAAATTTCCTCATTAGTAGAGTCCCCAAATTGCCACATGTGGAGTTTAAATACTATGTAGTGATTTAGCAGGTATTTGTTAACCAGGGTGTATTCTGTTGGAATAAGTAAGCCCTTCAAGATTGCTCCCATCATTTTTTGGAGAGCTCTGCACAGATGTGGAATAAGAAAGCAATCAGAGATGTGTAGTCACATTTAAGAGGCATTTTTACTGTTGCCAAGTTAATATTAAAAAGGATGTTAAAATATGGAATATTTCATAAAACATTCAAAATATCATTATTCCCTGTGTATTAGAAAAGTGGACTATTCCAATGAAGAGTGTTTCATTTTTGGTTCTAAAGAGGTTCTTTCCTTGTACATCATTGGGATGGTGCTGGCTGACTTGTTCCCCAGAAATAGTCCTTCCAGCTGTGATGGTAATGACTTGGTCTGTCCTTACCATGTAACTCTGGGCAAGGACCTTCATCTAAGTCTATCTTTAGCTGTAAAGGAGCACTAACAAACAAAATTTAAGTCTTAGTACCTTACATAGTCGGGGCAGAAAAATGAGGCAGCACAGTATATTTGGAAGAACCTGGGGCAGAAAGACTTTGATAACAATACCCAGCACTGCCATTTACTAGCTAAGTAATCTTGGCCAAGTGATTCTGCTTAAGCCTTATAGTGGGGTTAGTAACTCTTACCTTTTTGTGAAAAATTAAATGGTAATATACTAAGGTGGTAATATACTAAGGTGGCTAAGCAATTAGTACTTTTATTAATAATTCTATACAATCTAGAAAGGTGCACAGAAGTATGTTCTTACAAAAAAATCACTTAACAAGGACATTCAGAAAGCAATGTAACATACATTTAAAGACATAAATGGCATCATATTTTAAATGCTTGATATTTTACAACATCTGCCTTGTAAATACTTCAAAATGGCTTATGCTGAGGTCTTGCTGTAAGGTGATTTCTGGGGTTCTTGTTATAATTTTACAATAATTTTCTTTTAATATGTTTGTTTGGTAAGAACTTACTATATTTAGCATATAACAGCTATGGTTTATATTTCAATATGTTAACATTTTTAACTCTAAAACCCACAGAAGTTTCATTAGGTTGCCTAATGACTCTTGAATTCAGTTTACAAATTATGTGATGCCTCAAATTATTCCAAGAAAATGTTAACTTGTAAAATAATTTTCTTTCAGAATATAAGACACATTTAACATACAGATTTTACAATAAAGTTTATTAGCTGTTCTCCTCTTTCTCATAAATGGAATGGATAATGTTCATAATTCTTTACAAACCAGTACTCATTTGTTCAAGAAACTGTAATGAGGAGGTTGTCAAAAACACATATTTAATAAGCAACTCCAAAAAAGCAATGGGAAGCCAAACAATATTATTAATATAAAAGACCAGAGAAATTGATTTCTGAAATTGTTACCTACTTTTCACTAAAATTTCTTAGTTGCTCACCATGAAGATTTATGCAACTATACTGCAGAGCAGCTATGAGAGATGAGAGGTGTGCATACTGAGGGGAAAACACTTATACACATGAAGCTTTTACCTGTTTGCCTATTAATGAAAGGAGAAGCTGAAGGAGAGGTGGAGACCAAATCCAAACCAATGTCAAGAACAAGGGTAACAACCAAAAAAATCCCACCCTCCCCCCAAAACCCCCCACAAAAAACCAACTAGGAACCATTTGAAAACTTTAGTAGAAGAGAGGAGAACACGCCCATGTTTTTACTCATAACGTAATTTTCCTAAAGGTTTCTTTCCACAACCACTGTACCCCCATTTTCACTTCATGTGATTAAGGAAGATAAAGTCTAGTCAATTAATATTTAATTTAAAAAACAAACAAAAAGAGTAGGTGGCAAAAGAAAAAAATATATTTTAAATATATATATGTTTATGTGTGTGCAACTATGTAAAGAAAATAATTCCCATAGTTACAGAGTTTAGTTAAAGAAAGTTTTATATATATTTATATATATATTTTTATTATAACAAAATAGTCAGTTATTGTGGGTAAAATAGTCATTAAAATCTGACCCCTAAGAAGACATTTAAAGTTTTAGACCATGAATTGGACTCCTTTCCCACTGCCATAATGATTACTATATCACCACTATTATGTCTATTTTGTATTTATGTCTGATATTTTCTCAACCTTATGTGTAAAAGGTGAGCTCCCCTAGCACCTAAACACGGCCTCAGTTCAGAAAGTGTGATGATCATTATGTATGAACAACTCTTGTAAGACACTATAAATAGCGTTGCACAAATAGGTTAAAAACATTTAAACACTTATTCCTAGCAAATCTATTGGGGAAAAAAAACCACAACTTCAAACAATAAAAGACTTTAAGAAGAATTCTTATGAAAAATGAATATTCCTTGGGAAATTATAAAAGTTAACCCATTTAATTAATTTTGAAATTAAAAAACATGTATTTACCTTATTTGCCTCTAATGAAATATTTGCTTTGATAACTGAAGTCAATTGAGAAAAGGACTTGAGAGCTAATGTATTGGCCAAACCATGCTATTAAAGTTAAGCATGCATTGATGCTCAGAGATTACTGAATCACTGATCAAAACCACTTTTCTTTAATTTATACTACAATTTGAAAAGAATGTATATAAAGCTTTTCTGAAAATCTCTTAAAGTTACTTTCCCTTAAACATTAAGGAATTGTACCACAATTTCCCCCTCTCCCCAAATCCTATTAATAGCTGGTCAGGCCATTCCATCTTCATTCGTGAAAAATGGCCACAAACCAATTGTGACATAATACAGATGCTACAACTTGAAGGAGACACTAAGACGTCTAAAATAAGTGCAACTGCAGATGATGGTGAGTGGGACATGATTCAATATGGAGGAAGTATTGAAGACAGATTCCAGACGGAAAGGGCAAAGAAGTGTCAAAGAAAATGAGACTGTGGAAAAGAGAAATAGAGAAACATCAGTCCTCATAACTTTTCTTTTGCTGGAACCCAAATGTAAGGACCAGACTGTTCTTCTATGATCTGCTTCACTTGGTTGTAAATGTCTTCCAGCGTATCTCCCTGTACAATAGCTGTAATGACAGAAACAAAATCAGAAATCTCCATTAAATGTCTATCTTCACCATTCAAATCACTGGTCAGTTAGAAGCTGCATTTTAGAAACAGTTATACATTCAGGCAGATATCATTTATGTATTATTTGCTTAGTAAAAACTGCTCATTTAATTGATTTTCTTATTTGTAAAGTATAAGAAATTTATCAAAAAGCAAGATTTGGTAATTTTTATTTTATTTGGGAAATATACACACTGAAGTATTTAGAGACAAGGGCATCTGTGCGCAACTTGAATACTTCAGGAAAATTTATAAGTGTGGTAAAATGTTAACATTTGGGGAATATGGGTGATAAGTATATGAGAACTGCTGGTACTTATTCTTGTGATTTATCTGCAGGTCTGAAATTTAAAAACAAAAACAAAAATGCACAAGAGTAACACCATGATACTTAATAATACTTATATGAACTGAAAATATAAGCTAATAATTATTTCAAATGATGAAATAAACAACAACACAAATCTATCCAAAGAAACCTAAGGAGGTTTGGGGATTGGTGTGGTTACTGCTGTGGCTCAGGCCATAGCTATGGTGCAGGTTTGATCCCTGGTTTGGGAACTTCTGCATGCTCTGGTGTGGCAAAAAAAAAAACAACAAAAAACCCCAAAAAAACCTAAGGAATAATTTACAAAATAAAATGAACAAGAGAAGATTATTTGCGAACTGCTACTCACTTTTTTAAAAAACAGTATCTTAAAATGGATCAAAATTTATAAAGGACAGGAGAAAAGTCACTTTCAGAGAAGAAATCAAGTCTCAATGTTTTCCTCTGGTCAAGTATGGATTATTCCTACAAATACTGTCCTTATCAATAACCTAAGAAACACTGAATTTTAAGATTCCTCATCACTATAGCCTAGATTAGATGAATTATTCTGAAAATGATAAGACTCATTATTACTACTGGCAAACATGGGCACAGTTCAAAATCCATTTTTTTTCATGTGCGGCATATAGAGGTTGCCAGGCTAGGGGTTGAACTGGAGCTGCAGCTGCTGGCCTATACCACAGCCACAGTAATGAGGGATCCGAGCTGCCTCTGCAACCTACACCGCAGCTCATGGCAATGCCAGATCCTTAAACCACTGAGTGGGACTAGGGATCGAACCTAAGTTCTCATGGATACTAACTGGGTTTGTTACCACTGACCCACAATGGGAACTTACAAAATTCACTTTGATGGGTCAGTTTATATGGCGCCAAAGCAAAATTCTAACATAAAGGGCACTGCTATACATGATGCCAACCTGTGAAATGTTCAGTAAATTCTTGTTCCAGTTTCATGGCTCTCTCAAATGTCTTTCTGGCTTGTTCTTCTGTCAGACGCTTATTCATTTCCCTGTGCAAATAAATTTAGAAATTGGTAATTACATTATAATACCTTGGAAAAAAGATGGCAAAGGAGAGAAGATACATGTAAGATCATGAAAAGTTGAGAATCTTAATGTCATGAAAAACTATATTCAACAACCACTATGGAAAAGAAAACATATGGAGATACCTTAGAAAACTATACATAGAACTACCATATGACCCAGCAATCCCACTCTTGGGCATATATCCAGACAAAACTTTCCTTGAAAAAGACACATGCACCCGCATGTTCATTGTAGCACTATTCACAACAGTCAAGATATGGAAACAACCCCAAAATCCATCAACAGATGATTGGATTAGGAAGATGTGGTATATATACATACACAATGGAATACTACTCAGCCATAAAAAAGAACAAAATAATGCCATTTGCAGCAACATCAACGGAAGTGAAGTCAGAAAGAGAAAGACAAATACCATATGATTATCACTTATATCTGGAATCTAATATATGACACAAATGAACCTTTCCACAGAAAAGAAAATCATGAACTTGGAGAATGGACCTGTGGTTGCCAAGGCGGAGGGGGAGGGAGTGGGGTGGTTGGAGAGCTTGGGGTTAATAGATGCAGACTATTGCCTTTGGAATGGATAAGCAATGAGATCCTGATGTGTAGCACAGGGAACGATGTCTGTTGGTTATGATGGAGCATGATGTGAGAAAAAAGAATGTGTACATGTATGTGTAACTAGGTCATCATGCTGTACAGTAGAAAATTGACAGAACACTGTAAACGAGCTATAATGAAAAAAAAATCGTTATATACATACATAAAAAACTCCCTTGATTCCTTAAAAAAAAACCAACTATATTCAATCACTGAATATGTAGCTTTATACCTGAAATTATAGAAAGGTTTCAACACATTTCTGCACTAGCTCAAGACAGTAAAAAAAACTGAGCATTAATTTGACAGTTTTGACTTTGATGAAAATTTCATATTAAACACTGACTTACAGATCTACCTACCAACTCATAGATAGTAAAGGGGATATATGAACTTATTAAATAATACCACGAGAAAGTGATCAGCAAAATATAGCCTGGGGAAAACTCTACAAAAGAAACGAGTTGGTTTCTTCAACAAAGAAACTGAAAAAAAAAAAAAAGATATTGAGGGGGAATCTGTAGATTGAAAGACTTAAACCAACTATCATGAATAGACTTTGCTTGGAACCTGATCCAAATAAACTGAAAAAATGAAACTTATGAAGCAGTCAAAAAAATGAACTATTTGATGATATGGAGGAATTGCTGTTTCAGTGTGACATCATTGTGATTTTTTTAATAAGGAATTTTATCTTTCAAATATATACCAAGAAATATGGATGAGATCACATAATGTCTTGGATTTGTTTCAAAATAATCCAGAGTGGAGGGGTAAGGAGGTGGAGGGACAGATGAAACAAGATTGGTCATAGTTGATAATTACTGTTGCAGTTGGATGATGAGTATATGGAAGTTTTTGCTCTGTACTTAAAAGGGAAAAGCTTTCAATATTTCACTATCTTTGATAATTTATTAACCTTCATCCGATAAAGGAAAATTCCCTTCTAAGTTTACAAAATGTTTTTGTCATGAATAGATGTGAATTTTATCAAATGCTTTTTCTTCATTTATTAAAATGATCATATGCTTGTCTTCCTAAAATCTGTTTATGTGGTTACACTACACTGATTTTTTTTCTTAATTGAAGTATAGTTGATTTGCAATATTGTGTTAGTTTCAGGTGTACAGCAAAGTACTCAGTTACTCTGTATACTTTTCAGATTATTTTCCATTATAGGTTATTATAAGACAGTGAATATAGTTGCTGGTGCTATATAGAAAGTCCTTGTTGTTTATCCCTTTTATATGTAGTAGTGTGTGTCTCTTAATCTTGAACACCCTAATGTATTCCCCCCCCCCACTTTCCCCTTTGGTAACTATAAGCGTAAGACTATGTTAGGGTTAGGGTTCACTGATTTTTAAAAATTAATTTAAAATTTTTGGTAAAATATATGCAACATAAGAGTTACTATTTTAGCTATTTTTTAAAGTTTCACTTCAGTGGCATTAGTACCTTCACATTGTTGTGCAAACATCACCATTATCTATCCCTAAAATTCATTTCATCTTGTAAAGACAAAACACTATTCCTACTAAAAATAATTCTTCATTCTTGCCTCCCCCTAGTTCCTGGCAACTACCATTTTACTTAGTGTCTCATAATTTTGACTCCTCTAAGTGCTTCATGTAAGTGGAATCACACAGTATTTGTCTTTTTGTGACTGGCTTACTTGAGTTAGCATAATGTTTGAAGGATTCATCCATGTCGTAACACAGTGCAGAATTTCCTTTTTTTGATATGCGTATACCATATTTTTCTTATCCATTCATCTGTTGATGGACATTTAGTTTCTTTCATGTTTTAGCTATTATGTATAATGATATCACAGACATGAACCATCTCCAAATATCTCTTCAAGACTTATTTTTGGATTTCCTGTCATGGCTCAGAGGAAACGAATCTGACCAGCATCCATGAGGACACAAGTTTCAATCCCTGGCTTCACTAAGTGGGTTAAGGATCTGGCATTGACGTGAGCTGTGGTGTAGGTCACAGATGTGGTTCAGATCCTGCGTTGCTGTGGCTGTGGCGTAGGCCAGCAGTTGCAGCTCTGATTCTACCCCTAGCCTGGGAACCTCCATATGCCATGGGTGCGGCCCTAAAAAAAAAAGAAAAAAAAAGGCCTTACTTATTTTGGGTATATACCGAGAAGTGGAATTGCAGGATCATAGCTGGTACAATGCTAAGAGCAGAAATTAACCAAATTTAACAGTTCAAACTGTCCTCTAGAAGCTTCAAAACTTCAATGAACTCGTGAATTCCAAAATACAGTTGACCTTTGAACAATGCTGGGGTTAGAGGTGCCAACGCTCTACACAGTTGATAATTCACGTGTAACCTAACAGTCAGCCTTGATATACTGGTTCATCTGAACCCATGGTTCTGCATCCACAGATTCAATCAACTGCAGCCTGAGTAGGAATGCAGTATTAACTACTGAAAAAATCCATGTTTAAGTAGACCCAGTTCAAGCCTGCAATGTTCAAGGGTCAACTGTAGTAACATCAGACAGATTCTGCAAGTACAACTGTTTAGGTGGGGAGATGGATTCCTGGTGTTTCCTACTCCTTCTTCTCTCTAGCTCCATCACTAATTAATTTTACATGTTAACCCAGCCTTGCATTCCTTAAATAGACCAACTTGACTGTTACATTTTATCTTATTAAAATGACTGCCTATATTTTGGTAAGGATTTTTGCATCTATATTGGTTTGTCACTTTCATTTCCTCTGAATTTTTGTCAGGTTTTGGTATTAAATTAATGCCCATAAAATTAAAGAATCTGTATAGGACTGTGTACACACAGGATTTGTATATAACTTCTTAGCTTTTGGCAGAATTCAGTAAGTCCTCTCAGCTGAATGTTTTATTTGTGGGATGGCTTTTTATAACAGAGTCAAGTTCTTCAGTAGGTACAGCCTTAGATTTTCTATTTCTTTAAAATTTTCTGAAGTATAATCACAAATGTATATCTTTTTTTTTTGGTCTTTTTGCTATTTCTTGGGCCGCTCCTGCGGCATATGGAGGTTCCCAGGCTAGGGGTCCAATCGGAGCTGTGGCCGCCAGCCTACGCCAGAGCCACAGCAACATGGGATCCGAGCCGCGTCTGCAACCTACACCCCAGCTCACGGCAACGCCGGATCGTTAACCCACTGAGCAAGGGCAGGGACCAAACCCGCAATCTCATGGTTCCTAGTCGGATTCGTTAACCGCTGCGCCATGACGGGAACTCCACAAATGTATATCTTGATGAGTTTCCAGTAACTTACACTTAACCTGTATACCTGGTATGTAAGGTCGAGATACAGAACATTACACAAGTGCCTCAGAATCTGGGTGTGTTCACTTCAGTCACTAACCTATCCTCGAAGAGGATTTCTATAAGCAACAATTAAATTTGGGATCAGAGAGCAAATACATTTTTAGGTATCGAGTTTTTTCCTCCCTTTCTCCCTCCTCCTCTCTCTCTCTCTTTTTTTTTTAGGGTCACACCTGCAGCGTATGGAAGTTCCCAGGCTAGGGGCTGAATTAGAGCTGCAGCTGCCGGCCTACACTGTGGTCACAGCAACACTGCTAAGCAAGGGCAAGGACTGAACCTGCATCCTCACTAACCCACTGAGGCACAATAGGAACTCCTGTGTTAACATTTCTAATGTCTACTGGCTGTGTAGTGATATTCCTGTATTCATTCCTGATATTATTTATGCTTTAATTTTCTTTCCTTGATCTTTCTTTTTAATGATTTATATTATTTCCAAAAAATTTTTTTGATTTTGTTAATCTTTTCTATCATATATTTGTTTTTCCAGGCTACTACATCTGCCAAATTTATTTACTTGACAATTTTATTGAGTTCAAAACATTTATGAACTTATGTGATTTCTTCTTTGACCCATTCAGAATTTCCAAATATTTGAGGATTTTCTAGTGATATTTTAATTATTTATTTCTACTTTAATTTCATTCTCATCATGGAATATTAGTTTTTAATAATTTGAAATCTATGGCTTAGCATATAATTAGTTTTGGTAATTAAGTATACTTGAAATCAAGTTGTAAATTTTATAGATGTTGAATGCAATGGTCTACACACATCAGTTAGGTAAAGCTTCTAATTTGTTGCTTTATATCCTTAGTGATTTTTTTCTCTGTTTTTCTTATTCTATTATTTTGTGGGTGATTTGTTAAGTTCACCCACTATGACTATGGAATTATTATTTTTCATGTATAGTTGTCAATTTGTGTTTCAGATATTTTGAGACTCTGCTACTAAAAGGGCAAAACAAACATATAAATATATCTTCTTGATGGAGTGAACCTTTTACTTTTATGAATATCCCTCTTTACCTCTAGTAATACTTCTTCTTTTTAGGGCTGTCCCTGCAGCATATAGAAGTTTCTAGGTGAGGAGTCGAATCAGAGCTTCAGCTGCCAGCCTACACCCACAGCCATAGCAATGCGGGATCCAAGCCTCGTCTGAGACCCACACCGCAGCTCATGGCAATGCCAGATCCTTAACCCATTGAGCGAGGCCAGGGATCGAACCTGCATCCTCATGGCTACTAGTGAGGTTCTTAACCTGTTGAGCCACAACAAGAACTCACATCTAGTAATACTTCTTACCTTAAAGTATACTTTGAAAGTAATATAAACCAGCCCAATCTGATTTTATGTTTGCATTGTATATGTCTTTTTTCTATTCTCTTTTGGATTTCCATAGATATTTCTATTTAAAATGTGTCTTATGAAAGCAGGTCAAAAAGATCCTCATGTGAGAGGTAACCTCTCTATACCTGAAGAAAAGAAGCATCCTTATCTCTGAAGATGCAGGGAAGTTGAGAGGAATTTGAAAGAATAGGACTAGTTTCCACTAGTTTACTACTTTCAGGTCATACTGTCTGATCCTATCATATTTTCCAATCACTCTCTACTCTTTATCTAACCTCGTATAAAAATGTTAAAGTTTAAACCATTTCTGTGGGTCTTCGTTTCCCTGTGAAAGGTCCTATGTCACACATAAATAAATTTGCATGCTTTTCTCATTAATCTGTCTTTGGTTATAGAGGGCCAGCTGAAAACCTAGAACAGTAGAAGGTAAAGATTTTTTTTCTTTTCTACAAATGCAACATATACTATTTTTTATTCCTCTATTCTGATAATTTTTGTGTTTTAAGTGGACCATTTATTCTAGCATTTAATTAATGAAAACCCTTGGTTAATTTATACTCTTAATATCTGTATCCTCTTTGCCTCACTTTTACTATGTTTATATTTGCTCATTCCTCTCTACTTTTTGTCCTCTCTTAGGTAAGTAGTTATACTTTATTTTATTCTCTTGATGGTTACCCAGAGCTGCATTTCCCAGCTAAGTAGGTACTAGACACATGTGACTATTTAAACTTAAATTTAAACTTAAAATACCTTAAACTTCAGTATATTAATATAGATGATTATGATAGTTAATATCAAGAGTGCTTATTTAATCCTCACAACAACCCTCTGAGGGGGGCATACTATTATCTCTATTTTATAGATAAAAGAATTGAGATGTAAGAAGGGCAAGTAAATTACCCAATCTAATAAGTGATAGATGTGAGGTTGTTCCTTAGGTATTTACACTTACATGATATTTTCCATGGATTTGGGTTTAATAAAAATGGAGATTGGGTAAAGTTGTGCAATCTGTAATCTCTTTATGGCATTTCCAGACACATCAAGGATACAATGTTTGCCCTAAAACAGAGGGAATAGAGAAGAAAAACAAGTGAACCAAGTATTTTCCATTTTATCAACAGTACATTTCCTACAAGTACAAAATCTGAAATATGATATATATTTGGATCTTGTTTAAGCAAACCTGTCATTTCTACTATGAAGACAATGAATGATGACTATAGATAATTATTTTCCCATTCTCAAACATTCCATTTAAAAAGGAATGAAAATAGAGTCCCCGTATTCCCAGCTTTTGTAGACCAGTAACCTTTCAAAATGGCAAGCAATATGGGCTTCCTATCTTTTATTTTGCTGAGAAAGGGCACTAAAAAATACCCTAAGCTACTATTTTACCATAGCCATCATTTCATAAAAGAATGTATGATCAAACAAAAAGGTAAAAGCCTAAGATAAAGGAGAATCTTTACAAGTGAAAATTAAATAAATTTAAATTTGTGAAACCTCAATATTACTTTTCCTATTTTTCATTTTATTGAGGATCAGCAAAGACTTTATCACAAATTGGAGCATTTAGGAACCCCGGTTCTGAATTTAAGATACTTTCTTTACATGCTTAAATTCACTTCCAAAGGCCATTTAGATTTTTAATAAAGATGAGCATTTCAATGTTAAATAGGGTGGTATTTCTAATTTTATCAAATATTTTATTATAACACTTAAAATCAGGTATGCCTCCATAATGCATCTTGTAATCTAAAGGGCTTGAATCTACTTCACGGAATGATAATTTAAAGTTAGCAGGTGGAGTTCCCGTCGTGGCGCAGTGGTTAACGAATCCGACTAGGAACCATGAGGTTGCGGGTTCAATCCCTGCCCTTAGTCAGTGGGTTAACGATCCGGCGTTGCCGTGAGCTGCGGTGTAGGTTGCAGACGCGGCTCGGATCCAGCATTGCTGTGGCTCTGGCATAGGCTGGTGGCTACAGCTCCGATTCGACCCCTAGCCTGGGAGCCTCCATATGCCGCAGGAGCGGCCCAAGAAATAAAAAAAAGACAAAAAAAAAGTTAGCAGGAATATTCAAAATAAATTTATGAATACTTCAAACATAGAGAAAAGTAAATAAAATAATGGATACACATGTACCCACCATTTTCTTTTATCAGATATTACTATTTTACCTGATTGCTTAAGAAATTTAAAAAATGTTTACACTGGAAGCTTAACCACCCTGTATCACCTGCCCAATTCTGGGCTGTATCATGACACAGAAATAAATTTAATATTTTATCTTTGCTTTATTTTATCCCCCTCTCTCTATAAGTACACAACAATTTAACAGTAAACTGCAGATGTAATACCTCTTATTTCTTAAAAACAAAGAGCACCTTTTAGATAACCACAGTATAATTTCAGCTGGCCATCTACTATCCTTTACTGCCAAAGAGAAAAAAAAAATTTCTTGTTCCAGGATCCAATTCAGGATCACACATTACATTTAGTTGTGATATCTCTTTCATTTCCGTCAATCTAGCACATTACTTTAGTCTTTGTCTTTCATGATCTTGGTACTTTTGAAAAGCATGGAACATTTTTTGCAAAGAATATGCTTTAACCTGGGCTTACCTGATGTTTCCCATCAAGATGGTAGGATATACATTTTTGGTAGGAATACCACAGAAGTGATGTTCTATCCTTCTCGGTCCATTGTATGTGGAAGCATATGATGTCTATTTGTCCCTTTACTAGTAATGTTAATTTTGATTACTTGTTAAAGGCTTTGTCAGATTTCAACACTGTAATATTATTTCCCTCTTATAACTGATAAGTATTTGGGGATGGATATGTTGAAACTATGTAACTACTAATTTTCTCATAAGATATTATTTACTCATTAATTTTACCATATAGTGATTCTTGCCTGAAACAATTACTGTAACAGTTATTGTCAAGAGAGATTTTCTAATTCCATCATTCTTTTTAATTACTACACATTCTAATAATGTAAGGCAAGTTTTCTATCCATTTATTTATTCATGTATTTATTTATACCCTTATGGACTCTTGGTTCTTATTCTCTATGTTATAATCAATTATCATCATTTATTTTAATATTCAAATTATCCCCAGGCATGGTCACTGGGGGGGCGCCCTATGGGGTTGGCTTTGATATCTTTTTGACATATTCATTTCATTTTTTAAGCACTTCCTTAATTTTCTGGCATAGCAAAACGTTCTAGGCTCATTTTATACTTTCCCAGTGGAATCAGTCATTACTCTGGATCTTTTTAATGGAGGATGGTATTTAGAAGCCAAGATCTAGACATTGGATATTCTCATTATTTACCGAAGAGGCATCATTTTTAGGCCTTCTCCGTGGACAGAGCAAGAGAATGTATACACACTCTATTTCTGTATCTATCTATATTAAGTTGCATGGGTTTATATTCATATCTCTAATTCCGATCCAATTATCACAGAATTGACTCTTTGTTTCTGTACTTGTAAAACCCCTTCTTTGACAGAAACCTAGCTCCCATTAATTGTCAATACATCAGTTTAGTTGCTCAGCTCTAAAATATAGTTTCAGACCTGTTAGCCTTCAGCACTCTGAAAAACAAACCTACCAATTAGAGTTCAATATCTGTTCACAAGTTTTCCCTGTCTTCAAGGATTCTTGGGATTAAGACTTCTCTGCTCTCTTTCCCTCTTCAATGCAGTTATTGGAAAATTAATTTGGAAATAATGATTTGAAATACAGTCAGACTAATTTAGTTTGTATATCATCTTGCTTTTCTTACATCTTTCCTTTTTGTTTTTTTGAATATACAAAATGTTAACAGTTCTAAGTCAAAATTATACAAAAAAGTAGATGGAGAAGTGTCATCCCTTCTACCTCAATCCTAATTTCCCATCCTTTCCACTCCTCCCTCTGCAGGTAACTGATCTCATTAGTTTCTGATTTATCATTTTTATATCTTATTTTGGTGTAAACTGTGTATGTATGTATATATATATTTTGTCTTTTTAGGGTTCCCAGGCTAGGGGTCCAGTCGGAACTGTAGCCGCTGGCCTCGGTACCACAGCCACAGCAACGCCAGATGTGAGCCGCATCTGCGACCTACAACACAGCTCACAGCAAGACCCTATCCATAACCCACTGAGTGAGGCCAGGGATTGAACCTGTGTCCTCACAGATACTACTCAGACTCATTTCTGCTGACCCATGACGGGAACTCTGTATTTACATCTTTTGTCTATATTCTATTAGATTTTTAGTCTCTATTCCATCAATTGTTGAGTTTTAATATTTTGGAAACATCAGCCCTTTGCTTGCAATTTTTTTCTGTTGTTCTTTGACACTGGTAATCATGTTTTCTAACAGTTTTTGGAAGTTTTTTTTTTTGCCAAGCAAAAATCTTTTTATTTTCATGTGCTCAAATTTATCTATCTTTTATTTTACCCGAATTTTGACTTGAAGTTAAAAAACCTTCCCTACGTCTGGGTTATATTTTCTTCTTTCAATTGTATTAGAATCAATTTTTGTGTATGGTGTGAAGTATGGCTCTAATTTCTCTTTGCTCCAGTTGTTCCAGCTGTATTTATTAAAATGCCCCCCCCCCCTTGATTTTCAGGGTTGCACCTATGGCATACGGAAATTCCCAGGCTAGGGGTCGAATCAGAGCCAGCCACATCCACCGGGGTTCTGAGCTACATCGCAGCTCACAGCAACATCGGAACCTTAACCCACTGAGCAAGGCTGGGGATCAAACCCGTATCCTCATGGGTACTAATCAGATTTGTAACCTGCTGAGCCACAACAGAAACTCCCCAAAAGCCCATTATTAAAAGCTCCAGTGATTTGAGATTGCACCTTTATCATATATTTTCATATGTATTTGGGTCTTTCCCAGATTCTCTTTTCTATTTCTACTGCTCTGTCTGTCCTATTCATGGACCAGTAGCACACTGTTTTATTTTATTTTTTCTTTTTAGGCTGCACCTAAGGTATAAGGAAGTTCCCAGGCTGGGGTGGAATCGGAGCTGCAGCTGCCAGCCTACATCACAGCCACAGCAATGCAGGATCTGAGCAGCATCTGCAATCTACATCACAGCCTACGGCAATGCTGGATCCTTAACCCACTGAGTGAGGCCAGGGAATGAACTCACATCCTCATGGATACTAGTTGGGTTCTTAACCCACTGAGCCATGATGGGAACTCCCAGCACACTGTTTTAATTAAGACACTTTATAGTATTCTTTAATATTTGGTACTGCTAGAATCTCTTGTAGCTTTTCTTTTTGTGTTGCCCTGGCTTCACACATGAACTTCAATTCTGTTTGTCCAACCCCATAAAAAAATTGGTAGTTATTTTTATCAGGATTGTATTCATATATAAATCAGCTTAGACAGAGCTAGCAACTAGTACAATGTTAAACTGTTATAGCTAAGAACAAGAGATACCTTTCCTTCCATTTGTTCAGCTCTAATAGTCTCTATTTTAGGAGTGTTTTACAGATTTCCTCAGGATAAGTCTGCATATTTTTTCTTTTTTTGTCTTTTGTCTTTTTAGGGCCGTACCTGCAGCATATGGCGTTTCCCAGGCTAGGGGTTGAATCAAAGCTGTTGCTGTGGCATACGGCAGAGTCACAGCAATGCCAGATCTGAGCCACATTTGCAACCTACATCACAGCTCAAGGCAATGCCGGATCCTTAACCTGCTAAGCAAGGTCAGGGATTAAACCTGCAACCTCATGGTTCCTAGTTGGATTCGTTTCCACTGTGCCAAGATGGGAACTCCCTAAGTCTGCATATTTCTCATTAAGTTTACTAAATATTTTATCTTCTATTTCTTACAAATGGGGTTTTCTTTATCATTATCTTCTGATTACTGTTCATGTAAATGAAAGCTATTAATCTCTGCATAGTGATATTATAATAATACTATACTTTAGCTTTCATTTTATGTCTAATTTTTTAATGAACTTATATTTTACAAAATAAATTTTATGATAGATTTTGTATGGTTTCCAGGTATACCGTATTACCTGAAAAAAAGAGAGTTTACTTCTTTTCCAATTCTAATACCTCTAATTGATTTCTATTGTCTACAAGCTTTGACTAATACTTTGAGTAGTAATAGAGATAAGCGCAAAACATGCTTGCCTTGCTCCTCACCATAATGCAACTGCTTCAATGTTTCTCACATTAAGGATTTTTTCTTTTTTTTCTTTTTTTGGTTTCTAGGGCTATACCTGCAGCATATGGAAGTTCCCAGGCTAGGGGTCAAAAGGAACTGCAGGTGCCAGCCTATACCACAGCCACATCCTCATGGATACTAGTCGGGTTCATTACTGCTGAGCCACAATGGGAACTCCACATTAAGGATTTAAAATGAAGAATATTCATCTATTCATCTCAATCTCTTTTTATCTTCAAAAAAAATGACAACGATCTATTTTTGATTCCCCTCCCAAACCCCAAGAAGGCACCGAATGTTAGCAAAAGCTTTTCAGGCATCTATGAGAATGTACGATTTTTCTTTTTGGATCTGTTGATGTGCTAGATTACATTATTGGATTTCCTAATATCAGCTGACTTTAAATTCCTTTAATCCCATTTGGTCATGCACATTATTTTTGCAATGTGGTATTGGATTCTGTTTATTAAAGAACTTAACCCCCCCTTTTTCTTTTTTGGCTGTGTTTGCAGCATGTGCAAGTCCTGGGCCAGGGGATCTAACCTACACCAAGCAGTGACCTGAGCCACAGTAGTGACAAAATGCTTCTGTATCAATATTTATCAGTGATATTGGTCTATAATTTTCAGTTTTCATCAGGTTTAGATATCAATATCAGACTTGCTTCATAAAAATAATATTCTCAAACAGTATTTATAGAGCTTAAGAATAATCTAAATAACCCTTTAAGATTTGATAGAATTCCCTCATAAAGTCATCTAGGCCTGATGTTTTTTGTGGGATAGTTCCCTGATAACCTGCCATATTTCTTCTAAAGATTTCTTTTTCCTATAGAAAACTTTCCATCTCTAATAGGTCAATTTTGGTAAACTGTTTTTTCCAGGAAATTATCCATCTCAACCAAGTTTTTAATTTTATTTATAAAAGATAGGCAATGTAGTCTTTTAAGATTTCATAATATTTCAATTGTTATGTCTTACTGTCATTACTTGTGCCTGTTATTTGTGATTTTCCCTTAAAAATGTTCAGGTTTGTCTATTGTGTTATTTCATTTTTTAATATTTTATTAAAAAATTTTTTTTTATGACCATACCTGCAGCAAATAAAAGTTCCCTGGGCTAGGGACTGAACCCAAGCTGCAGTTGTGACCTATGCTGTAGCTGTAGCAATGCTGGATCCTTTAACCCAGTGCACTGGGCTGTGGATGGAACCCACGCCTTCACAGCAACCTGAGCTACTGCAGTCGGATTCTCAACCCACTGAACCACAGTGGGAACTCCTGTTATTTCTTTTTAGATTTGTTTTTCTACCTTAATTTCTTAAAAAGTCTTTTTTGTTAATTATTTTTATTATAAGGAATATATGCAAGCCACAAAAAATTTAAGTAGTTCAGAAAGCATATAAAGTTCTGTTTTCCCCCAAAGCACTAGGAGGACTGTCAGTTCCAAAAAAAAAAGGTCCAAGTTCCCACTGTGGTGCAGCAGAAATGAACACAACTAGTATCCCATGAGGACACAGGTTTGATCCCTGGCCTCGCTCAGTGGGGTAAAGGATCCGGTGTTGTTTTGAGCTATGGCTGCAGATGCAGTTTGGATCTGGCATTGCTGTAGCTGTGCCTGTGGCTGTGGTGTAGGCCGGCAGCTACAGCTCTGATTTGACCCCTAGCTTGAGAACTTCCATATACTGTGGGTGCTTCCCGAAAAAGACAAAAAAAAAAAAAGAAGAAAAAAAAGGGCTCAATTAAGGCACAGCTGACACACAATAAACTGTAGGCATTTAAAGTATACAATTCGTTAAGTTTTAACACGTGTATACACCTTGAAATCATCACCATGATCAAAACAATAAATATATCAACCACCCCCAAGTTTCATGCCTCTTTGTAACCTTTCCTTTCCATCTCCAAGCAACCACTAGTCTGTTTTTTATTACTGTAGCTTAGTTTGAAATTTCTAAAACTTTATAGGAGTTAAATTATTCTTTATGAAGTCCTTTATTATCTGGCTTCCTTTACTCAGCCTAACTACTTTTGGATTTATCCATGTTGTTATGTATATCAATAGTGTACTACTTTTTATTGCTGAGTATTATTCTGTTACAAGAACATGCCATAATTTATTCATCCATTCACCAGTTGAGGCACATTTGGATTTTCACCCCCAGTGTTTGCCCATTATAAAGAGATGTTATGAATATTCATGCACAAGTCTTTGTACGGACATAAGCTTTCTTTGCTCCTATCAAAACTTGGTAAAGGTCATTTTAAAAACTAGACATTCCGTACAGCCACTATGGAGAACAGTTTGGAGATACCTTAGAAATCTATACATAGAACTTCCATATGACCCCACAATCCCACTCTTGGGCATCTATCCGGACAAAACTCTACTTAACAGAGACACATGCACCCGCATGTTCATTGCAGCACTATTCACAATAGCCAAGACATGGAAACAACCCAAATGTCCATCGACAGAGGATTGGATTCGGAAGATGTGGTATATATATACAATGGAATACTACTCAGCCATAAAAAAGAATGACATAATGCCATTTGCAGCAACATGGATGGAACTAGAGAACCTCATACTGAGTGAAATGAGCCAGAAAGACAAAGACAAATACCATATGATATCACTTATAACTGGAATCTAATATCCAGCACAAATGAACATCTCCTCAGAAAAGAAAATCATGGACTTGGAGAAAAGACTTGTGGCTGCCTGACGGGAGGGGGAGGGAGTGGGAGGAATCGGGAGCTTGGGCTTATCAGACACAACTTAGAATAGATTTACAAGGAGATCCTGCTGAATAGCATTGAGAACTTTGTCTAGATACTCATGTTGCAACAGAAGAAAGGCTGGGGGAAAAATGTAATTGTAATGTATACATGTAAGGATAACCTGACCCCCTTGCTGTACAGTGGGGAAAAACAAACAAACAAAAAAAAACTAGCCATTCCAATGGGTATATAGTGGCTCCTCATCATGGTTTTAATCTGCATTTATCTAATGACTGTGCTGGAATATATTTACATGTGCTTACTGGCCATTTAAATATCTTCTTTAGAGAAATGTCTTCTCAAGTCCTTTGTCCATTTTAAAATTGAGTTGTCTTTATTATTGTGAGGAAAGAATTCTTTATATATTCTGGATATAGTCTTTTGGGAAATACAGGATTTGAAAATATTTTCTTCTAGTTTATGGCTTGTCTTTTTATTCTCTTAACAGTGTTTCCCCCCCACCCAAGAGTAAAAGTTTTCATTTTGATGAAGTCTAATTTGTCTATTTATTTTTCTTTTATGGATTGTGCTTTTGGTCTATTATCTTAGAAATCTTTGCCAAACCCAAAGTCATGAAGATTTTTTCCTATGGTTTCTTCTTTAGGTTTCTAAGTTTCAGTATTCACATTTAGGATCTATTTTGAGTTAATTTCCTTTTTAAAGAAATATTTTTATGCCGCACCTGTGGCATATGGAGCTTCCCAGGCTGGGGGCTGAACTGGAGCTGTAGCTGTGGCCTACACCACAGACACAGCAGCACTGGATCTGAGCCACATCTGTGATTCACATCGCAGCTTGCGGCACTGCCAGATCCTTACCCCACGGAACAAGGCCAGGGATAGAACCTGCATCCTCATGGATGCTTGTCAGGTTTGTTACCGCTAAGCCACAAAGGGAACTCCCATACTGACTTGATTACTATATTTTAAAAAATCTCAAAATCAAGTAGTGTGAGCACTTCAGCTTTTTTTCTTTTTTGAGGTTATTTTGGCTACTCTAGATCCTTTGCATTTTCATATGAACATTAGTATTATTAGCATGTCAATTTCCACAGAAAGATATGCTGGGACTCTTGATTGAGGTTGTAAGGTGCCTACAGATTAAGTGGAGAAAACTGATATATAAACAATATTGAGCCTTCTAATCCATGAACATAGTGTATCACTTCATTTATCTAGATCTTCTTTGACTCAGTAATCTTTGTGTACTGGTCTGCAATTCTTTTGGTCAGATTTATCTCTAAGTATTTAATATTTTTAATGCTAATATTTTTCAAAATTTCTATTTATTTATTTATTTATTGTCTTTTTAGGGCCACATCCACAGCATACGGAAGTTACTAGGCTAGAGGCTGAATTGGATGCTGCTCATGGCTATGCCAGACCCTTAATCCACAGAGTAAGGCCAGGGATCAAAACCATATCCTCATGGATGCTAATCGGGTTCGTTACTGCTGAGCCACAATGGGAACTTCTCAAAATTTCATCTTATGATTGGTCTAGTATATAGAAATACAACTGATTTTTGTATATAGATCAGTACTGTAGCCTTACATTTTGCTAAACTTATTTGTTCTAGTAGTACTTTTTTTTGGGTAGCGTGTTATCAGATTTTTTATACAATCATGTTGCTTGCAAATGAAGGCAATTTTACTTCTTCCTTTCCAATCTGGATGACTTTTATTTCTTTTTCTTGCCTCACTGCACTGGGTAGAACCTCTAGTATAATGATGAAAACAAGTGGTGAGAGTGGATATCCTCGAAATGTTTCTGATTTTAGGGAGAACCACTGGGTTATCATTAAGTATGATGACAGCTGTAGTGTTTTTGGAATGTTATTTTTCAGTTTGAGTAAATTCTTTCCTATTACTAGTCTGTGGAGAGTTTTCCTCAGGGACGGATGCTGGGTTTTGTCAAATGCTTCTTCTAAACTACGTAGATAATCACATGGGTCTCCTTTTTTAGTTTAATATTGTAACTTACACTGACTGCTCTTCTCACGTTTAAATTTACCTTGCATTCACTGGATAAACTATACGTTATGGTCATGACACAGTGTTTCTATACTGTTAGATCAAATTTGTAAAATTTTTATTTAGAAATTCTGTATGGAAATAGTTAAATCACAACAAACACTTTTAAACAAAACCTTATTCACTTTAAATTTTTAAAATTTGGCCTCTGACGAAAAACGGCTGCAGAAAAACATTTTAATACAAAATGACATAAAATTAACTTTCCTCAGGCTGAACAGCCCTTGATTTGGTGGCAGGATCCATTAACAAATGTCTGGTCCCCGGGAAAACTTACTACATGGGGTAGCGGATATGCTTGTATTTCACCAGGTCATGGATTACAACCTGTTTGGATTCCATCAAGAAGAATCAAACCGTATCATGAATGAGCCAGTGAAGCATCCCTTGACTCCAGACCCCAGAAGAAGGATGATGGACGAGAACATACTAAAGAGACCCAGATTCATGATTTGGGATCCAGAGCTGCCCACCATGGATATAGCAACGATGTCTGTGACACCAACTCGTGTGTCGCTGCCACAAACCCGAAGGGCTCATCTTCCCACTTGGGGTCAGATCAAACATCTAACCCAAGAAGCCAAAAATCTACTAAGAAGAGAAGGAAAGCCTCTCACTCCAAATATGGTCCTAGCTGTCTTTACTTTGGTTTCTATCACAGTGAGTATTCCCTTAGCAGCACTGGGAGAAACTAATCATACCTACTGGGCCTATATCCCCCATCTTCATTTATTGAGACCTGTGGAATGGGGTGAGGCTCCAGTGCATATATTTATCTATTAATGATTTCTCCTGGGTCCCTGGGCTGGAGGATGACAAACTGCCCTATTAAAAAAAAAAAGAAGGGATACCTTTTAATCAAATTTTAAAGTTTAAAAATTGGCTGATTTTGGAGTTCCTGTCGTGGTGCAGTGGTTAACGAATCCGACTAGGAACCATGAGGTTGCGGGTTCGGTCCCTGCCCTTGGTCAGTGGGTTAAGGATCCGGCGTTGCCGTGAGCTGTGGTGTAGGTTGCAGACACAGCTCGGATCCCGAGTTGCTGTGGCTCTGGCGTAGGCCGGTGGCTACAGCTCCGATTGGACCCCTTGCCTGGGAACCTCCATATGCCGTGGGAGCGGCCCAAAGAAATAGCAAAAAGACAAAAAAAAAAAAAAATTTGGCTGATTTGTATTGGAAAAGAAAACTTATGTTTATAACTCCTGAACCTCAAACGTGGCTTTCAGGAAATTTAAATATGCCCACTAGTGAAGATTTACATTTAGTTACAGGCTGGAGTTTCGCTTACCGTCAGGTAAAACCAGTTAATATGGGGATGCCTGACAGGACTTTAGGTCCCTTAAAAAGGACAGATAACTTCAAGAGAATGAAAAATCAAATTCATTGGAATATATGCAGGGCAACGGAGGGGGTCATACTGCTTAATGGTTCCTATGGAACTGTATGGGATTGGTCCCCTAAGGGGAAGCCGATTCCTGTCTGTATGGGCCATCAACCTCTGTGTTCTGTTAATAAATTACTCTCTTGAATGGTCTCCAGCCAATCAGACCAACAAAAAATAATAATTAAAGCCAAAAGCCCCATATGTTGGAAAGATTCAGGCCTTGTGCCTCCCTATCCTCAATTTGATAACAGCAAGTCTCAAACTGACTTGTGGAAGATTACTCTTTAACTTTAAAAATACTCAAACCTGGGATGGAAATTATACTTATAAAAAGTCAAAAAGGAAAATCATTCATCTTTTACTTCTTATTGTGTTACTCCCTATGAGTATAATTCTAGTGTAACATCATGGAAACAAATTAAGAGATATTTATGAGGTCACTTGGTTAAGTTGACTCTGGATATATAAAAACTGCAGACTAGAGTCCTGAGTATTCAAAAGGCCTCTCTACAAAATATACCTCATAAAGAGGTATTAGATATTATTCTAAAAGATTTAAAAATAACTAATCCTTCAAAATGGTTTAAAGATTTTGGTGGAGGAATAATCTGATGATTAATTGCATTTCTAGGATTCTTAATAATTTTCTATTTAGTCTATAGATGCACAAAGCGAACAATCCAAGAAGTAATGAAGAAAGAAGTTACAAGATCTACTTTTGTCCTCCCGCAAAAACAAAAAGGGGGAGATGGGAGACATGTTTCTACAATATTTTCTTAGCCTCTTTGCTGAAAACTCTATCTTGTCCTGCTTTACTTTACCCCATCTTCCTGCATGAAAAACAATCACAGTGACAGTGACAGTGAATGACTTAAGCTTAAGAACAAAGACCTAAAGGCATAAGTTATTTATAGGGTCAGCTGAATGAGGACTTAGTGTGTTGGTCTAGGCACACCAGACCTGTGCAGATTGGCACGCCGTTTTGCACAGCATGATACGTCCTCTTAAGAATAAAAGAGGAGCCCCATAGCCCCAAGGGGTTTATGAGGGGTCGTTAGCTGGATATACATTAGCCAAGAAGAACCGAGGTACAAACCTAGGCACGCAGGGTTGCTGCAGATAGGCACCTCTTCTGCAGAAGCACAATGGTGATTCTCTAGATACTTTGTATAGATAGCTGACGCCAAGCTTCCTCAAATGCTAATGATTGTTAAATGTCTAAAGGTCAGAATAAAAGCTTAATCGGCAACCGGCTATGTGACTTTTCTACGTGACTTTTAAAATAACTTAAAAAAAAACTATATCCTGTACCTACAACCCTCTTCTCACGTGACACAGTCCTAAAAAACACAATAAAAGCAGTGTGGTTTCTTAAGGCGGTGCTCTTGGTCCCTGAGGCCTTGAGTCCCCCGGTTCCCACCTTTACTTAAGATTAAAAAAAAAAAAAGAAAGAAAAGAAATTCTGTATGTATGTTCATTAGAGAAACTGGTCTGTAGTTTTTTGGTAATGTTTCATCAAGCTTTGCAATCTAGGTAACGCTGGCCTCAGAATAAATTGGGAAGTATATTCTCTCCTTTTAAACTTTATGGTAGGAAATAGGTATTAAAACCTGGAGTTTTCTTTGTGGAAAGGTTTTTAAATACAAGTCAATTTCTTTAAATTATCTATCTCTTCTTGAGTGAGCTTAAGCAGTTAATTTCTTTCAAGGAGTTTATCTCTTTCATCTAATTGGTGAACTCGGTGGTATAAAGTTGTTTCTAACTTCACACTTTAAATTTTGTAGATTCTGTAATCTACAAATATTTTGGTACTTTGTGGCTTCTCTCCTTTTTTCTGGTCAGTCTGTTTAAAGGTTTATCAATGCCTGTGAACTTCTTAAAGGACAAGTTTCTTGTTTCATTGATTTCATCTATTGTTTTCCTGTTTTCTTTCTTACTAGTTTTTATTGTGTCTTCTTTAATTTTCATTATTTTCTTCCTTCTTACCACATAATTTCTGCTTTTATTTATATCATGTTCTTTATCTTTTTCTAGCATTTTACACTAGGGATTTAGTTTATTTATTCTCATTCACTTTTTGTTTGGAAAAGTTCTTAAGGCTATGAATTTTCATTTGATCACTATTTTAAATGCATCCCCTGGATTCTGATATGTGCTGTTTTCATTATTATTTTTAAGAAAGTCTAATTCCATTTTGCATTTTCTTTCACACAATTAAAGATTAAGGGGTGGTTTTAGACTTTACAATTAGGAAAGAGACAGGCCAAGATGGCAGAGCAGAAAGACCCTGAGCTCACCTCCTCTTATGACCACACCAAAATCATAACTATCTACAGAACAGCCATCTATGAAAAAGATCAGAACCTACCATAAAAGATCTACAATAAAGACATAAAAAAGGAACCACAATGAGATAGGTAGCAGGGGTGGACTCATGATATAGTCAAGACCCACACCCCTGAATGGGCAATCCATAAATTAAGAATAATTGTATTGCAGAGGTTCTCCTACAGGGATGAGAGTTCTGAGATACCCTGCCCTGAGGAGTCCCCAAGCATTTGGTTCTGAAGGCCAGTGTAGCTAAATTTTGTGAGACCTACAGGACTGGGGAAAATAAGACTTCAATGTTAAAGGGTACACATAAAATTTCACATGCAATTTTGAAAATAGCAGTGATTTGATAGGAGCCTAGGCCGCCCTACCTTGGACAGTCTCCTGGAGAGGAAGGTGGTGGCAGCTGCTAATTATTACCCCGGGGAGACAGAGATTGGTAGCAGCCACACTTGGGAGCTTTCTACTGCAGGGTCACTGGTGTGGGCAGTCATCATAGTGGCCCCACCCAACATCCTATAGGTGCCAGTGCTGAAATGCCTCAGGCTAAACAACTGGGTGAGGATACAGTCCCGCTCATCAGCAGACAGACTGCCTAAAGACCTCCTGAGCCCAAAGTCACCTCTAGACATGGCCCTGTCAACCAGAAGGCCACGACCTAGCTTCACCAACCAGTGGGCAAATATCAGACATAAGAAAACAACAATCCTGCAGCCTGTGGACCCAGCTAGCCCATAGCAGGCTAGACATTGCCCTTGGACAAGATGAGCTCTGGCATTACCCACTAGGAGGCCAACACAAGCTGTGAGATACCCCAGACCCGGCATCTAACTGTCTTACCCCAACCCCCAGGACCTGGGTCTACTAACCCCAGGATCTAGCTTCACCCTCCAGGAGGCTTTTGGACCCTAACTCTGCCCACTGGTGAGCCAGTAGGTACCTCCTGGGGTTCTGCAGTCAGCCACCTGACGATCAGGCCCTGATAACTAGCAGCCAGCAGCCTCCATACAAGGCAGGGCCTGGCAACCGGGCTAGGGGCCAACTAAGCCTATTACAATGTCCATGCAGTCAGCCTGCCAGAAGAGAAGAACACACATAGACCTCATAGGGTGAACCGTGGAGCATATAGCTTGGATGATGAGAAGGAAATGTGCTGCTGGGATGCACAGGACACCTCCTACAGAAGACCACTTGTCCAAGGTTGTGAGATATAAATAACCTACCAGATAAATAAAAATACAAAGAGCAAATTAGACAAAATGAGGCAGCAGAGAAACATGTTCTGGACAAAGGAACAAGATAAAACTCCAGAAGAAGAATTAAGTGAAGTGGAGATAGCCAATCCACCCAAGAAAGCATTCAGTGTAATGACTGAAAAGATGATTAAATAACTCAGGAGAAGAAGGGATGCACAGAGCAAGAAGTTAGAAATTTTTTAATTTTTAAAATTTTAGGGTTACACCCGTAACACATGGAAGTTTCTGGGCCAGAAACTGAATCTAAGCCACATCTGCAAACTATGCCACAGCTGTGGCAGTGCTGGATCCTTTAACCCAAGGTGCTGGGCTGGGGATTGAACTGCACCTCCACAGTGACTTGAATTGCTGCAGCTTTTTAGGGCTGCATCTGGAACATATGGAAGTTCCCAGGCTAGGGATCTAATCGGAGCTACAGCTGCTGGCCTACACCACAGCTCATGGCAATGCTGGATCCTTAACCCACTGAGTGAGGCCAGGGATCGAATTTGCATCCTCATGGATACCAGTTGTACTCATTACCACTAAGTCACAATGGGAACTTCAGATAAATAAATTACTGTGCCACAGTGGGAGATCCAGAAGTTAGAAATTTTTAATGGAAAGTTAGAAAATATAAAGAACAACCAAATAGAGATGAAAGATACAATAACTAAAGTGAAAAATACACTGGAAGGAATCAATAGTAGATGAAATGATAAAGGAGAATGGATCAGTGAGCTGGAAGACAAGAGTAGTGGAGATCACTGTGCCAAATAGGAAAAAGAATGAAAAGAAATGAGGGGAGTTCCCGTCGTGGCGCAGTGGTTAACGAATCCGACTAGGAACCATGAGGTTGTGGGTTCGGTCCCTGCCCTTGCTCAGTGGGTTAACAATCCGGCGTTGCCGTGAGCTGTGGTGTAGGTTGCAGACGCGGCTCGGATCCCACGTTGCTGTGGCTCTGGCGTGGGCCGGTGGCTACAGCTCCGATTCAACCCCTAGCCTGGGAACCTCCATATGCCGCGGGAGCGGCCCAAGAAATAGCAACAACAACAACAACAACAACAAAGACAAAAGACAAAAAAAAAAAAAAAGAAATGAGGACAGTATAAAAGACCTCTGGGACAACATCAAGTGCACTAATATTTGCATTCGAGAGGTCCAAGAAGAATGAGAGCAAGAGAAAGGGGCTGAAAATATATCTGAAGACATAATAGCTGAAAACATTCCAAATCTGGGAAAAGAAATGGTTCCCAAGTCCAGAAAGTGCAACGAATCTCATACTGGATTAACCCAAAGAAGAACACACCAAGAAACACTGTAATTAAAATGACAAAAATTAAAGAGAAAACATTAAAAGTAGCAAGGGAAAAGCAACAGATAACATGCAAGGGAACTCCCATAAATCTATTAGCTGAATATTCAGCAGAAATTTTGCAGGCACTATATGGGAGGGAATGGCACTATATATTTAAAGTCATGAAAGAGAAAAACCTATAACCAAGAACACTCTACCCAGCAATGCTCTTGTTCAGATTTGATGGAGAGATCAAAAGATACCCAGCAATGCTCTTGTTCAGATTTGATGGAGAGATCAAAAGATACCCAGCAATGCTCTTGTTCAGATTTGATGGAGAGATCAAAAGATACCCAGCAATGCTCTTGTTCAGATTTGATGGAGAGATCAAAAGACTTACAGAGAAGCAAACACTAAAAGAGCTCAGCACTATAAAACCAGCTTTATAACAAATGTAAAAGGAACTTCTTCAGGTGAGAAAGAAAAGGCCAAGACTAGAAACAAGAATACTACAAAATGAAAATGCTAACTGGGAGAGGCAAACATACAGTAAAGGTGGTAGGAAGGTTAAAAGACAAAGGTAGTAAAATCATCTACATCTACAATAAGCACTTAAGGACTACACAAAGCAATTAGAAAATAAAGCAAACAAACAAACAAAAAAACCCCCCAAAAACAACAACAACAAAAAGAAGAAAACAATCCCCCCACAATTAGGTGTTAAATATGATAGCAAAAACAATAACTGGGAGGGGAAGAGAATATAAATGGTCTTTAAAATGCATTTGAAATGAAGAGATCAGCAAGTTAAAACAATCATGAATACATATAGATTGCTATATAAAAACCTCATGGTTATCCAAACCAAAACTCTATAATAAATGTACACTCAAAAAGAAAAAAGAATCCAAACATAACACTAAAGGTAGTCAATAACTCACAAGAGAACAAAAGAAGGGGAAAAACACCCAAAAAACAAAACAAAAAAACCTACACCCCCCAACAATTAACAAATGGCAATAAGAACACACATATTGATAATTACCTTAAATGTAAAGAGAATAAATACTGTAATCAAAGACACAGACTGGCTGAATGGATAAAAAACAAGACCTGTGTATACGCTGCATACAAGAGACTCACTTCAGATCTAAAAACACACACAGACTGAAAGCGACAGGAAGGAAAAAGGTATTCCACACCAACAAAAAACAAAAGCCAGAGCAGCAATACCTACTTTAGATAAAATGACTTTTAATAAAGACTGTTAAAAGAGATACAGAAGGGCACTACATAATGATCAAGGGATTAATCTAAGAAAAAGATAAACAACTATAAATACACATGCACAACATAGGAATACCTAAAAATATAAGGCCAATTTTAAGAACACAAAAGGAGAAATTGACAGTAACATGATAACAGTAGTGGAATTACCACCCCACTTACATCAATGAGTATATCATCCAGATAGAAAATCAGTAAGGAAACACTGGCCCTCCGCCCCCCCCCCCCCTTTTTTGGTCTTTTTGTCTTTTCTAGGGCCGCACCTGTGGCATACGGAGGTTCCCAGGCTAGGGGTCTAATTGGAGCTGTAGCCGTCAGCCTACACCACAGCCACAGCAATGCTGGATCCTTAACCCACTGAGCAAGACCAGGGAACAAACCTGCAACCTCAGGTTCCTAGTCGGATTCGTTAACCACTGCACCACAACGGGAACTCCAACACTGGCCTTAAATGACGCAATAGAGTAGATGGATTTAACATATATATAGAAATTCCATCCAAAAGCAGCAGAATATACGTTCTTTTCATGTGCACGTGGAACAGTCTATTCTCTAGGACTGATTACATGCTAGGCCAAAAAAAACAAGCCTTGAAAAATTTAAGAAAACTGAAATCATATCAAGTATCTTTTCTGACTACAATGTTATGAGACTAGAAATAACTACAAAAACAAAACAAAACAAACAATACAAAACAAAAGCCCTTCAAAAACCACAAATATGTGGAGGCTAAACAATATGCTACTAAACAACCAATGGATCACTGAGGGAATCAAAGAGGAAATAAAAAAAATACCTAGAGACAAATGAAAATGAAAACACAATGATCCAAAACCTACAGGACTCAGCAAGAGCAGTTCTAAGAGGGAAGTTTTTAGCAAATCAAGCTTACCTCAGGAAAAAGAAAAATTTCATATAAACAACCTAACCTTACATCTAATGGAACTACAGAAAGATAAAAATTCCCAAAGTTAGTAGAAGGAACGAAGTCATAAATAGGAAAAATAAATGAAATATAGACTCTAAAAACTATAGAAAGGATGAATGAAACTAAAAGCTAGTTCTTTGAAAAGATATAAAAAAATTGATAAACTTTTAGGATTCTTAAAAAAGACAGTCCAAATCAATAAAAATCAGAAATGAAAAAGCTGTTTTAACTAACACCACAGAAATACAAAGGATCGTAAGAGACTACCATGAACAACTGTATGCCAATAAAATGGACACTCTAAAAGAGATAGATAAATTCTCAGAAAGGTACACTCTCCCAAAACTGAACCAGGAAGAAATAGAAAATTTGAGTGGGCCAATTACCAGTAATGAAGTTGAATCAGTAATTAAAAAACTCTCAAAAAACAAAAGTTCAGGACCAGATGGCTTCACAGGTGAATTCTACCAAATATTTGGAGAAGAGTTAACATCTACCTTCCCAAACTACCTCAAAAAATTGCAGAGGAAGGAATGCGGAACTCATTCTTTGTGGTCAGCATTACCCTGATACTAAAACCAGACAAAGATATCATAAGAAGAGAAAATTATAGGCCAATATCACGGATGAACACACATGCAAAATATTAGCAAACCAAATGCAACAATATATTAAAAGGACCATACATCATAGTCAAGTGGGATTTATCCCAAGGATACAAGATTTTTCAATATCCTCAAAGAAATCAATGTGATATACCACATTAACCAACTGAAGAATAAAAGCCATATTATCAACTCAGTAGATGAAGAAAAAGCTTTTGACAAAATTCAAACATTTATGCATGATAAAAACTCTCCAGGGAGTTCCTAGTGGTTAAAAAACCCGACTAGGATCATGAGGATGCAGATTTGATCCCTCACTCAGTGGGCCAGGGACCCATCATTGCTGTAGGCCGCAGATGTGGCTCAGACCTGGCATTGCTGTGGCTGTGGTGCAGGCTGGCAGCTGTAGCTCTGATTGGATCCCTAGTCTGGGAATTTCCATATGCTTCAGGTGTGGCCCTAAAAAGCAGAAAAGAAAAAAAAAGCCAAAAAAAAAAAGCAAAAGAAAATAAAAACCAACTCTCCAGGAAGAGGGAACATACTTCAACACAATAATAGCCATGATGACTCACAGCTAACATCATACTCAATGGTGAAAAGCTGAACACATTTTCTCTGTGATCCATAACACGAAAAGGATGCCTATTCTTTTTTTTTTTTTTTTGTCTTTCTCTCTTTTTCAGGGCCACATCTGCAGCATATGCAGGTTCCCAGGTTAGGAGTCCAATTGGAGCTGTAGCCACCAGCCTATGCCAGGGCCACAGCAACACAGGATCCAAGCCACATCTGCGACCTACACCACAGCTCATGGCAACACCGGATCCTTAAACCACTGAGTGAGGCCAGGGATTGAACCTGCATCCTCATGGATGCCAGTCAGATTCGTTAACTGCTGAGCCACAATGGGAACTCCAAGGATGCCCCATTCTTGTCACTTTTATTCAACACAGTATTGGAAGTCCTAGCCACAGCAATAATACAAGAAAAATAATAGGACTCCATATTGGAAAGGAAGGAGTAAAACTGTCATTGTTTGCAGATAACATGATACTATACATAGAAAATCCTAAAGATGCTACCAGAATGTTACTAAAGTTCATCAATAAGTCTGATAAAGTTGCAGAGTATAAAATTAACATACAGAAATGTGCTGTGTCTCTATACACTAACAATGAACTATCAGAAAAACAAATGAAGGTAATAATCGCATTTACCACTGCATCAAAAAAATAAAATACCTAGGAATAAACCTCCCTAAGGAGGTAAAGACTTGTAGTTAAAAAACTGTAGGTCAGGGATGAAAGAAACTGAAGTTGACACAAAAAGATGGAAAGAAACACTGTGTTCTTAGGATGGAAGAATTAATACTGCTAAATTGACTATACTACTCAAGGTTATTTACAGATTCAATGCAATTCCTATCAAATTACCAATGGCATTTTCCACAGAAGTAGAATAAATAATTTTAAAATTTGTATGGAAAGACCAAAGATCCCAAATAGCTAAACAATACTGAGAAAGAAGAACAGAGCTGGAGGAATCATGGTTCCTCACTTCAGATTATACTACAAAGCTACAGACATCAAAACAATATGGTACTGACACAAAAACAGACACATAATTCAATGGAATAGAATACAGAGCCTAGAAATAAACCCACCTACTTATGGTTGATTAATCTATGACAAAGGAGGCAATATTATACAATGGAGAAAACACAGTCTCTTCATTAAGCAATGCTAGGAAAACTGGATAGCTACATGTAAAAGAATGAAATTATAACATTCTCTAACGCAACATACAAAAATAAACTCAAAATGGATGAAAGACCTAAGTGTAAGACTTGAAACCATAAAATTCCTAGAGAAAACATAAGCAGAACACTCTTTGATATAAGCTGTAGCAGTATTTTTTTAGATCTGCCTCCTAAAGCAAAGGAAATAAATGTAAAAATAAACAAATGGGACCTAATCAAACTTAAAAGCTTTTGTACAGCAAGGGAAATCATCAACAAAATAAAAGACTACTGACTGAATGGGAGAAAATATCTGTAAATGATATTGACTGATAAGTGGTTAATATCCATCATATATAAACAACTCACACAACTCAACATCAAATAAATAAACAACCTGTTTGAAAAGTGGGCAGAAGAACTGAGTAGACATTTTCCAGAAAGGAAATGTAGATGGCCCAAATGGGCACATGAAAAGTTGCTCTACATTACTAATCATCAGGTTATCACCTCACACCTATCAGAATGGCTATTATCAAAAAGAGCACAAATGCTGGCAAGGATTTGAGAAAAGGAAACTCTTGTACACTGTTAGTAGGAGTGTAAATTGGTGCAGTCACTGTGGAAAACAGTATGAGGGGTTCTCCAAAAACTAAAAACAGAGCTATCATATGACCCATCATTTCCACTCCTGGGGTGTGTATACCTAAAAAACAAAAAACGCTAAATTCAAAAAGATACATGAACCCCAATGTTCATAGCAGCATTACTTACAATTGCCAAGATATGGAAGCAATCTAAGTGTCCATCAACAGATGAATGAATACAAAGATATGTTATGTATACACACACACACACAACACACACAATGGAACAGTATTCTGTCATAAAATTTTACCTGCTCTGCAGCAGCAAAGATGGACTTGGAGAGTATTATGCTAAGTGAAAAGGCCAGACATAGAGAGACAAATACTGTATGATATCACTTTATATATGGAATCTAAAAAGTATAGCAAACTAATGAATATATCAGAGGCAGACTCACAGAGGAAAAAAACTAGTGGTTAGCAGTGGAGAGAGGGATGAGAAGTAGGGCAATATAGGGATGGGGATAAAGAGGTACAACTGTTACGTATAAAATAAACTAAAAGAATTGGCGCAGTGGTTAATGAATCCGACTAGGTACCATGAGGTTGCGGGTTCGATCCCTGCCCTTGCTCAGTGGGTTAAGGATCCGGCGTTGCCGTGAGCTGTGGTGTAGGTTGCAGACACGGCTCGGATCCCGCGTTGCTGTGGCTCTGGTGTAGGCCGGCAGTTGTAGCTCTGATTCGACCCCTAGCCTGGGAACCTCCATATGCCGTGGGAGCGGCTCAAGAATGGCAAAAAGACAAAAAAAAAAAAAAGAATATATTGTACAATACAGGGACTATAGCTAACATTTTATAACTATAAATGGAGTATAACCTTTAAAAATTGTCAATCACTATACTGTACACCTGTAACATATGATATTGTACATCAACTGTATGATGATATAAATAAATGAATAAAATTTTCCTCTTTGCCAGGCCTTTTTGTTTTCAATTTCCTAATAATTTACAGCTTTACTGCATTGTGATCAGAGTATTATTTGTAACATTTCTACTTTGTGGAATTTCCTGGTAGTTTCTTCTCCACAAGGTTTCCACAAGAAATAGCTTGCTATGATTTGGTGTTTGCTTTTCTATTTATTAATAATCTGAAGTTTGGATATTACCCTCAGTTAGGGTGAGGGTGTTTTAAAAAATTTTTTTAAAAATTTAAAGAAGTAGAACATTAAAACTAAAGCTAAAGCTACAATTTCCTTCCCTCACCTCTCAAAAGAAAACCACTGGATAGTGGCTACATATACTCCTGAAGTAGATGTGTATCATTCCCATGCATGTTTTCTTTATCCAGTAATATTTTTTGTTAACTGATACACAGTTGATATTGATACAATATTTTGTGTTTCTGGTATATATACAACACAGTGATGCAGACTTTTTATTTATTTTATTTGGATCAATCCATTTTATTCAGGGGCTTTGGGGGAGGGTTGAAGGGCTGGGAGAACAATGAGATCCCATGTCCTCCTGGCCAGGATCTCCTGGCTTCACAGTATCTGAAAGCTGTTCACACTTTTTAAAAGGTTATATTCTATTTATAGTTATTATAGTCCCTGTGCTGTATCCTTGTAGCTTATTTTATACTCCTGTATGGTTTTTATGTTTGGGAAATATGCATCAATAAACTACTGGATGTTTTATGTTAAAGTTACAAATAGTGTCATCCTGTATATTTCCTTTTTAACTTCATTCATTCACCATTAGAATTTTGAGGCTAAGGTGGATACACATAATTAGTGAATATTTAGTTTATTCACTCTAGCTGCTGTATACCACAGCATGAATAAATAACAGTTAATTATCCACTCCTCTTTGCTGAGTCCAATTTTTCACTACTAGAAAGTGCTACTATGAACATCATTATACATGATCCTTATGTGTAAATCTTGACTTAGATAACAAGAAGTAGAATTCCTGTGTCACAAAGATTATGTACATTTATTGGGTACTGCCAAACTGCTTTCAAATGAAGTTTTAGTAATGTGTATCTCCATTAACAGTATCTAGTAAGATTTTCTATTTTCTCAAATTCTTGCCAATTGAACACTTCCATTTAAAAAAAATTTTTAAAACTAGTCAGAATTAAACCTCTTATAAAAAAAAAGCATTTATAAATGGGAAACAGATGTTGAATTACTGCTATATGTTCTATAGGTATTTCATGACTAAGTTTTAAACTACTGTAATTTTGAAAGTATAAAGTAATGTTGATATTTACTTTCTTGATCCAAAGAGTGACTTAAGCATAGCAGCACATCTGGAGTACACTGTTTTGGTTTTATTATAAAGCTGCTTTAACCCAATGTGAATGTATCATCAGACTGCTTTAAAAAATTTTTCTGTTGCTATTATAATGCTACTGAGTATTTTTCACATGGTCTTTTGTTAAATGACTTTTCAGGAGAAATTTTAGCCTAGTCTCAGTACCAGGAGCAACTTATACTTACCTTGAACATCTGGTTCATTTTTATTGGTAAACTGCTGATCCTAGCTTCTTTATTAGGCTAGATGTTGGAAAGCTAGGGCTAAACACAAGCTCTATCTCTAGTGAATGCACAGGACCTCAAAATAATAACCTCTCCTCTTAGAAATTCATGTTATCATTTCTATTCTTATTTTCTTTGCTTATCTTCTTAATCTACTTGATCTTGTATACCATTCTCTAAGCCACCTAAAAGTAAATATTTAGTTGAATAAATTCATAACATTGATTAAAGTAATCAATGTTGAAACATTTATCTGTATTTTTTCAAAAATATGAATTACAACTCTCTATCCCTTCATTCTTTCATACTGTCAAAGGTGTATCTGATTAGAAACTGTATTCTGGGATCACTGTGATGCTTGCTTACCTTTTCTGCTACTTCTCGCACAGACTGTACACTTGTTCCATAGAGATGGTTGTTATACTGGCCAGCTTCAATAAATTTATGTTCTTGGATATCTTTTTCCATTTGCTCTCTTGAAGTCACAAAATGATAATCTCTTCCATCTACCTCATAATCTCGTTTTGGTCTGGTTGTATCTTTAATAGAAAAGAACTTGAGGAAGTGTTTAACATTAAAAAAGCACAACAAACCCATTTGCTACTTAAAGCATCATTTGGTAAAGTTCAACACAAAAGAGACCGATTTAAATCTGAAGAGAGACAATAATATGGAGGGTGGAGGAATAACTGATAATGTAACTAAGAATAAACCCTTAAAAAATGGTAATGTTTACTTTGACCATACACAATGACAAAATGTTAAGAACAAATATTTAATGTGGGTTAATTACTCACGAGGAACACATGATCCAAATTTGTCAGGAAACTCTGAGATCAAGTCATCATTTATCCTGTCTTTCATAGGTCCCAATATGATCACTGGTCGAGTATAATTAACTACAAAAATATACTGCATGTTAAAAGGGATAAACATTCAATAAATATGTATATATTTCACTAGAAAAAAAAAGTACCCTTAACTATTACGAAGAATTTCTTTTTTTCTTTCTCCACCAATGATGCCTAAACTTATGGTTTACAAACCTTTATTAAGATCATAAACTTCAATCTCCTGTTGGAAGTCAGACTTGGATAATTCAACCAAGTTAAATCTAGCATTTTAGCAGATAATGTTTCTATACATTACTAACATTATCTCATTACAAGTGAGAAAACATAGTATCATGTTTTACTAATCCTTTTTGAAGTAAAATTGTTAGGAAACAGATGAAAGAATGGCAAAAAAGAAGCTGGGTATGGAGTTCCCATAGTGGCTCAGTGGCTAATGACTCTGACTAGGAACCATGAGGTTTCGGGTTTGATCCCTGGCCTTGCTCGGTGGGTTAAGGATCCATTGCAGATGCGGCTCGGATCCTGCATTGCTGTGGCTCTGGTGTAGGCTGGTCACTACAGCTCCGATTAAACCCCTAGCCTGGGAAATTCCATATGCTGTGGGTGCAGCCCTAGAAAAAGACAAAAAAAAAAAAAGAAGAAGCTGGGTATAAGAAGTGATATAATCATAGCAGTGATCTACAAAGATGATCTAACAGAAGTATATATCCTGGATTGTAAGGGATCATGTTGGAGGCAGAGAGATTATTTGTGAAAATCAGAATTAACATTGTGGTAGGAGGATGAAAAGAAGGTCATAAATAAGAAAGATATGATAAGAACAAATAGGGCCTAGAAACAAATTGGACAAGGGAAATGAGGAACACAGAAAGATCAAAGATGCTTCCAAGATTTTGAACAAGGGTCACTAGAATCATAGTGATACTACTACAAACAGTGGAAAGAAGCTGCTTAGGAAATAAAACAATATAGTCAATATAAAATGACTAGATCCTCATAATCTATGGGCTAAGCCATGTTTCATAAAATCATACAGCAAATTTCTATATATATACAAATGGTAAAAAAATAGTAAAATTAATGTAACTTTTTTTTTGTCTTTTTGTTATTGTTGTTGTCGTTGTTGCTATTTCTTGGGCCGCTCCCGCGGCATATGGAGGTTCCCAGGCTAGGGGTTGAATCGGAGCTGTAGCCACCGGCCTACGCCAGAGCCACAGCAACGCAGGATCCGAGCCGTGTCTGCAACCTACACCACAGCTCACGGCAACGCCGGATCGTTAACCCACTGAGCAAGGGCAGGGACCGAAGCCGCAACCTCATGGTTCCTAGTCGGATTCGTTAACCACTGCGCCACGACGGGAACTCCCTAATGTAACTTTTAAAGTATGAATTGAATTACATCTATTTTCCAAATTAAGAAGTATATTTTTCTATAAGATTATAAAATATTAACTGGCTTCACAAACCTTCTTGCTGATTCACTGGTTCATAAGATAAGACATATTCTTCTTGACCACCTATTAGAAAGTTAAAATAGAGATGAGAAAATATATAAAGACAACTAATTTAATTCTTCACATATAACATATAAATTACTAGCACCTTCCTAAGAAAACAGCCAAAGATGTTAAAAGAAGAGTACTTTATAAATTAATCATGGCAAGATTTAAGGAAAAAAGTGACAAATCATAAAGTTTGATAAATGTTAAAACAAAACATAAATGTATTAGTTAATAACTATCTTTCTGTTATTCTGTGTTTTACGCATTGTCATTATATTTATTTAAAATCTTTACTTGTCAAGATGTACTATTAATTTTTTATTTAGAATCTAAGAGGTATTAAATCTTTTAAAGATAAACACTTTAATGACAGTTCTATACATATATACACAGTAGGTAATTTACTCTTATTAAGGATATGCTGCTTTTTTGGTCATACCAGGTATAATTTTAATATACATACATATTTTTATAATTACAACTATTTTCTAGCCAAACATTTTAATGCAAAGGAAAAGCTAGTGTTACTATTTCACTGATGAAAATTTCACTGATTATTATAATTCATTTATTCAATTAAAAAAATAAATTTTGAGTTAAAAAAGCTTTAGATAAAACTAAATCCTTTTCTTTCAACAAAATGAATCATATAAATAGTAAGGAGAAAAAATATGTTTTGCTTTGATCTTAAAAGCACTTTAGAAGTTAAATTTCTCTAAGATTAAATTAAGGGTTTAGAGCTTAAGAATATTCTAAACAGAAAAGTCTACAAATTATATCTTGACTCAATGAAAATAACTAGGAGTTAAAAACTGCAGGTCTTAACACACACATACATATACACACACAGGTGTAGAAAACAAACGAGGAAGAATTGTTAAATTCAAATGGTTCAGTGAAATCAATTGATATTGGATAATGTATTTGAAGATTTTCTCATTATAATTCTATAATAATATTCTCACTAAATTTGTCATTGTTATATGTATGCAGCTGTAAATCTTTTAAATTATAACTGGAATAAATATTCTTTCCTCCTTTAAAAGTGTATTTTGTTGTTTTCAAGTTTACTATAATACATTGAGCATATATATTTACAAACTGCTTTTTAAGTACTATATGTAAACCATTACATATTAGCAAAAACATGCAATTTGAATATTCCACACCTAATAATTCATGCAAATGGTGACATAGACAGTATATACTTTCATTACCTCTTTTTAGCCTAGAAAGCTACTCAACTACTCTCTAGTGTGTTCTGATTTTAAGTAAATAAAATGTTAAAATACAAGAATCACATTCCCACACCAATAGAGAAAATCATTATGTAACTACTTGCAGAAAAAAAATCAACCAAACAAACGAGGGTTAAAAGTATATATTGTCAACATGAAAAATATTAGAGACTGATATCAACAGGATGGACCTTTTGAGCAGCCATACTCATCTGTAATCAAGATTACTTTCATATTAGACAGCAGTAAAAAAAAAAGTTAGAAAAAGCAATTTAATTTTTAAGGTGCTACAACTGATAATATTCATGTATTCTCCCCCTCCCCCTCCCGTGCCCAAATATGGTTAAAAATTCCACATGCTTATATTGTTCATTTAATAATACAATACAAAGACTAACACAAGAACCAAAAAAGAAATCAGTATTAATGATTACTGATTGAGCAACTGGTGAAAATTTTCCCTTCAGCATTTCTTACATTCACCAAAAGCTGGTGACAAACAATATCTTGATCCATACTAGTATTGGTGACACAATAAAAAAAGGAAATAAAGCTAATTATAATTTAGCATTACTAACAAATATTTTAATGCTCATGTTAGAAACAGAGTTACTAAATAAAATGGCACAATGCAAGTTTACCTCTCATTTAACTAGATACTTATTTCTTACAAAAGACCAATTCACATGCATATACTATGTACATAAGAAGCACTGTTTGTAAAATGAATTTTTGTATTTTATGAAAACTTGGTATTAACTTCTACATTAGAGCATGATTTTAATTTATTAAGTACAGAGCTTTATTTGGCTCTCTCTGATTTTAAAATATTAAGCATCTAATTTTCAGTTTTTAGAACACATAACTAGGAGGGAAAAACCCCAAGGGTATATTACTTGAGATAACAAAAGAACAAATAACTTAAAACACTTACGGTAACTACTTTCGCTATCACTGGCATTAGAAGTTACATGTTCTGAAGTTGCAGGACAATGGAAAAAATAAAGAAAATACAGTGTTATGAGATTAAAAAAAGCAAATTATCAAGATAAACAAAGTAACAACAAAATGTCGACATATAAACCACACATAATTCAGAGTTTTTAAAAATATTTTTGATTTTCTTTGAGAAGTTTATTTCAAATAAGTGAGTATGAAATAGCAAGGAAAAAATCTATAATCAAGGACAATGCCTCATTTCTGTCCAATACAGTCTGTGAACAAAATCTTATTACAAATAGTAAACAGAATATGATGAAGAGGGCAAAGTGATCCTAAACTAGTTCAAACATAAAACCCAAAGGAGAAAAAAATGTCATTGCATCATTTAATTTGGGTTATGAAACACTAATAACTGACAAAGGAGACAAGTTATACTTGAGCGAACAGATGCCCATTTTAACGAAAAAAAAAAGACAAAAAAAAAAATAAATGATCTTGCTTTTAGTTTAGCTTCTTTCTTGTTCCTAAAGAGAAATGAAAATCCATGTCTGAGATCATACAGATAAAGATTCAGATGCCTCAAAAAAAAAAAAAAAGTTAAATGGAACGGAATTCTAGAAGGTGAGACTGATAATTTTATTTTCTTGCTTTTTAGGGCTAGACCTGCAGCATGTGGAAGTTCCCATATGCTGTGCCCACGCCACAGCCACAGTCCAACCTGGGATCTGAGCCACATCTGCAACCTGCAACACAACTCATGGCAATGCCAGATCCTTAACCCATTGAACAACGCTAAGGATTGAACCCGAGTCCTCATGGATACTGGTTGGGTTCATTACCACTGAGCCAAAACAGGAACTCCAAGACTGCCTGTATTTTAAAGAAGACTAGTATTTTTGAAAAACTCTGCTTTGGTAAAACTGACAATGGCTACTTTGCAAAACAAAGAAGATAAAGTAAATATACCCATTTTCTAGGTCCCTCCTTCAAATTGACCACCCATTTTATAGCTTGATTGTTCAGTAAACACCTAGCTATCTTCTCATGTAAATGTAAACTCGTGTTCTCTCAATGTCTCCTTTGAATAAAAGGTGATTTTTATCTATTAAAAACTTAAAATCAAAATTTTCCATGCAAGAGAAGTAAATCTAAATTTCTATGTCAGGCAAAGGAAAAAAATTTAAAGGATAAGGAAAAAGTTTGAGGTATCTGCTATCCAACATATCACCCACAGAATCTCCTAAAATGAAACAGCCCTACTGAAAAGTTTAGAGAAAGGCAGGACTTAAGATTTCAAATAAAGATAACAGTTTGTGAATTGCTGTCATAGTAAAAAAAACAAGTCTATTATTCTAACCTGGAAAGATAAGACACAACTCTGATTTTTTTTTGGTCTTTTTTTTTTTTTTTTTTTTTTAGGGCTGCACCTGTGGCATATGGAAATTCTTAGGCTAGGGGTCTAATTGGCAAACTGGAGCTGCAGCTGCTGGCCTATGCCACAGCTCGCATCGATGCGGGATTCTTAACCCATTGACCAAGGCCAGGGATGGAACCCGTGTCCTCATGGATACTAGTCTGCTTTGTAACCGCTGGGGAACTCCAGACACAACTTGTTTAATCATAATTAAATATATTTTAAAGAAAGCAGGAGTATTAAAAATTATAAGACTGAAAAAATATGAAAAGCACATGTAAAATGGTAGTTTTCTCAAGTTTATATTTAAAATTTTCCCCATGTTACCACATGGATTTCAAAACAATCATTTTAAATTGCTGTAAAATAGTATATTGGACAGTTAAATCATGATTTACCTTATTTCTTATTATTCTGACATTTTAGTTTGCTTAAATTGTCTTCCACAAACATCAACAAATTATTATGAATGCCTTCATTTATACGGCTTTCACCTTTTGTCTTAGTCCCTTAAAATTCACTTCCAGAAGTAGAAATGCCACATAGAAAAGAAAAAGTTCTTAAATTTATACTAGGACTGGTATTACACTCTAAAATCTCTAATATGCAAAAGAAGGAAATGTTATTACAATGCAGTTGAGTGGAGGGGGAGAGAAGTATAGAAGAAACAAAATTAACTTTGAATTGATAATTACAGAAGTTGGGTAAATACTTGCGGGGTTTATTTTACAATTCCTCCATTACTGAATATGTCTGACATAGTATATAATAAAAAGTTAAAGTTACTACAGTTTCTTTGCTGGGAATTTATCCTACTCATCTTGAGTTCTCTAGAATTACCAATAGCTAACAGGCAATCAAATTCTTCAAGTTCTTTTAAGAATCCTTTACATAACTCCTCTACAATAAAATCTTGCTACTCAAAGTATTGCACTTGGAATAGCATCATCATCATTGCTTGGGAGCTTATTAGAAAGGTAAAATGTTTTCCTGTTAATTGAAAACAATCTTTTTTCAAGATACTTCATCAAAGAAGATATTCAAATATCCAATGAACATATAAAGGTGTTCAAGCTTATTACTTATCAGGGAAATGCAAAATAAAACCACAATAGATATCTCTATCATCTACCAGAATGAGTAAAATGAAAAATAAGATACACATGAGATATGTAGATAAATATATGTAGCAACTAGAACTCACATACTACTGGAGGTAGGGGTAGGATAAATCGGTATAACCACTTTGGAAAACTACTTGGCAGTATCTATTAAATCCTAACATATTTATAAGTATGTGACCCAGCAATTAATTTCCTAGATATTTTCCCAATATAAAGGCCTATATATGCTCACCAAAACACATGAATAAGAATGTTCAAAGCTGGAGTTCCCACTGTGGCACCTAGGTAATGAACCAACTAGTATCCATGAGGATGCAGGTTTGATTCCTGGCCTCACTCAGTGGGTTAAGGATCTGATATTGCCTTAAGCTGTGGTGCAGGTTGCAGACCAGACTTGGATCTGGCATTGCTGTGGCTGTGGTGTAGGCCAGCAGCTGCAGCTCTGATTTGACTGCTAGCCTGAGAACTTTCATATGCTATGGGTGCAGCCCTAAAAAGAAATAAAAAAAAAATGTTCAAGGCAACGCTATTCAAAATAGCCCTAAATATATGTTTATTTACAAATCTGAGACAATATGCTTAGAGTTTCACAGTTTACTTTTTCCACTTACATTGTGAGAAGTTTCTATGTCATTATGTTTTAATATGATTTTCAACAGTTATAAAATATTATAATAAATGGATAAATCATACTTCATTAACCACTTCCCAACTGTAAGTCATGTTAGGACTATGGGCTGTAATTTCTAAACAATATTAAATGAAACATCCTGATATATAAACCTTTGTTTCCATCTCTAGGATAAATTCCTTGAAGAGGAATTAGTAGGCCAAAAAGAAATGCTTTTCTAAAAAGGCTGTATGTACCAATTTACACTCACAATATGTTAGAGCAATCATCCCAAAGAACCCTCTCCATCGCTGGATTCTCCTTTAGGAGAAAAGACTGTTAAGGCAATGGGTAAAATATATCATTTTGTTTACTGATTATTGGGACATCAAATGTTTTTATATGCTTATTTCATTTGCTTATCTTTTGAGCACTCCTCTCCTATCATTCATCCAGCTTTCTAACGGAGAGTTAGTCTGTTAATTGATCTGTTAGAAATTTATAGTATAAGGACGTTTTCCTTTTGACAGAGATGGTACAGATTCTTAAAGTTTTAATTTTTGTTTATAATGTTTGATGATTACAATCACTTGAAATCTAAGTCGTACCTGTCTAGTCAAAGATTTCTTCCTAAGACTATATCTTGTGTTTTCTTTTCGCTCACCCTAAATACTACACATCATCAGTCTCAATACAACCACTCCTACAGTTATTTACTTATTTATTATTTTTTGTCTTTTTGTCTTTTTAGGGCCGCACCCGAGGCATATGGAGGTTCTCAGGCTAGGGGTCGAATTGGAGCCGTAGCTGCTGGCCTACGCCAGAGCCACAGCAAGGCAAGATCCGAGCCACGTCTGTGACCTACACGGATCGTTAACCAACTGAGCAAGGGCAGGGATTGAACCCGCAACCTCATGGTTCCTAGTCGGATTCGTTTCTGCTGCGCCATGACGGGAAATCCTTATTCTTAACACAAATGAAAATAAGTCTCGTTTTGACATCTAAGAGCTCTGCACAACTACTTAAGTCTTTAAGACAGGAAAAGAAGAGAGACATATGCATTAGGAAACCTATGTGCCTAAATGGAAGTTTTTGAGGTGTTCTACAACGTGTAAAGCTATAAAAATAAATTGCATACAGAGGACAGGTACAAAGCCTGTTGGAAACTGTATGCCATGATTTCATTTCTGAGCACCTTATATAGCCACTCTTGCACTACACATACTTTTAGTCTCTGTTAAAGGAATTTTACCCAGTTCTTCTTGAAATTTTTTTCAGAATTGCCTTCTTAAAGCATAAAAGCTACACAGGTTTCTATTTCTAGCTTTTCACAAGCTATGATTGGTTAATTGCATTCTCCCAGATTTTCATCATACTCCAATTAGTTCTGTTAATCAAAATTAGGTTTGGAAAGGCAATTAATTTCTTTTATTGTTTACTGCTAACAGGGCAAATCAAAAATTAATTTGATCCTCTTTGTAGACTCATTGGATTTATGTCTATGAAAATTATTCTGGAGTATCATTTTTGTCTCTCTCTCTGCTTTTTAACTTATTGGGTTGTGTGAAATTACATGAAGATTTACATCTTTCTTGAAAGTCAGCATTATTCCACATCTCTTTAACAGTTTTATCTGGAATATCTGTCCTTTTGTTTTCAGTCTTTCCATAAGTCTTGTTCTAACAAGGCTTATTAATGAATACCAATATAAGGCCACATTTATTTTTCCCTATTAAAATCTCACAGGATTTTGCTTAGTTTACTCCTTGTATCCTGAACTTTACAATACAGGTAACTGAGGCCATAAATAATATCCTTGATCCATTCTTCCTAGTATTTTTCTAGTTGCTGGTAATATTTTATTTGATAATCTCCATCACATCCAGTTTTAGAATTTTACTAACATTTTTCTGTCTCCATCAACGTTTTCTAAATAAAGTCTTCTTGAGCTAATCAAGTTACCAGGTGATTAATTCTTTTTTGTTTTTTGTCATTTTAGGGCCGCAGCCATGGCACATGCAAGTTCCCAGGCTAGCAGTCGAATTGGAGCTGCAGCTGCTGGCTTGCGCCACAGCCACAGCAACACAGGATCCAAGCTGTGTCTGCAACCAACACCACAGCTCACGGCAATGCCAGATCCTTAACCCACTGAGCAAGGTCAGGGATCGAACCCACAACCCTCATGGATACTAGTTGGGTTCATTACCACTGAGCCATGAAGGGAATTCCAAGGTGAATAAATTCTTTTAGTTCCTATGAGATGAAGCACTGAAACCTATCATTCAAGATATCTAAGTCACTGACCAAAAGTTAAATCAATGACATTGGTAATCAGTTACCATTTTTCATTTGTTTTGTTTCCCAAGTCCCTAACCTCAATTAAATTGAGAGATGAAAATAAGACGTGGTTAACATGTAATTATGTATTATAAAAATATCAATATGGGAACCAAATTCTTCATTTAGCTCCTTTGTCCATGAGCTTTTCCATAGTTCTCTGATGACTCTGCAGATAACAAAAATCTGTGGGTTCATTTGCTGATCTCTAACACCTCATGATGTTATTCTCAAATAAATCCTACAGAATTAAGAATCTGTGAAAAGATTTTCCAGTTTTTGTAGAATTTCACTGATAATTTTTCCCAAAGGTAAGAGGTTAAAAAAGGCTCCCAAGTGTGACAGTATGTTTGTGGTTCTTGCCAAATCCTAAAAAGACATGCAAAAATAAAGTGTGTGTAAAAGAAGTTATTACATATAAACCATACTGCCTTCCAATATAATATAAACCTTTAATTGTTAAAGCTGAAATAAAAGTCAAGCCCCATAGCTGAGATTAAAAGTCCAGTACAAAGTCAGCATAAATCAGGAGAAAAAAATCATTGAAGTTTAATGTTTATTAAAGTAGACCTTAAAAGATATTGTCCTTAATGATCAAATGAATCCTTATGATCAATGAATTACGAAAAATAAGTTTTCATAAATGCTTAATAATGCAAATAGAACTATTTAGAAAAAAACATTCACCTAAAAGATTATTTGTATAAGTCACTGTCACCTAAAGTAATTTGGTAATATTTGGTAAAATTGCAGATGAAACCAATTTGAAAATACCCACATTTAAAATTTTGTTTGCTAAAATGACTTATTTCCCTCATTCGTTCCAACGTTTATTCAGTGTCTCCTACATTTCAGACTCTGTACTAAGTTTTATATGAAGATTAGATACTAGCTAGAAATTAAACAGGAACAACACAACAAAAACCAAAAACAGAGACAACATCTTGGTTAAAGGAAAAACAAAAGATAGTATTTCTTATAATTCTTTTTATAGCTTACAACTTCCTTTAAAAAAAAGATATATAATTTTCCTACTACATAGACTGCTATTTAACTTGAATTTCACAATTCTTCTAATATTTAAGATCTATTGTACTTTATAGTTTCACATTATAGCAATGCTTTTCTAACACAGACTTAAAGAAATTTTAACTTGTTTTAACAAAAAAAGGGGAACATAAAACTACAAGAAATATTATTTACTACCTTCTAGTAATGAGGGCAGGTAGTACTATTTAAAAAAAACATTTAAAAAGTCTTTCTTTATATTTAAAAAGTCATTATAAAAATTACAAAAAGGAAAATGTAGTTATGAGCAGAGTTTCTTAAATGACATGTGAAAATCAAACATTAGAAAAATAGATGGTGTGTATTACAGAAATAAAAATCCCAAGCATATTATTAACATGAAAAATCTAAAAGCAATCTAAAATACACCTCCTCATGCCAGAAGGGCACTATCATGAATTTCAAGATGTAGCTGAAAAACGTAGGTCTGTAGATGGAGGTTAAAAATAACTTGGGAGTATTTGATCACTTACTCAGGCCTTTTGATCCCATGTCCTCAGGGATCTCCTGTAGAGAGTAGTTCCCAGAGAGCAAGCAATAAAAAGATAATCAAAAAAAAATAGTTGTCAGTAATGCATAAAATTGGTGCTACAATAAGAGACAGTTCCAAGACCATTACAGGTGCACATATCTTACAGAGGATTTTTGTATATTTCTGAAAGTTTAAAATAAGTTAGCAGCTAGATACAATCAATTAAAAGAATTCAAGTTTTATCTGAGAGGCTGATGACAGTAGAGAAGCAAAATTTTAGGCTATTTCTTGCTAATTAAAAGTAAAATTCAGATTGTCAATATATAATGAAGAAATGGATAAAATGGAATGATTTGAGAAGATCTATTATCAAAGACTGGCAATGCTATACCTCGAAATCAATTAATAGTTTCTCAGGTATCTGTATTTTCCCTCTAAAGTATTCGTTGAGAGTTATGTTTAGTGTTTCTTATGAGAACCTTTACATAAAATAATTATATTTTAAACATACAGCTTAAAAATACCATTTATTTTAAATTAAGAATTCCTATGGTGACAGAAAAAGCTAATATTGGTATACAAATTAATTTATGCTTGTTAGGTTGCCCCTGGTTAAGACAATTAGTAACCTGTTGCAGCTCTTGAAACTGTCTCCATGGTAACAACCAACTGCAGGGCAGTAGGTCCCTCTACATTTATCTTCAGTTGATCACTGGATCCACATACTTACGGTCAGCATCACTTGTTTCCTGCTCACTCTGGTCCTTGTTCTTGTAGAAGGGGAATTTTCGGGAAAAGAGGTTCTTTTTACGCTTGTCATTGAATGACTGCTGAAGAAGAGAAGGAGGGGCAAAACAAAGGGATGTCTACTGTCTGTGTGTACAAAGGCCCAGCCTAGTAGCTCTGTGAAAGCTGACTCTTGTGACCACAGTGTGCAGTTTGAATAGGAATTTTGCTTTAATCACATATACAGTGAATTTCTAATTTAGTATAAACTTCTCTAACATTTTATAACTGAAAATATGGAAAAATTTAAAGAGTCTAATTCAGTGATACCTAAAAATAAGGAGCAAGTGCTACTTGATAAAAAAGGGAAGAATAAATCAGATTAGCTACTACTATAATCCAAACCAAGCTCACATCTATCATATCAATCTGTATTTCTAGAAGATTTCTAGGTATTAGGTACTCTATGGAAAAAGTCATTCTAAATGTTACTTAATCTGTTCAAATATTCTTAATGCATTAGGAATAATATTCATTTTCCTTTGGCTTTAGCACACTTCCTCCCTTTTTCTTTCTATCTTTTTTTTTGGGGGGGGGCCTCCAATGAACTAACTAACAAGCCACCATCAATAAGGGAACCAAAACAATTGAAAAAGTTGCTAGTGTTAAATCTTTAAAACAAATAACTTTTTTTTTAAAAGAAGAGAATTAGCATAACTAAATGCTTATGGCATGAATTAGAAAATGGGGAAAAAAACTAAGATGTGTCCATCAAGCACAAAGTCCAGCAAAAGAATTATCAATGCTATCTATCCATGGAAGAGTCAACTATCCTGGCCAACTTAAACACCATCATAACTAATTTGTTAGCCTTTAAGTTCTACTGTACTATTTTTAAAGCATATATAAATGAAATAAAACCAGATTCAATCCAATGGCACTATGTTCTGAATGAGGAATAAAAAGGTTAGTGTCCATAATGCCAAAAGAGCAACTTAAATTCTTAAGTTTATACATAATTGCTATGACCTGACAGCTGATTCGATATCCCTTATGGCACAGGCAAGTTTTCTCCCTTCTTGAATGTCCCATTTGTTCATTCATAGTTTTAAAAGCATGCAGCACAATAAAAGAGGGACAGCTTCTTTTGTAATTTGTCATAGGCACCAATGTCTTGAAAGAAATGGCCTTGCCTACCAGTGACAGTAGGAATTATTATTTTTTGAACTGGGAACAATATAAAGGATGAAAACTGTTCTGATTTTTCTTCAGTTTATTTACATCATAAGATGCTATCAATACTCTGAAGTATATGAACGCCAGACAGTAATTTTTTTTTTTTTTGGCATGGCTGTATTTTTAAGCATGTGATGCCAGGTGATTAAGGTGCTGAAGTAGATTAAAGTGACTTTTAGCTCAAATTTTATTCCTTGAAGATATATTTTGGTAAAAATCTTCACAGAAACAAGGGTAAACTTTATTTTTACCTTTTCATATCAATAATTCAGGATTAATTAAGTTCACAGTTCATTAGTCAAGCAGACTGTCTTGATATCAACCTTAAAATCTGAAGGCTCTGATAAATCTAAGCAGAAGTTAAAAATTAGGTTGAGGAAAAAATACTGTGGAGAAATCTAAGCTTATAATTATATTATAAACTGTCAAGTAGCATTATTTGAATTAAAAATCTTTGAATCCAAGTTTTAGAAAACAGAGAAGAAAATTCAAGTTCTAATAGATAAAAATTTATGGTAATTTAATTGAGGCAAGGACTGAATCTTTTTGTTCATGACAATTTCTGATTTTGAATTTAGTAATAATTTTGTGCTATCTGATGTTTTAAATAAAAGGTTATTTACCCTTCCTACTGCATATATAGTGGTCAGAGTCAGTTTCACAGCAAACAACCAAAAGAAACATGAAGTTTAAAATGTTCTGATGTTTGATATCCTTGCAGTTAGCCAAAATGAGATATCATAAAGATATCATAATATAGGACAGAGAGAAATGCTTGTTAGTTAAGAAATGTATTAATTGTATTACATAAAATATCCTGCAGGTGAAGAATTTATTAAAAGTGAAAAATAGCACAAGCAAACAGAACTAAAACGTGTAGGGAAAACACAAAACTGAAGAAATATACTACCTCTAGTTTTTCTACATTTTCAATCCAAAATAATCTGTTTAGTTGCTTATTGCTATTAATGCTATATTGCAGGAGAGAAAGAATGTAATATAAGAACTAATAAAATATTACAAATTCATGATACACATATCAAATATCTATATAATTTGCATATGTAGTATTTCAAAATAGCTAAATGAATGTTAAAAATGTTAATGAGAAACTGAAATGTTTTAAAAAAGTCTATGTTGGAAATAAAAGTTCATAATCCACCATGTAAGGAAAGGAAAAGAAGAACTTAGAATGGGAAATGGTATTACAGAGAGAAATGCAGTTCTGTATCAATGGCAAGCGTATTTTTACCCCAATCAGTATCATGCATAGTTTTGGTGCTGTGTTAGAACACAGGGACTGTGTATAAAGTTGGTTATAGTCAACAAACAAGACTAAGATTTAAAATATGTCGTTAATTCAGTTAACTTCTTACACTATGAAAGAAAAGTTACCACATGCAACCTCTTTCTCAATACATTTACAGTGTATTTTTACTAAAACATTTTAAAAAGACATATACATAACAAACAAATAACACTGTATATATTTCAAATTCTGAGCCTCTACTTGGGATTTTTTTCCTACAAGGATTTTCTATTTTAAATATTGCTTTAGATCACATTGTATAATTTTGAATTTTCTGAAAGGTACAAGTAAAATTTAAAGGAATTTACTTTTTCTGTTTTCTTTTTTTTTTTTTTGCTTTTTAGGGCTGCACTCTTGGCATGTGGAGGTTCCCAGGCTAGGGGTTGAAATGGAGGTGTAGCAGCCAGTCTAGGCCACAGCCACAGCAAAGCAGGATCCAAGCTGTATCTGCAACCTACATCACAGCTGACAGCAAAGATGGATCCTCAACCCATTGAGTGAGGCCAGGAATAGAACCTGCAACCTCATGATTACTAGTCGGATTCGTTTCCGCTGTGCCACAATGGGAACTCCGGAATTTACTATTTCTAAATAAATGAATGTGTTATATAATTTACACAGATTTAATTTCTTTGATCAAGGATTATATTCCTTAACTTTAAAATTTTAAAGTTTTTTTTTAAGTTTTATTTTTTATTTCTTTTGGCCTTTTGTCTTTTTAGGGCCGCACTCAAGGCATATGAAGGTTCCTAGGCCAGGGGTCGAATTGGAGCTATAGCTGCTGGCCTATGCCACAGCCACAGCAATGCCAGATTCAAGCTGCGTCTGCGACCTACAACACAGCTCACGGCAACGCTGGATCCTTAACCCACTGAGTGAGGCCAGGGATCGAACCCGCAACCTCATGGTTCCTAATGGGATTTGTTTCCGTTGCGCCATGACAGGAACTCCTTTAAAGTTTTAAGTTTGACATCACAGATGTACAAAGCACAGGATCAATTTATTTGCTGAGTTAACTTTTCATATTCATTTGAAATATGATGAAAAGATGTATAAAACTTTTGCTTTAGATATGAAAACCCCAAAACATTGCTACAAATAGTATTTCAACACATGTTCATTCAGCTCTTTCTTCAGGCTGATTGCAAGAATATTCCCTTGCAGTAATTACACACACACTATGGATGAAGTCCATCACATCATCCACTGACATCCACTAGATTCAAGAAATAACTTTAAGTAAATGAAAATGAAAACATATCTAAAATACACATAGACTAATTTTGAAGTGTTTTTTGCCTATTTACAAATTCCTCCTCTTGCTTGCCCCTTTCTTTATTTCCTCAAGATAAAAATTCAGGAGTTCTCTTGTGGCATAGTGGGCTAAGGGTCTAGCATTGTCACTGCAGCAGCTTGGGTCGCTACTGTGGCACAGGTTCAATCCCTGGCCCAGGAACTTCAACGTGCCATGGGTGAAGCCAAAAAAATTTCACATTGATAAATTTTAAACATTTAAAATGTTTATTCTATTAATAAGTAGCATAAGGAATAATGAGGGAAAAGAATAAGACTATTTCCATGAATTCATTTGCAAAAACCCATACATTTATATTATGACCCTAGTTAGTAATTTTGGCGTGGGGGCTTATTTTCTCAGAAGATGTATTACTTATTAGCTTTCATGATTAATATTGGTGACACAAATATCTAATTGTTTAACTGTTCATCTGAATGAAGGCTGAATTCATTTCATGTATAAAAAACAATGACCAAAAGTATGTTATTAAGAATATAGCAAATGACAGTTTTGATAATTTGGGTAATTTGACCATGAGAGGTTTAATTTAATAAATTGTTTACTTGAGTTTATCTACTATTATAAACCACCATAGCAAGAGTGTTGACAGTTATTTTTAATGGCAAATTCCTTCTCATTTTAATAATGTAGCTCAAACAAGAATTATGAAAAGACCTATTACCTTCAATTATTAATTTCTAAAATAAGAGATTTCATATACTCACCCCTTTCTCTCCTCTTGCTTTAGAATTGAATTTCACTGTTTTTAATCGGGCTCGTTCTTTCTTCTCAACCCTGGCAAAGCACAGATTATTTTTTAGGTATACCAAACATTTCTAAATAGAAATCATCAGAACTGAAACTGCAGTATTTTTATATTTTAAAGCCTTCAGAAGCCATTTAGGTTTGCAGCCCCCAATTAATTAGAATTTCTGAAGAATAAAATAGAGGGCTTATTTTACTATGTAAGAAAATCACTTGTAAATCACAAAAATATAGTATGTATATGTATATATACACACTCAATTTCATATTTATATTGAAATTATTATGAGGTACCACTTCTGAGTTTAGCAATTTTCCAGGTTTTTCATTTGTTTTGTTATTTAAATATTAGCTTACTATGGAACATATATGCTAAAAATTAAGTGCTGAGAGAAAGCAAATTGGGTAAAATGTTAACAATTGATGAAAGCAGGTGAAGGATTTGTGGGTGTTCCATGTACTTCTTGTATTTATCTTATATTTATTTTTCTAAAGCTCTGAAATTTTCAAAAATAAAAAGGAGGGAAGTAAAAAAAATTAAGCTTAACTCCAATGATATATTTGTATAAATATATAAAGTAACCAATTATAATATAAAAATAGTTATAAAGTATCTTTAGAAGGATACAGAAGTACTGGTAACCTTATTTATCCCTAAGAAGGTGAACTGTGTGCTTGGGGAACAGGGTTAAGAGGAAGACTGTATAGCTTTAAGATCTTTTAAATTTTAAACCTTGTTAAAAAGAGTTACATTCAAAATAAGCAAGCAAACAAAACTAACAAAACAAATGTTTTGTGTAAATTCTAATACCAATATGAATCTTGCAAAATTTCATATAAATTAAGCTTTATAAATCCTTAATTTCAACATAAAAATTGTTAGTATATAGTAGGAAAATCTACCAAAACAGCCTAAGAATAAATGCATATTCTTTATTTTTCTTATCTAGTCATATAGTTTTTACCATGGGTAGAAAAGAAATCTAAGCAGTCGTGTATTTAAAACCTGGGCTTTTACTATTCCAGAACAATCCTGAGGGCCCATGACATGAATAATTAAGTTATAATTTTGCCTAGTCACTAACTGAAAGCACTGCAAAACTAACATCTAGTGAGTAAACACTTACAACTCAAAATGGCATTGTTTCCTAATTGTTACCTTGTTCACTATATAGCTGAGTGACTTCAATTGTGCTTATTTGTCAATATTGCTCCAGAAAGAAAGCTAAGAATTATAGGAACTGCAACTCCTTGTGCTATAATTAGATGCAAACTGGTCTAAGAAAGGTACAATTCTATTTAAGAAAATATATGTTTTGAATACAATGAAGAATGAAATGGCATATAATTAGTTGTGATTACATACTGTGTTTTATGGGAGAAAAAGCCATATTCCCTTACATTATTCAAGAATTTGGGGATTTGTAGAGATCTCAAGATATATTTCTCTTATCACATCTGGCTTCAAAATCCAAACTTACAGGATTTTTATATAAAATGAAAAAATATCTCTTTTTCAGCTGACAAAAGTCAGCTGTTTTTCTCATTTGTTGAAGGTACATGTAAAGCCTTTGCAAGCTATAAGTTTCCAAGAGATAGACAATTTTTAGGAATTCTGATCTTACTATTTAAGATGTGAGGTTTCTACTGATTTAACAAGGCCCAGAGTAAGCATTTCTGTATTTAAAGCATACTATGTTCTATTGCAAGAAAAAAGTTATGCTGAGGGCTACAAGGAGTTGCCACCAAATATTAGATCTAGCCAAACAGTCGCATCTTGCTGTTTGGATCTATCCAATAATAGTCATAAATATGAAAACTACAATTACAATCTTGGCAATATTTTAATATTTCTACTTTTCAACACCTAAAAACAGGTACACAAGTGTATTTATAGGTAGAAGGGTCTATCAATAGGTATATGATTTGGCATAAGCATCAATTTAGAGACAACAAAATAAGTTCAACTCATTAATAAGAAAAGAACAAGTTTATTAGATCATAAGCCTGACTTGAAGTGAATTAATGAGTTATAATACATATTAATGTCTCATTGACAATTTTTGCTTTTAGGTCTTAGGTAATGATTTGGATGAATCCGATCTCATAAACAAGCTCTTTGGGGGGAATTATGAACTTATTTTTAAATATCTTTCCCACAGAAGTAGAGACATTCAATAGTATTTCACTGACCTTAGAGGGGGTTGGGACCACGCTTTTCAAAGACAATCTGCACTTAACCACTTTTGCCACTAGATGGTAAGTATGCACCAGTGAATCACCACAGATGGTAAGTATGCACCAGTGAATCACCACAATAAACAGTTAAAAGCAAAGAGGAAAGAACAGTGAATGCATGGATACTTCTAAATTAAGCAAGAAAAAGAAGATGCGAAGCATATTATTAGATATTTCTAAAAATTTTGCATTTATTTAAAATGCTTTCAGTTTTTAAGTCTCAAGGAGGCAATTTACACAACAAAAACCCCTGAAAATTTAGGTTTTATCACTATCTACATGGGAAAACTACATATGCTTTTAATTCCCTCTCCCTCCAGTGGTATAGGTAAATGGCACAGTGATTAAAAATACACTTATTTTGTTTTAAACAACTAGTAAGAGCTTTAGAAAAATTTTTACTTGGATTCATCATATTCTCTTATTATGTCACAGGTTACAATATAAGGTGAATAAAATTAAATAGTTGTGAAACACCATATTAAAAAAAACAAGCATAAAATCATTTCAGTAAAAGAAATTTAAAGAAACAGCAATTTTTTTTTATATTATCCAATTTTCAAGTGGTACGACTGTAAAAGACTTATATTTACCTTCGTTTACTAGGAATCACCCCAACTTCATCACTCTCACCATCTGGTGTAACCTGTCTGGCTTGCCACCATTCATCATCAGAAGCATTAATAACATGGAGGATATCTCCAAATTTGAAGTTCAATCCCTGACTAGGAAGGCCACTGTCTTTAGTCTTGTCATAATCAAACAGGGCTCTAGATTAAGAAGAAAAAATTCACATTTATTTCTTATCATGATATTATCAACATTAGATAAAAAAGATTCTGAAAGCATATATATATATATATATATATATATATATATATATATATATATAAAATCTGGGTAGATAATTAAACAATATACCATGGTAGGGAAAATAATGCCAAGCCAAATTCTACACTATATACAAAAAAAGAGACAAAAAAGAAATAGAAAATTAATTGGTTATAGTAATAGTTTGTTATTAGATATACTACTTTATTTCTCTTTCTCTCTCTTTCCTTTTTACGGCTGCACCTGCAACATATGGAAGTTACCAGGCTAGGGGTCGAATTGGAGCTGCAGCTGAGGCCTATATCACAGCCACAGCGACACTGGATCCAAGCCATATCTGTGACCTATATACCACAGCTTACAGCAATGCCAGATCCTTAGCCAACTGAACGAGGTCTGGGATCAAACCTGCATCCTCACAGAGACTATGCGGGGTTCTTAACCTGCTGAGTCACAAAAGGAACCTCCCCTTATTTCTCTCAGTACTTTATGAGAAATTAGAAACATAGTTTTAGTAAAATCTAATGGTAACCTACACTGAATTCTAAAGCGAAAAATCAGGAGAGTTGTTCTAAGTTAATAAAGTTAATATTAAAAGAGACTCCTCTCTTTCTCTTTTCTTTGGGTTGTACCTGCCGCACACGGCAATTCCCATGCCAGGGACTGAACTCCTGCCACAGCTATAACTAGAGCCACAGCAGTGACAATCCTTAACTCGCTGAGACATGAGGGAACTTCTTTTTATTTTGACTAGACACACTTAGAAAAACAAATTCCCTGATGGATCTGATTCATCATTTGTGGACTGTAAGACTAGATCAACAGAGAGATTTTTTCCCAGTTAATCATTCCTTTCGTTTGATCATAAAACTAGACTTACTAAGGTTTTCAGAGTCAGTAACAATGATGAAAACTAACTACAGATGACTACACAATGACTTTAATAGCTGCCAACTATCTTGGAAAAAACCTATTAATTTAATATAGTAATTGCAAAATGCTAGGAATATTTTTTGGCCACACCCATGGCATGCAGAAGCTCCCTGGCCAGGGATTGAACCAGTACCATAGCGGCGACAGTGCCAGATTCTCAACCTGCTGAGCCACCAGGGCACTCCTAGGAATATTTTAAAATTTGATAATAAGAAAATAGTGTATAATAATTATTCAACACTATTTGATTAATTATTACACAATATTTAAGCAAATTAAATTCTTATATTCAAAAAAAACCTCTCTTGGAATTTCTGTTATGGCTCAGCAGTAACGAATCCATGAAGATGCAGGTTCTACCCCTGGCCTCAGGTAGTGGGTTAAGGACCTGGCGTTGCCATGAGCTGTGTTGTAGGATGCAGATGTGGCTAAGATCTGGCGTTGCTGTGGCTGTGATGTAGGCCAACAGCTGTAGCTTCGATTCGACTCCTAGCCTGGGAACCTCCATATGCCACTGGTATAGCCCTAAACAAAACAAAACAAAACCTCTCTCAAGCATATGGGAAAGACCCAAGCAATTACATTTAAATTACAATTTATTCATTCTTTGTTCTAGTTTGGCAGTGGGAAATTTTAGGATACAAATCACTATAACCAACTTTAAAGAACTTATTTCTTGGGATAAAACTGAAGAGGGTTGAAATTACTTGATGGCAAAATGAATGAACTAGTTAATGGCTTTCAAATGTGTTTCAGTGGCCAACAATGTGAATGGAGTAGGTGAGACTGCAAAGTGGGAAGGTTTTCTCAAACATATGTTAACACATACACAATATCTTGAGTTTTATTTGAAGAATTCTACTGCTGTACAATAAAGATTATAAATGATATAAATGCTAATGTCATTATTTCAGTAAATTCGGAATACTTAGAAAGCAGCTTTCTACTAGAAAAATACTGCTAACCTCAAATAACACAAATATTTTTTTTTTCCTTTTTTGGCCACACCCACGGCATATGGAAGTTCCTGGGCAAGGGGACTGAACCTGAGAAGCAGCTGCAGCCTATGCCATAGCTGTGGCAATGCCAGATGCCTGATCTACTGCAGCAGGCTAGGGATTGAACCAGAGACAAGCCAAACCATTAACCCACTGTACCACAGTGGGAACTCCCTACAAAGGTTGGATAGTCAGTAATTTTCCTCTTTTTTTTTTGTCCTTTTAGGGCCGCACCCATGGCATATGGAGGTTCCATGGCTAGGGGTCTAATCAGAGCTATGGCTGTGGGCCTACACCACAGCCACAGCAACGCCAGATCCTTAACCCACTGAGCAAGGCCAGGGAACGAACCTGCAATCTCATCGTTCCTAGTTGGATTTGTTTCCACTGCACCATGACGGGAACTCTTTTTTTTTTTCTTTTAAGTAATTTTCTAAGTGTTTAAAAAGGCAATGAATAGATATGATGAAGATAAAGATAACAGATGAAAGGATATAAATAAACATCATAATATAAAACAGCAAATAAAGTACCTTAAAAGGTAGAATAAATGTCAAAAGATATTTAGAAAAGGGTAAATACTACATCTTAACATTTTTACTAATATAAATCAATCTTTTGAATTATAAAAGCAAAACAACTACATTACTGAAGAGCAATGGAGAAATCACAATCTCTACCCCCTATATTAGCATTTAAACTTTCTCTTTAATATTCTGATTCATAAAAAAGGAACTCATGGAATAATTACGTGAGTTATTAATCATAAGAATATAATGAACATCTGATAATTTACCATCCAACCCAACACAAAACTTTTATCAATAACTCATTCACCTGTGTATTTTTCCCCTTGCTCCTGCTACCCTCACATTAGGAGTAAAGCACTATTAGAAGGTAATCACCATTTTGAACTTAGTGTTTATTATTTCCTTGCCCTGACCCTGTTTTTGCTGGTTTAGTGTTATCACACACATATGGATAACTAAGTAATTATGTATGATTCTACTTGTTACAGAACTTTATAAAAAGGTATCATTCATACTTTTTTGTGGGCTTTCATAGCCATAACTTTATTTTTACACTTGAAATTAAAAAACCATTTACTAATAAGAACCATAAGACTTCTGGTTAACTACAGCAGATTGGCTACATGTGTCTACAGGCATACCTAATTTTATTGCAGTTTGCTCTAATGAACTTGGCAGATATTGCGTATGTGTGTGTGTGCGCACGTGCATGCGTTTTACAAACTGAAGGTTCTGTGGCAACCCTGCGGTAACCTTAAATTTATTGGTGTCATTTTCCCAAAAGCATTTGCTTACTTCCTATCTCTGTGTCATATTTTGGTAACTCTTTTCAGTATTTAAAACTTTTTCATTATTACTCTCTCCCTCTCTTTGGGCCTCGCTACTCCCTGACACACAATATTGGAACTAGGACAATGGCCTCTAAGTTTTCATGTGAAAGGAAGTGTCGTAGGTCTTTCACTTTAAATCAGCTAGAAATGATTAAGCTTAGTAAGGAAGACATGCTGAAAGCCAAGACAGGGCAAAAGCCAGGCCTCTTGCATCAGTTAGCCAAGCTAAAAAAAACTTGGAAGTGCTACTTGAGGGTATATGAATAAGAAGAAAATGAAACAGCCTTATAGCTGATCTGGAGAAAGTTTTAGCGGTCTGGATAGAAGATCAGAACAGCCACAACACTCTTAACCAAAATGTAATCCAGAGCAAGGCCAGGCCCAAACTCTCTTTAATTCTGTGAAGGTTGAGAAAGGCAAGAAAGCTACAGAAGAAAAGTTTGAAGCTAGATTTGTTCATAAAGTTTAAGGAAAGAAGCCGCCTCTATAACATAAAAGTTCAAGGTGAAGCTGCAAGGGCTGATGTAGAAGCTGCAGCAAGTTATCCAGAAGATCTAGTTATGATAAGTAATGAAGCTAGCTACACTAAATAACAGATTTTTAATATAGATGAAACAGCCTTATATTAGAAGATGGCATCTAGAACTTTCATACCTAGGGAGAAGTCAATGCCTGGCTTCAAAGGGCAAGCTGGCACTCTTGTTAGAGGCTAATGCAGCTGTTGAGTTATAAGTTAAGCCACAGCTCATTTACCACTCTGAAAATCCTAGGGTGCTTAAGAATTATGCTAAATCTATTCTGCTTGTGCTCTGGAAATGGAACAATGAAGCCTAGATGATAGCACATCTGTTTACAACATGGTTTACAGACTTATTTAAGCACACTGTTGAGACCTATTGCTCTAAAGAAAAAAAAAAAGATTTCTTTCAAAATATCACTGCTCATTGATGATGTATCTGGTAATCCAAGAGCTCTGATGGAGATGTACAATGAAATTAATGCTGTTTTCATGCCTGCTAACTCAACATCCACTCTGCAGCCCATGGAACAAGAACTAATTTTCACTTTCAAGACTTATTAGTTAAGAAATACATTTTATAAGGTTGAAACTGCCATAGATGGTGATTCCTCTGATGGATCTGGGCAAGGCAAACCGAAAACTTTCCAGAGAGGACTCACAATTTTAGATGCCATTAAGAATATTGGCGATTCATGCCAAGAGGCCAAAATATTATTATTTTTTGTCTTTTCAGGGCCACACCTGCTGCATATGGAAATTCCCAGGTTAGTGGTTGAACTGGAGTTGAAGCTGCAGGCCTATGTCACAGCCACAGCAACATGGGGTTTGAGCTACATCTGTAACCTATACCACAGCTCACAACATTACCAGATTCTTAACCTACCGAGTGAGGCCAGGGTTTGAACCCACATTCTCATAGATACTAGTCAGGTGCGTTACTGCTGAGCCATGACAGGAACTCCAAAATGTTAATATTAATAGGATTTTGGAAAAAGTTGATTCTAACACTCATGGATAACTTGAGGGGCTCAAGATTTAAGCAGATGAGGTAACTATAGATGTGGCTGAAATAGCAGGAGAACTAGGATTAGAAATGGAGCCTGGAGTTCTACCAAACACACAAAGAACTTATACTGACTCTTCTCAAAGTCTTCCAAAAGACTGAAGAGAAGCAAACACTGCTAAAGACATTTTATGAAGCCACCATCACCCTGATACTAAAACCAAAGACACCACACCAAAAAAAAAAAAAAAAAATTACAGGCCAATATCTTTTATGAATGTAGATACAAAGATTCTGAACAAAATATCAGCAAACAGAATCCAATGACACACACAAAAAAGATCATACACCACCAAGTTAGATTCATCCCAGAATCACAAGGATGGTTCAAATCAATCAATGTGACATACCACATCAATAAAAGAAAAGACAAAAACCACATGATCATCTCAACAGATGAAGAAAAAGCATTTGGTAAAATTCAACATCCATTCATGATAAAAACTCTTACCAAAGTGAGTACAGAGGGAACATACCTCAACATAATAAGAAAATATTTATGACAAACCTAGAGCCAATATAATACTTAATGGTAAAATGGTGAAAGCCTTCACACTAAAATTGGGAACAAACAAGGATGCCCACTTTCACCATTTTTTTTTTTTTTTGCTGTGTGTGTGTGTGTGTGTGTGTGTGTGTGTGTGTGTCTGCACCCATGGTATGTAGAAATTCCTGGGCCAGGGATCGAACTCATGCCACAGCAGTGACCCAAGCTGCTGCAGTGACAACACTGGATCCTTAACCCACAGTGCCACAAAGAACTCCTCACTATCACGACTTTTATTCAACATAGTACTGAAGTCCTAGCCAAAGGAATCAGACCAGAAAAAGAAATAAAAGGTGTCCAAATTGGAAGAGTAGAGGTAAAAGTGTCATTATATGCAGGTGATATGATACCATATATAGAAAACCCCAAAGACTTCACAAAAAATTATCAGAACTGACAAATGAATTCAACAAGGTAGCAGGATACAAGATTTATATATAGAAATCAGTTCCCTTTCTTTACACTAACAGTGAAACACTGGAAAGGGAATGTAAAAAAACAAAGTAATCCCTTTTAAAGTTGAATCAAAAAAGTAAAATACATGCTCCTGGATTAGAAGAATTAATACCGTTAAAATGGCCATACTACCTAAAGCAATCTACATATTTAATGTGATCCCTATCAAATCACCCATGGCATTTTCTACAGAACTAGAATCCTAAAATTTATATGGAACCATAAAAGACCCACAATTGCCAAGGGAATCCTGAGGAAAAGGGGTGGAGCCTTGAAGATGTGACCGAATTGCTGCAACCTCATGATAAAACTTAACCACATGTTTAAACTCAACAGATGAGGAGCTGCTTCTTCTGGATGAGCACTGAAAATGGTTTCTTGAGATAAAATCCACTCCTGATGAAGATGCTGTCAAGATTATTGAAATGACAAGAGATGCAGAATATTACATCCACTTAGTTGATAAAGCAGGGGCAGAGTTTGAGAGGACTGACTGCAATTTTTGAAAGTTCTACTGCGGGTAAAATGCTATCAAACATTCAGCAAACATTTTTACCATGGATACGTTTTTATTAAAGTATAGTAGATTTACACTATCATGTGATTTTAAGGTGTACAACACAGTGGTTCACAATTCTAAAGGTTATACTCTATTTATAGTTATCAAATATTGGCTATATTTCCTGTGTTTTAGAATACATCCTTGCAGCTTATTTATTTTATCAATAGTAGTTTGCATGTCTTAATCCCCTACCCCTATCCTTCCCCCTTTCACCTTCACTCTCCTCACTGGTAACCACTAGTTTGTTCTCTGTATCTGTGAGTCTTGTTTCTCTTTTGTTATATTCACTAGTTTATTTTTTAGATTCTATATATGTGATATCATGTTGTATTTGTCTCTTTCTGTTTGACTTACTTTACTATGAGTAATACAGTTCAAGTCTATCCATTTTGCTGCAAATGGAAAAATTTCATTCTTTTTTTAATGGGTGAGTAGTATGCCATTGTGTGTGTGTGTATGTACATTCATCTGCTGATGGACACTTAAAGTTACTTGCATATCTTGGCTATTGTAAATAATGCTATGAACACTGGGGTGAATATATTTTTTCTTTTTCTTTTTGAAAATTTATTTTATTTAAGTATAGTTGGTTTACAAGGTTATGTTAATTTCTACTGTATAGCAAAGTGATTTTTTTCTTTTTTTGGGGTCTTTTTAGGGTGGCAATCATGGCAATATGGAGTTTCCAGGCTATGGGTTGAATTGGAGCTGTAGCCAGTGGCATAGGCCACAGCCACGCAGGCTCTGAGCTATGTCCGTGACCCACACCACAGCACATTGCCAGATTCTTAACCCACTGAGTGAGGCCAGGGATCGAACCTGTGTCCTCATGGATACTAGTCAGATTCATTTCTGCTGAGCCACGACGGGAATTCCAACAAAGTAATTTAGTTATACATATACATTTTTTCTTAGCCTTTGACTTAGCAATTCCTTTTTTTTTTTTTTTTGTCTTTTTGTCTTTTCTTGAGCCGCTCCTGCGGCATATGAAGGTTCCCAGGCTAGGGGTCTAATCGGAGCTGTAGCCACCGGCCTACGCTACAGCCACAGCAATGTGGGATCTGAGTCGAATCTGCGACCTACACCACAGCTCACAGCAACGCCAGATACTTAACCCACTGAGCAAGGCCAGGGATTGAACCCACAACCTCGCGGTTCCTAGTCGGATTCGTTACCCACTGCGCCATGACGGGAACTCCTAATTTAGTTTTATATATATATCTTCTTTTTCATATTCTTTTCCATTATGGCTTCCAATATATACTAGTTTGTATCTGCTAATCCCAAACTCCCAATCCATCTCCTCTCACCCCTGGCAACCACAAGTCTGTGACTCTGTTTCATAGGTAATTTCATTTTTGTCATATTTTAGGTTCCATATATAAGTGATACATGTTATTCGGCTTCTCTTTTTGACCTACTTCACTTGGTATGATAACCTCTAGGTCCATCCATGTTGCTGCAAATGGCATTATTTCATTCAGCAATAAAGTATTTCTTTAATTACTCAATGAATTTATTTCATTTATAATTGTACGACAATCATCAAGCAATAAAGTATTTTTAAATTGAAGTATTTTTTTTTAAGACACAATGCTACTGCACATTAAATAGTCTACAGTATAGTGTAAACATAACTTTTACACACACTGGGAACTCTCCAAATTCATGATTTACTTCACTACAATATTCACCATATTGTAGTGTTTTGGAACCGAACGTGAAGCATCTCTGAGGTAATGCTTGTATTTCCTTTCTACCCTGAAACTCACTAAAATGACAATAACAAAAAAGAAAAACGCAAAAGAGAAATGACAACAAGAGAAAAGAGAGTTTAACATGTTTTTGGATGATGATAAATAAACTTAGCAGAGCAGAGGAAGCTCTATAAACAGCATCCTGAAGACAAGGATACTGAAGTTAAGATTTACTTCACAAGACCTTACAAATGCTCACAATTAGAGGTGTACAGCAACCCAGTAGGCGGAGATAAATTACAGTAGTGAAAACAGAAGAACTAGTAGAAATTACTGTAGTAATTAAATGTTACTCAAGGAGTTCCCGTCATGGCTCAGTGGTTGGTGAATCCAACTAGGAGCCATGAGGTTTCGGGTTTGATCCCTGGCCTAGCTCCGTGGGTTAAGGATCTGGTGCTGCCATGAGCTGTGGTGTAGGTCTGCAGATGCGGCTTGGATCCTGCGTGGCTGTGGCTGTGGCTGTGGCTCTGGCATAGTCTAGTGACTACAGCTCAGATTTGACCCCTAGCCTGTGAACTTCCATATGCCATGGGAGCGGCCCAAGAAATGGCAAAAAGACAAAAAATAATAAATGTTACTCAAATGGAGACTGATCATAAAAGGCTACAGGTAAATAGAAGTGTTGGATGATTTGACATATCACACTACACTAGACTAGTCAGTGTGTGGTGCAGTGGGCTAAGGCTCTGGCATTGCCGCAACTGTGGTACACATCACAACTGCAGTGTAGGTTTGATTCCTGGCCTGGGAAATTCCACGAATTGTGGGTGTGGCCAAAAAAAAATTTCTGGTCCATATTTATTTTGTCTTTATACTATTATTATTCAAGAGGTTACATAACATTCATTAATAAAATCATAATATTTCAATTCCTTAAAGATATACTATCAGGAAATTAATCATAAAAAACATTTCCTTAGTTTCCAATATACTTTTCTATAGTAAAACTTAGTCATAGTGAAAAATCTGAAGGAATTTGCATGCATAAAGACTGCTATAATTAGAAATAAAAAATTACCTGACATAGAGGGATCGCTTTTGGCTAGTTCGAAGAGAACCTGATCCTGAACTAATGCTACTATTCATCATCTGCTCCCGTAAGTCATGTATTTTGGCTTCGAAACGACTGTATTCTGATGAAAGAAAAAAATAAAGAAATTTTTATTTTATAGTCTAAAAAATGTTACTTGAGGATAAAGTATTAAATATGTAAGCTGTATTATAATTGATTCAATGTGATCAGAATCTTAAAAAAGTAATCTATACAAGATTTTGCCCAATATGCAAATTTTAAAAATTCACAATCTTCTAAATGTACCAAGAATCTATAGAGTTGGCTAAAAACAGAATTTTCTTGTATAGTATTTTAAAGTTCATATCACATTTAATAAAATAAAAGACAACTTCCATCCATCAAAGAGAAGTATCAATCTTTATTTTTGAATTTATCTGTAAAATTTTAAGAGTAAAAATCAGGCTTTATTCTATTTTTTAATACTTAAAGAAAGAAGACTATAATAATTTATACTAGATACTTTGTTTACTGACTTTTTCTCCATAAAGAACTCAGCTAACCTTTTATTCTCAAATTATAGAACTTGTACAGGGTCAATATAATGGGGAAAACATGCCTTAAAAAAACTAACAAATGAAATTAAATTTATTTCAACTCATTTTATAATCTCTAAATTTTCAAAATATCTAAATAAGATATAAAAAGCAATCTGAAGGAATAAATATTTTAAGATAATTTTATTTACAAAATTATGATGCTGAAGAGGCACTCTTTTATCATACATTAAAAACTACTAAATCTAGTAATAAAAAATTTAAGCACTTTTTGAAGAATATTGCAATTACATGGTTATACACACTTACACCATTTTTCTCTATTTAAAATAAACAATAGGAGTTCCCGTTGTGGCGCAGTGGTTAACAAATTCGACTAGGAACCACGAGGTTGAGGTTTCAATCCCTGGCCTTGCTCAGTGTGTTAAGGATCCGGCGTTGCCGTGAACTGTGGTGTAGGTCGCAGACGCTGCTCGGATCCCACGTTGCTGTGGCCCTGGCATAAGCCGGTGGCTACAGCTCTGATTTGACCCCTAGCCTGGGAACCTCCATATGCCGTGGAAGCGGTCCTAGAAAAGGCAAAAAGACTAAAAAATAAAATGAAATAAAATAAAATAAAATAAAATAAAATAAAGATAAACAATAGTCCGGGAGTTCCCTTCGTGGCTCAGCAGTTAACGAATCTGACTAGGATCCATGAGGATATATGTTTGACCCCTGGCCTTGCTCAGTGGGTTAAAGATCCAGCATTACCATGGGCTGTGGTGTAGGCTGCAGACTTGGTTCGGATCCCAAGCTGCTGTGGCTGTGGCATAGGCCTGGAGCTGTGGCTCTGATTTGACTCCTAGCCTGGGAACTTCCATATGCCATGGGTGCAGCCCTAAAAAGCAAGTAAGCAAGCAAACAAACAAACAACCAAAAACCAAAAGTCTTACAGACAAGTCAGATTCCATCAAATTTTTTTATAAAATCAGTCTGACAGCAAGAGCAAATGACTTGTCTGGAGTTTGCAATAATTGGACAAAGAGCATGATTATTGTTGTTACTCTTCCTTTCACCACAGTAATCAAGTTTGGTACCAAGAGTAACTGAAGCAACAACCTATCAAAAAACTCAAGAAACATTTAAATGCTTACATTAATTTGTAATAAAATATTCTTTTATTGTCCTTTAAAAATAGAAGATTTAAAGTATAAACATATCAGTATAAATATTTCCATTACAATTCAACAATTATCAATACATCACAAATCTTAAGTCTGCGTAGACATAGCTAAGGTACAGACAGACTGATGGATGAAGATAAAGATAAAAATATGAAGTGAATCACGGGTGTATGCTGGTTCTTCTAATTTAAAATTAGGACTGTTAGGCTTTTACTTAATCTCTTCCTTGAATATAAAGCATTTTGGTACTCAAAAGACATTGGGGATAACTGAATTAAGAGCATACCCCATAATGACTTCCTTGTTTTATTCAACATTTATTCACAATAGTCTTAAAATAATGATACCAATACTACAACCATGACATGATTACTGAAAACAGTTAGCTATCCTCCCTAGTTCTTTTTATCCTTAGATACTAGGGATATACAGTTGAGTTGAATACTGTTTTAAAGTCACTTGGATTGGCTCCTTCCTAGGCGTTAGTGCTGCCAGCTGGATGTATACCTAAGTTCACGTACTCTTTTTTTATTTTCAACTTTGATTTTTAATGGTTGCTTTTTAAAATGTTCATTGTTTTCGTAGGTAGGTAAAATAGTTCACAGTCAAATCTATAAAACAGGGATATTAAAAAAGTCTAAGTTCTGTCCCTCTCTCCCTCTTACTTTGTCCTTGTCATTATAAAGTTTATCTTTCCATTTTTAATAAGTAACATATACAAGAAATGTTTATACTTATTCTATATTACTTTAACACATATACCTTATACATATATTTTATAATTATGAATATATGGACACATGAACATACATTACTCCTCCTCCTTAAATAAATAGTAACATACACACTTCTCCACCTTGCTTTTAATATTTAATATTGAGTATAGTAATAGTCTTACAGGAGTAATACTAAGAATGTTCCATAGCAGCATACATAGATGTCCCTCATTTTTTTTATAGCTATCTGATTCTTTTATTTATAACTTCTCTTTGTTACAAGATACTGTATAGGGTTAGATTTTGCTTTACTGGCAAATCTAGAAAATGTTTTAACAATTAAGGTAAGTTAATTTTGACCTTATATGATCTCCACTTCTATTCATACTATTTGACATTTTATGTTTTTATGTTATATAGCATATAAAAGGCTTCAGTGTATACACACACACACACACACACACACACATATATACACACTGAAGCCTTTATATGAATAGCTTGGGGCAGATTTTTCTTCCAAAGATGTCTGGTATTCTACACTTCTTGTATTATGTGATCTTGTCATTTCTCCATCAAGAGGTGGAGTCTGATCCCCTTCTCCTTAAATTTGGGCTGGTCTTATGACTTAACTGTAAGTAAGTGAATGCGAGAGAAATGATCATATGTGATTTCCAGACTAGATCAGAAAAATCCATGGAACTTTGGCCTGGGATGCCTGATCCGGGGGAAGCCAGACACCACGTAAAAAGTCCAACTACCTTCAAAGCACCACTCTTCCGAGATCATGTGATAGTGCTCTGCGCCCAAACTTCTAGCTCGTACCAACAAAGTCAGAAGACAAGGGGAGTAAACTCATCATGGACCTTCCAAAGCGGCTCATCAGCTGATCCTATTAAGTGATGTCAATCTATACCACAAGGATCATCCAGCCAAAATTCTGGCTGAATTCCTAACCTACTGAATCCATAAAATGGTGGTTGTTTTAAATCCACTGAGGTTTAGGGGGTAGTTATGAAGCAACAATAACTGGAACACAGTCTCACTATGCAGTCTATTTTATTTGTTCACATACACACATGGATAGGCCTTCCTAATTTTATTTTATTTACATTTTGCTTTTTAGGGCCACACCCATGGCAAATGGAAGTTCCCAGGCTCGGGCTCGAATTGGAGCTGCAGCTGCTGGCCTACAACACAGCCACAGCAGCTTGGGATCTGAGCCACATCTGCAACCTACACCACAGTTCATGGCAACGTCAGATCCTTAATCCACTGAGCGAGGCCAGGGATCGAACCCTCGACCTCATGGATACTAATTGGGTTCATTAACTGCTGAGCCATGATGGAACTCCTCCATTGTTTCTTATAAACCACTGCTGATGAAGTTCTGCCTTGGTAATTTAGATAGGGAATAGTATTTAGAAGCCAAGATTGGAGTGTAAGTCTACTCATTGCTACTGGAGTGGCACTAAGTCCAGGCTTTCTCAATGGATAGAGCTAAGGAATTATATATATGTAAAACAGATACACATTTATAACCTTTTTTTTTTTTTTGGTCTTTTTGCCATTTCTTGGGCCTCTCCCGCGGCATATGGAGGTTCCCAGGCTAGGGGTCGAATCAGAGCTGTAGCCACCGGCCTACGCCAGAGCCACATCAACGTGGGGATCCAAGCTGCATCTGCAACCTACACCACAGCTTACGGCAACACCGAATCCCTAAGCCACTGAGCAAGGCCAGGGATCTAACCCGCAACCTCATGGTTCCTAGTCGAATTTGTTAACCACTGAGCCATGACGGGAACTCCTATGTTTATACAAACAAAAACCATGTTTGCACCAATTTTGCCAATTCTAATCTTTCACGGTTTATATTTAGTTTTCTCCCTTTTCATATTGAGAACTCTTCTACAGCAGTGAAAATCACAGATAACACTACCCTTAACATGTATTCATTTGATCAATCTCTTTGTATGGAAATACCATCCACTTTCCTGTTTCTACCACCACCTACTTTCCAGACTGGGCTCTGACCGGTTCCATGTGAAACTTTTCACTTTGTTCAGGCTCCAACTCCTCACACCAGGAGAGCTGCCTTTATGGAAACCCTCATCTCGGTTAAGTTCTAACAGGTCACCATAGCTGTCCCTGACCTCCCCAGCCCTGCAATGCAGATTACTACCTTGCTATGCTCTACCTAACGGCTTTAAAACAAAATCGATCAGGATGTGGAAGGGAAAGAGCTCTATATTTTTTTAAATCAAAAGATTTAAATTGAAGTATAGATTTAAATTGATTTACAATGTTAATTTCTGCTGTACAATAAAGCAATTCAGTTGTACATACATATGCATTTTTTTTCATACTCTTTTCCATCATGGTTTATCACAGGATACTGAATATAGTTCCCTGCACTATATAGTAGGACCTTGTTGTTTACCCATTCTATATATACTAGCTTGCATTTGCTTACTGCTAACTCCAATCTCCCACTCTATCCCTCCCCCTGAACCCACCCTCCAGGGAACCGCAAGTCTGTTCTCTATGTCTGTGAGTCTGTTTCTATTTTATAGATAAGTTTGTGCATATTTCAGATTCCATATATAAGTGATATATGGTATTGTCTTTTTCTTACTTCACTTAGTATGATAATCTCTAATTGCATTCGAGTTGCTGCAAATGGCATAATTTCTTTCTTTTTCATGGCTGAATAGTATTCCATTGCATATGTTTAACGCATCAGGAGTTCCCATCGTGGCTCAGCAGTTAGTGAACCTGACTTGCATCCATGAAGACACGGGTTTGATCCCTGGCCTCACTCAGTGGGTTAAGGATCCGGTTGCTGTGAGCTGTGGTGTAGGCTGGTGGCTACAGCTCTGACTGGACTCCTGGTCTGGGAACCTCCATACACCACGGGTGTGGCCCTAAAAGGCAAAAAGACCGACCCCCCACCAAAAAAAACCCAAAAAACAAAAAACCAAAACGGTAACACATCTTCTTCATCCATTCATCTGTGGATGGACATTTAAGTTATTTCCATGACTTGACTACTGTCAATAGTGCTACTATGAACTTACAGGTGCATGTATCTTTTTCAAAATACAGTTTGGTCTAGTATGTGCCCAGGAGTAGGATTGCTGGATTATATAGCTACTCTATTTTTAGTTTTTTGAGGAACCTCCATACTATTTTCCATAATGGCTGCACCAACTTACATTTCCACCAACAGTGTAGGAGGATTTCCTTTTCTCTAATCTCTCTCCAGCATTTATTATTGGTAGACTTTTAATGATGCCCATTCTGACAGGTGTGAGGTGATATCTCATTGTAGTTTTGATTTGCATTTCTCTAATAATTAGTGATGTTGAACAGCATCTTTTCAGGTGCCTATTGACCATCTGCATGTTTTCTTTGGAGAAATATCTATTTAGGTCCTTTGCCCATTTTTTGGACTGGGTGGGTTTTTTTTGTTGTTGTTGTTGTTGATTTGTACAAGCTGTTTGTATATTTTGGAAATTAATCCCTTTTTGGTCACATGTTTGCAGATATTTTCTCCCATTCTATAGGTTGCCTATTCATCTTGTTTATGGTTTCCTTTGCTGTGCAAAAGCTTGTAAGTTTGTTTAGGTCCTATTTGTTTATTTTTTATTTTATTTCTATTGCCTTGGGAGACTGACCTAAGAATGCACTGGTACAATTTACACCACAAAATGATTTGCCAGAGTTCCCATTGTGGTACAGTGGAAATGAATCTGACTAGTATCCGAGAGGGTGTAGATCTGATCCCTGGCCTAGCTCAAAGGTTAAGCATCTGGCATTGCAGTGAGCTGTGGTGTAGGTCACAGGTGAGGCTCAGATCCCAAGTGGCTATGGTTGTGGTATAGGCCTTTGGCTACAGCTCCAATTCAATTCTAGCCTAGCAACTTCCATATGCTGTTACGGCCCTTAAAAAAAAAAAAAATGATTTGCCTTTGTTCTCTTCTAGGACTTTTATGGTATCTTATATAGAAGTCAAAAAAAAAAAAAAATGATTTGCCTTTGTTCTCTTCTAGGACTTTTATGGTATCTTATATAGAAGTCTTTAAGCCATTTTGAGTTTATTTTTGTGTATGGTGTGAAGAAATGTTCCAAATTCACTGATTTTCATGTGGCTGTCTAACTTTTCCAATACTGCTTGTGGAAGAGACTGTCTTTATCCCATTGTATATCTCGCCTCCTATGTTGAAGATTGACTGTAGGTGCGTGGGTTTATTTTGGGGCTCTCTATTCTGTTCCACTGATCCATATGTCTGTTTTTGTGCCAATACCATTTTGTTTTGATTACTGTAGCTTTGTAGTATTGTCTGAAGTCTAGGAGAGTTATGCCTCCTGCTTTGTTCATTTCCCTCAGGATTGCTTTGGCAATTCTGGGCCTTTTACAGTTCCATATAAATTTTAGGATTATTCTTTCTAGCTCTGTGAAAAATGTCATAGGTATTTTGACAGGGATCACATTAAATCTGAAGACTGCTTTAAGTAGTAAGGCCATTTTAACATATTCTTCCAATCCAAGAGCATGGGATATCTTCCTATTTCTTTCAATAATCTTCAATTTTCTTTATTAATGTTTTATAGTTTTCAGCCTTCCTAAGTATTTTATTTAAATTTTTTTACTTTTAATTTTTAAATTATAGTTGATTTACAATATTGTGCCATTTCCTGCTGTACAGCAAGGTGACCCAGTCATATACATTTTTTTTCTCATACCATCTTCCATCATGTTCTATCCCAAGAGATTAGATATAGTTCCCTGTGCTATACAGTAGGACCTCACTGCTTATCCATTCTAAATGTAATAGTTTGCATCTACTAATTCCAAACTCCCACTTTATCCCACTCCTCCTTGACAACCACTAGTCTGTTCTCTGTCTAGAGTCTGTTTTGCAGATAGGTTCATTTGTGCCATATTTCAGATTTCACATATAAGTGATATATGGTATTTGTCTTTCTCTTTCTGACTGACTTCACTTCGTATGATAACCTCTAGTCGCATCCATTTGCTGCAAATGGCATTATTTCCTTAACACGGCTGAATAGTATTTCATTGTATATATGTACCACATCTTCTTAATCCATTCATCTGATGATGGACATTTAGGTTGTTCCTGTATTTTACTTTTTAAAGGCAATTTTAAAAGGATTTTTTTTTAACATTCCTTTTCTGATTTTTCAGTTAGTGTAAAGAAATGCAACCGATTTCTGTTATGTTAATCTTGTATCCTGCTACCCTGTTGAATTCGTTCATCAGTTCTATTAATTTTTGTGTGGAGCTTTTAGGGTTTTCAACATATAGTATCAGGTCATCTGCATATAATGACTATTTTACCTCTTCTCTTCCAATTTTGATACCTTTTATTTCTTCTTTTTGTCTGACTGTTGTGGCTAGGAGAGTGAAAGAGCTCTTTATTTATTTATTTTAAAAAATTTCCTCTTTTTTTAACCTACATGCTTTAAGGAACTACTGTGCTCCTTCTAGTTAAACTTAATTTTTGATATATAATTTTTTTATTTCTAATAATTTTCTGAGGTCTATTAACTCATTTATGTTGTTCTTTCATTTGTTCCATCATTCTCTATTAACTTTTTTTGGGTCACACTGTGACATGTGGAAGTTCCAGGGCCAGGGAACAAACCCATGCCACAGTGGTGACAAGTCAGGTCCTTAACCAGCTAAGCCACCAGGGAACTCCCACCTTTAACTGATTTTGAAATATTAGGTTATTTCTTTCATTTGTTTTGTGGGCATGTTTTTTGGCATACTTTCATTGTCTGTGGAGACGTTATTCCCATCCTTATTTTCATTTTTTAAATAGGTTTCCATTGGATTCAACTGCGATCTTTTTCTGCTGTTCATTTTTATGTGAAATTAGTTTTCCAGGACTTTTTTAGATAAGAGTACTGGGTCAGGATAGCTTTTCTATTTTCACAGTTCTAGAATTCTCTTCTGTTATTTCTGTCAAATGTTTAAAAATATGATGTCATATGCTGTGAAATTTCCTGGTGCTATACATTCTCCTACTCATCCGGATCTTCTATAACCTTTGACTCTATAATTCTTCTTCTGCTCAATTTGGATTTTATTCCCAGTGGTTTTTCTTCAGTTTGGGACTCTGAACTAAAAAAGAGCTAGGCTAGTTAATTGTGTCATAGGGCTCTAGCTCCTTCATACCTTATTTTAGTAGACCTCTTGCACTCACTTGTTTTGCACTCAAGGAGATTGTGCCAAAAAACAAACAAACAAAAAACCCTTATAGTTTCAGGTATTGTTCTCAAATTGACTCACTGCATTTTCTTCCTTCCTTCCTCTTCCTCTCTTTCTTTCTTTTTGCTTTTTTAGGACAGCATCCCAGGCATATAGAGGTTCCCAGGCTAAGGGGTGAATCAGAGCTGTAGCTGCTAGCCCACACCACAGCCACAGCGATGCAGGATCCAAGCTGCGTCTGTAACCTACACCACAGATCATGGCAACACCGGATCCTTAACCCACTAATCGAGGCCAGGGATCGAACCTGTGTCCTCATAGGTGCTAGTCAGATTCGTTAACCACTGAGCCATGACGGGAACTCCAATATCACTGCAATGTAATTAATATTTTCTGGCCCTTGGAGTTCCCGTCATGGCTCAGTGATTAATGAATCTGACTAGGAACTATGAGGTTGCAGGTTCGATCCCTGGGCTTGCTCAGTGGGTTAAGGATCTGGCGTTGCCATGAGCTGTGGTGGAGGTCGAAGATGCGGCTTGGATCCCGTGTTGCTGTGGCTCTGGCATAGGCTGGTGGCCACAGCTCTGACTGGACCCCTACCCTGGGAACCTCCATATGCTGTGAATGCAGCCCTACAAAAGACAAAAAGACAAAAAAAAATTTCTAACCCCCAAAATAGACATTTAAGGCCTGGAAGTTGATATAGTATACATGAGGAACAATGAGAAAATATTTGCATTTAGGGCTTTTTGTGAAGGGATGCAGCTTTAATCTGTGGTTGAGAGATGTTCAAGGTATGGGCATCAATTGGAACCTTGGAGTTGTCACAGAGATAATTTTAAGCTGAACACACTTGAGATTCAACAATTGCAGAAAAAAGCCTCCTTAGATTTTTCCTAATCTGACTAAAAGCAGCAACTTCTGGGAAATGAGGTTGTTTAAATCTTTTCTCTTGGGAAGTTTTATAGCCCTGAAGATGGAAAGACCACTCAATATGGTAGAGACAAACACTATCACAAACTTTTTCCTAAAAACATACTTTTCTTTCCTTAAGAAACCTTTTTTAGTTTTCCCCATAAAAGGCTTTTCTCCCCACTCCCTTTTCCATACTGTTAGTATGCCTTTAACCATTTAATGAGCTGGCTACTTCTTTTGCTGGTTCCCTGCATGCATACAAAATAAATTCTTTTCTTCTATCTATCTGTCTCTGTCAGTTAACTGTGAATTAATTTACCCAGCTACTGAAACTAAAAGGGTACAGGAAAAGTTTTTCCTTATCTACGTAGAACAAGAAGAAATCTTGACCACTGGAAAAGCTGTGTAACCAGCAAGTTACTTAACCATTTTTTTTTCTTTTTCTTTTTGGGGCAGTGCCTGTAGCATATGGGAGTTCCCAGGCTAGAGGTCAAATCAGAGCTGCAGCTGAGACCTATACCAACACCAGATATGAGCTTCATCTGTGACCTATGTTGCAGCTTGTGGAAACATCAGATCCTTAAGCCACTGAGCAAGGCCAGGAATTGAACCCACATCCTTAGAGAGACAACATCAGGTCCTTAACCTGCTGAGACATAACAGGAACTCTCTACTTAAGCTTTTTGTGCCTGAGTTTACTCAACTGTAATGTAAAATGATGGTAACTGCCCAGTTTATAGGGTTTTATGGGAATTAAAAGTTAATAAATGTACATGGTTGGATGCCTGGCACACAGTTTTTTCTTTTATAGTCTATCACTCAACCCAAAGGAAATTCTTTAACTATAGATCAGGAACCACTTGTCAAAATTCTATACCTTCTGGATATAGAGTAAAAAAACTAGAACAGTAATTCTCATGCCCATGTTTGACTTCTGATTATGATTCCCCAAAATGATTAGTGGTAAAGCTCTAAAAAATGAACTGATGCTTGTCTTTGGAGTTAGCAAAACTGAGAGGAGCTAGGAGAGAACATCATTTGAAATGTTTTGTACAGATTTTTTTTTTTATACTTAGAGTCTAAGGCATGAAAGTTCAAAGTTTTTCAAGCTGAAAAACCCATAACAGTTTTCATGGAAGACTGATAGGCAAGCTATAAGTCCTAAAAGATAAAAACTTACTCTACCAAAAAGCTTACCTCTTTGCTCTGTCTGTCTGCCTGTATATATGTATGTCAGAATACCAATGAAGCAGAGAATCCCAAAAGATTTGTCATAAGTAAAGTGAAGATACTAACTGCAAGGAGATGACTGATTATCAGACTGTCAGGTGTCCTTTTGTACTTCACAGAATAGCCAGCTCACTGAGAAAGAAAATCTGAGTCTTATCTTCAATTTACATCCTTGGCCCTCATAGCAGTTACACACTGATGATGTGGAAATTTTTTTTAAGTGCTGTACAACAAAAATACATTTGTTAAAACTACGTAATTAGTATTAAAATAAAACATAAAGTCATCGTGTCACTGACTAATAAACAAATGTAAGGTAAGCAGCAATATAGCAAGAAGGACAGGTAAGTTTTCAAAGTACCCAAAACATGCTTTCACATTTTAACTCTCTTATCTCTGGTCTTCTGTTATGATTTCTAGAATGTCATTTCTTCTCTCTGTCCACTTAAAGTCTATCCATTTCTTAGGTTTCCAGTTAAGCCCCAATCCTACTCTTTTCTCATGGCAGGCAATATGATTTACTTTCTTTTGAATTCCTGAGGCAACATCTGACTTCTGTACTCTATTGGTACTTATCTTGTGTTTATTAGGCAGTGACACTCTAGCTGTGGTAAAAGAATACAGTATAAATCAAAATTTCCAGACTAAACACACATTATAATATTCCCAGTGAAAAGTACCTAGATTTTGAAAGCAACAGACCTGGGACCGAATCCTAGCTTTTACTCTCCTTGTTATTTGGGTCTGTAGGGATATAGCTATGTGTTTCATAAGGCTCTAGAGCAAGGCTTAAATTAAAACATACACACAAAATAGGTATCTAAATAAACATACAATTATAAACTGTGTTAAGTGTTATAAAGGAAAATATCACAGTGCTATGAGAAATGAAATCATGAGAAGGAGCTAACTGCAAAAAGGATAGAGGGAAAGAATATTCTAAAAACAAACAGAATGCACAGAGAATTAGGAAAATACCTGGTATAATCAAGGGTCTGAAAGAAAACCTGTATGGTTAAGAGCTTAAGGAGCAAAAGGAAGGAGGAGAGGGCATGAAGTGAAGCCACATGTATTGTGCTGTGCTCAGTCATACAGGGATTTGCACACCCTATTAAAGGGTTTAGATTTTATTCAAAGTATAATGAGAAGTGTTTTAAGTGGGAAATTATACAATTCATTCTTTGATTTTTAGAAAGATTGTTTTGGTTGATGAATGGATTGGAGAAAGTCAAGAAAAAAAGTAAGGAGACTTGAAAGAGGCTCTTAGAATAGTTTACCTAAGACATGATAGTGGGTTTAGTTAGGGTAGTGGCTCAGACATACAGGTTGAAAAAAGGCAAGAGAGGTCAAGGATGACTCCTGGGCTTCTGATTTAAGCATCAATGGAAGTGCTATTTACTGAGAGAGTAAAAGAATTATTTTAGACATACTCAACTTCAAACATTAAGGATAAATACTGTTGGAGAAATCAAATAGGACATAAAAGTCTGGTGTTTAGGAGATGTTTGGAAAAAAAGATATATACATAAGAATAATTAACATAAAGATCTAACCTGGAAACACGTCTGCTAGATAGCAGCTACCTGAATAATCCTCGAAGTAGACTGCAAATTCTCCTTGATACAAAAATGGCTCAATCAAGACTAGAATAGTTAAATTTTGAATATAACTATAGAAAAAGTATGAAAGGTTCACATGGAAGTGTACAAATCACAAAATAGAAGAAAACAAAACAAAACCCCAGAAGATAAGCTCAATAACTATTCTAGGAAAAGGGTAGCCCATCCTTACCAACTATCAGTGGGCAAGTATACCTAGAGCATAAAGGGGTATATTAGGCTTAGTTAAGTCACTAAACATAAAAATAGTAAAATTAATGATCCTTGTTCTGATCTAGGCTCACTAAGCATTACAACGGTTCTTTTATTGATTTTTTACCTCTTTATTAATAACCTAATATTTTTAACTGGGTCTCAGAAGACTGCTTTTTGATAAACATTAACGAGAGTATGTCTGAATTTTGACCATTATGAGTCAATTTTCTCTATATCATGCTGAGTCTTGAGTCACTTCTTTTTAATTCAGGAAAGTTTTCTTGACTATATTATAATTTTAAGCATTTATTCTCTTAAAGAAATATACTTTCTTCAGAAAGTCTATGTATATGCTGTATATATATTATTGCCTGTCTTTTCTATCTAAAGTTGTTTTTATTTAATTTTGTTCACTTTTCCTATTGTACCCTCTATGTCCCCTATTGAATTTTCTTTTATCTTTCTTTTTCTTTTTTTGCTTTTTAGGGCAGCACCCGTGGCATACAGAAGTTCAGGCTAAGGGTTGAATTGGAACTGCAGATGCCAGCCTATGCACAGCCACAAGGGATCCAAGCCGTGTCTTAGACCTACACTACAGCCCACATTAACACCGGATCCTTAACCCACTGAGCAATGCCAAGGACTGCGCCTGGGTCCGCATGGATACTGGTCGGGTTTGTTGCTGAGCCACAAAAGGAACTCCCAACATTGATTTTTCTGCAGTGTCTCTTTGCCATTGTGTTCCAATTTAAGAACATGGTTTGCTTTCTTCTTCTCTCCTGGGTTCTGCTAGCTCAAAATTAATCTCTTCTGGTTGTTAAGCCACCTCTTCCTATATAGTTCTTTACATATCTACTTTGCAGTCTTCTTTCAAATAAGTGAATCCATACATTTTTAAAAAACATTAAAATCAAATTTTCATCTGATTTGTGCTATTTTTTGGTGCTAATTTTTTATATGTATGTGTGTGACTAACCTTCAATTCTTGCTAAGCTTTGCTGTATGTTTCCATCTCTTCTCACTAATATTTTTGCATGAAAACGAGGCCAGTTCCTTTAAATTGCTTATTACTGAATGTTTGCCTAGACCAGAAAGTTTGAGGTGCAGCAGGCAGATAAAATACAGGTTATTTTTACAGCCTTTAAAACCAAAAGACTGTCAAATGCTATTAGGACAGAAAGCTTTAACCATATATGGGTTCTTTATTTCTTTAAACAAAACCACATCCAGGATGGCTTCTGCTCTAACTTGCTCACACTAATTTCTGTATGGCATGCCATAAACAAGGTATGTTTTTATACCTCAAAAATGAGCCCCCGGGAGTTCCCATCGTGGCACAGTGGAAACGAATCTGATTAGGAACCATGAGGTTGCAGGTTTGATCCCTGGCCCTGCTCAGTGGGTTAAGGATCTGGTGTTGCTGTGAGCTGCGGTGTAGGCTGCAGATGTGGCTCGGATCTGGCTTTTTGTGGCTGTGTGCCAGTGTAGGCCAGCAGCTGTAGCTCCATTTCAACCCCTAGCCTGGGTACCTCCATACGCTGCTAGTGCGACCTTAAAAAGCAAAAAAAAAAAAAAAAAAAAAAAAAAGAGCTCCTCACCTTTAGGAAGTACAATTTTCTGTCATAAGTTCTGCTACCAGTGAACACTGTCAACATTCCATGTTTTTAGTCTTCCCCTCTGTCCATATAGCGTTTGCCAGATCTCAACCTGCTTAAGTAGCATTTGCCTGTGTTTTACTTAATGTGAGGTGAAGCTGTATGGGTAGAAGTATGTATTTATATTTTATTTTCCTTGTTGCTTTTGAGGTCAAGGGCCAGATAACTGACTTACCCTTAGTCATATCTAAATAGTCTGTATTTCTCATAAACATATAAATGAGAGGCTTTCTATATAATATTAAGCAACCAGTGATTATAATTTGGTTTCCATATAATATACCTATAGGGCAAGAAGGTGTTGGCCAGAGATAAAAGTATGTTCAGTCCCAACTGGCAGTTTTGTTTCTCACAAAAATTAATAAATTGCCATTCTGACTTCATACATTAGTCCCTATTTGCTTGATTAATGTGATTTATTTGGAACTTAACCCTTACATAACTGAATTTATTCTTATTCAGTTACTGAACTTTAATGCTGAGGTTTATAAGAAAAATTTTATTATGAAATAGCAAGCAATGCCCAACATGCCACTTTGATCAGGGAAAACACCTAAGAGGTTTTGTTACAGAAATAAATTCCACTCCAAGAAAAGAATAATAAATGTAACTTGCTAAATTATACAATGCTTCACCTAGCACCTTTAGTCACAACATTCTTTCCTTCTTCACCTTGTTTATGAACATTAACTAGTATATTACATATTCTTTTGGGCGTTCATGCTTTTTAAATTCCACTGAGGTTTTAGTGAAGTGGTTATGTTGATGTACACTAGAGTCTTATGTATGTTTAACATGGCATGACTTCAAATTTTCCATTGCCACCTTCTCCCTCTAGGAACTTGGGAAGGTCATTACCATGATACTTCACTATTTAGAAACATATGACATCCCAAACTTTTTTTTCTCTTTAAGTAACAATAAAGGCTACTGGAAACATATCTTAAACCTTCATACAAATAAATATACTCTAATTTAAAAGTTAGAAAAAATTGGGATAACCAAATTTTCTTTGGCAAAATTACTATCTTTGCTTTTTAATCACTGTGTAAAAGGTATGTGTTTGGTTAGATGATAAATTAAAAAAAATAAACACTTGAAAATTAATGCAAGTAACAGTGAAATACTCAAAGGACTGCCAGATACAAGTTCCCACACTATATTAAAAACACTTGGATTTGGATAGTGAATGACGTTCAGGCTCAATGAATAATAATAGATTAATAAATTAGGCAAAAACATAAAAAGAAAGTTAAGCATAGAAGTTAAACATTAAGAGGAAGACTTCTAAAAACTGAAATAAAAAATAAATATACACAGCAAGAATTTATTACCTTCAGGTCGGTATTGTGCAACAATTGTGACAGCCTGGCCAGCATTTTTTAAAGCAGCTGCTGCCTGCTCATGGCTGGCAGTTCTGAGGTCAACACTGTTTACCTGTAAATCAAACCAGATCTTAAATTTGAAAGAAAATCATCATGCTGATTAGAAAACACATAGCCTGTCTTTAGAATAGAGATATATTTTAAAAAATTACTTGCAATTATTTTATCACTAAAATATTTTCTTGCTATGATTTACTAAAAAGATATTGTACAGTTAAAAAAAAGATTACTATCAAAACTATTTTATTCACTAAAAATACTTTGTTTACTGTCAAGTGAACAAAACCAAAACATTTCCCTCTAGGTTTTCTAGAAGCCTATCGATCACTTGAGAAATCTGATAAACTGAAAATCAACAAGTGTCATCATTTTGCACACTTCATTTCACTAGTAACTCAAGCAAAAGGAAGGAAATTCATCTGGTTTGTAGCATCCTTTCAACTCCTGCCACATTTTCAAAATTACTCATCTCAGTTTCACTTCTCCTCCTTCCTTTCCCAAACTAAAGCTTACTTCTTTTGGAGTAATAGGAAAACAGTTACTTAAAAGTATTTAAAAAGCTCAGATTTCAAGGACACTGAAATACAGTAAATGTTATTAAAAGAGTAAGGAGACATTTTCTGAACTCAAGGATCTTCCTTGGGTGCAATAATCATGAGGTGATCAATCCCACTCCAGAAGAATAAACAACTTAATTCTTATTTCTGAAATGCTGCCAGTACCAACCACAGCGCAAGGTACACTATCTTTAGAGACTGAACCTTTTCCACTACAAGAAAAACCTACTAGGAAACTAATGTGAGCACTAGACCTGAAATGTAACAAACTTTAAATATTTAAGTTAGCTTTTCCCCTTAAGAAGTATCAAATAAAACATAGCAAACATTGGGTTGTCACTGAATATTTTTGGAAAGGAAAAAGAACTGTCAGGCAATTTTTATATGAAAGCTTGTTTCTTCAGCATCTAATCTAAAACGTGTTAAAGATTACATACCAATTTTGAGAAATCTGACTATAGCCTAGAAATTCTTGGGATCATAAAATTTACATAAAAGAATATTTTAAACAGGTAAAGACCTGATGTTTTATATTATCTATAAATATAGGATATTATTTAACTAAAATGTGCATATACCTCACAAATGAAGATCATAGTCCAAATGCCTTAATCTAAACATATGTAAAATAACATAGTTTTATTACAGAATGTATCTCTAGCTGAAGGCTATAAAAAATCAACACAATGTGTACATAAAGAAAAATCTCCCTAATCCTCAGGAGAACAAATTAGAGAAAAAATATAAAAGGTAGATAAACTTTCATAGTTTATTACAGAAAAGATCATAATTTTTAATGAATCATTCCTGAGCATCAAATCCTTTTGCTACAGAAAAGATCTGAAGACAACCTAGAGAGACTGAAAAGACAGTAATCTGTTAACAAGACTACAAATTAAAAATGTTCTTAAGTAACACCATTTTAAGGGAATACATAATAAAGGATATTTTAGAAGAACTCCTAGTGCTGAGAGACATACTATCTAAATAGACAGGGTAAGAAACAAAACAAAACACAACTAACACTTAGACCATGGAGATATAATTTCCATATAATGCATTTTTAATAATTCATTGTTTTAGTATATCAACAAGCATGTGCAACCATCACTATGCTCCAATTCTATTATTGTTATTTTTTTAATAGTTACTTCCCCAACACAATTTTTTTTTCTACTGTACAGCATGGTGACCCAGTTACACATACATGTACACATTCTATTTTCACACATTTATCATGCTCCATCATAAGTGACTAGACAGAGTTCCAAGTGCTACACAGCAGGATCTCATTGCTAATCCATTCCAAAGGCAATAGTTTGTATCTATTAACCCCAAGCTCCCCAACCACCCCACTCCCTCCCTCTCCCCCTTGGCAACCACAAGTCTATTGTCCAAGTCCATGATTTTCTTTTCTTTTCTGTGGAAAGGTTCATTTGTGCCTTATATTAGATTCCAGATATAAGTGATATCATATGGTATTTATCTCTCTCTTTCACTCAGTATGGGAGTCTCTAGTTCCATCCATGTTGCTGCGAATGGCATTATTTTGTTCTTTTTTATGGCTGAGTAGTATTCCACTGTGTATATAGACATCTTCCTAATCCAATTGTCTGTCAATGGACATTTGGGTTGTTTCCATGTCTTGGCTATTGTGAATAGAGCTGCAATGAACATGCGGGTCATGTGTCTTTTTTTAAGGAAAGTTTTGTCCAGATATGTGCCCAAGAGTGGGACTGCTGGGTCACATGGTAGTTCTAGGTATAGATTTCTAAGGTATCTCCATACTGATCTCCATAGTGGTTGTACCAGCTTACATTCCCACCAACAGTGCAGGAGAGTTCCCTTTTCTCCACATCCCCTCCAGCATTTTTTATTTATGGACTTATTAATGACGGCCATTCTGACTGGTGTGAGGTGGTATCTCATGGTAGTTTTTTGATTTACTATGCTCTAATTCTAAAACATTTTCATCAGCCTCCCTCAAACCCCACTACCATTAGTATTCATTCCCTTCTTCTCTCTCCCCTTAGTCCTTGGCAATCACCACTTTAAGGACTTGTCTATTCTGTACATTTTAAATAAATATAACATGTGATATTTGTGTTTAGCTTCTTTTACTTATTTTCATGGTTCATCCCTGTTTTAGCCTGTTCCAGTACTTCATTACTTATTATGGCTGAATAATACTCCATTATATGGATATTCCATACTTTGTTTATCCATTTTGTTAATTCTTTTTTTTTGGGTCTTTTTGCCTTTTCTAGGGCCACTCCCATGGCATATGGAGATTCCCAGGCTAGGGGTCTAATCAGAGCTGTAGCCGCCGGCCTACGTCAGAGCCACAGCAATGCGGGATCTGAGCCGCGTCTGCAACCTACACCACAGCTCATGGCAATGCTGGTTCCTTAACCCACTGATCAAGGCCAGGGATCAAACCTGAAACCTCATGGTTCCAGGTTGGATTCATTAACCACTGAGCCATGACGGGAACTCCTAAATTTACTCTTTTTGATACCACTTTAAATAGAATTGTTTTCTTAATTTCATTCTCAGGTTATTCAACGCTGGTATATGGAAACAAAACTGTACAGTGATCCACTGTCCTGCAAACTTGCTGAGCTTGTTTATTAGCTCTGATAGTTCTTTTGGCAGCTGCAAACAAGAGATGATCTTTCCTTCTTTCTTTTTTTCTTTTTCTTTCTTTTTTTTTTTTTTGTCTTTTTGCTATTTCTTTGGGCCGCTTCTGCAGCATATGGAGGTTCCCAGGCTAGGGGTTGAATCGGAGCTGTAGCCACCGGCCCACGCCAGAGCCATGGCAACGCAGGATCCGAGCCGCATCTGCAACCTACACCACAGCTCACGGCAACGCTGGATCCTTAACCCACTGAGCAAGGCCAGGGATCGAACCTGCAACCTCATGGTTCCTAGTTGGACTGGGAGTTTGGGGTTAGTAGATGCAAACTATTACATTTAGAATGGATAAACAACAAGGTCCTACTGTATAACACAGGGAACTACACTGAATCTTCTGGGATAGACCATGATGTAAAAGAATATGAAGAAAAGAATGTATATGTATGTATGACTGAGTCACTCTGTTGTACAGTAGAAATTGGCAAACTGTAAATCAATGATATTACAAAAAAAAAAAAAAAAAGGTGGCGTTCCTGTCGTGGCGCAGTGGTTAACGAATCCGACTAGGAACCATGAGGTTGCGGGTTCGGTCCCTGCCCTTGCTCAGTGGGTTAAGGATCCGGCGTTGCCATGAGCTGTGGTATAGGTTGCAGACGCGGCTCGGATCCTGCGTTGCTGTGGCTCTGGCGTAGGCCGGTGGCTACAGCTCCGATTCAACCCCTAGCCTGGGAACCTCCATATGCCGCAGGAGTGGCCCAAGAAATAGCAACAACAACAACAACAACAACAAAAGACAAAAAGACCAAAAAAAAAAAAAACAAAAAAAAAACAAGGAACCATTCATTGACTCTAAGTGGCTAAAAACAAAGAAAAAAAACCTTTTGCTCTTATATATATAATTCTTTGCCTTCCACACCTCTTGTGATACTGTTTTCATATAAATAATATCTTAATGCTTGGGAAGTTTTTTTGACATAATTTATTCAAATATTCTTTCTGCCCCTTTCTCACTCTCCCGTCATTCTGACGTCAGTTGGTACACTTAATGGTAACTCCACAGGTCTTTGAGGCTCTGTTAATTTTCCTTAATTCTGTTTTCTTTCTGTTTTCCAGCCTTGATAATCTTAATGGACATATCTTCAAGTTTGCTGATTCTTCTGCCATGTAAAATCTACTGTTGAGCTTGTCTAGATTATTTTTAAATTTCATTTATTGTACTTTTCAACACTAGAATTTGTTTTTGTCCTTTTTTTTATATAATAGAAAATCTCTTTGATATACTCTACTTGGCAAGATATTGTTCCTACACTTTCCTTTCAGTCTTTAGACATAGCTTCCTATAGTTCTTTGAACATATTTAAAATATCTGTTATAAAGCCTATGTCTAGTAAATCTAATGCTCGGCTTCCAAAGGGACTTTGTACTGACTGCTTTTACCCTCTGTGTATGGTTTTTTTTTTTTCTCTGCATGTCTCAGTTTTTTATAGAAAACCTAACATTTAAAACAATATAATGTAGCAGTTCTGGAAATCAGATCTATCCTTCTATTCAGGGCTCATTAACATTACTGTTTGTTACAGCCATTTGGTAACTTTTCTCAATTCTACAGTTTGTATTCTCTGTTTTATATGCCACTGAAGTCTCTGCCTGGTTAGCTCAATGGTCAGATAATGACTGGACAGAGTTAAATACCTAGACTCTTTGTTGACTGGCTGTGCGCATGTTGGCTAATGCTGCCAACATTCAGCTATACAACACTGCCTTAGTCTTCACTTCCTTCTTGCACAGAACCTCATGTTCAGCCAGAAGTGAGAATTTAGAACCTTTTCAGGTCTTTCCCGAGCAGGCATATAGTCTAGGACATGCATGTGTCCTCCTAGATACCAAGGAATAAGTCAGAGCTTTTCAAAGGCCCTATGGAGATTTCATTCTCTAGTTTTTCTTTTTAATTTTTTGATCAGTCTGTGGTTAGCCCCAACTGTTATCCAATGTCTCAGGGAGCCATAATGTGTCTGTAAATGTTTTGGCAATTACTCCAGAGGAAAAGGCTTTTGCCCTGGTGGAACTCTGAATCAGGTCAAATACAGAGAACCTGGAAAATATAGTGCTCCAAGAACTACCAGAGAGGGCAAATTATGACAGTTCTTTGGAAAAGATGCTCATTCACTGTAAATGTGGGCTATTATTCAAGGCAAATATGGATATGGAAAGCAAGGGATAGGATGTAGGCACATTAAATCTCCACAAAGCTCACTCTCATGGAGATTCAGCAATTATTCTTGAGTAAACCCTTCCTGAATTGCTTTGTCTTAGGTTATTTTCCTAGAGTTCTGAAGAAATTTATTTTAACAATTTTGGCCACTTTTCTTACTGCTTTTATGGAGGAGAAAATTTTTGTTGAAGTCTCTTGGGCCACTTTCCATGATATAAAGTTTTCAGTGAATAGCAACTGTATTTTTCACTATGCTTGGCATAATTGGAAATAATAGTAATTTAAAACTTCATTCATACCATATTGAAAAATACAGTGTTCAAGATTTGTTCTAAATCTTGATTTCAAAAGCTTCTTTCTCAAACAAAATTGAATATATCAAAGGGAATATTTTATAAAATATTACTATTTATATTTACTTATTATTTACTTCCTTGCTTCCTTTTTTTTTTTTTTTGGTCTTTTTTGCTATTTCTTGGGCCTCTCCCGCACAGCATATGGAGATTCCCAGGCTAGGGGTCGAATCGGAGCTGTAGCCACTGGCCTACGCCAGAGCCACAGCAACGCAGGATCCGAGCCGCATCTGCAACCTACACCACAGCTCATGGCAACGCCGGATCGTTAACCCACTGAGCAAGGGCAGGGACCGAAGCCGCAACCTCATGGTTCCTAGTTGGATTCGTTAACCACTGCACCACAACGGGAACTCCCCTTTCTTCCTAAATAACTTATTTACACTTTCCTCAGTAATGTGAGTTATCATTAAGAACATTAATAACAGGGATGTCTTTAGAAGAGGAGTTCACAGGGTTTGGTCCCAGGAACAGCAACATTAGTATCTTATGGAAACTTGTTAGAAATACAAATGATCAGATCCCATCCCAAGTCATAATGAATCAAAAACTCTGGAGATGGAATCCAGGAATTTTTTTTTTTTTTAAATAAGGCTTAAGGTGATCTTGATACAGGCTAAGGACTGAAAACAGATAAATGTTGGTAAAAAGGTACTTAAATAAGTATGCCAGGGCCAGGGATTGAACCACACCATAGCAGTGACCCAAGCCACAGCAGTGACACCAGATACCTAACCCACTGCACCACTAGGGAACTCCCAGGGTTTTTACCTTTTAGTTTTGAATATCTTTTCTCATGTTTTTTTTCTCATTCCTCTCTCAGAGTATTTCCTTGAGAAATTTAGTAACCATTAAAAAAACTTAAGATTACTGATGCATACTGACAAAGATAAGTCAGTATTTAATTTACAGTAACATCAGGGAAGCAATTGGCCTGGACTCTCTGGGACATTCAGTTTTAAAACTAAGCCTAAAGGAGTTTCCAGATATGGGGCTTTCAGTGCTAAAACTGGGAATGTTTTGAGTAATCCAGGTTGTGGTCAATCTAACATATTCTGTTAGTATGTCAGTGACCCATATAAAGTGTTTCCACCTGGACAATTTAAAAAACATCTATTTTTGTTTTGAGTTTTTCACACCTAAACCTAAGCTAACTGAAAATTTATTTTGACACAAGGTGTGAAGTGAGGCTCTAAGCTAATTTTATTTCACTAAATAACTAGCTAATTCACCCAACATTTCATTTTAAAACATCCATTTCTTACAACTAACTTCCCTTCTCATGCTGTAAATTATTTTAAAAGTTTAAATGGTTCAGTTGGAAGGATTTTCAACAACTATATACACCCATAAAACCACAACCCCAAACATACCTTTCCACCAACCAACACAGTAATCTCCTTTGTGCCTCTTTACAATAGTAAGTACAATCATTAGCAATCAGATTTTGACTTTTATCAATACAAATTAGTGTCGCTTGCTCATCATTATCTTATAACTGGAATGATATAGTGTGTATTTTTGTGGTGTGTTGTTTACTCAACATGATTTTTTTCATTGTCATCTATTTTGTTTTGATTCTTATTATGAGTAGGCTGTTATGAACATTCCTGATGTTGTTTTTGTAAAGATAAGATTTCTTTGGTAAAATCTGGGTGACAAGGTTAAAGTTATGTTTAATTTCTTTAAAACTTCCCCTAGGGAGTGATCAAGATGGTACAGAAAAGGAGGGCATGTTGCTAACTCTTCCCACAAATTCACTGGGGATACATCTATAAATGGAACAATCCTTACGGACACCTACTGAATGCTGGCAGAAGAATTCAAACACCCTAAAGGATAAGACAGATCTTGATGTAACTGGTAGGAAAAGGGGAAAAACTGAGAAAAAGAAAAGAAAGGAGAAGTAGAAGCAAATTGAGATCTACACCCCTGGGAAGGTGCTGAAATGTGAGGTTTACAGAACATACTCGGGGACAGAACTGCAACTGGTTGTGCAAAAGCACCCAAAAGGGGTTGGAGAACAGAGTACCATAACTATGAATGTTTGAGGAAGAAGCCTAGGTAGCCAGGGAGGCTTAGTGCCATTACTGAGTTGTATGTGAGGGGCGGAACATACACTGCAGCCCCCTTTCCCAAGCAACCCTCTGTGGGCCACAGGGTAGAATACCACCAGGGCTGGTCTGCTTGCCGGACCACTGTCCCACCCTTCCCACCTGAGTGAACTTGTGTGCCTCATTTCTGGCCTGCCTCTCTTCTGGGCAAGATTGTTCATCCCATTCTCTGGCCTACCCACTCCAGTCAGAGTGAGTCCCTATGCACCTGATCCCCACCCCACCCCACTTCTGGGTGGGACTGCTCACTCTGTCCTCTAGCTTGCCCATTCCTTCTGGAGCGAGCTTGCATGTCTCATCCCTGGCCCACCTCTCTTCCAGTGGGTTTGCTTGCCATGATCTCTGGCCTGCACAATCCCACTTCCCTTCTCAAAACGGGGAAGGAGAAAAATATGCTTCAAATGAAGGGACAAGATTAAAAACTCACAAAAACAACCAAGTGAAGATGATATAGGCAATCTACTTGAATATGAATTCAGAGTATTGATGGTAAAAATGATTCAAGATCTTGGAAAAAGAACGCAGGCAAAGATTGAGAAGTTACAAGAAATACTTTTAAAAGATCTAGAAGATTTAAAGAACAAGCAAAGATAAATAATACAGTAAATGAAATGAAAAATACCCTAGAAGGAATCAATAGTAGAATAAGTGAGGCAGAAGAATGAGTAAGTGAGCTGGAAGATAGAAGAGTAGAAATTACTGCTATGGAAGAGAATGAAGAAAAAAGAAAAGAAATGAGGACAGTCTAAGAGACCTCTGGGACAACATTAAACATACCAACATTCACATTCTAGGGGGCCCAGAAAGAAAGGTAAGAGAAAAGGGGTCTGAGAAAATCAGGAAGCACAGAAAATCTCTGATAGGAGAAATCCAAAGAGGAACATACCAAGACATATATCAAACTGACAAAAACTGAAGACAAAGAAAAAATACTAGAAGCAACAAGGAAAAAGCAGTAAATAATATGAGGGAAACGTGATAAGGTTATAAGCAGATTTTTCAGCAAAAACTCCACAGGCCAGAATCATGGCATGATATAAAGTGATAAAAGGGACAAACCTACGCTACAGCCATGGCAATGCAGGATCCAAGCTGTGTCTGCTACCAACACCACAGCTCAAGGTAATGCTGGATCCCAACCCACTGAGTGAAGCTAGGGATCCACATCCTCATGGATACTAGTTGGGTTTGTTTCTGCTGAGCCACAATGGGAACTCCTCTGTCAAACATTTAGGGAAGAGTTAACACCTATTCTATTGAAACTCTTCCAAAAAAACTGAAGAGGGAGGAACACTCCCAAGCTCAATTCTATGAGGCCACCATCACCCTGATATCAAAATCAGACAGATTTTCTGATTCCATGATGAAGTAGAATTTATCCCAGGGATGCAAGGATTCCTTAATATCTGCAAATCAATCAGTATGATACACCACACTAACAGTCTGAAGAATAAAAACCATATGATCATCTCAACAGATGCAGAAAAGCTTCTGACAAAATCCAACTCCCAACTCTCCAGAAAGTAGGCATGTGGGAACATAGCTGAACATAATAGAGACTATACATGGTCATAATAAAGACAAACTCACAGCTAATATCCTTCTCAATGATGAAAAGCTAAAAGCATTTCTAAGGTCAGGAATAAGATAAAGATGTCCCTGCTCATCACTTTTATTCAACATAGTTTTGGAAGTCTTAGTTATGGCAATCAGAGAAAAAGAAATAAAAGAAATCTAAATTGGAAAGGAAGAAGTAAATCTGCTACTGTTTGTAGATGACATGATACTATACACAGAAAATCCTAAAGACGGTACCAGAAAAATACTAGAGCTCATCAATGAATTCAGTAAAGTTGCAGGATACAAAATTAATACACAGAAATCTCTTGCATTCCTGTATGCTAACAACAAGAGATCAGAAAGAGAAAATAGGGAAACAATCCCAATTGCCATCGCATCAAAAAGAATAAAATACCTAGAAATAAACTTAATTCAAGAGGCAAAAGACCTGTACTCTGAAAGCTGTGAGACTCGAATGAAAGAAATCTAGGATGGCACAAACAGATGGAAAGACAGATCATGCTCTTGGACTGGAAGAATCAATACTGTTAACATGACTATACTATCCAAGGAAACCTACAGAGTCAACGCAATCCCTATCATATTATGAACGGCATTTTTCACAGAACTAGAAGAAAAAATTTTTTCAAATTTGTATGAAAACACAAAAGACCCGAATAGCCAAAACAAGCTTGAAAAAGCAGAATGGAACTGGAGGGAAGCAGGCTCCCTGACTTCAGAGTATACTACAAAGCTACATCAAAACACTGTGGTACTGGCACAAAAACAGAAATATAGATCAATGGAACAGAAAAGAAAGCTCAGAGATAAATGCACACATCTATGGTCAACTAACCTTTCATTAAGGAGGCAAGAATATACAACGGAAAAAAGGCAGTCTCTTCAGTTTTTGGTACTGGGAAAACTGGACAGCTACATGTAAAAAAAATGAAATTAGAACATTCTCTGACACCATACACAAAAATAAACTCAAAATGGATTAAAGACCTAAAGGTAAGTTTGGATACTATAAAACTCCTCGAGGGAAAACACAGGCAGAACACTCTCTGAAATAAATTGCAGCAATCTTTTTTGATCCGCCTCCTAGAGGAATGAAAATAAAAACAAACAAATGGGACCTAATTAACCTTAAATCTTCTGCATAGCAAAGGAAACATAAAAACAAAAACAAAGAAAACCTACAGAATGGAAGAATATCTTTACAAATAAAGCAACTGACAAGGGATTAATTTCCAAAATAAACAAACATGTCATGCAGCTCTGTATGGAAAAAACAACCCAATCAAAAAATGGGCAAAAAAGGGAGTTCCCGTTGTGGCTCTGTAGTTAATGAACCCAACTGTTATCCATGAGGATGTGTGTTTGATCCCTGGCCTTGCTCAGTGGGTTAAGGATCCAGTGTTGCCATGAACTGCGGTGTAGGTCACAGATGTGGCTCAGACCCTGCATTGCTGAGGGTGTGGTGTAGGCTGGTGGCTGCAGCTCCAATTCAACTGCTAGGCTGGGAACTTCACATGCTGCAGGTGAGAATTTCCTGTTGATAAATCATATTACCAAACTATAAAGAAAATTAGATGAAATTTAAAGGTTTTCTAAACCCTGAGGTAAAGAGATTCCTTCTAACCTAGAAATTAAAAGGCAATAATCCTAATTTTACATAAAAGCTAAAAGTTCCTGTTAACAAACTAAAATAAAAAAGAGAAAGCAATGTGGAAATTTAAATAAATGATATATAAAGAGCCTACTCAAAAAGATACTGTTCAATTGCTTTATGCTTTCTAGTATCTCCAGTGAGAAGCAGCTGTCATTTGTATTGTTCCTATATATGTAACATGTTTCTATGTTTGCTTTTAACATGTGCTATTTAAGCACAGCTTTCTAGCACTTTATGATGTATCAAGGTCTGGTTTGCTTTGTATGTATTCTGCTTTGGATTTGCTGAGCTTCATAGATCTGTGGGTTGATATCTTTCATCAGTTTTGGAAAGTTCTTTGTCATTATGTTTTCAAAGGTTCTGTCTCCTCTTTATTGTCTATTATTGATTATCTCCTCTTTATTTCCCATAGAGCTTGGATGCTCTGTCTGTTTTTTTTTCTTCCCAATTTCTCCCTACCCCCTTCCTTTATGCTGTAGTTTGGAAACTTTCTTTTACCTACATTCAAGTCCACTGATTCTTTTCTATTTTTTTTTTTTTTGGTCTTTTTAGGGCTGTGCCTGTGGCATACGTAAGTTCCCAGGCTAGGGGTCGAATCAGTGCTATAGCTGTCGGTGTACACAACAGCCGCAGCAATGCCAGATCTGAGCCACATCTGAGACCTACACCACAGCTCACGGCAATGCCAGATCCTTGACCCACTGAGCAAGGCCATAGATTGAACCCGAGTCCTCACGGACCCTAGGTTCCAGAGTAAAAATTATTATTACAAGTAAAGAGGGTCATTAGGTAATGATATAAATCTTCCAAGTCATCATAAAGGAATGCCGATTCTAAACTCAGATGCATCTAATGATGTTTCAAAGACATAAAGAAAAACATCGCTGCCAAGACAAACTGTTAAACTCACCAGATAAACTTAGAAAGTCTCTTTTAGTAATAGATAAGGCAGACAACTAACTGAAGTATAAAGAAGATATGAATCATGCAAGTAACAAGGTTAATAGACATTCAGAAAATTTTGCAATCAACAAATAGAGAATACACACTTTCTTCAAGAATATTTATAAAGACTGACCTCTTACAAGTCAAATTCCAAAAGAAAACCTATTATACAGAATATGTTCTCTGTCAACACTGTAATTCTGCAATTAAGTTGCAAAATGTTAGGAAGACAGTTAAAATACCTCCCATAACTTTAGGAAATAAAACCCCAAACTTTTAATCACTAATAGGTCACAGTTAAAATAATAAAAACATTATTATGATTAACATCCTACCGATATAATACGATCTCCTTTTCTGAGTTCTCCACTAAGATCAGCAGGTCCTCCAGCCAAAATAAAGGAAATAAATATTCCTTCTCCATCTTCACCTCCTACAATGTTGAAACCAAGTCCTGTCGAGCCACGATGAAGAATAACTTTTCTAGGTTCCCTAAAAATTAAAAAAAATTGAATACCTTAAAATTCTATCAATGAGAATTTCCTGTTGATAAATCATATTACCAAACTATAAAGAAAATTAGATGAAATTTAAAGGTTTTCTAAACCCTGAGGTAAAGAGATTCCTTCTAACCTAGAAATTAAAAGGCAATAATCCTAATTTTACAAAAAAGCTAAAAGTTCCTGTTAACAAACTAAAATAAAAAAGAGAAAGCAATGTGGAAATTTAAATAAATGATATATAAAGAGCCTACTCAAAAAAAAAAACCTTTAAAAAAAGTTGATATTGTGCACATTTTACTGCCTATGAAACAGTCACTGCCTTTATTTCTCACATGTTGTAAAAGGCAGATTATCCCTTTTACAGATTGTCTTAGAGGAGGTAGGCCCCTTCTCCAGTCCCAAGGGGATGAATCATGAATAACTGATAACAGTCACTGCAATCCTATTCCCCTTTGTTAAGAGGACCATATTCTGGTCTCTGAGAAATTAAGGAAAATTTTACTGTCACTTCTTATAGAAAGACAGACCCTAACAAGGACAAAGTATATTCTATCCCAATACAAAACACATCTGTTCTTCTTACCCCCAAGTTACCTCCACGCAAAAGAATGAACTATAAGCTCTCTTTACTGGTTTCGACGTATTACAATCAAGAGAATCTCAGCAACATTGTGGACCTAGGGTTGCTACATAAATGCTGGAACTGCCCCCTCTAGACTTCTTATATAAAATAATTAAATATCTTTATTTCTTACATTCTTCCATTTATCTCTATTTTTTAATCTAAGATAGATCTTTTTTGCACTGGCCCTCAAATTACAATTTCTGAAATTAGAATTCATCTTATCACTAATAATGTTTCACGTTTGCTGCCTGTTATGCATGTTATTTCCACCCTCCCAATTCTCCCTTACCCCCTAAAGGTTTCACTTACGGTGACTATTAGATTGGTTTTGAAATTTGTGAGTTTGTTTTATAAATAAGTCCTTTCATATGACTTTCTAAATTAGATTCCACATATAAGTGATAATCATATATGTCTGTCTGATTTACTTCACTCAGTATGATAATCTCTAGATCCACCCATACTGCTGCAAATGGCATTATTTCATTCTTTTTAATGGCTGAATAATATTTCACAGTACACATACAGGAGTTCCTGCTGTGAAATGAATCCAACTAGGAATGATAAGGTTGTGGATTTGATCCGTGGCCTTGCTCAGTGGGTTAAGGATCTGGCGTTGCAGATGTAGCTCAGATCTGGTGTTGCTGTGGCTGTGGTGTAGGCAGCTGTAGCTCTGATTCGACTCCTAGCCTGAGAACCTCCACATGCCATAGGTGCGGCCCTAAAAAAAACCCCAAAAACCAAAATAACCCAAAAAAACCCAGAAGTGGTATTTTCTAGTCATACACAGGTATTCATCTTAACCAGTTTTGTCGGTTCAGCTACAGGATTAAAAAAACTATATTTTCTGGTCAAAAACAGAAAAAATAATATATTGTCTAGAAAATATACATACAAACACATATATGAAGAAAAAAGAATAATAAACCCCAAAGTCAGGAAAGTTAAGTTGGTGGAGCAGTGTAGGAAAAGCAGAGAAGGATCAGGGGCACCAGAGAGGCTTCACTATTGGTGATGTCTTACTTCCTTATTAGATTGTGGCCTCATAGTGTAGGGTTCTTGTAACATGTTAAAATATATGTATGAATTATAATATTGCATTAGCAAATAATAATTTAAGAATACACTGTTCAAATCAAAGAGTATTTCCAGAAGAAAATAAATTCTAATTTTTCAGATAAAAACGTATGAGGAGGGAGTTCCCATCGTGGCTCAGTGGTTAACGAATCCAACTAGGAACCATGAAGTTGCAGGTTTGATCCCTGGCCTTGCTCAGTGGGTTAAGGATCTGGCATTGCTGTGAGCTGTGGTGTAGATTGCAGACGCGGCTCAGATCTGGTGATACTCTGGCTCTGATGTAGGCCAGCGGCTACAGCTCCGATTAGACCCCTAGCCTGGGAACCTCCATATGCCGTGGGAACAGCCTGAGAAATTGCAAAAAGAAAAAAAAAAAAAAGAGGAAATGCTCAACATCGTTAGCCATTAGGGAAATGCATAAAGATCACAATGAGATATGTCCCACCTACTATGATGGCCATCAAACAAAACAAAACAGAAAAAATGAGTGTTGATAAGGATTGGAGAAACTGGAATCCTTACACATTGACGGTGGGAAAGTAAAATGGTGTGGCTGCTACAGAAAACAGGAGGTTCCGTATGAACTTAAATATACTTATCATATGACCCAGAAATTCTGTTTCTAGGTATGTATCCAAAGGAAGTAAAAGCAGGTATGCAAGCAAATACATGCATGCCAAGGTTTATCACAGCATTATTCACCATACCCAAAACGTGGAAACAACTCAAGTGTCTTTCAACAGATGAGTGCATAAACAAAAGGTAGTATATACATATGATGGAATATTATTCAGCCATAAACAGGAATGAAGTTCTGATACATGATACACATGGCTCTTAAAAATATTACACTAAGTGAAAAAAGCCAGATACAGAAGGTTAAGTACCATAAGATTCCATTAAATGAACAATTTAGAATGGACAAATTCATACAGACAAAAGCAGATTAGAGGTTACCAGGCACTGGGAGAACAGGGAAATGTGGAGTTACATTTAATGGCCACAGAATTTTTCTGGGGGAATGACAAGGTTTTGGAAAAAGGTAGTATTGTTGGTTGTGAATGCTATTAATGCCACTGAATTGCAATTTGAAAATGATTACAATAGAAAATTTTATGTTATATATATTTTACCATATGTAAGAAAATTTATAATGTAATATAAAAAAATTTCTGAGTTGTACATTTTAAATGCATAAACTGTATGGTATATATAAATCATATCTCAATAAGGCTGTTAAAAATGAACTTTAGAATCATTAACTGTTTGTTGGGACTTCTTTTCTTTTTTTTAAATTGTTAATATGATATAATTCCTAAAAAATTTCTTAGGGCTAAATTGTAGAGAACTTCTAATGTGAAGTAAAGATTTTTGTACTTCATTATCTGGGCAAAGTAGTAAAATTATCAAAAGGGAGTGATAAAACACACACTATTTTAAGAAGACATATTCAGTAATCAACCATCTGATTTTCATAGAAAAATAAAACAGGTAGACCTGTTATGTAATACTATGAAGTCGAAGACAATATTCAATTCAAGAGATATGTATGAAAAAAAGATGGCAACAGCAATTAAGATGTAAATATAACATTTTTTATTTGAAAAACATGCATATTAAAGACTAGATAAGCCATGGGAGTTCCTGTTGTGGCACAGTGCTTAACGAATCTGATTAGGAACCATGAAATTGCAGGTTTGATCCCTGGCCTTGCTCAGTGGGTTAAGGATCCGGTGTTGCCATGAGCTGTGGTGTAGGTTGCAGACGCAGCTCGGATCCCTCATTGCTGTGGCTCTGGTGTAGGCCGGCAGCTATAGCTCTGACTAGACCCCTAGCCTGGGAACCTCCATGTGCCGCAGGAGCGGCCCTAGCAAAGGCAAAAAGACAAAGACTAGATAACCCATTAACTATTTTCTCTTTACTTCTATAAATAGGCACCACTATTAGAAAATAACAGCAATAAAACAGCCATGATAGATCAGTATACCAGCATAACCTAAAGACTAACATCCTTGAAAATTCATACCATAAACATATAATAACACTATTCTTTCTCATAATTTTCAAAGCACAATTACTGAGCACCTATTAAATTAAGTTCTCAGCACTGCTAACTCTTGAAGAAGAGAACCAACATCTCTATCTGATATTTAAGAGATTATTGTCTCTAGTCAGAAGTTGGACAACTAAAGAAGAATTACAACTGTAAAGGTTCAAAAATAACAATGCTAACAATAATGCATTTAATAAAAACATAAAATGAGATGAACTGGCATACATTTAACATTAAATGCTCAATTAATACTAAATACTCTTACAGAATTTACTTCTACAAAAGTTATAAAGTGTACAGTGATCTTATTACTATATTGAACAATGTGTAGAAGATTTAAAATTTTTTTTTTGTCTTTTGTCTTTTTTAGGGCCACACCCACGGCATATGGAGGTTTCCAGGCTAGGGGTCCAATTGGAGCTGTATCTGCCGGCCTGTACCAGAGCCACAGTATCACCAGATCTGAGCCTCGTCTGCGACCTACACCACAGCTCATAGCAATGCCGGATCCTTAACCCACTGAGCAAGGCCAGGGATCGAACCCGCAACCTCATGGTTCTTAGTCAGATTCGTTTCCACTACGCCATGACAGGAACTCCTAAAATATTTTTTCATTTATTTTTCCCTCACTTAGATAAGAGTTTCTTGGGAATATAAAGGCAATCTACAAATTTTATTGAGGTAATACTTTTAGATGAAAGTAAACTTTAGGTGTCAGAATATCAAGGATATATCAAATAAAGAAAATTCTGAATATGAATCAAGTAACTGTCAAAATATTTTATGGTATATATTAGAAAATGAATGTAAGAAAAGCTATCATTTTATATTGTTAATTTAGTTTTACCTAAGCTATTTTCTAAGGATAATTTACCAATCCTTTAAAAAAATAGCAACATTAAAAAAAAGAGCAGTGATTTATTTATAATACAAAATATTTTTACACTTCAGGTGCTTCAATGAAGGCCTACAATGAAAAAAATTAAGGTTTAGGTTCTGTTAAAATAAAATTACATAGTCCTGAAAACTGTGACTATCCTACCTGGCTGATTATAACTCTATTAATAGTTGGCTTTATGTAAGAGGGATGAATGTTCAGTTCCCCACCTTGTAATTTCATCATCTCCAAGCACTGCTTTCGAAACAGGAGAGTATCTGTTTGGTGATGCTGGTGGCTGGCCCAAGTAGGAAGGTGGGCTAACATGGTTATCAACAGGCTGAGAAGAAGCTTCAAAATAAAGTAAGTAAAAAACACTTGAAAAAGGAAACAAGACATTCAGTATCACATTTGTGAATTATCAATTTCAAAGTTAGTTAATGTATAATTCATATTTACTCATTTATATAAGAGGATTTGGTAAAGAAAATTTATTAGGTAAAAAAATTAGAGAAGCAGGTTCCCAAGTAAAAACTAGTTTAGAAATTCAGATCAGTTAAGCAAACTTATTCCATTTGGTTTCTTTTGAAAAAAACAGAACTAAAAGGAGTTTTACATTAATAGATTTGCACAATGAAGTCCAAGAAAGGTTACTTAAAAGACTATCAAAGAGAAGACTGAGTTAAATCAACCTTAAATAAGTATATTTTTCTAAGTTATTTTGCAGATTACTATTTTTAGAAAGTACATACAGCTGATCCTTGAACAACATGGGGGTTAGAAGCACCAACACCCCAAGCAGTTAAAAATCCACATATACTTTTATGGTTGGGCCTCTATATCCATGGTTCTGCATCCACAGATTCAGCTAACTGCAGATCTGTAGTATGTAGTGGAAAAAATCTGCATATAAATGGACCTGCATAGTTCAAACCCATGTTGTTCAATGAGCAACTATATACTCAAAATCTGATTTGAATAACAAAAACCAAAAGCTTAAAAATAGGTGCAAAAAGACTATGCTTGACAGTTTTAAAATAAACTGAGGGACTTCTATGTTCCAGTGTGGCATATAAGAAGCTTTGAGTCATTACTCTTTCCTAAAAACAATGAAAAAGCTGAACAGACTGAAAAATATTAACCACCCTTCTTAGATTGTTAAGAGAGGACACAGGGCAAAACACGCTCTCCAAATTAGAGACTGATAGATGAATACAGAGAATCACAACTTGCCAGAGCAGAAAACTTCTCTGGGAACTAATGTGGGGTAGAATAACCTGACAAACTGTTGGAGGCTCAGTGTGGATAGCTTTGAGAGTCAAAAACTCCAGGGGGACCCAGTCATCAGGGACTACAAACTTTTGTTAGTTTTACCTCCTGGGTATCTTCCAGGCTCTCACAGTGAATACTGGAGAAAAATCACCTCATACTCCAGGCAGGAGGAGGGGAAAAGGAACCATTCTGAAATAATAAGAGCATTTTGTTTTTCTAACAGAGCCTGCCCTCAGGATAAACTATTTAACCAGAGCCTCTCACCTCCTAGGGTTTTGTCAGAGCCCAACTGACCGGGGGAAGGAAAATAACCAACTCTAGCCCATTCTAGCCACCCTGTCCTAACAGAGAGGAAGAAGAGAGAATGCTGAGAAGCACTATAAAGTTTACATTTCAGAGGCACAAGCTCACTAAGAGACTGAGACTTCATCATGGGACTATATAACACCTCTCCCACCCTAACACCTTATCACCATATTACTAAAGGACTATTTACAGCAGTTCCTTTTACTCATACATCATGCCTGGCTATCAAAGAAAAACTGCAAAACATGCTAAAAGGCAAAAACACAGTTTGAAGAGACAGAGCAAGCATAAGAACCTGACATATATGACACTGATGTTGGACTTGTCTGACCAGGAATTTAAAACAATAATGATAAATATGCCAATGGCTCTAATGGATATGCAGATAGTAAGCAAGAACAGATGGGCAATATAAGATGAGAGATGGAAAGTCTAAGAAAGAAATGAAAAGAAATACTAGAGATCAAAAACACTGTAACAGAAATGAAGACTGTCTTTGATGGGCTTACTTAGCAGTCTAGACATGGCTGAGGAAAGAAGCTCTAGCTTGAAGATATCTCAATAGCAACTTCTCAATAGCATATCTCAATAGCAACTTGAGATATTGAAGATATCTCAATAGCAACTTCTAAAACTGAAAAGCAGAGAGAAAAAAATGACTAAGGGGAAAAAAAGAAACAGAACAGAGTACCCAAGTAACAGAACTACAAGAAGTGTAATATACGTATAATGGGAATACCAAAAGGAGGAAAGAAATAGAAGAAATATTTGAAATAAAAAAAAGAATTTCCCCCAGTTAACATCAGATACCAAACCATAGATTTAAGAAGCTCAGAGAACACTAAACAGGAAAATGCAAAGAAGTTACACCTAAGAAAACCTTTTCCAAATTAAGGGAAAAAAAAAGGGGGGGGGAGGAGGGAGAAAAGCCTTAGAATTAACCATGGGGGAAAAAAAAACCTCAATGAGGTAAGAATTACTTCTGACTTCTCCTCAGAAACCATCCAAATAAGACAATGGAATGTTAGTGTTAAGAGAAAAAAACCCACCTTACCCTGTGAAGTTATCCTTCAAAAGTGCAGAGGAAATAAAGACTCTTATGCAAACAAAAACTGAAAGAATTTATTGCTAGGAGACCTGCCTTTAGAAATGTTAGAAGTTCTCTAGAGAGTAGGAAAGTGTGTAAGTCAGAAACTCAGTTATATAGAAAAAAGTCAAGAGCATCAAAGAAGGAATAAGGTAGAAAAAAACTTATTTTTCCTATTCTTGATTAATCAAACAACATTTTGTTCAAAATAATAGCAATACTGTATTCAACTATGTTGTTCATGTGTGTGTGTGCTTATGTATAAGTGAAATGAATGTCAGCAATGATACAAGGGATGGGATGGCGGAATTAGGTATTTTTTGTTATTATAAGGAACTCACAAAGCTGTACTTTTACAAGAAAGTGGAATTAGGTTAGTTGTATGTGTATACTGCAAACTCTAGGGCAATCACTATAAAAAGTAAAAGAGAATGTAAGTAATACACTAAGAAAGGAGAATATATAGAATCATAAAAAAATGCTTAATTAAAACCATGAAAGGCAGGAAAATAATGGATGATAAATATAGGAACAAAGGACAAGTGAAAATAGATAGGAAAGAGCAGCAAATGTCATAGACATTAATCCAACTACATCAATAATCACATCAATGGTCTAAATGAACCAACTAGAAGACAGATATTGTCAGAGTGGATCAAAAAACTAGACCTAACTACATACTGTCTATAAGAAAGCCACTTTAATCATAGAGAAAAGACTTCGAAGTAAGGAAAATTATCAGGGTTAAAGAAAAGCATTATTTAATGATAAAGCGGTCAATTCTCCAAGAAGACATAACAATCCTTAACATCTATATATCTAACTATAGTGTGTCAAACTACATGAAGCCAAAATGGACAAGATGAAAAGGAGAAATAGATTTAATCCACACGTCTTTATCAGAAATGAGCATATGTAGCAGGCAGAAAATCAAGAAGGATACCGTTGAACTCAATAACATCACCTAATCGACCGTATATGATGAACACCTACAGACTACTTCATCCAGCAATAGCAGAACACGCCCATGTAACAGTCACCATATAAGACCATGTCCTGGGCTATAAAATACATTTAGTAATCAATAACAAAATGATAGTTAAAAAATCCCCAAATATGTGGAAATTAAATAACACACTCCTAAATAATACTTGAGTCAAGGAAGAAATCTCCAGAGAAATTAAAAAATGTTTTGAACTGAAGGAAAATAAAAACATAACTTATCAAGATTTGTGGGATGCAGCAAAAGCAGTGCTTACAGGGAAATTCATAATTCTGAATGCCTATATTAAAAAGGAAGAAAGATCTAAATTAAAATTTTAGCTTCCACTTTATAAAACTAGAAAAAGAATAAATTAAATTCAAAGAAAGCAGAAGCAAAAAACAAACAAAAAAACAAAAAACAGAGCAAAAATCAATGAAATTGAAAATGGGAAATCAACAGATAAAAATCAACAAGCCTCTAGCCAGGCTAACTAAGAAAAAAAAAGAGAAGACAGAAATGAAAGAGGGCACATCACTGCAGATTCCATGGACATAAAAAGAATAATAAAGAAATACTATGAACAACTCTATGGCCACAGATTTGATAACCTAGGTGAAATGGACCAATTCCTTTAAAGACACAATCAGCCAAAACTCACAAAAAAGAAACTATCTGAACAAGCCTATATATATTACGGAAATTGAATCAATAATTGATAACCTTCCAAAAGGAAAGCATCAGGCCCAGATGGGTTCAGTAGTAAGTTCTAACAAATATTTAAGAAGGAAATTCTCTAAAATACCAATTCTCTAAAATCTCTTCCAGCAGCAAGAAGCCAAGGTAATACTTCCTAACTCATTCTATGTGGCCAGCATTATCCCAACAAAACCAGACAGAGAAATCACAAAGAAAAATCCTATAGAACACTCTCTCTCATGAACACAGACGGAAAAATCCTCAAAAAAAATTAGCAAGTCAAATACAACAATGTATAAAAAGAATTATATACAACAAGCATTTGGGATTCATCCCACGGATGCAAGGCTAATTCAACATTCAGAAAACAGTATGACACATCACACCAACAGGCTAAAGAAAGGTCACATAATCATTTCAACAGATGCAGAAAAAGCATTTGATAAAATTCAATATCAATTTAAAATAAAAACTCTGTTAACTAGGAACAAGGGGGTGTCATCAATCTGATAAGGAATATCCTACACCTAATATGACACTTAAGAAGCTTGAAGCTTTACCACCAAAATAAGGAGCAACTAAGGGATGTCTTAGCTAATGCATTAAGGCAGGGGAAAAAAGATACACTGAGAAAGAAGCAATACTATTGTCTTTATATATGTCATGATCATCTATACAGAAAATCTGAAAGAACTGACAAAAAAAACTCATGGAACTAATAAATAGCAACGTTGCAAGATACAAGGTTAATACATAAAAACTGACCACTTTCCTATATACCAGCAATGAACAAGTGGAATTAAATTAAAACCACAATACCATTTACATTAGTACTCCCCAAAATGATACTTAAGTATATCATTTAGGTATATTTTTATCATTTAGGTATATTTTGGTATATATACTAGGTATAAATCTAACAAAACATATAAAAGATGTATGTGAGAAAAACTTTGAATATTTTGATGAAAGAGATCAAAGAAGAACTAAATAGATATTCGAAGAATATTTTGATGAAAGAGATCAAAGAAGAACTAAATAGATATTCGAAGTTCATGGATAGGAAGCCTCAATATTGTCAAGATACTTGTTCTTCCCAACTTGATCTACAATTCAACACAACCCTGATCAAAATACCATCAAGTTATTTGTGGATATTGTCAAAATGATTCTAAAGTTTACATGGAGAGGCAAAATACCTAGGATAGCCAACACAATATTGAAGCAGAACAAAGTTGGAGGGCTGATACTCCTTGCGTTCAAGATTTCCTAAAAAGTTACAGTAACCAAGACAGTGTGATATTGGCATAAGAAAAGAAAAGCAGATCAATGGAACATAACGGAAAACCCAGGAATAGACCCGTATATTGTCAACTGATCTTTGATAAAAGAGCACAAGCAATACAACAGAGCAGAGAGAGTCTTTTCAACAGATGTTGCTAGAACTGGACATCCATATGTGAAAAAAGAATCTAGATACAAACCTTATGTAAATTAACTCAAAATGGATCACAGATGTAGTAAAACCTCAAACTCTAAAGATCCTAGAAGATAACAGGAGAAAATCTAGATGACCTTTGGTTTGGCAATACTTTTTTAGATACATCACCAAAGGCATGATCCATGAAAAAAATTGGCAAGGTAGACTTTTATAAAATTAAACATTCTGGCTCTGTGGAAGACACTGTCTAGAGAATGAAAAGGCAAACCACAGACTGGAAGAAAATATCTGCAAAAAACAAATGTGATAAAGGACTGATAACCAAAATATACAAAGAACTCTGAAATTCAGCAAGACAATACACATTCCAATTTAAAAGTGTGCCCTAAGCTCTTGACATACACCTCACCAAAGAAGATACACAGATGGCAAACAAGCATATGAACAGATACCACACATCATACATCATCAAGAAAATGCTAATCAATACAACTATTAGAAAGGCCAAAATACAGAACACTGATAACACCAAATGCTTGTGAGGATGAAAAGCAACCGGAACTGTCTGTCATACATTGCTTGTGGGAATGAATAATGCTACTGTGGAAGACAGTTTGGTAGTTTCTTATAAACATGTTCTTACCATATGATCTAGCAATTGTTCTCCTTGGTTATTTATCCAAAGGAGTCAAAAACTTATGTCCACACTAAAACCTGCTCACATATGTTTATAGCTAATTGACAAAACTTACAAGAAAACAAGATGTTTTTCTACAGGTGAATGGACAAATAAACTGTGTTACATCCAGCATAAAAAGAGGATCTACCAAGCCATGAAAAGATATGGTGCAAACTTAGATGCATATGACCACAGAAAAGGAGTTAAGGTTTTTAAAGGCCACATATGATTCCAACCATACGACATTTTGGAAAAGGCAAAACTATGAAGGCTGTAAAAAGATCAATGGTTGCTTGAGGTTAGAGGGGAGCAAGGGATGAATAGGCATAGCATAGGATTTTTAGGGTAGTGATACTACTCTGTATAATACTCATAGTTTTATACAGCTGTCCAAACCTATGGTATGTATAACATCAAGAATGAACCCTAATGTATATACTATAGGTTTTGAGTAATAATGTGGCAACATAGGGTCATCAATTGTTACCAAATGTATCACTCTAGTAGGAGATACTGATAATAGGAAAGGCTATGCAGGTGGAACACTTCTTCTTCTTTTTTTTTTGTCTTTTGTCTTTTTAGGGCTGCACCATGGCATATGGAGGTTCCCAGGCTAAGGGTCTAATAGGAGCTACAGATGCTGGCCTACGCCGGAACCACAGCAACGCCAGATCCGAGGTGCATCTGAGACCTTACACTACAGCTCACAGCAACACTGGATCCTTAACCCACTGAGCGAGGCCAGGGATTGAACCTGCAACCTCAAGGTTCCTAGTTGGATTTGTTTCTGTTGTATCACGATGGGAACTCCAGGAACACTTCTGTACCTTTGCTTAATTTTCCTGTGAACCTAAAATTGCTCTAAAATATGAAGTCTCCTTTTAAAAAAAGGATATGCCCTAACACTAGCTCAGATGTGTCAACTCAATTTGTAATTATTCCTTTTAATGCACCCATAAATGGATGGAAATCTTGTAAAAAAATAAAAAATAAAAATTAAGCAAAAATTATTTATTGGTTCATTTCAGTAATAATAAACACCATAGGTAAGTTATAATTCTAGCAAGAGCTTAGAACAGAAAATTATAAAGCTATTCCTGACCCAGGTAAGCTGACCCAACACATGGTAATCCTGACCCAATACATTTCAACTGTAACTTCTGAAAGCATCAACATTTAAATTATTTACATTATTACTAAAACACGGAGGAAATAGTATTTAACTTTCTTGATGCATTAACTATGATAAAGTTACAAAGCATTTCAAAATCTAGCTGTAATATTATTCAACCATTGGTCTCTTCTTGCATTACATTATCAAATGCCTTCTATGCACAAGGCACTAAAATACACATTGGGAATACACAAATGCATGGATCATTATTTCAAAATACTAGAGTGGCCAGAGGGGTAACATATATGAGTGAAGTAACCTGAGTGAAAGACAACAGGTAATGATCGGGAACTATGGTGTACTAGAGAGAATGTATGCTCTATCAAAAGGAGACAGCATCTATACATCTCTCTCTCTGTACTCATATAGAAAGGACAAAGTCTGTAATGTTTCTTGATAGTTCAGGGTTTAGAAGTCTGGTATATTTTTGATTTTATAGATCTACAGTGTCCAATAGCAACTGTTTCTTGTCCAGTTCATATATAAGATGTTCTTTGCATTTGAGCCATAGGACTTTCTATCAGTGGCTCTAGAGTTCTAAAGTCCAAAGTCTTTCGTGGGTGAAATGCAAGATTATCTGTGTTTTTCAAGGGAAGTGGCATGTTGCTGTAAAGCAACAGACATTCATGTGAACTACTATAATCAGTGGCCTTTTAAACTTGAGTTTACTAATTACTGACTCAGATATCTTTGCTGCATTAAGTTTGGCTGAAACAAACAAAAAAACCCACAACTGGACAAATCAGAAAATTTATTTTTCCTCTACCATATCCAGACTGTGTCTTTATTCAATGGCCCTTTTCTGAAGGAGTCATTCTCACATGTAAGGCACAGTATTTCACATGACAGCGACTAAAAATTAATGTTCCTGTTAAAGAAATGACAGGCTACAGTATGATCAGATAAAACAATGCTATCTCCTATACCCAAAACCCTAAGTAAAAAGCTTCCTCAGAGAACTACAAAACAAGAGAGCCAAATTTATTGTCCTTAGGTATCAAGATTAATGACCCAAACTCTTCAAAGTTTTGGAGAGATACAAGAGGAAGAGCCTAAAGTAAAAGTAGGAGATCGGTGGCCAAATCAGAATTTTAACAAGGCCTTCGAGCTGAAGACAATATAAATTAAAAGTAAAAAGACATGTAATGCAAAAGCATGAGCATTTTATTTATTTATTTTTTAAATTTTTTGGTCTTTTTGCTACTTCTTTGGGCCGCTTCCGCGGTATATGGAGGTTCCCAGGCTAGGGGTCGAATCGGAGCTGTAGCCACCAGCCTACGCCAGAGCCACAGCAACGCGGGATCTGAGCCGTGTCTGCAACCTACACCACAGCTCATGGCAACACCGGATCGTTAACCCACTGAGCAAGTGCAGGGACCGAAGCCGCAACCTCATGGTTCCTAGTCGGATTCGTTAACCACTGCGCCACGATGGGAACTCCAGCATGAGCATTTTAATGTCATCAAAGAAACTATGTTCTCTGTAAGACTGAATGAACTTTTTTTTTCTCAGTAACCTACTTTTATTCCTAGTCTCATATTTTAGCTATTATCCATATTTTGATTACAACTGCAAGAATGTGACCTCATCTGAGCTTTATGGTCATAACTTAAACTATAATTCTGTGCTTTTCTCCAGTCATGTTTTGCTTCTTAGGGAGCAGGAATAGATACAGACAGTAGGTTGAAACAGGGCTGGGATTCTGGCAGTGAAGATGGAGAGAGTAATTAAGTAGAAGATATATGCAATGAAATGAATATTATGACAAATCATGGAGGCTAAGTTTAAAAAAAAAAACTAGGTTAGTAGAAATACAAGGGAACAACCAAGTGATGGTATCAAGTGACAAAGTCAAAATGAGTATGAACTGTCAGGAGTAAATAAACTGATGGATGTAGTCAGAGAATGGGATGATTCAAATCAAGATTCTGAAGGCAGTGAAGGTACTGACAATGTTAAAATCTAAATCATTATCTTGGAAGCAAGTATCTGAGTTAGAGTGGAAGGCAGGATAGTTAGAAAGAGATCAAGAAACAAAGAAGCCAGGTTGTTGAATAAATCAGTATGGATTTTGGCTAGACATCATTAAGGATGACAACACGAAAAATAGTATCAAGAAGGACAATGGGCCTGATTATTATTAAAAGATAATTCAGTTATACTTCAGTAATTAATGAATCTATGAGCAGATAAAGAAGACATTATTAGAGGACAGTATATACATTTCAAAATATAATTTGTATTTTGCTTATGATAATTAATGACTGTAACAAACTTTGACATTTTAAAATGGGAAACACTGCAACTTACAACATCACAAACATCTCTAAAATTCTACAATTTAGGAGTTCCTGCTGTGGCACAGTGGGTTAAGAATTTGATTGCAGTGGCTTGGGTTGCTGCAGAGGCACAGGTTCAACCCCTGGCCCAGCACAGTGGGTTAAGGATCTAGGGTTGCTGTAGCTACAGCATGGATTCAATCCCTGACCTGGGAACTTCCATATGCTGCAGGTGTAGATGAAAAAATATACAATTTAAATAAGGAAAACTTGGAAAAGTAGATTACAGAGCACATTTAAGATCTTTATTACACAAGGGTGCTTCTAATATCAACCCAACATACCAAATAAAACCTTCATTTTTCAATCAATACAAACACATTTAAAAACATTTATTTATTTATTTATTTGATTTTTAAGGCTGCACCTGTAGCATATGGAAGTTGCCAGTCTCGGGGGTGAATTGGAGCTGCAGCTGCCAGCCACAGCCACAGCAACACAGGATCCGAGCAGCATGTGCAACTTAACCACAGCTCACAGCAATGGTGCATCCTTAACCCACTGAGAGACCAGGGATTGAACCTGCATCCTCATGGATACTAGTCAGGTTTGTTACAGCTGAGCCACAAGAGGAACTCCAAAAAAAAAACTCTCATCTCTTCATCTCTACTTGTACATTAAAAAAAGAAAATCAAATAGGAAACTTAAAACTCCCTAAATACCTTCATTATAATCCAATTCTAGGCAATACAATTGTACTGTGCACAAATATAGTTAGGCAATACATTAGAAACTTGAAGTACAAAGATAATACCTGTGCTCATGCAGTTAAGAGTATAGAAAAGCCTAAGTTTTAGAACTATTTTAAGTTATTGTCAGCACTAGAATTACCTTGCTTGGTAAAATAATCAATTGATTGTTAAAGTATATTTCTGTTCTGTTTTAGAACAAAACAAGAATCTGCATTAGTTGCAATACCTTTCGTGACTGTTACTTACATAAAATTTTGAGAATCAATGCCTTAAATGTTAAAAGAATTACTGCTAAAAGTAGTAAAGGTGAAAATGCTGCCCACTCTTATTATGAAGATTCAGACTTAAAACTGATTTTAAAAAACTATTAGGTTAAAATGTTTAATAGGTCTTTTAAAAACACTTGTGTAATATTTAAAATTTATATTGGGAAGCTTTCATTAAAACACATCACATCTAAGGAAATACGTTAGATTTAAGCAAACAGACTTACAGGTGGTGATATCAGGTGGTGCATAGCCATCATTCATATACATACTTGTGGGTTTTGCCACTTTCAAATAAACAAAATCGGATGTGTTCTTTAAGGCAGTTACTGCTTCTTCATGAGTAACTTCTTCCAAACATACACTGTTCACCTGAAAGAAAACCCAAAAGTTTTACTTATTCCTGCCCAATCTAAATGCCCTCTCCCCACCCCCCACCCCCTTACTGCCCAGGGTAGAATCTCCCATACAATGCTGAAGAGGAGTGGTAGTTTGTGTTTTTCCAGGAATTCTTCCATTTCATATAAGTCATCTAATGTGTTGTATAGAGTTATTCTTAAATAAAAGTATTCTCTTATGTTCCCTCTTTCATTCCTGTATTTAGAAATTTGAGTCATCTTTTTTGTAGGTCAGTCTAACTAAAGGTTTGTCAGCTTTGTTACCTTCTCAAAGACCCAAGTTTTGGTTTTGTTGATCTTCTCTATAGGTGTCCTATTTCCTATTTCGTTAATTCCTGCTCTAATCCTTCCTTTTGCTATGTTAGGTATAAAATGCTCTCCTTTTTGGTAAACATTTTTTTTTTTTTGGAAAGAAATAAAACACCATAAATGTTTCTAGTATTTTATTTTATTTTATATATACATATATATTTTTTGTCTTTTTTGCCATTTCTTGGGCCACTCCTGCGGCATATGGAGGTTCCCAGGCTAGGGGTTGAATCGGAGCTGTAGCCACCGGCCTACGCCAGAGCCACAGCAACACGGGATCTGAGCCGCGTCTGCGACCTACACCACAGCTCACGGCAACGCCGGATCATTAACCCACTGAGCAAGGGTAGGGACCGAACCCACAACCTCATGGTTCCTAGTCGGATTCGTTAACCACTGCGCCACAACGGGAACTCCTGTTTCTAGTATTTTAAATCACAATGTTCTAAACAAATATTCATTTCGGCGTATTTTTCATTTCCCTAATTTATGACTTTATAGTCAACTGTAAGAGATTTTTTAATGTTTGGACAAAAATTTCTAAAGGTCATAGAACAATCCTCTTTTCCCATTGATTTTTAATATTGCTTTGCTGCATGGTCATTGTTACGTTCCCCTGCTACTGTGCACACTGAAGACTGACTGCATTTTGAAATGTAGAGTTGTGGTATACTTTTCTTTTGGTAGCCTACAATGAGACATTAATAACTGTGAGGCAAAAAGAGAATTAATAAATATCACACTTTAGAGCTATCTTCTTGGAAAGCTCACTCTTTTTATTTTTTTATGTCCCTCTTGGAACCTGGCCCCTATCTTGTGAGAAGCCCAACTTAGCCATGTGGAAAAGCCATCACAGAATTAAATACCAGGCTAACAGCCCTAGCTGACCTCTTAGCTGACAGCCAATACCAACTTGTCCACTATATGTGAGCCAACTTGGAAGTGCACCCCTGACTTTAGTTGAGCCACCCCAGTAGACATTATGTGGGCTAAAGACAGACTTTCCTGGCCAAATGTTACCCAAACTATAGAAGTCTAAGCAGATAAATGATTGCTGTCCTAGCCACTAATTTTTGTGTTTTCTTAGGCATATTAAACGATCTTTAAAAAACAAGGGAATAAGAAACACAAGTTGTTGATATTCTAGTTCTTGGGTTGGCTAATGACTTTAGTGGTTTTTACTATATTATTTGAAAACAAGTGAGTAAATGAGGAAAGGCAAAAAGGTCACACAATGAATGAAGGATGATGTTGTGTTATGAACCTAAGGATTATGCCCTTAACCCTTCAATTAAAAAAAGAGAAGGGGAGTTCCCATCGTCGTGCAGTGGTTAACAAATCCGACTAGGAACCATGAGGTTGCGGGTTGGGTCCCTGCCCTTGCTCAGTGGGTTAACGGTCCGGCGTTGCCGTGAGCTGTGGTGTAGGTTGCAGATGCGGCTCAGATCCTGCGTTGCTGTGGCTCTGGTGTAGGCCGGTGGCTACAGCTCCGATTCGACCCCTAGCCTGGGAACCTCCATATGCCGCGGGAGCGGCCCAACAAATACCAAAAAAAAGACCAAAAAAAAAAATATATATATATAGGCTTTAAAAAAAATAAAAAAGAGAAGGAAAAAAAGGAATAAAAGGAGGGGGGAGCTGGGAGATGAAATGGAAATGGCAAATAAAGATATTAAAGAGTAATTTTTCAGGTTTTCATTAAAGCAAGGCTGGTATTCACTCATTTAAATTATCACAAACATTTTCTAGCATGTGGAAATTCTAGAATCCGTCAAAAGAAAAAGACATCAAAATGATTTTTAAAACAGTGGATTTCTAATACTTACTGCTAAAAGTTTATCTCCAATCTGAAGTTTACCATCTTTATGTGCTGCACCTCCTTCAATTATTTTGGTTACATAGATGCTATTATCCCCAGGAATATGCTGATTTCCAACACCGCCAGCAATGCTGAACCCAAGACCTGTTTGGAAAAAAACAGTTTTAGGATTTTACCAATAAATGTAAACTGAAGTCCAGAAAGAAATGACTGAAAACTACTGTTTGTGTTTTAAGTTAAAAATAAGTTTCTTTTCCTGCCTCAGGTTACCTCTTAAAGTCTCCTTAAAAATGCATTTGTTATTTCAAAGAGATATTGTAAAAATTTTTCATTTTTGTTCCCATAATATTTGTGCTTCTTACTAATACTTTTAATACTTCTACTACAGATTAAAACAATTAAGAAAAAATTGGTGGTGGTGAGCAGAGCTAATAGCGTCAGAAATGTGGATGTTTTTGCTGTTTTTCAATATACTATTAATTAATTTTAAATAAGGAATGTCAACCTATTTAAAAGCCTCCCTAACCTCAAGTTAAATAAAAGTGTTATTGTTTTAATAAAAATAAATAAATAAATAAATAAGGAATGTCAATAATTCATAAGTCCCATAGTTTCAATACCAGATAATGTAGCTCTCTATTCCTTTTTCCATGAAGGACAAATTATAACAAATATTTCCATTTATCCTCAAACCCATCATATTTTCAAAATTTAGAAACTGTATCCTAACAGACTTCACTGCAGATATAACTATTAATGACACGCTCTTAAAATACTTTCTTTAGCTTGTGCATCTGTATTGAGTGTACTTTGCAGATGAATGATTTTAAGTTAATATCAACATTAACTTATATTGTATATGACTTCATTGTGTTTGACTTGTATATGACTTCAAAAGTAGTGTTTACCCAGAACTCTACTTAAGATAAAAATCATTAGAAATAACAGGGAAATTCTAAACATTCACTCAAGTTCTGTAGATTATAAGTATTTTTAATCTTAAAATGTGTGCCATAAATAAATTCATAGTAACAGTTCACTTAGAGATATCTTAATAATTTGTCTTAGTTTGATTTATTTCATACCTTTAGGACCTTTAATGAGTTTTATTTCCATTATTTTTTCTGATACTGGTTTCCGTCTTTTTACATACAAGCGTACAATAGACCCCGCTTCTTTCAATGCTTCAACTGCTTTGCTATGTGTTACATCACGAACATCTACCTCATTTACTCGCAGTATACAGTCATTGACCCTAAGGAAAAGATATTAAAATTAAAAATTAAATATTAAAGTGTTAAGTATCAATTTTTCACTTTGCCACTTTTTCTTGTCATTTTCTTTCTTTCTTTTTTTTTTTTTTGCTTTTTAGGGCCGCACCTGTGGCATATGGAGGTTCCCAGGCTAGGGGTCCAATTGGAGCTACAGCTGCCAGCCTACGCCACAGCCATAGCAACACAGGACCCGAGCCACATCTGTGACCTACACCACAGCTCACAGCAACGCCAGATCCTTAACCCACTGAGTGAGGCCAGGGATCGAACCCACAACCTCATGGTTCCTAGTCAGATTTGTTTCTACTGCGCCACGATGGGCACTCCATTCATTCTCATTTTTTAGAGAGAATTATTTACTAGAATAATTTATTAGAAGAAACTGCATGTTAAATTCCAATTTATCAAAACTCATATAAACAAACATTTCCTAAGGTCCAGCAAAAGAAATAGTGCAAATAACAGATTACTATGCAAAAAATTAAATAATAATCGCGGCTTTAAGTATGATTATGTATAGAAATTACAATACTTTAGAAAAATAATAAACATTTATTTAGCACTAACCATGTGCCAGGAACTTCTCTTAATGTTTTAACTCTTACAACAAGCTCCAAGGTAAATGCTTATTTATATTCCTATTGTATGGATGAAGAAATCGAGGCACAAAGAGTTTAAATAACTTTCCCAAGGCTGCCCAGATCATGAGCAACAGAGCAGTGATTCTAAGATAAGAAAACTGAGGCTCAGACTGAATAACTAGCTTAAGGTCACTGAGACAGTAAGTGGCAAACCGGGATTAAATTCATTGATTTATCCAAAAATAAACAGACCTCAGTTTCAACTACGTGGTATTTCATTAGAAAACAAAAAAGACGGTCATCTCAAATTGGGCAGGGAAGGGGAACAAAACATAATTAAAATATTTAAGTTGATCATGATAAACTTCAATGTCTAACTTCCTTTAGTGGAAAGAAATTCTACATTCAAAGACAATGATACTGTAGAGTAGGTACTATAGGTAAGTTCTCCAGTGAAAACAAATGGAACATATTAATTTTACAGAAGAGGCACAAATAAAAGCCCAATAACAGAATCACCAAGTAAACGTTTACATTTATATAAATAGCCAAATTATTAATTTTATATGTTAAATAACTTCACTAAAATACCACCTATCCTATCTAGTGAGAAGTAACATCTAGAAACTGAAGAGCTGCTTAAGGCACTAATAGCCTTAAAATAAGATACTGTTTTTAACAGACCATATAAAATTCTTAGTCCTAAAACATTAGGAAACTCACCACGAATAAAAAACAACAAACAAGGGAATAGGAAAAGTGCCATAATCTATGGCCTAAGGAAACAATAAAGTATGCTAAAGATACCTTCTGAAATGGAACACTGAATTTCAGTAAGAGAACAATGTTACATTTATTAAGAAAATAAATTAATTTACTTGAACTTTGAATAATCTTTACTCTTTGTAGCCTGAGATACAAAGTCAGATATATGATTTTCCGTATCCTAAATGTTTATACACATTTCCCACCCAGAAAATAAATGGAAAGCATTTTGTGAATGTTTGTGAAAATATAAGAAATCTATGATTTCTATAAATTTGCTCACAAATTAACTTAAACCATTCAAATTTATTATTCAAAATGTTTAATTTCCAAGATAAAGTGAATTCCTAAATTAGAAAATTCCTAAAAGAGGGAAACAATGCTTAAGGCACAATTATCTCATTCATTTATTTGATATTTGAGCATCTACCTTATGTTAGTTATTACGACAGTGTTCTGTTGTATTTATTCACTGGTGTTTGCCTCAAGAAAAATCTACAAAGTGGATTTGGTATCACAACATAAAGTGCAAAACATACCGCAATCTTCCATCTTGGGCAGCTGCTCCCCCTGCAATAATTTTGGTAATGAAAATACTTGAGTCATCTCCAATGTGTGGGTTGTCTGTACCTCCTGCAATGCTGAAACCAAGCCCTGAATTTCCCTGGGGATAGGGGGTGAAAAAATTGAGACTGAATAAGAATTATCATTATTAGTAGATCCTGTCATTATAGGACCTAAAAACTACACCAACACAGGGAACACCACACAAAAGCATATATATATACACATATATATATTAAAACATATACATATTACATATATACACAATACATATATACATAATACATATATATATTAATGTTGATTCTAAATTAAGAACTATAAGAAAAGCTCCTTTTTCTCTATGCATTCAGATATTACTGAGTGGGCTGGGTGGGTTGAAGGCAGGTCCCTTGCCACCTGCATGCCTACAACCACCCTGAACATGAGGGTGGGGGTGAGATGCTTTGGGAGGGACTAGAGAGCCAGTACTCAAGCTCTTGAGTAGGTGAGGTTGAAGAACCTGTAACTGAATACTTTAGAGTCTGGTCTTCGATTCTTTCTTTAAAAGTATGTGCAATTTGTCCTTGCAGGGGTGTCACTATGATGTCTCTTTCTTTTAGGCTGTATCCTGCTTGTGTTCGATAAGGTATATTGCTGGTAAGATATACACATTGAAGTGATTCTTCTGCCGCTATTACTTCTGAGTATTATTTCTGGTTACTGAGTAACCAATGTATTATTTCAGTCTTTTTTTAAAAAGGGGATACTGAGAAGTATTTTTCTTTTGCTAAATTTGACATCAGCATATTTTAAAATGACTAAATTGTATCAGTTAAATAACATTCCATCATCTGACGTATTTAACCAAGACATCTGATGAACTAAACTAAAAGCTTTTTTTTTTTTTTTTTTTAAATACTGGAAGTCCAACTGGAGAACTTAAAAGTTTTCTTGACAGCAAAGTCAATTTTGCCAAAGCAGCACTTCCTGTTTTATGTACTGGAGTACTGAATAATATTTTCACTGAAGAAAAGGTTCTACGCTATGAAAAGCACCCTTGATCTAAGCAAAGGTATTAAATATTTATTTTTGTAAGAATGTTCTAAATCTACCTTTCAGGCAGCTCAAATAAGTGGGTATATCTGGATCTGTTCCTTAACTGTCAGTATTAAATAGTTTAAATATTCATTCTATTATAACATGTCCTAAAATTCTATTTTAATAAAAACTGTTTTCAATATAAAATCTTTAAGAGTTACTGGAGTATCAGTATCAATAAATAGGTCATGTGGTGCTACCAAGTTAGGCATTCAAATTCTCTTTTTTATGTGCTTCTTAAAAACTGAGACATAATTACAAATGACTGTGTCAGTTTAAGGTATACAATATGGTGATTTAATATATTTATAACAATACGATTACCACTGTAGCTTTATTTAGCTAACATCTCTATGAGTTCACATAATTGCCATTTATTTTTTGTGGCGAGAAGATTTAAGAACTAGTCTCTTCGCAAATCGAAGTATGTAATACTGTATTGATGACTATATTCACTATGCTGTTCATCAGATCTCTAGAACTTATTGTAGTCCCAAGTTGGTACCCTTTAACAACATCTCCTCAATCCCCAGTACTCAAGCTTTTTAATCAGTAGAAAAGACAATATATATAGTTCTGACTAAAGGAATTTAGAAGGTACTGGGAAAAGATGAATAAGATAAAAAATCAGGACTACATGTCAAGAGATCTCAATAAAGTTGAGAAAAAAACCAATAAGATGCAAATATTAATATGTGAACAATACAGTAATACTGTTTACTTGTAAAAGACCCTCTCAGGTCTATTTTTCACTCAGTCCATTATGGCTTCAAACATAAACAAATCTAATTATCTAGGATTTCAGTCTTAGCTATACAGACATTTAGTTACTTAGAAAATTTACTTATGGGGAGCACTTCATTTCCCCAAAATGCTGGTGGTGGCATTGCTAAAATATGGCATCAATTGAATGCAAATATTCTTAAGGGAAAAATCCAGAAAATTTACACATCTGAATTGTTCCTTTCAGTTATTTTCTGACTGGGGAATGCATGATAAAGTTTTTGATAATGTCTTTTCCATTAAATCTATGGTTATTATTTTGCTGGGAAAGAAAACTCATACAATGACCATGTTACTAGGACAGTAAATACTGACTTAAATATTTTATAGAATAAAAAACAAATAATAAAATTGAGGACTGAGAAAAATCTGAGAAGCTGTCAATACAGAGGGGTGTAAGGAGACATAATAACTAAATGAAATATGGTAATCTAGATGGGACCCTGAAAAACAGAAAAATGTAGAAAATACAATAAAGTACAGACTTTAGTTAATAATAAACATCTCAATTTTTGTTCATTAGTTAAAACACATGTATTCTAGTAATGCCAGATGTCAGCAATAGGTGAAACTGAGTTCAGGGTAAATGGAAACTCTGTACTGCTTTTCTATAAATCAAAACTATGTTAAATAAAAAGTTTATTTTTTTTTAAAAAAGGGTTATCAAAGAAAAGTAACATATTCTGAAAATGCCATAGCAAATTTTATGATATATGAACTTCTTAAGGAAACTAATATCTTATGGTTCTGTTATTGAAAGATGACCTTTCTTAGATTCTATGTGAAAGAACAGTATATTTAAAGTGCTCTTTAAAGCGACATATTTACGCATAAAAATTTAAGATAATTAATAGTTTTTACCCTTTCAAGTGTGATTTCTTCATATTCATAATCTGCATCAGTGCCATTAACCTAATGGGGGAAAAAGAAGTAGCAAAGAAATTTAGAGTATAAAATTAAAAATGGTAAGACATAATTTTTGCATAACTTCTTAATGAACCCTGTTAAATGTGATAGTAATCAAATAATATAACTCTATTTTAATAATTTTAGGGAAGATTTTCAATGATGGAAGACTATACATGTGATTAATTAGTTGCCATTCATGGTGTCATGACTTTCAAATATAGAAAGAATACATTCAGCTTTTAATACCTCCAACTCTCTTCTCTGCCTTGATTCACACATCTAATCAGCTCACAATTCTTTTTTTTTTGTCTTTTGTCTTTTTTGTTGTTGTTGTTGCTATTTCTTGGGCCGCTCCCGCGGCATATGGAGGTTCCCAGGCTAGGGGTTGAATCGGAGCTGTAGCCACCGGCCCACGCCAGAGCCACAGCAACGTGGGATCCGAGCCGCGTCTGCAACCTACACCACAGCTCACGGCAACGCCGGATCCTTAACCCACTGAGCAAGGGCAGGGACCGAACCCACAACCTCATGGTTCCTAGTCGGATTCGTTAACCACTGCACCACGACGGGAACTCCCACAATTCTTACTGATTTAAATACTTCATTTTTTCCCCTGAAAACCATTACCTCTTCATTTTCATTTGTATTACCTTGGCTTAAGCCTTTGTTAATGTCTTCTAGACTACTGAAAATGTAATCTACCCAGTCTCTTAGATTAGTATTCTCCATTGCTCGAATCATTCTAATGAGTTTTATATAGGTGGATCCTTATGGAGCCCATGTACAGTAACACACTTCCTCTAAAACTTACAGAAACTCTCATACAAGGCTCTGAATGAGCTGACCCCAATCTATCACTCTACTGCATTCTTATCATGTTTCTCACCTCTTCATTAAACTTAAATACCATCAAATTTTGAATGACTTGCTCTTTTCTTTATAGATCCTGCAAGTTACCACCTCTGCATCTGCTGCTTTTTAATGCTTCCTCTGTTATAAATTTCAGTTACATATTTTATGTCCAAGTTTGATTCACCAAATTTTCGCTCACTTTATTACTCTCAATTAACAGGATAAAGTGAGATAAGTTGGGAACAAAATTAAAGACAGATTGATCTCGAACAAAATAATACATTACTGATAAAATATTTGGTTTTACCCCTAAACACAACAGCTTTAGAATACTTCTTCAAAACTGTCATTGCTGGTACTTCCTAGGTTTTGAATTTAGTCCTATTAACAAAATTGTGTATAGAGTACAAGGGTGAAAACTGGAGAAGAAACTACAAATGGATTAGGGCCTGACTGCGAAAGGTCTTGAATGCTTTCCTGATGAATGAGAAATATTACTGAAAGTTTTTGAGCATCATGTAAGTTTTTAAAAATAGATTTTCCAGAGAAAGAACTGTGGCAGTATGGAACAGAAATGGAGAGAAAGTGGATAAAAGTAAACTGATATTGAAGTTATTGCCACAGTTTGGGTAAAAGGCAAAAATTCCAAAGAGATTCAAGAATAGGTAGTAACTCCTGAATACTAAAAAAAGGTAAATTTTAACATTAGTGGGGAAAAGAGTCCCATAAAGCTGTAACTAAGAACAACTACTCTATTATAAACCTGACCAAGAAAAAAAAAATCAGATTATATAACATATAGCAAAGTTGTATTCCACTGATCTAATCTGTTTTGGGACCAGAACTATGCTGCTTTAATTAAATGTTCTATAATAGTTTTATTATCTGTAGGAAAATTCCCCACAATTATTCCCCCCCATTTTTATGGCTGCTACTGTGGCATATAAAAGTTTTCAGGTTAGGGGTCCAATCAGAGCTGCAGCTGCCAGCGTACGACACAGCAACACTGGATCTGACCTGCATTTGCAAACTAAGCCAAAGCTTACAGCAATGCTGGATCCTTAACCCACTGAATGAGGCCAGGGATCGAACCCTCCTTCTCACAGAGACTAGTTGGATTCTTAACCCACTGAGCCACAATGGGAACTCCACCATATACTTTAAATTTTACTTGGCTATTCCTGAGTGTTTAACTTTTCTGTACCAACACTATCCAAAAGAAGTTTCTGTGATGATGGAAGTTTAATATAATTTGACTTGTCTAATATAGGAGATACTAGCCAGACATGGTTGCTGAGTACATGAAATGTGACTGCATTAACAGAGAAACTATAGTTTAAATTTTATTGAATTTTAATCATTTTAAATTTAAACATCGACATGTGGCTAGTGCCTACTGCACTGGATGATGAAGTGCTAGATGAATCATTAAGTCCAACTCCATCCCCCCAAAACACACACACACACACACACACCACACACACTCTTTTTCTCTCTTATCCTTCTGCCTCTCTTTCTTCTCTCCTTTCCCCACCCTTAAACACACACTCTCTTTTTTGGTGCTATGATTGGCACTATACCAAATTTACAGATTTATTTAGGAAAAATGATTATCTCTACTTTATCTTTCTGGTCAGTAACAAAATCTGCTCCATACTTACTCAGGTATTCTTTTATACCAACAATAAACTTTTAGAGTTTTCTTTTTTTGTCTTTTGTCTTAATTAGGGCCGTGCCTGTGGCATATGGAGGTTCCCAGGCTAGGGGGCTGAATCAGAGCTGTAGCTGCTGGCCTACACCACAGCCACAGCAATGTGGGATCTGAGCCGCTTCTGTGACCTACACCACAGCTCACGGCAATGCAGGATCCTTAGCCCACTGAGCAAGGCCAGGGATCGAACCTGTGTCATCATGGATCCTAGTCAGGTTCGTTAACCACTAAGCCATGATGGGAACTCTGACTTTTAGAGTTTTCTTATGAAAAACTCTATACATATATTTCTTATTAAGCAGATTACTAGGCATTTCATATTTTGGTTGACAGAGTTAATGTACTCATAGTTTCCACTAGTTGTTGCTAGTATACTGGAATAGTATTCACTGTTTAATTTTTTTTTTTTGCTTTTTGCTTTTTAGGGTGGCACCTGCATTATATGGAAGTTCACAGGCTAGGGATCAAATCAGAGTTAGAGCTGCCAGTCTATACCACAGCCATAGCAATGTGGGATCTGAGCCAAGTCGGTGACCTACACCACCACTCATGGCAACGGCAGACCCTTGACCTACTGAGTGAGGCCAGGTATTGAACCCACATCTTCACAGATACTAGTTGAATTTGTTTCCACTGCTCTACAACGGGAACTCCCACTGTTTAAGTTGTATAAGCTATTTAAAAATTTTTTTTTGCTTTAATTGTGGATAACATGCCATAAAGAAGCAGAGGAAAATTTATAATGCAGATATCCTCAGTCTCTTATTCCCAAAGATTAAATATGTCTAAGTATCCTCCGCTAATATAGACAAACAAAACATTCAGAACCTAATACACAGCAGGTAGAAGACTGTCCAAAGGAAAATAAAAAGAAGTCTAATTTACTAAGTCCCTGTCATTTAGGTTCAATTCAGTAATACCTTTCTAACTATAGAGCAATATACTGAAATTCAAGAGTTTATCTATCAATATTCATATGATTCATAGTTTCTATTAATGCATAATCTCAGGCAATTAAAAACCGCAAAGTCTATACCATCATAAGGTAAGAACATAAAAATAAAAATACATTGGGAAGAAAATGTTCTTCCTAATGAAAAATTAACATTACTAAATACAAAGTACAAACATTCAAAGAATTTAGTTAAAATTTTTTCCTACAGACATTCACGTCAATTTTAAAATATTGTAGTCATCAATTAAACTACATATGGAAAAACTGAAGCTTTTAGTGTGTAAGAATGCTACTAAAGTAAAACTGAATGAATTTTCCTGACCTTCACTCTTTGTGGTCTGTCTTAAGGAAGAGGAACAGAGGAACAGATGGGAATTATTTCAATAAATTTCTTCATTTCTACCTCATTATTGGAACCAGTAAGAACTCTAGAATTTTTGTTTTCAATTTTGCCTTTCCTTAACATTTTACTATTTAGGAAAAGAAAAGGAATGCAGAGAGAATCAAGCTCAATGCCAATGAAATTATAATACCAATTAATACTTAAAATTAGTATAATGCATCCTACTTAATGGTAAAAGACTGAATACTTTCTCCCAAGGATTAGGAACAAAATTAAGGGTGTTTGCTCTTGCGATTTCTAACACATTTTAAAGGAGGTTCCAGTCAGGGCAATGAGGCAGATAAGCATCCTGAATGGAAAGGAAGAAGTAAAACTGTCTGTTTGCAGATGACATAATCTTTGCAAAATTTTTTAATTTTTATTTTAAAAAATTTGTTTTTAGGGCCACACCTGTGGCATATGGAAGTTCCAGGCTAGAGGCTGAACCAGAGCTGCAACTGCTGGCCTATGCCTAGGCACAGCAACGTAGGATCTGAGCTGTTTCTGTGACCTGCACCACAGCTCATGGCAATGCTGGATCCTTAACCCACTGAGTGAGGCCAGGGATTGAACCTGCATCCTTATGTATATCAGTTGGGTTCATTACCCACTGAGCCACAACAAGAACTCCAGATGGCATAATCTTATGTAGAGAATCCAAAGGAATCTACAAAAGACCCATTAGAGCTAATAAATGAGTTTAGGAACACTGTAGGATAGAAGAACAATACTTCCAAAACTATTATATTCCCATATACCAGCAATGAAGTTCAAAAATAAAATAAAAAAATTTTTTTTCATTTATTTATTTATTTTAATTTTTTTGTCTTTTTGTCTTTTTAGGACCACACAGGTAGCATATGGAGGTTCTCAGGCTAGGGGTCTAATCAGAGCTGTAGCCGCTGGCCTATGCCAGAGCCACAGCAATGTCAGATCTGAGCCGCGTCTGTGACCTACAGCACAGCTCACGGCAATGCCGGATCGTTAACCCACTGAGCAAGGCCAGGGATCGAACCCAAAACCTCATGGTTCCTAGTCGGATCTGTTTCCACTGCGCCACGACAGGAACTCCAATACAATTCCATTTATAATAGCATTAAAAGAATAAAATACTTTATAAAACATTAACAAAATTAAAGACAGAAATGAATGGAAAGATAGTCTGTGTTAATGGATTAAAAAATATAGTATTAATAAAATGACAATAATCCCCAGATATTTATATGCTAATATTTACCACATCTTTATTCACAACAGCCAAAAGGTGGAAAAGACCAAAGAGCCCATCATCAAGAGAAGGATGAATAAGCAAAATGTGGTACATATATATAAAATGAAAAATAATTCAGCCATAAAAAGGAATAAAGTTCTGAAAGATGCTACAACATAGATGAACCTTGAAAACATTACAGTAAGTGAAAAAGAAGCCAGACACAAAAGGCCACATACTGTATGATTCTATTTCATACTGTATGAACAGTCTAGAAAAGACAAAGTCATCATGACAGAAAGTAGCTGAGTGGTTTCCAGGAGCTGAGATGAGCGCAGAATGGGGAGTGAATGCTAATGGGTACAGGGTTTCCTTACAAGGTGATGGAAATGTACTGGAATTTCAAAGTGCTAGTGATGGCACAATGTTGTAAATAAACTATAACCACTGAATTGTATATATCCTTCTTAGAAGGGAAAGTATTTTTAGAATAATATGTCATACAAACTTGAAATTATGTAACTTTTATTCCAAGTTTGCTGCTTGTATACTAATCCTGCTTTTAATTAGTTTACATTTTCCTAAAATGCATGTGTATTTACTTTCTTAATTGATATTATTTTCTGTTAGTTCTTATACATTAACCTTTTGGTTGAAAGGGTTTTAAAATAAAAATATTTAATCACTGACTCTGACTTTAAGCAAAACATAAGTCAATAAAAAGAACAAGTGAGGAAGAAAATTCTGCTTATATAATATCTATCAGTGTGGAAGGTTGACATTGAAAAGAGTATTCTGGGGTTGTATTAAGTATTGTTATTTGAAGTTTTCAAAAATCTCCCAATTTGATATACCTAAATAAATACAAACAGAACATAAAGGTAAATAAAATGTTTTAATATAAAGACTGAAATCAACCACAATTCAAAAACAGTAGAAAAAGATTTTTACAGTCCATTAAATTATGCACTATTTGATATTTTAAAAGTGCACAAGCACAACTACTTAAACACCTCCAAAGATATTTCACTTTAGGATGAAAAATATTAGATTCTGCTGTTTTAGCTGTTTATCTTTAAGGGAAAGAAGGCTTTTTAACAAAGTACGTTTAGAGAGAAGTACTAATCAATTTAAAGTTACAAAGTTATAACTAATTATTTTAATAGAGGAACACATATATAAACCTGGTCACTAAAAATCCAGTCACTCAATGAGACTTCAAAACTGACTTTGAATATGTGGCTTTCTGTAAATGACCACTGGTCAGAGATACCTCTAATGAAAGTTACTCATTTTAATTTAAAAATAAAACCATAAATTTTTATTTCAACATTTCTGCTCTATAAAAGTATGGAGAAAAATATCAAAAAAGGACAGTATGGATTAATTTACTTTAACAATTACAGCTCAGTGATAAAACATAGTAAGTACAATGTATTAGAGAAAAATAATGCTGTGATTTTTGTATCTGTATCAAAACTTGAACAAGAAAAGCAAAAAATTATTTAAATGTGAGGAGGAATGGAACTTACATAAGTTGATGTTTCCAAGCTATCTGTATTGACGAGTACTGGAGGAGGATTTGCCTTAAAGAGAGAATTGTAAATATGTTAGGGTTAACAGGAAAATGGATACATTACACAATAATGTCCACAAATGTTAGAAGCATAGGAAAGATTTGCAATATCTTAAATTATAATTTTATATGAATTTTTCATACAGTAAACAATGTATCCAATTCCTAGAAGCAATGGAAAGAATTAGGAATGGGTAGTTAAGCTAAATTTGCTTTTAAGAAATAAGTTATTATTTCTGCTAAAACAGACACAAGTTTTTTGAGATTTGCAAAGAAGTTCACCAGCCTTTCAAAAATTCCATAAATATTCACTAGTATAACAAAAAGTCTTCCCAAATTACTTAGAAATCATTTGCTTTCTAGTCTCAAGGATCCCATTAAGATTCCAATCACGGAGTTCCTGTTGTGCCTCAGAAGTAGTGAACTGCCTAGTATCCATGGGGACATGGGTTCCACCCCTATAATGGAAAATAATCTTCATAAACATATGTAACTGAATCACTTTGCTGTACACCTGGAACAATAAAAAACCCTGAAAAAAACAGTAAACAACCAAAATATAAACATGACATTAACTACTTGATGTGCAGCCCCCCTTGGAACATAATGGTCTAATTTCAAATGATTCAGTGAAAACCAAACCTAGCTGGTAAAAGTACTACTTATGAGATTGCTATTTAAGCAAAGTTAGTCAACTTACAGACATATGAGATTTTACGAACATTCAAAATTATTCATTTCCGAATGATCTACTGAGATCCCTCAAATTCATAATATTTTAATTCACAAAAAAATGAATGGTACAACTTCATCTTATTTTGCTTAAACAATTACAGAGAAGGGCAAGAAAGAACAAGACTACTTAAAGTTACAAAAAGTTACATTCTTAAAAATTACAGCAAGAAAACCATTTGGTTCCCTCTGCTCATTTATTACAAAAAATATAGTGGAAAAAGCTGGATTTTACCAAAATCTACTTTACACCAAAATTATCACAATACTAGCTGCTCATAAGCATTGTATAAAAGTAATCTTTTGATTCTAGTCAAATAAAAGTCTACCTGATGTTGAAATACACACAGTGATAAAAAGTTAAATTTACTTCAAAATAAAACAATGACAATGAGCGATTAGGAGGGCTATGGATCATACAAGAGTACATGAGCTGCGGACTGCTATAGCTGAGTGATGAATATACATCAAAGTTCACTGTACTACTTCCCTTATATTTGAGCATTTTTAAAATTTTTTCATAAATGACAGCAAAACAATTACATTGAGTGAAGGCCTTAGTTTGTAAGAGGTTAATAACTAAAACAGTTGTGAAATATTATAGGTTGGGGTTGCTATTAAGACATTAGCATTTATATCATAAAATTAATTTCAATTTTAAAGTTCATTTCTGAATAAAGAATAATACAGACTAGTAAAAAAAATTGTAATATTGACTTCATGAACATGACTAGATAATAAATCCTTTGCACAATAAAGATATTTGTAGATGTATCTTAGAATTAATATGAGTGAATGATCACACTTGAAGGGATATAATGGGAACAAAGGACTTGAAATTGACCAAAATCCAGGAATGTTCACGCTGAGAATTGAAGAAGAATTTCAATCAAAACCAATGTCAGGATAAAACAACCTAGCAATTTGATAAAGACGTATCACAAAATACAGTCTAAAACAAGAGACTATAAAAAAAAAAAAAGAAAAAAGGAGTTCCTGTCATGGTTCAGTGGTTAACAAACTCGACCAGTATCCATGAGGACTTGGGGTGGATCCCTGGCCTCACTCATGGGGTTAAGGATCCGGCACTGCTGTGAGCTATGGTGTAGACTGCAGACATGGCTTGGATCTACAGCTCCAATTTGACCCCTAGGCTGGGAACCTCCATATGCCACGGGTGTGGCCATAAAAAGACAAAAGACCAAAAAAAAAAAAAAACCGTCAACAAAAAAATACCTATATAAATGAAGCTCAACAGGCATGATTTGATGATGGCCTCAAGTTTAACCACCTAAAATGATAAAAATATTTAAAACTCTGTTAGCAGGTACAGAAAATATTTATTTTGGAATATGTTATACCTTTACTTACTAACTTGATATTTTCTTTTTTTTTTTTTTTTTTGCTATTTCTTTGGGCCGCTCCTGCGGCATATGGAGGTTCCCAGGCTAGGGGTCGAATCGGAGCTGCAGCCACTGGCCTACGTCAGAGCCACAGCAACGCGGGATCTGAGCCACGTCTGCAACCTACACCACAGCTCACGGCAATGCCGGATCGTTAACCCACTGAGCAAGGGCAGGGACCGAACCTGCAACCTCATGGTTCCTAGTCGGATTTGTTAACCACTGCGCCACGACAGGAACTCCTAACTTGATATTTTCTAAACACACAAATGGCATCAGACAAAGTTAAGCATTCTATTCCCCTCAAATCTGGAGATGGTGGGACTAGGGAAGCCCAATGGGCTTGGAGGGTATGATACTGGGCTCAGAAAGGCACAATATCCTAGCAACAAAGCTAAAGAACAACTTCTGAAGGAAGTGATACAGAAAAATTTGGCCATGGAATCTGCTGTTTTCAGATAGCTGAACTAATTAGAGTGCACTGAAATAAAAACAAAAACAAAATCCAACATGTCTTAGGTAAAAGGGGTAGCAGAACAGGTAATGTGTAATTATCAGCTTTGTTTAGGGAGGAAATCACACAATAGCAACCAGGCTTGAGAATAATCCTTCAAGTTATTTCAAATGAAGAAAAATCCTCTGTACCTCACTTTAGTGACACTTCGCAAAAGACATGGTTCTAGATGTCTCTCTCTCTCTACCTCACTCTACCTTGCAGTGAGTGAATATACAAGTAAATCATAAGTGTTACTGAAACTTATTTTCTCCCTCTGAGTCAGGCTGGGGCCTGGGGCTTGGGACCCTTTGCTGCGGTGCTTGCACCTGGACAAACATCTTTTCAAACAAAATACAAAAAAACTATATGGGACTAAAAATAACTGTGCGCATGCACAGTTGGGGCAAATTATGTACAATAAGATAAAAAGACTGAAAAAACCCAACTGCGACTTCTGAAGAACTGGGAGCAAAAACAGGGTACCTGGAGAAAAAGCAGGATACTGTGCATGCTCCCCGTACACACCACCACCAAAAGGGTGGGCGAGCTACCTAAGCTAACTCTTCAGGCCTGACCCCTGGACCCGCCCCTACCCTCATCCCAGGTAAGGAACCAGCTAGCTCCCCTCCTCAGAGAATGAGCAAGGGAACCTGTTACCTGCTTCCTCTCCCTTCCCTCAACCTCCCAACTTCTGCTTCCTTCAGAGGTCCAAATAAAGCCTTGTCTGAATTTCTTGTTTCGTCTCTTACCAATTTCTACTGATTAAGAAAGGTCAGGAACCCTGGGCAGTAACACATCTAAAAGAGAGCAAAACATGCCTTTACCTGAGGATCGTGTGAGGACCCAGTAAAGTAGTATAAAAGAAAATAGCAGAAACCTATGCTAATATATCATTATTTACTAAACTATATATACCACTGTGCATGTTTCAACTAGGACAATGATGAGGTCCTGTTATTCATTTAGAAGTGGGGGTGGTTAGTAAAAGGGCATGGATAGACCAGAAAGAGAAACTAACTTATGAAACATAATTTTGCATTAATAAGACTTATGAAACATAATTTTGCTCAACCAACTTTTACTACTTTTTTTGCTGATAAGGGGCCTCATAGGGTCTTGCTGCTGTTAACACACTGCAGCATCCTTATACAATTTCAGAAGGCAATACTGCGTTTTAAAAATCTGTGTTAAAATACTTCTAAGATCCAGTTATTTAAAAACAGGTCAAAATTACGAGTTCAGAAAGGGCTTTTAAGATATACACTCTCCTTCTTAGCATTTATCAAAGTTTCATTAAGTTACTCCCCTACTAAATTATAAACAAGTGTTTTTCAAATGCAGAACTCACAAACTCCAAAGAGTACATCTTGGATTCTAATTTGAGACACATTGCATTAAAAGTTAATTGCTATCACTTAGGTGATCACTCTAAGTTAAAGTGATTGTAAAAACAAATAGGGTGAATTCTAGGAAGATGGCAGAATAAGAAGCCCCACAAATTTGTCTCTCTCCACCTGATAACAACTGCACAGGCAGAAATACAATTGCCAGTCTCATATAATTATTTTGGAATTCTGTAGTCTACTGAAGGATTGCAACTTCCAGGGGAAGTATTTGATGGCAAACTATAGTTAATCCACTCAATTTCACTTCTTACCACAGTAGCAGCTACCCAACTCTCATCATTTAGACTTTTATAGACAGAGCAGCTGGCACAAGCCTGTGTGGGTAAAAAAAGATCCTTGCCCTCCACATAGAATCTGAGCTCTGATTGCTGCTTCTAATCACGGAGGTGCAAAGAGACAGTGGCTACTGTTGCTGACACCCCCCCCTCCCAACCCCCGAGAGATGATGTAAATCTCTCCCATTCTGGCTACAATGACTTCCAGGAGATTTAAAGGGCAGACATCTCCTCCCACAATTTCATTTCTCTCTTTTTCCTCTTGTGAGAGCCAGACACTGAAGATTAGACTATTCAAAACAACCAAATATATGAGAGAAATTAGAAAGTCACTGTGGGGAGTTCCCATTGTGGCTCAGCATTAACAAACCTGGCTAGTATCCATGAGGACACAGGTTTGATCCATGGCCTTGCTCAGTGGGTTAAGGATCCAATGTGGCCAGGATCTGTGATATACGTTCACAGATGTGGCTCAGGTCTGGGGTTGCTGTGACTGGTGGTATAGGCTGGCAGCTGCAGCTCTGATTCAACCCCTAGCCTGGGAACTTCCATAAGCCACAGGTTTGCCCTCCCCCTCCCTGCCCCCCCACCAAAAGAAAGTCACTATGTATGCCTAGGGAAGGTGTAGGCATAGGAAAAAAACCAAGAATACCTTAAGATTATACTATAGGCTGAATTTCAATACAGAGATAGCCTACAGCAATTGAAACACCAAAACAAAAAAATAAATAAATAAATACAAACAAAAACTCCAGGAAACCCTAGGAAAGGGGAGAGAATCTGATTTCTAGAGAAATCATAAGATTCAAATGTCCATTTTTTTTTTTTTTGTCTTTTGTCTTCTTAGGGCCACACCTACAACATATGGAGGTTTCCAGGCTAGGGATCCAATCAGAGCTATTGTCGACAGCCTACGCCACAGCCACAGCAACACGGGATCTGAGTTGTGTCTGTGACCTACACCATAGCTCACAGCAATGCCAGATCCTTAACCCACTGAGCAAGGCCAGGGATTGAACCCACGTACTCATAGGTATTAGTCAGGTTAGTTAACCACTGAGCCACGATGGACGCTCCTCAAATGTCCAATTTTCGAACAAACAAACAAAATACAAGACATTCAAAGAAACAGAAAAATATGGTCCATTCAAAGGAAAGAGATGAAAAAAAGGAAACAATCTCTGAAACAGAGCTGGTGGCATATCTATTAAGCAAATAATATAAAACAACAAAGAACTAAAAGTCAAAGTGGACAAAACCAAGACAATGATGTATGAACAAAATGGAAAAAAACAATAAAAGATAGAAAACCTAAAGAGTAACAAAAAGAAATTCTGGACCTGAAAAGTACCCTAAATGAAATAAAAATTCACTAGAGTTATTCAAAGGCATATTTGAGCAGGCAGAAGAATTGTGGACTTGAAGATAGAACAATATTAAGTCTGAGAACAGAAAGAAAAGACTGAAGAAAAGTGATCAGAATTTAAGACACCTGTGGGCTATCATTAAGTAGACCAACATACAAATTACGGGAGTCCAAGAAAAAGAAGATAGAGATCAAAGGGCAGAGAGAATATCTAGAATATCTGGGGAAATAATGGCTAAAACATTCCCAAATCTGATGAAAGACATAAATATAAACGTCCAAGAAGTGCAACAAACTCAAGGTAGGATGAACTCAAAGAGATTCACACTTAGACACATTATAATCGAATTGGTGAAAGACAAAGAGAAAATTTTGAAAGCAGCAAGAGAAAGTGACTGGATATACAATTGCCCATCAATAAGATTAACCATATATTTCTCATCAAAAACTCTGTTGGGGAGTTCCCATCATGGCTCAGTGGTTAACGAATCCGACTAGGAACCATGAGGTTGCGGGTTCAATCCCTGGCATTGCTCAGTGCGTTAAGGATCCAATATGGCCGTGAGCTGTGATGTAGGTTGCAGACGTGGCTCGGATCCCACGTTGCTGTGGCTCTGGTGTAGGCCTGCGGCTGCAGCTCCGATTAGACCCCTAGCCTGGGAACCTCCATATGATGCAGAAGCAGCCCTAGAAATGGCAAAAAGACAAAAAAACCAACCAACCAAACAAAAAACAAACTCTGCTGGGTTAGTAGATTCAAAGTGCTAAAGACAAAAACAAAAACACGGCCAATCAAGAACCCTGTATTTGGCAAAAATATCCTTCAAATACGAGGGAGAAATTAAGATATTTGCAGATAAACAAAGCTGAAGAAGACCATTACCAAAATACTGACTCCAAGAAATGCCAAAGGGGATCCTGCAGGTTGAAATGAAAGGACACAAGACAGTAACCCAAGGTGTTTGAAGACATGAAGATTTTGGTAAGGATAAGTACAAAAATACTCTTATTATTGTAATAGTGATTTGGAACATCCCTTTTTGTTATCTACATGGGAAGAGACTAATATTTTTAAAATTATATTTTAAAAATTAGTCTAAAAGCTAATTGTTAGTATGGAAGTAAAATCAGCATTAATAAATAACTAAAATTATTTGTCCAAAAGCTAATATCAACTTTGTATTTCTACATCTGTCTTCTAAATAATTAAAAAGATGTATTTAAAAGTTGTTTGTTTTTGTACAAATAATGCATAAAGTTGTAATTTTTTGATATCAACAACTGAAATGAGTGGGGACTGAACTGTTAAAAATAGAATTTTTGTATTTTATTGAAGTTAAGCTGATATAAATTCAAATTAAGGTGTTACATCTTTGGGATGTTAAATGTAATCTTCAAGGTAAGCACAAAGAAAATAGTTCAAGGATGTATAGAAAGGGAAATGGGAAAGGAATTTAAACATTTCACTACAACACACACACACACAAAACAAAAAAATCAGACAGTAATGCAGGAAATAAAGGACAAAAAAAAAACCCTACAAAGAATACAGAAAACAAATAGCAAAATGACAAAAGCTATCATTCTCAATATTACTTTAAATGTAAATGTATTAAACTAATTAATCAAAACAAAGAACTGGTAGAATGGATAAAAGCACATGACCCAACTTCATGCTGTCTACAAGAGACTCTCTTGAGATCCAAAGACACAAACAGGTTGAAAGTGAAAGGACAGAAAGATACTCCATGCAAACAGTAACCAAAAGACAGCAGGAATGACTATACTAATATTAGACAAAACAACTTAAAGTTACAAGATCCAAAGAAGGACATTACACATTAATAAAAGATTCAGTAGAGTAAAAAGATATAACAATTATAAACATTTATGTACCTAATGATGGACCACCAAAAACTATGAAACACTAACTGACAGAATTAAAGAGAGTAGTTTTATAATAATGGATGGAAATTTCAATGCCCCACTCAAAATAATACGTAAAATAATCAGACAAAAGATAAATAAGGAAATAGAGGACTTAAACAACACAGTAAACAAAGTAGACCTAACAGACATATTTAGAATACTCTGCTCAATAACTATAGGATACATTCTTCTCAACGGCACTTGGGTAATTTTCCAGAACAGACCACATGTTGGGCCACCAATGAAGTCTCAACGGACTTACAAAGAGAGTCATCATACAAAGCATCTTTTGTGGCCAAAGCAGAATGAAGATTATAAACTATAGCAGAAGTTAAACTAGAAAATTCATCAAGTTGTGGAAGTTAAACAACACACTCAACCAATGAATCAAACAAGAAATTGCAAAGGAAACTGGAAAAGATTTAAGAGATGAATGAAAATGAAAACCCAACATACTAAAACTTAGGAGACACAGCAAAAGCAGTGCTAATGGGGAAGTTTACAACTACAAATACTTAACTTGAAAAACAAGAACGATCTGATCTCAACAACCTAACTTTACAAGCTAAGGAACTAGAAAATGAGGAACAAATTATATCCAAAGTTAGTACAGGGAAATTAGAGCAGAGATAAATAGAGAATAGAAAAATAACGGAGAAAATGAATGAGACCAAGAGTTGTTTTTTTGAAAATATTAACAAATTGACAAATTTGTAGTTAGAAGGACCAAGAGAAAAAGAGATAAGGCCAATACTAAAATTAGAAATGAAAGTGAGGACATTATTACTAATTCTGCAGAAATAAAAAGGATTATGAGAGTATTACAGCAAATGTAAGCCAACAAACTGGATATAACCTACACAAAATGGACAAACTCCTACCAAAATTGAACTGTGAAGAAATACAAAATTTAAATCTACTTATAAAGTAAATTGAATCAGTAATCAAAAACCTCCTGACAAAAAAAATTCCTTGGGATCCAATGGCTTTCCTGGTGAATTCTACCAAACATCTGAAGAACTAACGTCAGTTTTTCTCAAACTCTGCCCAAAAATTAAAGAGGAAGGTAAAATCCCTAACTCATCCTATGAGGCTAGCATTACTCTCATACTAAAGTCAAAAGCAAGGACACTATAAAAAACTGCAAACCAATATCCCTTATGAATACTGATGCAAAAAAATCTCAAAAAAATACTAGCAAACTGAATTCAGTAGCATATTAAGAGGATTATACACTGTGACCGAATGGGATTTATTCCTGGAATGCAAGGATTATTCAATATGAAAACTGATCAATCATCAACAGAATGAAGGGAAAAAACCCCCCAATATGATCATCTCAATCGATGCAGGAGGTATTTGATAATAATCAATGCTCTTTCATGATAAAAACTTTTAACAAACTAAGAATATAAGAAAGCCACTACAGCATAATAAAAGTCATATATGGAAAACCTATAGCAAACATTATACTTTCATGGTGAAAGACTGAAAGTTTTCGTCTAAGATCCTAAACAAGTCAAGCAGGCTCTGCTTTCACCACTTCTTTCCAACACAGTATTGAAAGTCATAGTCAATTAGGCAAATAAGAAAAATAAATGACATTCAAATTAGAAAGAAGGAAAATTACCTACTTGCAGATAATGTGATCATATATGTAGAATACCCTAAAGATACCACACAAAAACCTACTAGAACTAATAAACTTAGCAAAGTAGCAGGATAGAAACAACACACAAAAATCAGCTGCATTCCTATACACAAACAATGTAGAATGAAAATTACTAATTCCATGTATAACAGCAGCATCAAAAAGAATAAAATAATGAGGAACAACCTTACCCAACAAAGTGAAACACTTGTGCAATGAAAACTGTAACTCTACTAAAAGAATTAAAGACAACAGAAATAAATGGAAATACATCCTATGTTCATTGATTGGAGGACTTAATACTTTTAGGATGTCAATACTGCACAACTCAATTTACAGACTTCATCTAATCCCCCATCAGAATCTGAATGATTTTTTTTGCAGAAAAAGAAAAACTCATTCTAAAATTCAGATGGAATCTCAAGGGATCTGAACAGACAAAATAATCTTGAAAAGCACAAAACTGGAAGACTCAGGCTTCTCCTTTCAAAACTTACTACAAAGCTATAGTAGTCAAAACAGTTTGGTACTGGCATAAAGACAGACATATACCAATGGAATCAAATAGAGAATTCAGAAATAAACCCTCACATATACAGTCAAATTATTTTCAACAAGGGTGTTAAGACCATTTAATGTGGAGAAGATAGTCTTTTCTACCAAATGGTGGTGAGAAAAGTGGATATCCAAATACAAAAGAAAGAAGCTGCTACACCCCTACCTAAGACATCACACACAAATTAATTTAAAATGGATCCATGACCTAAATAAAATAAGTAGGATTATAAAACTCTAAGAAGAAAACAGAGGGTAAAAGCTTGATGACACTGCATTTGGCAATGATGCATTGGACGTAACACCAAATGCACAGGCAAAAAAATAGACAATTTGGACTTCCTAAAAATTAAATTTCTTGTGCATTAAATGACACTATCCAGAGAGTAAAAAAGGCAACCCATAGAATGAGACAAAATACTTGCAAATCACATATCTGATAAGAGATATTAGACTATATAAAGAACTCCAAAAATTCAGTAACAAAAAACTACCAACCCAATTAAAAAATGTGTAAAAGGGTAAAAATGGGTAAAGGACTTCAACAGACACTTCTCCAAACGTCAACATTTATCCAAAAGGTATATAAATGGCCAATAAGCATATGAAGAGATATTCAACGTCACTAATCATTAGGGGACTGCAAATCAAAGCTACTACAAGATATCACCTCATACCTATCAGGCTGGCTATTATCATAAAAACAAAATATAAGGAGTATTGCTGAGGATGTGAAGAAACTGGAACTACTGTGTACTGTTGGTGGGAATACACCACTGTGGAAAATAGCATGGTTCCCCTAAAAATTAAAATACTATATGATTCAGTAATTCCGCTTTCAGGTATACACTCAAAAGAATTGAAAACAGGGTCTTAAGGAGCTATCTGTATGCCTGTGTTTACAGCAGCATTATTCACAATGGCTAAAATGTGGAAGCAACTCTGGTTGCTCATCGACATGCTACAGCATGAGTTAAGCTTAAGGACGTTATGCTAAGTAAAAGCTACCCACGAAAAGACAAATACTGTTACCATTCCACTTTTATGACATACTTATATGTGACAAACTTACAGAGACATAAAGTAGAACAGTTGTTGCCAGAGCCTGGGGGTAGGGAGGAATGAGGAATTAGGGAGTTTCAGTTCTGCCAAGACAAAAAAGTTCTGCAGGTGGATGATGGTGATGTTGGCACAACAATATAAATGTACTTAATACCACTAACTTGTAAACTTAAAAACCAGGGTGGTAAATTTTACATTATTTGTATTTTACCACAATAAAAAAATACTGGAAAAATACATGACCTCAAACACAAATTGTAGGATATTCCACAACACAACTAGCCTGTTCTCTTGTAAAAGGCCACATAGAATAATAGACTATGGAGCTACTTCATATTAAAGTAGACTCATGAAAGCTAACTATGGTCTTGGATTGCCCAAAGGACCTGTTTTTGTTTTTTCTATAAAGAACATTATTGAGCAACTGGAAAAATATAATTATGATCTGTAGTATTAGTGTTAATTTTCTGGTCTAGCTCATTGTACTATGGTTAATATTTTTTTCCTTAGGAAAAATATTTAGTAATATAAAGTATTAATATTTAGGGGTAAGTGGGGCATACGTAAAACTTCCTTTCAACTGGTTTACAAAAATAGTATCATAATTATATAAGCAGAGAAATGATAAAGCAGATGTGGCAGATAAAAATACTAACAACTGGAAGATATGGGTAAAGTATATGTAATTTCTTTGTACTATTCTTGCAACTTTCTGTAAGTCTGAAATGATCTGAAAATAATACAAACACAACCCCCCCCAAACAAATATAAAAGGGGGAATGCAGTCAGATATTAATTAGAATGTAGTTAAAAAAGATTCATCAGGAGTTCCCTGGTGTCACAATGGGTTAAGGATCCACTGTTGTCAATGCAGTGGTTCAGGTTGCTGTGTGGTGTGGATTTGATCCCTAGCCTGGGAACTTCAACATGATACAGGCATGGACAAAAAAAAAGAAAAAAAGAAAAAAAGAAAAAAAGGCTCATCAAGGTAATCCAAGTATGCCATTATATTTATGATTACCAGTAAAATGAAAATGTTATCAAGTCATGCTTTAGATTATACTAATGATCGAATCATTTAAGAGTCTACACTCAGATGTTCTGTGAAACTTCAATGGTCCAGAAGCAATAAGATGCTGGACACTGGATATACCTCTAATGTTAATTACGCTCATATCATGTGGAAGTTGTTTGTTAAGCTGCCTCTTGCATAAACAGATAGTAGGTTCCTAGAAGACAAGAACAATGTTATATTCATCTTAGTATCTACATGGCTGGAATAATAACAAAAAACTGAACAAAACACAATCCTTCCAAAGCACCTGTTTGAGTATAAACAGAGACTTTCACATAAACACACAAAATTAGCTATAAAACATTTTCAACAGTAATTTAATTACATGATAGCACCTCACAACTAGTGAAAACAGAGGTATAAAGAATATGGTTTTGAAACCAGGCCTTTACTCTGGGGTAGAAATCAGCCTATATACTTAACAGGCCAGTATCATAGAGATTACATGATTATATCTCCAATAGGAAGAACTACTATCTGTTATGCATCTACTGTGTGTTTGGTTTCTATGTGGAGAAACTAAGGCTATTAGAAACTGATTAATTTCCCCACCATCACACAATCAGGAAGTGGCAGAGTTGGGTCTCACTATAAAGTTTAGGCTCTTTCTGCAACTTCAAGTGATTCAATGTATCTTTTTCTATACCACTCTCAATAAGCACAAAAAATTTCTACTACAGAGGGTTTCATAAAATTTAAATGACATGATCCATATGAACATACTCTGAAAAGTTTGAAGTTCTACAAATAATTAAAGACAATATTTTAAAAAATTATCATCTACCTAGCTATCTGTTTTGTCCTCAAACTCATTTTTTTTTTGGTCTTTTTGCCTTTTCTTGAGCCGCTCCCGCGGCATATGGAGGTTCCCAGGCTAGGGGTCCAATCGGAGCTGTAGCCACCAGCCTAAGCCAGAGCCACAGCAACGTGGGATCCGAGCCGCGTCTGCAACCTACACCACAGCTCATGGCCAACGCTGGATCCCCAACCCACTGAGCAAGGCCAGGGACTGAACCCACAACCTCATGGTTCCTAGTCGGATTCATTAACCACTGCGCCACCATGGGAACTCCCTCAAACTCATTTTGAAGTAGTCAGGGAGGCAAGAGCCCCCCTTTTTAATAGATGAAAGGAATATAAAACTTAGAGCTGTCAAGTAACTTGTGTGAGTCATAAAGCAAGACTTTTAAAAAAGAAAAAAAGATAAAATCTTTTATCTCCTGTTTCTACTTCTATTACATCCTGATGCATCTAAAACATAAAGTGGTAGATCTTTAGAAGAAAAATTATATTTATTTAAAATGTTAAAAGTGTTTAGGTGTGGATTTCAAAATTGATTTGAGGACAGATATTTTAATCACTTTGATTAATTTTATAATGTGCGTGTTATACTCAATTAAAGAGGTACACATTTTCTCTGGAAAATGAGGCACACCCATAGGCTTCTCACATTAGACAACATAAATTACTAAACTACTCTACATGGACTTTTATAAGTGTATTTAACACCTAAAGTGAGGCTACATACTATAAATAAGTCTCTCTTGTTCACATATCCTCTTTTTTTAAACTTGTTCCTTGGTTTACTGTCTCAAGGAAGTATGAAATAACACTAATAATATGAATAGCCAAGATCATGTACCACCTGCACATGCATTATCATTCTTTCAATCACTGTAAAGCATCTCAAGTAACTAGTACTATCATCTTCAGTGTTACCAATGAGTAAAGAGAAGATCAGTGTAGTTAAATATGCTACCCAGTTACATAGCTAGTAAGTAGTAGGACTGGAATTCCAAACCAGGTCAGTTCTTTATTTTTAGCAAGGCTATGCAATGTCTCAACAATTTCCGAGTGTAGGGTGGTGCTAAGTTAGGGACACCTGGGGTAAATAAGTAAGAGAATTCTGAACAGGAAAGGATTGGTTCCCTATTGAATATAAGAGAAACTAGTACAAAATTTCAAAGGATTCTAGAAAACTATGTTAACATCAAAAGACAAAAGCGGCAAGAGTAAAAGAAACTTTCAAATCTCCTACTTTAAAAAATATTGTACTATTAAAATCCTAGCTGCTTGGAAAGATGTTGCATTATTACAAATTACAACAGCCCTTTGGCTGCTTATTTAGAATTACATTTATAAATTCAATTTCTTCTCTGCAATATAGTGAAAATGTCTATTTGGACCTACTGATTCAATTTTTGGTAGTTTTACAATGATTTAACTTTAGTGATTTTCATAAAGGGTCAGAGGTTATATAGAAGACTATATAATACATAGGTTGAGGTTTTAGTGTAATACCTATAATTTCCCCTAGAATTCTATTTTGAATAATGTTCCCATCAATTTTCACTTTTTAGGAGAGGGTAAGAGCACTGAGATGTGAACAGTCAAAGCTGTTATTTCATTTTCCCCAAGTGGACTTATTTTGACACTGTGTCTAAACGGCAAATGAACCATTTTTACTAGATTTTATGCTATGGATTGGTAATAGTAAAAATATCTCAAGATGCATGGATTTACACTTTGAATGAGACAGATCTTTCACACCAAAGATTACTATTATTATACTTAATAATATTACTATTATATGAACTTGGATGGCTCTTTTGGTAGGGCAGTTAATGTCTTAAGCCATCTCTTGCAATTACTAAAGCTCTGAAAGCTAAAAATGTTTGGATTCTCTGACATTTGGCTATTATTTCATTTTATTTTGACTGTTACTTTAAAAAAATAAACTTATGATTTCAGAATAGTTTCAGATTTACAGAGAAGTTGCAAAGAGCTCCCATGTTTTATATACATCAGATATTATTTTTAAATAATAAATATGAACTATGCTATCCTATCAAAACAGAAAGATGAGTCTTTCCAAAGAAGATAAACATATACTGGAAAACAAAATGCTCTACATAAAATGACATACTCAGCAGAAGATCAAGAGGACAATTATTTTTATTACCTTTAGAAAATAAAATTTCTCAAAGCAAAAATATCAAAAAAACCCTGTTTCAAACAAATTTACAAGTATAAAAGGCATGAAAATGAACCTAAGAAGGTTCAATATGATGTTTAGAGTATATCTTATTTCACAGACAATAAAATGGCAAATACTAGACCCAAGTTATATTAAATCCCAGATACTTAATTCCCTAGAAATAGCATGTGAAACCCAAAGTGAATTACCAAATCTAACAAAGAAATAGTTAAAACGATTTGAAAAGAATAAATGAAACATTAAAAACAAATGAAAATTTTATAAAGAAAAAAGAAACTAATAAAAACCTGTGGTATGGTGGGTAGGATGACAGTATTCTCAGCAGGGACTGGCAGGACAGGGATCACAGGGACAGTGGGAGAAGAGGGAGGTACAGCTTCTGTTGGCTAAAAATCATCAATGACAAAAAATCAGGAAAAAATACCAAATAAAAGGGAAACATACAACAGAAAGTATTGTCATAAAGATAAACTATATTTTTTAGAAATAACTGAATAAGTAAAATAATATATTACTTCAATTTAAATGAGAAAGCATTCCCTAGAAATTATTTTAGGAGTAACTATATCAGTAATAATTTTAACGACCCTGTAGTTAAAATGAGTAATTACTCTTAGATGTTCAAATGAAAATAATAAAAGACAATGACTTAACAATACTCCTTCACTTGGAGACAAGACACTTGCAGACAAGACACTTGCTTCGGAGACTACAAAATATTTTTCTAGCATTCAGGATATGTTTGAGTGCTTTCCTCTGTAATTTTGTTAGCCTATGAGGTAGCCAACTGGGGCAGGCCTATAAATCCACAGACAAAAGATTCGAAGGACTTAAAAACTGAATTTATATCATTTTGAACAATCTGTTCTGTTAACCTCTACTGTCAAGAACTGTAATAACCTGCCTTAAACCTGTCCGTAAAGTCATTAATTCGACTAACATTCACCAAATATTTATTATGTGCTGGACATATCCTGGAAAAAAATGAAAAGAAGTGGGAACTCTAGTAATATAATTTAAACTAAGAAGTTTTGATATTTATACTCAATACTTTATCTGGCTTACTTCAATTATTTTTAAAAAGATGTAATTAGAATACTTGTTTTGCAACAAGTCCCAATACTCATAAAATGGATTAATTCATAAATATTTGCCATACCAATGACATATTCTACATATATAAGAAAAACATTAGAATCAAATAATAAGAGGACAATGTACATTAAAAGAGACTTAAAACAGGAGGAATAAATTGCTAAACTTGAAGCTATGCTTTTCCTCATTGATAAAGAGAGATAATATTACAATGTTGACCTTTTGGTGTCGATCAAATCAGTCAATCAAGATTTATCAAAAATGTATGGAGTCTCTTCCAGTATGGTGCTAGGACAACTGGATAGCAACATGCAAAAGAATGAAGTTAGACCACTACTTCACATTCCATACAAAATTGACTGGAAATTAATGACATTAACTTAAGCACTAAAACCATAAAACTCTTAGAAGAAAACAGGAGTAAATCTTCATGACGTTGGACTTGACAATGGATTGTTAAATATGATATCAAAAGCATAGGTGAGAAAAAAAATAAACCAATTTGACTTTATCAGAATTAAAACCTTTTATAAACCAAATGGAATTATCAAGAAAGGGAAAAGACAAGCTATAGAATGAGAGAAAAATCTGGCAAATCGTACATCTGATAATTTAATATGCAGAATATATAAGGAACTCCTACAACTCATCAAAAAAGATAATTTTTAAGTGGGCAAAGGACTTGAAAGTCATTTCTCCAAAGATGACCAATAAGATGACCAATAAGATACGGAAATATATTCAATATCATTATTCATGAGGAAAATATAAATCAAAGTTACAATGATATATCACTTCATGCCTACTAGGAGGCTGCAAAAAAAGAGTGAAAACAGAAACAGAAAAAGTTAACAAGAGCTAGCTAGCAAGGATGTGCAGAAATTGGAATCTTCAAAAACTGTTGGTGAGAATGGAAAATACTAAGTGAGATAAATCAGAGAAAGACAAAGACCACATGATTTCATTTACATGTGGACTCTAAAAAAACAAAACAAACAAAATAAAATGAGATAGACTCACAGAGAACAAAAGAGTAGTTGCCAAAAGGGAGGGGAGCTGGGACGGGGTGGATGAAATAGGTGAAGGGAATTAAGAGGTATAAACCTCCAGTTACATAAGTCACAGGGATGTAATATACAGCACAAGAAATATGGTCAATAACACTGTAATAACTTTGTATGGGGAGACATGGTTACTAGACTTACTGTGGTGATCATTTTATGATGTATGCAAATGTAAAATCATTATGTAATATACCCCCAAACTACCATAATACTGTACTACAACTATATTTCAATAATTTTAGGAAACTGCTGCTAGATCAACTGGATATACAAAGGGAAAATGAAATGAATCCTCATCCCTACCTTATACCATACTTAAAATTAATTTCAGATGGCTTACTGACATAATTAAGAGAAGAATAAAAATTAGGTTTCTAGAAGACAGCAATGATGGAATATCATCAGGACCTTGGGACAGGCAAAGGCTTTTTTAACAGGAAAGTGGAGAACATCGAAGCCAAGCAGGGTGAGAAGACAATGTGTACACAGGCAGTGGAAGGGTAGCAGCAGCCTAGCCCAGGGTGTTGGAGTCTGAGCAGGATGAGGAGGGTATCCCAAATGCGCAAGTAGTGGCAGCAGCCTGATGTGTTTTGTTAGATTTCAAAAGTGATAGAGAGAGTATCTATGTGGCAGTAGTAGTAGTCTGGCATGAAGTGTAGAGGCCTCAGGAGAACAAAGCAGAGATTATGTCTTGGATCTTGAACAGGGTGAGAAGGGTGTCCACCAGGGCAGTATTAGCAACAGGAGATTGCTGACACACAAGGAATTTTTGAACCAATATATAAATACATAAAGGATAATGGGAGAAAGATTCCCCGTGTCAGAGGAGTCACAAATATAGAAAGGGAGAAAATTAGCATGAAATCTATGGTTTTAGATTAGATTTGGAGGCACTGCTACGACTGCATAGTTTCCCATATATAGAGAGAGATAAATATAGAAATAAATGTGTATTTATATGTACATATATACCCTAGCTCTGTCCATAAAGAAGACCTGGGAGCAGTAACGTCTCAATGACAGAAACACTTAGCACTCAGATTATGATTTTTAAAAATCCATTCTCTAATAAAACCAAACCAAACCAAACCAAACCAAACAAACAAATGTAACATTTTGGAGAAATGGCCAATCCCAGCACTAGAGCCTAGCAAGTACAATGTGAGCATAGAACATTCTGCTGTGCCAGAAAATAAGGAGGTGCACTTAAAGAATAATGAGGGCATGACAAAGGACACTGAAGTCAGCTTGAAGGGCTCTTATCAGTCATACTGGAAACAATCTGAGACTCAAAATAAATAGTGATAATGATGGCATAAAACCCCCCTAAGGAGTTCCCACTGTGGTGCAATGGGCTTGGTGATATCTCTGGAGCACTGAGATGCAGGTTTGATCCCTGGCCTGGCACAGTGGGTTAGGATCCCACATTGCCACAGCTGTGGCATAGGTCGCAACTGCAGCTCAGATCTGATCCCTGGCCTAGGAACTCCATACGCTGAGTGGTGGCCAAAAAAGAAAACAAACAAACAAACAAACAAAAAATCCACTGAATAAAACAGAATTTCAAGAGTTTATACTTATATAAATGACAAGAATAAATGAAAAGAGAGGCGACAGCATTTCCTTACTGTATAATGCCAATTAAGAAATGGAGAATGATGGATTTATAAAATCATCATTTGGGCAACCATCATAGTAAGAATCCATTCAAGAAATATCAAAACATACTAAAACTTCCACTGCTGCTAAATGAACCTTCCTTTTCATTCCAATGGAATGAAGTTTGAATGGGAGACACATACACACACACACGCGCATCTCCTCTACAAATAATTGTTAATTATAGTAAGGAAATCTAGCAGATACTGTCTTAATCAAAGTTAACATCATCATAAATCAAAATCATGTGCTACTAGAAGGAACACAATAAGAATACATCACTTCTGCCCCTTCTTATCAGAGGTGCATAACTTGAACATTAAACATCAAACCCAAATTGAGTGATAAACTACAAAATAACTGGTTGTAGTCACTGAAAGTATCAAAGACAATGAGGTCTAAAGTTTACCTTTTTTTGGTAACTTCAGTTTTATTTCTTAAAAACAGCTTTGTTGAAGTATAACTGATATAACTAAAAATTGCACATAGTTATATACACAATTTGATTTGAGTTTGGATATATGCATATACCTGTGAAACAATCACCACAATCAAAGTAACAGGCATATCACCTATAAAAGTTTCATTATACCTCTTTAACAGTCAAATATTAGCTAAGTAATAATCAACTTTAACATAAAAAGACAAAGCTATATGCTTATATCAAATTTCAAGGCCAGGCACAAAAATTTCCTCTATTAGGCATTTGCTCTCCAAAACCTTTTATGATCATAAATTCTTTAATATTACATTTAAGCCTCACTGTAACATTGGCTCTGAGCCTCTTCTAAATCTATCCCCTTTTGATAGGATCCTTATAAGATCAGAATACCATTTAAAAAAAAATCCTAAAGGAGTGGCTCAGTGGAAATGAACCTGACTAGGATCCATGACGTCGTTTGATCCCTGGCCTCACTGAGTGGGTTAAGGATCCAGTGTTGCTGCGAACTGTAGGTTGCAGACGCAGACACAGCTCAGATCTTGTGTTGCTGTGCGTGTGAGGTAGGGCAGCAGCTTTAGCTCTGATTTGACCCATAGCCTGGGAACTTCCACATGCCATTGGTGTGGCCCTAAAAAGACAAAAACAAAACAAAACAAAAAACTAAAAAATTTATACTATCTGAATCCAACCCTCTCTCTATAGGGCACTGAACAAGTTCTTTGAAAAGGAACATATACCCCTGCCTGTTCCTTAGAAAGGCAAATAGTGCTGAGAAAAATCTTCAAAAACAAAGGCATATCAACACACACTATTTCCTAGCCATATCTGATATCCAATTCAGACAACAAAGAATCACAGAACAACAAAATAAGTAATTTAGTTCATACGAAACAAAAACACTGCCCTAAACAAATAATATATAATCAAATGAGAAATAGCACAGATGTTAGATCTGCTAATAGAGTACAATGAAAAGAGGATATTTTGAGTGCAGGATTACAGTATAGTAAAATTCTGGGGAGCTGTATAATAAGATTCTAAATTGGAAAATGTCAAAATTAAGACATATAAATAATGGGGCAGCAACACAAAGTAACCATTATATTTGAGTTTTTATAGAAAAGGAATTCAGCATAAGTGTTTTGAACTTGAAAAATCTTACATACATACTTTATGAAACAATATGACCATCATGTTATCATCCTTTTTCTACTACACTTGTATTACTCAATAGAATCAGTTCCAAAGAATTTTGGTTTTGTTGAAATCTTGACCATGTGACTAACACGTCTCAGTTGTTTCTATCCATAGAAACACCATGGAATCATTAGCCTCTGAGGCTGCCTTCAGAGACTTGTTTCCATGACAACAGAGGCTATAATATTAACACTGTCTCAAAAACACTGAAGAAAATTATAAATTTCTATAAAATAAGTTGGATTGTACATATTTTAAAAGTGCTTTTTAATGCCAGTATCAAACTGACAGCTTTCTGAAAAATATTTTAACTGATTTGCTTTTAGAGACCTTATTTATCCATGGCTTCACATTTTAAATTTAATGTAGTATCTTAAAATTATGAAATCAGCTTTTAAAAAGAATTTGATAAAAAGTAGTCTGAAGCCTCATTAGGTAGAGCTACATACTCAATGTGTACTGTACATCTACAACTATGACTATGCACCAACCTCTTTCATTTCCATTCATTCAACAAAAAATGAAAAAAAAAAAGACAGAGGGCCTCTACCTTTATTAAATCCCTTTCTGCTTAAAATAGCTAATGTGGTTTCTATATGTTCATGTGAATCCTAACTTATACAGAAAGAGACAGAAGGAACAATGAAGAGGATGTTATGATAATCCAGTTGAGAGGTGAACAATGGTTTTAATCAAGTGTTGGATGTGAAAATGGACATGATTAGGCAAATACAGATGAAATTTGAAATGTAGAATTGGTGTATCTGATGAATGACAGAAGTTGGGAGAAAGGACTATTGAGGATAACACCAATAATGGCCACTAAAAATTATGTTTTACATCATAGTTAGACCTAAGCATAAAAGATCTGCAAGCCTTTTTGAACACATTTTAAACTTTTTCTCACTTACTTTCTCATTTATTAAAACAATCATTACAGCATAAGATGAAACTCTGAAGTAAACTGATACCATAATACCAGGTAATTAATTATTGTTCATATCTTACATTGATGTTATCTGAATGGGGAAAACTGAGCTTAGAATATACACAAAGATTCATAAAGACTAAATAAATTTACATATTTAGGGAAATAGAATAAATGAATTTGCAAATCTTTTGTTATCAATATCTTAGATAATGAAGAAAAATAATTACCCACATGCTACTCTTGGTCAATAAGGACCTTATTTTGTTTCTATGTGGCATAGTTAAATATTTTTAATACAAGTTCCTTTTTTAAAGATCTACTATGCAGTAATAAGTTTCTCTGAATAAATGTCAAAGAAGCTATCTAAGAGGGAAAGAGAAACCAAGGAAAAAACCCTGCAAGCCTTTTACATGTTTATAGAAGGATAAAATACAGCACAGTAGATTTATCAAAATTCTTTTTGGGAATCACTACTCAACAGGGGTCCAGAACCTTCAGAATAAAGGTGTTTTTCATTGCTTAGATCTGGTTCTTATTTGGTTCAAATGCCCTTTTTGTCATAGTTACTGCAAATATGTACCCTCAACATAAACCCCCAAACATGTTATTTGAACCAGCTGTATATGCCATCCACGTCATAATTATCTCCGAAGCAAACAGCAATAAAACTAGATATATTTTTAAACAAATTACTAAGGGATTAAATATAAATTTTTTATTTTAAAATAACAAAGAGGAGACAGGAAAATATATCTAGTGATTAACCTAGTATAGCAACATGGGTACAAATCTATTAGTTAACACAAGAAAGAACATTAAGTTCATGAATCTATTTCTGCTTTTAAGATTCGTGATGTTTTAACTAAGGGATTATCTATCATCCCTTTATTACAAAAAGCTGGTATTCTATCAGTATTCAGCTTATCCATTTGTATTGATAGAAGGATGAGCCAACCATCAATAAAAGTTAAAACAGATCAAAAACTTGGATTTAAAGATACAGTTACATAATTAACAAATGGGTATGAAACTACCAACTGCAATATACTCCCCCCGCCAGCACCATTTTATTAGAATATGGCTACAGAACCATGCACAACCATGGACTTCATAATTACTAACCTAAAATGGGCCTTTAATGCTTCCTAGTAATTATTCATTTATCCTATTCTATTCATTCTTGTTCAAGTCTGTAATAATTCAGGCCCTTGTTATCTTTCTGAAGTTATTTTCTACTATTTTCCTCATATTCTAACCATACTCTGGCCTCAGATTCTTTTATTTTTTCTCTGCCTAGAATGCTCTTGCCCCAGATATCCACATGGTCCAATTTCATAATCTCTTTCATGCCTTTACTCAAATATCATCCTCTAATTAAAAACTCTCTTATTCTATTAACCTCATCCCCACCTCCATGATATATGCACAAATATACACATATCCCACTGCCTTCTCTCTTTTTACCTTTTCTCCAGCATATGACATATTTTAGTTAATTACATTTATTGTCTGTCTTCTCTTCCTTTAATATAACGTCTGTAAGAGCAGGGATTCTTGTTCTGTTTAGTCTTATATGCTTGGTGCCTAGAATATTACTGAGTACACAGGAAGTATTTAAAACATATTTGTTGGATGAATGAAACCATATGACTGCCAAAAGAGACTGATTTCATCAGCACTCTAAAATGAAAAAGTGACTCAGGGAAGAGATTGTGTACATCTTCCCCTCCAGCCTTTTCATGCTGTATTCATAGCAGATATTGCTAAAAGATTCTGTGTTCTTGGGCAGCCACTACCAATCAGAAAGTGTTCAAGATGTTCTACCATTTGGTAACCTTAGATAAGTTTCAAAATATAAAAATTCCAAAAAGATTGCCAGTTTCATGTTGTTCTCTAACAATAGCTAGTTGCCTAATGATATTCTATTTTAAAATAAACATATTTAAGAATTTTTGCTCAAAAGATTTTCACTTCTTTTAAAAACTATTAGGAACTAAATCTCACTGACAGTTCATATTTAAAACCTGTGGTGAACTTCCTCCAAAATTCTGGGCTCTACTAACATTAACTTGGTCCCCAGGTCTGTCCCCAGTGGTAGCTGCTTTCTGTTGTTACTATCTCTGTTTTACCTTGGTGTTCTCATTTTTTTTAGTTCTCCAATTCCTTTTTAACCACGCCTCATATTACATTCTCTTTGTTAAAAATGATTACTGTGATTTTTGTTTTCCTGGTAGATCCAGCCAAGGTTACCAATGCTCTTGTTAAAACATAATTATCTTTCCGTGATGAGTTTGGTTCTCTGTATCTCCAGATTCCTCGCTTAAAAGGCCGGAATAGTTTGTGGGACCAATGATGATGGTAGTCATGAAAGTAGTGATAAAAATGATGATGATGATAATGGGTACTTTACTGATGTCAGGTATTACAATAAGGGCCTCACATGTACTATCTCATTTAATTCTTACTAAATCTTGATGTACGTAACTTTTTCATCCCTGTTTTCTGCAAGCGGAAGGTAATTTCTTCCAAAGCGCCACAGCTAAGAGAATATTTAGTATGGTTGAAGCAATTAATTCCTAAGGTTGGTATTCATCTTTTTCTTCTGCCTTTCAAAATACTTTCAAACTGATTATTTTTCAAATCTATAATACTTTGATATATTAGATGGTTCTACCACGACTAGTTAAATACAGAAAAACGAATCTGGGATGTGTTTTGATTCAAACTGCAGATTGTAATCTTCAGTTATTTTTCTCAGGATCAACAAACATTTTCTAAGGCAATCAATTGGTCCTATTCTGTCATAACAATAATTTCTTCACACTCTAGAGCTGGCTGAGTCAATAGTCATAGTTTAGATTTCACAAATACTGAAAATATTTAGGGTTTACTAATAGACAAAGAATGAATAGGCAAGTCTCCTGTTAAGGGGCAAGGGGGAAAAAATCTTTTAAAGAAATCTATCTAGGGGCAGAAAAAGTTGTATTTAGGCTTTACTGCTTCCAGATCATAGCAGTTGGTTCATACTTGCACAAAATAGGTCCAGTCTTTGTTGATTGATTTGCATATGCCTGTAAAATTATCACATCACTTGGTTTATTTAAAGTTTGTGAAACAGGGTGATAATTGTAGGCTACTGTTCTCCACATGGTCTGAACAACTATTTTTACCTTTATTAAAATTCTAAATTTTGATATAAAAATGAAGGACAGAAAATGTTACTGAAATCATAGCAGCAGAAAATACAAAGAGTAACACAGTGAAAGATCTTTAACGAAAATGATACCAATTAAAATTTTAACAATAAAAATTTTAGTTCTTCATATGTTAAGAATATGTGCCTAAATTTTTTCACAGAGGGCTTCAAATTACTTTTGAAATATACACGATTTTATAAAATCCTGTAATGCAGACTCGCTAATTTAAAGGCCACAGTTCTACATAAAACTGGGCCTGGGAAATGTATAGTAGCCAAATCATATTTAGAAGTTCCAAACTTCCTTGTTCTCATCATCGGATTAAATGCAAATAAACATATATTAACATTTGTTTATTCATTCAACAAATAGTCATCATGTGCATTCACCATGCTAGGCACTGGGGATACAAAAGAAAACATATATTCATACTACCAGCTCTTGTGAAGCTGATGTTTAGCAGCTGGTATTAAACAAATCATTACCCAGTTGATTACTGAAATACAGTTGTGATAAGAGGTATAGAGCACAATTCTCATGAAAATAATGCTTGAAATACAGGGCAAATTGTTCTGCAGGCTGAATCGCCTATCCTGACCCCACAGCATGTGAGCAAGTCATTTTTCATCACTTTTATTAATATATTATTTTAAAAGTTAACTCTAGGGAGCTCCCATCGTGGTTCAGTGGTTAACGAGCCTGACTAGTATCCATGAGGATGCAGGTTTGATCCCTGGCCTCCCTCAGTGGGTTAAGGATCTGGCATTGCCGTGAACTGCGGTGTAGGCTGAGCTCTGATTTGACCCCTAGGCTGGGAACTTCCATATGCTTCACCTGTGAAAAGACCAAAAAAAAAAAAGTTAACTCTGAAATTACATATAAATATATAAACACATTTTTATATATGTATTAACATAGAAATATATAAATTGCAGCTTGTAAAATTTCTTCCTTGACAAAAAGACAATCTAACAATCATGACACTATATTGAAGCTTAAAGATGAATGCAACACACTTCCTATTTATAAAGAATTTATGTAACAAATTTCACTTAGTTCTTCAAACTAATCCACCTTAAGATATCAATGCTGTTCTTTTAATAGGACAATTAAATAGCCAATCTAATCCACCTTAAGATATCAATGTTGTTCTCTTAATAGGCTTTTTTTTTTTTATAGCAGTTTTAGGTTCACAGCAAAAGTGAGCTGAAACTATAGAGTTCCCATATAACCTCTGCCCACACATCTGTATTGCCTCCCCATTATCAACACTCCCCACTTAAGCTATTCAGTGTACAGTTGATGAACCTACAGTGACACACCATTATTACCCAAAGTTCAGAGTTACACTAGGGTTCACTCTTGATGTTGTACATTCTGTGGGTATGGAACAAATTTATAATGTCATGTATCTACCATCACAGTGTCATACAGAATAGTTTCACTGAATTAAAAAATCCTTTGTGCTCTATTCATCCCTCCTTCTTCTCTAACCCTAGCAACCTTTTTACTGTCTCCATAGTTTTGCCTTTTCCAGAATGTCATATAGTTGGAAGCATACAATATGTAGCCTTTTCAGATTGTTGCTTTTCACTTAGTAATATATATTTAAAGTTCCTCCACATCTTTCCTTTTTTTTTTTTGTCTTTTTCTAGGGCTGCATCTGCGGCATATGGAGGTTCCCAGGCTAGGGGTCTAATTGGAGCTGAAGCTGCCAGTCTATGCCAGAGCCACACCAACGCTGGATCTGAGCCACGTCTGCAACCTATGCTACAGCTCACAGCAACGCCAGATCCTTAACCCACTGAGCAGGGCCAGGGATCGAACCCGCAACCTCATGGTTCCTAGTCGGATTCCTTAACCACTGAGCGAGGATGGGAATTCCTCCATTTCTTTTTAACACTGAATAATATTTCATTGTCTGGCTATAGCACAGTTGATTTATCCATTTACCTACTGAAGTTCAGTCATCTTGGTTGCTTCCAAGTTTTGGCAATCATGAATAAAAGCTTCTATAAGCATTTGAGCACAAGTTTTCATGTGCACATAAGCATTCATCTCATTTGGGTAAAAAACAAGAGTGTGACTGCTGAATTGTATGGTCAATCTGATATTTTTTAAAAGCTTATATAACCACTGTAAACAATTACGTTGTGTTTAATCTTCAACTTTATGCGTTTCTAAAGTGTCTGGGTATACCAATAACTAGATCCCAAACATCATTTAAACATATTTTTGAGTAGGTATTCTTTGGGTGAAAAAGAAAACAATTCATTTCCAAATCTAAGTAATGGTATTAATTTTACAAAATGACTGGCCTTTGAGTAGGAAATTAAACTTGCCAATGAGCAGCATCTCACAACCAGTATAAGAGAATTTTTATCCTAACTTTGATTACTTGCTTAATCAATACTCAAAGAGACTATTTCTACCCATTCTCCTTGAAACTATCCTACTATCAGACTTAGATTTCCAAAGTAGTTTAAGAGGATTGTCTACTTACTCTCTATATATTCTAGTTTAATACAAAGGCATTATATTGCTGAATATAGGCAATTTCATCCCTTAGAGGTGAAGAAAAAATACATATATTTGATCATTTCAAAATACAACTATCATTAGGCATGAGGCCAAATATTTCAAACATAGAGATAAAAAGGTTAGGCCAATTCATGTTGGTCCAAGGTGGAAATGGCTTGGTGTGACTAGTTAGGCCTGCTGCCCAGTGGGAATAATAAGATATAAACGGTTATAAATGATGTACCATATGTCTGTTTGCCTAGGAGGTCTGTATTTATGCCTGCTGTCCTACTTTATTTATTACCAGCTCCCTCTTCCCATCTAAAGTACTCCAAGTTTGATCTAGTCATCCTAGTTATAAGTAAACTGAATAGTGTCTCTCCTCTTATCTCTCTGCCTGACCTCCTCATGGGTTATTTCTTTCCATAAGGGTAAATAAGAAGAGAATCATCAGGATCAGTATAACACTAGATAAAGTGTGATTATGCTTCACAGAAGGTCTAAGAGAAAATCCAGACAGATTAAAAACTTATAAAGAATCAGGTAGTATTAAGTGCTATTAAGAAAAATATTTTAAAAGGTAAGAAGTCAGTGATGTCTGGAGTGAAGGAGTGCCTGCTACCTTAGACAAGAATCCAGGAAGACCCTCTGAGAAGATTAAAAGATGAGCAGAAATCTGAAGGAAGTAAGGAAATGGACTATGAGGATATATGAAGAAAGAATGTTCTAGGCAAGATTAAGGCTCTGAGAGGGCCACATGCTTGATATATTTGAGGAACAGGAACAAGCCAATGTAGCAAAGGAAAGTAAGAGAGGGAGCAGCAGGAAATGGGATTAGAGATACCACCAGGGGCTAGATAATAAAGGGCCTTTTGGTCTATGGTAAATAAGGATTTAGGATTTTATAAATTGAATTGGAAGCCATGAGAGGGGTAAAAACAAGGTACTGACAGGAACTGACATTCTGTAAGGATAAAGAATGCTGGCTGCTAGGTAAAGAACAAACCAGTGAGAGTAAAGAATGGAGACGGGGGACTAGATAGATATTTACTGCTCTAGTTCAGACAACAAATTAAATAATTTGAATTTAGTAGTTGTAGAAGTGGTGAGATGTATTTCTATCATAATATATTCTAAACATTAAACCAAGAGAATTTCCTATTGCCTGTGGAGTAAAGGAAAATAAATAGAAAATAAAAGGTTATCTTCAGCCTATCAGTGACTTGTACACTGAATGAATAAGATGGGAGAGAACAATAAAATTAGAAACTCTATTTGTGACATGTTAACTTTCAGATACTTATCCAAGTGGAGATACTGAGTAGGAGAGCTAGATATACAAGTCTAGTGTACAGGGATCAGTTCTGAACTAAAGATATAAATACTGATGTTATTTAAAGGTACCTGGATGAGATCATCTGAAATGTGAATATAAAAGGAGCAAAGTTCAAGGTCTGATGCCCGAGTCACTCTAACAATAAGTAAGTGGTAAGAAGATGAAGAGGATACTGCCAAGGAAATTGAGGTTTGGAGAATATCAAAAGAATGGTGTTCAAGAGTCAAAGAAAAAAAGAATTTAAAGGAGGGAACAGTCGGTTGTGTCAAAAGCTGTTGTGGGGTCAAGATAAATGAAAATGAAGAACCGGTCATTGGATTTGATGGTCCATAGCCCAAAAAAGAGTTTTTTGGTTGGTTGGCTGTTGCTGCTGCTGTTGCTGTAGTTTTGTGGCCACACCCAGGGCTTGCGGAAGTTCCCAGGTGAGGGATGGAACCTGAGCTACAGCAGCAACTAGAGCCACAGCAGAGACAACACTGGATCCTTAACCCACTGAGCCACAAATGAATTCCCACTGGCTGGTTGTTTTAACGAGAGGTACTACATTGGGTATGCATGCTAATGGGAATAATCCAGTATGGAGGGAGGAACAGATAATGCAATGAAGAAAAGGGATTATTTAAGAAGTCACTGAATACCCAAAATGAGTAACATCTAGCACAGAAGTGAAGGGTGAGATTGAAGAACACAGATGGATCATTTATTTTAACAGGATGGAATAGAGAATAATACCATCAACTGAAAAGGAGGGCCAGGAAACAGGTACTGGAAGTTTAATGTGCAGCTTTAGAGCTGATTCAGAGGAGAGAGAGTTGCAATTAACCAATTTGGATCTTACCAATGAAGTGAAAGAGGAGCAAGAGAGTTCAGATCATGAAAGGCTGTATTTAGAGTTAGGGACCAAGGAATTAGAGCAAGACAAGAAGAGAAGTGAGAGCACAAAAGAAGTGATAGAGGCTGGCTAGAGGTCTTTAGAGGATAAAAAAACCAAAAAAACAGAAAAACTAGTGGGGGTGGTGAGCTGAAAAGAAAGAAAGTGCTGGTTCGAAATGCTTGCAACGGAGATTTTTAAGTGGTACAGTCAATGGTAATGAGGTCATGAATAAATGAACTGCACTATCCTAAGTACTGCAATTGCTATTTATCTAATTCGAATTTATCAAACACTATCAAAATCAAGCAATTAAAAATATGATAAAAAACAATAATGGCTGCCAAGCACTATTCTAAATATGTTACATACATCTGATCACTTAATACCATTAAGTCAATTAGGTTGATGCTATTATCTTAAATTTGGGGACAATATATTCTATACAGAGCTCTAAAAATTAAATCCTTTATACTCCAGAATGTACCAGTTTAGGACAATAATATCCTTTTTAGATGAATTAACTTATTTATTTTTCTGGTATCTGAACACTGGGTATCTCCTTGTGTTTTCCTGTATTTTAACTTAGGACAGAGTTTTTCCTCTGAAAAGCAGATTAATCAACTCATGGGGCTAATATTCATTCCTGTTAAAATTTTACTGTCCCACTTCAATTATGATAAGTCATCATGTCTGTTCCAATCATTCCTAGGAAAAGGATTTTGCTATTTTCAGCTCAGTTTGGCAGTCACCTGTCTGGGGGAGGGGGAAATTCTATTCTGATATTTATAATGATTCCATGTTAGGGACTTTGAAGCTTTCTAAAACATGGGAACAGTGCACACCTTTAAAGCGACATACCATGTTACAGCTGTTCAAAGTTTGTATGGCTCCTATTCTTATTAATAAACACTAACATCATTAAGTAGATAAAAGTTTTTACTTAAGAGATAATCAAGTAGCAAAGTCTAGATTACTGTACTAGAGTTCTTTAAAATCCTGCTGAATACAAAAATTGTCTCTGAAGAGAGCTGCATACACTAAACAGGACAGGGCACACTGGCATCAAGAGATTCTAAATAGAATAGAAGGAATGCTGAGATGAGGAACTGAGTAGGGCTTGACAATGAGGAGACATTTTCTATATTATAATAACTATTCAAAGTTAAGAACATAAGTAGTATGAAGCCCCAAATAGAAAAAATTAGACCAAAGTAAAATAATTCGTAAGAAACTCATCTTAATTTACCATTAAAGAACAAACAAAAAGCCTCACGACATAAACTTTTGAGATACATAAAGCCAAATGACAAAAATTAGAGACAGTTCATAAGATAGTCTGAATGGCTATTATCACTGGGTAAAGATTCAAAGGGGTGAGGAAATCAGGTAGTACATGGGAGATTTGTGCAGCCTGAGGAAAATATGAAGAATGGAGGGGAAGAAAAGGAAAGTAGAGGAAGATATGGGCTACTGTGAAGAATTACAGGCATTTATGACAGCAATATAGTGAATCTAATAAATACAGGTACCCAGGAAGTTTCAGATTAGGTGCCATATTTCAGAAGGCCATGAGCCAACAAGATTCCAGGTGAATGAAATGGAAATTAGTTAATAAATCAATTCCATAAACATTTACTGAGCACCAACTATATGGCAAGCCATATTCTAAAAGCTGGGGGTCTTGCATAAGTTTATAACCACTTGGCTTCCTTAATATTTAAGAAACAGTAATGACTTACTAATAAGTTCTACATATTATAGTAGGATCTGACACAAAATCGCTAAAAGTACCATGTATCATAGTTATAAGGAATTAGAATTAACCTTGCTATCAAATCTTACAAAAGAATATTTCTGACAATAGTGAAATAGGAGACTGGTTATCACTACTGATATTTATCAATCACAAGACAAAACACTATCATACATATATACTCATAGGTATATAGCATATGCTCACTAAGTTATGAAATTTCATTAATCTGTTTTGTTTATAACAATATACAAATCCTTTTGGTGCTACAAAATAAAACTGCCAGCATGAATCAGCAGATCAAATAGAAAAACATATTCTAGCATCAACTAAAATCTAAATATGTTTAGCATTCTTCTTCAGTCCTATTATATTATACCCTGTAAAATGAATTCCAGTGAGTTACATCAAAAGACTTGGATATTTAAAATACCCAACTCATCAGTAAGAAAAATGACATGTTGGTACTCCAGATCAGGAGAAATAAAAGCTAAAACTCTAACCTAGTGTTTACATTTGTAGAAATGAAATTCAAAGGTAATAAAAGACGTTTTTTATTAAGACTTTTTTTTAATTAAGTAATGAAAGATGTCTGAAAGATATAATCTGAGCCAAATGGGAGGAAGGTAAAATTTTAAATGGTTTTGAAGGATCAAATGCAAATAGTTCCTATTAACATTCAATTTTAGTGCAATGAATAGCAACTTTTTGGCCCAACTCCTAGGCAACTATAATGTCATTCCATGGTGTCAAAAGTTTTATATGTGAACTATTTTGCTTGTTTTTTATTTGTATGCCCTTTATAAGATAAATTATATATCAATAGCTGTGTGTATATAAAGTTTTTAACATTTCTTACTGACAATAGAAAACATCACTTAATATTCATCTATAGTGAATAACAATGCCAAGCTTTAGTCTCTGTGTTCCTTTTTGCTATATGTAATCACAGTCAAAATCAAGTTAAGTTACATTCTTGGTACAGTGGTCAATCTAAGAGTTAAATCAATCATTGCTCCTGAATAAGTTTTGATAATAACTAACCTCACTGCCTACGTAAAAACAACTGATGACTCTCCCTACCTCAATAATTCAATTTTTCTCCAACATGTAAGAAAAACAAGTAGAGTATTTGTACTTAAGAAATTTGTCATTATTTAAAAATAAAAACTACTGAAGAACAATTCTAGTAATCAAAAAGAAACTAGTGACATTTACTTTTTATGCTGCTTCTAATTACTTTAAAAAAAAGATTTTTTTAAAAAAAACAGGCCCTAAGGTATACATTTTAATTTAAATACTTGATATAAAAGAACAACAGCATTCTCATCTTGTTTTTAAATTAGACTAATTCTTATCCTTTCATTTTTACTGAAGTTGAATGAATCTCTATTTAAAGATGTTTTAAAATACAAATATTCCCTCAACCCTTTCCTTTAATATCAAATAATGGGCATTTCACTCAAATTATTAATTTATATTTTCCTCATATTTTCAGTACTCATTCTCAAAAAGAGGTGATTTTATGTGATTTTTAATTTTTTTTTTTTACTTAGGAGACTTTTAGGGTTTGCTTAGTTTCTTAAACTATCAATTGAATATTTGAAAAAATGTTCCTATAACCATGTAATTACACAAGTTTACTGCTTTAAAATTAACCCTAGATAATATATTTATAGAAATGGAAGGATTCATTAAATCTCTTGAATAAATCATAATTTAATAACTTTAAGATATTAATATATATAATAGCCAACTGTATTCAATTTAATCTGTTTTCAAAAACCAGAAAATAAAAATATCTCAAGTTATCTTCTATTTCTTTATGATAACAATCTCCCTGAGATTATCTAATGACATATAAAAGCTAAACAAACAAGTATTCTCTTTGGTCAGACATCATTCTTTATAGCATTTAACATAGTGTGAAAATAAAGAGACAAGCATTAGTAATTTACATTAATTTATGTTTGAATGGCTTTATATTTTTAGAGAAGTCATTCAACAGAGTCTAAGACTGTTTTGTTTGGCATTACATAAGAGCAAAAGGGAAAATATTTTTGTTTCCCCTTTAAAGGTAAAGACCTGCATAGATGGACTGAAAATGTACATCTCTGCGCATTCTAGGTTTCAGTGCATAAAACTCTATGTTTTAATGATAAGAAATCATTACTAACACATTTTTCCAAAGCAAACACAAACCAAAATATACTGAATATAATTTCAACAAGTTGTAGGTTACCTGGGTGGAGCTGGTGGCTACCGAGATGCAGTCAATAAAGCTGTGTCTTCGAGTGAAAAATGCAACTATCTGCTGCCAGCGTGAAGGTTCTGGCTCAGCCTGCAGTTCATCTGATGAGCCCTTTTTTGCCCAGTGTTTCTGCTTTGGGCCTACTGAGCCATGGCTAGAGCTAGTATTGCCTCCTCGACTGGCGCGAGAGTACAGAAGTGTGTTGTTCCCGAAAATGTAATTCATCTCTGCTGCCCTGCAGGTGGTTGCCAAGCAGTCTTACTTCTCTACCAGCTGCTGAGTGGTGAATGATCGGTAAAAACTGCAGCTAGAATTACAGCAGCATCACTTGTAGATCATGGAAAATAAAAACCTTGAAAAATGATGCTCATTTTCTCTGTAATTTCTTCCCATGAAAGAGCTTGTATCTTCCCTCTGTACCTGTGAGCTGTATGATGGCTGAGTTTATATTTGCAGACAAAAAAGACGGCATAAGGTGGATTTCTTTTTCATGATTATTTTTTCACCAGCGTCTGCAGGAACCAAAAGCTGTTCTTTTGTTAGCTGATAACTAGACGGACTGAAATCCAGGAAGTGAGGTCGATTAGCAGGTAAAGAAGGATGTTATAAACACTGGACTACCAAGCCCCTTTGGGGATGCCTGATTTAATGCACTGGGTGGAGAAACCCTGGATTACCAAGTTTCAATCACAGTCTGAAGTAAAATCCAATGGCATCTTCACTGCTTAAATAAATTATAATTTTGAACTGAATTTAAAAATACAAGAGGATTCTCTCTGCTAACAGTTCTGATTGTTTAAAATAATTTTACTAAAGGAGCCTTTTCATTCACATACAAATTTCTACGTAAGGAAGGCACTTATATTAAATAGCACTAAGGTCTTAAGAAGTACTATCTACATTAAACTCTGAGGATCTAATGATGGAGAGAAATCCATTTGGAATGCAGCATGATCATTTTATGTAATACATTGGTTTTAAATGCTTTGAGTCTTATGAAGGAAACAGAATAAATAGCAAAGTAAGTATTTGGCTTCTGGAACTTTTGTGATAAAAACAGTTAAAATCAGCAGCATCTCTCTGATATAAACATTAAGATTACAAAATTAATAATTTGTAAACTGCAAAAAATTTAAAGTTTTTTTTTTTTTTTTTAAATATAGCCTGTAAAACATCTTTTATCCAATGCTACATAAATAATACTCTGGTTCACAAAATACTACCATTTGATTGCTAAAGAGATACTTTCTGACATCTTATATCTCTGTGTTTCTCAACACAGTAATCCACCTCAGAATCACCTAAGGGCTGGTCAAAAAATGCAGACTGGGATCTATTATAGCACAGGGAACTACACTCAATATTTTGCAATAACCTATACATGGAAAGAATCTGAAAAATTATATAAATATATATGTTTAAATGAATCACTGTGCTGTACATGTTACAACTAACATGACACTGTAAATCAACTATACTTCAAAAAAAAAAAAAATGCAGACTCCCCATCAGAATTTTTAAGGGTAAGAGAGATCTGGGAATTTTCTTTTTTAAAGAGCCCCCTAACAGACTCCTAATCACCCTCAAGTTTGAGAACCAGATTCCTAAGTGTGTCCTTTTAACACTATGCTACATTAGTATATAATACAATAAATGGTCATTTAAAAATAATATATGAATAAAAATGCTATTTGATCATTTACTGATAGTTGAGTAATTCCATTTTTAGGTTGATATAAGCACATCCTAATTCCCAACCTCAGTCATGAATATTTTTTCAGATGGGGACTGACAAAATTTTTACTTTTGTCTACTAGCACCAACTAAACGCAGCCTACTAGAAAACAGTATTGGCAAACTACAACCTCCAGGTTTACTGTAATTCTCAGTTCACTAATAAAAGATGCCAATCTTGTCTCTATGATTCCATCTGTAATATATAAGAGCATACCCAACAAAGGCTGAGAGTCATGTGGGACTCTCCTAGGAGGAATATGTTTTAGGACCGATTATTGTGAAGTTTGGTGCTTCTTCCCAAGGACTGTGCAGACAGTAGCTGGCAGTTTTATGGCCCTACATGGATTGGTCTCATCTATTTGGGAGCAGGGGAATAGAGGAAAACATTAAGGGTAGGCAGAGAACTAAGAATCTTCTCTGAAGGAAAATAATAAAATCTCCTAAAACAAATTTCTATGGACCAGGCACTTAATAAAGAACCAATTAATGTGGTTTATACAAATGCTGTAGTAATTGGTTTGACTCCTGAATATGTGCCTTGATCCATATATGTTGAAAACCCAGGGCTAGGGGAACTCGAGGACTGATAAAGATTCTGTTACTCTGGATTGGTATGGATGAGGAAATTGAAAACAAATGTCAAATGCAAATATCCTACTCAAGCTGCAAAAGTACCAACACAGATGGAATAGTAAGCCATTTGTGTACAGTGACTGCTTATGCTAGAGCAATATTCCAACCCCCTATATCCCAAGTACGAGGAAGAAATCTTCCCAATATGGAAATTTCCTATTCAAATCCACTGACATCAAGAAAGCAACTATCAGGGAGTTCCTGTCCTGGCTTAGCGGTAATGAACCTGACTAGTATCTCTGAGAATGTGGGTTCCATCCCTGGCCTGGCTCAGTGGGGGGGTTAAGGATCTGGCACCGAGGGCTGTGGTGCAGGTGGAAGACGCAGCTCCTATTCGACCCCTAGTCTGGGAACCTCCACATGCCATAGCTGCAGCCCTAAAAAGCAAATAAAAATCAAAATAAAAAGAGGAGTTGCCATTGTGGCACAGTGGAAATGAATCCCACTAGTATCCATGGGGTTGTGCATTTGATCCTGGCCTTGCTCAGTGGGTTGGGGATCCAACATTGCCATGAGCTGTGGTGTGTAGGTCACTGATGCTACTTGGATCCCGTGTTGCTATGGCTGTGGTGTAGTCCAGTAGCTACAGCTCCAATTCTACCCCTAGCCTGGGAACTTCCATGTGCCATGGTGTGGCCCTAAATAAATAAACAAAATAAATAAAATAAAATAGAAAGCAACTTCGAGTTTTGAGAAAGGCTTCTTTATCAAAAAGGCCTCATTACCTGAGCTATAGAAATCTCAGGTCATCTTATCTATTGTCCAGGAGTCAATACATGCATACAAAACCATGTATGACCTGACTGGGAGGCAGAAGGCAACCAATTCACTGAACTCTGCATTAGAATAATCCTATTCATGTAGCAGAGCTAAAGGATAAATACAATTTCATTAAAACAAATTTTAAATTCATTATAGAACCTGCAAAGTCTATTTAAAATAGTGAATTTTAAAGAATACTGCACAATGCTAAAATCACCAAAACAAACACTATTAACATTTTAATATGATATATAAAGAATTAACATTTATTTTCTGCAAAGGCTCTACCACTGAGCTATCCTGCAAGCCTAACATTCTTTTTTCTGTATAAATTTTTCTCTTTCACAGAATGATAATTATCACCTATAGCTGAATCTGAACAGGAGAAAGTATAAGTAAGCTTAAGCACATCCATTTAGTGGATAATTACATACTTAAAATACGATTATACAAAATTTATGATCATAAGAAATGTTTATAACACTAAATGGAAGTAAAGACAGTTCAAAAATTTATACAGGATAGGCCCTCAATTATTTGTACACCTTTCCAAACCTGCACATAAACCTGGAAGTCCTGAAGTATAGTAATTAAGGCAATGACTAAATAATCTTAGTGAAAATTTTTAAAAGAATCAGAGGAAAAACAATATTGAAACTCTAAAATATTAGAAAAAAAATTACTGGAGTTCCCGTCGTGGCACAGTGGTTAACGAATCTGACTAGGAACCATGAGGTTGCGGGTTCGGTCCCTGCCCTTGGTCAGTGGATTAACGATCCAGCGTTGCCGTGAGCTGTGGTGTAGGTTGCAGACGCGGCTCGGATCCAGTGTTGGGGTGGCTCTGGCGTAGGCTGGTGGCTGCAGCTCTGATTCGACCCCTAGCCTGGGAACTTCCATATGCTGTGGGAGCAGCCCAAGAAATGGCAAAAAGACAAAAAAAAAAAAAAGAAAAAAAATTACTAAGTAACCACAACGGCAATGTACAGTAAAAGAAACCTAACAAGCATTTTCCTTATCCTTTTATCACTATGGTTTGACCTATTAAATCTTAAAACATGTAACTGCACTAAGACAATACTAAACTAAGAAGACTGATAACATAGACTTGTTATTTATCAAGAAAAACTGATCATATATAAACAAATCCCTGCTATATGAGCACCATCTAGTGGTCAAATTGTATGCAAACTGTATGTTCAATTTAATACATGCAAGAAAAAAAAAGATAAAATCCAAAATATTTTAATATGTTCCAGAGATGTGAAAACAAAGTTAATTTCAAAAAGTACTCTGGGAGTTCCTGTCGTGGTGCAGTGGAAACGAATCCAACTGGGAACCATGAGGTTGCAGGTTCCATTCCTGGCCTCACTCAGTGGGTTAAGGATCCAGCATTGCCATGAGCTGTGGCGTAGACCACAGACGAGGCTCAGATCTGGCATTGCTGTGGCTGTGGTGTGGGCTGGCAGCTGTAGCTCTGATTAGACCCTCACCCTGGGAACCTCCATATGCTGTGGGTGCGGCCCTAAAAAAGAAAAAAAAAAAAAAAACAAAAACAAAAGAAAACAAAAGTACTCAGTATGTACTCAAATTGGGAAAGATTCAATTCCTGCAGCATTGAGTACAATAAGCATATGTTTGCTTATATCCATTCTTCTGCTACCGCCATTTCTCACAATATTTGAGAACTTGCTACCAATTGCTACTGGTGATTTCATTTGATAGTACTCTTAGTACTACTGGATGAAATGTGTCCAAGTTAGAAGATATATTTATTTTAAATGATTATTTGCTCACATAACCTGTGTTGTCCTCAGGCTCTTAACTGTGTTTACTTGATATATATTAGTTAAAATACAATTTTCCTTATCACTGAAGAGAAAAGCAAAACATGAACTTTTCAATTTATTCATTGGCCATTACAACATCCCATACTAAGCCATATATCATCTTTGTCACTTCATCTAGATTTAAATCTATTTTGAAAAAGGCAAAGGTTTTACTTGTTCAATTTACTGTTCTGATCATTTTTCCTAATTCTGACATCATCTTCATTTTTAGGTATCTTAACATTATTCTTATTTGTACCATACCACTATATTCAGAACTGTTTAAATTCTAAACTTTAAAGATTCTTATATACCACAAAAATTTAACCAGTGTCCTTTTCTTCCGCATTAGGATTTTCACAATTATATTGCCATTTTCTTTCGTGAAACTGTCTAGCATGGCAAGAAACTTCCTTTTAAATCATTATTACTTTTAGACTTATGTCTGGATAAAGTAACTTTCAATTACCATCTTATTTAATTTGTTATTTCAGTAATCAGAATCACCACCAGCACTATAAGAACCTGATTATTTCACAGCATGTTTCATGGTGGCAAACCCTTCAGAGGACCACTCATCAGCTCAGGATCAAGGTCCTTCACACCTTATCCTCATTTCCTAACAAGCACCCTAAACATCAGCTATAGTAGCATGAACTTTCCGGCATTTTTACAGTTTCCTCCAACTATCATCTTCCTACTGACTTATTTTCTCCAGTAACTGCCTTCTCCTCTGAAATGGCATCCTGTATACATCTTTCAACACCTTGTCCAAATGTCTTTCTTTTTTTAGCTTATTTCAAGAATTTATTTTTTCATGTTACTTTATACTGTGTTATAACTATCTCTCCATAAAAATATCACTGAAGTTAACTTTTTAGCATAGATGTTTAATGAATGTTAAATGCATGTTATTTGAGAAACTAATATTCTAACAGTTGATTTTTAAAGCAATCATCTGTTAATCTTTTATTTATTTATTTTGCTTTTTAGGCTGCAACCACAGCATATGGAGGTTCCCAGGCTAGGAATCAAATTGGAGAAACAGTTGCCAGCCTACGCCACAGCACACCAGATCCTTAACCCACTGAGCGAGACCAGGGATTGAACCCGCAACCTCATGGTTCCTAGTCGCATTCTTTTCCACTGCACCACAACAGGAACTCCAATCTTATTTTTTTTATTATTAGCATGTATAAGAAATGTAAAGAATAAATAAACCAGTGCCTAGTTTACACTCTATTCAGCAAAGTGCTACCACTCAAAAACTATTTTTCAAATTAAAAAAATAATTCATATACTGAATTCTATGTACAGTACAATAGTTATTTCATTCCAAAACACAATACTATAAAAGTGGAAAAGCTCCCTATTAGCCTTTTTTTTAAAAGAAGAATATCCGTTGTGCTCAGTGGGTTAAAGAACCTGACATATTGCCTGTGAGGATGCGGGTTTGATCTCTGGCCTCACTCTGGGTTAAGGATCTAGCATTGCTGTAAGCAGTGGCATAGGTTGCAGATGCTGCTCAGATCTGGTATTGCTGTGGCTGTGGCTATAATCAAACCCCTAGCCTGGGAACTTCCATATGCTATAGGTGCAGCCGTTGAAAAAAAAAATAAAAGACAGCTAGTGGTAACCTTATTTGTGTGTATTTACATATATAGGTATTTTTTGGCTGCACTTGTGGCATGCGCTTCCTGGGCCAGGGTTCTAAACTGCACCACAGCTGTAACCAGAGCCACAGCAGTGACAACACTAGATCCTTAACCCACCACATGGAGCTTCCTCTTATTTATATTTTATTTAAAAAATACTTAACCATTGAGATTCCTAAAACATTTGCAATTATATGTAATAATCAGAAAGACATTAAAACTTGCCTTCTTGTTACTTCAGGGAAGCAGTGTGGGAAAGGGGTGAACAGGAATAAGGAGGGGGACAAGGTAAGAACTTTCAAGTTTAATCATATAGACTTCAGTATTATTTATCTTTGTTTCTAAAGAAAGATAATTATTGTAATTTTAAAATATTTGGCTATGAAAAAAAATTTGCCTTCTTACATCAAAACAAAATTTTTTAAAAAAAATCTGGTTTTCTAACATAAAGTTAAAGTGACCCTAACCGTTTTTCTATTACTCTACCTCAATCCTATGCTATCTCATTCCTCAGATTTTAATCTATGAATGAGATAGGAGAAGCAGGAATACCCCAAGTGGGGCAGCTTCAATAATCCTTAAATTACAATAGTATTAGAATACAGTCTTTCAAAAATCTTGCCTATCAAGATTTCTAACCAGCAATTTGACTTCTGGAAATCTATACTAGGAACAAAACCCAAATAAATCTTTTTATGCTCCAGGGTTATTCACTACAGCCCTCTTTACAGAACCAAGCAAAAATGGAAATAACAAGTAGTGGAGACCAGAACTGTTCATCAAACTATGGAACAAATATACTACGTAATATTATATATTAAGTTATTTTATTTTATTTTCGTCTTTTTGTCTTTTTAGGGCCATACCCACAGCATATGGAGGTTTCCAGGCTAGCAATCTAATCCAAGCTGTAGCTGCCGGCCTACACCACAGCCACAGCAGCATGGGATCCAAGCCATGTCTGCAACCTATACCACAGCTCACGGCAACATTGGATCCTCAACCCACTGAGCAAGGCCAGGGATTGGACCCGAGTCCTCATGGATGCTAGTGAAGTTCAGTAACCACTCAGCCACGACAGGAACTCTTATTACGTTATTTTAAATTTAACATGGGAAAAGGTGTAAAACAAGTTTATAATAGGAAAAAAACTTACATTAAAAAAAAGTAAGATGTAACCTATGATTTAGAAACAGAAGAAAGAGAAGTTAGATAATTTCTTCTGCTGGAAATGACAATCCCTATATATTTAGTCCCCAGATATAAATCAGAGAGCCATCAAGCCAAAGGGGGAACTACAATGATGTCACCCAAATGATCTACTTAATCACACCAGAATAATATTTATAAGCTCATTTATAAATGTTTCAGAGATTGATGCTGTTAATACCTTATAAAAGAAAACAAAAGGAAAAAGAGCAAGAGGATGGAATATAAGGATGGATGAATTCAGCTGCTTTTCAATGAGACCAGTTGAATTATTACCACAGTACACTAAGATGCATTGATGTTAGGACTTTCTTGATCTTACCAAAGTTTATCAATAAAGATACGCATATAAATATTAAAAACTGCCACTTCGCTAAGGCAATAGTAAAACACCAGCAACTGTAAGATGTACATCAAATTTAGAAAAAAATAAAAATGTGAAAAAGGTGTGTTTTATAACTGATGGTAAAGGATACTTGATTTTATTTTGCTTTTTCAGGGCCACATCTTCAGCATATGGAAGTTCCCAGGGTGGGGTTGAATTGGAGCTGAAGCTGCTGGTCTACACCAAAGCCACAGCAACTGGGATCCAAGCTGCATCTGCAACCTACACCAAAGCTCATGACAATGCCAGATCCTTAACACACTGAGTGAGGCCAGGGACTGAACCTGTGTCCTCCTGGATACTCGTCAGGTTTGTTTCCACTGAGCCACATGGGAACTCCAGATAAAAAGGATATTTTTATCTCAATAAAGTACTCCTTTAAATAAGCTTCTGTCAAATTTTTCTTTAAAAAAAGCTGTGGGGGACATAATCCTTTATCATGCAATAATTAAAGGTATACAAAGGACAACTGCATTTTTAAAGCAGATACCAAAAGAATCAGGCAAAATTAACTTTATTCTCTTATAGTGAAGAAATCACTAAAAAAAGTCAGATTAAGGAAGCAAGTTAAGAATCTTAAAAAGTAACAATGTTTTCTCTCTCAATAACTGGAAATATTTAAGTCTCACTGCAGAGTGAGGATTAAATAAAGAGATGTGAGAAATTTACTTTAAAATACTTCAAGACAGGCAGAGATATGTGTATGGTGGTTCAATTACATTAGGTTCTACTGTACGGCTTCTCAACAGTGGCTGTCCACTAGAAACACCTGGAGAATGCATAAAACTCCCTAGGGCCAGACTGTACCCGACCAATTAAATCACAATCTCTGAGATGGCACTCACTAACCATTTTTAAAACATTCTCAGGTGGTCCCAATGTCCAGCCACAGCTGAGAACCATTACTCTACGAGCAGTCAGTTATTCTAAGCAGGAATTCACATTCCTAGACTGGTCAACTAACATTTAATTATATAGTAAACAGCTGCTATAAGATTTTTCGTATATACACCAAAAGTTTTCCCAATTAATGAAGTGGGCTTTCATTGGTGAAATGCATTGTATTCAGTTATACAAATGGCTAAGTTAATACAGAAACACAATCCATTGTTGCTTTGGGAAAGAAAAGTCTCTGAAGAGGATTATACTCCCCTTATGGATGTCGCTTTAGGTTTAATTCCTAAATGCCTGAAATTCCGGGTAACAAAATCTTGTCTCTGGAATATCGTTTTATTTGCCTGGAGTGGGCATTTCATGCAACAGCAGAGAGTTGAGGCTTTATCATATCTAAAAAGGCTATATAAAATAGTTTATGCAATCTGGCTTACTGTCTGTTTAAACGTCTGCTTGTGTCAGAATCTACATATCTACAGAATTACCTACCAACCACTCAAGAGACCTGAGGAGTTAGAGGAGTTTGGTTTGTGGAAACTGGCTTTGGATAGTTTATAACAATCATAATCACCAGAAATTCAAAACATTAGAAACAAAAAAATTAGACACACCTTGGAGGGTTTTTCAACCAAAGGAAAAAACAGGTTTTATTTATTTTTAAATTTTTTTTGTCTTTTTGTCTCTTTAGGTGCGGCAAATGGAGGTTCCCAGGCTAGGGGTTTAGTTGAAGCTGTTGCTGCTGGCCTACACAAGAGCCACAGCAATGCCAGATCCGAGGTGCATCTGCAACCTACACCACAGCTCACGGCAACGCCGGATCCTTAACCCACTGAGCAAGGCCAGGGATCCAATAACCTGTACTCATGGTTCCTAGTTAGATTCGTTTCCTCGGCGCCATGATGGGAACTCCGAAACAGGTTTTATTAATTCAGTCAAGAGAAAATAGGCACGGGCTGATAAGAATAGCATATAAAGCAGGAAAGAATGCTTGGAATTCAAAAGTTCTAAGGTTCTTATATTCAAAATGAGGGTAAAAGATTCTTACTGAGTTTGGATTTTTGTAAGCTAAATACATGGATTAAAATTCCTAAAAGAAATTTCCTAGGATAACCATTAAAGAAAGAGAAACAGAGTAACTTCCAAGCTAATAAGAAGGAAAAGAAGAGAAAATAAAATTTAAAAGAAGACACAAAAGGAATAATTGTCTCTTATGCTTAAAAATTAAGAAACATACTTCTAAATAACTCATGTGGCAAAGAAAAAATCACTATGAAAATAAAACACTATGTTTGAATGATGGAAAACACTGTATATTAAAACTTGTGGGATGCAGCCAAAGTGCTATTTTAAGGAAAATTTACAAACTCAAATACCATCAGAAAAGGCTGATAATGCAATAAGCAGCCAAGCTGAGAAATTAGGGGGGGGGGAACTCAAAGAGAATAAACTTAAAGAAAATAGAAGAAAGTAAAACAGTACTGGTAAGAGAAAGGGAAAAGATAAAAAGAAAACTGTCTCTGTCACTTACAGCCAATTAATTATTCTTCCCTGTGTATCTCTTATTTAGCCTCTCAAGGAAAGATCAGATTGCTTCTGCCAAACACAATCTTTAATTAATATATATGCCTATCCATACATTTACATTTATATAGGTACGTAAACATGTGTCTATATGCATGTATACCTGTGTATGAAAGAGGGTGGGGGGCGGGGTGACAGCACATGTGGGAGGGACACAGAAGAATATATTTTAAAAAGACATGGTTCTTTGAAATTGACCTTCTTTTGGAAAAAATGATCATTGTGGAAAAAATGCAAAAATAAAAATATTAGGAATGAAAAAGGGGCTCTACCTAAATATGCTACACACATAAAAAAGCAGGATGTTGAAAATATTTTGACATATAAAAACTATTAGTTGAAAATCTCAATGGTACTATATAACCATTGAAAATTTTAACCAGTATATGAAATCATTCCTAAAAGAGAAGTACAAAACCCACTTTAAGGTTTACTAGTAAGGAATTATTTCTCTATATAATACATACATATAACAAAGAATTAGTATCCAGAATATAGAAAGGAATTCCACAAATCAGGACAACCCAATACAAAAATGAAAAAAAAATCTTGAGAGTACGTCACAGAATAAGAAACCTGAATGACGAATATCATCAAACAGTGAAATGCACATTACAATCACAATGAGATATGACTTCAAATCCAAAACAGCAGCAAAAATAACAATGCCAAATACTGATGAGAATAAAGATCAATTAAAACTGTTACATATTTTGCTACTGAAAAAGTAAATTATACAACTACTAGGAAAAGAATCTGGTGTTATCCACGAAGATGTGTATATAAACCTATATTTTTAACAGCATATTTTATACTAGTAATAATATGAAATATGAAATATGAAATAATGTGAAATAATACTACATCCATCAAGAATAAGGTAAATTACAGTATATTCATAAAATAGAAAGCTCTATAGTAGTGAAAATAATGAATCTTGGGAATATAATGTTAAGCAATAAATGAAAGTTGAGAGCATATGCAGTAAAATTCCAATTATATAAAATTCAAAATGGGCAAAAGAAACAATGTATTGATAAATATGTGAAACTAGGATTATGGTTATTTCTGAAGAGAGAGACAAGGTGATGGGATCAAGCAAAGCCACACTGGACTTCAAAGATAATTGTTAATGCTCTTTTTCTGTATTTACACATTTTTTTAAGTTTAAAAATATCTCAATGTGGATATCTGAAATATAATAGTTTAAAAATAAATAAATAAATAAATAAAATTAAAAAAAATGAAATATAATAGTTATTTCCTCAATGAGAACTTCTAGGCCTCAAGGTAATATCACTAAAAAAAGTTCATTTAAAAAATATATTTTAAAAATGGTTTTAGAATGCTAACATATTTTATGAAATTCCTTATACCTACAAAAAACCCAGAAATAATCAAGGGGGGGGTTAATCCTACATGAAAGAATAGTTCTCTATGAGCCTGAACCATAAATTAGTAAAAAAAAAAAAAAAAGTAATAATTAATAACAAGATGAAGTTATTATCTTACCTTTATTGGTGAAATATGAGAGTGGGAAACAAATCCATGGACATTCTCAATTTCTGAAAGGTTCTTCTCTGAGACATGAACTAATTCTGGACCTATCACCTCATTAGTGATTTGTGGTGAAATGTGGTCTTGAGGAGGTGTATCTTCATCCTGATATCGGTATTTCTGTAAAGTATACATAATTATTAAATATGAGGAAACTGTGAAAAGCAATGAGTTCAATTCAATGATGATTTTCATAACTACTCAAATCCTCAACAATATTTACCTATGTAAAAAAAATATTTTACGGTTTAATACATAAAAAGAGAAATGGTTCTACATTTTAAAGCCATACCAATACTTAAAACCAATTCCTTTTACAATAGCATAAAAATAATAAAATAATCAGGAATGAACTTAAACCAACAAGGTGAGACATTTGTGCAAAGAAAACTACAAAACATTACTGAAAAAAACTAAAGACAATAGAAGTGAATGGAAACACATTCCATGTTCATAAACTGAAGATTTACACAAACAAAAAAAAGAGGAGTTCCCACTGTGGCACAATGAGTTAAGAATCTGACTTCAAGTGGCTTGGGTCACTGTGCAGGTGTAGGTTTGATCCTCAGCCCGGAGCAGTAGGTTAAAGGATCCAGCATTGCTGCAGCCGCAGTGTAGGTTGCAGCTGTGGCTCAGATTCAACCCCTGGCCTGTGAACTTCCATATGCCTCTTGCGCAGACATAAAAAAAAAAATTTAAAAAGAACAAAGTTGAAGGACTCACTCTTTTTCATTTCAAAACTTACTACAATGCTACAGAAATCAAAGAGTTTGGTACTGGCATAAAGACAGAGATACAGACCAATGGAATCAAAGAGAGTCCAGAAATAAACCCTCACATACACAATCACATTATTTTCCACGAGGGTGCCAAAACAATTCAATAGAGAAAAGATAGTCTTTTCAACAAATGGTGCTGGGTAAACTGGATATTCAAATATAAAAGAATGAAATTGGACCCTTACCTAATACTATACACAAAAGTTAACTCAAGGTGGATCAAGGACCTAAATGTTAAGGCCTAATACAATAAAACTCTTATTATCACAGGAACTCCCCATGAAGCAAATATAACATAAAGGCTTCATAGGGAGTTCCCATTGTAGCTTAGCTGGTTATGAACCCAGTTAATATCCATGGAACTCTTAGGAAAAAAACATTAAGTATAAATCTTTGTGACCTTGGACATCTAGAATACAGGCAACCAAAGTGGGGACGGGGAGGGGGAGATAAATTCAACTTCATATAAATGAAAAAAAAAAAGATCATCAAAGGACACTATCAAAAAGGTGAAAAGATAAACCACGGAATGGGAGAAAATATTTGCAAATCACATATTTGATAAGGATAATCACAACACAGTACATAGAATAAGTACCTAGTAAACATCCAGAATACATAAGGAACTCAACAATAACAAGACAACCCAATTTTAAAATGGGCAAAGGATTTAAACAGACATTTCTTCAAAGATGATAAATGAATGGCCAATAAGCATGTGAAAAGATGTTCAATATATCAGTCATTACAGAAATGCAACAAAACCATAATGAGATATGGTTATAGCCACTAGGATAGCTATAACCAAAAAAACAGACAATACATGTTGGCCACATCTTAAAGAAATGGGGACCTTCAAACAGTCCTGGGATGAATGTATGATGGTACAGGCATCCTAGAAAGCAATTTGGCAGTTCCTCGAAAGATAGAGTTACTATATCACTAAGCAACTCCTTTCCTAGGTATATATTCAAGAAAATTGAAAAAATACATTTACACAAAAACTTGTACACAAATGTTCATAGCATCAGTACTCATAATAGCCCCAAAGTGGAAACAATCCAAATGTCTATCAATTTATGAATGAATAAACAAAAATGTGGTGTATCCATATAATGGATACTTGGGTGTAGAAATGTAGAAAGAGATTAAGCATTTTTACATCATATAACATGGAACTTTGATATTATGCTAAATCCAAGAAGCCAGAAGTAAAATGTTACATACTGCATAATTCCATTTGTATGAATAAATCAGAATAGGCAAATTCATAGAGCCAGAAAGTAGTCTAGTATTTTCCAAGGACTGGGGAGAGGGGAAAACCAGAATCAAGAGCTCATGGGCATGGGGCTTTTTTGAAGGAGTGACAAAAAACGCTCTGGAATTAGTTACTGTTGATGGTTGCACAGCCTTATGCACAGAACTGTATGCTTTAAAAGGGTGAACGTTATAGTATATTAATACTCTTAAAATTATTATAAAATGATGGATTACACATATTTGATACTTTTTTGTTTTTGTTTTGTTTTGTTTTTTTAACAATCACACCTACAGCATATGGAGGTTCCCAGGCTAGGGGTCTAATCAGAACTACAGTTGCCAGCCATAGCCACAGAACACCAGATCTGAGCCATGTCTGCAACCTACACCACAGCTCATAGCAATGCTGGATTCTTAACCCACTGAGCAAGGGCAGGGATTGACCCCGCAACCTCATGGTTCCTAGTTGGATTTGTTTCTGCTGTGCCACGATGGGAACTTCTATTTGATTGATTTTTAGTCCATTAAAAATATTCTTTTTGAAGCTAAAAGTGTCTTATCTCTAGCCAGTAGAAATCATTTAATTTTCTGAGTTCCCTTGTACTTGGAACCTTTAAAAAAGTCTAATATGGAGTTCTCATTGTGGCTCAGCAGTAACAAACCCAACTAGTATCCATGAGGATGCAGAGTCAATCCCTAGCCCCACTCAATGGGTTAAGGATCCAGAACTGCCATGAGCTGCAGCACAGGTCACAGACACAACTCGGATCTGGCATTGCTGTGGCTGTGGCATAGGGTGGCAGCTACAGCTCTGATTCAACCCCTAGTCTGGGAACTCCCCTATGCCACAGGTGCAGCCCTTAAAAAAAAAAAAAAAAAGAAAACAAAGCCTATTACACCATATACAGATGCCGAAAGGAAAACTCTATTATTTATCAATGATTCAAAAAAAGGGATTCCTTTGGTTATAATAATTACATAAGGAAGTATTTCCAAGTAGCTTTCAGGGCTCACCATTACATTAAATGCAGCAACATTCATCTGTATTTCTTATTACCTAAAGATTGATCTCAACCTTTTTGCAAAATAATTTTAACACCGAAAATTTCACATAAATACTTTGTTAACAGAGTTAGAATGCATAAAACTAAGCCTCCTACAAGGATGGGTCAAACATAACTTATCTAGCACTTACATGAGAAAACAGTTATAAAATAGGGATGAAATAAAAGGACAGGACAAAAGAGAAAGGAGATTTTAAAACGATTTTAATAACAGCATTCTAAATATACTTCCCCATCTTTTTTATGTTTTATGGTATCCTTAGTATACAGACTCCTACTATCTTTAATCTAGAAAATATATACAAGAAGTAGTCAGACTGAAGAATACAATAACTGACACAAAAAAAATGCATTAGAAGGAATCACAGCAGACTAGGTGATACAGAATGGGTAAGAATCTGGAAGACAGTAAAAATACTACTAGTAATTTAAAAAATGAGAACAAAGAGTTCTATGGTGAAGTGGATTAAGGATCTGGCGTTGTCACTGCACCTTGGGCTGCTACTGTGATGTGAATTTGATACCTGGGGCCTAGGAACTTCCATGCCACAGATGTGCTAAAAAAATAAAAAATGAAAAAGATGGTTTAAGGGATCTCTAGGGTAATACAGAGAGTACCAATATTTGCATTACAGAAGACACAAAAGGAGAAGAGAGGGAGAGAAGTGGGTCAAAAATGGACGTGATGAAATTATGACTGAAAACTTCCCAAACCTGAAGAAGGAAATAGATCTTCAGATACAGGAAGCACCAAAGGTCCAAAACAAGATGAACCCAAACAGACCTATACTAAGACATATCATAATTAAAGTGGCAAAAATTAAAGAGGTAATTCTAAAGGCAGCAGGAGAAAAACAAAGAGTCACATGCAAGGAAATCCCTATGAGGCTATTAGCTGAATTTACTGCAGAAACCCTGCAAGCCAGAAGGGGGGAAATGATATACTTCAAGTGCTAAAAAGGAAAAACCTGTAACATAGGACACCAGCAAGATTTCATTTAGAATAGCAGAAGAGATAAGAGAAATTCCTAGACAAGTAGTAAATGGTTAAAGATCTTCTCTATTTGGAAAATAAAAGGCTTTAACAAGAAGTGTCTATAGGAAAGGAAAATCCCACAAATAAAGGTAAATATTTATTAAAGGTTAAGGATCAACCACTTAAATAAGATAATATGAAGAGTAAAGAAAAAATATAAAAACAACTATAACTACAATAATCAGTAAAGGGATAAAAATGAGGATATAAAACAAGACCTCAAAAACAAAATGTAGAGGAAGGGAGTAAAAAATGTAGCTCTCTTACAATGTGTTTGAACTTAAATGACTACCTGTTTAAAACAAGAAGATCTAGTTACAGGTCAATATATATGAACCCTGTGGTAACCACAAACCAAAAACCTACAACAGACATACAAAAACTAGAGAGAAAGGAACACAAGCATATCACTAAAGAAAATAACCAAATCACAAGGGAAGAAACTAAAAGTAGAAGAAAATACAAAGAACTACAAAAATAACCAGAAAACAAGCAACAAAAGACAGTAAGTACATACCTATCAATAATCACTGTAAATGTCAATGGGGTTGATTGATTGGATGAAAAATAAGGCCCATCTATACACTGCTTACAAGAGACTTACTTCAGAGCTAAAGACACACAGAATGAAAGTGAGGACAGGGAAAAAAATATTTCATGTAAGTGGAAACAAGAAAGTAAGACAAAATAAGACTCTAAAACAAAGTTATAATAAAAGACAAAAAAGGACATTATATAATCATAAAGGGAATAATCACAAGAAAAAGACGTAACACTCGTTAACACATATGCACCTAATATAAGAGCAACTAAATACATAAACCAAATATTAACAGACATAAAGGGAGAAACTGACAATAATACAATAGGGGACTTTAACACCACACTTACATCAATGGATAGATCATCAATACAGAAAACTAACGAGGAAGCAGTGGTCTTAAATTTTCAGTTGAATTTAATAGATATTTATAGGACATTTCACCCCAAAACAATATACATTCTTTACAAATACAAATAGAACCTTCTCCAGGATGGATCACCTGCTAGGCCACAAAACAAGTCTCAACCAATTTTAGAGGGCAGAAATTATATCAAACATTTTTTCCAACCAAAAGATTATGAAAACAGAATCAAATACAGGAAGAAAAATGGGAAAAGCCAAAACAAGTGGAAACTAAACAACATGTAACTAAAAACTGAATAGGTCAATGAGAAAATCAGAGAGGAAATTGGAAAATACCTTAAGGCAAATGGAAATGGAAACATAATAGCTCTAAGAGGGAAATCTATAGCAATACAAATACCTCAATAAACAAAACTCAGAGTTCCCACTGTGGCTCAGTGGTAACAAACCCAACTAGTATCCATGAGGATGTGGGGGTCAACCCCTGGCCTTGCTCAATGGGTTAAGGACCTGGCACTGCTGTGGCCTGTGGTGTAGATTGCAGTGCAGCTTGGATCTGGTGTTGCTGTGGCTATGGTGTAGGCCAGCAGTTACAGGTCTGATTTCACCCCTAGCCTGGGAACTTCCATATGCCGCAGGCGTGGCCCCAACAAAAGACAAAAAAAAAAGAAGAAGAAAAGAAACAAGAAAACTCACACAACCTAACCACCATTCAAAAGAATTAGAAAAAGAACAAAGCCCAAAGTCAGCAGAAGAAAGGGAATAATAAAGATCAGAGAGAAAAAAAAAGAGGCAGAAAAAAAAATAGAAGAAGATCATAAGCCCAAGAACTTGTTTTCTGAAAAGATAAACAGAATCAATAAGGCTTAAGCCAGATTCAGCAAGAGAAAAAGAGAGGAACAAAACAAACAAACAAACAAAAAAAAAGAAGGTGAAACGATTGATCACAGACACAAAATATCGTAAGTGCATACTATGCAAAATTATATAAGAATGCACAAATTTCTAGGAATGCACAATCTTCTAAGAATGAACCAGGAAGAAACAGACAAAGTGAACAGTCACTTGCAGCGAAATTGAATGTGTGATAAAGAAAAGCTAATAATACCTATCCTTATCAAACCAATTCCAAAAACTGAAGAGGACAGAACATCCTCAAATTTGTTCTATGAGGCCACCATTACCCTGACACCAAAACCAGACAAGGATACTCCAAAAAAACAAAATCACAGGTCAATTCTTTCAGATTAATATGGATGCAAGAAAATCTATAAAAATAAAATTATCAATCCTATTTCACAATATATTAAAAGAATCAGACAGCAAGAACATGTGGAATTTATCCCAGGGATGGAAAGGTGGTTCAATAGTCATAATTTAATCAATGTGATACACCACATTAACGAAATAATAATAAAAAAAAAATCACATGATCATCTTTTGTTTTCTTTAGGGCTGCACCCACGGCACATGGAAGTTTTCAGGCTAGAGGCTGAACCAGAGCTGTAGTTGCCAGCCTATACCACAGCCACAGAAATGTGGGATCCGAGCCACATCTGTGACCCATACCACAGCTCACAGCAACGCTGGATCCTTAACCCACTGAGTGAGACCAGAGATCAAACCCCTCATTCTCACAGATTCATTACTGCTGAGTCACAACAGAAACTCCTCCCTTTGCTGATTTTAATCTATATCCTTCACTACAATAACTCATAACCATGAGTGTAACAGCTTTTGATGAGTTCTCTAATTCTTCTAGTGAATTATTGGATCTAAGAGTGGTCTTGGGAACCCCTAAACATGCACTGGTGTCAAAAGTGAGAGTGGTCTTGGAGACTATTCCTGAACTTTACAAGCACTTACAAGTAAATTTACAGGTTTAAATGCTTAAACTAAAGAAGAAGTTTTAAAATTAATGATGTAAGGATTTATTTCAAGAGGCTATAAAAAGAAGACTAAAGAAAACCCAAAGAGAAAAAAGGAAAATAATGAAGAGCAGAAATCAATTAAATGAAAACAAACAATTGAGAATATTAGCAAAGTCAAATATCACAAAAATGAGTAAGTCCTTTTTCTAGACTCCTAATAGAAAAAGAGAATACAATCACCAACATCAAAAACAAAAGATAAATCACACTTAAAAAAACCTACAAACCTTTTATTTATTTATTTATTATTTTTTTCTTTGTAGGCCACACATACAGCATATGGAAGTTTCCAGGCTATGGGTCAAACTGGAGCTGCAGGTGCTAGCCTATGCCCCAGCCATAGTAACACTGGATCCAAGCCACATCTGTAACCTACAATGCAGCTTGCTGTAACGTCCGATCCTTAAGCCACTGAGTGAGGCCAGGGATCAAACCCACAATCTCATGGATACTATTTGCGTTCTTAACCCACTGTGCCATGATGGGAACTTCCTAAAAAACTTAAACTTTTAAAAAGAAAGTAATTACAAACATCTCTAAACCAAGTAATTCAACAAGTTAAAATCAAGAAATTCCTTGGGAAAAAAAAAAAAAAAGCTTTTATTTATTTATTTATTTATTTATTTATTTTTAAGCAGAGGAATGACTCAGTCAGATTCATGCTTTTTTAAGTTAATTAATTAACTAATTTGCTTTTTAGGGCCACACCCATGGCATATGGCGGTTCCCAGGCTAGGGGTCTAATTGAAGCCATAGCTGCTGGCCTATGCCATAGCCATAGCAATACCAGATCCGAACCATGTCTGCAACTTACACCACAGCTCACGGCAACGCCAGAATTTTAATCCACTGAGTGAGACAAGGGATCAAACCTGCAACCTTGTGGTTCCTAGTCGGTTGCATTTCCACTATACCACGATGGGAACTCCAAAAAATGCTTATTACCAGACACTATATTCTGACACAATATGAAAACAGTAAGTCTGAGGGACCCCATATCTATTAAAGAAACTGAATTTATTAAAATCTTCAGAGAAGACTCCAGGCCAGATATGAATTCTATTAAACATTAAAGAAGAACACTTCTTTAACATTTTAACGTAAATTCTGTAACACTTTAACACACTTAAAAAATTAAGAAATTTTAACACATTTTGGACTTCCTGTCATGGCACAGCAGAAACAAATCCAATGAGGAACCATGAGGCTGCAGGTTCAATCCCTGGCCTTGCTCTGTGGGTTAAGGATCTGGCATTGCCGTGAGCTGTGGTGTAGGTTGCAGACACAGCTCAGATCTGGCATTGCTGTGGCTGTGGCATAGGCCAGCAGTTGTAGCTATGATTCGACCCTTAGCCTGGGAACCTCCATATGCTGCGGGTGCGGCCCTAAAAATGCCAAAAAAAAAAAGAAAGAAAGAAAAATTTCAACACATTTTTAAACATTTTAACACAAATTCTTTTAGAAAATAGAATATTTCGGAGTTCCTGCGGTGGTGCAGTGGTTAACGAATCCGACTAGGAACCATGAGGTTGTGGGTTCGATCCCTGCCCTTGCTCAGTGGGTTAACGATCCGGCGTTGCCGTGAGCTGTGGTGTAGGTTGCAGACGCGGCTTGGATCCCGCGCTGCTGTGGCTCCGGCGTAGGCCAGCGGCTATAGCTGCGATTCGACCCCTAGCCTGGGAACCTCCATATGCCACAGGAGCGGCCCAAGAAATGGTAAAAAGACAAAAAACAAACAAACAAAAAAAACCAAAAAACAGAAAATAGAATATTTCCCAACTATAAGTCCAGCATAACCTTAATATTAAACTCTGACAAGGACATTACAGAAGAAAATGATGAATCAATATCCGCCACAAACACATGCAAGAATCCTCTTTAAAATTAACAAACTGAATACGAAAATGAAAATCCAAACAGTAATATATCATGACTAAATAAAATTTATCACAAGAAGACAAGGTCGGTTTAATATGTGAAAAAAAAAGGGTAATTCTACATATTAACAGAATAAAGGACAAAAACCAAATGATCATTTCAACAGACACATGGGAAATATATGACTCAATTTAACACCAATGTAGCAAACTAAAAATCCAGAATAATCTCAATCCAATAAAGGGCATATACAAAAATCTCACAGCTAATACATTTAATGGTGAAATGCTGAACATTGTTCTTATTAAGATGGGGAACAAAACAAAGGATTCTCATGCTTATTTCTATTCAATTTTATGCTACCCTAGCCAAGGCAATCAGAGAAGAAAAAGAAATGAAGGGAATTCAAATTGGAAAGTAAGAAGTAAAACTATCACTGTTTCCAGACGACATGATACACCTAGAAAATCCTAAAGACACTACCAGAAAACTGTTACAGCTCATCAATGAATTCTGTAAAGCTGCAGGACACAAGGTTAATAAATAGAATCTACTGCATTTCTATATACCAACAATGAAAGATGAGACAAATTAGGGAAACAATCCCATTTACCATCACATCGAAAAGAATAAATTACCTAGGAATAAGCCTACCTAAAGAGACAAAAGACCTGTACTCTGAAAACTACATGAGACTGGCAAAAGAAATCAAAGATGACACAAACAAATGAAAAGACAGACCATATTCTTGGATTGGAAGAATCAATACTGTCAAAGTGACTATACTACTCAAGGCAATCTACAGATTTAATGCAATTCCTATCAAATTACCAATGGCATTTTTTCATATAACTAGATCAAAAAATTTTTAAATTGTTTAGAAACACAAAAGACCCTGAATAGCCAAAGCCATCCTGAGAAAGAAAAATGGAGCTGGTGGAATTAGGCTCCCTGACTTCAGACTACTACAAAGCTATAGCTATTGAAACAGTATAGTACTGACACAAGAACAGAAATATAATCAATGGAACAGCATAGAAAGTCCAGAAATAAACCCACACACCTATGGTCAATTAATCTATGACAAAGGAAGCAAGAATATACAATGAAGAAAAAGACAGTCTCTTCAATATGTGGTGCTGGGAAAACTGGGCAGCTACATGTAAAAGAATGAAATTAGAACAGTCTCTAACACCATAAATAAAAATAAACTCAAAATGGATTAAAGACCTAAATATAAGACTGGATACTATAAAACTCTTAGAGGAAAACAGAGATCGCTCACTGGAATAAAACCACAGCAATATCTTTTTTACCCACTTCCTAGATTAACAAAAATAAAAACAAAAAGAAACAAATGGGACCTAAGCACCTTAAAAGTTTTTGCACAGCAAAGGAAACCATAAACAAAACAAAAAACATACAGAATGGGAAAAAATATTTGCAAATGAAGTGACTGACATGGGATTAATCTCCAAAATACACAATCACCTCCTACAGCTCAATATTGAAAAAAACAACAATCAACCCCATCAAAAAATGGGCAGAAGATCTAAACAGACAATTCTCCAAAGACATACAGATGGCCAAAAAACACACGAAAAGATGCTCAACATCACTGATTATCAGAGAAATGCAAATCAAAACTACTACTAGGTACCACCTTCCACCAGTCAGAAAGGCCATCATCAAAAAGTCTACAAACAATAAATGCTAGAGAGGATGTAGAGAAAAGGTAACCCTATTTCACTGCTGGTGGGAATACAAACTGGTGCAACCACTATGGAAAACAGTATAGAGGTTCCTCAAAAAAACTAAAAATAGAATTACCATTTGATCCAGCAATCTCATTCCTGGGCATCTATCCAGAGAAAACCATAATTGGAAAAGATACATGTACCCCAATGTTCATTACAGCACTATTTACAATAGCCAAGAAAAGGAAGCAACCTAAATGTCCATCGACAGAGGAATGGATAAAGATGTACATACATACAATGGAATAGTATTCAGCCATAAAAATGAATGAAAATGCCATTTGCAGCAACATGGATGGACCCCAAAATTACCATACTAAGCACTGTCAGAGGGTGGAAGACAAACATCATCATATGTTACCACTTTATATGTGGCATCTAAACAAAGGATACAAATGAACTTTCCTGCAGAACAGAGAGACTCGCAGACTTTGAAAAACTTTAGGTTACCAAAGGGGACAGAGGAGGTGGTTGCGGGCAGACGGACTGGTGTTTGGGACTGGTGTATGCACACCAACATATTTGGCCAACAGGGACCTGCTGTAAAGCAAAGAGAACTCTAATATTCTGTGGAAATAGAACCTGAAAGATAATGGATGTGCGTACATATATAACTGAATCACTTTGCTGTACAGAAGAAATTATCACAACCTTGTAGATCAGCTATACTATTAAACTTTAAAAATGAAAAAACAAAACAAAACCAAAACCCATTGCGTTGAATGTCCTAACCATGGGTAGAAGGTGTATAAAAGAAATAAAAAGCATAAAAAGTCAATAAGGAAGAAGTAAAACTGTCTCTCTCACAAATGACATGGTTGTTTACAGTGATAATTTACAATGAATTTACAAAACTACTAAAACTAATAGTTGAATTTAACAAAGTTGCAGAGTACTATGTTAATCAAACTATATTTTTTACATCAAAACCAAATAATTGGAACCAACACTTTCTAGAAATTCCATTTACACCAACTCCAAAAAAGATATAAATTTTCAGAATAAATTTTACAAAAGATATGCAATACATCTTCACTGTCAATTTTACACAATCACTAAAAGAAATTAAAACCTAGAGAGACATAACAGTTTGTGGGTTAGAAGACTCAATGCTAAGATGTTTGTTTTCTTCAAATGATCTATATATTCAATACAATCCCAATAATAATTCTAGCACACTTTTTGTAGAAAATGAATCTAGACTATAAAACGTTAAAAAGCAAATGATCTAGAACAGCCAAACCTAACTTTAAAAAGAACAAAGCTGAACACTACCTGATGTCAACACAGTGTGGAACTGGCCAAAGGGTGGACAGACTTAACAATGGAACAGAATAGAGTTTAGAAATAAATTCACACATTTGTGGTTAATTGATTTTTGACAAAGTACAATAGCAACTCAAAGAGGGAGGGAAAAAGCTTTCAACAACCGATGCTGCTACAACTGGATATTTATGTGGAAAAATATTAACATTGATCCTTACCTCACCTCACATGAAAAACTGATTCAAAAATGGATCATAGACCTACAAGTAAAATCTAAAACTATAAAACTTCTAGAAGAAAATACAAGAAAAAAATTGCAAACTTTGGGTAGGAAAAGATTTATTATATAGAAAACACACACACAAAAAAACCCCACAACGATAAAAACATTTGGTGAACTCTGCTTTACTAAAACTTTTGTTCTTTAAAACTGGAGTTCCCATTGTGGTGCAGCAGAAACCAATCCAACTAGGAACCATGAGGATGTGGGTTCTATCCCTGGCCTCACTCAGTGGGTTAAGGATCCAGCGTTGCTGTGAGCTGTGGTGTAGGTTGCAGACAAGGCTCAGGTCCTGCGTTGCTGTGGCTGTGGCGTAGGCTGGCAGCTGTAGCTCCGATTGGACCCCTGGCCTCAGAACCTCCATACACTGCAGGTGTGGCCCTAAAAAAAACAAACAAAAAACCCCACTGCTAAGGAAAGTAAAAGGCAAACTACAAAATGAGAGAAAATATTTGCAATAAATAAGTCTGACAAAAGATTCATTTGAATATATGAAGGTCTTCTGCAACTCAATAACAGGAAGACAAACTATCCAAGTTTTTTTTAAACTGGGGAACAAATTTATGTAATACTTCATATGTTAGTTTGCTAAGGCTACTGTAATGAAGTGTCAAAACCTGGGTGGCTGAAACAGTTTAAGTAACTGAAATTTATTATCTCACAGTTCTGGGTGCTAGAAGTCTGAGATCAAAATGTCAGCACAGCTGGTTCCTTCTGAGGGCCTGTGAGGAAGAATCTATTCCATGCCTCTCTTCTGTTTCTGGTGGCTTTGGTGGCACTCTTTGTAATTCCCTGGCTATGGGTACATCATCCAGATCTCTGCCTTTATCCTCATATGGCATTCTTGCTGTGTACCTGTCTCTTTGTCCCAATTATCCTTTGTTGTAAGTACACCATCCATATTGGATTAGCACCCACCCTAATGACCTTATTTCAACTTGATTACATCTGCAGAGACTTCATCTCCCAGTAAGGACATATTCTGAGATACTAGGGGTTAGGACTCCAACATGTTTTTTCGAAGGGGCAAATTAAACACATAACATTTTCTAATGGAAGAGATACTACTGTCAAACATGAAAAGAGGTTCAACACTACAAGTCATAAGAAAATGTAAAATAAAACAATGAGATACTACTGCATACCCAAAAAAAAGGCCTAAAAAAAATTTTTTTTTTTGAAAAGACAAGTGTTGGTGAGAATGTGGAGCAATTGGAACGCTCATACAGTTCTAGGATAGGAAAATAACCATTCTTATACCTAGGATATGAAAACAACCACTAGACATACAAGAGAAACAAAACTGTATGTCCAAAAATTTGTGCATGAAGATTCATATAATCCTTATTTCAAAATAGAGGGAAACTGTTAACCCAAATATCAATTAGCAGATATGGATAAAGAAAATGTAATACATCCACATAATGGAATGTACCTCTGCAATAAAAAGCAAACTAGTAACACAAGCAACACCCCAACTACTCTCAAAAGCATTTTACCCAGTTGGGTTAGACATGGACAACAGGGTTGTGGTTGCCAAGGGGGAGGGAGTGGGATGGACTGGGGCTTTGGCCTTAACAGATGCGAACTGTTACTTTTAGAATGGATCAACAATGAGGTCCTGCTATACATAGCACAGGGAACCATGTCCAATCACTTGCGATGGAACATGATGAAAGATAATATGAGAAAGAGTGTGTAATGTATGACTGGTGACTTCGATGTACAGCAGAAATTGACAGAACAATGTAAAACTATAATTTAAAAATTTTAAAAAACCAAAATCTGGATTTTTAACATTATCTTAAAAAAGATGTTTACCCTCCCACTCATAAAGAAATACATTTAAAATCTGGGAAGATAAACAAAAATATAATGCCTGACAACACTTAGTGCTGGTGATGGTGTGGAAAATGTGGAAAAGTCAAAACTCTTAACATACCAACAGAAATGTAAATGCGAATAGCTTTTTCTTGCCAGCAATTTTAACACTATCTATCAAAATATAAAAAACATGTAAGTGGATTTCTTTTGTGGCTCAGCATGTTGAAGATCTGTGTTGTCACTGCAGTGGCTGTGATTATAGCTGTGGTACATGTTTGAACTCTGGCCGAGGAACTTCCACTTGCCATGGCACAGTCAAAAACAAACAAAAAAACACATAACCCTTGACCTAGGAATTCTCTTTTATGATAGCTAAATTGTCATTATTCACAAATGATATTACTGTTTGTACAGAAAACATAAAATAATAAGTCAACAATTAAGACTGCTATTATTTTAAATGTATAGTGATTAAGATAATGAGTACTAGCATAGGGTTAGATAAACTGATGAGTAGAACAAAATAAATAATCCAGAAATGGACTCACATATGGGAATTTATGACACAATATAGATCACTAGGAGAATGGAAAGAATTTGTCAATAAATGAATCTGAGACAACTGGGTGGCCATTAGGAAAAAACAAAATGGGACTTTTATATCTCACATTCAAACGAAAATTAATTTTAGCAGATAAGAAAGTTAAAACTATAACACTTTTAGAATATGGGAAACTTTTACAATATAATATGGGAGATCATTTTTGTAACTTCTGGCTCTGGAAGAAAATTCAAAACAAGGTATGAAATACGTAAACCTTAACAGAAAGACTGGTAGTTTGACATTAAACTTATGTGATTCTCAATGGGATCCTGCTGTATAGCACTGGAACTATGTCTGGTCACTTGTGATGGAGCATAATAATGTGAGAAATAAGAATGTATATATATATGTGTGACTGGGACACGTTGCTGTGCAGCATAAAACTGACAGAACACTGTAAATCAGTTACAATGAAAAAATACAAAATATTAAGAAAAAATTAAAAATTATGTGATTCTAATGATCAAAGGGTATCAAAAAGGGCTGGACAAAAACGCCATAAGCTATAGAATGGGAAAAGGTATTTCTAACCTGTAAAATCAACAAATTTAAATTCAGAATAAATTTTTTAAATATCTTAAAAATCAGTTAAGAATAGAAAAATAATCTAACAGAAAGAAAAGTAGGCAAAATAAATGGTCAACAACATTATCCAGTGGTTCAAAAATATGCAAAATGTTACGATTGTTTAAAAATTATAAAGAAAAGCAATGCATTCCAAATACAGACTTATGATTATGTAATACAAAAGGATGGGACCTGAGGTGGGCAAATGGGAGGGCTTCTAAAGGACTAGGTAGTATTCTTTGATTATTCTTATATATGCCTTTACTGGTGAGCCTTGTCTTTTGTGACATTTTTGTTTCTGGTTGCAGCCTTTTCTTTTCTGCCTAGAGAAGTTCCTTTAGTATTTGTCATAAGGCTGGTTTAGTGTTGCTGAATTCTCTTAGCTTTTGCTTATCTGTAAAGCTATTGATTTCTCCTTTAAATCTGAATTAGAGCCTTGCTGGGTAAAGTAATCTTGATTGGAGGTTTTTTTTTTTTTTTTTCCATCACGTTAAGTGTATCATGCCACTCCCTTCTGGCCTGCAGGGTTTCTGTTGAAAAAACTGCCTATATTAATAACCTTATTGGGGTTCCCTTGTATGTTGATTCTTTTCCCTAGCTGCTTTCAGTATTTTCTCTTTGTCTTTAATTTTGGTCAGTTTGATTAATATGTGTCTCAGGGTGTTCCTCCTTGGGTTTATTTTAGATGGTACTTGTTGCACTTCCTGGATTTGAATGGGTGGTTCCTTTCCCATCTTAGGGAAGTTTCTGGCTATTACCTCTTCAAATATTTTTTCTGTCCCTTTCTCTCTTCTCCTTCTAGCACCCCTAATAATACAGATGTTGGTGTGTTTAATGTTGTCCCAGATGTCTCTGAGAGTCTTCATTTCTTTTCAATCTTTTTTCTCTTTTCTGTTCTACATCAGTGATTTCCACTAGTCTGTCCTCTACCTCGCTTATTTGTTCTTCTGACTCTTGTATTCTGCTGTTGGCTGCTTCTAATGAATTTTTTATTTCAGTTATTTGTATTTTGCATCTCTGCTTTTCTTAAACTTTATATCTTATATTTCTTTGCTCAATTTTTCCCCAAATGGCCACCTCCAGAGAAATGCTGGTGAATATTCCCAAGAACTTTGCCTCCAATGTCCTTCCCCCCACAACAAGCCACATTCACCCCCTGTTTTCCCAGGAGATCGACCAAGAACTGCAGTCACGTCCAACTCAGATTCCTACGGAGCCTCTGCTTTGCCCTGGGACCCAGTGCAAATGAAAGTCTGTGTGAGCCTTTCAAGAATGGGGTCTCCATTTCCCTCAGTCCTGTGGAGCTCCTGCACACAATCCCCACTGGCCTTCAATGCCAGATGCTCTGAGGGCTCCTTCTCCCAGTGCCAGATCCTCAGGTGTGGGGATTTGATGTGGGCAGTGCCAGATCCTCAGGCGTGGGGATTTGACGTGGGGCGCAGAACTCACTCCTGTAAGTGAGTCTCTGTGATACAGTTACTTTCTAGTTTGTGGAGCTTCCCACCCGGGAGGTATGGGGTTGCTTATATCACATAATCGCCCCTCCTACCTCTTGATGTGGCCTTCTCTTTGTCTTCTGGAGTAGGTTATCTTTTTGAAAGTTTCCAGTCCTTTTGGTTGAAGGTTGCTCAGCATTTGGTTGTAATTTTGTTGTCTTTATGAGAGAAGCTGAGCTCCAGTCCTTCTATTCCACCATCTTAATCCTATCTCCTCTTTATTTTTAATGTTACGTAGAAATTCCTTAACGTCTAACATATTTCCTACACATTAACATGTATTTACTCAATATTTAATAAGTGCACATTTTAAATAGCATGCAAATGACTAAGAAAACACTGTATTAAATCTTTGGTAGACCATCAGGGTTTAATGAATGCAATTCTAGAGAGAGAGAGAGAATGTGTGAAGGAAATTTAACTATTAGTAAGGATTGTTTTTCCATAATTTTTATTCTTTTGTAAAGTCTTTCAAATAACAAAGAGGAAATTCACTCACTTTTCCATGTTCAGAATAAAATTTTTAACTATTGCATCATCCTTCAGATATCACCTTTTAGAAGGAAATGTTCAGCATAAACCATACTGTTTGCACAAACAGTTTAGGCTCGGCAAACCATCCTATCAATTATGGTGGACATCCTCTTGAAATCTAAGTTCCCAGACACCAGCCAAGGACGAACCCGGCAAGTAGACCTTTTCAAAGATAGCAATTTAGGTTATGTTAACACTTTTCTGCACACCACCAGTAATTGGAAAGAGAAGAAAATTGACAAAGACATTGTCCAATTACTAATCAGAAGAATGAATGATTATGAATGAACGAACGAAAACAGAGTAGCACTATTGATTAATGATGATGGTGAATTTGGTTACATATGTAAAATGTGAGACTACAAATCTTCAGATGACAAAACTCTAAATGAATTTTCTCAAATTTAAGAGTAGAATAGTGAAAAACTAAGGACAAAAAGAAAATACAGTATTTTCTTCACTTAGTCAAGGACTTTATTGTGCAACATTTTATGACAAGAACTTGATCCATACTGCTCTCCTAAAAGAAAGTGTGACAGTACAATCTCATTTTTATATTTATGCACCATGATTTTCTTCATGCAGTTTGTAAGTACATAACTGTTCAAGCTAGCTTTGTATACAAAGGTGAATAGAAGGAAACAGATGATGCAAAAATGAAAAATTCTCTAAGTTGATAATTCTAATTGGTGATGATAAATCTAAAAATCAAATGTTTTTAAATTATGGATCAAAGACAAATGAATGTCCTCTCTATTACAAAATTACACGCCATCAAAGTTTATACAAGTATCATCCTTGATGCCAAGTGAAAAACTAGAAATTGTGTGACATCTTGAATTGGTATGTACCAAATGGATATATATAGCATGATATACTAGCTGATCAGAAGAATGAATGTATGAAATATATGTTATATTTTAACATATAATGTGTGTTAGTTGAGTGGTTACATTCAAAGGACACTACACATTTTGGGTATAAATATCTTAAAATCCAAATGTGTTATAAACATATAATGGAATACTACTCAGCAACAAAAACAATGAATTACTGATACAGGAAATGACATCCATGAAACTCAAAATAATTAATCTGAAGGAAGCCAGGTTAAAAAATAGATTATATTTTATTATTTCATTTATATAAAACTCTAGAAAATACAAACTAATATATAATGACAGAAATTAAACCAGTAGTAGTCTGGGAGAAATACAAGACGAAGGGATTGAAAAGCTTGAGGAAATTTATAGGAGTGATGGATATGTTCACTATCTTGATTACAGTAATGGTTTTAAGGTGCATATATACGTCAAACTTGTAAAACTGTACCTTTTAATATGTACAATTTATTGTATTTCAGTTATATCTAAGTAAAGCTGATTTTAAAAATTGGGTTTGATATGTTTAGGTACAATTAAAATTTCTAATGTAGTTTTTTCATGATTCCTCTGCAAACTATGAAATGACTTAAAAACATTCAAACATAAGAAGATGGCAATAAAAAATAAAAGGCTCACAAAGAATGATGACTAAATTGTCCAGGTACACTGAGGGTTAAGTGTTTGTTAGCTAATAGAAATGATCAAGATGGCCTGTGGAGCAGATATCTACTTTTATGAGAATAATGAAATGAACATAATGGAATTTATGATAATTATAACTTACTTTATATTTGAGGTACAAACTACTAAGTATAAAATAAGCTATAAGAAAATAAGCTACAAGTGTATCACAAGGAATATAGTCAATATTTTCTAATAACCTTAAGTGAAGTATAATCTATAAAAATACTGAATCATTATATTGTATACACCTGAAATACTGTAAATCAACTATACTTCAGTTAAAAAGAAAAAAAAATGTGTGTAATTTTCAAACTTGCATTGCGTTTTTTTCCTCTAAAATCAAATAAGAACCCCTTAAAAAAATTCTGCCAGGAGCCCCCAGTGGTCTATATACCACATTTCTTAATTGCTATGAAATTCAAGGGAAGATTTCTTTTACATGCATTTTATTTCCAGAAAATGCCAAGGATAGTTTAAAATAGATTTGCTTTTTCTTAAAGAGAAAAAAAAGCACAGCTGTCCTGTCAGAACAAACCCACTCTTGGACCTTAAGTCCAGAAAAACACCCATTTTGCTTCACACAATAAAACATACTGTCAAACAAAAGTTATCATTATTTTCTACTTCTGCAGGATGAATCAGAAGCTACACTGTCTGTTGCTGCCCAATGTTTTTATAGAAACAGTACCCAACTGATGAGTAAGTTTTATTCCAAAAATCAGTACTTTTTGATTGTTTGAAAACTTGAAATCTTTACAATTTAAATTATGATTAGGTTCCCAAGGCCAACCCATTAAAAGTCCACTTAACATAATGTATCTGAGGCAGGTATTAGTTCAAACATAGGTAGCCACCAAACACATATATGTACATATACTGGTATATAGATAATAATGTTTTGGAATTCAGATTACCAAAACATTGTCTTCTCTCCTACCTTCCATTCACAAATATAAGCTCAATAAATTTCATCTTTGGTAATAGCAAATTAGCAATAGGATAGCCAAATTGAAAAGTAGAGGCTGCACTGACTTTCTTAATCTGAAAATTCAAGTAATTTTTAAAATAAGTATTTTAAAATCAGAGAACCCTTATTCATTTGGCAATCACCATTGATAGAATATATTCAAACTAAATTTATGAGTGCTTTGTAAACTTCATGATAAAGTATTTTCCATTCAAAACTTCCCTCAAATGTTTGTGAATCTCTCAAGTCCTAATTTTTCCTTAATTAATAAGGATTTTGTTCAGGGTTGAACTGTATGCCTGAAAAATCCATCTGTTGAAGCCCTAAGGCCCTGTACCTCAGAACAGGACTGAATTTGGAGACAGAGCTTTTAAAGACACTCTTTATGTTAAAATGAAACCATTAAGGTATAATAATCCAATTTGACTGGTATCCAAATAGGAGGAAATGTGAACTCATTGAGAGACACACCAGGGGGCGCCTGTGCACAAATGAAACAGGATGAGAAAAAGCAAGAAGATGGCCATCTGAGAGATGGCTAAGGAGGGAGATCTGAGGAAAAAGACAACTCTGCCAGCATTATGGACTTCAGCTTTTTAGAAGATAGATAAAATACAATTTTGCTGTTTAAGCCACTCAGCCTGTGCTATTTTGTTATGACAGCCCTCCCAAACTAACACAAATCTCAAAAAGCAATCACTAATTATGCATACTGCAGTTTTTCCCAGTCTGAGTTTTTATTCCAATACTCTCACTGACTGAATTTCTAAATTAGAGCTGGATTTCCTTTGTTATATCCCCAGAGCGCAGATGCTCAATAAACAATTACTGAACGATGAATGAATGCATGAATGAGTCAAATAATAACTGACTTTCTTCATAAAAATTGTAAGACATATATCCTGTTGTAAGTTCCTGAAATAATTCTGTTTTGACGTTATATAATCAAACAAGTAAGAGTTTGTTTTAAAGTGAAATATTCTTTCAAACTTGTCAGGTTTTCCATTTGTAACAATTGTGAAGAAGAAAATTCTTAAAGGAACTCAAGAAAAGCTACATTTGAAAGTAAAATATTTTCAAATAAAGGAATTAAAAGGCTAATTATTAACGCATCACAGTATATGGTTCTAAATGGATGAGGGAAAACAAGCAACTATTTCTAGCTGCATACTTATGGGCCCGGTGCTATCAGCAAAGCACTATTAGAAACCATCTACCAATACATGAAATTTAATTGTTTACTTTTATACATTCACTTTAAGGAAGGAATGTAATACACCATCCTAAAAGACTGAGGAATTAAGTCCAGAGTTACTGAAGAATATATTTTCTCCTTTGGAGAAACCATGCAGTCAATAAAAAATAATTTCAACACAGAATACTACACTAAAGATACTGGTTCAATGTCAAAGTCTTGTAGCACAGCCAAGAGAAAGTATTTGTCTTTTTGTCTTTTTAGAGCCACACCTGTTGCATATGAAGGTTCCCAGGCTAGGGGTCTAATTGGAGCTGTAGGGACTGGCCTACGCCAGAACCATAGCAACTCGGGATCCGAGCCACTTGTCTGCAACCTACACCACAGCTCACGGCAACGCTGGATCCTTAAGCCACTGAGTGAAGCCAGAGATCGAACCTGAAACCTCATGGTTCCTAGTTGGATTCGTTTCCACTGTGCCATGACGGGAACTCCGAGAAAGTACTATTGAATCTTAGAGAAAGGAGGAAGATATTAGAGAGAGCTTGTGCTTTAACACAAGTCCTTCAAAATTACTACTAAAAATTATTCTAAACCAATTAGAGTGAGCAGTCTGCTATTGGTCATTATTCATTAGAGTTTTTCTCAATTTACAACCTATTTTGAAATTGTATTCTTAAATAAGAATATTTTAAGTCACCTATTATTAGTAAACTGCTTTGAAGGAAGCCTTAGATACCATATACCATAACCTAGGGCTAAAGGGATATGCTCTTTATACTTCAGGACTAATCTAAAGGTAGGTTTTTGCAGCATTTACCTTTGCTTCTAAAGGATGGATCAAAGAAGTCAAGAGAGCTCCAACTGGACTCTACTGCTTTATTTCATCTACTAGCATGTCTGCAATTAATTAGATTTCAGTAAAAACAACAACAAAAAAACCCTGTACTTATGTATTCAGTCAGACTCTGCATGTTGCTTCACCTAATAAAATCTATTTTCTTTGCTTTCCTCTTAGAATCTATAAAAGTTAAATATTAGGTTTCCTACTCTCCCTTACAGGTAAGAGCCTACATGACACAGTTCTAATCAGTGAAATATAAGCAGATTCGTTCTAGTTTTATAAATCACACCCCGTTCTCCTTTCCACCTCTTCCTGTTTTGAGGGCTAGAGAACCAAAAGTCATCTTTCAATGAGGCAAAGGCCAAGAGAAAGGCAGAGATGTCAGCAGCTGTAGCAGCTGCATACTTCCAAGCTGATGATAATTATGAAAAAAATTAAGGCCCATTTGATTCAAGTCACTGTCTTAGTGTTTGATTATTTGCAAATACAATCTTTTTCCTACTGTACAGCATGGTAACCCAGTTATACATTCACGTATACATTCTTTTTTCTCACTTTAACATGCTCCATCATACTTGACTAGACATAGTTCCAAGTGCTACACAGCAGGATCTCATTGCTAATCTGTTCCAAAGGCAATAGTTTGTATCTACTAACCCCAAGCTCCCCAATCACCCCACTCCCCGTCCCCCTTGGCAACAACAAGTGTATTTTGAAAGTCCATGATTTTCTTTTCTGCAGAAAGGCTCATTTGTGCCTTATAGTAGATTCCATAGATAAGTGATATCATATGGTATTTGTCTTTCTCTTTCTGACTTAATTCACTCAGTATGAGAGTCTCTAGTTCCATCCATGTTGCTGCGAATGGCATTATTTTGTTCTTTTTTATGGCTGAGTAGCATTCCATTGTGTATATACACCACATCTTCCTAATCCAATTGTCTGTCAAAGGACATTTGGGTTGTTTCCATGTCTTGGCTATTGTGAATAGAGCTGCAATGAACATGCAGGTGCATGTGTCTTTTTTAAGGAAAGTTTTGTCCAGATATATGCCCAAGAGTGGGATTGCGGGGTCATACGGTAGTTCTAGGTATAGATTTCTAAGGTATCTCCATACTGATCTCCACAGTGGTTGTACCAGCTTACATTCCCACCAACAGTGCAGGAGGGTTCCCTTTTCTCCACACCCTCTCCAGCACTTGCTATTTGTGGACTTTTTAATGACGGCCATTCTGACTGGTGTGAGGTGGTATCTCATGGTAGTTTTGATTTGCATTTCTCTAATAATCAGTGATATTGAGCATTTTTTCACATGCTTGTTGGCCATCTGTACCTCTTCCTTGGAAAAATATCTATTCAGGTCTTTGCAAATACAATCTTTAAGCATGAGAGTAATAAGTGAAGTAAATGGGCCATAATGGTCAAATCCATGCTGTAAGATTTTTTCCCCTCCAGGAAAGAGGGATGGGAGGTGGTGAGAAGGGGAAAGCAATATAAGGCAGTGCTACTCAAACACTTCCACCAAATGTCTTCTAACAGCAAAAAACAAAACAAAACAAAAACCAAATCATCACTTTAAGGATATCAGGAGGTATGTCAAGAAGTCACAGCTATGGAGTTTCTGTTGTGGTGCAGTGGAAACGAATCCAACTAGGAACCATGAGGTTGTGGGTTCAATCCCTGGCCTTGCTCAGTGGGTTAAGGATCCGGTGTTGCCGTGAGCTGTGGTGTAGGTCACAGACGCAGCTTGGATCTGGCATTGCTGTGGCTCTGGCGTAGGCCCGTGGCTATAGCTCTGATTAGACCCCTAGCCTGGGAACCTCCATATGCTGCAGGTGTGGCCCTAAAAAGGACAAAAGACAAAAAAAAAAAGCAGTCATACCTATATGTACAATATTTCTTAAAAACCTTATCTTTTATCTTACATGAATCCCATATACTCAATCACACCAATTATCCATTAACTGTATCAAATGATATATCAAGTTTTAATATGAAAAATATGATTTTAAAGTCTTTTTCTGATTTAAAAATGCATTCAACAAAAACTGAATGTATATATATATATATTTTTTGATACCCATTAACACACCATGTTTATTCCCAAAGCTACCTGTATCCTAGATCAAGAACCATATACCTGTAAGGGAGCTGCCTCTCTTCTTCTTTTTTGTCTTTTTAGGGCCATACCCACAGCATGTGCACATGTGGAGGTTCCCAGGCCAGGGGTCAAATCGGGGCTGCAGCTGCTGGCCTACGCCAGAGCCACGGCAATGCTGCTTCCAAGCTTCATCTGCAACCTACACCAAGCTCACGGCAACACCGGATCCTCAACCCACTGAGCAAGGTCAGGGATCAAACCAGCAACCTCATGGTTCCTAGTCAGATTCATCTCTACTGCGCCACGACCGGAACTCCAGGCAGGTCTTCTAATAAGATAAAACTACCAAGGTTTAGCATCTTAGAATATCTTCCTATGAGGGGAAGACACAAAAATATTCTCAACTTTTTACTGGGTGTGTTGACTTCTTCCTGGGATTCTGTCACTTTAATAACTGCTGGTATCAAATATACTTTAATGCTCTATTACAAAAAGGTTTATATAATGGCTTCCCCTAGGGACAGATAGTAAAAGCAAGAACTTATAAGAGCTTCTACTCTTATAACTATATTACAAAGAATAAAAAAGAGCAATTTCCTTTACAAAATAGAAGTTTCTGATCTTAATACAGCTAATTTCCTCCCAGGGAATCTTAGGATCTGGTGTTATTGCATCTAGTATTCTGAAATGGCTAATTCTAACTTAAAGAGTGGACACACCCTGGCACAATAAATTTGCTCAGTCTGTTAACATCCAGCCCCAAGGAAATGTATCCTAGACAGTTTTATCATCTAGATTAAGAATCCAAGTACCCTCTGCAATCTTTCTACATTCCCCAGGGTCTTTTCTCTGAGCTCTCATACTAGAGATGAGAGATTAATCAAGCCTCTTTCTGGAGACTGACACAAGAAAGTAACTTAACTTTTGGTGACATTATTCCACTATCTACCTACCAACCTGCCTACCTACATCCACACTCATGCATATTTTGACTTCCTCACGGTCACTTATTAATGTAACTGTCTTGAATGTTTACCTCATAAAGAATAGTAAAGTCAGCGGTAAGCTCCAGTCACACAAAAATCTGACTTTTAAAAAAGATATTTCATTTACAACAAACAAGGTGGTGCTTTTATTATTTTTCAAAAGTTCACAGCCACAAATGAAAATGCTAAGTTTATTTTAAAATGTGATTTCGAATTTACATCTGTAGATGACTTGCTATATACCTACAAGCCAGCTGAGCAAACAATTTTTTTTGGGGGGGAGGGGTCTTTTTAGGGCAGCACTTGTGGCATATGGAGGTTCCCAGGCTAGGGGTCTAATCGGAGCTGTAGCTGCCGGCCTACACCACAGCCACAACGCAGGATCCCAGGCACATCTGCGACATACACCACAGCTCACGGTAGATCCCTAACCCACTTAACTCCTTAACACCAGATCCTTAACCCACTGAGAGAGGCCAGGAATCGAACCCGCAACCTCATGGTTCCTAGTCGGATTTGTTAACCACTGAGCCACGATGGGAACTCCAGAAAACAATAATTGTACCAGTATTGTTAAAAAATAAAGCTCATGCACGATACTGGTATTATGTTTATATGCTAGAAAGGAATATTTGTTTACCCTTATTGTTGAAAGCTATTTTTAATATATATTAGCCAAAAAGGTGCAGGATAATTCCATCTTCTGTTAATATTTTCCCCTGTCCTCCCAAAAAGTGTTCTTCCTTGGTTACATGTTAAAATTTTAATCTAAATTTAGTTGTATTTAAATATAAAGCTTTACATGATGAGTTCTGAATACATAAAAATATTTTAATGAAAAATGCCAACTAGGATACTAACAGTCTTAGAAGCTTTATTTCTGTATAAAGGTATCCTCCCAATTTTCTAAAGTTCGCTTTAGGCCACTTTGCTTTTATGAAAGACCTACATCATTATCTATTTTCCCTAACTGAAAGAAATCTGAAGAGAATTTTGGTTTTAAAAAGCAAAAATAGAGCCATTATAGAGGCAGTATGCACCTCCAGCAGAGGGAGTGGCCCCGCCAAGCTCCTTGCCTGGGAACTATACTCAGCATCTCATGGCCAAGCTGCCATAGCTTGGAACTTTGTTGAGTATCTGTGCTTTATCTTTATTTATTTCCTACATCCATTTAGCAAGATATGTCCTAAGGTAATTGCTTCCTGCTTTATGCCATTTTGCTTTGAGAAGGTTTCATAGGAAGGCTCTACTTTTGGATAGTGGGGGAACCTGTAGAGTCTTTTATCAATGCTATCCACTGAATAATTCAAACAATTGGGAGGGGGAAGCCTTTAAAAACTTTACCCACAAAAGTTTAAGCAAAGAAAAAACATCCCTTTTTACAGTACAAATTATTTAATGACTTCCTAAGTAGATCAGTATAATGGCTTAGATGCCCTTTTAATTATCTTTAATTACCTAATATGACCACAGAAGGACATTTTCAACAAAATACTTTCTCAATTTTCCCACCAGGGGGCAAACAAAACCCTCATATGTTCTTTTGTGGTGAATACCACAGGATCTAAAGCGGTTTAAGGAGTGGTAGTGATAGAGTTAAAGTTCACAAATATTATTAGGCTAATTATGAGCAATGAATGGTATGCTACTTTCTTAAAACTGATTCTGTAATGAGGACAGCATTCTTAAAACATCTTTTAATACCTCATAAGGTACTTTATTTGCCTAAATACAAAAGAAGGAAAAACTCTGGTATGGTTAACTTCATAAAAGCCTTATTTAAAAAATTAAAAACCTTTTTGCTAAGACATTCTGTTGTGCATACTGCATGAAAAAAGGAGGCTTATTTAACACACAAGAGAGAACAAACAAAAAAAAAGCTTGATCTATTTAAACCACACATGATTTTTACACCAGTTCAGGTGTAATGACCAATGACCAATACAAATGTTAAACTCTTAAAAATCTGTCCCCATAAGCAGCGTATTTTTCCTGCACAACTTTTCCATGTTATATTTCTGAAAATTTCTGTAATATCACCAGGAAAATAAGAAAGAATTCTCTGACACTGCAAAGAGTTTAAAGTGGGGAAAAATAACCATAAAAGCAATACATTCTCTAATAAATGGATAAAATGGTTTCAGTATTTTTTTTTAAAGTCAATTAGCACTTTGGAGATCTTTTCACATCATCAATTGGGAAGTTTCAATCCTACAAAAACTAAGACAAAGATTTCACTCAAAACCATACTTCAGAAAAAGTTACTATTTCTCCAATACTATACTCATTTGGAAGTTCTTCCTACTTTCAACTTAGTTTAAATTATACATGGTTTCTGATTATAGCAATCAGGCAAAAATATAAAGCTTCCTTATGCCATTTAGTATTTTATATAAAGAAACAATTTATCTTTAAGGCAAACTACATTTATTTTCTTTCTTTAGATAGCATCACTAATTAACATAACCACTGTCTCCCTTACAGGATATGCGTTGGGTTATTTTTATTTTGTTTGTATTACTTAAAAGCTTCCCCCCCCCACATACAATCTAAATACCATTTAATTTAGTTCCAAAATTAAAAAGCCTATGATATTAGTTTAAACATAAAACCTACCAACAATTTCTTCCATCAAAGTGATATCAGAAGGTATTTCCAGTCCTGCATATCCATGTTGTTTCCCATATATTTAATTTTCCACAGTAGCAAAACATAAAAACCAAGTCAATAACCTTCATTAATGGAGAATGATGACATTTTACATATAGTTTTCAAATTTTTCCATTACATTTTCACTATCACAACCAATTTTTTTTTTTTTTTGGCCACTCCTGCAGCATATGGAAGTTCCCAGACAAGGGATTAAATCCAAGCTGAAGCTGTGACCCATGTTACAGCTGTGGCAACGCTGGATCCTTAGCCCACTGCATTGGGCTAGAGATCCAACTGGAACCTCCACAGAGACAAGCCAGATCATTAACCCACTGTGCCACAGTGGGAACTCCTCACAGACCAATTCTTTACTTGAATCACAGACACAAAGGACAGGGAATTACATACCATGAATTAAAGTCAATCAGTCATCTAATCTGAATTATTTCTTTGCTGCAATACTACTGGCTTTTAAAACTAAGCCTTTTTAGAAGTATTATTCAAACCCACCTTACATCCAGACATTAAGGATATTGTGCTGTTGGTTCATGCTACTTTATAGTGGCATAACAATGGAAAGCAATCCAAGTTTTTGGTCTAGGAAACTTTTTTTTTTTTCAGACCCTGTGCATGTCAATCAATCCAAGGCTGAAATTTTAGAAAAATGCCTTGATAAATGTTGCTTGCTGTCTTGAACATTTAATCTAGATCCAATGCACTCTTTTAAAAAATTTTATATTAGAATACTGTATTCTTCCACTGTTTCCACCCCCATAGCAGAGATCAGGTCAGCATCGTTGAATGGAATTAAGATGTTGTTTATTTTTCTTATATAAATAAAACTTTCAAATTCTTATAATGAAACTACTCATTCAGCAGCTCTTTGTAAGGGCCCCAAACTGTCTAGTATCTTTAAAATTTAATCCAGAATCAGACTGATCATAAAAGCTCTACCTGCTGCAATGTAAGCATTGCTACCTCCATGAAAGTAACAGCAACAGAGCCACTATATTCAAACATATCCTGGCTGCTTTAGAGGAGGAGCAAGATACTGCAGCAGGGGACTCACTGCATAGTTCAATAGATGAGCCCAGCATGTATTGGACATGGCGCTTTCTTATAACAACACTAAACATTCTACGCTAACTTAAAATACAGTTTAAGGGTAAAAAGAGAACTTCAATCACATATTTTGCGGTTTGATTTCTCTCTATGGCATCGAAGCAACAACAACAAAAAATCAATTATCTGGCAAAATTAAGAGGATAATATCAGTATTAAATTTTTACAGTGAAAAAGTTATATGAGATAAAAATATTTTAATACATTAAAATAACTTAAAATTTGAGGAAATGTTTCTGAACCAATTTTGATGTATATCCATGCCATGTAGAACGTTTAAAGGCAAAAAGTCAAGCAATTTATTTCATTGATAATGTCATTTCTTCTAAAGACTATTTTCTGTGCTTTGGCTTTTTAATCACCCTATTAACAGAAAAATATCATTACCTACTTATGTCCAAAGCAACAAATAAAACACTGTGAAAATGTCATTCTCAGAGTATTTCATATTTAAAATCTTACATGTTGCATTTTATGCCACAGCTTCACTATAATTAAAATGGGTAATATTTATTTAAACTTAACCAATGACAGCAAAAAGCTGGGTAACAATGAAAGATATACTTTTTCTTTCATCTATGTAGTTACCTTTTCTTTCCGTCACTATATAAGGGGGTTTCTAAGCACTATGTATGTGTATTGAAGTTAACATACTGCTAATAAAGACTTGAAGTTTACAAAATTGAAGTCAACAATTTATATTAAGTTAGAGATGTAGGCCTTGTATGCAGAAACCTACATCTCTAGCTTAATAAACAAAGCTTTTTTTGTGGAAAGGTATACTTTGCTATATCACAGAAACAGTGAGCCAAAAAGATAAGAACAACTCCTTTAGCAACAATCACTACTTAATTCCAAACCTGCCCAAGGTTACTTTTAATTCTTATTTCCTAAACTATTTCCTATTCTGTCTCATTCCTACTTGAGCAATTTTATCAGGGAAGACAGAGTAGGAGCTAAGACTAGGTTACATTTTTAAAAGAGTATAGAAAATGGTTGGCTCTCCAGTAATTACCCTGATTGGTAAAGACAAATCACATGAACCATGTGAAACTTCTTTTTTTTTGGTCTTTTGTCTTTTGAGGGCCGCACCCGTGGCATATGGAGATTCCCAGGCTAGGGTTCTAGTTGGAGCTGTTGCTGCCAGCCTACACCAGAGCCACAGCCAACGCCAGATCCACCAGATCCGAGGTGCATCTGCAACCTACACCACAGCTCACGGCAACGCTGGATCCTTAACCCACTGATAGAGGCCAGGGATTGAACCCTCAACCTCAAGGTTCCTAATCGGATTTGTTTCCGCTGAGCCACGACGGGAACTCTGAACTTTGTGAAACTTAAATGAAAGGCCAAGTGCCAAATGTAATTAGGAAAAGAAAAAGTAAACTGTGCTCCTTAGAAGACTATACATTTAAAAACAAATTTACTCGTAGGAATTTCACGGCAGTGCTTCACAAGATCCAAGCCAGGTTCTTTCATTTTAAAACTTTCATATTCACGGTTTTAGAAATTTTACTTTCAAAAAACCACAAGCACAAATGTATATAACAAGTTTTCATATGGCATTTATCTATAACAACTTATTTACTTACACTATCAGCTAAAATTGGTAGATCTCAAAATACAACTTGTCCAATTTTTGAGCACATGTGGGATTTGTCTCATTGGTTATGTATTTGAAGTTCTGCACTGGGCCTTCATGAAAATTCAGCACATGAATTTAAATGCACATCTGTTCACCTAAAAATATATAAGTACGTACATTACTTTGGCATGCGTTTCACTAAATATAATGCCAGGCAAAGATCAAACACATCTACTTAGCCTATGCCCTTAATATGGTTTAGCTTAAAGAGTTGGATGTACAATAAATGTGAACATGTAATATATTCAACTATAATAACACTATTTATTATTGTTTTAATTATTATTAGGAACTCAGGAATGGTTCCTGTCTGATTTCTAAATAAAATGAATGGGTTCAATCTACATATTATTTATTTATTTATTTTTTTGTCTTTTGTCTTTCTAGGGCCACACCCGCAGCATATGCAGGTTCCCAGACTAGGGGTCAAATCAGAGCTGTAGCTGCCGGCCTACACCACTGCCACGGCAACATCATAACTGTGCCACATCTGTGAACTACACCACAGCTCACGGCAATACTGGATCCTTAACTCCCTGAGTAAGGCCAGGGATCGAACACGCAACCTCATGGTTCCTAGTCAGATTCGTTTCCGTTGTGCGATGACAGGAACTCCTTAAATCTACATATTTTTTATTAATCTGTATGACACTTAAAACTGCAGAGAATGTGAGAAATGTGTGTGAATGTGGTTTTTTACATGCCAAACTTAATTCTGCTTTGAAACTAAGTCTGACAGGACTGAAATATCTTGACATTATTTTTTTGTTTCTAAACACTGTTGAATAAATCGGTATCAGAAAATACATTCTACACATAGAGAACAGACTTGTGGTTGCCAAGGGAGAGGGGGAAGGAAGTGGGATGGACTGGGAGTTTGGGGTTAGTAGATGCAAACCATTAGATTTAGAATGAATAGTTCCTACTGCATAGCACAGGGATAGATCACAATGAAAAATAACAAAAAAATGAATGTATATGTATGTATGACTGAGTCACTCTGTGTACAGCAGAAACTGGCACAACATTGTAAATCAACTATACTTCAATGAAAAATTAAAAATTTCTTAATTTTAAAGAAGTACATTCAACAAATAATGATTTTCGAACTGCTTAAAGAACATGGTATTAATAACAACTATAAGTGTCATCATTGTTATTAATAGCAGTTTTTAATAATTATCTACTACTTGATGGGCATTGTGCAAAGTGCTTTAAACATGTAAGAAAAATTATCAAAAACTTAGAAAAAAGGGGGAAATTAGGCAGCATATTCTTATAATGGTATATGGGTACAAAGCCACTTAAGATTATCTAGGGCAATGGTTCTCAACCAGTGCCAATTTTGCCCTCCAGGGTTGCCACACTGGAGGAGGGAGAGTCTGCTGCCACCTAGTGGGTAGAAGTTAGGGATGCTCCTAAAAGTCCTACTATGCACAAGACAGCAGCACTCTGCCACAAGGAATTATCTAGCCCTAAAAGTACTGAGGTTATAAAATCCTGATTTACGGGAATGTACTTCAATTCACTATGTGCTACTGATTTAAAATCCTGGATTTAATAAAGTTACATGTTTACCTATAGATTTTTAACCATCTGAGAAGTAAATAATTTCTGCCCAATTAAAAAGATAACTACCAAGATTAAGCTCATGATTTTGTTGGACATTAACCTGTTTCTAACTCAGCAAGCCTATGTTAACATTGCCTATAAATACCTAAATTCACAAATGCACTCTAGGTGGTTTAGCACCTTATTGGTTCCCTAATTAATAAGTGAGTAGAATACAATTTGTGACACATGTTCATTTTTTATTTGCTCAATAACTTTCTTTTCTTGAAAATCATATTTTAACACATGTATTTAGCTTCTTTAATCCAAATACTTCATAAAGTAAAAATTATAATGTCCATTTGGTAAATAAAGAACCTAAGTCTTGGAGAGGTTAAATAATTAATACAAGTTGTCACAACTAACAGAAAAAAGAATCATATTTGACTCCAAAGTCTATTCCAATAATTAGTAAATGTAAGAAATGGATAATTTCATAAGTCAACTTTGAAATTCAAAGTCCTGACTATTCTTTATAGCTGCTAGAATAACATATTAAGACAACAAGGCAGGCTTTAAAGCACTGTTATCAGTTACTTATTGGTTTAAGTTGGAGTTTTCTCAATACTGCATAACAAAATTAGAAAAAAAAAAAAAAACCCAGGCTGAGTCTAATAATATTGAAATGTTTTGCATTATCAAAACTGTCCTAGAGTTCCTGTCGTGGCTCGGAGGAAATGAATCTGACTCGTATCCATGAGGGATACAGGTTCGATCCTTGGCCTCACTCAGTTGGTTAAAGATCCAGGGTTGCCATGAGCTGTGGGGTAGGTTGCAGACACGGCTCAGATCTGGCATCGCTGTGGTTCTGGCATAGGCCAACGGCTACCGCTCCAATTCGATCCCTAGCCTGGGAATCTCCATATGCCGTGAGAGCAGCCCTAAAAAAACAATCAAACAAAAAAAACCTATATTACTGTTCACATTTATAAAACATGCACATGTTACATCTGAACTTATACATAAATACATGGTAATTAAATACTATTTATATTACATATTAGAACTCCATGTATAAGATTTCACTTCCACTTAAAATCTTACAAAAGGGGTGAGATGTCAAAACACACAAGAAAAATATCTAACCAAACTCTTCTACCTATCACATTAACAAGAGATCAGAGCTTAATACTGTGGAAAAATCAGATTGTTTATTTAGTAATAAAAACAATCTACTGTATATAAATTCCAGTTACTAAAAATGCTGAATTATTAAGTTAATAAACAGCTATGGTGAACAAATTTTTCTTATAACTCTTTAAGAACAAGCTGAATTTGCAGACCAACAGCCCTTAAAAATGGGCAGGGTTGTGTATTTTTTTCAGACCCTTTGATGAATTTGACATGTCCCTGTCCCACTCACTATGGAAACATTAACACAGATCTATCAATAAATACTTGAATTCAGTATTAAGAACTTACTACCCTCAATCTTTCTGTAAACAATGATAATTCCTCCAAAGTGATGTTATACCTAAAGACCAGAACTTTAAAGAATATCTGAATTAACATTCACACTTGCAAAAAAAAAATAAATAAAACTACTAAGTAATATCTGCTAAGATATGACACTACTTGCTAGGACTCTTCCAGTTGCTTTATGTATAGTAATTTATTTGATAATTTTAATGTCTAGTTTAAGTAAATAAGTTAAAGATTACAACTAATTAATGTACTATCTGAGCTTCCATGGTAATGGCTCAACGAAGAATTAACATTCACTGATAATTTCAACATTAGAAATTATTCCCAAGAGAAACTCCTGATAATTCTTACAATGAAGAATATGCAGTGAGATCACAAAACTATAACTCAAGCACCATTTTTCTTAAGCCACTGAAAGAAGAATTAATGCTAAGATTTTGCTTATTTGCTTTCTTTTTTCAACAGTAGGACTACAGTAATATCATAAACCTATGAATCTGCTACTAATCTTACCAGCAAAGAGTAGCCTAAGATAACATAGACATTTCTGTTTTATGCAGGCTTAAAAAGGTGCTTTAGCAAAGGTACCATAAAACTGATTAAATATGTGGTCAAGATGGTGGATGGAGTAGGAAGATTCTGAGCTCACCTCTTCCCATGGGAACACCAAAATTACAATTATTTACATAGCAACTATTGATGAGAATGATCAAAAGGCTAGCAGAAAGATTTCCCACAACTGAAGATATAAAGAACCACAAGATGGGTTAAGGGGGGTGGAAGATCCACACCTCTATATAGGCAACTCACAAACAGGAGAATAATCATAATCACAGAGGTTCTTTCTGAGAAGCAAGAGATCCAAGCCCTACATCAGGATTCCAAGCCTGCAGGTCCTGCCCTGGCAAGACGAGTATCCAGAACATCTGGCTTCAAAGGCCAACGGGGCTGTGTGTGGAAGAGCAGGAGGGGTATAGGAAACAGACTCTACTCTTAAAGGGCACATACGAAACCTCATGTGCTCCAAGACCAAACACAGAGCCAGTATTTTGCGAGGAACCTGGGTGAGGCCCACTTACTGATCTTGAAATCTTCCAGGGAAGCAGGAGGGACTCCCCCTAGGGATGCTGGTGGCAGCCATTTTGGGAGCTGGTACTATCACAACAACATTGGTGCTGGCAAGTGCCATTTTGAAGTTCTCTCTCTCTTAGTCCTAAGGACCAGTTCTGACCACCTGTAAGCTGGCCCCAGCCCTGGGCTCCCCTCAGACCCTCTAATAAGCCAGTCCAGAATCAATCCAGAACCAGCACCACTCATCAGCAGGCTGGGATCAGCCCTGACTGCAAGTGGACCAGCACTAGCATAGGGATCCATACACCCAGAGCCAGCTGTCCTGGGAACTGCCAAAGCTCATCATCTGGTCAAGTACAGGGCTCCCTGGAAGTACAGCTACTGCATCTGGACCTAGCCTTGCCCAGGCCCTGCATAAGGTAAGGCCTGTCAGTGAGCCTATCTTATACATACAAATAAACAGAGAATTTGGCAAAGTGTGGTGACAAAAGAATATGTTCCAGATAAAGGAACGAGATAAAACCCTAGAAGAACAAAGCAAAGAGGAGAAAAGCAATCTACTCAATAAAGAGTTCAAAGTAGTGATCATAAGATGCTCAACAAGCTCAGGAGATGAATGGATGAACACAGAAGTTTAACAAAAAGTTAGAAAATATGAAGAAGAACCAGAGCTGAATAATACAACAACTGAAATTAAAAATAAACTAGAAGGAATCAAGAACAGATTAGACGATACAGAGAAACAGATCAGTGAAATATAAGACTGTGAAAGAGAAATCACTAAGCTGAACAGAAAAAAGAAAAATGAATTTTTAAAAGGAGGACAGTTTAAGAGACACTGGGAAAACTTCAAGCAAACAAACATTCAAATTACAGGGGCTCAAGAAGAGAGAGAGAAAAAAAGACAGAGAACTTATTTGAAGAGTTAATAGCTGAGGAGTTCCCGTCGTGGCACAGTGGTTAATAAATCCAACTAGGAACCATGAGGTTGCGGGTTTGATCCCTGGCCTTGCTCAGTGGGTTAAAAGATCCGGCGTTGCCAGGAGCTGTGGTGTAGGTCGCAGACGCGGCTCGGATCCTGTGTTGCTGTGGCTCTGGCGTGGGCGGGTGGCTACAGCTCCAATTAGACCCCTAGCCTGGGAACCCCATATGCCGCGAGAGCAGCCCAATAAATGGCAAAAAAAGACCAAAAAAAAAAAAAAGAGTTAATAGCTGAAAACTTCCCTGAAATGGGAAAGGAAATAGACATTCGGGTCTAGGAAGCACAGAGTCCCAAACAGTATAAAAAGAATCCAAAGAGGTCCACACCAAAGCACATTGTAATTAAAATGGTGAAAAATTAAAGATAGAGAATATTAAAAGCAGCAAGGGAAAGCAACTATTTACATTCCAGGGAGTTTCCATAAGACTGTCAGCTGACTGTTCAGCAGAAAATGCAGACTAAAAAGGAGTGGCATGATATAGATAAATGATGAAATGAAAAAAGCCTACAACCAAGAATACTCCACTTAGCAAGGCTATTATTTAGGTCTGAATGAGAGAGAGAGAATAAGCCAAAAGAATTCAGCACCAATAAACTGGCTTTGAAAGAAATGCTAAAGGGACTCCTCTAAGTAGAAAGGAAAAGGAAACAACTAAAAATACAAAAACTATGAACGGAAAAATTTCATTGGTAAAGGCAAACGTAGTACAAGTAGTAGATCAGCCACTTAAAATCATCTATATACACAATAAGTAGCTAAGGGATACATAAAATAAAAACAAGTAAAATACAATGTCAAAAACTGAATCAAGAATAAATAGATAATTTGAACAGACTGATCACTAGAAATGAAATTGAATATGTAATAAATACACTCCCTACAAACAAAAGTTCACGACAAGATGGTTTCACAGGCAAATTCTACCAAATATAAAAAAAGAAGAACTTATAATGATCCTTCTTAAACTTTTCCAAAAGACTGAAGAAGGAACACTCCCAAAGAAATTCTATGAAGCCATCATCACCCTAATACCCAAACCTGACAAAACTACTACCAAAAAAGAAAATTATAGGCCAATATCTTTGATGAATATAGATGCAAAAATTCTCAACAAAATTTTAGCCAACCAAATCCAACAACACATGAAAAAGATAATACACCACAACCAAGTAGGATTCATCTCAAGTTCACAAGGAACTGGTTCGACATGCCCAAGTGAATTAACGTCATGTACCACATTAACAAAAGAAAAGTCAAAAAACAAAAGATCATCTCAATAGATGCAGAAAAAGCATTTGACGAAATCCAACATCCATTCGTGACCAAAAAAAAAAAAAAAAAAAATTACCGAAGAGAGTATAGAGGGAATAACATAATAAAAAGCCATTTATGACAAACTCACAGTCAATATAATACTCACCAGAGAAAAGCTAAAAGTCCTTCCACTCATATCTCCAACAAGATGCCTACTCTCACCACTTGTATTCAACATAGTATTGGAAGTCCCAGCCACAACAATCAGACAAACATAAGAAATAAAAGGTATCCAAATTGGAAGAGAAGAGGTAAAAGTGTCACTCTCTGCTGATGACATGATACTATATATAGAAAACCCTGGAGTTCCTGTTGTGGCGCAGTGGTTAACGAATCCGACTAGGAACCATGGGGTTGAGGGTTTGATCCCTGGCCTTGCTCAGTGGGTTAAGGACCTGGCGTTGCTGTGAGCTGTGGTGTAGGTTGCAGGCACAGCTTGGATCCTGCGTTGCTGTGGCGTAGGCTGGTGGCTACAGCTCGGATTTGACCCTTAGCCTGGGAACCTCCATATGCCACGGAAGTGGCCCTAGAAAAGGCAAAAAGACAAAAAGACAAAAAAAAGGCAAAAATACAAAAATAAATAAATAAATAAAATGAAATAAAAATCCAGTCTTTTTTTCTTAAAAAAAGAAAACCCTAAGAACTCCATACAAAAACTACTCGAACTGATGCAACAAATTCAGTAAGTAGCAGGATACAAGATTAACAGTCAGAAATTGGTTGTATTTCTATACACTAACAATGAAATATTAGAAAAGGAATATAAAAAAACAATAGTTTTTAAAATCACACCCCTCAAAATTAAAAACCTGGGAATAATCCTGACCAAGGAAGTAAAAGACTTATATGCTGAAAAATATAAAACATTAATCAAGGAGGAGTTTCTGCTGTGGCGCAGCAGTAATGAACCCGACTAGTATCCATGCAGATGTGGGCTGGATCCCTGGCCTTGCTCAGTGGGTTAAGGATCCAGTGCTGCCATAAGCTGTGGTATAGGTCGCAGATGAGGCTTGGATCCCGTGTTGCTGTGGCTGTGGAATAGGACAGGCATTGCAGCTCCAAATCAACCCCTAGCCTGGGAACTTCCATATGCCGAAAGTGCGGCCCTAAAAAGCGAAACAAACAAACAAACAACAACAAAAAACCCCAACAACAAAATCCATTAATCAAGGAAATTAAAGAGGATTCAAAGAAATGGAAAGATACCCAGGGTCCTAGACTGGAAGAATTAATATTGTTAAGATGGTCGTACTACCCAAAGCAATTTACAGATTTAATGTGGGATCAATATCATATGCGTGAGGATGACATTTCTCACAGAACTGGAATAATCCAAAAATTTATATGGAACCATAAAAGACCCTGAATGCAAACTATTACATTTAGATGGATAAGCAATGAGGTCCTGCTATATAAGCAATCTTGTGTGACAGAACATGATGGAAGATAATGAGAGAAAAAGAATGTATATATATATGTATGACTGGGTTACTTTGCTGTACAGCAGAAATTAACAAAAGATTGTATATCAACCATAGTGTAATAAAAAAAAGTTTTTAAAGAAAAAATTAATTGGTAAAGGCAAACATACAGTAAAGGTAGTAGATCAATCACTTACAAGCATCTATACCCACAATAAGTAGCTAAGGGATACCCAAAACAAAAAGACGTAAAATACAATGTCAAAAAACATCAAATATGGGTGGGGAGGAATGAAAACACAAGTTTGTAAGAATGTACTTGAACTTAAGTGGTCATCAATTTAGATTAGACACCAATGAAATCTTATTTAGCGATAGAAAAGATGTGCCATCAAATCATGAAAAGACATGGAGAATCCTTAATTGTATATTATAACAACAACAAAACTGAAAAGGACTATATACCACGTAAGTCCAACTGTACGACATTCTGGAAAAGGCAAAATGATGGAGAGAGAAAAAGATCAACAGTTGCTGGGGGTGCAGCAGGGAAAGGAGAGATAAACAGGTGGAGCACTGGAGATTTTTAGGGAAATAAAACTGCTGTATGATAATATAATGGTAGATACAAGTCATTATACATTTTCAAAACCCACAGAATTTACAGCATACACAGTGAACCCTAATGTAAACTATGGACAATTGGTTAACATTAGTTACTGGCTCATTAACTAGAACTCTGTACTTTTCCCAAAATTTTTATGCAACCCCAAAACTGTTGCACAGCAGGTGAAGGATCTGGCATTGTCTCTATGCAGGTCAATCCCCAGCCCAGGACAGTGGGTTAAGGATTTGGTGTTGCCACAACTGCATCATGGATCATGGCTGAAGCTTGGATTCAATCACCGGCTGAGGAATTTCCATATGCTGTAGGTACAGCCCCCCAAAAAGAAAAAAAAATTAAGCCTATTAATTTGAAAAGAAAAAGACGATGCTCTGTGTGATGAAAAATAATAAATGGCTTATGAAAAATAATAAATGCTCTGTGTGATGAAAAATAATGGCTTATAATAAATAATAAATAACAGCACAAATGAATGGAAGAAAAAATGAAGTGCACTATTTTAAGATTTTAACATTATGTCAAGTGGTATAATGTTTGAAGGTAAACTGATAATTTAAAGATGCATACTGTGAATCTTAGACTCTGGAGCCTTGAAAAACAACTAAAACAATAGAGCAAAGTGGTATAGGTAATAAACCAATACTCCGTAAAATGGGTAAAATGGAATCATAAAAGATACTCAATTACCACAGAGCAAGGCAGTAAAACGAAAAACTAAGAACAAGTGGGACAATATTAAACAAAAAGCAAGACGGTATATTTAAACCCAACCATACTGATAATTACATTAAGTATAAATCATCTAAGTGTGTTAAATGGAACAAATACTCAAAGTCACATGTCTTATCTCCAAATTAGATTTTTTAAATAGCAGACTTCCAGAAGTCCCCTTGTGGTATAGAGGGTTAAGGATCCAGTGTTGTCACTGCAGCTGCCTGAGTGGCGCAGGTCCAATCCCTGGACAGAGAATATCTACATGCCACAGGTGCAGCCAAAAAAAATAAAAATAAATAAAATAAAAATAAAACTTTCAAAAAGTGTAACTATTAAGTTTTTATTTAAACATACCACAAAATTTCCAATTCACTGAATAACTTTATTTTCCACATGAATTTGTAAACTAAACAAAGTAAACAGAGTTTAAGCACTAAAAAGGAAACAAACTGTGTGGTCAAGGGACAGAACTGATCTCACACTTATATTTGAAAATTGAAGTGAGGTGAAAGTAACTAATACAGCAACCTAGCTCTAAACAAACAACTCCTAATTGATTGGTTTAATTCTAGCTTCTCGAAAGGTAAAGAACACTGGTCTCAATGGTTCTTTTCCATAGTACATGAAGCACAAAACAAAAAATTTCAAGATATAGAAAAGAACCAGGAAAATATAAATAACAGAAGAACAATCAAAAGTAGATCCACGGCAGAACCACAGATGAAATGATATCACAACCAGTAGAAAAAGAGGGTTTATTTGTTTTTGGTCTTTTTAGGGCCACACCCGCGGTATATGGAGTTCCCAGGCTAGGGGCCCAACTGGAGCTGTCACAGCCACAGCAACAGGGGACCTGAGCCATGTCTCAACCAACACCACAGCTGACGGCAATGCCAGATCCTTAACCCACTTAGTGAGGCCAGGGATCGAACCCGTGTCCTCTCAGATATTAGTCGGGTTTGCTAACTGCTGAGCCACAATGGGAACTCCCATAGAAAAGGAGTTTAAAATGGCATTTTTAAAATACAATGTATATTAAATACAAATGATCTCATTTTTCTACCAAATCCTTCAACTTCTCCAATCCCTCAGTCACGGCAGACTAAGTGATGACAGTAGCACTCTTTCCTTCAACCTGTTATTAGATTTCTCAGCAAAGACCTCTAAACACCCAACATCAATCCAAGTTGGCATCAGAAAGAAAACTTATTTGATTTAATCAAAAGGTAGGCTGCCTTAGTCACAGGATTCATGAAGAAATGTAAAGTTGCCATTTTGTAATGGAACAGTGGAAAAGTCAAACTTAGTCAAGTAAGTGAAACTGTGTCTTTGATTCCTCTCTCTCACCTGTCCTATAAAACAAACACTTTGTGGGAAGGACTCTATAAGATGAATTTATTTATTCATTTTTATTTTTTTTAAATTTTAGCTTAATTTTCACTAAAGTATAGTTGATTTTCAATGTTGTGTTAATTTCTGCTGTACAGCAAAATGATTCAGTTATGCAAACACACACACATATATATTCTTTTTCTCACATTATCCTCTATCATGTTCCATCACAAGTGACTAGATATAGTTCCCTGTGCTATACAGCAGGATCTCATTGCTTATCCACTCCAAATGCAATAGTTTGCATCTTCTAACTCCAAATTCCCAGGCAATCCCGCTCCCTCCCCCTCCCCCTTGGCAACCACAGTCTACTCTACAAGTCCGTGAGTTTGTTTCTTTTCTGTAGGTAGTTTCATTTGTGCCATGTATTAGACTGCAGATGTAAGTGCTTTCATGGTATTTGTCTTTCTCTGACTTACTTCACTTAGTAAAAGTGTCCAGTTTCACCCATGTTGCTGCAAATGGCATTACTTTTTTCTTTTTATGGCTGAGTAGTATTCCATTGTGTATATATGCCACATCTCCTTAACCCATTCATGTGTCGAAGGACATTTAGCTTGTTTCCATGCCTTGGCTATTGTGAATAGTGCTGCAATGAACACAGGGGTGCATGTATCTTTTTCAATGAAAGTTCTGCCCAAGAGTGGGATTGCTGGGTCATATGGTAGCTCTATATTTAGTTTACTGAGGTACCTCCATACTGTTTTCCCTAGTGGTTGTGCTAATTTACATTCCCACCAACAGTGCAGGAGGGTTTCCTTTTCTCCACACCCTCTCCAGCATTTGTTATTCGTGGACTTGTTAATGATGGCCATTCTGACTGGTGTGAGGTGGTACCTCATAGTAGTTCTGATTTGCATTTCTCTAATAATTAGCGATGTTGAGCATTTTTTCATGTGCTTGTTGGCCATCTGTATATCTTCTTTAGAGAAATGCCTATTCAGGTATTTTGCCAATTTTTCAATTGCATTGTTGGTATTTTGGTGTATAAGTTGTTTGTATATTTTAGAGATTAAGCCCTTGTCAGTTGCATCGTTGAAACTATTTTCTCCCATTCAGTAGGTTGTCTTTTGTTTTTTTTTTTTTTAACAGGTGCCTTTGCTGTGCAAAAGCCTGTAAGTTTGATTAGGTCCCATTGGCTTATTTTTGTTTTTAATTCTCTTGTTTTGGGAGACTGACCTAAGCAAACATTTATACAGTTGATGTCAGACAATGTTTTGCCTACTTTCTCTTCTAGGAGTATTATGATGTCTTGTCTTATGTTTAAATCTTTAAGCCATTTTGAGTTTATTTCTGTGCATGGTGTGAGGGTGTGTTCTAGTTTCACTGATTCACATTCAGCTGTCCAGTTTTCCCAGCACCACTTAAAGAGACTGTCTTTTTCCCCATTTTATATTCTTGCCTCCTTTGTCGAAGATTAACTGACCACAGGTGTGTGGCTTTATTTCTAGGTTCTCTATTCTGTTCCATTGGTCTGTATATCTGTTTTTGTACCAGTACCACACTGTCTTGAGTACTGTAGTTTTGTAATATTGCCTTTAGTCTGTGAGTTATACCTCCTGCTTGGTTTTTGCTCCTCAGGATTGCTTTGGCATTTCCGGATCTTTTGCGGTTTCATATAAATTTTTGGATTGTTTGTTCTAGTTCTGTGGAAAATGTCATGGGTGATTTGATAGGGATTGCATTGAATCTGTAGATTGCTTTGGGTAGTGTTGCCATTTTTACAGTATTAATTCTTCCAATCCAGGAGCATGGAATATCTTTCCATTTCTTTGAATACTCTTTAATTTCCTTGATTAATGTCTTATCGTTCTCAGATGGAAGTTTTTTACCTCAGGTTTATTCCTAGACATTTAATTTTTGGGGGGTGCAATTTTAAAAGATAGCGTGTTTTTATATTCTTTTTCTAATATTTCATTGTTAGTATACAGAAATGTAACCAATTTCTGAATGTTAATCTTGTATCCTGCTACTTTGCTGAATTCGATGATCAGTTAGGGTAGTTTTTGTGTGGAGTCCTTAGGGTTTTCTATATAAATAGTATCATGTCATCTGCATACAGTGACAACTTTACCTCTTCCAATTTGGATGGCTTTTATTTCTTTTGTTTGTCGTTATGGCTAGGACTTCCAATATTATGTTGAATAAAAGTGGTGAGAGTGGGCATCCTTGTCTTGTTGCAGATTTGAGTGGGAAGGCTTTCAGCTTTTCTTCACTGAGTTATTATATTGGCTGTGGGTTTATCATAAATGGCTTTGATTATGTTAAAGTGTGTTCCCTCTATACCCACTCGGTTAAGAGTTTTTTTATCATGAATGGATGTTGGATTTCATCAAATGCTTTTTCTCTATCTACTGAGATGATCATGTGGTTTTTGATTTTTCTTTTGTTAATGTGGTGTATGATATTGATTGATTTGCATATGTTGAACCATCCTTGTGAACTTGGGATGAATCCCACTTGGTTATGATCTTTTTTTATATGTTGCTGGATTCAGTTTGCTAAAATTTTATTGATAATTTTTGCATCTATATTCATCAAAGACATTGGCCTATGATTTTCCTCTTTGGTAGCATCTTTGTCTAGTTTTGGGGTCAGGGTGATGATGGCTTCATACAATATCTTTAGGAGTGTTCCTCCTTCTTCAACCTTTTGAGAAGAATGGGTATAAGTTCTTCTTTGTATGTTTGGTAGAATTTGCCTGTGACGCCATCTGGTCCCAGATTTTTGTTTGTAGGGAGTGTTTTTATTACATATTTGATTTCATCTTTAGTGATCAGTTTGTTCAGTTGATCTATTCTTCTTGATTCAGTTTTGGAGGGCTATATACAAGATGAATTTAAAACTCTACCTTCCAGGTATATATACCCAAGAGAAATAAATGTTCACGTCCACAAAAAAAAAAAAAAAATGTTCAAAACAGTTTTATTCATAACAGCCCCAAACTGAAAATAACACAAATTCCAACAGCAGAATAAAGTTGATATATTCATACAATGGAATGTTACACAGCAATAAAAAGAAACAAATTACTGACACATACAGTGACATACATGCTGACTAAAAGAAGTCAGAAATGACCATAGTCACTACATGATTACATTTATAAGAAGTTAAAAACTAATCTACAGTGATATAGGTCAGAAAAACTATTACCTCCGAGGAAGGCATAACATTTTACGAAGAACAAAAGGGAATCTTCCAGGGAACTGGGAAGTTTTATATTTTTATGTAGGTAGTGGTCACAGTTATAAAAGAACAACTAAGTGCCTACATAAATCTGTGCATTTTACAAAAAGAAAATCATAACAATAATGCTGATAATGAGGTTCTGAAGCAGAATACCTGCTAATGGCTAATAAACAGGAATCTCTGAGAATTGATGGAAGATGTTAGTATACCACTGAACTGGGAAGAACAGTGATGATGAAAGCATTATTTTCCTTTATTGCATGCTAACTTTATTTAAACTACTCCTGGCATTTTGTCCATATGTCTTTTATAAACACCCATTTTGAATTATCTTTTGAGATATTTATCTTTGACCCTAGACCCAAAGATCATCTTGGGCAAGGGTCAGCAAACATTCTCTATAATGAGCCAGAAAAATATTTTCAGCTTAGTAGGTCATATGGTCTCTGTTACAACTACTCAAATGCTGTCATTGTAGCACAAAAGCAGCCATGACATTAAGTAAATGTATGTGGCCTAATTTGGCCCAGGTGGCTGACCTGATCTAGAGTAAGAACTATACTAATCACCTTTATTTTTCCCTTTCTATCTTATATACAGTAGATGACATATACAATAGGCACTCAGCAAAACAAAGATATCTACAAATCTCTAATCCCTTCATTTTACAGTGAAAATTCTAAAATCCAGAGTTTAAATTTTGCTCAATATCACCACTGTTTAGTAAACATACAAAGATCTCACATCCCTATTTAATACTGACTAGAATTTCAATTAGATTAAATAACATATTAAAACAATTATTACTTTGGAAAAATATCTTTACCCGTAGAACTTATTTTTAGTTTGCTTGTAAGCTATCAATATGAGTGCTGAATCAGACAAACATATGGACTCAATCTAGCAACTACTTAAAGCTCACCATGTAAAATAAGCTAAGACTTTTTTTCCAAGATCTAAGTTTTTCTAAACCCAAAAAATGATGACAACAGATTTAACAGGATTAGCATTGGGTAATAAATATAACAAGTTATCAGAATAATATTTTATACAGCTATACCCCAATCTAATAGTATATATACTTCTAAAAAATTATCCTAGTGCAGGTTATTGATTATTTTTTCATGGCAGTAAGACAATTAGGCAGCAGTAGAGGGCAGCATTTCTATTCATTATTAAAATTCAACTTAAAAAAAAAAAAATCTAAAAAATCTGAAATCTCTCTACCAGGGCTTTATTTTAAAATGCCTCACACACTGCTTTCAAAGCTGTTGACTGACACTTAATTTTAATACAAGGAAAGCTGCCCTGCCATATAAATGCAAACATTTAAATAAAAGACATTTCTATTCACAATTCTCATCTGATAAGCCAAAACAATTCAACATCTCTCTCTGGAGGTTTATTACTTACCATTATCATTTACCTACTTAAAACAAATAGTTGTTGAATATCCACTAGAATCACAAAAAAAAAAAAATCTAATCTCACATACGGACAATCTTTTTTTTTATTTAAATCCATATAAGATAGTTACATAGTAATCACCAAAAGAAGGGTCATAGTTTTATCTACAAACTTTTGACAATCAGAGATTCAGGGAGCTGTTTTCAAAGACAGATATTAGCAATAACTCTAAAATCCAAAATAAAAGTGGCAAAAGAGGAAAGAGGTAGATAAAACAGGCATGAGTAGAAGTATTTAAATTTCATCCTTTTTCACTTTCCTTTTATTTCTAATTCCAGTTTGTCTTAATATAGAGCTGTACCTAACCATCTACCACCCTTAATAAAGAGAATACACTAGTTATGAGAGACAAGGAACAAGAACTACAAGAGAGAAAAGAGTATAAAGGCAGAGAGAATAATTCAGAAAAGACTGTTCTGTCAAACTAAAGGCTATATATTTTATTACTATAATAAAAATTATTAAAAAATATCTGCTAACATAAGTCTTATTATGTGATAATCATCACTTCACACACTTGACAGGTATTAGCTCAACTGATCTTTAACAAACCCTATAAAGTGGTTACTATTACTTTCCCCATTTTAGAGATGAGGAAACAAAACACAGAAGTAATAAGTGACTTGTCCAGGAATCAAGTGCTGAGACTAGAACCTCAAAGGTCTCCAGGGCTTAAGCTCTCAATTATTATCCTTTACTCTCCCTGCCCAGAGTAAGCTGCACAATTTCAGTTGAGTGACTGCTGCAGAATGCAGACTATAAAGAATTTAAAGTGATAGGAGTGACAAAATAAGAGAAATAGAAACCTCAAATATCCTTATTCATTTAAAGTCCAATTGTAAAAGGATAAGCAGAAATAGGTAGTACTTAAAAGCAAGCTCTATTGCTTTCCAATGCAGTAGGTCCCAAATAAGGTGTAACTCAAGTGAATATTGACTAGATATTAAAAATTAACAAAAAGGGTAGAAGAGTCAAGAAACCCAATCATTATGGATGAGAAGCTATAATGAATCTTTCCAGAGGTCAATGGAGAACCAATTCAGTGAAAACACATTTAACATAAAATAAAACATTTTAACTTGGAAAATTGTCAGAAAAGTTTAGAAACTGTAACAACTTTTATCAAAACATTAAAAATGTTTATACCATTGATACTAGAAATTCCTCACCTAAAGAATCATGGTGATGCTCAGAGATTAAGCATCAAGTACATCATCTTCAAAGAAAAAAATAGGAATAATCCTGATTCAATAAATTATAAAACATCCAAACAATGAAGTCATTTAAAACGCTATAGGTGATAACATATAAGGATTTTCAAAACATATTACAAATGATCCCACTATTCTGCCAAGGTCTGTACTCTTTTCTAATCCCTCAGCCATGGTAAAGCCTTTGAATTGATGACAGCTCTTTTCCTTCAAAAGCCCTCTGGGCATTTCATACAAACCTGAAATAAACCTATTTCTTTTTTTTTTTTGGTCATTTTAGGGCCACACCCACAGTATATGGTGGTTCCCAGGCTAGGGGTTGAATCAAAGCTGTAGCCACTGGCCTACACCACAGCCACAGCAACATCAGATCCAAGCCACGTCTGCGACCTACACCACAGCTCACGGCAACCCTGGATCCCTGACCCACTGAGCAAGGCCAGGGATCGAACCTGAGTCCTCATGGATGCAAGTCAGATTCGTTTCCACTGAGTGACGATGGGAACTCCTGAAATAAACCTCTTTCATTTAGTCAAAGGGCAATTTTAGTCAACTGATAAATTTGGGCAAAACTTGTTAAACAGGTAAAATGTGTTTTTGATTAAACAAAAATCAACTGGTAGGAACTCTAAATGATGCATTTAAAAATCCTGCTTTCTAGGCTAGGGAGTTAAAAACAGACTATTACCTATTCTTTTGTTGGCAGTTTATACTAGTACCTGAGAAGGTATGTAAGAGAAAATTTTACCTAGGTCTCTTGCCTCTCCTTACTGAGCAAAAAACTCTCTTTAATTTGTACTTAGTCATCCTTTAGCATCTGAGAGGGTTATGGTTCCAGGATCCCCCACTGAAACCAAAACCCACAGGTGCTCAAGTCCCTTACATTATAAAAATGATATAGTATATAGTATAGTCATTCCTCTGTATCCAGAGATGCATAATTTGAGAATATAGAGAGGCAACTGCAGTTATTTAGAGGGTGTTCCCAGTACCAAAACACTTTGTCATACTAGATAAGCTGACCTAAAAATTCTTCAAGGGAAAAAAAAAAAAATCGTCTTTTTTTTTTTAAAAGGAAAAAAACCTCAAGAACAAGGAAGCAGAGAGAGTAACTATACTAGATGTTAAGGTATACTGGAAGCTTCAATAAGTAAAATGCCATCAAGTTGGTTCTTGAATGGACAGAGCACTGAAACAGAATTCAATGTCCAGAAGAGACCCAAATACATATAGGAATTTGTCAAAAAGTGGCATCTCAAATCAGTGTGGGTAAATACAACCTTTTAAATAAATGACACTATAACAAATGGGTAGCCATGTGGACAAATATTATACTGGTTCCACAACTAACACCATACATGATAATAATCTTCAAATGCTCCTAAGATATAAAAATAAAATCCCAAATAAAGTACCAAAAGAACACTTGGATGAATTCTTTACAACACCTGGGTAGAATTCTTTATAACTCTGGAATGTGAATGTGGAAGGTCTTACTATGATGCAAAACTCCTAAGAGAAAAGAGTTGAGGGGAGTACTAATAACACCACCATGACAAAGTGTGGGGGAAAAATTTGTAACTCATGTAACAGACAAAGGCTAATAACAAGCTCCCTGTTACATAAAGAGCTCCTAGAAATTGAGAAGTAGAAGACCAACAACCCCAAAGGAAAAAAGTATAAAATATAATAAAGCTTGCTTAAATACATGAGAAATGCAAATTAAAACTCATTTATATATCATTTCTCACCCAAGAAACTGGAAAAAATACAAAAATTTTAAAATACATTCTGTCGACAAAGTTGCAGGGAAACAATCACTCTCATACATTGCTGGTGGGAATGTAAAATGGCACAACTCCAGTGGAGGAGAATCTGGCAATAGCTACCTAAATTATAGCACATTTATTCTTTAAACCAGCAATCCCACATGATATAGGCTGAGTGCAGAAATATAAAATGACATATATACAAACTTTTTTCACTAAAGCACATATAATAGTAAAAGGTTAGAAATATCTTTATAGTGCTCGCAAGAATATATTTATATCTCTTGAAAATTTGGAATTTTTCAAGATACACAGTATTAGGTACTACCCAACTTTCATCTTTGTCCAATTAGAACCAGCTGTTACAGGTCATTTATTAAAAAGCTCATGTTTGGTTAAGGAAACTATGATCTATCCAAACAACTAAATATTGTATTTCTATAAAAATCACTGAGAAAAAAGCAGTATGTACTAAAATGAAGATGAGCCCTTCAGGATATTATAAGTAATAATAATACTTAAATATTAAGTATTAATAGGTTAATATTTAAAGACTATAAATATAAAGCACACTACCTGTTGTACAGGGAGAAAAATAGAATGTTCTTGTACATGAATAAACACTGGAAAGAAAAAGACACAAAAACAGTTTCTTGTGGAGACCAAGGAGACAGAAGTGAGACACAGCTATATCAATTTTTTAATGATTTTTGATTCTTGAGTTTATTTTGAGTAATATGTGAGTTTATTACCCACTCAAAAAATGTTTAAAAAATTCAGGAGTAAATAAGTGAAAAGTTAGCTAGCATATGGGATAATCTAAGTCTACCTAATTTAATTAAAATTCAGTTCCTCCATCAAAATGGTCATATTCCATGTGTTAATAGATAAGACAGCGCAGGTATACATTTCCATCACTGCATCAAGTTCTACTGGGCAGTGCTTAAGTTGTTAGTCAACATTTTGCAGCCTAGAGATGGAAGCCTTATAAAATGAAAACGAATATGACTCTTCCTAATTAAGTATAAACTAGGAAAAAACAAAAACGAAAACTATTCAACCAGTCAACAAATCTGTCAAATATTTAAGCGAATAGTAGGCAAGTATCCAGATAAGATTATGTGGTCTATCCCCACCATAAACTAAGAAAGAAGTGTAAAACACTGGGAAGTTGGGCCATTTTCTGGATCCCTTTGAATTCATAATAAACATAGAAAGATAAATAAATTTTAGTGACAATTCCTGGGATGTCAGCATACAACCATATTCAAAACAAGACTTAAAATGCATTACAAAGTAAATATTCTTTTTGTTTTTAATCTACAAGTATGGAATATCCACGCCAAAACCTAATTAATTCAACAATTATTTACAGAGTATCCACTATATGTAGGTACTTAAGACACCTGGTCAGGCATCAAGATACCATGAGAATATGAGTTCCCGTCATGGCTCAGCAGTTAACGAACCTGACTGGCATCCATGAGGACGCAGGTTCCATCCCCTGGCCTCACTCAGTGGGTTAAGGATCCAGAGTTACCATGAGCTGTGGTGTAGGTTGCAGACGCAGCTCGGATTCCACGTTGCTGTGGCTCTGGCATAGGCTGGTGGCTACAGCTCCAACTGGACCCCTAGCTTGGGAACCTCCATATGCCATGGATGCAGCTCTAAAAAGACAGAAAGACAAAAAACAAAAAATAAAAACAAAAGACAAAAAACCATGAGAATAAAAGCTTTATACTGTAAAGTTTATAGTCCACTGAAAGAAACATACACTAATAAAGAATCACACATAAATACATGATTTACTGTGTGCTTGCTATAAAGGAAAAGTAAAGTATACTTTAGAATTAGAAGAGCCTTATTTAATCTTAGGCCTCAAGGAAGGTTTCCCTGAGAAAATAATCTATAAGCTGGAAGGGCTAGTATGATTTAGGGGTAAGGACTGAGGAAATCATTATGCATGATCTCCAAGAGGAATGAACCACCACATGATAGTTGGAAAAAAAAAATCTGTTGACAAAAACAATAAAAACCCAGTCTACAACTGCTAAAATGTACGCACTGGCAGTTCCTTAATTGGAAGAGATTTCCTCAAGACTGCACAGACTTCAAATATTGCCATAATAGCATTTAATATGGACTCCAAATTGAGTAAAAATAGTAACAACTGGTACTGAGTATAAGAGAATCTCCCGAAATATGAAATCTCTCTTCCTTTCTAATAAGCTTAATTAAGAACATCCAAAAATTGTTTTTTTTCTTTTCAGGTCTTTCTCCTGCCACCTAAACTTCTGCTAAATGACCCTAAAATCAATAGAAAAAGAAACCATCCCTTTTCTACTTGATTAACAGTATAACAAAAGATGGAGAAAGACATGGCTCTATACTGCGAGAAACTTTGGTACAAAAGTTATACAACTCCTTTTCCAGAAGTTAATAATGACAATACGATGGGCCATAAAAGAGATGTGCTATGATCTTGGAATTATTATCAAATATATATTAGTAGATACTCCAGAAGAAGTTAATAGAGAAATCTCTATACTACAGATTATGAATGCCCTTAACTGCAGCTGCAGTTTATTCACAGTGCTTATTGCTAACAGAAGAAAACAAACCATATACAATACTCCCATATTACTCTTGTTGGACCTAATACACTTTGAGTTTTCGTATAGTGAACATAAGCCTGACAAAACTACATATCTCTGCCTGGCCCCTAACAGTATTAATTCCACCTCAACTGACATGTATTTACAAAGGAGCTAACTAAGAACACAAGGAGTTACAAACACAAAAACAGTATCTCAGACACTATGTGGAAAAGCATAAAATAAAATATTGTATGTAAACTGATTAAATTACATAAAGATCTATGTGTGTATACTAACAACAATCAGAAACCTGGCCACAAGAGAAGTGCTCACCAGATTTTTTTTCCCCTACAAAGTATTTAAATTCAGAACAATATTTTAAAAAATTCAAAGTGAAGAAGAAACAGACTTTCATTTTTCACTAAGAGGCAAAACAAACATTACATTTGTGTTTAAAATGTATTAATCAGAAAAAGAATGTAGAGCTATTTATGACTCTCAAATTAGTAAATGGTGTTAACACTACTGTAAATGGAGGTCAAAATTTGGCAGTTCCGTAACAGTGACGATTTAGTCATCACATCTAACAACCAGTCATTTGCAAACATTTTAAAATAAGAGTCTTCATTGTGAAGAACATATAGTTAAGGGAGCTGGGGGGGGGGGAGAAAACTAATCATCACTGCTTTAGCTCAACCCACATGCCTGTTCTTAAGGGTATCCATGGTAGCAGTGATGCAACATGCCTACCTAGCTCACCGTGCCTACACAAGTGGGAGAGAGGGGAGGCGGATGATGAAAAAAATTTCCCTGGAAAGGTGTTTCAGTATTAACATGACAGAATTACATCAACTATATTGTCAGACTTTAAAAATACATATAAAACCATAAAGCTCTCTAAAGATCAGAAAAGCAAGAAAAGACTCAAGGAGGAGAAAACATTGCAGCATTCCAGTTGAAAAGAAAATCAAGATCTCTGCTCTTCCTGCTGTATCTATTGGTTAAATATGTTCAAAGGGTTTTTTATTTCTAATAACAGAAGAAATCATTTTAACTGAGCTCTTTCAAAAGCAACTACAAATAATGTTTTAGGCTTCCTAATTTCCAACCTACATCTTTTCTATTTTTGCTTTAACAGTTACATAATAAAAATTTATTAAAAACTTTAGCTATTGATTCCACATAAATTTAAAAAAAAATGGTAGCTCTCTTCTGCTACAAAAACTTTATCATCTATCAAGAAAGGGCAGAAAGAAGATAAGTCATTTCAAATAACCCTGCTATAATATCAGATATAAACACTAAGTAAATCAAGTGATAAAAAGTAAATCATAGAAAGAACCAGCCACAGACAACCATGAAAAGAACTTACGGAGGAAAGGGGAAAAAAAACAACTAAGCTAAACCTATGCCCCTACTTACTGCCCTTTAAACATTCTTTAAGAATATTTTGATAAGATAGTTTACACATACAGGTATGTGGAAGACATCCATTATAAACAGAATCGGACTTGATAATAGGCATGTCAGTATATGATCAAAACTCCTAGTGTTTGAACTGTAACTCTGCAAGCAACAAGCAAACTAAACTAATTTCAATCAATTTTCTTGCTTTTCCTCTTGTGAAAACCAATTTTAAGAAAGATTACTTTCAGAACTGACAAATTCACTTATTCTTTTATCACTGAACATAATTTAAAAATCTCAACAATTTTGTCTAATAATCACTATTAGTCATCATAAATTTATGGAAATAAAAAACTATTTCATATCCCCAAAACAATGTATAAATTTTAAATGTAAGCACCCTGAATCTTAACACAATCACACAATGTACACAAACTGGTGCTCAGAAATAAAAGAAACCAAACTTAGAGCTTAAGTGAAGTATGCTGCACTTTGAGGATAATGAGCAAAACAGACTTTAAAACAAATATTTAAGGAATTCTTGTACAAGTTAAATCATTTAAAATCCAACCAACATCTTCCCAAAGGCAACACAATTAGACCTCGGACTATTCTTTTAAAAAATTAACTATGTTTTTAATAAATAAATTGAAGAGTCCGGAAAATGTTCTCCAAATGAGTTATACTTTCAACCAGCATGACATGTGAGGATAGAAAATAAAGGGGGAGAACTCTGAGAACAGATTTAGATTTAAATATAATCAGGGCCCTATAAACCTCTGCTGTTGGAAAAAATGCTTCCTATAAATCTCAGGGAAAACAGTATTCATTTAATACACTATTTTTAGCTATGTGAAATGCATTTCAGGATATTAACTTTCCTAAAGGATATAAACTAAGCATCACATGGATTCAAATATCTATTTTCAAATATATAACAATGGTTATACTTTTTAAAATGTATTCTAAACAAAAAGGTCTCTCATACTTGACACTAACAAACGTAGAAAGCATATCTTACCTTTGTGGTTACAATGCACAGGCAATCCATTACTCTATCATTACAACATTTAACACATAAAGCAGTTTACTGCAAACTATTTTAAGCTGTCTATATGAATAAAAAATAAAAAATAAAGCTGCGAGATAAAACCATTGATGGAAAAGTTATAACTGTGACAAGATCTCTTCAGGATCCATTCGTAAAGGTAGCAATTTTTCTACTACCTGAAATACAAGAAACCAGAATGTGTCACGTGCCCTACAATCTTCTTTATGTAATCTGTATCTGAAGAACTTGAAATTATCCCACAAAATACTGTGGAAGATGTCAGGGTTTATTCCATAAGAGTTCACTGCTGCTTCAGATGCTATTTCATTAATCCCTCTTTTCAAGATATGAGGTTGACAGGGAGTCATCTGATGAAATGTTCCACAAAAAGGTTTCTCGGAGATAAATTTAAATCTCCTCCTCCTTGTCTGCTACAGTTTGGATATTCAAAAAACAACTACTGAAAGAAAAAAAAAATCACTAAAAAAAAAAAAAAAAAAAGCAAGCAAACATTTCTTCCACTAAACCACTTCAGCAATGCAGCTTGCAAAGTAATGACTTTCTCAGGCAGTAATGAATGGAATATTCCATGTGGTATTTTTGAGAAGGGGAGAAGGAAGAATAAAATGCAGTAATTTAAAATATTAAATATAAACCTTACCTCTTTTCCCTTTATTAAAAAATGGTAATAACATTTTACCAAGGAAGCCAGGTTTTACCTGTAGTGCCCTACTAAATCCATTTCAGCTAATCCCTTTAAAAAAAAAAAAAACACCACCACAAAAAGATAATTACAACTATGTTCCATTTCAAACTCCTAAGGACCTCATTTTTAACCCAGAAGTAGCCTAACTTTGGAAATCCATGCCCTGTCCTCAAAATCACTGGAAACAGAGCTAGATAGGCTGACTCTTGTATGAGGCATAGGGCTGCTGCTGGCTTTTAGTCTCCTAAGTTTGCAGCCACACTCCCTTGTAAAAAGTATGAGAAATCACCTGCAATTTCTGTCCACAAGGTTTCCTCACAGTCTATAGATAGTATGGACGGCTTCAAACTCAAACAACTGAACTGTTCCTATTTGCTCCTTATACCCCACTCCTATTCTTTTTTTTGTTTTTGTTTTTGTTTTTTTGCTTTTTTGGGCCACACCTGCAGCATATGGAGGTTCCCAGGCTAGGGGTCGAATCAGGAGCTGTAGCTGCAGGTTTACGCCACAGCTCATGGCAATGCCAGATCCTTTAACCCACTAAGCAAGATCAGGGATTGAAAGTGCATCCTCATGGATGCTAATCAGATTCCTTTCCGCTGAGCCACAACAGGCACTCCCTCAGTCCTATTCCTAATCTTTCAAATATTATGGGCTGCCTCAGCAACTTTCATACTAAACCAAGTTTCACTATAAAGGGTAATGCAAGAGTTAATGCATGTATATATCACTTAGTACCAATCAGATAATAAACATCATCATTATTGTTATTACTATTATTGACTGGCCTTTTGTTTCAAGTCTAGTAGGATATACATAAGATAGATTCAGTGGGGTTTTACCTTGAAAAGAGTCTAATGGGAATGTTGTAAGAATTAAGTGAAGTAATTTTTTTTCATTTTTAAAGTTTTACTGAAGTACTGTTGATATATAATGTTGTGATAACTTCTGCTGGGCAATAAAGTGACTCAGTTATACATGTACACACATCCATTCTTTTTCAGACTGTCTTCCCATATAAATTATCACAGAAGATTGGGTAGAGTTCCCTGTACCATACATACAGCAAGTCCCCATTGTCCACTCGTTCCATATACCTCAGCGTGCATAATAATGAACAGCACTTAATGCCAAATTTGTTAAGTGCTCAACATAAACCAGTTACAGCTATATATCTATATACACACATATAGTAGCTATAAGGCATGAAGGGTGGGCAGAAGTAAATTTCATCATTGGCCAACACATTTTTTCCTCCATGCAGAACAGACAGCCTAAGAGTTACATGGTCAGTCTGAGACTGAAAGTATATCCCTTTCTTCCCACCCAGCTCAATAATCATTTGCTCCCAACATGAAAAGGTAAAGCCCATTCAAGGCTCATGACTCTTTAAATAAAGTTTATCATTTTTAGAAAGAATAATGAACAGAATGTAGGTAACAGCTAAGTACCGACTAGGTACTATGTTCTGTGAGGGAAAATCAAGAGATATGTGAAACCCTTTAGCTTGTCTCTTACTGTTCTGTGTTTATGTGTAATATTTATTATACCTAAAATAGTCTACCCAGAGAGAGAAGGCATTCCTAAATTTGGTAGAACTCATTACAGTGGAGGTTGAAAATCACTATAAAGACTCAGAAATAGTGTTTTCAGCCTATTAACAGGTTTGAAAACTGTGTAACACCAAGTAGTCATATCCTCTGGGAGCTGATGGGTCCCAATTTCCCCTTTTATAAAAATTTTAATGTTCAATAGCCTCCAAGAGTCCTTCCACTAATAAAATTCATATGCTTCAATTTCTAAATTCATTAGATTCAAAGCTCCAATAGGACAAGATCAGAACGTCTCATGTATTTATCACTTTATTCCCAGCACACGAGGAGCAGCATAGTGCTCAGAATGTAACTGAGTTCAATAAATATTTGTTGAAATAATGAGTAGCCTTTCTAATATCTAAACTATAGGTGATTATAAAATTTTTTAAAGTCTGAAAAGAGGCTAAAAATTATACACCCCATTTTCCTAGTAAAAAACTATTTAAAATAGTTTTGCTATACACATGCAATTGTTTCCAACCATGATGAATAACAGGGAACAGACTAACTCTCCCACTTTACACGCACATCTGTATTATAGGGGTGCCAGAATGAGAAGAGAGAGAGAAGGGGACAGAAAAAACATTCCAAGAGATAATAGCCGAAAACTTCCCTCACATGGGAAAGGAATCACTCACTCAAATCTAGGAAGCACAACGAGTACCATATAAAATGAATCCAAGGAGGAATACACCGAGACACATATTAATCAAACTGACCAAAATTAAAGACAAAGAGAAAATCTTGAAAACAGGGAAAAGAAACAAGTAACATACAAGGGAACCCTGATAAGGTTATCAGCAGATTTTTCAGCAGAAACTCTGCAGGCCAGAAGGGAGTGGCATGATATACTTAATGTGATGAAAGGAAAAAACCTCCAACCAAGATTATTCTACCCAGCAAGGCTCTCACTCAGATTTGAAGGAGAAATCAAAACCTTTACAGATAAGCAAAAGCTGAGAGAATTCAGCAACACTAAAGCAGCCTTACAACAAATACTAAAGGAACTTCTCTAGGCAGAAAAGAAAAGAGAGCAACAGGAAACAAAAATTCCACAAATGACAAGGCTCACCAGTAAAGGTATATATATAGTAAAGATATGAAATCATCCATGCACAATTATACCACCAAAATCAGAAGAGGTGGGTACAAATGCAAGACACTGGAGATGAACTTGCAGTTAAGAGAACAACAATTTAAAACAATCTCATATACATATAGACTCATATCAAAACTTCAGAATAACTGCAAACCAAAAATCTACAATTGATACCCAAACAAGGAATCTCTGGAGAAGAAATATATCTCATAGTAAATAAGTGCATACTCCACCATGAAGGGGGTCATTTGACATCATTCTTGGAATGCTGAAGTCTTCTTAGATCTGATTCTGATTTCCTCTCCATCAAAGAATTCATGATAATTATAATTAAATAATGCAACTGTACAATTAAATAATATAGGTCTACAATTGTATTATTAATAACCATTTCTCTCAATCATACAATGTAAGGTCTATAATGTCTTATTTATCACATCACCTAGAATGGTGTAATGCCTATATTGAAGAATCAATAAGATGTAACAAATTGTGAGGACATATTTATATAGTTACACTGTTTTTTAACCAATGTATGCATTTTATATTTTACTTATTTTCAGAGGGTGTATTATTTTTGTTATTCTTACCAGTTATTCTTTTTATTATGCTATATAAAATATTTAATGGTATATAAGGCTTTCTTCTTTATAAATTTTAGTTGTACAATATACACAATTTTAATATAATGCTAATATTTAAAGAAAAATTGAAATGTAATAGATAATACTAAATAGTAAAGATGAAAGCCATACAAAATAGGATAAAGTATAGAATAAATTTCCTATTTGTCTCAGCATATTTTCCATTCCACTTCTCCAGATGGAGTCACTTAATCTGTTTCTTAAGATCCATGATATAATAATCTGTGTGAATGTAATTGTGTTTAAATATATGTATTTTATTCTGTAAAAAAAATAAAATTAAATTAAAAAAAAGACTAGCTCTTCCACTTTAAAACAACAAAAATAGGAAAAATAAGAAACAATGATTTTCAGATACTGGATATAGACTCATAAATGCCCAGGTAACTGCCTGGAAAGTTTCTAGGCTGCAGCAGAGGGTGGGAAAAACTAAACACAGTCCAGCAATCGAAGGAAAGGAGAGAGTTGATAATTCCAGAAGGCCAAGGTGTCTAGAATTCACTGATAAGAGTACAACACAGGGAAACTACATAGCAAGAGCTCCACAGATCTGCAGAGTTCCTCTTGAGTATATATTCTGATCGATCATGCATATAAGGAAACTTGAGGCTGAGGAAAGAACCCTAGAAAGAAGCATGTAGAACAATCCCCAGAGCTGACACAAGGTCAAGAATAGTGGAAAAACTCGTAATATAGAGGCACTGGGTGGACAAAATTAACCACATACTAAAAGCCACTTGGTCCCACTTTAAAAGCAAGCTTCAAAAGAATCAAGCTCTTTCCAAGTAATTTAACTGCATCCTAAAACAAAGCTCAAGATTAAGGTCCACATGGGCTGCATATGGAAGTTCCCAGGCAAGGGGTCGAATCAGAGCTACAGCTGCCAGCCTATGCCACAGCCACACCAGATCTGACCGGCATCTGTGACCTACACCACAGCCCTCAGCAATGCCAGATCCGTAACCCACTGAGTGAGGCCAGAGGTCGAACCCATATCCTTGTGGATACTAGAAGGGATCATTTCTGCTGAGCCACAATGGGAACTCCAAGAATATTTAAAGGAATACACAAACATTTTAAGATAGGAAAAGGTTCAATTCATAATGTTTACCAAATCCAATTTAAAAAAAAAAACCAAGTATGTAAAGAAGAGGTAAATATAACCCAGAGAAGAGAAAAAACCCTCAGAAAGAGACTCACATACACAAAACAAGTGTATGGTTACCAAAGAAGGAGGGAACAGGGAAGGACAAACTAGAGGTACAGAATTAACATATACAAATTACTATACATAAAATAGATAAGAAACAAGGATTTATCTGTATAGCACAGGATATGATACTCCTCATCTTATAAAAACATGTAATGAAATGTAATTTGCAAAAAACAAAACAAAACTGAAGAGCAATGCTACATACCTAAAACATAACACTATAAATCAACATACGTCTATAAAAAAAAGACCCCAAAATGACAGATGATAGAATAGTATCCAAGGACATTTAAAAAATTGTTATAAATCTATCCCATATATTTTTTTAATACAGAGGAAAACATGAGCATGTTAATGATACATGGAAAATAAAAAAGGAACCAAATCAAACTTTCTAGATATGCCTAAAAAAAAAAAAACCTGATTGAATGAGATTAACAGTAGGTTTGACAGATCAGAAGATTAATGAACTGAAAATATAGCACAAGAATCTGTCCAAAATATAATACATAGAGAAAAAAGGACTGAAAGAAATGAATTACATTCAGTGAGCTACTGGAAAAACTCAATCAACCCAATAAACATGTATTTATTTATCATCTCTAAAGAGCAGGTTACAGGAAAAAAATATTTTAGAAGTAATGGAGAAAGAAATTTCCATTATTTGGTGAAAACTATTAACCCACAGATCCAAGAAACTCAACAAATCCCAAACACATGGAGAAAATTATAACAATATAAAGTATAAGGGAATAATAAGCATCAAACTCAGGACAGTGGTTAATTCTGGGGGATGAGGCAGAGAACATAATCAGTGTGGAAAATAAAGGGTGTTCAACTACATCACATTTTATTTTCTTAAGCTATTTAACAGGTACATAGACATTCAAAATATTCTCTTTAGTTTATATTATTCTAATAACATTCACACAAAAAGAAGACACTCTAACAGAACAAACGGCTGCCAAGAAGACAAAGAAAAAATTTTCAAAAGCAAATTATAGCAAATGCCACACACACACACACACACACAAAAAAAAAACCCAGGGAAGGTAAAGGGGTAAAGTGACCCGAAGAGGGACTTATGTTTTTTATCCTTTGCTACACTGATAAATTACTGAGTACGCAGCATTTAAACATAAATAAAAATTCTTTATCTTAAAAACCTACCATTTAATGAACACAATATATGTGTCAGACTCTGACCTAGATTTTACATAAATTCTCATTTATACTTACAAGCACCATAGATGAGTTCTATTATCCTCTCCACTTCACACATGATGAAACTAAGAGAAATTAAGCAATTTGCCCTACATTACACAATGTAACAGATATAAATGTACAAACATAGAAAGTTAGAGAATGATACCTACATGATTCTCATTTTAAATATATACATATGAGCTAAATAATATATTCATTAACATACAGAGTTAGCTGAAAATATATATACCAAATAACCATTTGGTATATATATACCATAACAGTGACGTTGTCTCACTGAAAGAATATTTTAAAAAAGACTGGCTTTTAACAATGTACATTTCTCTGTATATGTTTCAAGACATGCCTGAATTATCTTTGTAACCAGGTTTTTTCCCCTAAGTAAAAAACTGAAAAAAAGAGCAAGTAGTTACTGTGGAAAAGCAGTGTCAGAAGCCAGGAGTTCCCGTCGTGGCGCAGTGGTTAACGAATCCGACTAGGAACCATGAGGTTGCGGGTTCGGTCCCTGCCCTTGCTCGGCGGGTTAACGATCCGGCATTGCCGTGAGCTGTGGTGTAGGTCACAGACACGGCTCGGATCCCGCGTTGCTGTGGCTCTGGTGTAGGCCGGTGGCTACAGCTCCGATTCGACCCCTAGCCTGGGAATCTCCCCATGCCGCGGGAGCGGCCCAAGAAATAGCAAAAAAAAAAGACAAAAAAAAAAAGGTCAGAAGCCAGGTTACAGTATATTGAGAATGATAAGAAAAGAAAAAAAAACACATAAAACTACTTTTTTTCAAAACTCTTAACTAGGAAGAGAAGGAATGCTATATGGTCCTATTGAGAAGAACTTTTTCTTGTTTGTCTTTCTTTTAATGAAATATTTGAATATATTTATAGGATAAAGGAAAGAAGGGCACAAAGGCCCAAGAGAGAGAAAGAGGTTACAGATAATTACATGAGGAGTAGAGAGAATGGGATTCCAAAAGATAAAAGGATCAAAAGCACAATAGACAGCAACTTTCACATAATTCAAAACATATTCTATAAAGTTAGGAATTTTTACAATTAAGTATGTATCACTTTAGCAATCCAAACAAAGGGGACGGGGTTTAAGAGCACATAAGGAGATATCAATGCTCTACTACTAAAGGTAGTAACAGATGCAGATATGGATATATAACATCAAAATTATTTAAATGAGCTACTGAAAATGCCTAATAATCCTAAGTCATAATTTAAGACTAACCAGGATGCCTTCTTATAGAACATAGATCTGCAACCACTGTGGCATACTTAAACTTTAACACAGACTTTTTTCTTAGTAACTATGGTATTTTGCCAAGTTTTCTCCTAGTTTAACAGCATGGCATAATATGGCAGTCGCTTCACTTTTCTCATCGCATTTCATTACATTTCTCTTCCATTTCAAACGTACTGTTCTAGGGGTCTGTCCCTCAGTTCCAGCACTGGCATGTACCATTTAAACACTGGGATAAGGCATTCCTGTTGTAGCTCAGGGGTAATAAACCCAACTAGTATCCATGAGGACGCAGGTTCAATCCCTGGCCCCGTTTAGTGAGTTAAGGATCTAGTGTTGCTGTGAGCTGCAGTGTAGGTCACAGACACTGCTCAGATTTGGTATTGCTGTGGCTGTGGTATAGGCCAGCAGCTGCAGCTCAGACTTAAACTCTGGCCTGGGAACTTGCATATAATGTGGGTGCAGGCCAAAAAGACAAAAAAAATAAACAAGTCAACACTGGGATAAGATTGTCATAGATATAACCATAAAAATATAAGAATTATACAATAGTAACTATAACAGCACAGTGGTCATCAAAATCACTTGCAGAAACATCTAATGTACAAGTCAGTATATTTGTCAGTACTAGTTTTGATGAAAATTTTCAATTACAGGGTCTTTGCATAAGAGTTGTGCATTATTTCAAATCTGGACATTTTAATTATTTTCTTTATAGCACATCACCTAAAAACTGGAACTAAATGACACAACACTGTAAATCTGGTGGTGTGCAGAGGGAGTTCAAACAATGTCTCTGGGATGTACTTACGAGAGTATAGAGACATTCTCCTAGAGAAATAGAGCATCAGGAAGATGGATTAAAAAAACCTCAAAGACACTGATAAAGGAAATAGGAAAAGGAGTTCAACACCAATAAGTACGATTATCAATTATTTTGAAGGCAGGAATTTAAAACTGTGACAATTCATGAAGCTGTGCTATAAATTCGGTCAGTTATATTCCAAGGTCCATAGTAAGAACTGAAGGAGAGGTCTGCATTAGGGATATAGAATTATAGGATAGATGGAACTAAATGTAAGTACTGAATTAGCATATGGACTGATAATAGTACTGTGTAGACAATAGTATTGCATCAACTTTAAATTTCCTCAGTGTGATAACTGTATGCTAGGTGACTTTAGAAATGTTCGTATAAAATAAATTTAAGGAAAATATCCTTATTCATATGAGACATGTGAAGTATTTAAAGGTAAAAGATCATTTACCCTGTCTTTTTAAGGGAAACAAAGGTTCATTCCTAGTTGATGGGAGAGATACTTTTTACAGAAGAATACCAACTAAGAAAGACAAATAGAACGATGAAATTAGAAGGGAAAATCAACATTTTGAAACCTTTAATGAAATAAGTGATTCAGGCAAGGATCATTAATGGCTGAATGAAGTAAAAATTCACTCAATACAGGTGCTAAAGTATTACCCCCACAGATACTTAGTAACTACAAAGAGAAAAACATACCTATACCTCTACAATGGAGGATCTGGAGGTCACCACCTGTAAGCAAGTATACTTATCATCCATCACAAGTGCAACAACCTCATACTGTGCGTTTCCTGATGTGACACAACATGAAGCACAATATATCACTATGAAGTCTGGTTACCAAAAATGAGCCTAATCTACCTTTACATGTAACTTCCTATTACCAGAAACATAGGACTTAGTGGAATGACTTAAAACAAAATGAGGAAACTACTAACAAATACAGAAAGTGTGGTATTCTATAAGACAAGTGGCATGGTCTCTTCAAAAAGTTAGTCATTTAGGAGTTCCTGTTGCGGTGCAGCGGAAATGAATCCAACTAGTATCCATGAGGATGTGGGTTTGATCCGTGGCCTTGATCAGTGGGTGAGGGATCCGGGACTGCCATGAGCTGTGGTGTAGGTCACAGATGGGCCTCGGATCCCACTTTGCTGTAGCTGTGGTGTAGGCCAGCAGCTATAGCTGCGATGTGACCCCTAGCCTGGGAACTTCCATGTGCCACAGGTGTGTGGCCCTAAAAAAAAGAAGTCACTCATTCAAAGAGGGGGCTAAAAAAAAGATGGGAATGCCTATTTCTCTAGACTGCAAGAAAGAAAAGACACTGGGCCAGATCTGGTATGTGCCCTCCCAAATCATTCCAATGTTTGCCCCAAGATCTTCACATGTGCTTTTCACCCTGAGCAGCCTTAGCAACAACTTGGGCCTGTGGCCTCCTGTCCACATCTCATCTTCTTACCTCCTCACTTGGAGTCTTACCAAATATCTTACCCTTGGGACCCACAAACTAAAAACCTGAAGTGCAGGAGAACTGTTGCTCACTATAAGCTAGTAAATTCTTTCTCCTTCCTTCCTTGGATGCAGTAGCTTCTTAGGAATGCAAGACCTAGGACCCAGCCATCAGTCACACCTTGTGGCAAGAAGCATCCTTGTATTAGTTTTTCTTTATTCCCGAGTTCATTCACTTTTCTCCTCACTTGTGCTCCATAGGAGTGAATGGACTCCCTTAATAAAGTGCATAATAGCCCATAGGCCCTGTGCCTCCCATTCAATTAGGGAAACCTAAATAAAAACAGAGACTAATCAAATGCAATACATGAATCTTAAATGGATTCTGACTTTAAGTCCTAAAAGGTAGAAACAATTATTAATATGGATTGGAGAGAAAATTTAATAATAGTTACTAATTTTCCTAGGTTTTAAGGTTACGCAGGAGAATGACTATTCTTACTCATGGGCAATATGTGCTGAAGTTTTAAGTTTAAGTGTATGATGTCTGCAACTGGTTTTTCAAGTAGTTTCCCCAAAATATACATACAGAGAAAAGGCAAATAAGATAAAATGTTAGTAATTGTTAACTCTATATGGATGTTTGTTGGTCTAGTCTTTCAATTTCACTCAGAAATTTTTTATATTAAAAAGTTAGAAAAAAATATAATCACCTTTAGCCTATTACTTTACAATATGGTAAGAAACACAGTTCTCACATCACTCAAAAAATACTTACTGAACAACCACTATATCCAAGTCCTAATATATTCCAGTAAATAAGACAGACTCTAACTTCGGGGACTTACATCCAGGTAGAGAGACTAAAATATGCACAAAATCATGTGCATTTGAACATTTAATTACAGTAGTGATGAATACTATTTTTTTTTGTCTTTTTGCCTTTTCTAGGGCTGCACCCACAGCATACGGAGGTTCCCAGGCTAGGGATCCAATCAAAGCTGTAGCCACCAGCCTATGCCAGAGCCACAGCAATGTGGGATCCAAGCCCCATCTGCAACCTATACCACAGCTCACGGCAACGCTGGATCCTTAACCCACTGAGCAAGGCCAGGGATTGAACCCGCAACCTCATGGTTCCTGGTCGGATTCATTAACCACTGAGCCATGACGGGAACTCCAAATACTATTAAGTAGAGGTAGAGAGCTCTGACTATCTGAGAGGTAAATAAAAGCTTCTATCAGGAAGTGACCTTTTAGTGATCCTTGACTCTCTGGTAGTGATCTCTGACTTCATCTCTTAAAATTCATTTCCAATCTGTCCTCAAATCCTTGAGATCTACAGTCAAAAAAAAAAAAATCTCTTAATTCAGCCACCCAGCACCTCCATTATCACCACTCTGGTCTAAGCCTATAGCCATCCTTCAACTGGATTACTGAAACAGACACCTAACAGGTCTCCTGCTTCTATCCTTACTACAGTGTATTTTCAACAAAATAGCTTAAATGATCCTAACTCCACGAAAGCTTCACATGATCTGCCCCTGTCTCACTCTCTGACCTCCTCTCCCACTACACTTTCCTCTACTTAGTCTGCTCTAGCCATATTGGCCATATTGCTGTTTATCATACAATTCAGCCTTCCTCTTGCCTTAGTCTTCTGCACCGGTCATTCCCCCAAACAGCTGTATCAACTTCCAATTCATTGCACAAGCATCACTTCAGTGAGGCCTATCATCAATACCCTATTTAAAATTTCAAAGCAATTCTCCATCTAGAGTCCTTGTTCCCCTTAATTTGCTCTTTTTTCCCTCCCAGATCACTTATCGCCTTCCAACATAACTAGAGATTTTATTAACTTAGTGCTTATTACCTGCTTTCCCACGAGAATGTAAGCTCTATGAGGACACAGATTATCTTTGCTTTTTGTTCAAGTACCTTGTTCAATGCATGATATAAAATATGTGCTCAATATTTGTTGAATAAATGAATGAACTGACATTTAAAATAAAATGCTAAAAATGAGTGGGAGTTGGCAAAAGAAATGAGAATCTTCTACACAGAGGGAACATTATGTGCGGATCCTGAGCTATGAGGAACTAGTGACCAAAGAAGGAAAAGAGCTCCAAAAGATGAATGGAGATACAGGCAGTGGTCAAATAATTTAGGATTTCTGACTTTTATTAGGGATTTCCTACTTCATTCTGAAAGGAATGGAAAGCCAGTGAAAGTAATGGCATAACTTACATTTTATAAAGATAATCTTGGAAGCAAACTGATCATAAATTCAGAGGGGAAAGTGCAAATGCAGACAGGACAAGAATCTAAGCAAAAAAAAAAAAGTGGTTTAGACTAGAGCAACAAGAATAGAGACAAAGTGGGATGCTGTTTCATGTGATATTTTGCAAATTGCAGCACAAATTAGATATAAATGTGAAAAGCAAAATAAAAGTTCCTGACAAATAATACAGTAGACTATCTTTATGACCTTGGAGTTTGAAAACACTACAGTAGGCACTAAAAGCATTAATCATAAATTGGACTATATTAAATTTAAGAAATCTTGGTTAAAAGATTTCACTTATAAAAGCACACTTCAGAGTGGGAGAAAATACATATTACACATATATCCAATAAAGGAATCAATGCAGATAGAGACCTCCTACAAATCAATAAGACAGAAGATATAACAACAACAAAAATATATAAAAAACTTGGACACTTCACCAAAGATTGCAAAATGAACAATACCCATTTAAAAAGATGTTTGTTATCTGTTAATTGTATTAATGACAGGGAAAATACAAATACAACAATATAAAGTACCAGTGTACACCTACTGGAATGGCTGAAATCATTAATAAAAAGACAGACAATAACAAGTGCTGACAATTATGTGAAACAACTGATACTTGCACTAGGGGTAATTATAAAAAGAGGCATAATCGCCCTGCAAAAGTTTCCATTTTTTTCTAAAATTAAACATATTTTCACAACTGGGCATAAACATAACAGAAATGCATACACAGGTGCACCAAAAAGCATACACACTCAGTGCTGTTATAATTGTTTTGAAAACGCAAATTTGTTCTAACACAGCTGATATATCAGGGGACAATATGAACAAAGCACAGATTTCATGTTTGCTTATGCTTAATCTTGTCCTTAAAAAACACTAGGTAAGGGCAGAAAATTGAACCCAGATGAAATGAGCCACATAGGAATATATAAAATGCACATATTTCAAGCTTTACTTTGAGTGTTAAGAGTCACACTCATCCACATCTGATATTTTAACTTTTCATCTAATTTCAGATAACTTTCCTTGCCAGCACTTCACAATAACTCACAAGTTGCAATCCTCCCATAGCAAACCCTCACAGTTCCATAGCAAACAAGATTTTTTTCAAGGTAAAATGTGTATTTATTGTAATATTATATATTCTTTAGCCACTGAACATGTGTGAAACTGTGCTATTTTTATTAGGTTCTTACCTTTTTCTGTATGTGGCACTCACCAAGTTGTGAGTCTCCCATTTTCTCAAGACATAAGCCCTGTGGTTTTTACTGCACAACTTTTCATAGTATGCTGATTTTTAAGAACTTACACATTGTGCTATGGCAGAAATAACTGTCAAATAGTGTTCAAAGCAGCACTAACCCAAAACTGGAAACAAACCAAATATTCATCAGTAAAATGGATAAATACACTGTTCAAAGCAGCACTAACCCAAAACTGGAAACAAACCAAATATCCATCAGTAAAATGGATACATACACTGTGGTATATCGTACAATGGAATATTATAAAAACAGCGGTAAGAATGAAAAAACTTCAAGTCATGGATGAAATTCGCAAATGTAAGAAAAAAAGCTAAACACAAGTAGCTAGAGTACATACTGCATGAATCTGTTAATAGATAGTTTTAAAAGAGGCAAAACTAAACCATAGTGTTAGAAATCAGAATGGTCCTTTGAGGAAAAGGGGAGCAGGCAGTGAATTAAAAAGGTTTAAGGAAGACTTTGGGGGTATTAGTATATTTCTTTTTTAAACTGAGTTATAGTGGATATACTCTAAAAAATTCTCCAAATTTTAAAGTGTATAATTCAGTGTTTTTAGTCTATTCATAAAGTCGTGCAACCGTCTTCACTACCTTCACTACTTTACTTCACATTATGCCTTCACTAGTTCAATACTTCACAACCATCTAACTCTAGAACCCATTAGCAGTCATTCCATTTTTTCCCCTCACCCAATATACCCACAAGGCAATAAATTCATCAAGCTATACATTTACAATCCGTAGAACTTTTTTTATGAATGTTATACAATATTTCAATAACTTTTTAAAAAGCCAATGTTTAGAGGACTTCAGATTAAACCTGGGAGACTGAATATAACCTTTAGCTCTACTATCTCCTAACTCTACTTAAATTAAGGAGGATGGATTATATTAAAGCATTAAATCACAAGGTCAAAGAGAAAGAAAAAAAGATATCCTCCCTACGCCACGAGTCAGATAATTTCCCTGCCACAAAGATGAATTCAGAAAGGCTGATACAGGGGCCTGGAGAGAGCATAGACAAGGGAAAACAAGAGTACATTACTGAAAGTGGACTAAGTGTGTATTCTTCTTAACCTACCTAAACCCGTACTTTTTATTTTTACAGTATCATACTATACCTCCTGATATGCAAACTACTTTCAATGATTTAATAACATAGAGTAGATGGAGATAGTTTCATGCTTATTTTATATTGCATTAAGCGGCTGTTTGATAATGTGTTTATCCAGTTTCTTACAGATAATCATTTAGATTTTTTATTATTACAAATAATAGTGCAATGAGTATGCATATATTTTTAATATGCATTAATAATTTGTATGAGTACATCTGTGACATATGCTGGATCAAAGAATAGAACATATACCATCAAGCTGTCTTTCAAAACTGTTGTACCACTGTATTTTCCAACCAACAATACAAGAGTTTCTGTTTCCTCACATTTAATTAATATTTGACAATCAAGTTAGTTAAAAATATTCCCACTGTCAATTTAATTTGCTTTTTTTTTTTTTTTAAAGGGCCACACCTGTGGCATACAGAAGTTCCCAGGCTAGGAGTTGGATTGCCAGCTTACACCATGGCTACAGCAATGCAGGAGTCAAGTCACATCTGCAACCTATGCTGCAGCTCATGGCAATGCCAGATCTTTAACCCCTAAGCAAGATCAGGGACTGAGCCTGCATCCTCATAGATACTAGTTGGGTTCTTAACCCACTGAACCACAATAGGAACTCCTTAATATGCATTTTTCAAAGTGATGTTGAACATCTCCTCATAGGCCTACTGGCCCATCTGCATTTCTTTTTCTCCAAACTGCTCATTCATGTTCTTGGTCACTTTCCTACTAAATGTTGGCTTTTTTCTTCTCACAGATCTATAAGAAGTTTCTTGAGTTGAAAGGGCTGGAAATGAATTCCTTTTAATAAATGTGACAAATTTTCCCCCAGTGTATCATTTCTTATTTGTTCATTTATCTTTCAAGATACAAAAATTCTATAATCAAAGTTCAAACAAACTTTGTGAAGTCCATAAAGAAGTTCTACAAAGTCAGTATTCTTAACTTTTTCTTTGAATGTTTCAAGGTTTTCTTTGCTGTCGTGTTTAGAAAAGTTTTCCCTATGCAAAAACCATTTAAAAGTTTATTATTATAGTTTTCTTTTAACCTTTGAATCTTTGATCCATTTGAAATGTACTGTATCATTAGGAACAGGACTGACATGATACATGTGTCCCTCTCCAAATTCATGGATTGAAATTCTAACCCTCCAAGTAACAGCGTTAGAAAGCAAGGTCTTTAGGAGGTGATTAGGTCTTAAGGGTAGAACTTTCATAAATGAGATCAGTGCCCTTATTAAACAGAGCCCAGAGAGCTCCCTCACACCTTCTTCAATGTTGAGGACATATCAAGAAGACGTCAATCTATGAGCGAGGAAATGGAATTTCACTAGACAATGAATCAATCAGTGATCTGATTTTGGACTTCCCAGCCTCCAGAAATGTGAGGAATAAATTTCTTTTGTTTATAAGCCACCTAGTCTATAGTATTGTCATAGCAGCCTGAAAGAACTAAGACAGGCTAGTGCATCCTTCTCTGTTGTAATTTCTCATTAAATTAGGCAATTTCTCTTACTCTTGCATTTTGCTTCCTTTCAAATATTGTTCCTCACAATCTCTAAAAGTAATTGAAGTAATTGCTCTTATTTTAGAATAGATTTGGTTTTATAAAAATGACAGGCTCATTATTTTAAAACAGTAACAGAAAATCACTAAAAAGAAAAAAAATCCCCATTATCCACAAACAATCATTAATATTAAGCAAATATTTCCAAACATCTCCAAACTAGGCATATGCTCCAAGGAGAGACATACCAAAACCAAAAAAAAAGTTGTAAGAAAATGGAATACTAATTATATCACTTTAAAGATAAACAGTTTTAACTTTCATTTTACTGCATCAGAAGAAATAGAAGAAATACAATCATAAGGACACAAATAAGCTGACAAATGAGAATCTGTCAAGAGTCAGAACAGTTACCAACTGTTTAAAAAAAAAAAAAGTAGATAGATGCTTCACAAGGCAAAGATTTTTACTATAAGAGAATAAGAGAGGCATGCCCTTGTGTCAATTGATCAATCTCAGATACTTTTTTGTAAAAATAACTCTTTTTTTTTTTTTTTGGCTTTTTGCTATTTCTTGGGCCGCTCCCGCGGCATATGGAGGTTCCCAGGCTAGGGGTCCAATCGGAGCCGTAGTCGCCGGCCTACGCCAGAGCCACAGCAACGCAGAATCCGAGCCGCGCCTACAACCTACATCACAGCTCACGGCAACGCCGGATCGTTAACCCACTGAGCAAGGGCAGGGACCGAACCCACAACCTCATGGTTCCTAGTCGGATTCGTTAACCACTGCGCCACGACGGGAACTCCTGTAAAAATAACTCTTTAAGATAGTCCTGCAAAAGTGAACATAAAGTGAAAGAGAAAAGATGATGTTGTATGCAATTTTGTCAGAAAAAAGGGCATCTTACTTTTTAATCCAATATTTAGCACACAGAGTAATAATAATCTAAATTTTCTACAGGACAAAATATTTTCATGATTTTAATTTTTTTCAAGTTGCAGTCCAACAGAAACTCTTTGTTTTAATTTGGGTCAGTGGATTCTCTTCAACTATAAAAGTGAGGTGAATTAAATGATCCAACTCTCTTTTCAGTTCTAAACATGGTGCCCCTAAGAGTCTAAAGTGGGAATTGAAACAAGAGATTGAGTTAAAGGGCTTTTAGCCAAGTTTACTGTCCAAATGAAGCATAAATGAATGGGTTAAAAGGGGAACATACCTTCCTTCTTTCCCTCAAAAGAACTGAAACAGGAGTTCCCGTCGTGGCGCAGTGGTTAACGAATCCAACTAGGAACCATGAGGTTGCAGGTTGGGTCCCTGCCCTTGCTCAGTGGGCTGAGGATCCGGCATTGCTGTGAGCTGTGGTGTAGGCCGCAGACGTGGTTCGGATCCCACATTGCTGTGGCTCTGGCAGAGGCCAGCGGCTACAGCTCTGATTAGACCCCTAGCCTGGGAACCTCCATGTGTCATGGGTGCGGCCCTAGAAAAGACCAAAAATAAATAAATAAATAAAAATCAAGGACTCGATGGATATATCCCCATGTTCCCATAAGCCCACCCATGAATAGAGAGAGATTTCAAACATTAATACAGCATTTTCCATGTTCCAAGCTCTACGTATGCAACATATGTAACCATACTCCCATCTCCTCCATGTTTTCCTAATATGATCTAATACTTGCAGGTTGTAAGGTCTTATTCTCCTATCCATTTTAGGTAACTTTATCATATCCATAATAGCTTTTCAGGAGATGCAGAAACCAGCAATGCAAAAAGCATTCTAGGTACCAGTGCCTCATAATTTTATACAAGTTGAAATGTTTCTAATACCATTCCTTTTTTTGGTTGCATCCACAGCATACAAAAATTCCTGGGCCCAGGAATCAAACCAGTGCCACAGCAGCAACCTGAGCCATAGCAGTGACAATGCCAAATCCTTAACTTGGTAGGCCACCAGGAAACTTCAAAAATGTTTCCAGTACTATCCTTAAGAGAAGTCAATGCACTGTTGATTGCAGGCTGAAATCTATACGGAAATTAACTTCCAGATTATAGAACTGTCCACTTATTTAACTTTAATGAACATTTATTTTTACTGGTTATATTGAGCCAGCCATTACCCTAACAATCTCCTATAAAAATAGACATATTAACTTTAAGAACTGTATGCTTTATAATCATTGTTGAGTATCATAAATCAGACAACAGAATAAAAAAAAGTTATTAAAAAGCAAGTCAATTCTCTTAAAATTTAACATTTTTCTTACATAAGCAATTTTTTTCTGGCCACACCCACATAGCATGTGGAAATTCCCACATCAGCGTTCCAATCCACACCACAGCAGCAACAATGCTGTATCCTTCACCCACTGCACCATAAGAGGACCCCCATAAGCAAACTTTTTAATCTAGGACTACAAATAAACATGAAATAGAAACTGCATTACTAATTAACATTTCAAAAAATCTACTTGAAATGGACTAACATAAGAGCAAATCATGCATCAACTAAAGAGAATGGATACTGAAATTATTCCAGAGAAAAACAAAAAAAGTGAAATATGAAAATAAGGATATACAGGCAATACAACATTACAATCTCTAACCAAAGAGAAACATGTAAGTACATACCACAGTTAATAAATAGAACCGTGATGTATTAGGATATCTGAAATCCAAAGGCAGACTTGCCCAAATTAGCTGAGTAAGCTGGGTCAAGTCATTCATTTTCTTCTGGATCTCAGTTCCTCATCTTTTAAGATGAAGAAGAGGGATCAGATAGTCTCTGATTCTTCCTGCCCTAAAATTCTAAGCTCCATGTCACTTTTAAGAGAAACTGAGAAATCTGTCTACTTCGTTACCAAAGGGCTGTCTGATTGTTGCCTACCACTACTTTTCCCTGATTTAATTTTTCAGGCACTTCTCCAGTAGTAACTAGAAGGCCCTAGAATCAAATTCAGTCAGACAACCACTTTCAAATGACTCACATCCCTCAGACAGAATCCTCATTACAAAATGCTTCATATTTCTGTTATGTCATATCTAACTCTACCAGCAACAGATCAAAACGAAAAAAGAACATTACTACAATAGTTAGGAAAATGCAAAGAAGTAGAGAGTTTTAACTACAGAAAAAGGGAGAAACCAATGCTATCCTTAAGATTTACTGATCGGTTTAACAATGCAATCCTTTAAGCCAATAAACACAGAATCCTTGGGATAAATGTAGCAACTGCTTTCTGAGAAAAAAAATACCAGAGCAAAACCATCTTTTCAAAGTAGCTTCCATCTAATTATCACACAGATGAAGCTTCATTGAGGTCTATCATGCAAAATATTTTTTAATAGTTAAGTATTTCAGACCTTGAACCATTCACAAAATTTTAGGCAGGGGCACCAGAAATTTTAAGCTTTTCCTTTCAAAACTATTTTTTAATCTCATACTTTTTATTCCATTATAAATGATACTTCCACAAAATATCCATTTTACTAAAATGAAAAAACTTAGTAATCCTAATTAATTGACCACTGAAAAACAGCTTAAGGAAAAATTTTTTATCTTACCTCTACATTAGTGCTAAGGCTGCTTGGTAGTGTTTCTGAAGTCACAGTAGAGCTTGGAAGGCTGGAAATTTCCCAAGTATTCACAGGCTGTATCGGTTCAGACTGCTTTGAACGATTTATACATTTTGGATTATCCAGTAAGGTCACTTCATAAAATTCTTGAATATCTAGTGGTGAGGAAAGGAAAAAAAAATTCAAAAGTATTTAGCAACTATGCATTGCTAAATAACTCAAAAGCAAAATTTTTACTCTACTAAAATAAATACTAAGTTTAAATATTTTACGTTATTTTAGAAATAATCACCTAAAGATATGACAAACTCTAAAAGAAACCATTAAGGTATAGCAAAATAGGATAACTTGGAAAGATCAAGTTATGCTGCTATCAGCTGGAATTATATAAACTTAGCATATTAACACTGGTTATTCATGCTGCTCAGGAGCTCTGAGGGGTAGTTACATAATGATTACACAACTATAAGTTTTTATTCACCTCCTGGTATAATTTTGAGTTGATTTTTTTAAAGGAGTGAAATTATTATTTAACAGATGGGATATTATCCTGTATAGAATCATAACAGTAAATGTAAATAACATTTAGAAAGAATAAATATTTGTTTCTCAATATGATGAAAAAATTAGTATCTCCTTTAAAAAAAAATCCAAAGACAGCAGAGACAAAGTAACTCCTTTTTCAGTTTTGGTAACCAGTGGAATTGTAGAAAGTTCTAGGTAAAGGACTAATAAAAACAGAATACTGAGAATAGTATCAACCTACTTCACAGGATGTTAATATTACCCGAGGAAATTGTATATGAAAGCATGTTATAAACTATGAATCACTATATAAAACTACTCACATAACCATCATGAAAAAAACTAAAAACTCAAATTCAGAACATTAGCTATAAAAGGTTCTTATCAAATAAAAGCTATTTAACCTGAACCTAAGTCAAGTATTTAGAACCAACTTCTAGTTCCAAGGAAATACAGGCGATAGAGGAACAAGTTAAATGACACCAGAAAAGCAAACAACAAAACAGATTCAGAGAGAGACATTCCACAAGACAACTGGCCTGGTTTCTTTAGAAAGTCAATGTCATGAAAGGGAAAAAAATTCTTTGAAAGCAAGATTTTTCTGTACAAATTAAACAAAAGAGATACAGCAAGTAACTGCAATGTCAGAGCCTTAACTGATGTGCATGTTGTATGTCTGGGAAAGGGGAGGCAGTGAATTATAAAAGACACTGACAATAATTAGGGAAATTTTTGTAGAAGATATACATGAGTGTGAGAGTATGTATATATTTACACAGTAGGACATATATTTCTATATATGTAAAAGATATATATTTTATATATTTGTAAGACATAAATATTTGTAGATCTACCTATCTATAGAGATCTCTCACCCAAAAGCAAAACAACACACAGCTCCTAGTACAGTATTATGCCCTCTAAGAGTACTCAATGAGTGGACAATTGGTTAGTTACCAATATCAAGATAAACGGCCCACATCACTATATAAAATTTTTATATTTTCCAATACTGTAAGACAAGTTTCAAATCTTAAATATCTATATGACCTTTTATTTGATAGTTAACTAGCAGAAATACTGATTACCCTTTAATAACATCTCTTAAAAACCTTGAGCAGCGCTATCCCAAATACTTTTCTGCAATGATAAATGTTCCAGAGCTACACTGTCCAACATGGTAGCCACTAACTACATATGGCTATTGAGCATTTAAAATGTGACTAGTGTGACTGAGGAACTAAATTTATAATTTTATTTAAGTTTAATTTAAATAGACACATGTGGTTAGTGGTTACATACAAGACAAGAGAGCCCTAGACTAACATAATTCAGAATAATATTTTATTGTCTAGTATGGCCAAGGAATAAAGTATCTCCTACACGAATTTTTGAACAGTTCATTTGCAACTTGCTACTATCAAGAGAAATGCCTCAATTCTAGGTCTTATATTCATCTATCAAACAGTCCTTTCTAATTTGCTGTATCTGAACTCCTATGGACTAAAATACCAAATATTTATATTATTAACTATATCACACTTAAAACAAGCTGAGTAAAACACCCATTAGGACAGCTATTATTAACAAAACAGTAAATAACAAATGTGATGAGGATATGGAGAAATTAAACCCCCATGAATTGCTAGTAGGAATATAAAATGATGCAGCTGCAGAATGAAATTCTGATATGTTCCACAACATGGATAGATGAATCCTGAAGATATAAGTGGGATAAGCCAGACACAAAATGACTAAAACTATTTGATTCCACTTATATGAGGTACCTAGAGTAGCCAAATTCATAAAGAGTAGTAAAGTTATTTCCAGGGCCTGGAGTAAGGAGAGAATGGGGAGTTAATTGTTTAATGGGTATAGAAATTTGGTTTGGGATGATGAAAAAGTTCCAGAGATGGATAGTGGTGATAGCTGCAGAACACTGTGAATGTACTAATGCTACTGAACTAACTGCAGGCTTAAAAATGGTAACTTCTGGAGTTTTCCTGTGGCACAGCAAACTGAGGATCCAGCACTGTCACTGAAGCAGCCTGGGTCACTGCTGTGGCACAGGTTCAATCTTTGGCCTGGGAACTTCCATATGCTATGGGCATGGCCAAAAAAAAACGGTAAATTTCATGTTACATATGTTATTACAATAAAAAAAATAAGTTGAATGAGTGTCTACAGGAGTTTAGATGTGAGTAAAGTCCACGAGGTATGTAATATGTGGGTTTATAATATCTATTTTAGTTATTTAGATATCTATTTCTTACTGGGATCAGGATAACTGATACTGCCAGATAAGATCCAAATTAAAGAGAGAGTAGTAACCATACTTGGCAAACTAAAACCATATACAAAAGTACTGAAGTATCTGTTAATACATGTACAGTGTGGTGATGTTTTTGATATGACAATTTGTCACTTTCCTTAAAAACAAAAACAAAAACACACACCTTTAATCTTGACCTGTATTCCATCCTAACATTCCATAGTTTATATACTTTATTTCATTTGTCCACCACATTCCTGCATCTTTAGGGTGTCCCAAGACAATAGGAGTGAGCAACATAATAACACTCCTTCAGAAACTATTTCTCAATTACAATTTTCAGTTATTAGCAAAGATTTTTCAAGGCGCACCTAATCAGAAAAGGCCACCTCTGGAAAAATTGTACACATAAACTGAGCTTTTCTTAGGAGTCCAAAGTATTTATATTTTATATTTCCCATGCAGTCCCTATTCTTTAAAGCTAATCTACATTTTATATGTCAGAAGAGAGTATCACTGATCAGAACTATAAAGATTTAGCAAAACAAAAAAACAGCGGCGAGATTATCATTGTGACAAAGTAAGTATTTCTACAAAGTAACATTTCGAGATTCAAAATATTATTTTCTACCTTTTCTTTAGTTTTCTAAACTAGAGAGTGCAACATGGAGTACCATTAGATATGTAGTCTAAAGTAAAAACAGAAGTTACTACACAAAAAGAAGACAAAAACACACATGGTGAATCCTAGTATAATTTCAATCTCTCCTATTTTCTAAAAGTCTATTCAACATGCCAACATCTGAAAATCAAAGTTATTCCCAAAAGACCAACTTAATGAAAATAAAGAACTCAATTAATGAGTTTACACTGAACACTTAAGACATTAAAACAAATATTAATGAAGTGAATACACTCCAGAAAAGAAATAAGACAATTAAAAGATACAACAGTGTTTCTGAGAGATTGTGATAATTGAGGAAAAAATTATATATCACCTAAAGGTTTCCAATTTAAAGCATCTAAGAAGGGGGAGTTCCCATATTGGCTCAGCGGTTAACAAACCCGACTAGTATCCATGAGGACGCGGGTTCAATCCCTGGCCTTGCTCAGACGGTTAAGGATCCAGCATTGCCGTGAGCTGTGGTGTAGGTCGTAGATGTGGCTCTGATACTGCATTGCTATGGCTGTGGCACAGGCTGGCAGCCTCAACTCCCATTTGACCCCTAGCCTAGAAACCCCCATGTGCTGCAGGTGTGGCCCTGAAAAAGAAAAAAAAAAAAGATAAAAAAATAAAGCACCTGAAAAGGCAGACTTCTATAAAAATTTGATAGCTATATTTTAAATCATAGTAAAATCATTTACTATGAAAGTGTAAAGAAAATGGGAAAATGCAGCTGTTAAAGTGACTGCCATTAAAAACAAGATTAAAACATTAAAGACAAGATTAAAGACAAGAATGATTCCAAACTCATCTGAAAATCCATATAGCTGGCTCAGATATATACCAAACATATAATGAAAATATCTGATACATTTTATTACCCTGAAAAAAATTATTTCCTTTGAAAATAATGATGCACTAAAGCAAGCAAGAAAATACAGGACTGTTAATACACCTATTAGAAGAAAAATGACCGTTTAATTGACTCACAGTTGAACATATTGATTTTGTAGAGCCTACAGTTGAACATATTAATTTTGTAGAGCCTACAGATCAGTCTTATCACAGTCCATTCTTCATCTTCACTGCTTTCACTGTTTTGGACTAAATTGGGTCCCCTCAAGTGCAGTTCCTGAAAAAGATCTAAATTATAAAATCACAAAAGCAGAGTTCCTGTTGTAGCTCAGCAGGTTAGGAACCCAACTAGTATCCATGAGGATGAGGGTTCAATTCCTGGCCTCACTCAGTGGGTCAAGGATCTGGCATTGCCACGAGCTGTGGTGTAGGCTGCAAAGGTGGTTGGGATTTGGCATTGTTGTGGCTGTGGCATAGGCGGGGATCTGCAGCTCTAATTTGACCCCTAGCCTGGGAACTTCCATATGCTGCAGATGCGGTCCTAAAAAGTAAGAAAGAAAGAAAGAAAAACCTGTAACACATACAACAGAAAATTTCTCAAATATTAAACACAAGTAAACAGTCCAACATAACTGAGGAGAATCATTCCTATCTATTACAAAATTTTTTTATTTGGAAATCTCTAAGATTTCATATTTCAGAAATCTCCAAATCTAAGTAAAATTTTATTAATTTCTTGCTAAAATTCAAAGTTTGTAAACACTAAGAGTAAGGGAAGTACAGAAGTCCAGAAATACCCTCAAAGGAAGTTGAGGAAAAAGTTTTCTAGCTTTTAGTGATAACTTATACCATCCTAAACAGAGAAACTCACAAACCATAAAACATTTCTCAAACTAAAGACTCAAGGGAATACTAACCCAGGATCAGAGTAGGAAGTCTAAACTCAGACTCAAGAAAATGTAATAATTTAACATAATATAGGTGACATCTCTAATCTACGATAAAATAATATTGTAGTTAATGGACACGATAGAAAAGTTAGACTTCATTGACATTTTCAGGATATTACATCCAAAAAAATCAGAATATACATTCTTTTCAAAATGCACATGGAACATTCTCAAGGACTGACTGCATACTTGGGCACAAAACTAACCTCAACAAATTTAAGAGCACAGACAATTTTTTAAAAGACCTTAACAGACACCTTGACAAAGAAGATACACAGATGGCAAATAAGCCCATGAAAAGATGTTTCACCATATATCATCAGGGAAATGCACATTAAAACAACAAGATACCACTGTACATCTATTAGAGAGGCCAAAATACTTAACACTGCCAACACCAAATGCTAACAAAAATATGAAGCAACAGGAACTCCTACTCATTGATGGTGCTGATGCAAAATGATACAGCCACTTTGGAAAGCTGTTTGGTGGTTTCTTACAAAACTATATATACTCTTATCATACAATCCAGCTATCATGCACCTTAGTATTTACTAAGGTAAAACTATGGCCTTTGGGGGATAATGATGTGTTCATTTAGGCTCATCAACTGCGACAAATGCACCATTCTGCACATGTTGATAACAGGGGTCTACCTATACACGGGGCAGGGGTTATATGGGAAATCTCTGTACCTTTAATTTTGCTGTGAATCTAAAACTGCTCTACAAAAATTAAGTCTTTAAAATTTTAAATTAAAATAGATATGAGCTATCAGGTCATGAAAAGACATTGTGAAACCTAAAATCATATTGCTAGGTGAAAGAAATCAATATGAAAAGGCCATATGCTTGTGATTCCAATTATATGACACTCTGGAAAAGGCAAAACTACAGAGACAACTAAAAGATCAGCAGTTGCCAGGGATTCAGGAGGAGGGAGGTGGAAAACAGATTTTTAGGGGAGTGAAACTATTCTCTATGATACCATAACAGAGGATGTGTTCGTCAACCACCAAACATGTATGTCAAGTTTATCAATGCAAAGAGTGAACCCTAAGGTAATCTATGGACTTTAAGTAGTAACAATACATTAATACTGGCTTATCTACTGTAACAAAAATACCACACTAATGCAAGACATCAATAATAGGAGAAATGGGTGTAGGGTGGTAAGGATATGGGAACTCTGCTTTCCATTCAATTTTCCTGTAAACCTAAAATTGCTGAAAAAGTTGAAGTGTAATAATTTCTTTAAATGTTTAAGGGAGTTAATAAATAACAAATTTATATGAAAAACAAGCAATCTCACACTTGATCTCAAAATAATTTCCAAATGTATTGAAGACTTAAGTTTTTTTTTTTTTTTTTAATTCTTTTTTAGGGCTGCACCCACAGCATATGGAATTTCCCAGACTGGGGTGGAATCGGAGCCACAGCTGCCAGACTACATAACAGCTACAATAATGATGGATCTGGGCTACACCACAGCTCATGGCAACAATGGATCCTTAACCCACCGAACAAAGCCAGGGATCAAACCCTCATCCTCATGGATACTAGCTGGCCTGTTACCACTGAGCCACCAGGGGAACTCCCTAAAGATTTAAATGTTCAAAAAGAAGCCATGACAGAAATTGAATATAATAAATATTTTTAAAATCTTAGGGAAACAGAAGCCTTTCTAAGCATAATACCAAGAGCAAAGAGCACAAAAATACTGATAAATCTAGCCATATTCAAATATAACTATTTTTTAAATCAAAGTTTAAAAACAAATGATAAACAATAAAAGCTATTTGCAACTTACAAGGTAGATAGAACTGATATCTCTAGATTTTATAATTATGAAAAAATGAAGAAAGGTGGTGGGAGGGGCAAATAATGAATAATTCACAGAAATTAAACAGTGACATAAGAAAATTCATTGGTTATTTATTCAAAGAAAACCAAAATATTTTATTTATTCAGACAAACCCAAAATAAGAAACACTGTATTAAAAAAATAAGAGCGGAGGGGACCTGTACTCTTCAAATATGACAATATCATAAAAGACAAAGACTATGCAAATGTGCCCAGATTAAAGGAGACTTAGAGACATGACAACTAAATACAATATTTAGGGGGTGTACTGAAAAACTAATTAGAAAAGGAAAAATTTAGTAGGAAAAAACTTGTCCCTTATAGATGAAATAGCTTAGACTAGAAGAAATATATACAGATGCTTTTACAGCTCTGTGATTACAAGTTTCCAAAGAGAATTCTACTAGATTCAACATAACCAAAAGAGTAAGCAAAACTGTTACCAAATAAATAACAACCCAATTCAATCAAAATCACCAACCGAAAAGCTAATAAAAATTTCCCCCAGTTTCATAAAGTTTTAGCCAATAGTCTGATCCTTATTCTGTCATAAATGTTTTCATTTTTCAAACCTAGCCTGCAAAGTTACACACACACACAATTAGCAACATACTAAAATATAAGTCACTGGGACCAATAATGAGCAAAAAAATCTAAGGAAATTTCACATTTTACCATTATATCTAGAAGCCTATAAACTCATTACCAAGTAAATACACTTTTCAAAATGTGGAAATTCCATTATAATAAACATCATTCCATCATCATAAACATTCTTGAAAGTAAAAGTCATTTTACAGTGTGTTTTAAAAACACTGAACCTATAGATCAACATTTAAACACGCTTGCTGTCAGTGTTATTTATCACATTAAAAACATTCAGCTTATGATAAAGAGCATCCTAATGGTTGAAGGTGAGGAGAGGCTCTGAATTCAGACTAGTTGAGACCAATTTCTGGCTCTACAATTTACTGAGAGTCCTTCTGTAAGATACATAATGTCTCACTGCCTCTGTCTTCTTCTATAAAATGGTATAACCATCTAATAGGTGAATATACACCTCAAAGGATTGTGAGGACTAAATGATACTTTTATTAGCACACAGAAAGTGTTCAATAAATGTTAGCTACTGTTACCTTTTACATACTTAAAGAAGAGTCATACTCTCACATCCATTAGGATGACCACTGTCAAACAAACAAAAAAACAAAAAACAAAAAACAAGATACAAGAGTGTTGCGAAACTGTAACCTTTGTGTACTGTTAGTGGGATTAATAAATGGTGCAGCTGCTCTGGAAAACATTATGACGGTTCCTTAAAAAATTAAAAATATAGGAGTTCCTGTCGTGGAGCAGTGGTTAACGAATCTGACTAGGAACCATGAGGTTGCAGGTTCGATCCCTGGCCTTGCTCAGTGGGTAAGGATCTAGCGTTGCTGTGAGCTGTGGTGTAGGCTGCAGACACGGCTCAGATCTGGCGTTGCCTTGGCTGTGGTATAGGCCAGTGGCTACAGCTCCGATTAGACCCTTAGCCTGGGAACCTCCATGTGCCACGAGAGCAGCTCAAGAAAAGGCAAAAAGACAAAAAAAAATTTAAAAATATAACTACCATAGATCCCACAACCACACTTCTGAGTATATATCCAAAAGAATTGAAAGCAGGTTCTCAGAGATATCTGCCCACTCACATTCATGGCAACACTGCTCACAACAGTCAAGACATAGAATAACCCAAATGTCTACTGATGGATGAATGGATAAACAAAAGTCGGACACATAAATATATACATGCATGTGTGCACACATGTATGCACACACACACACTAGAATATTACTCGGCCTTAATACGGAAGGAAATTCTATCACATGCTACAATGCGAATGACCTTTGAGTACACTATGCTAAGTTAAATAAGCCAGTCACAAAAAGACAAATACTTTATGATTTCCCTTACATAAGGTATTTACAAGAGTCAAAATCAGAGACAGAAAGTAGAATTGTAGTTACCAAGGGCTGGAAGGAGGAGGAAAGGTGAAGTTGTTAATAGCTAGAGTTTCAGTTCTGCAAGATGAAAAAGTTCCAAACTGTTTCACGACAATATGAATATACTTAATGATACCACATCTTAAAATGGTTAAGATAATAGATATTACAGCTTTATTACAATTAAAATTAAAAAGGAGTCACATTTGCATGGAAACAACCTAAATGTCCATCGACAGATGAATGGATTAAGAAAATGTGGCACATATATACAATGGAATACAACTCAAGCCATATAAAAGAACAAAATAATGCCATCTGCAACATGGATGCAACTAGAGGTTCTCATACTAACTGAATTAAGTCTGAAAGAGAAAGACAAATACCATATAATCTTACATACGGAATCTAAAATGTGGCACAAATGAATCGATCTACAAATCAAAAAGACTCTTGCAGACACAGCGAACAGACTTTTGGTTGCCAAGGGGAAAGGAGCAGGATGGACAGGGAGTTTGGGGTAAGTAGAAGCAAAGTATCACATTTAGAATGGATAAGTAATGAGGGGAACTGCATAGCACGGGGAACTATGTCCAACCTCTTGGGATAAACCATGATGGAAGATAACATAAGAAAAGGAATGTGTGCGGGTGTGTATCATATGTATATGTATCACTGGGTTACTCTGCTGTACAGCAGAAACTGGCACAACATTGTAAATCAACTATACTTTAAAAAAAAGTCACACGTGAAACTCAGTATAGTCTCTTTACCATGTTTACAAAGGCAAGTGAAACTATCAGTAGCAACAAATGAATTAGAAGTTAAAAAAATCTCAAAATGGACAGTGTTATTATATAACCCATCATTTTGAAATACCTGCAGAACTAAAATAAAACTGCATTAAAATAAGCTTGTTATTTATCTCACACAAAATATACAAATGATGATTCAACTTACTAAAGTTTATAAAAGCCAGCCTGATCTTGAGCCCAGGTTTTTCTCCTATGCACAATGAAAGTAGATCAGTTCTCTGATCCCATAAATAAGCCCAGGGGTCTATACTGGTACAAAGTTTTTGAGGACTATCAAGATCCTCCTAGATCCCAGAAGAACCTAAGAATCAGAAATGACCTCAAACCATATGGACAGCAAAGCTTTCACTGTTACCAAGCCATATCCAGTCTACTTTACTCACAAAATTTTCATATATAAACATAGCAAATGAGAATACAAAATGAAATATATTAAGTTTTCATCTTGCTCTCACCTACATCAGGGATTAAAATTAGGCAGACTTTATCTCCCATCTATACAAAAATAATCACTGGATGTTTTGTGAATAAATTTTACACAAATGTATCATTCAGACTTTTTTAAAACTATAATTTAAACATTCAGCTCTGAAGAAACAAGTTAGCTAAAACTCAAAAGTTAGTAACAAAAATCGTTCTGCTTTCAATAACTTTTAAATCTCCAAACCATCCTTCCAGGATACTACCCAGCTTCAGAGCTAGAACAATGATTGCCATATTTCACTGAATTGAGGATATCAATATTGAGGATATCAATTATAAAGTGCATCTTTATTTCATGCACCACTAAGGATATAAAATCAATGTCAATATACATCCTTTATAAAATGCATCCCAAATTCAGAGATATTAAAATATTCAAAAATTGGTATCTCAGAACAGATGTAATGCAATATGTGCATGCTTGTTCCTCTGAATAATCCCAAGGAACCAGAAACCTAATCAATAATGTATCAACTACAGAGGGTGGGGGGAGAACAGACATTTCTATAACACCAAAATCGTGAGGGTCTCACACAAAGATTTTTTTTTAATTCATGAAAATAGTCAATACAAAAAAAATTTAAACAAAAAGGGAGTTCCCATCATGGCGCAGCAGAAACGAATCCGACTAGGAAACGTGAGGTTGTGGGTTCGATCCCTGGCCTCGATCAGTAGGTTAAGGATCTGGTGTTGCTGTGAACTATGGTGTAGGTCGAAGATGCAGCTCTGATCTGGCATTGTTGTAGCTGTGGCTGGCAGCTGTAGCTCCGATTTGACTCCTAGCCTAGGAACTTCCATATGCCACAGGTGTGGCTCAAAAAAGTGGGAAAAAAAAAAAAGAAAGAAAGAAAAGAAAATAGTTGATACAAACTACCAATTCAAGAAGTCAACCAATAAATAACTGACACAGACTCCAAGTCCAAAGAAGTAACTAGATAACTCACTATAGCCTAAAGAAATAATTGCTAAACGCTGAAAGTCAAGAACCTAAGCACCACATAACTTTCAAACAATTCAGGTAGTCAAGACCCATGTCTCCTTTAATCCAAAAGTCTACAGGTATTAACTCAGAGGATAGAGTGCTACCTACTAAAGAAAAAAAGAGTTAACATAGATAACACAGAGTTTTTCAGTACAAACTATGAACACAATGGACTCTAGTTTACACTAATTTATAGGTTTAAAGTACCACAGTGTTTCAAAAATTTTCAAAGTAATTAAGGTTAATAAACTAACCCAATTTCAGCATGCAAAAAAATGGATTAATTTAGTAGTGTCAACAATTAATCTGATTACAGTAAGGAAACATAAAAAAGCCTCTACTAAGTTTTACGTTTCAAAACTCCTAAAATCTATGACTTTTCTGACACCAAAATCTGATACCACATTTTATAAAACCTTAAAATATAAGTAAATCTAAATATTAAATTCACAACCAAAAAAATTATAAAGGACAGAGAAGATTCACAAATATAATTAGAGAATTAACTATCAGAATTCAATTATGCATAAAAATAAATACAGTCAAAATAGGCAAGGTAGAATACACTAAAAAAAAAAAAAAAAAGAAAATCCACCCAAACATAGCAGATCTACCTCCAATCTACAGAGAAATCTAAGTGTAGGTTCCATTTGGTTGCTTCACTAACCATTTAATTTTCTTAAGTTGTAGACTCCACACAGAGGATTCCATCTATCTATGTCTCTACGTAAAAGAAGATGTATAAGTCACACTACTTTTTTCTAAACAGTAACCCTACTAAATAAAACATTCTTAGATTTAATGTTGATATAGAAAAACAATTAAAAGTGGTTTTCCCTTTTTTATTTCTTCAGAGGAATTCGATTTGATCATGCATTTGGACCTTAAAACTCAAGAACTTAGAAATTCAAGTGTAGAAAATGTCCATCAGCCTAAACAAAAAAGGCAAAATGCTGGCAAATTTTGAAGACTGGTGACAGATATATAGCAGTTCCCTACACTGTTCTCTCTGTTGTTGTGTGTGTTTTCTAAAGCCTGTAAAAATGCTAAATTAAAAAAAAAATTATTCAGGTATATTGAATGATCTTCTTCAAAGTCTTCTCTAATACTAAAACTAATTTAGTAGACTCAATTTACCAGGAAGTTGACAGGATACACTAATTTGAAAGTAGCCTTCAAATCACATCAAAAGTTACTCCTGGAGTTCCCGTCGTGGCGCAGTGGTTAACGAATCCGACTAGGAACCATGAGGTTGTGGGTTCGATCCCTGCCCTTGCTCAGTGGGTTAATGATCCGGCGTTGCCGTGAGCTGTGGTGCAGGTTGCAGACGCGGCTCGGATCCTGCGTTGCTGTGGCTCTGGCATAGGCCGGTGGCTGCAGCTCTGATTCGACCCCTAGCCTGGGAACCTCCATATGCCGCGGGAGCGGCCCAAAAAATAGCAAAAAAAAAAAAAAAGACGAAAAAAAAAAAGAAAAAGTTACTCTTATTGATCCATAGATATAAAGCTGTAACTACTTTGAAGTTACAGAGGAAAAGACTGTAAAACAATGAACTATATGTCCTACTTTAACATGACTAATAAAGACTCATTTTATTCTTACAATTGAAGAGGACAATTTTCTAGTTCAGTGGTTGGTACACATTTCAAGGAACCTCGAGGAGAGGGCTAGAGGCAGGTCACCCTATTTTACACATTGGAGATTGTGTACAAAATACCAGATTTTTCTTTTAAAAGGGGTCTAGCTACTTTTTAGAAAAAGCCTTAAAAACTACTGTTCTGCAGCACCCACATGCTACAGTTAACAGTGACTTAGAAAAGATTAAATGGCTCGTACTGTATCAATCAATGGCAATGTCAGGAAGAGAATTCAGCACTGTTGACTATTTGCGCAGTTCCTTAAAACAATGCACCACTTCAAATTTAAGTTACAGTTGAGAATAAAACTGTTTCAATATTCTTATCTGTAAATTAAGATTAGACAAGATCATCTCTAAGATCATTTTCCAGGTCTGAAATTCTGACTCTGCAAATGCCAAGTTTAAACAGAGGTCTATGTTAAGGGAATGGATGTTCTTAAACATAGCAGAACTCTTCAAACATTTTCAGCGACTCCAGAGAAATACAAGTCAAACACAGAAAGAAGCTAAGTGTTCTTCAGTCAATAATTTTTGGATCAAGAAACATTTTTTCAACTTCTTCATCTTTCAAAGCATGGATGTGAAACTCTGTTATCAAAGACCTCTGAACTAATCATACTGAATGTTTTTTTAGTTATTAGATACTTTTGGAAGGGATATTGGCCTAAGTATCAAAATACACAACTCCTTGGATGTTCAAGTTACTGAATGCCTCACAGAGAACCAAATACATCACTCTCTTTAACTTTAAAATAAATGAATTCAGAGAAACAATAAGTCTAGCTGACACATAATGACCACCAATAAAGTTTTGATTCCCACCTATTAAAGCCTGAAAAAGGTTGCTCTGAAATATGTTAATAACCCGTTCTATGGAACTTCTGAGCTGTCTGTCTTCAGTTTGGCTTAGTTTTGAACGATAATCTTCCAAAAGGTGTAATGCTCTCTGGGTATCTGAAAAGAATAAAAAAGTCTGATTAAAATTATATATTTACAAGAAAATACTACATGTTAGCTGTGTAGCAAATGATTGTGCAAGACATCTAAACAGTTCCCCAAACCCTCCAAGTCAATCCATGCTATGATCATGTACACAAATATATTCCCTAGAATGATCCAAAAAAAATTTAAACATGTCATGGTAGATGAACAAAAGGTGAGTAGTTTGTAATAAATGTGTACTAGCAGTCTACCCCATAAAAGATCACTTGATCAAAATATTAGTAATATAGTTTCAGGTGATCTGATATACAAAAGCGGATTATCCACAACTCATCATTATAACCCAAACATTGTTTCAAAATTACTAGCTCTTGGTCAGTCTCCCACATTCGCCCACAAAATAGTGCTTAGTAATAATAAAGCCAAATATTGAAACACCAACACAGAATTTTAAAAAAGACATTTCAGAAAAAAAAGTGAATTGCCTCTCCAGTCACTAGAGAGACACAAGGAGAAAAGTTTGACCAACAATGAGGTGTTTCCATCTTCTGAATGATGTGAGGCTTAGATCCCGAATCAGAAAGAGTAGGATTGTGATGTCTTTCAGAATTACACAAACATATTTAAAACAAAAGAGACATACGGAAAAGCAAGTGACACCCACAAGAGAGTTCCCACGTAAATTCTCACCTTGCTTCCGGACCGGCATTTTCCTCCAGAATCAGGAAGAGGCACACACCTTTAAAGAACAAAACAAAAAGGAAAGAGAACTAAAGAAGAGAATCGTGGTTAAATTAGCATTTCCCCCTAACTCTCAAATCGAAAACCCCCCAGCCCCATTTGAAAAGCCCACCTGGCAAAGTTTTCCTAAGTGAAAAGAAGAACCTCAAAACCCAGCAGTGTCAGTCAATCTAGAAAGCTTTAAACTACGGTGGGTACCCCTGCAAATTAAGAGCTGACAGAAGCTTCAAAATTCTCCTCGAAAGCTGCCCCCTCTCAAGAGAGCACTAAATGCCCAGACATGGGGCCACCCCTCTCCCGGCAGAAGCATGCATAGTTCTCACCTACTACTGGAAGGGTGAGGAAGTCGCTCCGACCCTTGGCCCCTAAGCCAGAGGCGGCCGTAAAGCGCTCAGAGAAGGGGCCAGCTGGACTGATCACCCCGCCCTGCCCGGACCCCTCCTCTCGCTTGCCTGTCTCCAGCTCGCTTCCTCCGAGCTACTCCAGCAGGGTCCAGACAGGGAAGCGGCCGCTCTCCGCGACGCCCTCGCGACCCACATGCACACCTCCGCGGGCCCCCACACCTGCGGCGCCACCACAAAGTTCCTGCCAGTGCCGTGCGCTCCGAGCAGGGGTGCGCTCCGGCCGGTCTCGGGGCGGCTCCCCCGCCCTGCCCCGCTCCACGTCCCCCCGCCCCGCCCGGGGCTCGCGGAGCTAAGCAGAGAGGGGTGAGGGAACGGGGGAGGAGCTCCCCTCGGTTGCCGCACCCCCACGGCCTCTTCTTCCTCCGCCGCCGCCGCCGCTGGTGCCTACTCACTCGCCGCCGCCCGCTAGCCCGCTCGCCCGCTCGGCTCCTGGCCGCCCCACCCCCGGAACCTCGCCTCCTTCCGCGCCCCCAACCGCTCTCCCCCCAAACTTTCCGCCAAGATGGCGGCCCTGAAGCTGAACTGCCGCGCCCCCACGTGACCGCTCTCCCGGCGCTCTCAGCCAATGGGAAGTGAGGAGGCGGCTCGCGCGGAGCCCGGGGCTCTCCGCTCTGCTACCTTTGGGTTGGAAGGGGGAGGAGGGCCGGGAGCGGGGTGGGGAACGCGAAAGGGGCCCGGGGAGCTTCTAAGCAAACCTCTTCGTTTAAAGGGGGAGGCCATCGAAGTGGCTCTGAGGACAAAGGAGTTGACAAACAGACTCTACAGGTGGTCTGGGGGGCCTGGAAGAGCCCGCCTCTACCCCTCCTTCTCTTCGCCCAAACCCGCCGGTGTGTCCAGCGTTTCTAAGCAAGTGGCGCGCCAGGCCCGGAAGGGTCAGGGTGTGGAAAGAAAGACCTAACCTCACCTACACCAGATCCCAGACACACATTCCGAGACATCCTTTAATCTCACTAAGCACGTGCTGTTTTCAATTCCTGGGCAGGAGATGGTACTTGGAGCCCCCGGAGGTGGATCCCCAACCTGGAAAAGCGTGCTCGGGAGGGGTTGAATCCGCCACCCACCCACCACAGGAGGGAGGAAAAGGATGGAGTTTGGGCGGGGGGCGCGCTGTCTCTGCACTCATACACTTTGTAAAAATTTTTTTAGTTACTATTAGTCCCTCAGTAAAAGTTGGGGGGGGGGGGAACTGAAAGAAGGGCAGGTAAAATAGGGATATTCGTTAATTTGATAGGAATTTGAGGGTTTTATTAGAGCATTTTTAAGTCTATGTGATTAATTCCAAGTATAAAGGCATTTAAGAATGGGAAGAGAAAATTCGTTCTTTTTCACTCACTCATTCATTCCCCCTTGCCTGCAACCTCCGCCTAGTCATCAGCCCCAATCTCCGGCGGCGCCTTTAATAGCTCACCTGTAGCTACCGCAGCCGAGCCGCAACTTGGCAGGCACGGCTAGTTTAAGTTTCGATTACACCTGGGAGCGGGACTATGGGAGGGCCGGGACCACGCTCCCTGGCTGAGCCACTCAAGTTGTCGAAAGAGAATCCGGAAAAGATCTCTAAGTCACTCCCAGATCTTCGAGCCTCTTCCGCGTAACAGGGACCTACCTCCCTGCTCTGAGGTGCAGAGAGAAGAATCTGCTTAAGTTTGCCCAGAATTAGTGACAAAACTGGAAATACAAAGATCATGTCTTTCAAATCGAAAGTCTCTTTCCAGCAAACCTGATAGCCTTTCACTGAGACAGTACCCTTGGGCCAATAAAGGGAAGTCCGGGGAGCCTTGTACTGTAACAGTTGTTTAGAGGTTTGCTGACCACAGAGTTTCACTTTTGGAATGCACCTTGGAATCCTAACTTGACCCACTCTCTCAGTTTAAGATAAGGAAACAGAGGTCCAGGGTAGGGAAGCAATTTGCCCAAGAATATAGGCTAATCAGCGGCAGCAGCCCAGAATTAGCTCACCTAGCTCCAGTCCAAGGCTCCTTCCATTGCGATTTTTGACAACTTGATAGTAGTATGCTGGTATTGGCAGCAAATCTATGGTCTCCTGCATCATGGAAGTTTGAGCAACAGGTAAAGCAACACTACAAAGAAGAAATGGGATGGAAAAGCAAAAGGAAGCTCTTAAAAGTAAGGAGCTTAAATAGAGGAATTTTGAAAATAGTAAAATGGGGGGAGAGTTGATAGTGAAAATGGCTGATGGCTATCAAGACTTCATTGAGGAACTGCTAATGAAAGGGTTCCATTTAAGGAACTATTCTAAGAATGGAATATCTTCAGAATTTAGGAGAAGGAGGAAGGGATTTCACCCACTGTTCATCCATTGTTCAGGAAATGGAGATAAAAACAGAGATCCAAGCCCTGCTCTCAGGACCCACAGCCTAATAACAAATGGATAAAGGCCAGTGCAGGTTTTTCCAGGGACCGCTGAAAAGTCAAAAACAAAATTTGTACAAGTTCTCAATGTCTTCCTAGTCCTCCCCTAAAAACAAAGAGGAGGGGGAGAAGGAAAAGGAGACGAGGGCACAAAGCCCTTCCTTCTTGTCTCCTAGCCCTATGTGGTCAGCTGTGTCCAGAATGGACATGAATGCAGCTAGCCCTTGTTCCACCCTTGGGGGTGAAGACAAGTTCAGGCCCAGAATGAGGGGCCTTTAATCTTTATTCCTCCTTTCTATCCATCCGTACGTATCACTTACCTAGAGCTGCATAACAAATTCCTTAAAGCTTAGCAGCTTAAGACTCAGTTCCTCAGTAACTAAAACAGCAATAAACATCATCTCACAGTTTCTGTGCATCAGAATTTCAGGAGAGCCTTAGCTGGATGGTTCTGTTGTGGTCTCAAGAAACTGTAGTCGAGTTGTCTACCAGGACTACAGTCATCTGAAAGCTTAACTGGGATTAAAGGAGGCTCTTCCAGTATGGGTGTATGGCTATTCCAATATGCCAATTCTGACTGTTGGCAGGAGGCCTCAGTTTCTCACCAAGAAGTTTTGTCTTTAGAGCTTGAATGTCGTCATGACATGGTGGCTGGCTTCCTCCAGAGCAAGTTTTCCAAGAGAGCAAGGCAACAGCCACAACATCTTTCATGACCTAATCTCAGAAGTAACATTCCATCATTTCTGTAATATCCTCTTATTGGTTACTTAGGTCAGCCTCAAGATACCAGGAGGTAAGAATCATGAAGTGCTTTCAAAGACGCTGGCTACCACATTACATACAGCAATGGCATCCGGACTTTTCCAAACAGCTTTTATTTCCTTGAAGTCTTCCTTATTTTATGCAGGGTGCAGCTGCCATCCGCTAAGATCCAATATAAGATCTGACTATTTTCCAACCTCCTCATTAAAAATAATAATAAAAATGGGAGTTCCCATTGTGGATCAGCAGAAATGAATCTGATTACACTAGTCAGTGACCATGAGGTTGCAGGTTTGATCCCTGGCCTCGCTAAGTGGGTTAAGGATCTGGCATTGCTGTGAGCTGTGGTGTAGGTCTCAGAAGTGGCTTGGGTCCCACATTGCTGTGGCTGTGGTGTAGGCCAGCAGCTGTCGCTCCAATTCAACCCCTAGCCTGGGAACTTTCATATGCCGCGGGTGCGACCCTAAAAAGCAAAAGCAATAATAATAATAATTATATATATATGTATGTATTTTTTCCCAGCTCCTGGTTAACTTGCCTTTCAAATAGCTTAAAAGGCTTAGGAGTCAAAGGACCACAGGGAAAGTCTCAAATCTCCCATTCTTCAATTGAAATATCAGAGATTTGATTCTCAAAAAATATTGTTTCTCAGTTTTAACCTTCTCTTCCCAATAATCCTTCTACCCAAGCCACCCTTAGAGCTTCACATCTCTGTCTCTGTCCTCTGCCCCATCCAGGTCCCCAGGCTAATTTCTGTATAGGTACTTGGGTTCTGCCAGACTCTACTGCATCTTTTGCTCTCACTCTGGCAGAGTGGCAGTGTGCTGCCTATGCCAAAGCAATCACTAAGAGGAAAGGACTTGATGCTGTCAAAAACACTTATGCCAACTTAGGCTGCCATAAGAGGAACAGCGCTGAGAATGATGGTAGTGACCCTGCTGGTTTAGACCTCCAGGAAGAGCTCAGGGAGCATTTCTTGGCAGCACACCTTAAGAGGGATCTAGATTAATCAGCATCTGGAAAGAAGAGAGACCCAGAGCAATCAGGGATATGAAACCTAACCCCAAGGGGAACAATGGAAGAATTTAGGGTCATTTCTCTCAAAAAAGAGAGGGCTTTAGGAAGCTTGAGTTTAATCTTCAAACAGGCTTAGACTATGTATCCAGGGGACAGGACTAAAACTAGAGGATGAACATTGTAAGAGCACAAAAAGTTCTTCTTTAATGAAATGTGTCAGAAATGTCCAAAATTCCAAAGACTGTCCTGAGGTGGTGGGAGTTTCCCATCAAGCTGAGGCTGAAAGAGTCCAGCAAGAATTTTTTTTGTCACAGGGAGGTAGATACCCGGGACAGAAGACTGGGTCTTTGACCTTCGAGACCACAGTTCTAAGCGCTTGAAACATCTGCCCCTACCATAGTATTAGTTCCATTTTATCTAGAATCCATTCTGTCTAGTTTAAGCTGTAATGAGACTGACCTCCTTCTGCAAAGATAATTCTTACCAGAATAAAAGGTACAAGTAACCTTTAAAACCAATTCCCTTTAAAGTGTGGACAGTTGCCCACCTCCATGACAATTAGGCACTGAACTCAGGCCTCAAGTTTCTATAGCTGTAATGGGTTCCTAAGTGGGGATTGGCTAACAACTTCTCCCATTTAAACTGTATTTATACTGCTATAGCCCTTCACATGGTGTTCAAAGACAGATTTAACTCATTGTAGTCTCTCATAGCAACCTATGAGATAAACTTACTACTTATGATCTCCTACTTTGCAGAGGAGAACACTGAGGAAGAAGGAAATAAATAACCCAGTCCAAGACAGCACAGCTAACTGACAATTAGTTCATTGTTTTTTTCCATTAGACTATGTTGCCTTTTCTCTGCTTGACTCTTTCTTACAACAAACCAACCAACCAACCACTGTGTGTGTGCTGGGGCAGGCAGCAGGTATGTGAGACAGATTGGAGATAGAGTCATAAAGATAGAGAGATACTAAAAGAAAAGAAAGGAGAGACACAGAGAGATTCTGATAATAAAACTCAAGCAATAGGCTAGTCTGCTACCTATTGATAATATTTTCGAATGCTTTTAACAGTGGAAATAATTCTGATGCAAATAGGAGTGTCACCTCTGACCACAAAGAAATAAATATCCACACCCTAATCATATGTTTAGACTAAATAAAGTGTTGTTTTTTTAATGCAAGGGGTTTATTTAAAACACTCTGTTGCTTCCTTCTCTCCTTCCTTTACCCTGACAAGTACCCTTGAATTAATGAGAGGTTTCACAGATATATGGGGCATCCAGTCTGGAAGGACCCTGAGCCACCGTTTAGTGCTATCCTCTTATATGACAGACAGAAGAGCTCCCAGACAGTATTAGCACCCAATTATCAAAAGACTTTTCCCTGAAGCAAAATGCTACTTGTATTTCAGGAATGATGAATTTTCCTCTTGGTGGGGAGGGGGAGTGGGAATTAGTAATGTTTTCTAAAGCAACCTTTCTAAGTTTAACCAAAGTTCCCTTTCTACTTTGTGAAAAACTGGAGGGTACTGAGAGAACCTGTAGGATCCCATATTGAAATCCTTAGGCTTATACACAAATCTTTTTACGTGAGACAGCCTTCTCACCCCTCTCTCAGTCAAGAGGATTACCCGTGTCTATTCAAAGACGTCTCTGGGTAGGAGCCCTGATCAGATTGTCCTTCAAATTGGAATTTGAAGAAACACTACTAGAATTTTAGGAAGTCATTTGTATTCCATTTCTGAGATGTGGCTTGGCTAATAGAATTCTGATAAGTAAAGGAATCCAAATGTTCTTCATAATTGGACATGGATTGAATCCCAGTGACCAATCTCCTTTAGCACAAAATACTACCACAGATTTCCAGAAGCTTTCTGTGCCAGTCTTTCGTTTTTGGGAAATGGCAATGGCTAGAACTGTAATTTTCCTGTTCCTCTTGTTGGGTAACCCCAAATTCTTTTATTATTTCCTTTTATTTTAAGCTCACCAGAACGATGAAGATAAATAATCATTTAAATCTTACTTTCTATTTAAATTTCCTCTAAATTAGATTATTTTCTTCCAAAGGGTAATTTTTCCAACTGAGATTTGTGATCAAAACAACTTCTACTTTTCATAAATAAATTGGGCTACAGTTGAGGAAACTTCCAAATATGCTTTTTTAAAAAAAACCTGTAAAACTTCCCCAAGTTGGAAATCATTTCAGATTGCAAATCACCATATGAATAAATGAAGCCAAGTCCAAAGTGGGTGAAAGACAACCAAATAATAACTAAATTAACCAAGAATTAAAACAAGAATTAAATGGGGGAGGGACATTATCAGTTGCTTATGAAGATGAATAAAGTAATTTGAGAATAAGGAAGTAGCAGATATTAGGTAAGAAATGTTACCATAATAATTTAGAGAAGGTTGGATTCAGGGGAGCAGAATAAAGCCATGTCTCTATTCATTTTTCTCTCAGAAAATCACTCCCAAAATATTGGAACAAAAAGAAACTTGTTTCCCCATCCTCAATGAAAATAAGAGTGCCTAGTAACCCCCATCAAGACAGAAAGTAGTTGGAGAATTGGTTAAATTCCACTGCTTGGGCTGGGGGTTGGAGGAGTGGAAAATACCAAAAAAAAAAAAAAAAAAAAAAAACAACAAAAAAAAACCAAAGGAAAAAAACAAGTAGGGAAAAAAATGTGTGTGTGTGTGTGTGTGTGTGTGTGTGTGTAAGAGAGAGATGGGGCATTCCCTTGGTGGCTCAGTGGTTAACAAACCCGACTGGGATCCATGAAGATGCAGGTTTGATCCCTAGCCTCGCTCAGTGGGTTAAGGATCCAGAGTTGCTATGAGCTCTGGTGTGGGTCTCAAAGGTGGCTTGGATCCTGCGTTGCTGTGGCTGTGGTGTGGGCCACCAGCTGTAGCTCCCATCTGACCCCTGGCCAGGGAATTTCCATGTGCTGTGAGTGCAGCCCTGGAAAAAAACAAGCAAACAAACAAAAATATTTTTTTAAAAAGAGAGAGATATATGAACATATTGATTCTGTATGGTAAATACAAGATCGTTTATTCTATTTATCCTCTGTATTTTTGTAAATATTCGAAATGTCTTTCTTTTTTTTTTTTTTTCCTCTTTTCCTTTTAGGGCTGTTCCTGCAGCACGTGAAAGTTCCCACACTAACGGCTGAATTGGAGCTGCAGATGCAGGCTTATGCCACAGCCACAGCAACACAAGATCTGAGCTGCATCTGCAACCTATGCCTCAGCATGTGGCAACACAGGATACTTAGCCCACTAAATGAGGCCCGGGATCAAACCCCAATCCTCACAGACACCTATGTTGAGTTCTTTACCCACTGAGCCACAATTTTAAGATTAAAAATTTAAAACTAAAAAAAGAAGGTACAATTGTCTTGAAGAACCCTAAAAGAGCCAAAGAAATAGACATTCCAGATACCATTGAAGATGAGGTACAGCTAGGTATGGTGGGGTGGGAGCTGAAAAAAGGAAAATGGCTAAATACCTACACAAGGAGAAGTTAGATGCTAGGTTCCCACACACTCAGGCAGTGACCATCTTCTCCTATTACTCCAAACAATAAGAGTTTTATTCATTGGAGAAAAATAGAGGTTTTAAATTTGGGGACACTAGACACAGAAGAAGGTGGTGGTGAGTTACAGTAGTCAAGACAAGAAACCTGAGTTCCCATCGTGGCTCAATGGTTAACGAACCCGACTAGCATCTATGAGGATGCAGGTTTGATCCCCTGCCTCGATCAGTGGGTTAGGCACCTGGCGTTGCCGTGACCTGTGGTGTAGGTTGCAGACACGGCTCAGATCCCACGTTGCTATGGTTGTGGCATAAGCCGGTGGCAGCAGCTCCAATTCACCCCTAGCCTGGGAGTCTCCATATGCCATGGGTGAGGCCCTAAATAGACAAAAGACCAAAAAAAAAAAAAAAAGGAACCCTCCCCCCCCAAAAAAAACCCAGGAAACTAAGGGAAACCTGCACACTGAACACAGAGATTCCTCCTCAGCAGCCCCTTCCTCTTCCTCGATCCAGGAGCCATAGCTGGGCAGATGTTCTTCAGACAAAATTTTTATTAAAAAAACAGGATTGCCCAAGAAAAAATCACCAATAGATATAGTTGGCCTCTAAAAGTTAGGCTAAACCATCAGAAAATCAAAACTACAATGAAATACAGCTTAACACCCACTGGGATGACTGTAATTAAAAAGACACATCGGAGGTCCCGTCGTGGCGCAGTGGTTAAGGAATCCGACTAGGAACCATGAGGTTGCCGGTTCGATCCTGCCCTTGCTCAGTGGGTTAACGATCCGGCATTGCCGTGAGCTGTGGTGTAGGTTGCAGACGCGGCTCGGATCCCGCGCTGCTGTGGCTCTGGAGTGGGCCAGTGGCTACAGCTCCGATTCAACCCCTAGCCTGGGAACCTCCATATGCCGCGGGAGTGGCCCAAGAAAAGGCAAAAAGACAAAAAAAAAACGACACATCTGTTAAGATACACCTATTATTATAAAAAGTGCTACTTAGGATATGGATCAATCAGAACCCACATACATTCCTGGGGGCAGAATGTAAAATGGTGCAGCCACTTCAGAAAAGTCTGGCAGTTTCTCAAATGGTTAAACACAGAGTTATTATATGACACAACAATTCCCCTCCCAAGTATACACCAAAGAGAAATGAAAACATATCTACACAAAAACCGTACACAAATGGTCATAGCATCAGTATCTATAGCATCAGTATCCACAACAGCCCAAAAGTGCAAACAACCTGAAAGTCCATGAACTGATGAATGGATTAATAAAATATGATTTATCTATACAGTGTATTATTTAGCAATAAAAAGAAAAGAAGAAATGATATGTACATATAATATACATATATATTATATATATGTACATATAATATACATATATATTATATATAGGTGCTCTTTGAAAATATTAAAAGAAGTCAGTTATATAAATGACCATATATTGTATGTTTGCATTTATATGAAATGTCCAAAATAGGCAAATCTATACACACAGAAAGGATATTAGTAGCTGCCTGGGTTTGAGGGTTATGGTTGATGGCAGAAGGCTAAGGGGTAAAGCCTGTTGTGGCTCAGTGGGTTAAGAACCTGACTAGTATCCATGAGGATGCAGGTTCAATCCTTGGCCTCACTCAGTGGGTTAAGGATCCAGCACCGCCACAAGCTGCGGAGTAGGTTGCAGAAGCAGCTCAGATCTGGCCTTGCCGTGGCTGTGGTGTGGCCCAGAAGCTGCAGCTCCGATTTGAACCCTAGCCTAGGAACTTCCATATGCCACAGGTAAGGCCCTAAAAAAAAAATCCCTTCTCATGTACACAGAACTTCCAGTAAGCTCAGTTTTCACCAGAAAGAGGGTACCAGGGAGACATTTGGGTAATGTCTCCATCATGAAGGATGGAGACAAAAAATAGTCAAACTAAGGGGGAAAAAAAACTCAAAGAAAACAGGAGCTCAGATGAAAGGAAAACAGGGAAAATCAAGAAATTATCATTGACATCCTCAGAGAAGATACTGAATCGATGAAGTGGAAACTATAAACAAAAAGGTAGAAAAGAATTTAAAATTAAAAATTTGGGGGTTCCTGTTGTGGCTCAGGGGTTAAAGAACCCAACTAGCATCCATGAGGATGTGGGTTCGATCCCTGGCCTCACTAAGTGGGTTAAGGATCCAGCATTGCCATGAGCTGTGGTGTAGGTTGCAGACACGGCTCGGAACCCGCGTTGCTGTGGCTGCGGTGTAGGCCAGTGGCTGAAGCTCCAATTCAACCCTTAGCTTGGGAAACTCCACATGCCTTGGATGCGCCCCCCAAAAAGCAAAAGACAAGAAGTAATAATAATAAAAATTACAATTAAATGAAAAATTTGAGAACAAAATGTAAAACCCAATAAAAGTTTGGAAGATAAGGTCAAGTAAATTGCCAGAAAGAAAGAAAAAAGGGAAAAAAGATGAAAAACGAGAAAGAAAACATAGGCAAATGAGAAGTTTGGTAAACAAGAATCATCAACTAATAGATATTCCATAAGAGAGGCCAAGGGAGAAAATTGAGTAAATAATATAAGACATTAACAAAATAAGGGAAAGAAACTAATAAATAAAGCAAGAAATTTATCAGAATTGAAAGACAAGAATCTACACATCAAAAAAGGCCTACTGATCATCAAGATTAATGAAGGTAAAAAGACCCACCCAAACTACATTATTATGGTATTTTATTTTATTTTTTTATTACTCAATGAATTTATTACATTTATAGTTGTACAATTATCATCACAATATTATAGTATTTTATAGTATTTTAGAATGTGGAAAATATAACTTAGATCCTGAATGCTTCCAGAGAGAAAGAACAGTCCACATACTAAGAACTGGAAATCAGACTGGCATCAGAATTTTAATAACTTTGGAAGTTAGAAGATAGTTAAACAATGCATTTAAAATTCTAAGGAAAATTTACTTTCCTCAGGATCATATGTCTAACCAGATTACCACTCTGGGTAAAATTTAAAAACAATTTTTTTTCACTATCTCAAAAAATTTATTTCCCATGCATGATTTCTCAAGAGGCTTCTAGATGGATGTGCTTCAGCAAAACAAGGACATAAACCAAAACAGGAAATGTGGGAGCCAAGACACAGGATCAAACATGGAATAGATGAAAGGAATTCCCAGGATTCTGGCTGAAGACAATTTCAGGACAACAGCTGTGGGGCAGAATTTTGAAAGGAAACAGTACAGATTAGAAGGTTGGAGGACCTCAGGATCAATGCAGTCTAAAACAGACATGGAACTGGTAAACTAATTGATAGTTTTGATTACATGGAAAATTTTATCAAAAATTTTTCAGAGCTGTTGGAGGGGTTGGGAAAACTTAAGATGTTGGAAGAAAACTAAACAAATGAAAAACATCTATTAACTCCAGGAAAATAAGTTATGTAAGAAAGAAAATATTGGAGTTCCTATTGTGGCTCAGCAGGTTAAAGACCTGACATTGTCTGTGTGAGGATGCGGATTCAATCCCTGGCCTTGCTCAATGGATTAAGGATCCAGTGTTGCCATGGCTGTGGCGTAGGCCGTAGCTGCAGCTCCAATTCAACCCTGGATGGGGAACTTCCATATGCTCCAGGTGCAGCCTTAAAAAGAAAAAAAAAAAAAAAAAACAGAGGAAAGAAAGGAAAGGAAAAGAAGGAAGGGAGAGAGGGAGGTGGAAAGGAAGAAAGAAAATATCACTATGTACTATTTGGCTCAAGAGTATAATGTTGCTGTAGTCCTAGTAATGAAAACATAATATAGTAATGAAAACTAATTTAACATAAACAAAAATGAGAGATAGAATTTTTTCTTCTTTTTTTTCTTTTTTGTCTTTTTAGGGTCACACTGTCAGCATATGGAAGTTCCCAGGCTAGGGGTTGAATCAGAGCTGCAGCAGCTGGCCTACACCACAGCCACAGCAACATGGGATCTGAGCCGCATCTGTGACCTACACCACAGCTCATGGCAACGCTGGATCCTGAACCCACTGAGCAAGGCCAGGGATCAAACCTGCATCCCCATGAATACTTATTGGGTCCATTAACCGCTGAGCCACAACAAGAGCTCCAAGAAATCCACTTGTAAGAGCAGGATAGCCATCAATAAGTCAACGGTTTCAGATAAATCATACATAGGTAATAGAAAGTTAATTGATGATTTCAACTACCAAATAACGTAGAAATAAATTCCAGAAGAAACAGCTGAAAGAGTTGAAGATTTTTCTCCAGAGTAGGATGGAAACAGTAGAAGGGTGAGGAGATGGCAAAGAACTTGTATTTTTTTATTATTGCTGTAGAACTTTTAGCACTTTTACTTTTAAAAACTATTTGCATGAAATAATTCTATCAAAAATAAAGATCATTTAAAAAATTATATAGAGAAATTAGGTGATGCACATTGAACCCTTAAGCAAAATTCCATTGCTAAATGTAAACGTAAGGAATTTGATAACTCCACAGTTGCTGCTGGAGACCGAGATGGCCGGAGGGTGTGGTCATTATGGAGCCAAAATGACAAGAGTGCATTCTTTTCTAGGGGGTCTTTAATATTTTCTCCAGAAAATTTTAAATATGGTTCTGCTTGTAGATAATTTTATGTACTTCTCAGAACCTTTCCAACTTAATATGTGTGTGAGTGCCTAGGATTTCTGGAAACAAATAGAAGACACTTCATTTCTGCCCCCCCCCATCATAAGTAAAATCACTGCTTATTAGCATCCAGTATTAAAATATTAGCATGCCTTAGCTTATTCACTGATGCTTTCTTTAAGGGTTTATTTTATTTTATTTTATTTTTTGTCCTTTTGCCTTTTCTAAGGCCACTCTCACAGCATATGGAGGTTCCCAGGCTAGCGGTCTAATAGGAGCTACAGCTGCCGGCCTACGCCAGAGCCACAGCAATGTGGGATCCAAGCTGCATCTGCGACCTACACCACAGCTCACGGCAACGCCGGATCCTTAACCCACTGAGAGAGGCCAGGGATCGACCCCACAACCTCACAGTTCCTCGTCAGATACATTAACCACTGAGCCACGATGGGAACTCCTAAGGGTATATTTTAAAACAAATGTACAATTTAAAAAATTATGCAACCAATAGCTATTTATGGTTAAAAAACAAAACTGCAAACAATAGAAGCATACATACTTAAAAGTAAAACTCATCTTCCATTCCCATCCTTCTCCACTGACTCACTCTTTAAGAGTGTATTTTATGACATTCCCATTGTGACACAACAGAAAAGAGACACTCAGTGGTTTAAGGACCTGGCGTTGCCATGAGCTGTAGTGTAGCTCACAGATGCAGCTCAGATCCCGTGTTGCTGTGGCTGTGGTGTAGGTTGGCAGCTGTAGCTCCAATTCAACCCCTAACCTGGGAACTTCCATATGCCATGGGTGTGGCCCTAAAAAGCAAAAAAAAAAAAAAAAAGAGTGTATTTTAATAGCTTGGTAAATTCCTTTGCAGGCCGCTATATTTTGATTTTTCAAAGGAGATGGAGGTGAGAAAGGAATTCAAGAAACCGATCACTATCTATGATGAGAGACTGAACACGTACACAGATATTGGCTAGACTATATATGACAATAGATCTCTGATCCACAAACTCTTTAGCAACCAGGCCAGGGAGCCAACCACAACCTCTGCAGCAATTGGCCCAGAATGATCAGGACTTGGTTAATGACTGCCGGCTTACATATGTTTTGCCCTTGCCTCTAACTTAGGACTAACCAGAGAAAACCAAACATACTCCTCAAATCAATCACATAAATTGTCCTGCTGGTTATCCCACCTCCAGCTTTCCTGTGTCAACAACCTCCAATCAGAGCATACCTGACTTTTTTTTTTTTTAAACTACAAAGATTTCTTATTCCTCTGCCTGCCTCTGAGTCTGTGCCAAACGAGAGATAGTGGCTGATCTTGCACTATAGCAAACCCTGAATAAAAAGCCACTGTTCTCATTCAAGTGGTCATTATTTGTTTCCATAATGACAAGAAAACGTTCCTGTAAGGAGCAAAAATGATAACAGAATAACTGCTTAGTCTACTACTTCAATAAAAGCTTCGTTTATGAGGTTCATCTAATATGTATTATGTTAGTATGAGCCAGCCACTAAAATAAATTGAGTTTCTCTACAATTAGAAGAAACTCGTTTAAGAAGGAAACTACTTGAGGGGGCAGGCGGGATGGACTCCAGGTTTGGGTTTGGCATATGCACACTGAGGTATATAGAATGACTGGCCAACAGGGACCTGCTGTATAGCACAGGAAACTCTACCCAATATTCTGTGATGGTTTATGTAGGAAAAGAAACTGAAAAAGAATATATGCGTGTACATGTGTAACTTAATCACTTTGTTTCACATTGCAAATTATCACAACATTGTAAATCAACTATTCTTCAATAAAACTTTAAAAATGGAAAAAGAAAGACAGAAAGGAAGGAAGGAAGGGAGGGAGGGAGGAAGAAAGAAACTACCGAGCCGAAGCCTTGGGAGTTAGAAATTTGAAGCTGAGTCATTGTTATGGTCTATAGCAGTCAAACAATTTACTTCAAACTTCTCAAAGTTCCTTGGTTAAACGTGAATGAAGAGAAGGCCTCCACAATGAACATAATAGCATAAAAAATACTACTAATAATTTTTCATGCTAATCTAATTTTAAAAATACTTTAGTACTTAGTACTCCTGAAGGTTTTAGAGTCATTTTTTAAAATTATCTAATTACTTGTCTAAGGATGATTGTTCCTCTCTCTCTCTCTCAATTATACTCAATTTACTATACCAGACCACAAAGTTTTTCATTAATAAAGTTGGCAAACAGAGCATCTGAAAACATTTTGCTCCAGGGGATAATACTCTGGTAAATTTTACTGAAAATGACATTTTCATTAGCCTTGCTAATGAACTCTGCCTTTTCCTTTGGGAAGCCATGATTTATTAAAAGAATTAAAAGTGTAAAAAAAAGCACCAAAATAATTACATTCATTCATTTTGAATATGACTATGATATTTGCAATAGAAGAATTAGTGAGAATTCCCTAAAGTCGTGGTGACTTTTAAACACTGCATAATTTTAGGTACTATCATTAGGAAAGCATTGCACCATTGCTCATTAGAAGGGTAATGTCATTGTAATAGCTGTACTCTGAGGCATAAGCTAGTTAAATGAAGCACCAGAAAAAGAATGGCAAAGTTTGTTTGGTGTATCACTCTTGTTCCACAGTTTGGTGACTCTGCCTTGGAGCAGAAAGAAATGCAGCTAGTGGCTTAATTTGGAGAAACTTCCAAGAAAAGGTTGCAAGAACATACAACTCTTATAATTGGTCTCTAGGTTTCATTATCTCTTCATGAAGCTGTCTGTTGACACTTAGCTTTGCAAGTTAATTGTGAACAAATCGGGAAAGAGTAAAGACTCAAATAATACAGCATTCAGGAAGATCTCTTTGGATCAGTGCTTTGGAATCCCTTCTTTGTGTTGTGACCTTATACCGGAAACTTGGGTGTGACTGGTGCTCTTCTGGTCCAAGGTGCCAGGAAGTTCAAATCAGGTTAGGGTCAAGCTCAGTCCAGGCTGACTCTGAGGTCAACCTACTGATATGTCCTTTCTTAGGCTAGAATCACTTGAGGAAAACAAGTTACTGGGGGTCATTAGAGCTCTTCTCCAAAGATGAACCACTTGGCTTGTCAACAAAATGGTTCTGCATGTTGGGCTCTGAGCACAGGATCTTGTTGAATGCCTTTTAAATTTGATCATGGAGAGAAGACGGTGTAGGAGTGAGTGAGGGAAACTCCTCTTCAGAGAAAGCTCCTATCCTAGAATCCCCCATACTCAAGGAGGGGACTACTTTAAAATTCATAACCATGGTCTTCTTAAATATAAAAGATTTCTGAAGAAGTGATGATCAGGGGGTTTTTTATAGGATAACAAAGACCTTAGCCAACCCACAGGCAGTGCTGGCAGCAGAGAACTGCTTTAGTCCTTCTGCCCCTTCTGTCCAAGGGGCCTGATACAGGATGCTCTTGGGGGTGGGGCCAATGGATAGCACCTTTGGTGGTTTTAGAAGGAGGCTGGGTCTCTGGAGGTCCTAGAGGTTGGTCAATGCATCAAACTCAGCTGTCTGTAAAAAGGTTGCTCCCCTTCAAATACGAAATGAAATGTGAAAGCATTAGCAACAAGAAAGCCTTAATTCTTCAATAGGTCATTTCAATTCAAGCGCAATATTTAACAGCACCAATTATGTTCCAGGCACTCTGGTTACACAGAGGAAAATGACCCAAGTTCTCACCTTCAAGGAACTTGTGGTTAAATGAAGGAAGTCAATATAGATAACAAGTATAATGTGATATGTGATGAGAAAACAAACCCCAGGCTGAGCCCTGAAGGATAAATTAGCCAAGGAAGAAAAGTGGAACTAATTTACAGGCTGGAAAGAGGAGGAGAAAAGCAGCAAGGAACTCTGGGAAATCCAGTGAGGCACAGTGAGGGTCCTTCCTATTGCTACCAATTTGGGATTCTAGCTTCCTCTGTTTTCTGAAAAGGGGAGTCTGAGTCTGTCCAGGTACAAGTGATAACATAAGGACCTTCACAGTCACTGTCTTCAGCACCTTGCTGAAGTTGCTATGTCCTTCTGTCCCGAGGACTGGTATTTAGCCTTCACCCTTCCCTCTGTTCCTCCTTCCTCCCCTGTGAGCTTCTCACGTCTTCCAACATTTCTCCATCAATCTTATTTCCCTCCCTTTTCTTTGCTTTCCCCTTGAGCTTCTGGAAAATGACCTCATTTCATTAGGCAGGGAATTCTGAGCTGAATTCAGGTCTCTAACATGGTCTCATTGGCGAGATACCTTGGAGCTGCCGGCATCCTCTGCTCCCAGGGTAATTAAGGGTCCTGCTGTCATGCTCTTGGAAAGTGATCTCATCAAGTGGGTGTTAGTTCTAGAAAGACAGCCTAATTGAGCCGGAGGCAAAAAGGGAGGGAAGGCCCAGAGAGGATGGGAGGGAGGGAGAGAAGGGGGCACAGAGGGCTGGGACATTTCTGGGTTAGCAGCTGCTCTCTCACATTCCTGGCTCCCTCTGCAGATTCAGGCCCACCTGCCCAGAGACTTTTAACTCCTGGACTCAGAAGAATAGATTGACATGGTTACTGTGGTATGCTTGAAAAACTTGCCATCTGATGGAGTGAACCCTAGAATTACTTTGTATTCATTAACATTTTTTCTAGTTTCTGTGCTCAGTAAGAAACATTAGAAAACAGAAAAGCACCAAGAAAAAAAACAAAAGTTAACCAAAATTGCACACCCCAAAGATAACTACTAACATTTGCTGTAGGTATTTCCAGTATTTTCCATGCATATACATTTTCCTCACGAAAATAGTACCCTATAGCCTCTTTTTAAAAAAGGGAACTTACTTTTTTTCAGCTTCAAAGGGACTTGATAATAACAGAAAAGTAAGGATCTGTATGAGTTTACGCCTTGGAAAATGTTTGGTGCAATTCAACTAATGGGTCAAACATAAGACATTGCAGTATTAGCCTTTCATAAAGATATTTACCCATTTAAGATGATCATTAAGCATACATCATATGTCCACATAAACATACATCCTTGAACCAGGGAATTGGGAGATCTGAGTGCTATTGTCAGTATTATGCTCTCGACTCGATAAGCCATCTTAAGCAAATCACTCAAATTGTTTTTCTAAATAAAGTTCAAATTCTTAACCATGGTGTATGAGGTCCTGTATTTTCTGGTCCATCCAGCTATATGGAATCACGTGTAGTTCCCAGAATGTATTATGCTCTCCTGTATTGGGTTTTTGCTTTTGTTTTTTGCCTGAAATACTCCTTTCCCTATGCCCCATTAACTCCTCCTTGCCTTTAAAAAAAAATTAATGGTGGTAAAGTACGCATAACGTAACCATTTTAAGTGTATAGTTCAGTAGCATTAAGTACACTGAAATTGTTGTGCAATCTCCAGAACTCCTTTCATCTTGCAAAACTGAAACTCTATGCCCACTGAACAAGGACTCTCCCTTCTGTCCTCCCCGCAGCCCCTGGCAACAATCATTTTACTTTCTGCCTCTGGGAGTCCGACACCTCAGGTACCTCTTGTAAGTTGAATCATACAGTATTTTTTTTTTTTTATGACTGGCTTACTTCATTTACCATAATGTTCCAGGCTCATCCCTATTGTAGCATGTATTAGGACTGCCTTCTTTTTTAAGGTTGAATAATATTTCATTGTATGTATATAAAACATTTTATGTATTTATTCATTTGCCAGCGGACCCTTGGGTGGCCTCCAGTTTTTGGCTATTGTGAATAATGCTGCCGTGAATGCGAGTGTACAAATATCTCTTCAAGATTCTGCATTCAGTTGTGGGGGATATACATCCAGATGTGGAATTGCTGGATTATATGGTAATTCTATTTTTAAAGCCTCCTTTTTTAAAAAAATGATTTTTATTTTTTCCATTATAGTTGGTTTACAGTGTTCTATCAATTTTCTACTGTACAGCAAAGTGACCCAGTCACACATACACATACACAATCTTTTTCTCACATTATCCTCCAATTTTCCATTATTAAAAAGGGATGCTAGCTGAATAAATACTCATTTATACAATGAAGTCTTAGAAGTGGAATTGCTAGGTTAAGGAGTACACATTTTTATGGTTTTGATGCATACTGTCACGGCACATGTTCTAAAGGCTTCTTTTTGTCTTATATCAGCGTCTGTTGCCGGTACCCTGTATCAGCAGGGCAAGGGTCAGTAGTTTGAGGATCCTATATGGTATCTTTAAACTTTACCCCCAAAGAAAAGAAATCTTTATATCAAAATTCTTATTCAGAAGTGAAAAGGCATTGTGTACAACATCAGTTACAAGAAACAAAATGAATGATCAATCATGCTGCTTAAATTTTCAACTAGTATAATATCAATTTTATTTTTCAATAAAATGGTCCTTCTAAAAAAACATGAAAATCTCTTCAAGTTTGTATATATTACTTTTCAGTTTACAAACCAGTTCTAGTTACATTCCTTTTGTTAGTTATTATGTTCCCTGGCTTACACATGAAGAAATTGAGGTCCCGTGAAGTGACTTGCCTGAGGTCGCAGAGCTGATAATCAGTGCCTTCTGGTTCCAAGTTCATGCACTGTTTTTCCAATGACAGATGATTCATTTGCCAGTTCTTGAGGTCTAATCATCATGGGTAAACACAATACAGACTTTTTAAAGATCTGTTGTTTGTTTATTTGTTTTTTTCTAAGCTGGAAAGGCGATAATGGTTTGGGGAAAGTAGCTGAAATTTGTGATTTAGTAAGAAACCATTTTTGTGGATGATACCTAGCATGGAAATATAAATAGTAATTCTTCTTTTCCTGATGGCCTTCATGGTGCTGGTACAATGTGGTACTGACCATGGTGGACCCTGAGGTCAGCCTGCTTGGATTTGAACCTGGGCTCACAGCACAAGTTAACCTCTCTGTGCTTTCATTTCTTCACTGACAAAATGGACAATAACAACTCGCACTGTGTTAGGTTATGGTGACCATTAGATGACATGATGTGAGTGCCTGGCACGTGCTAATCGCTTGATACAACTCATTGCTAGTGATGAGGACCTAGATAATACTATTCCTGTTTTATCCTGGGGAAGAGGGTACGTGGAAGGGGCCGGTGTAGAACAAGGTAAGAGTGAAAATAGCTTTCTCTGGTACTGGCTGATTAAAAAACATAATTAAAAGGCTGCTCTAGTAGATGATCACTGGTTTTAGAAATTTGATTACAAAATCGTCTAGGGCAGTTTAATTTGTGTTTATTCTGTCTTGTGGTTTATTGAGCTGCTTCTATCTGTGGGCTTACAGTTTTTGTCGAATTTGAGATATATTTAGCCATTCTTTCTTCAATGATTTTCTGCTTTCCCTTCTGGCACTCTAATTACAAGCATGTTTAACAGCTTGGTAATAAGACCTGGTTCAGGTTTTTTTCCCCTCTCTTTTTTTCTCTCTGTGGTTCAGTTTAGAAGTTTTGCATTTCTATGTTTCTAAGTTATGGACCCTTATTTTGCAGTGCCTAATATGCTATTGTTTTTTCTTTTTGACTGTACCCAAAACACACGAACGTTTCCAGGCCAGGGGTCAAACCCATAGCACAGCAGTGACAATGCCAGATCCTTAACCTGTTGAGCCACAAGGGAACTCCTAATCTGCTGTTAATCGAATAAAATAATAACCATTTCAGATATTATATTTTCCAACTCCAGGTTCCATTGGGTTCTTTAGTATATCTGTCATTTCCCTCTATATGATATTCATTTTCCATTAAATCCTTGAGTATTCTGGTATTAGCTATTTTAAAGTCCCGTCTGCTAATTACATCCTCTGTCATTTATGACTTTGTCTCGACTTACTGGTTTTTCTCCTGGTATAGGTTATGTTTTCCTGTTTCTCCATATGTCAGGTGAATCTGTTCAGGAGTGGGCGGACTCCCTGGAGTCCAAGGCAAAAAGAGAGAGAAGGAGGAGCATAAGTAAGGAGGATCGACACTGGCTTCTGTCAGAGGAAGGTCCAGAACAGGACAATTCTGCTCACACAGAAGCAATGGCAACAGCGCCTTAAATTTATATGGCACCTTGAGGTTCACAAAGCACTTTCATCTCCATTACCCTCCATAACTTACACAATATCTGTTGCTGGTAACTGGGACAGGGTACAGGTTACAGATGAGAAACCTCATGTTCAGACATGTTTAAGTGACTTGGCCAGAGTCCTATTCGCTCAGAAGTCTACGGGGCATTATTACCATTCTTACTGACCTGTAACCTTTCCCATTCGGGTGTTGAGGAAAAAAGCACAGATTCTCTGCCTCAAGAAATTCTGATGCATGCACAAACCTGATAAACTCTCAGAGTCTTTTAAACTGCCTCCACCCCTTTGTTAAAAATTTTATGAATGTGGAGTTCCCGTCGTGGCGCAGTGGTTAACAAATCCGACTAGGAACCATGAGGTAGCGGGTTCGGTCCCTGCCCTTGCTCAGTGGGTTAACGATCCGGCGTTGCCGTGAGCTGGGGTGTAGGTTGCAGACTCGGCTCGGATCCCGAGTTGCTGTGGCTCTGGCATAGGCCGTGGCTACAGCTCCGATTCAACCCCTAGCCTGGGAACCTCCATATGCCGCGGGAGCGGCCCAAGAAATAGCAACAACAACAACAACAACAAAAAAGACAAAAAAAAGAATTTTTATGAATGACTAAAAGATATTTGTTACCACTAGCAATTTGTTAGTTCCTCCCAGAATATAAAGACATGGTGGAATGGGTTGGGAGGACACAATAGTGCTTTTCTCATAAACATACTGGCATTTATTAGCAGAGAGCCCCTGATGTCTTAGGATGATCCTGGGACATCTAACTCACCTTCAGTCACTAGTTAGCCCTTGCATCACTGCTATGTTGTAGCCCTCGTTCCCATCTTTGGAGAGTCTAGTCTGAAAGTGGTTGAATGATTTATATCTAATATAGTATAAATTGGACTAAGATGCATTTCTCTCCCCCCCCCCCACTTTTCAAGGAATTACATCAGCAAATCTGTATCTACATCAGTAGCTTTAAAAACTTTTCTTTTTTTGGGGGGGGAGTTCCCGTTGTGGCTCAGTGGTTTACAGACCTGACTAGTGTCCACGAGCACGTGGGTTCACTCCCTGGCCTCACTCAGTGAGTTAAGGATCCGGCGTTGCCGTGAGCTGTGGTGTATGTTGAAGATGCGGCTCGGATCCCACGTTGCTGTTGCTCTGGCGTAGGCCAGTGGCTGCGGCTCCGATTAGACCCCTAACCTGGGAACTTCCATATGCTGCAGGCTCGGCCCTAAAAAGCACCTCCCCCCACCAAAAAACCCTTTTCCTTTTTAACAGCAGAATATCTTCTAAAAAAATAGAATCTGAAGTGGAGCCCAACTACATAACACAGATAAAAGTCACTTATGATGGAGCATGATAATGTCAGAAAAAAAAAAAAAGTATACATGTATGTGTGAATGGGTTACCTTGCTGTATAGCAGAAAATTGCAGAACACTGTAAACCAGTTATAACGGAACAAATAAAAATCATTATATAAAAAAAAAAGTGGAAGTGATAGGGTCGAAGAGGGGTGGGGCTGGCAGAGTCCTGCCCTCTGGAAAGCCCCTTAGATCCCACCTGGTGAACCTGAGGCCCTTTTGCTGAGCCCCAGAGCTCCAAAGAATTTGGAAAAACAATAACCTGTATAATAAAATTAAAACATCCATTCAGCCCTCCTTCTACCGAAACAACATTTATGAGTCTCCACAGTATGAGACACTGGGTTAGATCTTGGGGTAGCAGCAGGGAGAAGACAAAGTGAGACAGGGATCTACAGCTCAAGAAATTCACAACCTAGGAGGAATACATCCACCAAGAACCAAATACAGGGCAGAAAAGCTAAACATCCCAAGAGAGATTCAGATCAAGGGCCACAGAAGCATTCATTCTCCTGACTCGAGGACACTAGCTAAAAGCTCAGAAAATACAACAATGAGGATAAAAGCCATAGATGGGGGGCTTTTCTCTGTGAAACTTACAAGAAGGATTTCAGTATTCGGAAGTGATCTCTGAGAGAAAGGATATGGTCAGTTTCTAGCTGTCATCATACTTAGAATATTTTTTTCAAGTTTCTACACATTACATATATTCATTTAGCATTCGAAGAAAACCTTAAGAAAAAATTGCATGAAATGATAATATCTTTAATGTTAAAGAAAAAGAGCAGATGAAATACTATTTTATTTTTTTATTTATTTTTGTTGTTGTTGTTGCTATTTCTTGGGCCGCTCCCGCGGCATATGGAGGTTCCCAGGCTAGGGGTCGAATCAGAGCTGTAGCCACCGGCCTACGCCAGAGCCACAGCAACTCGGGATCCGAGCCGCGTCTGCAACCTACACCCCAGCTCACGGCAACGCCGGATCGTTAACCCACTGAGCAAGGGCAGGGACCGAACCCGAAAACCTCATGGTTCCTAGTCGGATTTGTTAACCACTGCGCCACGACGGGAACTCCTGAAATACTATTTTAAAGTCTACATATATAATTTTCATTTGCGTGAGCTTGAAGACACAGAGAGGAGAGATGACTGAAGGGTTAAGGCCCCGTTTAGAGACCTCCATGGCTCCTTTGCTGGACATTCTAGGTGCACTATCATCAGTCCTCCGAGTAACTTTCCAGCCAGAGCCACACCCCCACACCACCCCTAGTTCTTCCTATAAATTTTATTTTAATTTTTTTGGTCTTTTTTTAAGGCTGCACCCATGGCATATGGAGGTTCCCAGGCTTAGGGGTCTCATCGGAGCTGTAGCTGCTGCTGGCCTATGCCGCAACCGCGGCAAACATGGGATCAGAGCCACATCTGCGACCCATACCACAGCTCACAGCAACACCAGATCCTTTAACTCACGGAGCGAGGTCAGGGATTGAACCTGCATCCTCATGGATACTAGTTGGGTTCATTAACTACTGAGCCACAACGGGAACTCCTTCCTACAAATTTTAAATTTCAAGCAAACAGACCAATGTCCCCTGGGCAGGCTCTGTATGTTCTCATTCTATATCTTCACTCACTGTTCCCTCTGCTGAAATACCCCCTTTGCCTTCTCTCTTCTTGTTGAAAACCTGATCCACTTTGTGTCAAAGCCTAGCTCACCTACCATCTCCTCTGGAAAATCTTCAATATCTCTGCACCCCTCACCACCCTCCTCTAAACCCAAAAGGATGATTCTCTTCTCTGGTCTCACATCTGTTGCTTATTCCTCTATTATTGAACTTCTCACTGTCTGCTTTGCAAAGCATTTATGTACATCCCTGTCACCAGTATTGAACTAAGAGCCCTTTGAAGGCATAGATGGTGGCCTTTTCATCATTTTCCCCTAGAAGCCCTAGCACAGCTTCAGGCACCCGGTAAATTAAGTATTTTTTTCTCTGATAAATAATTTTTCTCTCTGATAAAATATTACAGAGGATGAGGAAAAGAAGCCTGGGGAGCTGAGGCTGGATATAACAAGAATAATTCTGAGATGGAAACAAAAAAAAAAAAAGAGAGAGAGAGAGATCAAGAAAGCAGATGGAGTAGACAGGGATAAACTTTCCCACAGGTAGCTCCTCGGGAAGACATCTCTTTGACCTCACCTTTTGCCAAGACCTACTGCTACCTCATCTCCTGGGTTCTCACAACCCTGTTTCTCTTCACTTCACAAACTGAGGTCAAAATTAGTTAGGACAATCTGGCTTTAAATAACAGAAGCTCAGGAGTTTCTGCTGTGGCACAGTGGAAACAATCCAACTGGTAACCATGAGGTTGCAGGTTCAATCCCTAGCCTTGCTCAGTGGGTTAAGGATCCGACATTGCCATGAGCTGTGGTGTAGGTCACAGATGAAGCTTGGATCCCACGTTGCTGTGACTGTGGTATAGGCTGGTAGCTGTAGCTCCAATTCGAACCCTAGCCTGGGAACCTCCATATGCCTCAGGTGCAGCCATAAAAAGCAAAAAAGAAAGAAAGAAAGAGAAAAAAAAACCCAAAGTTTAATTGTCAATAAAAATATAAAGACAGAGTGGGGGAGAACTTTTAATTGGATGGATGATTGGGAAACTCTTAAAACTTAATAAGGAGAAAAGAAACACCCCAATTGAAAAAGGGCAAATATTGGAATAGACATTTCACCAAAGAAGATACATAGATGGCAAATAAGCACACGAAAACATGCTCAAAATCAGTAGTCATTAGGGAAATGGGAATTAAAACCATACACGCCTACTCAAATGTCTACAATTAAAAACACTGATTAAACCAAGTTTTGGAAAAGATATAGAACTAGTGGGGCTCTTGTGCAGTTGCAGGGGAAAGCAAAACTGATATGACAACTTTGGAAAACAGTTTAGCAGTTTCCTAAGAAGTTAAATACACATCTAACACATAACCCAACCATTGGGCATTTTACACTAGAGAAATAAAGACACATATCTGTACATAGACTTTGCACATCAGTGTTTATAACAGCTTTGCTTATAATGTCCAAAACTATAAACCCCCCAAATTTTTATCAAAAGAAGGATGGATAAAGAAATTCAGGTCTATTCATGGAACAGACTACTACTTGATAATAAAAATGAGTTAATTATTGCTACACATGGATGAATATCAAAATAATCATGCTTAGTGAAGGAAGCCAGACATCTCCCAAAAAAAGCATGATCTAATTTATATAAAATTCTAGAAAATGAAAACTAACCCATCATGACAGGAAGCAGATCAGTGGTTGCTGTGGGATGGGTTGAGGGGGCAGGTAGGGCAGGAGGGAGGGATTATCAAAGGTCATGAGTAAACTTTGGGGAGGGTAAAAATATACATTTATTATCTTTATTGTGGTGATGGTTTCAGTATATATACTTTTGTCAAAACATAAAATCCCACACTTCCTTTTTTTTTTTTAGGGCCGCACCCACAACATATGAAAGTTCCCAAGCTAGGGGTTGAATCGGAGCTACAGCTGCTGGTCTCCACCACAGCTCACAGCAACAGGATCCCCGAGCCACCGAGCAAGGCCAGGGATCAAACCCGAATCCTCATGGATACTAGTTGGATTCATTTCCACTGTGCCATGAAGGGAACTGCCTAAAATCCCACACTTTCAATACATACAGTTTATGGTTTGCCAATTATACCTCAATAAAGCTTGTTTTTTTAAAGCAACAAACAAGAAATTTCTCTTAAAACTAAACATATAGTTACCATATATACTAATTGTACTCTTGGGCATTTAAGCCAGAAAAATGAAAACTTATGTTTACACAAAAACTACAGGAACATTCACAGTAGCTTTATTCAAATCAGTAAAAAAAAATCTGGAAACAATACAAATGTCCTTCATTGGCTGAATGGCTAAAGGAACTCTGGTATCTCCCTGCAATGTATACTGCTCAGCAATGAGAAGGAACAAATGTATGGTACATGCAACAACTTGAAAGATCTGAAGGCTGTTGTCTTAGTGATGTGCAAAGGTGATGTGTAAAGCGATCTGCAAAGGTTACATTTGTAATTGTTCTCAAATTACAATACGATAGGGTAAGTCAACTATACTCCAGCAGAATTAAAAAAAAAAAAAAAAAAGCTATAGAGATGCAGAGCAGATTTGTGGTTGTCAGGGGCCAGGGGTGGTCAGGGAGATGTGACCCTAAGAGGCAGCCCGTGGGAGTATCTTTGTGATGGAACTGTTATGATTCCTGACTGTTCTGGTGGTTATATAATTTATGTGGGGTCAAACTGCGTAGAAATAGACATGTTTATGCACATGATGAGGGCATGTAAAAACTGCTGAAAACTCGAAGTCTATAGTCTACCTAATGTCTGTTTCCTGATTTTAATATTGTTCCAAAGACATATAAGATGTCACCATTGGGAGAAGTTGGATTCAAGAGACTCTAGGAGCCAGTTTTGTGAATTCTTGTGCTCTATCATGATTTCAAAATAAAAAAGTTTACAAACATGTATAATGGTGATTTAAAAAATAAGTCTTCTGGAGATTGCAGGTTGGGCTGGTGAAGTTAAAGCTAAGACAGTTTCCCCCCCCCAAAGCTCTTTTTAAATGCCTTTACTTAAGTAGCCAGTCTGGGGCAAAGAACAAATGAATTCCTCTTCCTCCTCATTTTAAACCAAGGCAAAACCCCCAAAATGGTGAACAAGTCTATAAACAAGTAGTCTTTTTTTTATTTTTTCGTCTTTTTGCCTTTTCTAGGGTCATACCCACGGCATATGGAGGTTCCCAGGCTAGGGGTCTAATCAGAGCTGTAGCCACCAGCCTACACCACAGCCACAGCAACTCAGGATCCGAGCCGTATGTCTGCAACCTACACCACAGCTCACGGCAATGTCAGATCCTTAACCCACTGAGCAAGGCCAGGGACCTAACCCGCAACCTCATCGTTCCTAGTCAGATTCGTTAATCACTGTGCCACCACGGGAACTCCTACAAACAAGTAGTCTTGATTGGTCTTTTTTTCTTCAAAGCAGAAGGCATGGGAACGTGACTTTACAGAGGGTGGGGACAGTGTCTTTATGATCCTAGCACTTAGCACAATGCTTGGCTCCTAGCAGAAGCACAGAAAAGGCTTGGGAAGGAGGAAAGGAAGGTATGAGGGAAGGAAGGAAGGAAGGAGGGAAGGGTAAGGAAAGGGAAGAGACCTCTGGTAGACCTTGGACCATCTTCCTTGTGTGTCAGAGCAGAAAGGTCATGTCAGTTAATGGCAGATCAGATTACAGGACCAACTTCTGAGGGAAGTGCTGGCAAGGAAGGAGAAGGCCCATTGTGTGAACGGCCACATCCTTAGAAAGTGAAAATTACAACTCCTGCTGGTCTTCTCTTTCGCCAGGGGCAAGGGTGCTCCACAGAGATGAGGCTCCTTTGCAGACTAGAGCCAGGCTGGGACTGGGAGGGCCTTAGAGAGTCACCAATTCAGTCCGTAGTGGAAGGTTTTAAGGATGAATATGAGCTGAGGTCTTGACAGAGAGCCCAGAGTCAGCCAAAGGTGAACCAATTCCAAAGCCAGTTCAGAAGTCTGGAGGGAATCCCAAGGGGAACCTATAATCGGGAGTCGGATGAGGCAGAACTGGCCAGATCAGAGACAAGCACGGCCATCTGAGCAGCGGGGGAGGTGCTCCCTGCCCTCGTCTGTCCTGGAGCCCATCTGACGGCACAATTACAGACAAGCCAGAACTGACAACAACAACTACACTGGGACTGATTTCAAAAGGCATTACCAGAATACAAAGCTTTCTAGACTAAATGTTAGGAAAACAGCTAATATTTACTCAGCTTCTCAGGGCTCCTTTCCTCAAGCCTGTTTTGAAGATCCTATAATTCAGTTTGGGTGGGCTGTTTGGGTTCAATGTCACATAACCACATTGCCCCCCTTTTCTAGTTCATACCTCCATCTTCCTCCTGGATTCCAAGGTTTTGTGTTTGAAATAGTGTCCACTTGTTTGGGACCTGTTTGCCCTTGGTTATTTGGTTACACTGCCTCCCTCTATGTTTATGTGACTTCGAGTTCCACATTTTTCTCTTACGATCCTTTACACCATGGCATAGCTACTCTAGATTACAGGGTTCAGGGATACAGATTTAGCAGAAATATAGATATCTAGTTTTTCTAAGAAATACATTGAACACAGCACTGTGAGGCCTCATTTTCCTTCGTGACAGCTCTTGACTTACAATTTCTCATCCATCTTCTTAACCTTTCACATCATTTCCTGAAGCCATTTCATCTTCCTTCTAAAATGCCAACCTAAAAATAAGCAATCACACTGAAAAGGATCCAGATGGAAACAGAAAAACATGGACACACTCATTCGGTACGCAAAACATTTTCTATATTTGTCAGTAGACTTAAGTTTGCTTCTCATCTTCATGTTTGCCTCATCACAAGGGTGTGTCAGAGATTAAAAGAAATGTTTCAGCCCATTGGAACAAATTCATTCCATGTGGCTTCTGACTTCTGGTGGTAATAGCTTTTATTTTGGCACTGTAAAGGCTTAAGAAAATTATCTGAAAATAAATAGGACTAATTTTGGAATTCCCCTTGTGTTTCAGTGGAAACAAACCCGACTAGTATCAACGAGGATGTGGGTTTGACCCTGGGCTCTGCCCAGTGGGTTAAGGATCCGGCATTGCCGTGAGCTGTGGTGTAGGTAGCAGACCAGCTCAGATCTGGCATTGCTGTGGCTCTGGCATAGGCCAAAAGCTGCAGCTTCCATTTGACCCCTGGCCCTGGGAACTTCCATATGCTGCAAGTACAACCCTAAAAAGCATAAAAAAGAAAAAAAAAGGGGGGGGGGAGGACTATTTTACATTTTTTATTTGATCAAACTAAGACTTCAGATTATTATATGCGTTCTTAAGAAGTACCTGATTGTCAGGAAAAGAAGGCCGTGTCAAGCTCAGAACTTGGCAAATTCTGTAACCTTTCTTGGTGTAGGAATACGGAAGGCTTTCTAAGTAACGTCTTTTGCTTCTTAGACACAGTCAGTTGGGACATTAGAGTCATGAAAACCAGACGAATGCTGCGGATTACAAGAAAAGTCATAAATGTAAAATAGACTAATCAGAATTCCTAATTGGCTATTATTTTTAGAATGCTCTTGTTTTATTCTCCTTTTAGAAGAAAGAAGAGTGATACATGTGTACACACTTTTATCAGAGGGGATTTTATGAGGAACTTTTTCTCAAAGGAATCTTCTGGTATCAGCACACACATTCATCTAAAAAAACTATGTTTTCCTTATCTATAGCCTTGTTCACTGGCAACTGGCATTCAGAAGGAGAAAGTTGAGATCCCAAAAGATAATGAATCACCAAAGGAAAACAAAATAACATATTCATTACCAAAATAAGCAATCTTTCTACACCATATTAGAACAATTATCAGAATAAAAAGCTGAAATAAAAAGTGTTTACTGGATAACTATCTTTCAGCCAGGAGAGGTCTCATTTCCTAGGCAGTATGATGAGTCTTTGCAAGACTGTAGTAAAGAGTTATAAATTTTAGGACCAAGTTAAACAATCAAAGCCACTGAAGTCTGCAAATCACTCCCCCAGGATTTGAAAAACATTAGCCCCTAAATTGTGTGGCTTTAGAAAATGGAACTTAGACCTGCTATCAAGTTTAATTCTATATGAATTATCAGTCATGATTTGATTATCTTTTAGGTTCCAAAAATGTTGCGAAATTTCTTTCTTTTTTTTTTTCTTTCTGGCTTTTGTCTTTTGAGAGCCACACCCCAGCATATGGAGGTTCCCAGGCTAGGTGTCTCATCAGAGCTACCGCTGCCAGCCTACACCACAGCCACAGCAACGCAGGATCCTAGCCAAATCTGCGAACTACAACACAGTTCACAGCAACTCTGGATCCTTAACCCACTGAGAGAGGCCAGGGATCGAACCTGCAACCTCATGGTTCCTAGTCAGATGATTTCCACTGCGCCAGGACATGAAAGTACAGGTGCTGCAAAGGCAACCAAATGGTTGGTATGCACATTTTCCTGAAGAAGATGTTGGACCTCAAAACCAAGGGGGCCTGTCTTCAAATATCTTCAAGGTGACAAAAGTACAGCCATTCTATCCTGCACACCCATGCATCTAAATCCACCGTTAGGTCCTGTCTAGACACAGCCCTGACCCAGAGTTGGATGTGGTCTCTCGGCTTCTCGAACTCTCTGAAGTATGAAAGTACCAGCTTGTGACTCCAGGATAGCTGTTCCTTCCCTGGTCAGGAACTTGTTTTTTTTTCCTGTGACATGTAATTGTTCTACTCTGTAAGCTAGTCATTTATTTACATTCTTCATCTCTCCTAATAGATTATAAACTTTTTTTTTTGTCTTTTTAGAGCCGTACCTGTAGCATATGGAGGTTCCTAGGCTAGGGATTGAATCTGAGCTGTAGTCATTGGCCTACACCACAGCCACGACAATGCCAGATCCAAGCCATGTCTGCGACCTACCTACAACACAGCTCATGGCAACGCCAGATCCTTAACTCACTGAGTGAGGCCAGGGATTGAACTTGCATCCTCATGGATACTAGTCAGATTTGTTTCCACTGAGCCACGACAGGAACTCCAAATTGTAAACTTTTTGAGTGCAAAGACCATATCTTCTTTGACATAACAGATGAACGTGGTAAATTATGAAACACTCTCACAGGTCTAAGTGTCTATTCTTGTGAATTCTTTGCTTCTATTAGTGCTTAAGATGTTGTAGGTGCCCAAGAAAGACTTGTTGACTGACTGAACTACCGAACAAGTGAACGCCTTCAATTATTTCCAGAATTATTAGCAGAATTCCCCATAGTTATTAGAACTCTCTAGATGTTGAGGCCCAGCAAAGAGAAGGTCAATGCTCTAAAGGGCATTCGTTGGAATGGAGCCTGGCCGGCTGACCTGCCATCCGCAGTTCACTGTCCATCAGACACCAGTGCTGCCACTGATCCTCCATTTCACACTATAGGATTTGGTTGCACCCTGTGGCGTCCTGGCAAGTGGTCCTCAGGGAAGTGTGGCTGTCTGACTCCACGCTAAAAAGGTATTTCAGGACTGGTGAGTGCAGAGGTTTGCCAAAAACTACCCCCATCACTCGCAGGTGCAAATAGCAAGCGTTAGCACAAATCTCCTCCCTCAAGAAGCGAGGGGAACTAAATTAAAAGAAACCAAGCCGGGTACTTTGCTTCGTTGCTCTTTTTCTGCCAAATGCATAGGACTGAATACATGGAGAAAACTGTTCTGCTTTCAAAATGCTTCCAAATTTTGTGACGCTTTTGAAACTGTTTTATCAATTGTAATCTGTCCTGCAACAGAGATGTCACTTTTAGGGGAAAAAAACAACCTGTTTTGGTAGCAGATGTGGGAGAACTCTAAATAAATTACTTTCTCATCATGACATTAATATTTCTCTTATTTCAAAACCCAGAAAGGAAAAATTCAGAGGGTAAAAAATGAGGTTTCAGAATGGTCACTTGCTGTATCAAATTGGGAATCTAGAGGTCCCCTGGCCATCTGCTCATCTTTCGTCTTAGCCAACCACAGGTAAAGCCAGAAGCACCCAGATTCTATGACATGTTTGCAATGCCTCACTGAGAACACTTACCAACTGCTGTATTTTTCCCACAGAGTCTCACTATTTCACTATAAATACTAAAAGAACAGGCTCCTTGTTCTCAGGCAAGAAAACACAGAAGCTTCATTTGTTTATTATTTTTAGCCACTATGCATTTTATGTGCTTTATAGCTTCTTGAATGATTGTTTAATTGTGAATATATTGGCATGTGATTTGAGGTCAGCTGTTTGTTCTCTGGGTGGTACAGTCAATCCGTAATCCCGACAGGGAGAAATCTCATTATAGTTCAAGCTTCCAATTCTAGACTAACAGTATATAATCTCTAGCTCTTCAAATCCGCTAGGTCTTTCGTGAAAAACATTTCTCAAACTGTTTTATTATCCTTGGATGTAGTTTTTAAAGCAGTTTCTCTTTTCTACATTGCTCTAAAAAATGAAGATTGGCAAACAGAATAAAAAGATTGCGTCCAATTTCACCACCCAAAGATACTCACAATTAATATTTTGGTACATAGTCTTCTCAGCTGGTTGAGAGAATTCTCTGAACAAGCACCAATACAAACTCAAAATAAGCTCCACTAGGGCTTAAGTGTTGCCATGTTCTTCAAAATCATTTTTTTTTTTTAAGCTGGAACCACATAAAGTAAGACTTTCTTTTATTTAGTGTTTTCAGTTTGCCACCAGTACACAGCTCAAATGCGCCTTCCATCTCTGGGACGACAGCGTTTTTAAGGAAAAAGTGGATTTCTGCTGTTTCAAAGCTCATCACAAAAATGCCTTGACTGGAGTTTCTGTCGTTGCTCAGCAGTTAACGAACCTGATTAGCAGCCATGAGAACCTGGGTTCAATCCCTGGCCTCGCTCAGTGAGTTAAGTATCCAACGTGGCCATCAGCTGTGGTGTTGGTCACAGACTCAGCTCAGATCTGGCATTGTTGTGGCTCTGGCATAGGGCGGCAGCTACAGCTCCGATTTGACCCCTAGCCTGGGAAACTCCATATGCCTTAAGTGCGGCCCTAAAAAGACAAAAAAAAAAAAAAAAGAATGCGTCCACTGATTACATTTCACTGATTTCCTGCTCCTCCCCGATTACCCCTACGCTACCTCAGCACTTCTTAAACATCTACTCTGGGATCCCTTTGTATGGTTCCTTTGCTTCCATCTTTGCCTCTGAAGGGTGAGAGGAGGAACAAAAGGATAAGATTGGAAGTAAATAAAACAATATTAATAGTGGTCAAGTCTGGAAAATTGGAACACAGGCATTGGTTGCAGTCGATTCTGTATTCTTACAGATGTTTTTAAAGTTCTAAATATCAATAAAACGAAACAAAAGATATAGTCCTTGTGTTCAAAGAGTTCAGGATCTGATGCAATGCTCAAACAATTATAGGACATTCAAGATTTGCAAACAGATCATCCCTCTAGAGAGCTTTCTAACAGAGGTTACTACAAAGTGCTCGACTCTTGCACTAGAGGAACACAGAGCAGGGAGCAGCCCACCTTTCCCCAGTGATGTCTTCTTAGAGAATGTGGGACGGCTTCTGTAAAAAGGCAGAGTTTGACTTGAAGCTGGGAGGATGAGCAGTTTTTCTGTGATTTCACATGTGAGTAAGGGCACAGTGTAGAAAAAGAACACGACATGTGAAATCAGACTCTGAGACCATACAGTGTGTCTGAGGAACAGAATGTATTTTCAGTATGGCTGGGGTTGTTCTGCATCAGCAGATCAGCTTGGAGAGGTGGGCATTTACTAGGTGGTGAAGAGTCCCATGTGACAAGCTACCCGATGGTGGATGAGGAAACAATGAAGCAAGCAAAAGGCATAATGCCACTTTTATGTTGGCAAAAATCCTTCAGGAGATAGTGTGGAAGATGGATGGGAGGGAGGTGGAAGGGAGGCAGAGAGACCAATTTAGGAGACTCCTGCAATGATCTAGGTGAGAGATGACAATGGCCTAGAATAGGGCAATGGCAGAGAGGGAGTGGAAGACAAATGGGAGGTCTTTAGAAGATAGAATACGTACTTCATAGAGACAAATTGGATGGGGGGAGAAGGAGAGGACAGAATTGAGAGTGACTTCAGCATTTCTTGCCTTGGGTGATGGCAAATTCACTGAGATAGGGAGGAGTAGGGAGGAGATGGAAAGGATGAGTAAAATTTACAACATATTGAGTTTGGGGAACCTATGATACATCTTGGAATTGCCCAAGAGACCTTGAGGTCTAGGGAGTGCAGAAAGCGTGCTTCTAGGCTAGAAGTAGACTCACCAATGTTGAATCACTGGGCTGAGGCCAGGTCTCAGTTGAAGGTGTCCTAGGAAGAGTAAGGGAGAACAGAGGCGGCAACTCTTGGGGTGCTCAACAGTTAAGAGACTGAGGGAAGGACCAAGAGGAAGAAGAACAGGAGAGAGTCACGATGTCAGTCAAGGTTACATCTGCTAAAGCAGGAGATCACTTCAAGAAGAAAGGAACGTGGATAAAGAAGATGTGGTACATATATACAATGGAAAACTACTCAGCCATAAAAAAGAATAAAATAATGTCATGTGCAGCAACATGGATGCAATTGGAGATTATCATACTAAAGTGAAGTAAGCCAGACAAGGAAAGACAAATACCATATGATATGACTTATATGTGACCTAAAATATGACACAAATGAACCTATCTACAAAACAGAAACAGGTTTACGAACATAAAGAACAGACCCGTGGTTGCCGGTGGCGGGGTGTGGTAGGAGGGTTGGGGGCTGGAAGGAGTGGGAGTTTGGGATTAGTAGAGGCAAACTATTATATATTGAATGGATAAACAACAAGGTCCTACTATATGGCACAGGGAACTATATTCAATATTCCGTGATAAACCATAATGGAAAAGAATATTTTAAAAGAAGAATATATACATGTGTGTATAACTGAATCACTTTGCTGTACAGCAGAAATTAACACAGCATTGTAAATCAACTATACTTCAATAAAAAATGAAAGAGGAAGGAAGCAACAGTCTTTAGGTTAGAGCTGGCCGACAAGCCCTGTAAGAGACGGTATTGCCAGATAAAATACACAAGCCCGGGTAATTTGAAATTCAGATGGATACATTTTTTTTTTTAGTATATACGTATCTTCTACTTTGCTGAATATGCAGCCCCAGTAAGATAAGACTAAAATGTGCATGTAAGTGCAGTAGTTAATGCGGGATCAGAGGACCTTGGGGAGCCGGAGCAGGAGGCAGTGCATGTGAACCAATCCTTCCAGAAATCAGGCTGTGAAGCAAAAGTGTAGGGGCAGGGTTAAGATACAGAGGATTTTCCTAAGGAGAGCAGGTGCTAAATGGTGTGTCACCCCCACCTAGCACCACCAGCTAGAGACCATGTGAGGTTCAAGACTGTGTCTTATCTGTCTTTGTAATCAAAGTGCTGACCTGCCCAGACCCTTTTTCTTGTTTATCAGGAACTCAGTAAGTGGTTGCTAAATTAAATGCTTAGACTGAGTTTCTCCATGCCTGTGGTAAAGAACTGAGCTAATCTGGGTGAATCCAGGAGATGCCTCACTTTTGCCTCTAGCTGGAAGTTATGACAGCACGTTTTGGGCAAATATCATTCACGTTTATCAGAAGGATCTGGGGAGTTGCCTCAGCTCTCCTTTGCTACTTACGAGCAAAGGCACTTTGGAGAGGCCAGCCATCCTTTCTCCCTCGCCCTGAATACACAGTAGCAGCAGGAGCAGCTGGAAGTCTCTTAATTGCCTTGTGTTTGTCAAGACGATGCAACTCTCCAGGTGAGTGAAACATATTCTGAATACCTGGCTGAGGGGAAAACAAAATAAAACAAAGCTTGCACCAACGCAGCAGAGTAAGTTCTCAAGCAGCTTTTTGAGGCCAGTGGAAAACTTCAGCATCCTTCACGTCAGCCTGAGCTCACACACCACCTTTTCTCCTTTACACTGCCAAATGAAATCCACTCACTGTTGGAGGAATAAACCAACCACAAAACAAACCTATTAAAAGGCGCTCAAGATCTGAAGCAGGCGAGCAAATGCGCAGGTGCTCCCAAAGACAGGTCTCGGGTGTTTCCGCCCCTAATGCAGCCTGGACTCTGCTGGGGAGGGAGCAAGGAGGTGCTGCCACTGCTATGCCTGGAGGGTCCTGGGGCTCTGCACCTGCTACGGTACAGAATGGAGGCCCCAGGATGGGTCTGGAGGGGACAGGGTCTGGGGGTGCTTTCTGTGGGTGGAAGGAGAAGGAAAAATGGTTTCACGGAAAGACTTGGATTTTGAGGCTGGAATAAACCTGGGTTCAATCCCAAGTCCACCCTACTCTAGTTCTGTAGTATTGGGGTCTATAATCTGGTGGTTGTGAGCTAAGCTTTCGAGTTGGACACATTTGGATTTAATTTCTCGTGCTACTGGGGGAACAAGGAGAACAGGATAACACTTTTCACATACCTTCCTTATCCATCCTTCTTGCTGTCATTCTGCCTTTATCGCTCTCAGAAAGAGAAAAAGATGAACGGCACCCCAAAGAGGAGGAGGAGGACACGATACAGGGAATGTTCCTGTCAAACAGCTGGAGGGAAAGGAAGGCCTTTCAACGTGGGGAGGAGGAGGAGGAGGCAGGAGGGCAGAGAAGAAGAGCTCAGGAGGGAGGACTAGAAACTGTCAGTTCAGTTGAGGAGGATTCCAGAGCAGTAGGCTGCTCCTCCTTCTGCTTAAGGGGCTCCAGGAGGACCCTGATATAGAGGATGCCACCCTGAGCTGGGGTGAGCTCACAGAGCAGAGAGCGGGCCTGAGGCTGGACTGCCCCCCAGCTCAGTGGTCCCCAGCCTGAGCCAGAAGCTCCTGGGGTCCCTAGCAGGGACACAGAAGGTCTTTCAGAGCTGAGGCCAGCAAGCCCACCAGAGGAGGAAGGGACCCAAAGCAGAGACTGTGAGGGGACCGTCCCCACCACCAGGGACAGACCCGAGACCCAGGTTGGATGTCCTGGTGGGAGGAGGGGTGCCGCTGAGCCAGCAGCAGGGAGGAGAGAAGGAGGGGACATCGCATGACACCAGCCAGGCCAAGAGCACAGGCCACAGGCTGGTGTGGCCTGGACTTGGGCTGCAGGTGTGAACAGGGCCCTGTGAACAGGTGCAGTAGGGACTTCGGGCGTTGAGACCCTGCAGAAGAGAACGAGGCCCAGCCTTCTCAGGCAGGAGAAGCAAGACCTAGGGAGGGAGAATAGGAAGAAATTTGAGCCTTGAATTATTTAAATACTTGCTCGAAAGAAACTGAGATAATGCAAAAACAAACAAACAAACAATGTCTCTTTTACTCCCATCCTCACTCAAAAAACCTCAAGATCTTTTTTTTTGTCTTTTTTTTTTTTTGTTGTTGTTGTTGCTATTTCTTGGGCCGCTCCCGCGGCATATGGAGGTTCCCAGGCTAGGGGTTGAATCGGAGCTGTAGCCACCGGCCTACGCCAGAGCCACAGCAATGCGGGATCCGAGCCGCGTCTGCAACCTACACCACAGCTCACGGCAACGCTGGATCCTTAACCCACTGAGCAAGGGCAGGGACCGAACCCGCAACCTCATGGTTCCTAGTCGGATTCGTTAACCACTGCGCCACGACGGGAACTCCTCAAGATATTTGACTTGACAAATTTTGATTTTTTTTCCTGCTCCTCTGAGGGATGTGAGGCTCTGGAGATCAAAAGCATCAGTTATAGAAAAGAGAGGACCCTACCAATTATGCACATTTGAGGTACTATATACAAATTTAGAGCACCCCTCTCCTCTAGAGATTTGTAAACTGGGGTTATCTACCTAATTTTGGGGGGCCTTAGTTTCCTCATCTACAAAATGGGAATAACACTACTTCATAAGGGTTGTTGGGTGTATTAATGAAATGATGCACGTGGAGCAGAGGGTATAGCATGCACCACTCAGGTTGCCTATTAATGGTTACAAATTTTATTACGTAGTTTCCATGAGCCTCATTTTCTACCTCTGTAAACTGGGACTGTAACAGCCATCTTAAGAAATAAGTTTGCAAATAGTGCTAATTTCCCTTTCTGTTCTGTTCCCTTTCTTTTTTTTTTCTTTTTTTTTTGTCTTTTTTGTCTTTTTGTCTTTTCTAGGGCTGCACCCACAGCATATGGAGGTGCCCAGGCTAGGGGTCGAATCAGGGCTGTAACCGCTGGCCTTCGCCACAGCCACAGCAATGCCAGATCTGAGCTGCGTCTGCCACCTACACCAAGCTCACGGCAACGCCGGATCCTTAACCCACTGAGCAAGGCCAGGGATAGAACTCGAAACCTCGTGGTTCTTAGTCAGATTCATCAACCACTGAGCCATGACAGGAACTCTTCTGGGCCCTTTTTGAAGAGCTACCCCTTATCTTAACTTGTCTCCAACCTTAAATAAATACATCTCTCTTCAGTTATTCAATCAAAAACACTTTATTTTTATTTTTGTTATAGCTGGTTTACAGTGTTCTGTCAATTTTCTACTGTACAGCATGGTGACCCAGTTACACATACATGTATACATTCTTTGCTCTCACATTATCATGTTCTATCATAAGTGACTAGATATAGTTCCCAGTGCTACACAGCAGGCTGTCATTGCTTATCCATTCCAAAGGCAATAGTCCGCATCTAACATTTTCTGAGTTTTGGCTCAGTGCAGATCCCTCTCTTGAGGGCTTCTGAGATGATAATAAATAATAATATTTATTATTCATAGTCTGGTTGAAGAAGCAATATTTTTATGTCTTTATCATAGAAGGAAAAAATGATGAGTGTATAGCAAAAGCACCGCAGTCATTCAAAGGAGGCAGAGTTCATTCCTAGTTAGAAGTCAGCGAGTACTTTCGGAATAATATGGTATTTGAACCAGACCTTGAAGAATGAGAAATACTTAGGCCTGTGAGGATTGAGGAGGGCAGTCTAGGTAGAAAATTGTGGACACGAGGCATAGGTAAGTGTGTTGTGATGGATAGGCGGTTCTTGTGACCAGATCAGAGAAGATGAAAGGCTGGGAGAAAAGATAGGCTAGAGAGCTGGGCACAGTCCTGATATGATGGGCCCATGATGCCACCAAGCTAATAATCGTCAGCTTTTCACTTTCTCATAATATTTCATGAAAGGAAGGAAAAGGAACTAGAATGTATTGAGCTCCAGATACATGAGCCACAGCACCGAGACCACTGTTCTATGCATTGAACCTCTAAAGCTTATGGCCATGCTGGGAAGGTACGTATGCATGGAGGATGAAGCTGAGGTTCTGAGAGGGTGAGGGACTTACCTAAGATCACACAGCTAGAAAGTAATCCACTGGGAATAAAATCTGGGTTCGCCTGACCTAAAACTAGTACCATGAGATAAGGCCTTTAGGCCTTATTTGTTCTACCTGTTTCCTGTGAAAGCAACCCTTCCTTCCAGCTCCTGTGTTTAAGGAAGTTCTCTGGCCAATAAATTAGCAGGCAGGGTGTGCTGGAAGCCGTCGGAGGAACCAAGACCCAATAGAAAGACGTTTTTGATTCTAGGATTCAGGACCACGGAAAACTGCCAGAAGGAGATGGGGCTTCTCCTCCTCCAAATGGCTCCATGAGTGTCCTGGTGATTGTGAGCCACCCAAGGGGAACAGCATCTGGGATGAGACCCAGTTTAAGAGGGGAATGGGAGACTAGATGAGAGAACCCAAAGATACTTTCGTCTTCCGGGTATTTAGGCTCCATTGAAGCCCCAGAAGATTCCATTTTGAAGTGGATCCTAAGTCAGCATATATGATAGGCTAATGTTTGAGAAGGCTCAGAAATACGTCTCTCCTCAGCAGGAACTGATACAGCCAGACCCAAGACATTTTTGGTTTTGTACCTTAAATCTTCTCTCGGGGGCATGAGATACCAGATCTGACTGTGTGAGCCCTGGGGAAGCGACCGAGGCTCAGAGAGATGGGTTGACCTCTCCAAGTTCACACAGATGGGAAGAGGCAGAGTCAAGGTGAGAGCCAGAGGCCTTGATCCTGGCTTTGTTACCATGCTGATCACAGGAGAATAAACCCACCTAATCAGAGGACTGAAGAAACCGTTCATGCTTTCAATGGCCTGTGACGGGGTTTATGAGAATCGTCGAGTTTTTCCATCTAGAAGAGACAGTAAAGATCATTTTGTCCAATTAATTCATTTATAGATGAGAACACTGAGGTTCAGAATAGGAAGCTGACTTGCCCAAGGTCGTAACACTTAGCGGTGGGACACGGTCTAGGTCACAGATCGGCTGCACATGGTCGGCCCTCTTTCCAGTAATGCTTAATAACATGTTCTACAGACTATTAAGTACCCCAGCTCCCACACCCCCACCCCCCACACTCACATGTGGAGAGTCAAGAGCTCATCGATCACTGCCTTGCATTTAGACAGGCATACCTTTCCAATTTGACGAAGGAGATAAAAACGTGTCCTAATTGCAAATCAACCAGTGAAAGCCACTTCCCAGACATCTGGTATACTTTTCTGGTTTGAAAGCCCCTACATTTTTTCGGCATAAGTCTTAGAAAGCCAAGGCAGCGAGTTGGCCGCCACGCTCCAGCTCATTTTTTATGAAGCTCCCCAAATGCTAAACAGACTTCCTGTGCTCTCGGTGATGAGAACCTCCTCTCTGGCCAAAATCCTGCCCCACTTTTTTCACCCCAGGAATATGCATTGGCCCCACAGCAGGGGCAGCCAGCAAGCAGCCCAGGCTGTTTCACCCTCTGGAACAGAATGCCTGAAGCCCACCTCTTTCCTGCTTTCCTTTTTCTAGGAGGGGGCCATCCCTGGCTCCCATGAACCCAGGCAGGGGCTGTTTCCCATCAGTTCTTGCAGTGAGGTCTTTCCTGGAGCCTGAGAGAAGGAAACCAGGTCTCTGCTCCCTCTGGGATTAGTGCCATTCTCCCATCTGTTCTCCCGGAAGGCCCTTTCTCTAGGTCTGGCACAACTTTCTCCCCCAAGACAGGCCCAGCAAGGGTCCATTTGTGTTCCTGCCCTGCATTCCAGCAGAGGCCCTCGGGCACTGTGGCTGGAAATGATTTGTGCAGAGAACTCGGCCAGCTTCCTTTTTAATCCCTCCCAAACTCACAGACGCAGGGATTCCTGCCTCGATCACCTGGGGGATGGGAGGAACCTCCCTCCCTTTGACAGGGCCTCCCTAAGTGGTGCCCTAAACAGTGAGTCTCCAGGAAAGATGTTGTAAAGAGCCTCTTCCTCCAGGGGTTAATTATGAAATCAAGATCTTTAGAAGCCCCTCCTCCCCGCCCCAGAGCCCCAGAGCTTTGGCTCTTATCTGAGCAGACAGAGTTCAGATTAGAGCCAAACCTCCATTCACCCCGCAGTGTTTCCTGAACGCCACTCTGCCTGGGGGAGGGTGGGCTGGAGCTGGGCCTGGAAGAATGGGCAGCATTTGCTGAGGATGTTCAGGCAAGGAGACGGGCAAGCTAAGGCCTGGGAGAATGAATGACCAGGGCTGCTGTGACGAAATGGGAGTCAGGGGCAGCTGGAGGGGAACAGAGAAGGGAGTGATGACTAGTCGGGGTCTCAACAGGAAACAGGGGGCAGACACCAAATGGGATCATTTTAAAAGGGTTTATTTGCCAAGATGTGGGTGTAGGCGAACCACAAAGAACTGAGCAGTAACCTGGGCTCCATGAGAGCCACAGCCTTACCACCTCCAGGCCTGGAGAGGCAGTGACTGGCACAGAGAGAGTGTCAGGTCCAACAGCTGCCTTAGAAGAACAAAGGCCTCGGTCAAGGATGCAGCCCGCTTGAGACACCTGGCAAGGAGAGGTCCAGGCGGAGGCAGGTTACAGTGAGGTTGTCAAGTTTAAGCCGTAGGGTTCACAGCTACACAGGCCCCTTCCCAGGCCTGGGGAGGAGCCCTAGCAACATGTTCATATGTCCATGCTTTTGTAAATTTGGAGGTAAATTTTGTAAAAAGTAAGATATTTTGGATCCCAGTTTCCCTCTACCACACGCATCCTATGTTGGGTGGCTTTGGAGGCGTCATGGGCATTTTTAGGATCTGGTTAAGGAGAAGATGAGTTTGGGTTTGGTGGGATATATTTAAGTTGCTCACAGTCACTCTGTATATATTTAATTCACTGCTAGTTGTCCTCACGTAGGAATGGCTCCCAGGAATATTCCTACCACCAACTCATCTGATGTCATGACTTGAAGGTACAGAGAGGTCATGTTGATAAGAATGGGCTTTGGGGAGCTTCCTTTGTGGCTCAGTAGTTAACAAACCCAACTAGGATCCGTGAGGATGTGGGTTCAATCCCTGGCCTCGCTCAGTGGGTTAAGGATCTGGTGTTGCCCTGAGCTGTGGTGTAGGTCACAGACATGGCTCAGATCTGGCATGGCTGTGTCTGTGGTGTAGGCTGGCAGCTGCAGCTCCCATTCGACCCCTAGCCTGGGAACCTCCATATGCCGTGGGTGTGGCCCTAAAAAGCAAGCGAAGCAAAACAAAACAAAAATGGGTGTTGGTGCCCAGCATGGGTGTATGAGGGTCACCAAGCTTTGTGTGAGGAACCAAAAACTGGTCTGTGGCCCATCATCAGCCATAAAATTTTAAGTGTAGAATTCACTTCTTATTGTCAGAAATATGCAGCACATACAACTAGAAACATGCCGTCTTATTTTCTTTCTACATATTAATTCTCAGATTCCTGTGGTTATAGCCTATAAAAAATTTCAGATCGTATCAAAATTAGCAATTTATTAACATGAAGAAAGACAATGCAAGTAGAAGAAAAGGACCTTGAATTTTTCAATAATCTCACTGATGAAGAAGAATAAAGCATATAAACTCATTGGGAAAAAATTTACACTTCTTGGGGCTCTGATATAAAATCCTGACATCTTTGAAGATGTCCCAGATCGGGTCCCCTGGAAACAGCCTATGAAATGGAAACTTGCAGGCAACTCTGTCACCGTGGAGAACTCTCAGGAGATATGCTGGTATGGGAATGAGGATGGCAGAGAAGCCGAGCAGCATGTGGCCTCAGCAGATCCCATATTCTAGCAGCTGAGGGATGCCTGCATAGGCCCCACGAGGGCATCTGGGCAAAACCGCACAGAACCTCCATGAAAGATACCATAAAACTCATGGTAGGCCAAAATAATGCGGCAAAGACAAGCTGGTTTATAAGTGTTAGCAATTCAAAGAATAAGATTAGTTCTTGTATAAGAAAATTTGAGATGCCCTAAATCTTAGTTACCTATGGAAGACAATGACAGAGGTCTTCCCAAATTGGACAGCAATCTCAAAATTTTATGTGGTATTACAGATAATGGGATGTGAAACAAATGATTCTACATTACCAATAAAAGGACCCCCAAAGTCCAATCAAATCTATGAGAGGAAAGACTAGATTGTATTTCCATTATTTCTCTAGAATGTTTTATTACAAAGTTGTCAGCTAAAGAGACAAAGAGTATGCTGCCAAAAAAAGAAAAATATTATTTTTCTACATGTATTGAGTGATAACTTTAGTATTTTTGTGGGCCACTAAAATGGCAAGCTTCCGTCTCATAAAACCAGAATCGCACTCAGACCCAGGCGAATAAATACTCTGTCATCACTCAGCTGTCCCTCTGGAGCTCCCCCATAGCTGAACCCAACAGAAGGCAGAGGCTCCTGCAGGACAGCCCCATGGGCAGGAAGCAGGACAGAGAACAGTGGCAGCTCTTAAATATACCAGCCACAGCTAAGTCCTATGGAACCAGCTTAGGGTGGCCTTGACTGCCAAACTCAGCTTGCATGTTATTCATAGAAAATGAAACCTGAGTGACATAAGACAAAAACACATATTGAAGGAGCCTTTAATCTGGGGTTGTAAAACACGCCTACCACTAGCCCATGAGGACAAAGTCCTGTTCCCACATAAAGGCAGGAAGACGCGTGTGCTCCTTTCCTCCTCCCTGTGGCCTGGGGCTCCCACGCAAGCCACAGGGGAGGGGAACACGAAGAAGGTGAGGGGTGGAGCACCATCACCTTGGACATGACCCCTAGTCAGAGGCTGTGGTTACCCTCCTTTTGCTATTTAGCAGCCTTTTAACTTCTATCCTGAATGGGCACCCCTCCTTCTTCCACGCTGTTAAGTGAGGCCCTTTCTTGTCTCCCCTTCATCCGGCCAGCTCCCACCTGCAGCTCTGCACAGCCAGAGCTGGCTGCACACACGGAATCAAATGGGCCTCCCCCCTTGGAGGGAGGAGCCCAAGTTTGAGGTGGAAATGCCGGGGCCCAATTCCTCTGTTGGCTCCTTCGTGACCTTCCTGGGTCAAGTGCATACTGTTCTCCCTCCGCTCCTGCCCCCATTCTCTCCCGCTCTTGGCACACAAAGCTTCCCCACTGGGGGTTTTCCTTTCCCAGCCCTCTGGCCACTCCTTCCCAATCTCTGTCAACATAAGTGTGTTTGATACTACATATGCATGCACGTGCGCGCGCGCACACACACACACACACACACACACACACCCTCAGCTGGCCGCTTTCTTCAAGAAGCCTTTCTTTCTTGTCCCCTCTTCTCCCTCCAGGAATTAATCTCCTCTCAGAAGGTCCCCAGTGTTTGTCCATGTGCCTCCTATGGCTTGCATCACATTTTGTTGACCTATTTCACTTACTGGTTCACAAGTCTTATCTCCTCTACCAGACAGAGACTGCCTCCAGGACTCAGCTGTGCATGAGTCATTTTTTCTCACAGCAGCAGCTGGCCTATGATGGGCATTTATGAATGGATTCATGGACGCATCTGCCCTTCAAAGTATGAAGGTCTTTCTTCTTGTGAAGGAACAAATATCTATCTCAATTATACACGTGTCATGATTACATCCTCATCGTAAAATACTCAGTGTAGATAAAACTAAACTTCCCTTTGTTTATCTCTAATCCTAGTCCCCTCCCAATTATATACCTATACCTGTAAATGAAGGCATAACGTGGTTTTGTGGGATTTTTTTTTTAAACTATCTAAATTATTTTGCAGCCTGCTTCTTTCATTTTATAATATGTCAACAGTATCTTTCCATCTTTCTGTACCTTAGTTTTTTGTTTTGTTTTGCTTTATAGAGTCACACCTGCGGCATATGGAGGTTCCCAGGCTAGGGGTCCAATCAGAGCTGCAACTGCCGGCCTACATCACAGCCACGCCAGATCCTTAACCCACTGAGCGAGGCCAGGGATTGAACCCACATTCTCATGGATACTAGTCGGGTTCATTACTGCTGCGCCACAACAGGAATTCCTACATTAGATTTATGGTAACTCATTCTTTCTAACAGCTCTGAGATTCCATAGTTCGGTTATGCCACAGCTTATTTAACCTCTCCCTTTATTGATGATTGTTTGTGCTATTTCCAGGATTTTGCTATGTATATGTCTCCTTGCACATGTGGTCTTTCTTCTAGAATAATGATGAAGAATTAGAATTTCAGAGTCAAAGGAATTGCACTTTTAAATTTACATTAGATTCAAGCAAAAAAAATTATATTAGATGTTGTCAAATTAACTCTCCAAGAGACCGCACTTATAATTCCCAAACTTTGCCATTACTTGCTGTTATAAACCTTTAACACTTTGGACAATCTAATGAGAGAAAAATGACATTGTGTTACATTAGTGTGCATTTCCCCATTTGCTCTAAGGAAGGTTGAGCATCACTTGATGGGTTTATTGACCATCTGTCCTTCTTCTGTGAAATGTATGTATACTTTGCCCACTGCTGCATTGGATAGTTTGTCTTTTTCTTTCAAGATTTATGAGATATCTTGAAGTTCCCTGGTTGCTCAGTGGGTTAAGGACTCAGCATTGTCACTGCTGTGGCTCTGGTTACAGCTGTGGCTCTGGTTATAGCTGTGGCTCAGTTTCCATCCCTGGCCTGAGAACTTGCATATGGCACAGGTGCACACACACGCACACACACACACACACACACACAGATTTGTATGATATATTGACAAATTCTGAATACTAATTCTTTTCTATTATGAATAACATTTTGTAAATATTTTCTCGGAATCTGTTGCTATTTTTTTTTTAGGTCCACAGGCACAGCATATGGAAGTTCCCAGGCTAGGGATCGAATTTGAGCTACAGCTGCTGGCCTACGTCACAGCCACAGCAATGTCGGATTGTTAACCCACTGAGCGGGGCCAGGGATTGAAACTGCGTCCTCATCCTCGTGGATATTGTCAGGTTCACTTCTTCTGAGCCACAAAGGGAACTCCTGGTACTTATTTTTTAATTTTCTTGAAAGTGCCTAGTTTGCTACAAATATTTTCTTTTGATCCAACTTTGAATTTTTCCAAATATATATCTAATTCTCCCAACGTTCTTTATGAAATCCATTTTTTCCCTGATGATGTGAAATGCCACTTTTATCGAATAGCAAGATTTCCTATCTACATTAATCTCTTCCTGGACTTTTAACTTTTTTTAAAAAATTTTATGGCCACACCCTTGGCATATGGAATTTCCTGGGCCAGGGATTGAATCTGAGCCACATCTACGACCTATGCCACAGCTGTAGCAATGCTGGGTCCTTTAACCCACTGCACCTGGCCAGGAATTGAACCTGCGCCTCCACAGCAACCTGAGCTGCAGCAGCCAGATTATTTACCCAAGGTAGGAACTCCCAACTTTTCACTTTTCTTTATCATTTTTTTAGGTATGTTTCTTATAAACAACATTAAGACAGAGTTTTGGGTTTTTTTTTTTTTTAAGCTCAGTCCATAGATTATACCTTTTAAAGAGAGAATTAAATTCATTCAATGTAACATAACAACAAGTATACCTGATTTAATTTCTTCCTGCTTACTTTAAGTTTACGATTTTTTTTTCTTTTTCTTTTACTACCTTGCTCAAATTGTTACTCCTTTCCACCCTTGTTAATGTGAGAATTCACCTGCAGTCTTTCCATCCCTTTCCTTTTCTGGTGATCATAATCAAACTATTTCTTTACTATTACAGGAAAACAGCTGTGATTATTTATTCTGCTTAGATACTCAATTCCCCTATTATTTCTCCCATGTGGGTACTTCTTCACTCCACCAGTGAGATATTGAGAATATTTCCACTTTCCCTGTTTTTCTCTCCTTACCCCAAGAGCCTTTGGGTTCTTTTAGCCTGCCTGCCCTGCCCCCAACACCTACGTTTTGCTGAAATAGCATAGTACTTTTCTTTCTAGATCTTATTAGAATTTCCTTTGCAGTATTTCGCCTCTATTATAAGAATCCTTGCTCAGCATTACACATTTCCAGTCCATCATTACCCATTTATGTTGAACTATATATATGGGTTTCAAATCTCTGCACACATATACATATATACACATGTGTATACACATAGGTAAGCATGTATATATGCATGTATATATGTATATATTATGAAACATGATTTATCATTCACCCCTCTTTCTTCTCTTTTCTGTTATAATACTGGATTTTGGTTGGAGTCTTTTTGAAACTATTTTCTTTAGAGAGTGCTGCAATTTTTGGATCCATGCATATTTGTAAATATATGTACATATGCATAAATATATATGTAAATATATGTGCATACACATAAGTTTATATATATATATTTGTATTTATATATATAAACTTCTGTGGGTGAATCATGACTTGGCTAGGTAAAGAACTGTTGGGCCGCTGATCTTGACCTCAGGAGTCTATAGATGTTATTCCACTGTCTTATTTTGTCCTTTTTGTCCTCTGAAATTAGTTAGTCTCACTTTAGGTCTCCTGGACCTGCTTTCGAAAATCTCATATTTTGGAGTTCCCGTCATGGCTCAGTGGAAATGAACCTGACTAGTATCCAAGAGGATGCAGGTTAAGGATCCAGCATTGCAGACATGACTCGGATCTGGTGTTGCTGTGGCTGTGGTGTAGGCTGGCAGCCATAGCTCCGATTGGATCCCTAGCCTGGGAACTTCCATATGTTGCAAGTGTGGCCCTAAAAAGCAAATAAAACAAAACAAAACAAAAAGTAGACAGAAAGTATAATATAATGAATACTCCTGTGACCATCATTCACCTTAAAAATTTTTTCTTTAGAAACTTCATTTTTTAAAAATTAATTGTTTTATGGCCACACCCATGGCATATGGAAGTTCCTGGGCCAGGGATTGAGTCCAAGCCACAGCCATGACTTACATTGGATCCTTTAATCCATTGTGCCAGGCTGGGGACTGAATTCATGCCTCCGCGGCAACCCGAGCCACTGCAGCTGGATCCTTAACCCACTGTGCCACAGCAAGAAACTCCTAAAACTTTCATTGGTGGTAAAATACGCATAACACAAAATGTACCATCATAAACCTCTTAAGTATACAGTAAGTGGTGTTAAGTCCATTCACACAGCTCCACAACCAATCTCAAGAACTCTTTTCATTTTGCAAAACTGAAACTCCATGCCCAGCAAACAGCAATCTCCACCTCCGCTTCTGCCCCCAGCCCCTGGCAACCACCACTTTCCTTTCTGTCTCTGTGAATCTGACCACTAAAGACGCCTCTTGTAAGTGGAATTATACAGGACAGGTTTTTCTGTGACTGGCTTACTTCACTTAGCATAAATGTCCTCAAAGTTTATTCATGTTTTACCATGTGTCGGGATTGCCTTCCTTTTTACAATTGAATAATAGTCCATTGTTGGCATATACCACATTTTGTTCATTCCTCTGCCAGCTACAGTAGACTTGTTTCCACCTGTTGGCTACTGCGAATCAAGGCAGCGCCTCATGGCATCCCCCAGCTTTAACAATGATCCCCTCTGAGGCAATCCTGTTGCATCTATAAGCCCACCACGTCCCCCTTCCATATTCTTGTGAAGCAAATCTGAAGGGGGTATTTTACAAACTATATTTTCTATTGGGCTGAAGATCATTCCCAGGGAGAATCAGAGTTTGGAAACCAATAGTATGTCACCGCAAATAGCTTAAAGATGAAGTGCAATTGAGGTGGGAGAGCTGCTACGGGAATGGTAGATGAGGAACAAAGAGTCAGAGCGTAGCTGAGGCTGATCGCATGAACGTGAGCCTTTTGCTTGCCCCTACAGTCACCACATTCCCTCTCTGGCTTCTAGTCCTGGGTCCCAGGAGCAGGAAGGTCTCCAAAGCCCACAGACCATGGCAACCATCCTGGTTTTGGGGGCCTCGGAAAAAGGCTCTGCAAATCTCCGTCCCCTTGCCTTCAGCCGGGGCATTTTGCTTTGGCAACAGTAGGGCTGGAGTCAGGCTATGCCTTGAACTCACTGACACAGCCTTGGGAGCCAAGATCTATTCCTGGAGAAGAGATTAGTGGAAATTCCTCAGGAAGAAATTGGCTGCCTGTGAATGCCAAGAGGCGTCACTAGATAAACTACCCAGAAATGAGGGTTCTAATGTTCACGTCACCTTAAAATTTTGCTGAGCACCTGAGGACGGCACAAATTAATTAACTTGGCCTCTGTTGCGCCAGCCTCCAGAGCACACAGAGGCTCTCTGCTGGGACTCACCTCGGAGGGGTGGTGTCCCTTGCCTTTGTTACTCCGAGAAATGGAAACGTGTGCTAAGGGAGTATGGCAGTAGCCATTCTGGAAGGGCCTGCATTTATCTTGCCTTGGAGAAAAAAAAAAAAACAATCATTCTCACCCTCTTAGAGATCTCTGGTTTTTTTCTTCCTAACCCCGTCAACATGATGACTGTTCCTCTAACATTCCCCGTGGACAGCTTCCACCTGGGCTCCTTTACATCCAAAGGAAATCATTGCAACAGAAAAATCGTTGGTCTCTCCCCAGCCAGGCCAGTATCCTGGTTTTCTCCTCTTTTTTTCCACTCCAGTGGCCTGAGATTTCTCTCCATCCTCAAGAGAAGCATCAGTGTGTGTGGGAGGATTAGTGCAGGGTTTGATTTGAACATTGTCCTACAGGAGCTGAAGCATCTGGGGCCTGTTTGTACCTCAAACAGTCAGTAGGTGCGTGTCTTGAGCTGGTGACATGCTGCTGCTCCTGGCTGAGGGAGCGGCAGCATCCTGCCCGCACTGGGCATGCGCCCACCGCTTCCACTCCATCAAGCTTGACCCCATCTTTCTACCATCTCTCTAATAAACATGCACCTACCACTTCTCCTCTGCCACCCTCTGTTTTCTGGTAAAATCAGGGGATTGAACTGGATGGTTCCAAGGGCCTCTTCTAGCTCTGGGTCTGTGGGAAAAGGTAGAAGTTCTGGAAATTAGAAGCACTTCTGAGGCTCCAGGCCCTAATTCAGAGACCCTAGGGGCCATGTGAGCCAAAGGAGGAGTGGGAGGGAAGTGGGAGCTCCAGGTGAGGCTTTCCAAGGTGGAAGCTGGGATGTGCTTTGGCAGGTATGAAAAAGAGACTGGAGGAGTTCCCAGTGTGGCTCAGTGGAAACAAATCTGACCAGCATCCATGAAGACACTGGTTTAATCCTTGGCCTCACTCAGTAGGTTAAGGATCCTGGGTTGCTATGGCTGTGGTGTAGGCCAGCAGCTATAGCTCTGATTTGACCCTAGCCTTGGAACCTCCACATGCTGCAGGTTTGGGCCTAAAGAGACAAAAGACAGAAAAAAGAAAAAGACTGGAGAGCGTGGGACAGCGAGTGAGCTGATCCAGCCTGCAGAGGGCTGGACTGGGCCACCTGGGTTAGAAAGACTTGTTCCTGACATTGTATGACAGGGTCTTGGAACATCGCTGAGTTTAGGTGGTTATGGATCTGATGCCCAAGGAGGACTTGGGGGCATAACAGCAAAGATTTCCTTTTCTTCCTGTAGAAAGGCAGCTGCAGTGATAAGTGAGCACCCAGGATCAAAAAAGGACTTGAAGATTCAGAACCTAAGGAGGAATCTGACAGGAGCTGCAATAAGGCGTGCCCAGAACAGGACAATGGAGGCTCCCCACATATTCTAAAGAGGGGTTCTCAAGCCTTAACACTATTGGGATGGCCTTAGGGGCTCTGTTGAAACATGGAGTACCAGCCTGCCCCCCTAGATTTCTGATTCTGTAGGTCTGGGGCCCACCCAGTGAGAATGATGCGTGTCTAACCAGTTCCCAGGGGTTGCTGATGCTGCAGGTCTGGGGCCCACCCAGCGAGAATGATGTCATTAAAGAGACCGTCATGAGCAGGTGACTGTCAGAGCTCAGCTAGCAGCTCTGCCCTTTACCAGATGTGGTCTAAATGCATAGCCTCTCCAAACCTGCTTCTTCATCTGTAAAATGGGATTGATGATAATTGAGGAGTGGACTAGAGATACATATAAATCACTCAGAATAGTTTCTGGCACAAAGAGACTGTTCCATAAACATTAGCTATATGTGCCTCTGGATGCAAACCTCCGGCACATGGAAAGTGCTTGGTAGTGCTAGTTTTGTGTGTATTATTAGGCTTGTGCTTGAACATAAGTAAAAGAAACCAACCAGAGTGGCTTGAACAATGAGGGGACCTCTCCCTTTTGTAAAAGAAGCCCAGGGGTGGACAGTCCAGGGCTGGCGTGGTGGCATTGCAGGGACCTCTCAGGACCCAGGTTCCCACTGCCTCATTGCCTGACTTGCTTTCATCCTCATGGTTGCAGAATGGCTGCTGTACTTCCAGTCCTCATTCCAGGCAGGAAGGGAGGACACATGAAGGACAAAAAGGCAAACACTTTCTCCTTGTGATATTTGCTGTTATATTCTCAAAGGGAAGTCCTTCCAGGGAATTCTGCCAACATCTCACTGGCCTCATCTCATTCACCTAGGGATGAACATCTTATGTGGCCATCCTTAGCTGCCAAGGAGGCTGGGAAGTTGGGTAGTTTAGCTTTCCAGATTGTATGGTAGAGACGGCAAGAAAAAGGAAGTGGAGTGCGTGTTGAGGGAGCCAAACAAGGTATCTGCCACCTGACAGTTCAAAGCTTGAAAACTAGGGCCAGTTCAATGAGCCATGGGAGTTTGAAGCCCACAGTTCATCCTGTGCCTTTAGTTGACTGTGTGTGTATATGTGTGTGTGTGTTTGTATGTGTGTGTATGTGAGAGAGAGAGAGAACAAGTGAGAGAGGTTTTGCTGTTTTGCTTAGAAAACTCATCTTGCTCTGTCTTGTAGGGTAATTTCTGAGCAGACCTTCCGTTCATCACCCCTTCTCCATCTCTTATCCACCCCTGCAACCTGGGAGCTTCCCCAGGTCCATGATTTTCTTGACTTCTCACTAGACCAGACACCATTATAGAGCCAGAGACACACTGTGCACAAGGCACATCTGTCACCCAGCCCCCAGGAGGCTTCCACCCTAGCAGGAAAGACATTAAAAATTAAAATGAAAAAGCACTACCATTATGTTTTAAAGTCTCTAAATAATAGAGATTTGTCCATGACATGAAATTGAATGTGGTTTATTTGATCAAAAAAGAGAATCAAATTTGCCATCAGACTTGCTCCAAAAAGCTTTTTTAAGAATCCTGAAAAATAAATAAATAAATAGGTAAGTAAATAAATAAATAGAGTTCCCATTATGGCGCAGCAGAAACGAATTCAACTAGGAACCATGAGGTTGTGGCCTTGCTCAGTGGGTTAGGGATCCGGCGTTGCCATGAGCTGTGGTGTGGGTCACAGACAAGGCTCGGATCCCGTGTTGCTGTGGCTCTGGTGTAGGCCAGTGGCTACAGCTCCGATTAGACCCCTAGCCTGGGAACTTCATTATGCCGCAAGTGCGGGCCTAAAAAGCAAAAAAAAAAAAGAATCCTGGCACACAGTAGGTCTTCAAAAATTTTTGTTGACCTGTTGAAAGACCCTCCCTCTATGAGTGCCTATTTGCTCTCCCTTCCTAGAGCGAATAAGCTCTCTTGGGTCTAGTTTAGCACTGGCACACAGTAGGAACACAGGGAATATTTATGGAATGGAATGGAATGGAATGAAGCTTATGTCAAATGAAGACTGCCATATTGGCAGTTGGGCCCAAATCCACTTTGAGAGAGTATTCTCTAGGTCACTATTGTGTTATTGGAGTAGTGAATTCTTTTAAACCTCATAAACTTTTGCGTGTGAAGCCAGAGCCTCATTCTGGCACCACACACACACATCTTGTCCCCATGAGGTCACTGCAGGGAGAGATTAACTCCAAGAGCCTCAGCAGGTTTAAATGTCCCTGAGTGTGTGCTGCGTGTTATGCTGCCTGGATTCCTTTCAAGCTACCCTTTTCTCCCCTCTTGTTTGCAGAAACAATGGCTGTGAATGGGACTCTTCTTTCCACTGAGAGAAGGAATGAGGAGTCTATAGATAGATGCACCAAACTTTATATATATATATATATATATATATATATATATATATAAGCTTTTTGTTTCTGAAGTTCTCTCTGACCTGAGGACTGTAAGGCACATGCAGACCGCCTAATCACTGCTGATCAGAGGAAGAGCTACATTTGGCAGGAAGTCCCTAAGGAGCCCTTCCTTCCTGTCTTAGACCTTGGGGTCAAATTGAGTGGAAAATTATTCTGCCACAATAATGAGAATAATGTCAATTTTATCCCAATTCAAGGAAAAGAAAAAAATTTAGAATTCTATCAACTGTAAATTTGTCTTCCATTTTTCTTAAGCTAGGAAAGCTGGTTTTTTTTGTTTGTTTTCATTTTGTTTTGACCATTGGTATGATGCAGCAAATGTAATATTTCCTGAAGGTCCTCAGACATCACTGTGGGCCTTTGCTACTTGGACTAATTGGAACAGCACCGCTCCCAGACAGACTCAGAAGCCACCTGCTGCCTAGAAGGCAGGGGGGACAGGTCAGCTTGAGCTGATGCTTAATTGCCTCCAAATAGTTCATGTTCTGATCCACTCACAGAAAGGACACTCAGATAGAAAAGAACCATTTGACTAAAAATTTTTCTTTGGAGTGACAATAGGGGCAAGCATGAGGCTTAGAGACAGACATTTCTAGGTTCTAATCTCAGCTCTTCTATTCACTAGTTATGTAACTTTAGGCAAGTTACTTAACCTCTCTGAGCCTCAGTTTCTCTATCTGTAAAATGGAGTGATGACTACATACCTAGGATATTTAGTAGGGATTGACCAAGGAAATATACAAATAGTGGCTGAGAGTATCCCTGACCCAAGAGAAATGGCCCTTATTATTGCTCTGATTCATATATTGGTGGCTGGGTGGCTTTTGTGGGTGTGTGTGGTGGTGGTGGCCACAGGTGTGTACAGTCAGAAGCACTGGATCCGGCTGCCCTTTCAAAAGCTTTCAAGTTATGGGGCTCAGCACTGCTACCCCTATTATATCCTCATTAATTCTTTATCCATCCCTCAGCCCCAGCTCCCCTTCCTCGCACTCACTTTAAAAAAAAAAGCAGAAACCTGTGGTTTTCGAGCTGACATTTCATTTAGACACAGGTTTCTAAAGGTCTTTCCTGCCGTTTGGAAGGACCGAAGAATACAAAGAAGGGACGCTGACTCCTGGGAGGGAGACACAGGGCTTCACGGATTCGCTGACACAGCACGTAATCGCCTTTCCGCGTCTCCTGGGGTGAGAGGAGACACAGGCTAATGCTATTTATTAAGTGAGCGCTCACACAGCATGCTTTGCACACTCAGAATGCCCTCAGCATCATGCTTCTCTTCCCGACACTAGCATCCTGTGGACAAGAGGGCAAGTTTCAGCAATATTGTTGTGCCAACCCGACACACGGGCCTGGCCCAGAGTCCACCTTGCTCTGTTCTGTGGAGCCCCTGGGAGGCCTCAGTCCTGATGGAGCTATGGTCCCGGCAGCTTCATTCAAGGACGAGAGAGTGACAGAGACAGGCTGAGAGAGATGGAGGATCACAGAGGCAAAGACTGAAACGGAGATACATGGAGAAACAGAGGGACAACGAGAGAGAAGCAGAGCGAGACAGCAACAGAGACACACAGGGGGACAGAGGAGAGGGCGAGAGGGGAAACAGACAGAGAGAGGCTTGTGGAGGGATGGAGAGACACAGAACTGTAGAGAGGGAGCTAGAGACAGAGAAAGACCTTCAGAAGGAGAGGGAAAGACACAGGGCTTGGAGGGAGCTGAGGCTGTACAGAGAAGCCAGATTGGGATCAGCAGGAGCAGCCGGGGGTGGGGTGGGGGGGTCCCTGGGGAGAAGTGTGTACTTTGCACCCAGGAGTCTCTGTACTGAAGTGCTTTCTTAGTTCTCAGCAGCCAGCTGAGTGTCAGTTTCAGAGGACACGCTTCAGAAGTGGGCTGGACGGACTCACAGGGACAGCTGGCTTTTGGCTGCGGTTGACAGAGGCCAGCCATTTACTCCATAGGCTGGAGCTGCAGGCAAGGCCTGGGAGGTCAGAACAGGCTTCCTCCCACGGGACAGGGACAAGGACCTGTGGCTCCAGGCAGCCAGGGATGATGGAGCTGAGGGAGAGGGGTGGCCTCCTATACACCTGGGGACCCATCAGTCAGACCCTGCAAAGACAATGGGGAGGCATCTTGCAGAGGCTGGTCCCTCCCTGGGGCCTCTTCTGTCATCTTGGGAATGGGGGGAGGGGCTGCCTATTTCCTAAGCAAGCTCCTCCCCCTCAGCCTGCACATGCCCACATAGACATAAACAATTCCCAGTCTGCTGGGGGAATGGCTCGTCTTAAGCAGAGAGAGAGGACTTAGTAATTAAAGTCAGCCTTTGCAGAATTTCCCCATTTTCTCAACACACTGGGGAAACGTGCTTCCCCTAGGAAATGCTAGCTGCCTTCAGCCTGGTACTTCCTGGGAGCTCCCACAGATGGAGGCTCTGGGCAGAGGCATCACCCTCAAACACCTAAAATGCTAAGAGATCATTTTGGGGCCCTGTTTCCAGAGCCTCTCCTTTGCTCCTTTCAACTTCTCATCCCCTGACCTGTCCTGTGTTCTCACCCCTGCCTGTTCTCATTTGCGCTTCCAGGACTACTGAGGCTTCTCTTTCTCCACCCTTGTTCTCCCAGACTCACAGTTTGCCCACACCTGCCTTGCAGATTCTTTGGAAGCTTGCCTTTGTCCCTGAGACCCTACCGCAGGTGGCGAGCTCTCCTGCTGGCCAGACCCAAAGCTGCAGGAGAGGTGCTACCATCTCCTTATTAGAAAGGACACAATGCCCTTTGACCCTGAGTGCTCCACATAGAAGTTGCAATAAAAAGACACTCGTCAGAGAAATCAAAGCCCATCTATGGATTAGGAAGCTTGTCCCTACACGCAGGTAAACGTGCGAGAAAACTGCATTCCTGCGCCTGTCCTCAGGGCATCTGAAGCAGCCAGTGTGGTCAGTTCACCAAAGGGGAGGCCTGTGCGGGACCTCAGTGTAGCAATAGAGCTGAGTCAAACGTCCCCTGGGGACCCGTCAGAGAGTTGGCACAGCATGTGGCTTTGTCAGCAGGCTGGCTTTGAGCCCTCATCAATACTAGTTGTCTTACTTTCTGTTTCCCACGTCCTTCAGTTGGCAAAGAACTTTCCTGCTCATTATTGTACTGCATTCTTCCCATATTCCTTAGAAGGTAGGCAATCTCCTTTTTTCCCCACAGGTAAAGAGAGTGGGGATTGAAGAGGTACATACCTCAAATGAAGAGTGCCGGAGCCACATGACTCGACCTGTATCTTCAGGATTCAAAAGCCAGGCGTGCTTTCCACCCTGGGTACATTTATGGTGAGATACTGTCTGGCCCCTGTCAGCCCTATCTCCTGTCTTTTATTTTCCTCTGCAAAGGGAAAGCCAAAGGGGCAGGAGAGGTCTTCTCATTCCTCAGGGTGTGAGTCCTGGACCCACGCAGAAAAAACTTGCAGCCTGAGGGCTCCTCTTACAGCTGTCAGACCCGCAGTTCCCCCTCTCCATCCCACACATTCAGGCGCCCTGCCCTGCATGTGGGCCAGAAAACGGCACGAATGCTTGGCTACAGAATGAGCACAGGCCACTGGCTCCAGGGTGACACAAGGCAGCTGGGGGAAGAGAGGGATTTGCTGTGTCTTGTTGCTGGTTACTGCTGAACCATAAGAAAGCTATGGGCTGAGCTGTGTATCTCAGACCAGCCCTTTTTGCTGTCACCTCACTAATACTGAGAAGTGTTTCCTGTTGATTCTCTGGGAGTTTCTGATGATAATTTTCTCTTCTTTCCAAGAATTCTATTTCTTCTTTCTTTCTTTTTTTTTTTTTCCTGTCTTTTGTATGTTTAAGGCTGCATCCACGGCACATGGAAGTTACCAGGCTAGGGGGCCGAATTGGAGCTACAACTGCCGGCCTACACCACAAACACAGGAACTCAGGATCTGAGCCATGTCTGTGACCTACACCAGAGCTCATGGAAACACTGGATCCTTAACCCACTGAGCAAGGCTAGGGATTGAACCCACTTCCTCATGGATACTGGTCGGGTTCGTTAACCGCTGAGCCATGACGGGAACTCCTCTTATTTTTATTTTATTGCACTAATTAGATTTTCCTGGTTTACAGAATAGCAGTTATTGCAGGGATCTTTGTTCTTGATTTTAATGAGATTATGTCTCATGCTTTACAGTTAAGTATTATGTTTGCTGTTGTCATGAATTGCATTTGATTGCATTGAGGAAGTATTTTTCTATTCCTAGTTCCTCCCAAAAAAAGTTTTTAATGAGTCAGGAGTGTATTAAATTTTCTGATAAATATTTAGCAGCTGCAGAATGCCTTGAGTCAAAGGACTGGGTGAAGAATGCTTGTTGGAACTTATAGTGGTTGGCAGTGCAACCTGGGTCGGGGTGGGGAGTGAGAGGGTGGTCTGGCAGCCTTTGCCAGGAAGACCTGGGGAGACACAGCTCTGCTATTTATCACCTGAGAGGCCTTGGGAGGTCACTTAACCTCTCTGAGCCTCAATTACCTCATCTGTAAAAGGGAAATAATAGTGACCTCCACCTGCTCGTTTTATGAGGCTGAAGTGAAGTGTATGTGTGAAGAGCTGAGATGGCCCATCTCAAAGATGGCCCTGATAATCTCTGCCTCCCAACACCGACCCATATGTCCTCTCCTCCTATGTAGCATTAGGAGTGGTCTGTGTGACCAGCAGAATACAGCAGATGTGATGCTGTGTCACTTCCAAGGCAGGGTCACGAAAGGGCATTGAGGCTTCCTGGGTCACTTGTTCTTGCAGAAAGATCGCATGTTGTGAGCAGCCCTAGGGAGAGGCTCACAGGGTAAGGAATGGAGGCCTGCTGTCAACAACTATGTGTATAAGTCATTTTGGGGGTAGATTATCCAGCCCCAGTCAGGCCATCAGAGACAGCAGCTGACATGCCCATTGCAACCCCAGAAGCCCTGAGCGGAGGCCATGCAGCCAAGTCACTCCTTCTTTCCTGACCCTCAGAAACCATGTGACATAATAAATGTTTACTGTTTCAAGCTACTGAGTTTGGGGGGTGATATTTGGTTACACAGCAATAGCTAACTAATACAAGTGCCTAGCCTATAGTAAGTGCTCAATCACAGTTATCAATTTCATCAATGTTAGTACTAACAAGCATTTAAGTTTCTAAAAGCTCATCCATTTGACTCTAACACTGAAAACCAATGTAAATGTTTAGCAAAACCCTCCATCCTTCAAGAGATCTTTCTTGTTATTCAGGCCTTAAATTCGAACCATGTCAGGTGACATCCAGACTCATTTATACAAAGAGTTACATGAAAATGGAAAAGAGTGACATGAAAATTAGTTCATATTTTAGGGAAAATAATTTTGCTGAGAAAGTCACCTTGTTGGTTTCCACACAGGTGAACTAAGGAGGTTGGAATAGATCTATCTTGTCCAAAATAGTAGCTACTGGCCACGTGTGGCTATTTACATTTATATTTAAATTAATTCGATTTAAATAAACCTGCATATTTATTTTCCTAGTGGTACTAGTCACATTTCAAGTGCTCAATAGCTGTGTGGAGCTAGTAGCCACAGTATTGGCACAGAGAATGTCTTCATTTTCCCAGAAAGCTCTACTGGGCAGCTCTGGCCAGTGTCTAGTGAGGATGGGTATGTGGCTCCTGCAGAGCACGGGCACCATCCCTAGACCATACCCTTTCTTTCTTCCTTTCTTTCTTTCCTTCCTTCCTCTCTCTTCCCTCCTTGCTTTCTCTCTTTCTCCCTTTTTCTTTCCCTCCCTTCCTTTTCTTTCCTTCCTTCTTTCTTCCTCTCCACAGCTCTCAGCAGATGCCGCTTGGCCTTTGTTTTGACATGCGTAGGCGAGAGATGTAGCAACTGGTCTTAGGAGGAACGTTCTCACCCTCACTTGCTCAGTATCATTTCCGATTCTTGTGTTTCTATTACAGTTGTCTTATCAGATTAGGTCCTGTATCTCCAATAACCAATTCTGCAATTCCATCTTGATATCCAGTCGGCACCTCAAAAATGCACAAAACCAAAGTCAGTCATTATCAGCTCCAGGCACTGTGCCCTCTGAACGTCTGTGTTTCATCCATGGGACCTTCACCCTCTCTCGGGGGACTTCTGTTTGATTCTTCTCTCCCCTTGCTGCTTTGGTTCTCTATTGACCACTCACCCCAGAATGAGTTCTTTTGATTCCCCTTTCAAATGACTTTTTGTTCCTGTTTCCTCCTCTCCTTCTCTTCTGCCAACATCCTATTTTAGGCCCCCATCTTCGCTGTTGTTTGAGTGGTCTTCTAAGTGTCTTGATTTGTTAAAGACCCAGTGGAAAGTCAGGACTTGGGCTTGAAAAGGAAGGCAGACTATGGGGGCAGATAGGGAGTCTGGAAAGTCAGACACAGGACTATGACCTGGGGGACCAATAGGCCGACATGATGTTTATTTCTGAGGACAAATTATCTGAGTAGTTGCTGGGGATGGGGCAGGGGGAGTGAGGTCCCTAGAGAGACAGGGCTACACACATATGCATCAGTGACCTCTCATCTCTTCCTGCTGTTTGATAGCTCCTCTCTCACCACTGAGCCATCAAGTCCTGCTCTTTCCTCATTCACTCATTCATTCATCCATTCAAATAACACTTCCTGAACCTCTATCCTGGAAAGGGCCTTGAGTTGAATATTGCTGTTCAGGACCCAGAGATAAATAAGAGGTGTGATTCTGCCCTCTGAGAACTTACAATCCATTTGGGGAAAGTAGGTGGGTAGTTAGAGGGCCTAAGTTGCCAGAGAACAATGTCTCATTTTCCTCTGCTTATATCTTGTCCCCTCAAAAGGAACCCTGTGAACTGAGCAGGAACACTGATTGCCACAGCAGGGAAAGAGGCTGATGTGCATTAGAGTAGTGCACAACCTATGCAACTGTTCATGGAGGACCTGGCACTAGTCAGGGCAGAATGTGCACCATGAGCTGCCTGTAGGAGCAGAACCAAAAGGGGGAGTCAGGAACTGATTTGTTTGTTTGGTTTGGTTTGGTTTTTAAGGGCCGCACCTGCGGCATATGGAAGTTCCCAGGCTAGGGGTCAAATTGGAGCTGCAGCTGCTGGCCCACCCCACAGCCACAGCAACGCCTGATCCAAGCCACATGTGCAACCTACACCATAGCGCATGGCAACACCAGATCCTTAACCCACTGAGCAAGGCCAGGGCTCGAACCCGCATCCTCATGGATAATAGATTCATTACCACTGAGTCACGACAGGAACTCCAAGATTCCTGTCGCAATTCTTAAGGAGGATGAGGTCCAAGTGCCTCTTACCAGCCTGTAATCAGGAAATCAGCCCAGGAGTCAGGAGCTGAGAACAGGAACAGGACAAAGAATGGCACATTATGTGCACAATGGGCAAAGGTTTGGCTGGGGGTTCTGAGGGCTGCTTCTTAGGGGATTTGACTTCCTGGTGCAGGGATATATGAGTGAGGGGGTAAAAAGGAATTTTCTGTTTGTTTTAAGGAGGAGAATCATTTTTTCTCTTCCTTTTATTCTTACTTACAAATCTGTATGGTGATGAGGGAGAGAAACAGAACTAAAAGCGGAAGTTACAGGAGCCGAATTAGAGCAGAACAAAAAGAGGAGACAGCCAGAGCTCACTCACAATGAGAGGGGCTGTATGGGGCTGGTAAGCTCCAAGTCATTTAAAATGCTCAGACACAGGAGTTTCTGCTGTGGCACAGTGGGTTAAGAATCCATCTGCAGTGGCTGAGTCACTGTGGAGGCTTTGGGTTTGATTCCCCAGCCCGGCAGTATGGTTTAAAGGATCTGGTGTTGCTGCAGCTGTGGCACGGGTCACAGCTGTAGCTCCAATTCAATCCCTGACCTGGGAACTTCCATATACTGCGGGTGTAGCCATAAAAACAAACAAACAAACAAACAAACAAAAAACTCAGGAGTTCCCGCTGTGGCTCAGCAGGTTAAGAACCTGACTAGCATCCATGAGGACGCAGGTTCAATCCCTGGCCTCGCTCAGTGGGTTAGGGATCCAGCATTGCCATGAGTTGTGTTGTAGGTCACAGACACAGCTCGGATCTGGTGTTGCTGTGGCTGTGGTGCGGGCTGGCAGCTACAGTTCCAATCTGACCCCTAGCCAGGAACTTGCATATGCTGTGGGTGCGGCCCTAAAAAGACCCCCGAAAAAAAAGCTCAGACAGAGAGAGGCTGGGTGGCCTGCCAGGGATGGTATGTGTTGGGGGGTGGGGGTGAGGAATGATTTCTGCTGACTATGGACTCTGAGGTGCTTCCAACTCTTAGAGTGTATGAGGTGTCGAGTGCTATTTGCCAAGTACACTAGGATAGTCAGGGGTCTGTTTAACAGTTTAAGGACCAGTAGGTGATTAGAGCACACATGTGGATTCTTCTCTGTCTTTGGTATATTTGAGCAAAGATTTTCTTCTGCCCTTTTTCAGATCTCTAGCCTCACAGGACATAAAATAAGCTAGGGGTCCGGTGTGGACAGCTGGTTGGCTTAGAGTCATCTTCATGCTGGCAGCTGGCCCAGGACATCAGGCTGGAAGTGTTTCTTTGTTCCATGGTGGGAGGTGGGGGTTGGGAGGTAGGGGGATAAGGCTGGAAAGGATTATCAAGAAAAGCTGTTTGGCCATATCTCTGTCAAAGCCACTAGCCCATAAAACACATTTGTGTGGATTAGAAAAAGGCACTCCCAGCTCCAGGAGGACCCAGCCCCCACAGTCTTTTGACTTGACAAGAAGGTCTGGATTTTAGCTCCCAGTTGCTCAGTGGTTAACATGTACCACCGTACTCAGTGGCCCTGATCCCTATTCCCTTCCTTCTCTAAGCTGTTTCTCCTGTGTGCTCTGGACTCAGGACCAGAGAACTGGATCAATCAAGGAAAACGAGTGGGAAACTTAAGGAATAGTTCCACATCAGAAATCAGCCATCTGGAAGACAAAGCCACATGAAGCCAGCGTCTAATATCAAGACTGATATCAGCTCTTCTGGGCCCTTCCCAGAGCCGTAGAGCATGGGAGAGCTGAGGACGGAAGGAGACCTTCCCGGAACAAAAGCCCAGAAGTCTTCTCTCACCAGGTCATTAAAGGCACTCACTCTTTTACTTGCACTTAAATACTTACGTGTTAAATAGTTTTTGATTTATGTATATGATTAATCTGTGCCTTCAATATCTGTCTATAATTTCATTCTCTGTCTTGAACTCCAAGCCCCTAAAAAGTGCAGGCTCCGCAGTACATGAGTAATGTTGCTCAGTAAAATGCTTGGCGCCTTGCCACCTGGTCCTTTCAGATGATAACAATGACAATAAAGTTCAAATTCTGCACTTCCTATCATCTGAACTTCTCCCCACCCACTCCCCTTTCCACCCCGCATTGTTTGGTTCCAGCCTCGTATACAACAGCCAGACTGGCCTACATTCCTGGGGCATCCCATCTCCGTGACTCATCTCAAGCTATTTCCTTCATCTGCATACCCCTCTCCTCTCCTCCCATTCTTGAGTGTCCAAATCCATCCCATGGCTGGAAAGTCATCTCTGATACTGTTCCTTATGATATCTTTCCTGACTCCTTGTGCCAGAGTGGTCTTGCATCTTCACTCTCCTATGATACTTCGTGTGCACTTTTTATGGATCTAATTACATACCACCTTGTACATTGCTCTCTGAGCAAATGACGGCTTCCCCTGATAATCTGGGACTCCTTAAGGGCAGAGGCTGTGTTTTAGCCACTGTCCCCTCTGAGCTAACCCCAGGGCTGGCCGCCTGGTTTTTATCTCTGTGACCCGGACAAGCCCAGATCCGACTGAGTCTCGATTTGCTCATCAGTAAGCAAGGGATGGAGGGAGATGACCTCTAAGGAGTGTGGTAACTCCAAGGCCTAGAGTCCACCACCCGCCAAAGGCTCACTGGAGGTCTAGACCATTGTGAAGAGGGCACTTCTCACTAGAAGAGGGACAGCTTTGGGGACTTGTTTACAGAGACCTAAAAATTCCTGGATCATCAAGAAGTTGCAAATTCAAACTGCTTAGTTGTACACATCAGATTTCTCTCTCCCCGTGAGTGGGAATGACATTAAGTGACTCAAAGAGTTGGCACAAAGATGAAATCTCTGTTCTTCAAAGTTGGTACTAGAGCCTCCCCTTCAGCTCCCTTTCCTCCCCTCAAGAGGCAAAGGTGGGGCCCACGAAGCTCCCCCCGTGGTGGCCAAGGGTGCCGTAGGCACTGAAACCGGGCCCCTCCCGTGGAGACGTCCAGGCTGCCCGTGTCATGTGCAGGCCCCGTGTCAAAGGAGCTGCCTGCCTCGGCCCTGGAGACCCTGAGCTGACACCTGTTCTCAGCAATAATCATCAAGCCTTTTGTAAGAGCCTGGGTATGCAAGCAGATCTTTTAAAAACAGACCGATATTGTCTCCCCAGATTCCCGGCGGTGACTCGGCACCACGTACAGTAGCTGTGAGTCAGGGAGTGTGCAGGCACCCAAGGCCTGTGCGGGAGCCTTAGCAGCGGTTCAGTTCTCTCTACTAGAAGCCATAGGGTCACAGCCAAGGAGAGGAGGTACGCACACCCCACATCCCCGGTCTTCCAGAATGCCACTGTCACCATCAAGCCACAGATTTCTCTGTCTTATAGACATGGCCTGCCACCAAGGCCAAGAGCATTTGCAGGACAGCTCCAGAGCTGGGACAGGGGTGGGAAGGAGACACACCAGGACTCTGACAGCCCATTGTGGGGGCAGATGCCTACCTATGGTCTTGGGGGAGGGGGAGAAGGGGGTGCACAGGAGAGAGAACAGGAGGGGACTGGGAATGGCCAGGCTGATAGAAGCCCAGCCAGGAGTTTGGGGCTTCGGGCCTAGCCAGGCCGCTGACTCACCGTGGGCTCTTAATCTCCTGTGGAGGGCAGGCCCAGCTCCTAGAAGCCTAGAGGGCTTAGTGGTGTTTGTGCAGCTACAGAAATGGGGCCTGTGGGCTGGCACGTAGCCCTGCCTGGCCATGCATGCGGGGGCAGGGGAGCAGGGTGGGGCAGGAGAGAGGAGTGAGAGGCAGGATGAGCTGTTTGGAGAGAGAGATGGGAGCCTGCACCAACCTGCGACAGGAGTGTTTGCAGGGAGATTGCCACAGACAGAATGCTGGGGTGGGAGTCAGGGGAGAGGCAGGCAAACCAACACCCAGGGAGTCAGTCCAGACCCTGTATACCCAGGTTGAGGCCAAGAAAGGTAGGCCCTTTCAAGTTTTCATAGCTGAGTCAAAGACTTCAATTTTCTCCGTAAAATATATTAGACCTGCTCCGAGGCTTAAGGACTCCAAGAAGGTAAGTGCTTTAGCAGAAACTCAGGACCCATTTCAGAGCTTTTGTTTCTCTCCTTCTGGCTCCTCTACCCCAGTCCTGTGCTCTGAGGGCCCCAGGGTTCACTTCATTCTCTCCCCTGTCTCACTGTGCAAATGTGAGATGGGAACGAAAGCCCCCAATCCTTGCACCTGCCTTCTCAGATGCTCCAAGAAGGGTAAGGGGAGACCCAGGAAGAGGACTGTGCATCCCAAGGCTCCATGTAAAATGCTGACTCTTGGCACAAAAATGCGGAGATAATGTTGTTTTGAAATATTTTTAGGAGCATTTCTGTATCTTACACATCTCGTTGCTCTGGGGTGGCCCATTCCCTGGAGCAGGGCGTGTCAGTGCTTCAGGGGAAGGGCAGCCTTTGCCTTTGCTGAGGTTTCACTGTCAAATCAGATTTCCATGCATCCCAAGGCTGACAATAGGCTTGAAAGTCAAGGGCTAGGGAGAGAGGATTTTCTAAAGGCCTGGAGGATGGGATCACAGAATTTTATCAGTCCCTCCTGAGGCAGGAGGAGGAAGCATGGGAGCCCAACCTTCTATTTCCAACAGATCATGGGAAAAGGGAGACGGGGTGGGGGCTGCCAGATAAGCATGTGTCTTCATCTCCCCTCCCCAGGTCCCAGTCCTGGGGGGGAGTCATGTTTGCTAGGTCAAGGAGAATACTCTGCCCTCTTGTCAGAGTCTGCAGGGACAACCGCATACATTCCCTGCACACGTGCGGGTATCTCTGGCCACATCAAAGGAGAGGCAGCACGGCGTGGGAATCTCGGGGGCTCCTGGAGGCTGATAAAGAACTTAGCTGAAAGTCTGGCTGGGGAGCTGGGGGCGGGGGCAGGGCTTGGCACTGTAGCCAATATCAACGGCCTTTGTAAGTTCTCCGGGAAGTCCAGCCAGGCCTTGGGCCTTGTGGGGCCCAGAGAAAATCTTAGAGGAGCCAAGTCAGCACAGAGACAACTGAGCCCTGGCCAAATTTGCAGCAAACGTCAGCAGCACATCCATCCATTACCTGTGGCCCAGTGGGAGCCCTCAGACCAGCCAACTCTCCACCACGGCTGCACGACAGACTTTCCCCCTGCCATGAGTGAGCCCCGGGTCCACTCCCAAAGGTTCTTGGGTGAAGCATTGGTATTTTTGTAGAAAGCATTCTGGGCTTGGAAGGAGGGAAGTGGACTGCTTCCCTTCAGGATTAGAAATATCCTCCACCCCAAGGCTAGGACCAGGGTGAGGCAAGAGAGGCACGGAGGATGCACAGTGTCCGGAGGTGCTCACTGTCAAGGTCACGTCAGTGCAGCCTGGGCTCCCCACAGTGTCTCCTTCCATGCGCCCAGGTGCTACCCTGCCTCGCCTAACCCTGCGCCACCTTGTCTTCAGGTAGTTTCCTTCCCTGGCTGCCTGAAGAGGTAACTCAGGCCACCAGGCCTGCTCCTTTAAAAGGCACCAGAAGGTTGCTGATGAAAGTGTCATGAGGCCGGAGTTCCGGTCATGGCTCAGTGGTTAACGAATCCGACTAGGAACCATGAGGTTGCGGGTTCGATCCCTGCCCTTGCTCAGTGGGTTAAGGATCCGGCATTGCCGTGAGCTATGGTATAGGTTGCAGACATGGTGCGAATCCCGTGTTGCTGTGGCTCTGGTGTAGGCCAGCGGCTACCTCTCCGATTGGACCCCTAGCCTGGGAACCTCCGTATGCCGAGGGGGCGGCCCAAGAAATGGCAAAAAAAGACAAAAAAAAAGTGTCATGGGGCCAAGAGACCTCTGGGGACTGGGCTCAGAAAGAGAGTAGGCGGAAAACCAAAGAATGAACAGACCAAACCCTTACCTTATGTGCTTTGCCAGTTTCTGGGATGAGAATGACATGACATGACCATTGGCTGCAAAATACAGCTTAGTCATTTCCACCAGGCCTCCAAAGCCAGTACATTTTGGTTTAACGCGCTGTGGGGGACGGTGGCCGAGGCCCAGGACTCTTTAGAAAGGGATTCGAGTTGCACAAAGCAAAGTGTGCTCATGTTCTTTTACAGTCACAGAGACCAAGAGGGTGCGCCTGCCTCCAGCAGCGTGTGAGTGAGCTTGGGGGGCCCCTGCCTGGCCCTGGATTGCTCATCCATGGTCTCACCCAGAAATCCGTCCCCGGGGCAGTGAATCAGAAATCTGCACCGTGGAAGGCAGACTTCTGAGGAGCATTTGGAACCGATTAGCTGGTTAGTGTGAGCTCAGGGCCCCAGTGAATGGCCCTGTGAATGGCACTGTGTGAAAGCGCGGGGCCTTACACGCTGGGACAAACGCCTTCTTTGTCAGTAATAAGTGACCTTTGTTTCCCTCTGCCCGGCCTCCCCGCCTCCCCGCTTCATCCTGGCCTCAGTCTGGCTCCCGGGTCCTCCAGAAGGAAACCTGACCTGGCCTTGCCAATGGAATTGGACAGCCTGAGCCTCCAGAGAGCAGACATGGGGGTGTCACTCTGTGTTTTCATCCAAAGTTGTTCTCACCAGGCCTAGGGACAAGGGCAGAGCTGTGTCCTGAACTGTGTCAGAGCATCTTTAAATTCTGGCTCTGTTGTCTCCTTTTTCTCTGCCTTGACATCAGCCGGGAGAGCTGTCAGCCAGCAGAGGAAGAGGAGGGAAGCAGGAGACAGCTCCCCATCACTCGTTGGGCTCCCAGTCGCTGCTCAGGGCCCTGTCAGCAGCCTCTGGTCCCGGGTCAAAAATCTCCAGTCCTGAACCGCTTTTCTTTAGAATGAGAGGTCTGACTTCTTCAGATCTGCTGGTGGAGGGGACCTGCCTGCCCTTGGGGGCTCTGGAGAGGGCGAAGATGGAAGCAGCCACTGAGGCTTTCTAATGAACTAGGCCTCTCCTTTCTCTCAGTCTTGGTTTCTGCTGAGAGAAGCAGCATCAATGACCCATAAAACTTAAGCGCTTTTCCCCTGATCATTTGCTGGGATCTATTCATCTCTTCCGATAGGCAGCAGCGAACCCATCTGCAAGACACCTGGTCTTGATTTAATTAATGCAAAGCAGAGGAACATCAGGCAGGTAAAAATGTGTAATTGGCAAGAGTGTCTCAAGATTGTCTTTGTCGGGTCCCCACTCCTCCCCTTTCTAGGCAGTGGGAGGGGCTCTGAAGGAGCCAAAGGCAAATACAGCTTAATTCCATCTTGAGCAATTGCTCCAGAAAGCCCGTGAAAAAAAAAACTGCTGGCTGTTTAACTCAGCAATTTGAGCTTGCATTTGGGAACATCATCAAACTGTACATGCTTTGATCTTTTTTATGCTTCTGTACATAAGGAAAACCAAGTACACCTAATTCCTGGGCCATGTTGTCATAAGCATTAGAGACTCTTGGCACGTGGCCACGGGTTGGAGGCTGGAGGGGGCCGGCTTTGTGGGAGGAGGAAACAGCTGGATGCCTTGGAGTGAACACGGCCAGAGCAGCCAAGAGACCAGCGCTCTGATCCCTGTTCCCCAGATGACACTGGGCAGGACTGCCCCCTCCTGACCTCTATGTTCCAGTCTTAAAATAAGGGGTAAGGTCAGATGATTGCTAAATTTCCAAGTCCTCCCTCCCTGACCTCCCAAGCTCTGCTATTCTTTGCTTCAAGGAAACACATTCTTTCTCATACCACAAACCCAGAGAGGAGAAAGTTTAAGCAAGGGCAAAGGTAATTAGGTACAGACACTGGCACTGCAGGCTTGATTATCAAAACGTTTAAGGGAAAGATAACCAATTGTGGATTATGCGATTCCTTGGAACAGTGGAGCCCCTCAGGTGCAGGGTAGAACCTGCAGCCACAGGAGGAGAAAAAAAATTCACTGGCCCCTGAGGGGTTTGTGGGGCATCTGTCACCTTAGCCTTAATTAGCATCACACGCTCTCCTACAACACTAGAAAACCACGTGGGTTTTATGCAATCACCCAAATTAAACCAATACCATTGCCTTCCATGCTACAGCATGCCCTGCTGCTATGAAGGAAGAAAAGTAGAACTGGGACAACACAGGCAGAGATCTACTCATTCATATCTTTACTCAGGCATCCATTCAACAGATGCTAAGCACCTATAGCACATGGGGCCCTATGAAGGAAGGAGGAACTGGATGAGCACAACCCAGAAGCTGCCACAGGTTCTCTGAGCATCCATGTTCATCCTGTTGGCCTTTTAGGGTTATGCAGTAAATTTATAACAAGAGAAAGACATTCTCAAGGAGACTTATCTTCCAGTTCTTAAGGAGCCTGGATGCCCACCTCTGTCTGTCAAGTCCTATTCGTCCTTCAAGGACCAATTCCATGCCACCTCCCCTGGAAAGCCTCTCCTGATACCCTTGATACCCCTAAGACCCCCAGGTATCAGGACCAGTTGGTTGGTACCATTCATCTGGTTATCCTACACCAATATTGCACTATTTTTGATTCAGTATGTGTCTTATTCTCTTATTTCTCCCCAAGGGCAGGAACTACTGAGGCACAGGAAGGACAGATTTTTTTTTTTCTTTTTATGGCTGCACTTGCGGCATATGGAAGTACCCAGGCTAGGGGTTGAATAGGAGCTGCAGCTGCCAGCCTACGCCACAGCCACAGCAATGAGGGATCTGAGCTGCATCTGTGACCTAAGCCGCAGCTTGCAGCAACGCTAGATCCTTAACCCACCGAGCAAGGCCAGGGATGGAACCCGCATCCTCACAAAGACAACATCAGGTCCTTAACCCACTGAGCCACAATGGGGACTCCAGGACGGATTTTGTTGGAGTGTTCACTGTCCTGACTGTGAGATTGTACAAGAATCTTCTAAGTCTTAACTGAGGAAAACTGTGTAAAGGGGGCACGGGATCACTGTATTATATCTATAACAGTGTATGCATCTGTAATTATCTCCAAATTAAAAATTTAATTAAAAGCAAAACAGGCAAAATCCCAAGACCTTAAAGAGCGAAGAAACTCAAGAGATCCCCTAGTCCTGTCTTTAACCAGTAGATTAATTTCTGCCACAGCATCCCACATAGAGATTTACCAGCCTTTTTCAAATTCCAGCAATGGAGAATTCACTCTCTCGGGGGGGAGAACATTCCATTTTCAGACAATTCCAATTCTATTCTGAAACAAACTGGCCAGGCTCTAACTTCCCCTTGGATCCCACGCAGAAGAAGCTGCTTCTTATCTCCATGACAACCCTTCAGGTACGTGAAGCTAGCCACTACGTTCACCTGGGTCTCCTCCAGGCTGCAGGGTTTCCATTCCCTTATCTCCTTAGTTTTGCGTCTTCATACCATTCCAAGCCTTTTCTCTGAATGTACCTCACGTGTTCCTCTGGTCTCCAACAAGATTCACAGCCTCCTTTGTTTTGGACACTGCACTGGCTCCAATGCAGTTAGAGACCCCATTAGCATTTTTATGCTACCTCCATCCCATTGGCTCCTATTAAATGTAGAGCCCACGATACAGTCTTTCTGTTAAACCAGCCACAGTCAAGCTCCCCGCCCCCGACTTTGGCAATTAACGTGTTTTGTTTTGACTCAAAAGGAGTGTTACATTTCTCTATACCTGCTGCAGTTCAGCTGACAACTTGAAGGAGGTCTGCGTCTGCGGTGGGATGTGGATGACTGGGAGTGAGAAGATGTGTGCACTTGAGCATGCCGCCATGGGTTGGCCTGCATCCTGCAGCAATGTGCCCAGCGATGTCTGAGTGCTTCCAGTGCTGGCAACCCTAGGGTATTGCTCATTGTTGTTGAATAGCAAGATAGGTTTATTTTTATAACAAGTATTTACTGCAGAACAGCCTAGCAGAACCTCCTGGGTTTCACAACTCTTCTGGCTCTATTACGTACGCAGAATGATGCCAGCCCGACTCCCATCCTCATTCCCCATCCCCATAGAGACGCCGACTGGGAACCAGAGCCTCAGGTTAAGGCCGTGAAGCATCCGTGTCTGCGGCTCAGGAAGACAGGGAGGATGCCTCTGCGGGACACTCGAGGGCAGAGTTGTGTTACCCCTAACTTAGTGAAAAGAGGAGGCAAGCCTTCCAGGCTCTTTATTGCAGAGTGGGACAGAGCACCTGCTTCTGTAAAATCAGTGAGGTCCAACTCTTCTCGGGGCGGGGCAGGGCGGGGAGGTATAGACTCAGTCTAGAGTCCAATGCCCCAAAGCTTCCATTTATCCCATGTTCTCTTCCTTTGCCTGCCTTAGCATCAAGCACTGTTGCACTGGCCCCTGACAGGCCAGGGGAAGCACATCCCCATCTCTCCCCCTCCTCAAACACTTTCAGTGGCTCACGTTGTCTTGGATTCCATTCCTGCTGCTCTCCCCACATGATTGACATGTCTTCGTTGCATGCCCTTCCTCTCCACCAATTGTCAAATAAATGGAACTCCACACAAATGCACACTTACACAAAAAGAGTTCCTTGGTTTTCCAATCTCACTCTTCCCTGTGCTGCTCTCTTCTCAGCATCCTAGGGGACACATCCTGGCAGGGTTCACAGAGGAGCTGTTGTGCTTGGTGTCTGGACTGGCCTTACACGACCCTATCTTGCTGTGCTCCCATCCAGTCTATGCCTCTGGCAGAGACTGCTTGGTGTCCCCCAACACCTGGTTTTCCCTTCTTCCATGGTAGTAGACATTTTAGCAGAGCCCATGGTCACCCAGAATGAAGACAACAATCCCCATTCTCCTTTGTAGCCAAGTTATGGCCCATGCAATGGGAGTGCAAATGGCAAGAACAATCTCTCCACCTTTAAGGCAAGGAGGCTCCCCTGGTCCTTGGCTCCTTCCCCCTTTCCCTTGGATGGAATGTGGGTGTGGTGGTGAGCCATGCTGGACCATGCAAATGAGGACAACAACCTAGAGATAATGGAACATGGGGAGAAAAGAAGTCCGCACCTCCAATGATTCATTAAGCACCCAACTTTTACCAACTCAGACTTTACTTGAGAAATACGCTTGTGTCTTGTTTAAACCCCAGTTACTCTGAGTCTCTGTCCCTTGCAGCTAAACCTGCATCCTCATAGAACTATTCCAGCCTTAACTCTTGGCTTTCTCTTCTGCTTCTGCCCTCTCCCTGCCTCTCTAACTTTCCCCTACTGCTTCATCTCCCAGCTTCTTGGACTAACCTGACCTCTCAAGAGAGTCTTGGGTTCTTTCTCTGGCACTGTCCTGACAGGCAAGCATGGCAGAAAGTGGGGAGGACAGGGGCAAGCTGGCATTTTCGGATTATCTTTGCTCTCTGGTTCCAATCTCTGATACTTGGGTGTCAGACGCCAAGCACCTAGTGCCTCCCAAGCCCTTCTCTTGTCCATTTGCCTTTGAGTCAAGTCCTTGCCTTATTTCTCTGTGACCAGACTGTGAGCTCCCTGAGGGCAGGCACTGCACCTGCCTCCTCTTGAGAGGTTTTCCAGTAACTTGCCCTTAGCAGGCCCTTCATTAATATGTAGATTTGCATCTCAGGAGTCCTAGAGCACCATGCTGACTCTTGGATGGTGCAGAGAGCTGTGCACTTGTTCCTAGATTTTCCCAGTTATTGAAGCCTTCCCTGCTGGAAAAGGCATTGGATCAATAAATCCAATCACCAGATGCTTCTCAGTTGGGGTTCTTCCCAGTTCTCTTCCCCACAGAAAGCAAGGGAGGGTTCGGCCTGACTCCATCCCCTATCACCCCGGCCTCCTGAAACGGGTTCTGCCCACCCACTGTTGACCTCTAAGTGTTAAGCCGCAAACCCAGAGCAGGCTAAATCTTAGTCACTGAGTTGAAAAGAAAGAATTGGTCGGTATTGTACTTCTTCCCATAACACAGAGAAATAACTCCCCCTCCACTGTGGGCCCGAGGGGGGAAAGTGACTGGGAAATACAGTAGAACCCCTTAGCGCAGTAGTTGATAAGATGACAATACATCCTCTGTACCAGGCTTTCCAGGGCCGAGGGCGCTGGAAGATGCACGCCAGTGCTCAGAGGGCATGGTGGCACCAAGGAGTAGATCCAATCTGAGGGAAAGGAGCCATGCTGCTTTGCCATAGCTGCTTCCAGAGACTAGTGTGAAGGTTCTGTGGGAAAATAAAAGCCGTTGGATGCAGAAGACAGAGCTCAGGTTCTGCCACTTCCTGCCTCCCCCAGCAAGCGGTCCTGAACAAGTTGCAGAAGCGTTCTGGACTCACTTTCCTCATCCCGATGGGAAGAGTGGACAGGATGCTCTCCAGGTCCTTTCCTGTCCCAGAACCCTAGGAGGCTGGTTGTTCCTCCTGGCCAGCTGCTCCATGGCTTCCTCAGCTCCTCTCTGGCCCCAACCCCTCCCAGCCACCGACACACAGTGATGCCTTTCCTCACTCCTCCCTGCTGTCTGTGCCTCCTGACTCTGGATGAAGGAAACTGGCACCATCAGAGTTTCCCATAAACACAGACTCCCATGAGCACCAAACTGAGAGGGACTAGGAGGGGGAGGCAGCTCACGAGCCAGGACCTGTGCACTCGGCTCTTTGGATGCCTCAGGCATTTGGTCACCCACTGCCCACTCTGTGCAAAGCCAGGAGTGAGAGGAAGCAGGAGAGGGTGGATTGGACCCCTCCACAAATGTCAGTGATTTCTTTAGGGCTCTGACTTATTTTTATTTTACTTTTCTAGCCAGTTCCAAAGTCCTACCGCACATCCCCACCACCTCATTCACTCATCATCATGTACCTTCTTTTAGCCTCGCCTTTTTCCTACCCAAATGAATAATCATAAGCTACGGCTGGCTCCCAAAGGTAAGAGTACCAAAATAGTCAATATTTGGATCCTGCTCACTGTCTCCCAGCACACTTTCTCAAGAACTATGTTCTACTGAAACAGCTCTGCCTTATTTAAATTCCTGTTCATCCATGCAGCAGATGGCAAAAATGGCTACAATAGGGAGTTCCCATTGTGGCTCAGTGGTAACGAGTGGGTTAATTATCCATGAGGATGAAGATTCGATCTCTGGCCTCGCTCATTGGGTTAAGGATCCTGCGTTGCCATGAGCTGTGGTGTAGGTTGCAGACACAGCCCAGATCCCGTGTTGCTGTGGCTGTGGTGTAGGCCAGCAGCTCCAATTCTGATTTGATTCCTAGTCTGGGAACTTCCATATGCCAAGGGCATGGCCCTAAAAAGAACCGCCCCCCCCAAAAAAAATGGCCTCAATAGTTTGTAGCTTCTCCCAATTAAGAAGGGAGCCAATTTCCCTACTCCTTTTTTTTTTTTTTTAATTTTTATTGTAGTAAGATACACATAAACATAAAGCCATTTTAACCATTTAAAGTGTACGGTTCTATGGCATTAAGTACATTCACATTGTTGTGCAGTCATCACCACCATCCACCTCCAAAAGTTTTCCATCTTCCCCAAACGAAACGCTGTACCCATGAAACACTAACTCCCCATTCCCTTCTCCCTCCAGCTCCTGGCAACCACTGTTCTACTTTTCGTCTCTATGAATTTGACTATTCTAGGGAGCTCATGTAAGTGGACTCGTACCATATTTTCTTTTTGACTAGCTTATTTCAGTTCATGTAGTGTAGTGTCTTCAAGGTTCATCCATGTTGTAGCATGTGACAGGGTTTCCTACCTTTTTAAGGTGGAACAATAATTCCATTGTACACATCATGCCACATTTTGTTAATCCATTCATACCTGGATTATCCATTAGACACCTTCGCATTTTGGCTGTTGTGAATAATGCTGCTATGTACACAGCGTACAAATATCTGTTCAAGTCTCTGCTTTCAATTCTTTGGGGTATATACCCAGAATTGGAATTGCTGGAACATATGGTAATTTTACATTTAATTTTTTTTTTTTTTTGGTCTTTTTAGGTCTGTACCCATGGCATATGGAAATTCCCAGGCTAGGGGTCAAATCAGAGCTGCAGGCTGCCAGCCTGCACAGCCACACCAAATCTGAGCTGCATCTGTGACCTACACCGCAGCTCACAGCAACATCAGATCCTTAAGCCAGTGAGCAAGGCCGGGGATCAAACCTGCATCCTCATGGGTGCTAGTTGGGTTCATTACCACTGAGCCACAATGGGAACTCCTCATGTTTAATTTTTTTGAGGAATCACCAAACTATTTCCCACAGCGGCTGGACCATTTTACATTCCCGCCAGCAATAGCAAATGTTCCAATTTCTTCACATCCTCTCCATCACTTATTATTTTCTGGTTTTGGATAACAGCCATCCCAGTGGGTGTGAAGTGGTATCTCGTGATTTTGATTTGCATTTTCCTAATGATTATGTTACACATCTTTTTGTGGGTTTATTGGCCACTCTTTGGAGAAACTTCAAGTTCCCCATTCTTTGTACCTGGGTTGGCTATTAGAGTGACCAATCATCTCAGTTTCTTCAGAACTTTCCCAGTTTTTGTACCGAAAGTCCTGTGTCCTGGGAAACCCCTCAGTGCTGGGCAAACTGGGACAGTTGGCCATTCTAGCTGGCCTTGTGTCTTGCTTTGATCAACAGAACACACTGGAAGCGACAATGCACAGTGCCAGCCTAGGCCTCAAGGGGCTTTACCGCTTCCTCTCACACAGCTCTTGGAAGTCTGCTGCCCCATAAACAAACCCATGTTAGCCCACAGGATGATGAGAGGCATGTGGCCCAGTTGCCTCATAACTCTTGCTAACAGCCTGCTGGCCACCAGACCAGTGAGTGAGGCCGTCCTCAGTCTTTCAACTGCCAGCCGATTTGCTCTGATGGCTGAGGCACGAGAGCTCAGCGGAGCTCAGCCAAGCTGGCCCAGACCAGTAGACGTGCCAGCCAGGCTGCCGAGCTGTCATCTCAATAAGCGGTGGTTGTTTTAAGGCACTAGGATGGGGGATGATTTGTTACTCAGTGCAAACTAATTCATACAGCTCTCCATAAAGCATGCTCTGCACGTTGTTCTGCTAAGAGCGCCACTGCAGACGGGATACTCCTGTCCCCCCAGTGCCCCTATTCTTAGTGAGAAGAGGTCACCTACTCTTTTTATTGCAGTATGGCCACTGAAGCAGCCAAGGGGTCATTCATTCTCTCTGTCAAAAGCAGACAAAAGTTTCCCCCCTCTTCCCACCCTCTGTCCTCCCACATCATCCACTCTCGTTGCACAAAGAAAGAGGTGCTCATTAGATTTAGAGACTGGAGTGGCCAGAAGGGCCCCTGCTGCATGCCACAGCCAGCTACTCTTTCTTACGCAGTTTCCATTTTTCTCTCACCCATCTTTTTCTTCTTGATCACAGTGCATCTGAAAGAATTCTGACTTGCATCAAATGCTCTTTCTCCATGTGGCTGAAGCATCTGTGACTTTACTCCTGGTCCACTTGCTTGGTTTCCTGGGCAGCCATAGGGCAAGGGGTTGTTTTGACACAGGAGTCTGGTTGTTGCCTTCCCATAAGCTCTTTCAGAGCTGTTCAGAGGGCCTCATTCTGGGAACTCAAGGTCAAGCGGGACTAGCCCATTCTTCTAAAGGAAAGTTGCTTCTTGCTAGAACTTTCTAATTCTTAATACTCTCAATTAATCAAACTGTAATTGATTGTCTGGAAGGCCCAAAGCATGTGAGCTGCTTTCTTTTCTTCTCATCAACCCCTGGCGAGCCCCTGTACCTACAGAGAGAGGGATTGGGTGATGGTGCAACTCTGGCCTTCAGGGCATGTGGGCAGCTGGACTGGAATGGCAGAGTTGATTCTCAGCCTTAGAGTGGGCCATTTCAAGATTCTCCCTAGTCCTGGGTCAATAAAAATCAAGCCATAGAAAGGCCAGGATTGAAGGACTTTAGAAATCACCCAGTCCTGGAGTTCCCATCGTGGTGCAGCAGAAACAAATCTGACCAGGAACCATGAGGTTGAGGGTTTGATCCCTGGCCTCACTCAGTGGGTTAAGGATCTGGAGTTGCCTTGAGCTGTGGTTTAGGTCGCAGATGCGGCTCAGCTCTGGTGTTGCTGTGGCTGTGGTGTAGGCTGGCAGGTGTAGCTCCAATTGGATCCCTAGCCTGGGAACCTCAATATACTGTGGGTGCAGCCCTAAAAAAAAAAGACCAAAAAAAAAAAAAACAAAAAAAACCCCAAAATCATCAGTTCAGCTGCCATTTTACAGATGAGGAAACTGAGGCCCAGACCTGCCCAAGTCTGGAAAAGACCTGACCAAGGCTATCCAGCAAGATGGCCCTCTGGCCTCTAGATTGGTGCTGTTTCAACCATTTGACACTATCGACAGACATGGGCTTTGGTTGATTTTTGAAAAATGAGGAGAAGTGAAAAGACGCTGAGGATTTTCTGCAGACTGAACTGTTGGGTGGCAGAAGCACTGGGTGGAGGGCAGTGCCTCCAGGATGAGAGATCTTAGGAAGCCTCCTTCTGTCCTTTCCTTGAGCTGGGAACATCCATAGGACAGAAACAAAAACTTAAAGTAAAAGAAACAAGGAGTTCCTGTTGTGCCACAGTGTAAACGAATCTGACTAGTATCTATGAGGTTGCAGGTTCAATTCCTGGCCTTGCTCAGTGGGTTAAGGATCCAGCGTTGCTGTGAGCTGTGGTATAGGTTGCAGACACGGTCTGGATCTTACATTGCTGTGGCTGCGATGTAGGCCAGGAGCTGTAGCTGCAATTCAGCAGCTGTCGCTCTGATTCGACCCCTAGCCTGGGAATTTCCACATGCCACACTTGCGGCCCTAAAAAGCAAAAAAAAAAAAAAAAAAAAAAAAAAACAAAAAAACAAAAAAACAGAGAGAGAGAGAAAAGAAAAAAGAAAGAAAGAAAGAAAAATAAGCAAGGCCCTTTTCCAAGCCAGCATAGGAACACCTACCAGAAGGAGAATGCCTTGTCCTCCCACCTTTCTATCGAGGAAACACTTTTCTTATGAATATACACAATTTTCCGCAGGAAAGCTCCACTGCATATTACACAGCTCTGCCTCTATTAATTCCTTTCTGATGCTTGTCAGGGTTTCATATTGTGCAATCACTGTAAGGATACACTTCTCAGGGTGTTTTTTCTCTCTAATATTATTTCACATTCTTTTTTTGTGTGTCAATGGAGTCCTCATGTTTGTGTGTGTCCATTGTGTGCGTGCATCATCATTTGCTATCCAGCTTGCCTCAGGCTGAATCTCTGTATCATTTCTAATTCATTAGTATTAATACCAACAGGGTTATTTTTGTGCCAATAGCTCTTTTATTCCTTTGGGTTTATTAATTTGGCATATGCTTCCCTAAACAGAATGACTGGATCATGGCTAGGACTCAGCTCTTGCTACTGCCAGATTAGTCTCTGGAAAGATGCAATCAGTCTGCAGGGCCTTCAGCTTCATTTAAATGTGCCATTTCTCCTAGCATTAAACCATACTATCATTGAGTTTTGTCATCTATATTCACGTTTGCCATGTCAAACTGGGTCAGCTAAACAGTCAGGAATATGGGCTCTGAATCCAGGGAGAGGACCTGTGAGATGAGGCCAAGAAGCAGACTTGGGCAGAAGCTATGACCAACGCTCCAAGTAGGATGAAGTGATGAGGTTTATTTTTCACAGCCACTTGTCCCTGGGTATGTGGTGGGCTGGCCTGGATTGAAAATTCAGAGTTAGGTTGCATCCCACTTTCACAAACGTGTGGTGGAGCCTGAGACCTGTTTCCAGCTTTGTGCTTCTTCCCCTTTTTAGCCAGGCTGTGCATCTTTCTGTGGATGGTTTACTATCTGCATTTCCCTCTGTGCATTTTCTTTGATTTCTTATCTGGTGGTCTCTTTTTCCTACTTTCACTAGCAAAGATCAGAGCCCCTGAACCATGATGAGAAGAAGCACCTTTCTGCACTAGATTCTCCTCACCCTGGGCCCCCAAGGCTCACCAGAAGGCACAGTGGTGTGGCTCCCAAGAGTCATTCCTGAGAAGCAGCTCTTCCTGGTTGTGTTTGGTTTGGCCACAATGGTGATAACTGGCCAGAGCTCCTCAGAAGCCCCAGGGAGAAAGGGGGTGGCTCAGGGAGCAGAAACTGTGGACCAGAGAGAGAGCCAGCTACTTGGGCCCATCTCTGCTTTTGCCCACCCTTCCTCACCCACATGTGACTGTTTTCAGAGTGGTATTGTACATCCTAACTCTCAGAGGTCCCCTTGGGGACTGGTAGGCCAGGTTTGAGCCCATCCCAAGAAGTCTGTCAACCACATGGTCTGCTCTGAAGCCTACAAAGAAAAGTTATATTTAATATCCCTGGGAGAAACCAAATACAGGAAAACCAGTTTTTGTAAGAAGCATTTCTGCCTAAGTCTTTGGTGAACCTTCAGCCCTTGAGAGTTGGACTATGGATTCTTTGGTCTTAATTAGACATGAGGACAAGACCTGAGGCCTTAAGAGGTTGGGGACTTTCCAGGACCCTCCAGAGCCCTAAACAAGGTCATTGTCATCCTCCTAGATCTAGTCAGCAACTGACTGGCACCAGGGAAGACAGTGTGAGCACCTCTCGGTCAGCCTAGCATCCTGTCTAGCGGCCTGACCATGGGCTGGGCAGTACTTCTTTCCTCTTGAAAGTCTGCAGTGGATGGGGGATGAGGGTGGAGGTGCAGAATGGATGATCTAATTTTCCACTGGGATAGTCAACATCTTGGTCCCTACCAATGTGAATATTTACCTACCTATGGGCCAGGCCTCAAGGCTTCTGAATAGATGCTTTCTGAACAACCACCCTGAGAATCTTAAAACATGACAAAGCCAGCTTCCTTTTCTCACTGATTCTGAAAAAAAGGAGCCTTCCCTGGTCCCTTTCCCACCTCCTGCCACTCCAGACAGGCTAACACTGGATAAAACCCTCCTATAGCCCTCATAGTGAGGACCCCAAAGTCCATTAGAAGACCTTCAGCCAAGCTGCCTTTGCTTAAACACAATGGCTAGTCTCTGAAGCAGCCAGTAGAGTCTCCAAATACCGGCCAGTACATTGAAAGAAGATCTAAAGGAAACAGGTGAGTTAATGGGGTTTCTTGAACTCCCAGCACATACCCAGAGCAGAAGAACAAGGGGAGAACCAAGAGGCGAGATTAAGGTCTTCTCCCCTGAGTGGCTCTATGTGGCCCTGTCCCCTAGGCACAGACGGGCAAAGCAATAAGGCTGCGGGACTCCAGACTCCTGGGGTTCAGCAAAGCCTCACAGGTCAAAGGGCATGTTCTGGGCTCCCTTGGACCCCAATCAGGATATGACCCTTCTCCAAAGGAAGATGCTATAGGTCACCTCCTAGCACAGTGAGGGATCCAGCATGGGCCCAGGACAGGGACGCATACTCAGGTTAGGCAGAGAGAGCCACAGGGCCAACAACCAGACTTGTTGTCCACTTTTGGGGTAAACATGCGAAGCCAGTAACTGCAATTTTGTGGAAGAAACACAATCCATACCAATCAATTGAAAACATCTGTTCTCAACTTATGGCTGCCAAGAGGGAAGAGGGGAGGGAGTGGGATGGACTGGGAATTTGGGGTTAGTAGGGGCAAACTATTACCTTTACCAAGGATAAGCAATGAGGTCCTGCAATATAGCACAGGAAACTATATCCAATCACTTGCAATAGAAGATCATCCAAGAAAAAGAATGTGTGTGTGTGTGTGTGTGTGTGTGTGTGTGTGTGTGTGTGTGTGTGTGTGTGTATGAATGACTGGGTCACTTTGCTGTACAGCAGAGATTGACAGAACATTGCAAATCAACTATGCGTTCATTTTAAAAATTCATTTAAAAATAAATAAAATAAAGAAAATGTCTGTTCTCAAAGACTCTGAACTTAGAAGTATGAGCTGGGAAAACAAGAAGGGGCATGAGCCTCATACAGCAGCAGAGGATGAAAATGGCAGGAGGGACAAGAAAGGGAGACGCAGGCATCCAGGAGGGGTCAGCAGAACTGGGTCCATGCAAGGACAGATGTGCAGATGGGACCAAACAGAGGTGATTCTCAAGGCCTTACAGGACTTGGCGAGGAGAAAACGGAAGTTCACAGCATAACCCATGCCTGGGTGGAGCCTCAGCTCCCTCCAAGAGCAGATTTGACATTGGAAAGCCTTGGCCCTCTCCTTGAACTTGGTTTTCAAGGTTTCAGTGGTGAGTCATCTCATTCCCCCTCAGGCCTGACGTGTCTGAACCAGTAAGCACCTCTAGAGCTGGAGCGCCCGTCATCTTCACACCACGGATGACTAACCACGGCCTGCTCAGTCTCCTAATTATCACAAAATAAAAATGCTACATGCCACAAAGCGGAGGTTTAGGGAACAGTGGGTTTGAATTGCTGCAGGAGCAGCAGAGAGACAAGATAGCAATGAGCTAACCTTTTGACAGGCCCTTGCAATGCTTAGGAGCACAGGCCAAGCAACCCAGGATCCAGAGAGGGTTTTCTCTTTGGCGGACAGTATTGTTAATATCATTCATTACTGCCTCTGATTAGGTTCCCAGGCTCATTAAGATCTCTGAGCCTTTGAATGCTTCTCTTGGATCAGATTGGATTCCACTTTGCTGAGAATTGTCAGGGCTTTCTAGTATCCAGTGCAGACCAGATATCATCTCTTGGCTTGACTTCTTCCTAAGGTCTCTTCCCTGTGCTTCTGTGTGTGCATCGCTGATGACGCAAACCATTGTTCAGGCATGCTGGCTAGCAGACCCATTGCTGCCAGAAGAACTAGGGCTTCTAAGCCAAACAACCCCAACATATCAAGTCCAAAACACTTGAACCAAACTCACTCTGAAAATTATGGAGGTACATATTAACACCCTGGTTAGACACAGAGAAACACAACTAAGCCAACTTTTAAAAGGAGAGTGAAGAGGGCTCTTACCCTCTCTGATATTAAGACACATTATAAATCCATCATGATAAAAACAGCAATTTAAAAAATGTATAGGAGTTCCCATGGTGGCTGAGCAGGTTAAGAACCCAACTAGTATCCATGAAGATGCAGGTTTGATCCCTGGCCTCGCTCAGTGGGTCAAGGAATCGGTGTTGCCACAAGCGGTGATGTAGGTCACCGATGGGGCTGAGAGCCTGTTGCTGTGGCTGTGGTGGAGGGATCCCATTTGATCCCTAGCCCAGGGAACTTCCATAGGCCGCAGGTGCAGCCATAAAGAGAAAAAAAAAATGTACAAATAGGTCAACAGAACAGAATAGACTGCTCAGACACAGACTCACATAGATATCAGAACTTAATATAGGACAAAGCTGCTACTACAAATTGGTGGCAAAAGACGGATTGTTTAGTAAATGGCTTTGGGAAACTGGCTTACTATAATGGAGAAAAATAAAACTGAGTCCCTACTTAATACCACATACAAAAAAGTCTCTGGGTGGCTTAAAGACCTAAGTGTAAAAGGTTAAAGAGAATCAGTAGAAATAAATTCAGTAGAATTAAATCCAGAAAAATACCTTTGTGATTTAGGAAAGCCCTTTTAAGATGAAATTTCAAAAGCACAAACTTTTATGAATTTGATTACTTTAAAATTAAGGATTTTTTTTTTTTTTTTTTTTGCTGTATCCAAGGCATATGGAAGTTCCTGGACTAGGGATCAAATCTGAGCCACAGCTGCAACCTATACCACAGCTGTTGCAACACCAAATCTTTAACCCACTGCGGCAGGCTGGGGATCAAACCCGCAACTCCTCAGTGACCTGAGTGCTGCAGTAGGATCCTTAACCCACGGCACCACAGCAGGAACCCCAAGGATTTCTAATCAACAAAATGAGCTCATGAACAAAGTTAACAGATGATGAAAAAAATAGAAGATATCTGTACCATCTAAACCCGATGGGGAATTGATATGAAAAATACACAAGGATCTTGAAAACTTAGGACTCCAAGAGAAAATGGAGAAAAGATTTAAACAGACATTATATGGAAGAGAAACTCCAAAGAGCTAACTAGTTGGTGGAGGTCAGTTTTCCTGGGAAGCAGGTTCTGAGATGGCGAGTTTTGAGCAGGTTTCTTTGGGAGTGGTGAGGGAGTGAGGAAGCAGCAGTGGGTGGAGCCAGAATCTGATATAGTAGCAGCTTAGGCTGACCCATGGGGGAATGTGGAAACTGGGGTGTCCCTTCAGAGAGGTCCTGAGTTTAGCAAGAGGACCCGGCTTCATTTCCCTGCTATCACAAGCCATTCGGTGGATGCTGGACCCCAAGGAGAAGCTGGCTGAAGCGGCTTCCTCCAGCTGAGGGTAACTGCTGGGGCAGGCTCATCTGTGAGCCATCAGCAGCCAGTACTCCTGGCAGCTGGGTTCATGCGGGCCTCAGTCTTAGAGCAGGAATCTGAAGAGTGCACCAGGTATCCACCACAGCCGATATGAAGGAAGACTCAAAAGCATTAGTGATAGGAAAACTACAGGTTAAAACAATGAAGAGAGATCATTGTATGTCTTTTTTTAAGGGCCACACCTGTGGCATAAGGAAGTTTCCAGGCTAGGGGTCGAATCAGAGCTACAGCTGCCAGCCTACACCACAGCCATGGTCACAGCAAGGTCATATCCGAGCCACATCTGTGACCTACACGGCAACTCACAGCAATGCTGGATCCTTAACCCACTGAGCAGGGCCAGGGATAGAACCCGCATCCTCATGGATGCTGACTAGGTTGGTTACCACTGAGGCACAATGGGAACTCCTCATTGCGTACCTTTGATATTAGCGAAATACAGAAGTGCCAGGTATTGGCAGGGATATGGGACATGACAATTCTTATGGACTGCTGGTGAGAAAAAAAGAACTTCAGAAATGCCCCTCAGCAAACATTCTCAGGAACACTCTGGCATCACGAGTCAAATTCAGTGCAGTATACTAGCCAATTCTCCACTAGGAATATAGATCCCAAGACACTATCATACAATTTGGTAAGGAGACGTGTCTGCACATGTTTTATGCACAGTTATTTACTGTGGGAGTTGGGGGCTACCTAGGTGTCTGTCACTGAGATTGAGAAATAAAACATAGTGGATGCACACCCTGGAGTACTATGTAGCAGAATTGAAGCAAATAATCAGACATACACACAGCACCACGGGTGGATCCTAAGAACGATGAAAAGAACGGGGAGGAAGAAGTGGAGGACAAAGGGTAAGAAACATGATGAGTGAGATAGAGCATTTGCACAAATTAAAAATACTGCAAAAGCGGGGAACTATATTCAATATCTTGTAATAACCTATCAAGGAAAATAATCTGAAAAAGAATATATATATATATGCATGTCTGCATCACTCTGCTGTATAGCAGAAATTAACACAACACTGTAAATCAACCAATCTTCAACCAATATTAAACAAATACTGCAAGTAAATACTGTCTGTATGAAAACATGCAAACAAAAGGATACACACTAAACACATAAGAATCACTGGGTGAGAGAGGGGAATGGGATTGCAGAATGGGGAGTAAAAGGAATAAGTAAACGTGAGAGATCGTGTAGGAACCAATGATGCTACTATCCATGAACCAAGGAGTCAGGTTAATTCAACTCTCTACACCTGATTTCTAAAACAAGCGGCAGTAGCACCAACCACTTGAGTCCTGGGAAAGCAAGTTCATATTCTCCATCTTCTCTGAGATCTCGCTTAAAAAGCCACAGGCTGAGTCACTGGAAAATGGCAGGGCCCTTCCATACGTCACTCCTCCCTCTTACCTGAGAATGAAATGACATCCACCTCCAATCTATGGTGGGATGAGAAGACTGGCACCTGGATAAAGGTTCACGCTTCTCTCCAGCAGAAGGACCTGGCTCACAGGATGCCTTTTCATTTTCTGTCCTTGAACTCTCCCACCTGTGATTCCAATCAAAGTCCCCCCCTTAACTGACAAGCAATAGGCACAAAGGCCACCCACCCACCCCCACCTTTGATCAGGGCTGGTATGAAAGACAGGGGAAACAAACCAACTCAGTGGTGTCTTAGAACTTGCCCACCTGGGAGAGGGCCCCCGGCATGGTGAGGTGACATTCCTCTGGGAAATGGGCTCCCTTTGGCCCACTGGTCTGGCAAGCCCTCTCTGCTCATGGGGAATGGGTGAGGCGTGAGCTCCCCTTGTGACATCCATCCTGCATGACCCATCAGTCCCATAAAAACTGGAGATCCTGAGAGAGCCAGAAGAATAAGGAGGCTTATCAGTTGATCTTCGGTCCCCTTCCACACAGTGGCTTCAGTGCTGCCCCGGAAGTTCCTAACTCTATCCGGCAAGCACCCGAGAACCAAGGTCAGGTTACCCGTCCAAAGGGAGGAACACAGATTAAGATCCAGGGCTCCAGAGGACAGCCGAGTTGGGAAGTCTGAGAGAAGCCCTGCCTCTCAGGCACAAAAGGTAGAACCCAGAAGGTCCAGGTGGCCATAAACACTGTTCTGAACTTCTTGGCTGGCACCACCTTAACACTTTCTTGTCCAGAGCATGCCTTGCTCAGCTAGCCCTGTACAAAACATTGCCTCTAGACACCAGCAATGTGTTCACAAACAAGTTTCTGTAATAAATAGGATCCCTAGGGAAAGTGTGAATCCCAGGATACATGGTAAGTGTGTCTGTTTGGGCACTATTTTTATTATGTGTTTTTCTAGGTGCAGAAAGTAAACTTCTGCGCCTGCTTTAAGATTTTTAACTCAGGAGAGCTCAGGGTAAGATGGATCTAGCAAGAGTTCCTAAGGACAGACATTCTCCGGTGAACGTACAAAACGCCTGTGCACAGCGGGCCTCTGTCAGTGTCAACTCCCTTCCCCGCCACCCTTTTTCTTCTCCCCTTCTGGCTGTGGTTCAAGAGTCCTGCTGGAACCCCAGAGATCTCCCTTTGTCCACGGCTCAGACATCTTCTCACATCATTATCTCAAGCAAGAGGCTTTCTCTTCCCACAGCTCTCTGCTTCCCTGACTCTAGTTTCTCATGTGTAGAACTGGGTCGAGTAAACTTCTTGGGGGTGGCCCTGCTCCCTTTTCTCTCACCTCTAGGGAGTGAAAAGTACTATTTGATTTTAATTTTTTAATAGAAAATCATGAAGGAGTTCCCGTTGTGGCTCAGTGGTTAACGAATCCGACTAGGAACCATGAGGTTGCAGGTTCTATCTCTGGCCTCCCTCAGTGGGTTAAGGATCCGGTGTTGCTGTGAGCTGTGATGTAGGTCACAGACACGGATCTGGCATTGCTGTGGCTGTGCCACAGGTCAGTGGCTACAGCTCTGATTAGACCCCTAGCCTGAGAACCTCCATACGCCGCGGGTGTGGCCCTAAAAAGACAAAAGGCAAAGGCAAAAAAAAAAGAAAAGAAAACCATGAAGAAGTAAAAAATCAGCCTAATCCCATAATCCAGGTAAGATCTGCTGGTATTAAGATGAGGTGCTAGAAAAGAGAAGCAATATAGAAACATACAAAATGAAAATTCAAAGTCACCTTCTCCCATTCCCACTGTCCACAGTAAATAACTGCTCCCCCAGAGCAAACAACTATTGTTTCTTAAAATTCCATCCAGAAAAATTTTGTATATGTACTTACATATATTCCTCCTAAAAAGTTTTCAGAGGTGATCATACCATATATGATATTATCGAGTTTGCTCTCTTTTATATATATATATATATATATATATATACTTGTGTATGCTTTATGCTTTAAAAAGCATAAAGTATACTATTCTTCATACGGTGTATATATACTTACTTAGTATATACTTTATTATTTATAAAGTATAAAGTGTACTTATTCCTTATAAGTATACTTAGTATATACTTTATTCTTTATAACAGCTAAATAATTTTTCATCAGATGGGTTGTAACACAGTCCAGGAAGACTGTGCAGTTCCCTCCTTTCGTGAACACCGGCTCAACGTCCTGCTCCTTGATTTCCTCCCAGGGTCAGAGTTGGTGAAAAGCTTGGTTCAGGTGCCAGATGAGACAGAGACGCCACCACACACCCAAAAGTTCTAGGTAAAGTCACTGTGAAATTGTCACAGTATTTGCTCGATTCCATTTCTAGAAGAAACATCTACAAGTCATGGCCAATTTGCCACATATGTTGATGGCTGAACATTTTAGACCTCAGTGCTTTGATGGGAGTTCCCACTGTGGTGAAGTGGGTTAAGAATCTGACTGTAGGAGCTTGGGTTGCTGTGGAAGTGTGGGTTTGACCCCTGGCCCAGGGCAGTGGGTTAAAGGATCTAATGCTGCCGCAGCTGTGGCTCAGATTTAATCCCTGGCCTGGGAATGTCCATATGCTATTGGTGCTGCCATTAAAAAACAAACAAACAAAAACTCAGTATTTTGAAATGATCAAATTTCAGATTTGGAAAGGACCTCAAGGTCATTTGATATAACTTCCTTGAACCCACTGTAGGAATTGCTTCTACAAACTCTGTGTTATCATTTATTTACCATCACTGTATCTTACCATTGAACAGCTTTTACTAACAGAAAATACTTCCTAATTTCCCCAAACCGGCTCCCATGCAAAGTACCTGCATCAGTCCTAGCCCTGCCCTTTGAGATATCTTTGAACAAGTGTGTTTCTCTTCCCAGGGCCACCCTCCAGAAGTTTGATGGCAAAGCTCCTATCCCTCCGAGCGCCCCCTCTATTCATTTCATCAATATTCTTCCAGAGATTTTATATCTACCAAGCACTGCATTAGGCACATTGTAAACTCTATGAGGGCTTAGTCTGTATTTTTATGTGCTGTCTCCACAGCACATTAATGGGCCTAAAATGCAGTAGACATTTAATAAACATTTGCTGAATGAATGCAGAGATGAATAACGTAGTCTCTGCCCCCAAGGAACTCTTGGTCCAGTGGGAGGGGAAGCAGAACTACAGGCAATTATAATCCAGAGCCAGGGAGAGAATGTGGGTTCGAAGAACCTTGAAGGAGAAGTTCTAACCCAGCGTTCCTTGCCCCCACCTCCCTCGTTCACTGTGACATCATTTTGTCACGTATCTGTGCATCTATCTTCACCCTTGGACTGTTCGTTCTTTGAGGACAGAGACTATACTGTGTGTCACTTAGCTTCACATTCCTAATGTTTAACATACGGGGCTGGCATAGAGGAGGTATTTCATATTTGTTCAGTGAAGTGACTGATGGATGGATGGCTAAATAAATTAATATAGTAATAATCCCAGAGGAAAAGAAATTAAGGGAACTGCTTCTATTGGCCCAAACTAATGATGCTTTAAGTTTTAGGAATTAAAAAGAAAAGTTTTAGCCATTTACAAAAACTAAAGTAGAAGTGACAGAAACCTTGGGGGAAGTGACAGTGTCATCCTAGGGTTCCCCAAAGTCTGTGACAGCAGACATTTAATGAGCACCTCTTCTGAGTCCGAGACACTGCCAGACTCTAGGACAAGACAAACAAGACACAGTTCCTATCAGGCAAGCTGGTGATGAGCGCTCTGACAGTGTGCAAAGGCTGCTGTAAGGGGCTGGGGAGTCATGAAGACTTCCTGAAAGCAGAGAGGCCTGAGCTGAGGGCTGAGGAACTGTCCAGGTCAGGAGATGGAGGAAGGCCACCCTAGACAGAGGGACGACAGAAGCCCAGAGGTGTGAGAACACAAGGAGTTGGGACTACTGTGTCTGGAGAGTGGGAGGGAGCAATAGAGACTAGGCCCTGCTAAGGAGTTTGGAGTTTATCTTGAGGGCATGAGGGAGACTTTGAAAGAATTCTAAAATCCTATGGTGATTTGCATTCTGGAAGATGGCTCTTATGACCACGAGGAAAATGGATTGGAGGAACCAGAATGCTCTAAGCAAGATGGGTTGGAAGACTCTTGGGAATATACTTGGAAAGTAGAGGTAGAGAACAGACATCAAAAAGCAGCTGCCAGAACCCAGTGACTGGATGTCTGCATTGGCTCTTAGGCTTCAGACTTGGGTGACTGGGCTGGTGGAGAGAGCTTCACCCCAGGGGGAGAAGGGGCCGAGGAGCAGGCTCAGGAGCGAAGATGATGAGTTCAAGGCGAGTCTGAGGGGCTGGGGGCCATCTAGGCCAACCTCCAAGGAAGATGGACATGTTGGGTCAGGTCAAAGAAGGGAAGTGGCCCTGATACAGACCTGGGAGCCTCCAGGGGACACAGGCCAGGGTGAAACCAGGGGAGTGTGCCCATCACCCAGGAAGGCAGTGCGGCAGGGAGAAGAAAGGGTAATCTGAGCGTCTCAGTCATCTTTTGTGACGATTTCCCAAACATCTTAAAGAATCCTCTGGGTGTCTCAGAGTTATTACCAGTTTAGAGCAGCTTCCTGTCTCAAAGCAAATATAGCAGCGTATGAGGAAAGTCATTAGAGAAAAACGGCAGTACAGAGAGAGGAGCATGATTTTCTGATGTCCTTTGTGGGTAGCAGAGGGACACAAAGGGAGCTTCATGAAAGAGAAGAGGCAGGAGTCCAGATGAGCATTGCCTGAGTGACATGGTTTTTGCTTATCTGAGATGATGCCCAGGCCTGACCTTCCCTCCACCCCCACTCCCACCCCCCAGCCCGGGTCCAACATTAAGCAGCAGGCTTCCCTGGAAGCTGCATCTTTGCCTGCCTGGCTCCTTCAGTCATTAAATCTTTGCAAGTTACCAGCATCTGAGGCACATGATGGCCCGAGTGAGCCATGCGCCTGTGGAAAGCTGCCTCCTGGCTGTGAGGAATAAAAATCAATATTTTAAAGGCTGAATTATTCAGACACTGTAGCCCGGGGGTGATTCATAACCTAACGAGCGCCTCAGTAGGAGAACAGCTACTGAGGATTTGTGTGAACTCGGCTTAGCCCACAGTTCTCCTTACCATCAGTCACCCGGCTGACAAAAGATGAAATAACAGAATTGTTCTTACACAGTGTCCTGAGGTGCGCCCAGAGGAGCTGGGCTGCTCCCGCTAAGAAGTCCAGGCTAGCATAATAAGGAGAGAAGGAGTTCCCGTGGCGCAGTGGTTAAGGAATCCGACCAGGAACCATGAGGTTGCGGGTTTGGTCCCTGCCCTTGCTCAGTGGGTTAATGATCTGGCGTTGCCGTGAGCTGTGGTGTAGGTTGCAGACGCGGCTCGGATCCCGTATTGCTGTGGCTCTGGCGTAGGCCGGTGGCTACAGCTCCTATTAGACCCCTAGTCTGGGAACCTCCATATGCCACGGGAGCGGCCCAAGAAATAGCAACAACAACAACAACAAAAAGACAAAAAGACAAAAAAAAAGAGAGAGAGAGAGAGAAGCAGCTTGCCCGCATGAAGGAGCAGAGGGTCCCCCGGGGCTCTCTGGGCAAGAATTCCGGGCTCCTTCGAACCAGGGAAGGCAGGTTAAGCTGATGAAGGGAGGTTATTCCAAGTACTCCCTTTTAGAATAAAATTTAAGAGCTCCCCTGAGAAAAGTAACAACAGTCTAACATCCCTGACCACAAATCACCGTGTCATGGATGCCCCAAAACCTATTAGTCAGGTCTGTGCATCAGGACCACGAACCATGTTTGGACTGGACTGGGGAAGGGGATGGAGACGGGATCTGAATGGTTTGGTGACAACTTGCTTCACAAATGGAGAGAGCGCCAAGACCCATCCTAGAGCGAGGGAGGCAGCGTGGCTCAGCGCACATTCCCTGGACTTAGACCAGTGAAGACCTGAGTTTTGAGTCCTTGGCTCCACCTCCATGGGATCTAGGGCAAGAACAGTTTCCCTCTCAGCCTCCAGTTCTGTGACACTAAAGTGATAACAGTAATCCCCTGCTTACTGGGTTCTTGGGAAGATCAAAAGAACATAAGCAGAAACACCTTGCTATTCCCTCACAATGGGTCTGAGTTAGGATGTCACTTTGGTTGTTTGAACAGAAGGACCAAAAGAACAATGTCTTAAGCAAGACAGAAGTTTATTTCTCTCTCTGTCTTATGAGACTCCCAGCTGGTGTGGCAGCTCTGGGCTGAGAGGCCACTAGAGTCCCAGGCACCTTTTTTTTTTTTTCTTCTTAGGGCTGCACCCATGGCATATGGAGGTTCCCAGGACTGGGGGGAAACTGGAGCTGTAGCTGCTGGCCTACACCACAGCCACAGCAATGCTGGATCCTTAACCCACTGAGTGAGGCCAGGGATTGAACCTGCAACCTCATGTTTCCTAGTCGGAAATGTTTCCGCTGCACCATGACGGGAACTCCATCCAGGCACCTTCTATTACCGCCAAGGGTGTTGAACTTCCTTTGCATGCTCCAAGAAGGCTCCGTGCCACCGCCAGCTGCAGCTTTTACAAGGCGCAAAGGGGCAAATGGAGGGCAAGCCCCTTCCCCCAAACCCAGAGGTTTATACAGGAACCCTTCTCATTTCCCACTGGCCAGAATGTTGTCACGGAATTCCTGTTGTGGCTCAGCAGAAACCAACCTGACTAGTATCCATGAGGATATAGGTTTGAGCCCTGGCCTTGCTTGGTGGGTTAAGGATCTGGCATTGCTGTGAGCTGTGGTGTAGGTCACAGACATGGCTCGGATTTGGAGTGGTTGTGGCTGTGGTGTAGGCCAGCGGCTGTAGCTCCTATTTGACCCCTTGCCTGGGAACCTCCGTGTGCTGAGGGTCCAAAGACCAAAAAAAAGAATGTGGCCACAAAGTCACATCTGGCTGTAAGAGGGGCTGGGAAATGTAGGTGCTGGGAAGTCACATACTCCACTGAAAATTCCGTGATCATGGAGGAAGAGGAGATAGATATTGAGGGACAAGTCACAGACCCTGCCACCCCCACTTTGTGCAATGCCTTTCTTTTCATGTCCAGATTTCAGATTTCTGTCAGTCCCCTCGGGAGACCTTCCCCAACCCTCCAGGCCACGTGGACGCTCTGCCCTCTGCTCCCTCACATTATCTTTGGTTTGCTGTTTTCTGCGTAGAATGTAACCTCCATGGGTGTGTGGAGGGCTGTGTCCATCAGCATCTCCACCACCTCCCTGTGCCACCCAGAGAGGGGCACAGAGTGGACAGGCGGCACACCTGTGCCAAGGACTAAGGAGGTCTGTCACCCAAGGGCCCTGGGACGTCCTTGGGGTGGGACTTTATAGCTGTGAGGCCAGCAGTGATCCCCAACCCAGGATTTGTTTGGAACAGAACTGGTGCCTCCTGCTGCCACCCAGGCAACTGGGTGTATGTGTGTGTGGGGGGGTCATCACCCTGAGAACGGGCGGAACTTTCTTTTTGCCCCTTCGTCCTTTTGGTGAAGAACTGTGCCTGTCCTTCGTCAAAGCCTTGTGTGGGTAACTGTGCTCTTTCGTGACAAACTCTGGCTCTGCAGCCCTGTTTTTCAGCTCTGGGGATGAACTGTGTGGGGAGAGCTTCCATAGCACAGTGGCCAGAACTGAGGACACAGGGAGAGATTCAGGCTTCTATTCTCAGCCTCTAGAATGCAGCTCCTAGGCCTGGTGCCTGCCCTGCGAGGACAAAGAAGGGACCTCAGGGAGAAAGTCCCAGGCATTGGCCTGCACCCTCGGTGGGAAAAACTGGTTCCCAGAGGCTGGGCCCCTGTTTTGGCCCCACTTAGTGCCTTCCAGCCCACTCCTGATTTGACAGAAACCTCACCATTGTCTTAAAAATCTCCTTCTTCTCAGTTTATTTTCACTGTTACCAGGATTTCTTTAGGGATCCCAGCAAATACGACTTTGGTTCCCTGTAGAAGGGAGGCCAAGCTCCAGGACCGATCTCCAGCCCCTCAGACATGTTCTTATCATCACCTTCCTTGTCTTTTATTTATTTATTTATGTATTTATTTATTTTTAGGGCTGTACTCACGGCATATTGGAGGTTCCAAGGCTAGGGGTCTAATTGGAGCTACAGCTGCCAGCCTACACCACAACCACAGCAACATGGGATTCGAGCTGCCTCAGAGAACTACACCACAGCTCACTGCAATGCCGCCTCCTTAACCCACTGAGGGAGGCCAGACATCGAACCCGCAACCTCATGGTTACCAGTCATATTTGTTTTCGCTGTGCTGCAACGGGAACTCCATCCTCCATATCTTTTTGTAACTGGAACCAGAGGGCAACCAGGCATGGGCTCTGAGTGAGCAGCCCTTTTTGGCTCCAGGGCCACTGAAAGCGTAAGTCACCACAGACCAGGCCCTGGGGGGTGCTGGCTGCTCATTTTACATGGATACACAAAATGAGCCTATTCAAGAGCCAAGTTCAAATTTCCTTGCTTGTATTTTTCCAGAGAGTTGGGGAGAGAGCAGTTGTACTCTGCCAGCAGCCCCTGGGAACTGCTCCCCCTTGCCTGGCATCAAGGAAATCTGCCCCCCCCGCCCTCCCCCCACCGTGTACTGGGCTGAGCTAAGAACAGACACAAGCACGGGCTCCTCCCGGCAGCTGGGATTTTTCCCGCATAAAATGGCAGTGTCCCTTTAAGGCTCTGCTGGTCTCCTCTCTTGGACAGGCTGTAGGTTAAATAAATCAACTGACCAGACTTTTCTCACTGGGGGTTCTGGGCTGGAAATTCCTCCTACTTGCTTCAGCTTGTGTGCAGGAACAAAGAGCAGTTAAGAAGGGATTAACTTTTCCCTCTGCTGGCTTCTCTCCTTTCTCAGAATAATTCCATTTCTAACTCAGGGATTTAGGTTCCTCTTGGAGCTTTGCCTCTTTCCTGGTTCTTTGGTGATGGTCCGTAGAGCTACAGAAAGTTTCCTGGTTGCCTGGGTCTTCTCTGAACCCCATGCGGGGCGCAAGTGTCTCTGTGTGGATTTCACAGTGTGGCTTCTCACACCCCTGACCCCTGGAATCTCCCATTTCTCTCCAGCACGAATCCTAGGCTGGCCCTCTGCGAGGCCAAATAACATTCTCTTAATCATGTTATTTCCCCCAAGCAGCCTTCTCTTCTGGGAAAAGACTGTGTCCATCAACTTATACGCATTGTCTGCTTCTCATTACAACCTGAAAGCAAAGGGTGATGGAAAGAGCAGAGTTTGGGGAGTTGACATTTCTGGGTCCTCCTCCTTCCTCTGGCACAAACCAGTGTGTGACCTTGAGAAAGTCATTTCTCTTGGCCGAGCCTTACAGTGCCCTCTGTAACGGAAGAGGGTCCTTCTAGAGCCAACATTCTAGTGTCTATATTAAATAGTCCTGCCATCCCCATGACACTTGATCATCATGAATACACACAGAGGATGACTTGATCTGGGGACTGAGGGGACTATAATCATGAGCTGGATCCTGAAGCCACCTGGCCTCAGCAGACACTTACCCCCAGACTAGATCTTGCTCTATCTGTGCCCTTTATAGAAAAGAAACTAACGGATTAATGGAACCCAAAGGTAACTGAGACCAGATTCAGAATGAACAGATCAGAGACCTGATATCCCAGGATCTATGCTGTTACCCCGCCTTTTTTTTTTTTCTTTTTTCTTTTGGCCACTATGGTGGCATATGGACTTCCCTGGCCAGGGATCTGATCCAAGTCACGATTGTGACCTTTGCTGCATCTGTGGCAACACCGGATCCTAACCCACTGTGCCCAGCTGGGGATTGAACCTGGGTCACAGTACCCCAAAGACATCGCTGATCCTGGTGTCACAGCGGGAACTCCCATGATGTTCCATTTTTATTCCCCAAAAGGGCACCAGGTTTTTCTGTAGTGTTATGCTAAACAGAGGTCTGAGCTAGAATCATCTGGTGCCTGGGACAGGGCTGGGGTGGGGTGGGGCAGGGCTCAAGGCAGACCATCATTTGCTTTGTTCAAGTCTTCTCTTTGAGGTCTCTGCAGACACAAGTACCACTCCCAGCGCCTTGGGGCTGTTCCACACCAGGCTCACCCCTCCCTGCCCTCAGCATGGCCTAAAAGGCAGGTTTGGCTGTGCGGGGAAGAAGTGATGCTTGCACTCAGCAACAATATCACTCAGCAGCCATGTGTCAGTGACTTCAGCTTTCCAAAAACCTGGAAAGAAATCTGCTTTCCAAACAAATGTGAAATATTTGCAAGTTTTCAGAAAGGAGCTGATTCTGTTTTCCATAGGAGAGAAAAGGGAGCTGTAAACGTGGTAATTAGAAACAGACATTTCTTCCATTCTTTTAAAGCAACGAAGATGTTATAAGGCTGGCAGATCAGACCTCTCCGTGTGAAGGACCATTTGGGGACACAAGAACTTGGCAAACAAATTCGGAAAAGCAGGCCCTGCCTCAGCAGGGAAGCTTCAGGCCTTAGCAGCCAGGATATCTTTTCTGAAGCGTGGTTGTGCCCCATAAACAGCATTGCCTTCAGGATTGGCCCAGGGTGCTTGTTTGCGGGGGCCGGTGGGAAGGGTGGATGTGGTGGAAAGGGAAAACATCCTTGAGAGGGATGCCTCAGGTTGCCATGGGATCTCAAGAAGATGCCATGGTCTTCTGTGGTCCCAGTGTCAGCATGAGGAGGTTGGGTCCGAATCTCAGTTGTCTCCCCCGCCCCAGGACTGCAGCTTGGCTTTCATCCCAGCCCCCTCAATGGAGAGAACAAAGAATCATGACTATCTCCCATAGTCGCACAGCCCTGGCTCTACTAGAAACATGTCAGATAGGAAACTGGTTGCTAAAATGTATTTTGGCCAGATTTGTTTGCCTATATTATTGTTTGATCAGCTCCAAAGATCTGGCTGATCTGGGTGGCACTGGAACAAGTCGCTCTACTTCGCACTATATAGATACAGCTTCCTGTTGGCTTTATTTGACTTAAAGTGTGACTATGTGAAATTGTATACACATATGAAATTAATGGTTGTTATGCAAGCAAAGCTGATACTCATCCATTTTGGTCATGTTTAAAACAGTGATTGCCTTCCTTGGCTGCACATATAACCGGGGAAGCTGTATAAAAATTCCCACGCCTGAGGCCTACCTCCAGAAAATCTATCTTAATTGATTTGGAGTGGGGCCTGGGCATTGACTTTTTTTAAAGCTCCCCAGATGATTCTAATTGCAGCCAGGGTTGAGAACCATTGTTCGGAGAGATGCCTGAGAAATGTGCTAATTTAGTAGGGGAAAAAGAGTCAAATGAGATCTTAGTTTGAATTGGCTGGCTTGTTAGTGTTCAGCCCAGTATCTGGACAGGAGCAAAGCTGAGATTACAGTGCCAATGCTGCCATGTAAGGCTTGGAGGGTAAGCCACATCTCCTAAAGCTGACTTATTACTGTATGTATACTTCAGCCAGAGCAATGATTTGGAAATATTAGATGGAAACCTCATGTTCTATGAATGAAGTTAAAGTCCCTTAACATGCAATAATTACCACTCCATGATCTGAATGGACAGCAGACAATAACGAAGAACTCTTGTATTTAAAATAATCTGCACTGGAAATATTTCTGGTAACACCAGCTCATGATCAGCCAAATGACACAGATTTATATTGCCTGGAATTTCAAGACATCACTCTGGTGATTCATAACAACTAGAGGCTCAAATCACCACCTCTTGCCCCTTAGATGAACTTCTGGTTCAGTGTGTCTGAAGGTGGAGTGGGGAAGACAGTTCAGGTAGCAGAGAACAGAACAAAGGCCAATCACTAAATAGGCGAATTTGAGCTCGTTAGCGGCTGGGATTGATCACCTCTCAGCGGGATTATTCAGGAGCCACAAATGGTTGGTACCCTTGTTTTCCTTTCTCTGGGAAAGACAGGTCCATTAGCTCTCCTGCTGCTTTAGAGCTTTTTTTTTTTTTTTTCCCCTGACACTCTGGAGGGGACGGTACATTCCAAAAGTTAGAGGACAGCTCAGGGAAATTCATCCTCTTTATAGGAGATCGTTAAGCATATGGTGCCTCAGTGGAATGGGGAAAGCCATTAACAGACAGGAGCCAAGAGAGAGATTAGCTCACAGAAGAGAAGGCTGTTGAGAGCAGCTGGGCTAGATTCAGGAGGAGCTGCCAGGTAGACACCCAGGCTTGGGGATTAAAACTCAGTTTTCATTGCGTGTTTAAAGAGTTCTCTTTTGAACATATACGGGTAGAGTTAGGAACTACCTTCAGGAAGGAGATGCATTAAATTCACCCCCAAAGGACCAAAATCCCCAAAGCTTCAATGCCTGGGGCCTTTCTCCCGGAATGACTTCGAGGCAGGGTGTCTGGCTGTCCCCCAGCTAATGTCAGGGATTTTGGGCCTCAGTGTCAGAGCACAGGCTAAAGTACTCAGGGGTTACCTGATCCCACATTTGCAGAGGCACAAACTGACATTTAAGGCTTGAATGGTGCTCCATTTACAGGTAAATGACGGCCTGGAGAGAGCGCTGCCTAAACCAGGTACTTGACATTTTCTAACCGATTTTGTATTCAAAGAGACCCAGATTAACTTTCACTCCCATCAAGATCTCCCCCAACCCCCACGCGGAAAGGGAATCCCCAGACCCACTCTGGTCCCTGAATGATGCCCAGTCACGCCCAAGGCTTAGCCTGCTCTCCCTTCCCCGCGTCTGTGTCTCCAGTGGGGTGAGAAGGACTTTGGTAGAGGCTTTGAGGCTGCGAATAAACCATGTGCAACTAATTGGCAGAGTAAACAACAGCACAAAGATAAGGTTGAGAAAGGGGGTGTATAATTGCAAACTGAGGCAGAATTTTGTAAGACTGAATCCTGGGGCAGTCCTGTTTCTCATGGTCCTTGCCTGATGGCTGTGGATTAAATATAAACATCTACCCACACTGGAGACTCAATTCAACTCCTTTACCAAATAAGCCAAAGAGTAGCATCTGTTAAATAAATACTGGGTCTCTGTCAATCTGTCTCCTTCTGCAATCCCTGACCTGCCCCAGACTGGCAAACCACCTCTCCTCCTGCTCCGAGGGCCGTGCCTTCCATGGGTGTTCCTGAGCTTTGCTGCCTTGGACTGTGATTGGCGGGGAAAGTGAATCGCCCCAGCTCTGATGGACCACCGTCTTACTTATCCAGCATCCTCAGCATTGGAAAAGCTCTTGAGAATATCTATTGAATGAACCTGTGCAGCCATGTATTCCATCTATCATCTCTGAAAGCCAAAGGACAAAGATGGTGAAAGCAGGGAACAGAGAACTAGGTATTCGCAAATAACAGAGTAGGATAGGGCTGACACATGTTATTAAACCACTCACAGCAAGTTAAATTCTCTCTTTTTGCCCATGTTACCTCACTCTCCACATCTGGAAAGGAGGAAGTTCAGTGGGCAGGTCTTGGCTGGGTGTCCCCTCGATCTAGAGTCAGGGGAGCTGTCTTCTAACTGACCGTGTGACCTGGGGCAAGCCCCCTCCTATGGAATGAGAAGATTACACTCGATGACCTCCCAAGTCCTTATACTTCTGTCATTCTGTGCATCTAACAACATCATCCTGACATATTCCTTATGGCTGAATGATATTCCGTGTGTGTGTGTGTGTGTACAACTTCTTTACTTTATTATTATTATTATTATCACTTAACCTTTGACTCCAGGGGATTGGAGAAAAGGCTATACCATGGTTTGAGGGCCAGAGGACACCAGGCCTGCATTTACCCACCAGCCCTCAGGTCTGGAGGAGCCAAGGGAAGTGCAGTTTCAAAACGCTCAGTGTCACACATGCCAGACCACAGCTGCACAAAATAGGAAAAATCTTGTTAGGAAATGACCACAGCCCCCTGGAGCTGTGGAAAACATTGCCTCAGACAAAAAGGATGTTTCCAGTGGGGGAAAAAAAAATCAGCAGTATTGTGTCTGCTGCTGCGGTCTGCCCAGGCAGCTCTTAGCGAATCCTGCCTCGTCAGGCCCTTGGCTCTGGAGCAGTTTTCCCCCCACTGGTCCTAATGCTAAATGCAGGCTCTCTCCTCTTCTGGCCCCAGCTGTCCCAGGAACCAGACTTGGAAGTCATTTTCAAATTCATCTTTGGACTGCCTTTTAAATGCTTCCTACATATGCAAAAAATCCAAAATGCTTTCACTGGAATGGTTTTACAGATCATCTCACGATCCTAATTTAATCCCCTGGCTGTACAGAAACACGATGTCCCAGGTAGGCAAGTGCCTTGCTAAAGGTCCCATAGAGAGGGCAAGGGGAATGGTCCTGATGCCCACTTCAGGTTCTTTCCATTTCCACCCTGCCTCTGGCCCCAGGGCCAGTTCTCTGCTACCTTCTCACAGCAGCTGTTTCCAAACCAACCAACCTGCCAACCAGGTAACCAACCTGTAAGTGCTTCCTATGAGCCCAGGATGGTGCACTCTGTAGGAAATTACATTTTTCCCATCCCAAAATGCAACAGTAAACACTCACTTTTTGGTGTACAGCTGGCCCACGTGGTTGAGTCATCCTTTGATCTCTGAAACCAGAACTTAAGAGTTCCACTTATTCCTTGAAAAACACCTAGAAAGGTAGGTGTTGCATATTTTCAGGTGGAATTGATCCCAGCTCTGGGGCAGGGTGGCTTTGGTCTGGGTGATGCTCTGATCATGCAGGAAGCAGCACCAGGCAGAGAGGCGGTCCCAGCCAGCGCAGGTGCAAACCCACACACCCACCCAGGGCAGCCCCCTCTGTCAGCTCAACCACAATCCCTCTTCCTGAGATTCCAGGGCTGGACCAAGTGCAGCCCTTGCCCAGTTAATGAACTTCAGGCTCACTCACTTAAGATGGTAATAAATCCTTTCCTTCTTAGGCCACCACAGATGAGGCTACGATCTTTTTTAATGTAAATATATTAAATATTAAATGCAATCGACAATAGACATTATATACATGTGTATATATAGTTAGGCCATTCAAGATGGCTCATTTCTTGTTCTTTGAATATCCCCCTGCTCGACTAGTCCCTGCTTTACTCACAGGACTATCCAATCCTCCTAATTACTAAAGTTTATTTTATTTATTTGTATATATTTTTTGCCTTTTTAGGGCCGCACATACAACATATGGAAGTTCCAGGCTAGGGGTCAAATTGGAGCTGCAGCCACCACAGCCACAGCAGTGCCAGATCTGATCCGTGTCTGCGAACTACACTATAGCTCACGGCAACACTGGATCCTTAACCCACTGAGCAAGGCCAGGGATCGAACCCGAATCCTCATGGTTCCTAGTCGGATTCGTTAAAACACTGAGCTATGATAGGAACGCCTACATAGGGTTTAATTAGCCCCTGGTAACTGATGAGCCCCCCTGACCTCAATCCCCCCTGTAAGTGGTAGCCTCCTTCTCCCCTGAGTAAGGAAAATTACCGCCGTGCCCTGTCCACCAGCTGCTGCACCCAGTCGGGTGTTGCTCCAGGACCCTTTGTGTAAGATCCCCCATCCAATGAGCTGGTGATGTCACTGCCCTGTCTCCAGGCCCCCTCTTTGGTCTTAAGGCAGGGTGGCTACAAGGCAGCCCTGACAGCATACTTTAAATATTTACAAATGCTTTCACCATAAAATGATTTAAGAAAACACTTTTTTTTTTATTTTTGTTTTTGCCATTTCTTGGGCCGCTCCTGCGGCACATGGAGGTTCCCAGGCTAGGGGTCTAATAGGAGCTGTAGCCACCGGCCTACGCCACAGCCACAGCAACGAAGGATCCGAGCCGCCTCTGGGACCTACGCCACAGCTCACGGCAACGCCTGATCCTTAACCCACTGAGCAAGGCCAGGGATCAAACCCATAACCTCATGGTTCCTAGTCAGATTCCTTAGCCATTGAGCCACGACAGGAACTCCAGAAAACACCTTTTAATTGCTTATTCATAGGTATCTCTTGGCAGTTGATTGCTGTTCATCTTATTGCTGCCCAGAAATAGGACGATCTGTTCTTTTTTAATTGGCTGCTACATCATAGGCAATGGCCCCCTGGGCAGGAATGATTTTAAGAGGAAATGTTTACTGAAATAAAATAGAAAACCAGATGTGATAACACTTACAGATTAGAGATCTATAAAATAAAATTTAAAACATGTTTGTGGTAGAAAATTTGAAAAATAGTTTTTAAGAATCCACAATTCCGTCACCTCATGCCTATGAACCAGCCACATGTCACCACAAGCACTTGAAATGTGAAAATCTGAATTGAGATGTGCTGCAGGTATAGAAAGACACCCTGCTTAGATTTAGTGCCAAGATTTAGTGCAAGATTTGAAGATTTAGCACCAAGAAAAGGAGTATAAAATCTATCATTAATAACTTTAAATATACTTATGTGCTTGAAATGATAACATTTTGGACACAGATTAAATAAAATATACTATTAAAATTCGTTTCACCTGTTTTTGTAATGCAGCTACTGAAAATCTTAAATTGACACACATGTGACTTAACATTACATTTCTGTTGGACAGCTAGGTCTAGAGAAAATGCTGCTAACATTTTGGTGTGTGTGTGTGTCTGTGTGTGTGTGTGTGTGTCTGTGTGTGTGTGTGTGTGTGTGTTGTGTGTTGTGTGTGTTGTGTGTGTAATTGAAGACTCCGGCTCCTGGAGTCTTCAATTACACATCCAGGTGTGATTTTTCAGCCTGACCCTAGGTAAGGCTTCCCTGGCAGCTACACTGGGAAAGCTGCCCTCCCCACCCTGGCTGGGCATTGCAGACTTGGAGAGAGTCACAGCCCAGTCTCAGGTCCCCAGCCAGTCATGCCCTTGGCATATTTACACCTCCAGCCCCCGTGTCTTATTCATTCCCAGGTCTCTTTATCTGAGGCCTTGGGCAGAGGTCTTCCAGGAGCCTCTGCTGAGACCTCCGTGTGGTGGGAGGAGGGAGGACCTAGACACTTCTCCCCACTGTGACTCAGTACCCAGCACTTTTTCACTCTCCATCCTCTCCCTATCCCTACTCCAGCATCCATAAAGCTGCCTCTTATTCAGAACTCCCTCAGTTCTGAGATCACCCCACATCTGCACTGATCCACTTGGCCCTCCATCGAGGTGTCGCTTCACAGGGAAAATGAAACGGGAGGTGCCTTCTTGAGTTTAGCCTCATGCTCATTATGCTATCACAGCAAGTGATTAAAGGATCCGCCATGACTTTAGTTTTGACTCATTGTTGCTTCAATCAGCTATTCTGACACCTGACTGCTCAGCTTACTCTTCCAGCTCAGCTGAGCTCCTGACAGCCCTTATTTTTTCAAAAATGGAGATCTTACTGAAATACAATTTTCTATCTGTATCAGTCAGGGTCCCAACAGGAGTCAAAGAGCACTGTCACATGAGGGTCATTCAAGGAGGTTTTATTTATAAAGGGGCTAACTAATAACAAAGATAAGGTTGGAGTATGGGACAACCACAAAGGACAGTTTAGAAACCCAGAGCTGGCAGAGCAGAGCTGCTACTACCCCTAAGTCTGACAGTACACGGGGAGAAAGAGGTCCCCAGAACCAGGAAAGAGAGGGCTGTGCAGAGTTGCATTGAAAGGTAGGAAAGTGCCAGACTAAGGCCATGGCACAGGACAGAACCAGGGGAATAAACACCTGACATCCCTCTCCTCCCTCCCTCTAATTGCTGAGGTTCTCATTGGCTGAATCCAAGCAGAAGCCAGAGGACATGGAATCCCTGTGGCTGTGGTCATCTCTCAGTGCAGAGAGCAGAGTAGAGAACTGGGGAGGATTTATCTAGAGAGGCAAATCTCTTATCTGGTACTTTCCTCATGTGGCATTGCCCTAAGTCTTATTGAGCCTGTTAACCTGATTTCCTTCCCAGGGTAACCAGTGTCTAGTTCTAGCCTCTACACTGACTGACTGGACACAATTTATAGGATAATCCACCCCAATACTTCAGTCCCACTTGGGTTTCTAGCCTATGGTAGATTCAGAGGGTATTGTTTGATGCTGTGTGTGTGCGCCCGCGCACACGTGTATGCATGCGCACACCCACACACACCATGCACCTATAAACATGCATGTATTACAATCTCAATCCCTCTCAGAATATGCTTCCTTCCATATTAGCCCTGGGTAGGAGCCCCCAGGGCCAACAGGCCTATTGGCTTTGCAGAGGTGACCCATCTTTGGTGGGCCAGTTCCTTTGAATCCTGCCCTGGGTCCTACCCACCCCAACCTCTTCTTTCTTTACCTCGTCTCCCACTGATCATCCACCCACGCCATTCTAGATGAGTCCTTGGTGGATTAATCACAAGTGACTGCTTCCCTCGTAGACACCTGTAATCCACTAAGACGGAGGTTAGGGAAGGGTGCTCTTCCCAGGCTAAGATGTTCAGAATGAAGTGAAGCCCCTGGGACAGCAAGCAGACCTCCCCACTCTCTGATCTTCAATTATCTAGTCCAAATTTTCTGGGAAATTGGATGAAGAGACTAGCCAGGCTAAACAATCCTGGAGCTGAGGGCCTGGAAAGGTGGCAGGAAGAGGGTTGCGCGTGAGAAGACAGAGTTGAGCTTCTGTCTACAAAGCCAAGTGATGCTGAGTTGAGGCTGAGACATGCCAGATGCCAGGCAAGGGGTTCCAGGGTCAGCTGGGGGAGCTGTGCTCAGGCACAAGTAAGCTTATTTGAAAAGTAAGTAGGAGCCCAGGAGAAGACTATAGAAAACATGGCGAGACGGTAAGGCCACAGTGGAGATATGACAAGCAGAAGGGAATCGTTTTACAAAACAGGAAAAAAAAAATCTGTTGCAAGGATCATCAGACCTCCAGAGAAAGAAAAGACAATTTAAATTTGTGAGGAGAAGGCAATTTAAATGTAAACCAATGAGGGTACCAACTGAAAGAGAATTCCTTCTGTGCTTATCAAGGCCCTGAAAATGTAGAAGGACCCACACCCACCCGGGGCCAGCCCAAGGGGCAGAGACACCTTTCTGGCTGGGAGGAGGCAAGCGAGCAGCAATAATGTCCACCCAGTACTGTCTCTGGTACAAAGAGGGCACCTGACACATTGATGCCAGCCTGGTCATCCGTGTCTGCCCAGTCCCGTGATGTCCATATCAGCTGCAGCTTTATATGCCTCCATTCACCCCCCTCCTTCATTCACTGGTCCAACAAATGTTTAACAGAGCCCCTTGCTCTGTGCTGGGTGCAGCGCTAGGGACTTAGAGACATAAAAGAAGAACAAGTCAGGGGCGCCACCGCCAGGCAGCCAATAGTGTAGTGGAGGAGAAAACCAACACTCCAGAGCTTCCAACGCAATAAGGGGCTGTGACAGGGAGAAGCGAGGAAGACCTCACTGAGAAGTGGAGGGCTGAAGGAAAGATGCGGATAAGGAGAGGAGGAGGAGTATGAGAAAGAGTTTACTAGGCAGGTGCTCAGCAAGTATTTCTTGATCCCCTCCCAATAAATGTGGAACACACACACCACAGGGATGTACTAGTCTGTCTTGTGAATTCTGTCACAGTTTTTCTCCTGTATTTACCCAGTAAGGTAGAATCTACGTGTCAAGGTTTTCCAAGGGCAAGGATGAGGGACGCTGAGATTGCTTTGTGTTCCCAAGTCCTCCAGGGGCTGGCCTTTTGGTCAGCTGCTGATGAGTAACCAGATCTGAGGAATCACAAAGCATGGAAGGCTGTGGAAAGATCCCTGGGTGGGGATTCCAAGTTTCCAGGTCAGAGGGACTGAGAATCTGCCAACGGCACCTCGGGGCCTTTAAGACTTTCCTGGATGAGAACCTGAGAGGCTGTCTCCCTTGTCTCGCCTCACCCTCCCGTGTACACTCAGCTCCGTCTCCTGCACCTGGGAAGCCTGCTCCCTAAATTTTGAATGGGGCTCAGCGCACCTGCCATTCCCCGCCCCTCCATCCTGTCGTGGCTCACTCCCCAGATTTCTGGCCATATCTTCTATGGCAGACCTAGCAGGGCTCCAGTTTCCACTTCTGTTAAGCGCAGGGGCATCTTGACACAGCAGAAACAATAGCGTCTAAAAAGCACTCACTTCTTCTAGCTTCCCCTACTATTCTCTTCCCCACAGGACTGGACTCTCTGGCCTTCCCACTGTCAACCACTACTGGCCCTTTGAGACCTGCCATTCTGGAACCCACTCTCCCAGCCACAGGCTTAAGTTAACAGTAACCTCTAGCAGAAAGAATGTAAAATTACAACATGTACACAGATCTTGTCTCAATGAGAGTGAGCAGAAATGACATCCAATCTCTAATCTCCAAGCAACCCAAGCCGAGTTTGTACCCGACATGGCCTGATGGCCCGAGAGCTGCAGCCCTATCGAGGACTTGAAAGGGGCCAAAGCAATGGCAAGAATGTGAGAGGTCTGATTAATCCACCAAGGACTCTTCTACATATCACTGAACAACTGGGTGTTTATTTTTCTTTTTAGGACCGAATCTGCAGCAATATGGAAGTTCCCAAGCTAGGGGTCAAATAGGAGCTGCAGCTGCTGGCCTACACCACAGCCACGGCCACACTGGATCTGAGCCACATCTGTGACCTATAAGCAGCTTGTGGCAACAATGGATCCTTAACCCACTAAGCGAGGCCAGGGATCAAATCCGAGTCCTTGTGGATACTTTGGGTTCTTAACCCACTGAGCCACAAAGAGAATGCCTCAAACAGCTGTTATGGCTTGTTTTCCTCTGAGTTCCCTGGACAGTTCCTGTTTTCCACATGCAAGACACTCAGTACTCCCTTGTTGGATAAATAAATGAACATGTGAATACTTGGATGGAATTGTCTGAGGTTTTGATTATTCTGATGAGATATTTTGGGGGTCCTAAAGACCCAGGTATTGAATATTTCAATACATATGAAAACATCTGGAGCTCACATATTTCCTCGTTATTTGCACTCTAGGAAACTATGCACTACTAGGCAGAAGCAAGAAAAATCTCTGGTGCTTGGTGATCATCTAGAGGGAAAGAAGAAACTGTGGTGTGTGTGTGTGTGTTTAGTGTAGTGTGTAGTTGAGGACAGGGGAGAATAGAAATCATTCAAAAATGGAAAAACTCTAGGTCTAAATATTTTTCTTTTTGAGGACTCCCCTGATCAGCTCTCTTGAAGAGGACTCCATCCTTTGCTGTTCACATTAGCCATCAATCGGCCTTCAGGGGTCGGCTCTGAGGTTGTAGTTGGTGTCCAACCACAAGAGATTGGTGTCCACTTTCCCAGCTCTGGGGCCTCCCCTGTAGACATCAGAGGCTTGCACAGGAATGAGGACAGCATCTAACTCCATGGCTCTCTCACCGCACAGAAGACCATCTTTTTTTATTTATTTACTTTTTTTTTTTTTTGCTTTTTAGGGCCATACCCATGGCATATGGAGGTTCCCAGGCTAGGGGTCTAATCAGAGCTGTAGCTGCCAGCCTACGCCACAGCCTCAGCAATGCCGCATCCGAGCCACATCTGCAACCTACACTACAGCTCATGGCAACACCGGATCCTTAGCCCACTGAGTGAGACCAGGGATCGAACCTGCGTCCTCGTGGATGCTAGTCAGATTCATTAACCGCCGAGCCACGATGGGAACTCCCACAGAAGACCATCTCCACTGTCCACAGAACACTTAGGAGGATGATGTGTTGGGTAAGTCTACAACTAGGGCTAGACGCACTGCAGAAAAGGTGGAAGCCCTTTCCGTGTCCTTTGGCTCAGAACTGGCCAATGGAGTAGTGGATTCCACTTCTATCCAAAGGGGTGCTGGAAAGGGAGGTAGGCAGCTAGGGCCATATAGCAAAGGTTAGAGGGGAAGAAATTGTTCTCCGTGACTACAGTGGAATCACATTGGGTCTGGGGAGCAGCTCAGGTGCAGTGAATGCCAGGCAAACCTGCCAGGTCCATGGAGACAGGGCCTCTGCCTCTCAGCTGATGCACAAGCAGGGGAAGCCAGGGCTGCCATAGGAAACAGGAAACGAGATGCTCCTGGGGTGCAGCCACCAGTGTGGTTGGGGCAGGTGGTGGGGGTGCTCATAGTCATGCTGACTGGGAGAGGAGGGCTCAGGGAGCAAGCAGGGTGGCCGTGGCTAACAGGCTTGGAACTGGTCATTTATTTTTCCTCCTTTTTTAGGGCTGCACCCACGGCATATGGAAGTTCCCAGGCCAGGGGTCCAATCAGAACTGTTGCTGCTGGCCTACGCCATAGCAACACGGGATCTGAGCCACATCTGCGACCTATGCCACAGCTCACGGCAATGCTGGATCCTTAGCCCACTGATTGGGGCCAAGGATCGAACCCATGTCCTCATGGATACTAGTCGGATTTGTTTCCACTGTGCCACAAGGGGAACTCTGAACTGACCACATTTGAAAAGTCTCTTCCTTCCCCCAAATCACAAACTTCCCCTAAACACTGACAGGAAGCTTTTTATATTTCCTAGCAAAAGACGGCATCGCTCACTGACCAGATTTGAAGACAAACAGATTGTAAACTTTGTCTTCGTGTGGTATTAGGGTGGGAGGAAAGAGAGACATTCATAGGAACACACACAGAGGACACAGCTATGATGAATTAGTCTCAAGTCTTTGACCACACACATGAAATTAATTGGAAATCAGCAGTCAGCCCTAATGTCTGTTCATACCCAAGTGAAAAAAAAATCAGACTGTTAAGTTTCTCTTATTCTGACATTTTAAATAGCAGGATATAAAAATCCCACAATGAGAGACAGCAAATGCTTTGTTTCTTTTATCTGGGGGATGGGGAGTGGAGATAAAAATATATCTCCTCCTCTTGTCAGTTAATAGATTTTAGTGGAATTGCTAGACTGGAGAGTATCTTATTACAGGGACAGAAACAGACTGGGTTTCCAGTTTGTTACTAGCTGCGGGATCAACCTCATGGTTTGGCTGATGATTTTGGTTTTTTTTCCCCTTTCTTTCTTTTTCCTTTCTCCTTTAATGAAAATGAAAGTCCTTTGTGCACAATCTCTAAACTTTCAGAATAATCTAATTGTTCTTAAGTCATGTTTCCTGTGGGGACACATGAAGAGCCCTTCTAAACCCATAATCCCAGGCTACAAAAAAAAAAAAAAAATTGAGGGCGAGTGATCAAAGGTGAACTGCCCATTTACAACCTCTCTTTCAAGGCCCCTTCCCATCTTCCTGACAGTTTTATAGAAGTCTTTCTCTTTTGCTGCAACCCAGATCAAAGATTTGGATGTGAGGGTCTCCCCACCCCCCACCTAGCACGGAAGGAAGGGATTACCCCAGGAATTAAAAACTTCAGTGGAGTGGGCTTACCCACCTCCCTGGGGGGTGGGGTGAGACCTGGAGCCTTTTCTTGCCGCTAAGAGCAGAGCCAAACAAAAGCAAGATTAAACTCGGGGTGTCCTTTCTCTGTTCTTGCAGAATAAACTTAGTCCATCTTCCAGTCTTCAGAGAGAGATTTTCTGATCTTTTGTGCATAGCTTTAGTTAACATCTACAGGTTGCTAGAATCGTGTTCATTTATTGGTCAGTGACCTTCCTTCCCTCCCACCCATGGTAAACCCATGCAACAGTCCCCACCAGGGTACTGGAAGCTTCCCCGACACCATGTGTCTGGGCAGCAGCGAGCAGAGAGAGGTGGGAAGAAGATGCAGGGTGTGTTTCGTTGACTTCGTCCACAGCTTCACCCATTTGGTGATTTGCTTTCAATACCACCCTCTGCCGGCTCCTGGACACACCCAGATCTACTTTAGATCTTAGTGCTCAAGGTAAATTCTCTGAGAATGCTTCTTTGAGGGCTGGACAGGCCTCTGTTCCTGGAGACTCAGTGCCTCATCCTATAAAGAGACATCAAGAGTGGGAACAGGAGCGCCATGAAGCTCCTCTTCCTCTGGGAGCCACTGGGCCCCCATCCCCGCTCCTCTTCACCCTGACCCCACACAGCAGGCTTGATTAGGCCAGACCCTCAGGGCAGGGGTGCTGACAGGAGGCTGAACACACATGTTCCCAAAACTATGGAATCTCTTTGTTTAAAGGCACTTGAGAAATCATCTAAGACTCCTCCCACCCCACCACCCTCCCCAGGATATAGAGGAATCCTACAGAGAAGGAGGACAAGCCTGCCCTGAGTCACCCAAAAGCCAGATCCTGAAGCCAGATCTCCTGACTCAGGCCTCTGCTACCTTAGAGCTTAACACAGGATGCTCCCAAAGACGTGAAACTCCTAACTGGGCCCTGGGGACTGCTAGTTTGCCTGGCTGTTTAGGGCTTAATGACAAGGTCGGGGGTCGGGTGGGGCGGAGAATCTGTAACCCAAGCATACTCTCCAAAATTGCCACTTCTAGAGAGACATGCAACCTCCAGAATCCTCTGCATTCTGGCCTGGTCAGTCTCACCACCCTCGGTTCCCTATTCCCCCAAACTGCCTCTGCTCCAGCAATCCCTCTATTCACTGTTCCTGTCTTCCTTCCTTGGCATGGTCCCCTTTGCTCTGCCTGCAAGGCATTGTGCCCTCATCTTCACTTAAGCAATTCCTATCCATTTCAAGTTCCAGCCCCTCTCCCTCCTAGAGTACTACTCATTCTCTGCTCTAGATGCTTGCCACTCAAAGTGTGGCCACAAACCTGCAGTATCAGCCCCACCCAGAACTACATAATGACAGCCCGCATTTTCACGAGATACTGGTATGCACAATCAGGCATTGAGATGCACTGTTCTTAACTATTGGTGCTCCAAGTGCAGTTCCGGGGCTTGGACCAGCAGCAAATTCTTGAGCCCCACCCCAGGCCTACTGAATCAGAAACTTGGGGGTGGTACCCATCATCTGTGCTTTAACAAGCCCTGCACATGATTTTGATGCATGCTCAAGTTCAAGAAAGCAGAGACAATCCTTATCTTACCCAGGGCTTCATGGGCACACGACCATAGTTTAAGGCTCCTTATCACTATCTTGAAATTCCTGACCTTCTCTTTGAACGTGTGCCTTGCAACTGAAGTCTGATAAGACACTGGAGCCCACATGTGAACAGAGCAGACGTCTACCACCATTCCTTGCCCCTCCATTGGTAGACAGCAATCACGAGGTTCATGAGGGTGGAACACCAGTGGATCCATAAGGTGTGGAGTTCAGCCAGACTCAAGGAGTGTACGAGATAAGTGTGTTACATCTATGACCGAGTCAGTGGGGTGATGACAGATCTGAGAAGCCATGTTCTCCTTTAGAACCAGAACCTGCTTTTATACACCAAAGAAGGCAATTTAAGAAATATAAATGACCAAGGAACCCTATCATGTCCTTTCTTACCCATTACTTCCCTGTAGCTAATCACTGACGCCAAATATTGTGACACAGAAGGAAAGAAAGGATAACACATAGTTTCTTTTCCTTTCCATCCTTTCTTTCTCATCAATGGGCTGAAGGGGAGGAGTATTGGTAAAATGTGGGAGTGTCAAATGGTTAAATAAAAACAACTGAGGTCTGTGTTTTTGCAACATTTCCTCTGTTCTGGTGAGAATGGAATAAATATACATGGACCAAAAAAAAAAAAAAAAAAACAAAAAAAAACCGCATGTACAAACTACAAAAAGTGAACTATATCATTTTGGTGGTTCCAAATTCTAGTTAAATGCTCTTATATTGCTTTTAAGTGAGCATTATACAATATAAAGATGAAAGGTAAAATTCATGTTAATAATTTAATTTTTAAAAAAACTAGAACACATAAACTAGCAAATAAAAAAAACACCATGAGGGAAGTTCCCTTCGTGGCTCAGCGGAAACGAATCCAACTAGTATCCATGAGGATGTGGGTTCAATCCCAGGCCTCACTCAGTGGGTTGAGGATCTGGTGTTGTCGTGAGCTGTGGTGTAGGTCACAGACGTGGCTCATATCTGGCGTTACTGTGGCTGTGGTGTAGGCCAGCAGCTGTAGCTCAAGTTTGACCCCAAGCCCAGGAAACTCCATATGTTGCAGGTGTGGCCCTAAAAAAAAAAAAAAGAAAAGAAAACAAAACAATGACAACAAATAAAACACCATGACAAGAGAGGCTACACAAGAAAGGAAGAAGTTTTATATTTTAGTACCTTTAACAGCACATTTTTCCTGCTTTTTGAACAAGGGCCTCCACATCCTAATTTTGCACTGGGGCCAGTAAATTTTGCAGCCATCTCTGTTTTGCCCAGTATTCAGAGAGGGACATTTCTGAGGATGACATGGAACACCATTAATACCCCACCCCCTCCCTCCACAGGTACAACTGGCCTATCCTAAGCAGCCTAGAACAGATGGTCATCTGAAATTTGAAAGTCTGTCATGGTGAAAAAGAAAAGCAAAATAGCAGTAAAGCCATTCCACTTGCTTTCTGTCAATTGCAGGAAATTTTACAGAGTTGTATTGGCTACGAAGGTTTTCTAAATGTGCACTGTGTTAACTGTAGGCCACCTCTAGATGTTTTAACAGACCTTGAGATGGGCTTAAAATGGATAGTGCCTGCCCTTTCCCTGATCTTCTGCACATAATCAGAAGAATTTTATTGGTTATGTATCTGTTGCTTCCCCAGCCCTAACAAAACTTCAACTTTTTGTGTGCTTTTGCTTTCCTCTGTTACTCTGAAAAGTTCGTGACATCCTTCTATACACGTCCTTGATCTTGTGCCCCTCCTCCCATCTTTGCGCATGTGCCCTCTTAAAATCAGAGCTCCTCAGCAGAAATGCTGGTTTTCTCTAGATGTCTTCTCTTTTCTTTCTCATCAGGATCATTCACAAGTTTAGATTCTGAATGTTATTTTTAGAACCATCCCTTTTCTAGTCATACTCCTTTTCAGAGGTTCTCACCATGAGATCATTTGTTTTGAACTTTTTGAAGTTTGCTATCTTCAAGTCTATAAGCCTGAAGATATACATCTGACTTGTCCTGCTTGAATGGGATGGACACTCTGCAAAACTCTCATGAGTTTTCTTACCACTAATTGTTCTTTGCTGGCAGAATCAAGTCTGGGCCGTCAGTTCCTCTTGCTGTCACCTGTTCCTTTCAAGAGATGAAATGTTCAATAAAGTTACTAGAATTAACTAAATACTCTGCTTTTCAAAAAAGCAGAGGACTTACAGACTTCTACATAATTTCTATTTAATAAAGTCAACATTTGTCATTGAGTTTTGTCTCTGTGCTAGTTTTCCAAAAATGTCTGCAACAACATTACCCTTCCAATTTAATCTTCTTACTATGTGACTTTGACATTGCTCCCTTCAATTGGTGGGATCTGTAGTCTCCCCTCTTAAATATAGCAGGCTTCTTGCTGTGGTAGAAGGGATGCTATGTGACCTCCAAGTCTGGATCATAACATGTGATACAGCTTCTACCTGGTTTTCTCTAGGGATGTTTGTTCCTGGAACCCAATAGCCATGATGTGAGGAAGCTCAAGTAGGTCAGGTAGAAAAACCACGTGGAGAAGTCACATGTAGGTATTTTTGAAGACACCCCAGGTGAGGTCCCAGCCAATAACCAGAAACTATGGCCAGACTTCTGGGTGGAGAAGGCTCACAAATCAGATGAAAAGTCTCCAGTGACCCCCCCCTGCCCCAGACTTCACATCTTCCCAACTGAGACGGTGGCACAAAGATAAGTCATCTCTGCTTTGTCCTATCTGAATTCCTGACCTATAGAAATTCTGAGAGAGAATACATGATGGCTTTTTAAGCCACTGAGTCTTGGAGGATGATCTGTAATGCAGCAGTGGAGAATGTATGCAGTATTTAAAATGCATTAATTAAGAAAGAAAAATTAAGGCTAATTAAGAATGCATCATCCATACCCTTCTGACTTATTGATCCTTGGTTTACTGCCATTCCAAAAAGCTATCCCTGATATTAAAACAAAAACAAAAACAAAAACAAAACAAAACAAAACCAACCAAATAGCCCAATCAAAAACTCATCAGAAGATCTAAACAGACATTTCTCTAAAAAAGACAGATGGCCAAAAAGCACATGAAAAGATGTTCAACATCACTAATTATTAAAGAAATGCAAATCAAAACTACAATGAGGTATCACCTTGCACAAGTCAGAATGGCCATATCATCAAAATGTCTACAAACAATAAATGCTGGAGAGGGTGTGGCGAAAAGGGAACTCTGTTACACTGTTGGTGGGAATGTAAACTGGTACAAGCACTATGGAGAACATTATGGAAGTTCCTTAAAAAACTAAATATAGAACTACCATAGGACCCAGCAATCCCACTCCTGGTCATATATCCAGAAATAAACCATAATTCAAAAAGATACATGCACCCCAATGTTCATTACAGCACTATTTACAATAGCCAAGAAAAGGAAGTAACCTAAATGTCCATCGATAGAGGAATGGATAAAGAAGATGTGGTACACATATTCAATGAAATATTACTTAGCCATAAAAAGGAATAAAATAACGCCATTTGCAGCAACATGGATGGAAATAGAAATTATCATACTAAGTGAAGTCAGACAAAGGCAAATATATGATACCACTTACATGTGGAAGCTAATAAAAAAGATACAAAAGAACTTATTTATAAAAACAGAAACAAACTCATAGATTTCAAAATCAAACTTAAGGTTACCAAAGTGGAAACCACAGTGAGGGGGATAAATTAGGAGGATGGGATTAGCATATACACAGATTACTAACAAGGACCTACTGCATAGCATGGGGAAATCTACTCAATATTCTGTCATTTGGGGGAAAAAGAATGGATATATATATAACTGATTCACTTTGCTGTGTACCTGAAACTAACACAACATCGTGAGTCAACTGTACTCCATTAACAAACAAACAAAAACCTGAAAAGCTATCCCTGTAATTTAAGTCCAGTTCCACCCAGTGGAAGTGAAGCCATGATTGTACTAATCCCCAGTCATTGGTCATAGATTGTACTCCCTTTTCTAAGTCATACTTTTGTATGACACTTAATCATGGTTAAATCAGTTAGATCATTCCTGCTTAGTATACCGTGTGGATTTAAGAGCAAAATTAAAACATTTCTCACATAATTTTCTAACTGATTAACACACAATTCTACTTAATTTCAGACCCCTGCTGGAACATGTTCCCTCTTACTTTAACTTAGTGAGTCAGAGATCATTTGGTTGCAATGAACAGAACCCAGGCAAACTGGCTTAAGCAAAAAAGAAAAATGATTAGAAATAGATAGATCTGGTGGAACCCAAAGGCAGGAAGTGAGGCCAGGCTTCATGAGAGCTGATGCCAGAAATGGCAAAACTGACAAAAGCCAGGTGGGTTTGTCTCTCCAAAACTCTGTCTTTAAGAGCTCTATTGTCTCTTTTATCTGATTCTTTAGGGCATATGCCTCATCTCTCTCCCTCTCCCTCTACCTCTCTCTCTCTCCCTCCAGAGAATAGTTCAGCATGCGGTTAAGGACAATCTCTGAAGTCAAAATGCCTAGATTCAAACACAAATTCCACCATTTAGTTGCTCATGACCTTGGGCAAGTTCCTTAAGTTTCTGTCCTTCAGCTTCCTCATTTATAAAGTGGGGATGAAGATAATCCTCATGGGATTGCTGTGAGATTACATGAATCGATATATAAAAAGTTCTTTGCACAGGGTCCTGCACTTTGCAAGTGTCTGCTTTCATTATTATCTTCCCTGCTCACTTAGCTACATCTGAACAGGGGTGTCCCAATCCCAGCTTCATATCAAATTTATAGCTCAACCATTTGGCAGAAATCTGCTAAGTGTCTGAGACCCAGTTCCATGTTCCCAGAAGGGAGCATCTGAGTCCTGCAGGGATCACATATCTGTCCGTGGTCCAGTCAGCTGTGGTAGGAGGTAAGGGAGTGGGTGATGAGGGGTCCTAGCAGGCTTAGGTGGGGAAGATTTTCTGAGAAAGGAATATGGGTTGGTTCTCAGAAGAGGACTTGTCTGCCAGTGGCCCCCTGAATGTAACCACAACCATTTCCAACATGGCAGCTCCAGCACGCTGAGCCTCAGGTCCAGCTCCCTGCTCAGCAGAAGCTGTTCCTATTATTGACCGACCCAAATGGCATGAAGAAGGTGGCTTACTCCAACCAACACACACTCCCCTCTCTCCCACATAACCAGCTCTCCTCCTTCTGCTTGGCATTGAGGACTCTAGTCCTCGGAGATGACAAAATACAAAGGTCTCTTCCTTCTAGAAGATGGCTTTTCCAAATCCTCAGCTGGATTTCCCCCTCTGAAGTCATAGCGCATTTTCCACCTCTCAGAGAGAACAAAAGGGAAGACGACTCAGGTCTCTCTCGTCTAGTATAGTGAGTTGAAGCTATTAAGCATGTCGTGGTGATTTGCTTGTTGAGGCTCTCACTGGTAATGGAAACATTGAGAAATCATACTTAAAAGTATTGATCTCACCATAGAGAAAAAGAAAATTAAACAAAATGTTAAGCAGAAAGCTAATTAGTTTATCAAAAGGATAATAAGGTTTAAGGAATATGGTTCAAGTCTCCTTTCATTTCTATATATCATTCTAACTCCATTAGATTTGATCATTTGGGGTAAGATGCTCTGAAATGGCATATCTCAAAATTGTAACCTAATCTTCAGAAATACTTGAATGTCATGGATGAATCAATAATGCTTTAAATTATGGAGCAGGGCGATTAGTGGTCTTCCCTGGGAGAGGAGATGGCTGCACCTGCCCACTGAGTGCCGGGCCAGCCTCCAAACTGGCATGAGCTGACCTTTTCCCCAGGCTGGCCTTTTATTGAGGATTCTTCCTGCAATGTCTTAGAAACCTTACAATGGCTGATATTCTTATTGTTTTCTGGTGTTACCATCAGACTTTCTTTCTTAGTGTCTGAGCATTGTGCATTCTTAAGAGGATCCTTTCAGAGAATACAAGAGGTTATTAGGGGGAAATGACCCATGATGAATCATTAGCCCTGTGAAATGACCAACTTGAAAGGAGGTAAAATGTTCCCATCAACTATAAATGAGAATATTGTTTACAATATATGGTCCATATTCCCCAGATCCAATGTCCCCATTTCCTCTCCTCGGAGTCATCTTCTAATGAATGGCTTGCTGTCCCCATTTTTTTCCTCATGGAAATTGCTCTCTGTGCAAAGTTGTCAGAATTATTTACAGTTTGAGCCAAAGAAGCAACCTCTTTCACTCCATCCACTTCTACGAGAAGTAGACAGAACTATCTTAATCCAATCTAATAAAGCTTAGAAGAAAACAAGATGTGTGGCCCGTTATTAAATTATGGCTATACTGAATAAACTGCAGATGTCAGAAATAATATCTATAAATGCTACAGGGCATGTGAAGACAATGAACACAACTTACTCCACTAATAATTATAGGGTCATTCATGTTCAATACAGATGCCCAGAAGAAGGATTATACTTTTTGGTGAACTCCCTTGATCCGCTCCTCCAAAGACGCCACCCCAGTTCTCTTTAGCCCATCACTCTAATTTAGTATTTTGTGTAGCACTTGCTGCTCTGATATTTTTATGATTCTTGTTCATAGTTTTTACATATTTATTGCTCACATTCTCTACGAAGGCAGTGAGAGCAGAGCCCTTTCCTGTGTCTCTCTCACCACTGTATTCCCAATGCCTAGAATGAAATCTAGTTTATAGAGGCACCCGGTAAATATTTGTTGCATTAATGTGCCCCCAAGTCCCCAGGGTCTCCCAGCCTCACTATTAGCTCCTAAAGAATATATCACTTCTCTTCCTGGCTCCTCCTTAGCGTGGAACCATGTTGGCTCCCCATAATCCATGATACTTGTAGCTGTAGCTATTGCTACAGCAATATGAGGGTGGCTAAGGGACCAGCTTGCTGGGGAAAAGGAAAGGTAACCTCTACAGTCATTCTATGGGCTAGTTCCATTTTTAAAAGGCATTTCCCCCTCATTGGGAAAACTCTGAAAGAGTCAAGTTTTGCTATAAACTTAGTTTCCCATTAGAAACCAGCCAGGCACATAGAGTGCAAAACCATGCAGCAGCCCAGGAGGTGCACTGAACCCCAGAAAGCACCCAGAAACCAGGCCTAGTGTGTTCTGAGCCCCTGGAACTGTAATTCCTATAGCAGAAAGTACAAACTGCAACCAGATCTTTCTCAAGACTGGAGTCCTGAATCTAGTCTTGAGATCTTAGTCATCTGTGACTTTAATGCCTTCTCCACTTGCATCACATCCAAAGCACACTGAGTCCTCCGCAAACCCTTCTTGCTTGGGCTGTGGCACCACACCTCCCAGGCACTTACACTTCCTGCTGTGAGTCAGTTACTTATTTATGTTTATCACCGTTCCTTGTAGCCAGAGACCATGTCTGGTCATTTGTCTCTGCCTCCCCCTCCCCCAGCATGATGACTTTCATGTAGTAGGAATTAAAAATATATATTACCTGCCCAACCCTTATGTCTTCCTAAGCAACAACGATAATCTAGAGAAAAACTGGGGCTCATATATAAATATAACATGTAATGGAGATATTTAGGGGGTGGTAAAACAGTGCATTTTTTTCTTTCTTTCTTTCTTTCTTTATTTTTTTTGAGCCACACCTGAGGCATATGGAAGTTCCCAGGCTAGGGGTTGAATTGCAGCTGCAGCTACTGGCTATTCCACAGCCACAGCCATGCCAGATCTGAGCCGTGTCTGCATTCCACACCACAGCCACAGCAATGCCAGATCTGATCATGTCTGCAATCCATACCACGGCTCATGGCAACGCCCAATGATCAAGGCCAGGGATCGAACTCGTGTCCTCATGGATACTAACTGGGTTTGTTAACCCTGAGCCATGATGGGAACTGCCAAACACTGAATTTGTATCCTTAGTTCCTGGTTGTCTGGCAGCTCCCATAGCAAAGGCCAAGACTGGGGGCCTCACCTCTTAACTCCTGTTTTCCTCATGATGGCCAGGCTGTGAGGGTGCTGCCATATGGAGGACAGAATACAATGTGAAGAGGTGGGAATCCTCCTCCTCCTGCTCCCATGGGCACTGGGAGAAGGAAAAGAGATAAAAGTTGGGGAAGGAAATAATCAGGTCAGAAATTTATAGTTTATCCCACCGCCTGAGTTGGAAATCCAGGTGGGTGGAGATGCTAGATGACTCCAGGAGAAAGCTAAAGGTGAAGATTTTTTTATGAGCCCTCCAATCCACAAGGTCCCCCTGTGAGGGAACCAGCTTGCAGGGCCCCATTACTACCAAGAGGAGGCCACATTATGAGTTAAAAAATGATCAGTTCAAAAAATGGCCTGCATTGGTCCTTTCAGGTCTTACCCCAGGCTCATGTGCTGTAGAAGGGCCTCTAAGACCCCATAAACCCTCTGAGAAATAGAGACAGTAGCTGAGGTACAAGTGAGTGGGCCTGTCAGGGGGCATCGTGGTGAGGAACAGAGTGAGCCCACATCAGAGGCCTTACGTTGGATGGGGAAAGTGGCTGAGACTCAAGGGTGTGGGCCAGGAGGGTACCCCGGGACCCTGACTGAACCACAAGTTCCCCTGTGGAAACCAGAAACTGGTCAGACAACAGGAGCTGGCAACAGGAGCCCACGGGACCCGGAGGCCAGCATGACAAGCACGAGCTCCAAGGCCACTGCTGCCATCTTGGGTAGGACGGGGGAGGGGAAAGACATCAGACATTCTAAGCATTCACCCCCAAGAACCTCTCAAAGCTGGAATAGACTGAGCTGCTACTGATTGGCAAGTTACCATTATCGCTACTCCTGTTATACAAGAGGGACAGGATTCATGAGAAAGATTAGATCAAGTATAGGAAAAACAAAACAAAAAACCACACTTGCTCCTTATGCCTGAATAGTTGTATATAGACTTGCGGCTGTACTACAAATGTTTATCGAGTATTTGCTCTCTCTTTATCTGAAGCTTCATAAAAAGTGTGGTCTAGTATAAAAGTATGATTACCAGTGACACCAAAATTTTGAGTGTCTTTCGGGTTCTTTTAAAAATTAATATCTAGTGAATGGATGTGGTTCCAAGAGAACACCAAGTTGGAAAGAGCACTTCGGTCGGTATCATATTAAGAACAAACAACGTCTTCCTGCCTGGCCTGCACAAAGCCGCAGCAGGGACCCCAGGTATACTAAGATGAGTCCCCTTAGGGCTGTCTTCCAGCCTCTGACTCTCCCCTGTGAATTGCAGCAAAATTCAGAGAAAAGGAAGACAGGGGAAAACTCCGACAGAAGGGCAAGTAGATAAACATGCCGATTTATCACTGCACAATCCTCTGCCTTTTTTATCCTATTGATTTTCCTGCTCTGCTGTGTATGCCACTGTGTCTAGGGGAATGAGTGTGCTTGTGAGAAACCTTGCAGTTGAGCAGGGATAGCTTAGGTAAATTAGACCTTCAGTCAACCTCTCCCCAACCCCAACCTGTCCTCTGGTCCCTATTCTTCAGGAGAAAGAACCACATGTGGTAGAAGCGGGGTGGGACCTGTCTGCCAGTCTCCATCCATCACCATCTGTGTGTCCCCGCTGACCTGAGCTCTGGGAGGCCAGGTCTCTGCAGTGTATCCATCTCTGCAGCCTTGAACCATTTTCCCCAGGTCAGATGAATGAGTGATGCTTGCAAGAAAGCATAAAGGAGTCTGGAGTAGAGGTGGTAGCCCAACTCTTAGAAGACAGTAAATCCCCTTGGGCTTGATGTGACCGGGGAAACGTCAAGAAGCATTTCAGTCTGCTGTGGGGGAGGTTTGTTGGTCCTTGTCTTCTCCTCACTTAAGAAACAGGTCTGGGGAAGCCATGGAGGTTATTGGGGTAGCCTGAGATCCTGGCACAGCAGTGAGAGCTCTAGCGTAGCCCAGATTACTCCTGATCAGGGGGAGCCCCAAGAATCCTGGGTGATTCTAGGGAAAAGATTCTAGGGACTTCAAGCACTCACTTTCCATTTACCTGACAAGAACCTCTGAGGGGATTTTGGGACCACAGGGAAGTCTTGGAAAAAGGGGAGAGATCCTGCATGCCTTCAGCTATCATTTCAATGAGGGCGACTAGAGGGGGACAGGAGCTCCTTGAGAAAGGAGTATGAGGATGAGCAAGGGAAAAAGGTGAGAAATGGAGAGGGGCCTTAGAAAGGGCTGGGGGCTAGAGAAGCAGGAGGGAATGATGGAGAGTTGGGGGTCTCAAGGGCCATGGTCATAGTCATTTGAGGGTTGGAGTCCCTGCTGACAAGGGGGCAGGGGGAGGTGAAGGTGGGAGGTGCCACATCTTGGAAATGCCGAAGAATACTGACACCTTTGCAAAATCAGAGACATCCAGAGCCAGAAAGCCTCAGCTTTCCAACACCCTCCTTTTTAAAACAAGAACACTGGGAGTTCCCATCATGGCTCAGTGGTTAACAAATCCAACTAGGAACCATGAGGTTTGCGGGTTCGATCCCTGGCCTCGCTCAGTGGATCTGGCATTGCCGGAGCTGTGGTGTAGGTTGCAGACTCGGCTCAGATCTCGTGTTGCTATGGCTCTGGTGTAGGCCGGTGGCTACAGCTATGATTGGACCCCTAGCCTAGGAACCTCCATATGCCGCAGGAGCAGCCCTAGAAAAGGCAAAAAAATAAAATAAAAAATTTAAAAAATTAAAAATAAAACAAGAACTCTGAGGCCATGAGAGGTCAAGCCACTATCAGAACCACACAGGTCAACAGCCCAGATATATGGAGGGCTGAGGTCAAGGCTCTCTGCACAGCGGCCCTTGAGTCTCATGAATCTCCAAGAAGAGGCAGTTTGAATGAGGAAGTAGTCAGAGTAAAGAAGAAGGATAAAAGGATTTAAAAAAAAAAAAAAAAAACAAGTCAATGAAACCCTGCCCAATAAATAGACAAAATTCAGGGAACAGTGTTTAATCCTGTTAAAGCTTTGGAAGGAACTGGCAAATCACAGAGCCTTTCTTGACTAGAAAGGAATTACTGATGAAAGAATCTAACTGAGGCCAATGCCTTTCCCCAGAAGAGCCCAGAGCAGTATGAAAATCAAGCGTTGCTCTTCCAAGATGCCAGCAAGGCTCCCTGTGCCTCTCCCAAATCTCTCCTCCCCCACAAAGAAACCCAAATCTCCTCGACATGACCTCAGGGCACAATAAATGCATTTCTAATGAAGGATATATTCATTATGGTTTAGACTCTACTGTTTCTGAGCTTTCTTTACTGTCATCCGATTGAATGAAGAACTAGGCCTGTTATGAAAACTCACATAAGAGGGTCCTGTGGTCCTAGACCACACCTCCCCGAGGGCCTTATGAGACAAAGCGGCACAAATATCAAGGTTCCTTTCTCTGCCACCTGAGTGTTACTAGGGTCTTCACAACTCAAGAAGGGCCCAGAGGAACAGCATGCTTTATGAGTTTGGGGTTTAGGGATTAAAAATGGCTCTGACAAATCTGAGGGCAGGTGAGCAGGTTAGGAGAGGGAGAAAGTGCTGTCAGAGGAAGATCATTGCAGGGTTGTTATCTGTGGCAAGGAAGCTGAAGGTCACCCAGCGTTCACTGTGGGGAGAGAGAGGGGAGAGTCAGCTGGAAGGGCAATGGGAAGAGATCTTAAAGGCACAGTGCTGGGGGAAGAAGGGAGAAAAGAATGCACACATCATACAGCACCATTTACATCAGATAAAACCACATCCCAGGAAATAGCCAAAAAGATAAAGATTAAATCCATGATTGACTACAGGAGAAGGAGAATGGAGGGGTGCAAGGAGGAAAAGGGGAATGAATAACGAATACAGGAGCAGGGCCTTGCACAGACCAAAGAGGACAGAGTGTCTTGAGGTCCATGGGAGTTGGGGTGACAAGCACGGGCCCTCCTAAGGAAGATCAGAGTCTTTTCTTGTGAGCTTCAAGAAACAGTCCAAATAAACTAGTGCTCTAGGTTCTGTTCCTTCTCTCTGAAGGCACCCTAATCCTTCAGAAAAGAAATCTGCCTGTGCCTGCTGTGTGAGCTTATGGAGGCCAAAGGGCCAGTGGGCCAGGAGAAGAGGGGCCTCTTTCACTCAGTTGCCTCTTGGATGCAACAACCTATCTGTGGGACTTTGGCTCAGGATTCCAGGTGTCTTTGGGGATATGGAAAGGTGGCCCACAATAAAATAGCAGCAGTAAAAAGCAGTGCTGCTATGCACCTGAAAGAATGCATGTTCACGACACTGATGGAACCTTCGGATTATCTCTGAACCAAATTTTAAACTCTGAGAGGGGGACATGGCCCCCAGCAAACTCTGGGGGCAGGGGTGCATACAGTTATTAATTTGTTGATAAGTAAACGGAGGCTTAGAAAGGTTAGACAGTTTGCCTGAGGTCATGCAAAGCAGCAGAGGTGGTGACTCAAAGCCTGAGCTCACCGCCATGTTACAGTGCCTCCAGCTGCAGCCTGTGCACCCCGGGCACACGGACACACACACTTACATAGGCGTGTTATCAAAGTTACACGTCATGACACAAATTCATACTCTGGTTTCTTCTTCCAACCCAAGCTCTCAAGGGCACAGTGGAAAGGTATTTCTCAGGGGCAGACAAGGGCAGTTGGGATGGCTGCAGAGCTCCTCAGGCAAAGCCACCAAGAATGGCAAGGAGAAGACAGGGGAGGGAGGGGGAGCCGAGGGCAGAAAATGGGGAGATTTCCCAGCGTGTAACGTGGAGTCAGAAATAGCCATTGAAGACAGATGAAAGCAATGCTTTGCAGCAGACGTGCCCTTGGGTGTAATTCCATCTGAAGCTAAGAGAAGGGATGACAAAAAGGACTGTCATTCATGCACTAAGTCTGATCTGAAGCACTTCTCAGGGCAGAACAGGGAGAACAGGTAGTGGAATTTCAAGGTCTGAAGGGATATTGAGGACCATCTCAGCTAACTCCTCAGCAGGCGGTGGAGAGGACAGGCTCGCGCCAAGCTACACAAGAACAAGGACCTGGGCCCTGGGATCCTGGGCCCTGCTTGGCCACCTTGCTACAGTGCCATTTCCTGTCAAGTCAGCTTAGAGGGACGACTCACTCCAGGCCACCCATTGGCCCTGCTCCTCCCTCTCTGCTCCTTCTGTGCCAGCATTCTCATTCTCTCTCTCTCTCTCTCTCTGAAAGATGACTGCTTCTCGAGAGAAGGGCGAGGGGCAGTGAGGCCAAGAGACACCTCTTAGATTGAAGGGCAAGCGGGCAGGGGTGAGATTCTGGACAGATGAACAGTTCAGCCATGGCTGAGCTCCCTCTATGCACCATCTTTCCAGCCTCTTCTTTGTGCACCCCTCCCCAGGCCTTCCAAGCCCGCCCACTCTTTCTAAACCTGGGGCAGGGGGCCATGACCTTAATTTTTAAAATTCTGGTCAATTTATTTTTCAAAGAAAACCCAGACCCTGATACAACCATGCAGGGGGCTCCCTCGTCAGGAGAAGCAGAGCCTGTCACAACAGATTATCTTTCTTTCCACCAAAGCAAGAGACACTCCCAGAACACAAAGGGCACTGAGAATCTTGTCTCCTTGGGGGTTTAATTATTGCCATTAGCTGTTCTCCTCTTCAGCAGTGGCATCTTTGCCTCACTGCTCCTAGAGAAGAGGGACATAGAATTTCAGTTTTTAACCCAGGCTGGGCGGGAGCCAGTCCCCACAGGCACCCGGCGGGAGGGGAGATAAGTGGCCACCTACACAGTTTCAGAGGCTCCGAGTCCCCAAACACAGCCAGCATTCACTAGCTGATCCCCAAAGCCCACCATCAGAGTTTTATTTATTTAGCTTTGGAATCTGATGGTCAGCATTCAAATATTCCTGGAAGAGATGATAGTTAGGACAAGCCATTTGCAACTTGGTATCATTTATTTTTCAGATCACACTCCAAAGGCATTTTGTAGAGCCAGAGAGAAAATCAGATGGGGGAGGAAGGGAAGAAAGTGGAGGGAAAGACGGATCTCACAAATGAGAGGGAAGAGAAGGGCCCAAGAGGAAGCTGGGGAGCGTGGAGCGTGGAGCCCTAGAGCTCAGTCTGGGCTCAGCACCAGTGGCACCAGGGACACCTGGATCCTGTCATTCACGCAGATTCTGGGGCCTCATCCCAGACCTACTGAATCTAAAACTCCAGGGATGGAGTTTTCACAAGCCCACACGTGATCTCGATGCATTGTCAAGGTTGAGAACCACTGGCTTGCAGTGTTCATCTCTGTTCCTTGCAGCTCATCAAGCACTGTCCTCTGACTGCTGTCTCCTCTGCCCTGCAAGAGTGAGCCACGAGAAACCACCACTGTGCATGGCAAGGAGCGTGCTCAGCACACAGGAAGGCTCGGTAGCCACAGGAGGTGGGATGGTGACACAGAACAGGACTGCCTTTGGCCAAAATGGCAAGGGCTTGGGCTGAAGGCTGGGGAATTGCTGTTGAAGTCTGGTGAGTGAAAGTGAGAGATGAGCTGAAGGAAGTTCCCCAGGGTAGCCATCTGGGCATCAGAGAGAAACTCAAGTGGGATCACGCTGAGTGAGGAGGCAGAACATGGAGACAGAAGCCTGTTCAAGCCCTGACTGGGGCCCCATAGGGTGTGGGTTCTGGGTCATGAGGCACCACTGGGTGGGAGCACTTCCCACCTCCCTTCCCTCCACATCAACTCTCTTTGGGTCAATATGCTCAGGATGCTGCTCTTAGGCCAGTTCATCTCCTGGTTACCGCCCTCCCCAATCTCTCAGCCCTCAGCCCCCACCCAGGTAACCCCTGTGCCAAAGGCAAGGAGGAGCCCCCAAGGAATCAGATGGTGAAGACTGAAGCACCCTCTGCGAGGTGGGCATGGCTCTTAAGTCCCCTTCCCTGCTATATTTTTCTCCATAGCACTTGTCAGCATCTGAAATATTAGGGTTTTATGTGTGTGTCCATTTCCTTCCACTAGGATGTGAGCGCCATGAGGGCAGGAAGACATTCGATAAATACTTTTTGGAAAAAAAAAACACAGAATGAATCTTGAATCTTGAATTTGGTCAAATCTTTTTTTTTTTTTTTTTTTTTCTGTTGCCTTTTCCAGGGCCGCTCTCGCGGCATATGGAGGTTCCCAGGCTAGGGGTCTAATCAGAGCTATAGCCACCGGCCTATGCCACAGCCACAGCAAGGCAGGATCCGAGCCGCGTCTGCAACCTACACCACAGCTCATGGCAACACCGGATTGTTAACCCACTGAGCAAGGGCAGGGATCAAACCCACAACCTCATGGTTTCTAGTTGGATTCGTTAACCACTGCCCCACGGCGGGAACTCCAAATTTGGTCAAATCTTAAACTTTACTTCATAAGCTATCAACATTTATTTTAATACAAAAATTATTCCACCACCCCCACCCCCCAATACTTGAGTAAAAATCAATGCCTCATGTCTTCCTCAAAGCTGGGGCTTCAGATGCCTACACCTCGGCTCCAGGCTTTACTACAGAGTGAAGCTTCGCTTATGATCAGACAGCCAGGAGGAGAGAGGAGGAGGCTGGGAAGAGTCAGGTCTCCTGTGAAGGCAGAATCAGTTCACCAAGGCTCATGTCTCTGGCCTCAGCCAGAGCAGTGTTTCTGGGAGGCAGAAGTACAAGTAAGTCTTAACCAAGTGACAGGCAATGTACACAAACTTGTCTCCCCAGTGACTGGCACACAGTGGATACCCAATAAAGTGGGCAAAACCCCTGTCTGCACTGGAACTCTAGTGAAATCTTGAGGAACAAGACATTCAGGGAACAGTCTTATGAGATTTGTTCCCCTTGACCTCAGGAACGGGGTCCTAGTCCCTTTGTTTCCCGAGTACTTGGCATGATGTGTGCCCGGAAGGTCTTAAACGAATGCTTAATGAATGAAAAATAGTGTTTCCATTGATTTTTCTGAATATTAAATGACATTTCAGGCCTTATGGATAAGAAACATTCTTAAATGTATTCCTCAACATTTCTACATTAATAAGTCAAGAATACTGAACTTCTTTGCATCTTCCTATGGGAACACTGACTGTTGCAAATGGTCATCAGCCAGTACCTCCCTGATCATGTGTCATTGTGGGAGGCTGTGGGAAAGAATGCAAGAAAGATGCATGAGATTGAATTTGTTTTAACCAAGAAATCACGGGGTATTAAAAGAATTCCCTGCTATCTTTTGCCTTGATGGTGAGGGGCTAAGATTATCTAACCTGAATAGCCTAATCTGACAAATGGAGAAACCAAGCCCCAGAGAGGGACCCAGTAGCCTAATGTGACAAATAGAGACACCAAGGCCCTCAGTGTGTGAAAAGCATTGTCAGAAGGGGAACTTTGGTTCAACACTCTTTCCATTTTATTGCTCTGCCTCTATCTCCTAAGAATAGAAAGCAGGGAAAAATTCTGATTAACTCTTGTTTAAATTCAAATTAAGGGAAAGATATCAATTTGTCTGTATGGCTTTGTTTATTGAGCTCTTTGTATTCAGTACTACCTTAGCAGGGGACAAGGCAGACAAAAAATTGTCCCTATATATTGCATAATGATGATCTTGATGATAATAAGTAGTTTCAATTTTTGAGTACCTGTTATATAAAAGCATTAGGTGCTTTATATGCATTCCCACAAATCATTCTCACAGCAGCTTTATAAAATAGATCTCTATGGTTAAGCCTCTTTGGGTTGCTCATGACAGAAACTCAGCTCAAACAAGCTTAAGATAAAAGGGAATTATTGGCACACATAAATGAAAATACTGGGAGTTGTCTAGTTTCTGGATAGGCTGGATCCATGTACATAAAAAATGCTGTCAGAAATCTCTCTCTCCTTCCATCTCCTCTGTGTAAGCTTCACTTTTTAACCTGTTCTTTCCATGTGATGAAAAAGATAACCGCCCAGTAGCTCTGGCTTCCGTAAGCCCTACTGTTTATAATTTCAGAAGGAAAGAGACCTGTTCTGACTTGACATCCACATCAGCCCTCCTCAAGACCTTATCTGATCCTCTCTCTGGGTTATGTGGGCACACGTGCACCCATCATTGTATCCAGAAAATGAGTACTTCGGCCACTCCTTTTCTCCACGTGCTGGGGGCGGGGAGAGTCACATATCAGTGGAACTGAAGGAAGGGCAGTTCATAATCCCATATTACAGAGGTTGAAACTGAGATGCACAGAAATGAATCACCCAAGGCCACAGGGCATTAGAGGCAGAACTGGGACAGAAATTCAAAATATTTGTCTCCAAAGCCTGTTTTTAATTTTTCCTGGTTTTTTGTTTTGTTTTGTTTTGTTTTGTTTTTTTTGGAGGGGAGGGGAGGAGTAGAGGGGGAGGTATTCACTTCACATACCTTTTCTTTTTTTTTTTTTTTTGGCCATGCTCATAGCACGTGGAGGTTCCCTGGCCAGGGATCAAATTCACACCACAGCAGCAACCCAAGCCACTGCAGTAACAATGCCAGATTCTTAACTCATTGCACTGCAAGGGAACTCCACATACTTTTAAATTCACCATTTTAAAAGTGTGCAGTTCAGCGAAAAGCCTATTTTATTTTTAGTCTTTTTAGGGCCGCACCCGTGGCATATGGAAGTTCCCAGACTAGGAGTCGAATCAGAGCTATAGGCGCTGGCCTATAGCACAGCCACACCAACACCAGATCTGAGCCTCATCTTTGACCTACACCACAGCTCATGGCAATGCCAGATCCTTAACCCACTGAGTGAGGCCAGGGATTGAACCTGCGTCCTCAGGGATACTAGTCAGATTCATTTCTGCTGAGCCAGAATAGGAACTGGGAAAAGCCTATTTTAATAATCATCTCAACTTTGCTGTGATCATTGCTCAGTTATAAATTATGTGGTAAGCAATTCGTTGCTATTAGTGATTGAATTATCAAAGTTATTGAATAATTTACTTTTAAAAACAGAAATCAGAATTAATTAAAAAGTACTGGTCTAATAATGCCATCCTCATTTCCTTGCACTCTGGTGTACTCTTCTAGGTACAGCCAGCAAACTCGTGCTGAAGAGAGTGTTGTCACCTGTTTTGAGTGAAAAAATGCTACAGCTTGGAGTATTGCTATGTCTTGCCATAAATAAAGCTTTCCCCCTGTAAGACAGAATGGGTAAGCCTTCCAAGAAAGACACATTGTATTCTAGGACTATTAGTAGAAATGACAAATCTGTTCAGGAATATTGCAGATTGTAAGAGTAAAATTAAATCAATACCATTTCCAGATTCCAGGGATGAAGACTCGAAAGAAATACAATGGAGAAAAGAGCACTTTCTTCCCTGAAGAGTCGAAAACATTAAAGCATTTTGGATCTAACGTAAAAGTACATGCAAAAATCTATTCAGAGAAAATTACAAACCTCCAATAGGGAAAAAAAAAAAAAGACATTGAATAAATAGAGCTTTTGGCTGGGAAGTTTCTATTTGGTAAATGGTACAAAAGCTAATGCAATCTTGGGCCTCAAGAATATTCGGCTTTAGAAGGAGGGAGGTGATAATCCTGCTTCCTCTTGGTTGCTCAGACCTCACTTTTAGGGAAACCCAAACAAACTAGAGTATATCTTGGGGTGGGGGGTGGATTTTATGTGGCCAGGCTGGCAACAGGTCTGGAAATCACGTCATGCAGGGAACTGAGAACGTTTAATCTGGCTGTGAGCGAACAAGAAGCCACTGTGTTAGAGGAGATTTAGGGGTGATTTGAAAGCCTGTAGCAGAGAAGTATTAGACTTGCTCTGTGAGTGCAAATTATAGGAAGAGAGACATTGGGAGCTCTCTCAGAGTCAAAACTGGGGAGTTTCCTGGTGGTCTAGTGGTTAGGATTTGGTGCTTTTACCAATGTGGCCCGAGTTCAATCTCTGGTCTGGGAACTGAGATCCCACACTAAGCTGCTGTACGCTGTGGCCAAAAATAAAAATAAAAAAGTCAGAACAGTCACTGATTCAAATTAAATAACCTTGTGAAGCAGACAGAGTGATATTATCCCTAACAAAGGGATGAGGAAAAGGTCCAGCAAGCAAAAAATGACTTGTCTGTAATCAGTCAGGAGGGGCACACGAGACTGTGGATGCCCCAGTGCAGTGCCCATTGGCTCAGGCTGCTTCCAGACCCGGCACTGAGCTTAAAGAGATGCAGCGAAACAGGTGCGAACAGCCGGCAGGACAGAAGCTACAGGAAAGCTATCAATGTCAAAGCATGACAGACAACTCTGAACATCCTGTGGAGAGAAGGATCAGGCAAGGAGCAGCAACTTCCAGTAGGAAAGTAATGACTTCTGACAAGAAACAGGGATCTCTGTCAGGAAAGCAGGATTTCTGACAGGAGAGCAGGGATTTTTGACAGGCGAGCAATGGTTTCTAACAGGAAAACAGGGATTTCCGACAGAAAATGTTGACTTCTGACAGGGTATTAGTGGATTTCTGACAAGAGAACAAGGCTTTCTAAAGAGTGGTGGTGATTCTTCTCAGAACAGTGGTTTTTAAAAGGAGAGGGTGATTCTTGACACAACAATGATTTCTAAGAGGAAAACAGTGATTGCTGCTAGAAGAGCATGGATTTCTGATAGGACATTAGTGCCTATTACACAGGAGAGCAGTGATTTCTGACAGGTCTTTGACAGGAATGAGGGGGTTTTTTTAGGAAGGACAAAAAAGCAGCAGCACAGAACAAACTGGAAAACAACAGGGAGGCATCAAATTCCCTGTGGAAATAGCAGTTGGTCCTGGGTGTGGAGGGAGGTTCATCAGTAACAAGAACAGGCTGGAGCCCAAGAGGCTCAAAATGTGCAGGATCTTGGATCCAACATCTCATTCGGCAGAAGAGGACTGAGGGGCCTGGAGGGAGAGTAGCTAGGAGATTTACATCACAGATGTGAGCAAATTTCTAGGAAATGCATTCCCACCAAGAGACCTGGAGGAAGTCAGAGAAAAGGGAAATCTTCAGTCCCCCAAACCCGGAAATACTCAAGCCTTGGTTTTGACTCAGGAAATTCAAACGAAAGCTTTCACCCTCTTAATGACTTACATATTCTTGGCAAGGGGGGTAGGACAGGAGAGGTGTGGTCTCTCTAAAGCCGTAGCCCTATACAGTTCCTAGCTTGGTGAGAAATCTGCCTAGAGATAGAGAGGAAAATGAATTAAAGGAGGAGACGGTATCAACGAGAAGCCTCTGATAGAAAAATACTAATCGGAAAGAGATTCTCCTCCCGCCGTGTCACGCATGCGCCTATGAGCTCCGGGGCGCGGGGTGGGGGCAGCAACCTGGCCTGGGTCCTGCCTGCGCCCTTTCCCCGCAGGTGGTGAGGCATCCTATGAGCAAAAGCCCAGCAGTGCACAGTGAAGCAGGCTGTGTCTCAGGGGGAAGGAATGCTTTTTCTTGCAGACTGAGCTCTCATTGACCCCAGCTCCAGGCACCACGTCCACCACGTGACTGGATTCCTGCGGGCACTGAGCGCTAGGAGAATTCTAATTGTGCAGATCCTCAGAACAGCTGCAGCATCCCCGAAGCCAGGAGCTCCAGACTTGCTTGTACTTCCGACCGGATGCGGGGCTCAGCACAGCTCTTTGCTCAGCCCTGCAGGCCTGGGGCAGAGATGGACACACATGGCCTCCTGCGGAGAACTGGCCCCCCACCCACTCACCCACCCTGGGCTCTCTCTGGGGGTCACTTTTCTCCTACAGACCGAGGGAGCATGGTTTTGCATTTCAGCTGCTGCCACCTCTCCTCCCTCTTGGGGTTCCTTTCAGCCCATGCTTGACTCAGAAGAGGAGGCAGAATCCTCTAGCTTTTCCCCCTTAAGATGCCCCTAGCTGATCCTCCTGCCACTTTAATTGCTGCAACCACCAACTGGGAAATAGGATGGTCACTATAAAATTACAGATGAGAAGCAGACTTGAAATTTTTTTTTTTTAATCTCAAAAACTTGCATTTCCAAAGAGAGCATGATTTTCCTGAGGAGATGCTAGGTGGCTAGTCCTGCCTCACTTTGAGAACCTCCATAATAGACCTTCCCAGGCAAAGCTCTTTCCTGCGTGCCTGCCTGAAGAGGCAAGTGAAATCTGACATGTCCTCAGTAGTGATTTTTATTCCTTCGTTGCCTGGGTCACTGCTCACCCACAATTTCCCAGGGAGAGCAGCAGTGTAAACCAGCAGGCTGCTCAGAGCATCCAGATCAGTCCATTTCTCTGAAGACTCGAAAAGCCTTTCTAGGAGTTCCCGTCATGGATCAGTGGTTAATGAATCTGACTAGGAACCATGAGGTTGCGTGTTTGATCCCTGGCCTTGCTCAGTGGGTTAAGGATCTGGTGTTGCCATGAGCTGTGGTGTAGGTCACAGATGTGGCTCAGATCCTGTGTTGCTGTGGCATAGGCCGGCGGCTACAGTTCTAATTCAACCCCTAGCCTGGGAAGCTCCATATGCTGCAGGAAAATAAAAGAAAAAAGACAAAAAGCCTTCCTAGCTGGGTGCTGTTGGGCAAGTTGCTTAACCCTGCTAAGCTTTAGTTACCTCATCTGTAAAATGGGAATAAAACGCCTACTTCACACGATGATTGAAGTGATTAAATGAGATTACGTGTGTGTGATATCTGACACTCAGTAGGCTAAATAAATGTGGTCCCCTTACTTCTCACTGGGGTAAGCAGTACCCTTGAGAGCAGGGCCACGGCAGGAAAGACTGTGCTGTTTGTGCGCACCCGACTGAGCAGCGAAGTGGAGACAGAAATACCATGGGTGCTTCACTCGCAGTGTCTTGTCTCCCTCCCCCCCGCCCCCGGGTGGGGGCTTCTCTACACAAAGGCTGTGTCTCTCTCATGCACAAAGACACCCTATGGGGAGCAGCAGCTGCTGGGTGTCTGTGCCGGCACCCAGCCCACCCTGCTGGGGAGAGCCAGAGAATGGCACTTGTTCGGCGAACTTTTACATTACCTCCCGCCCCACTGTAAGACCAGGTTCTCCTGCTTGTCCTTGGAGGCCCCCAGTGGAGAGCAGCTGCCATGGCGATGGGTTCCCCCTCTGCCATTAGAGGGGTCTCCTTGAGTAGGGCTAGCCTGCCTGTATTTGGCCTCTGGCAGGCCTCGCAGTGGGGTGATTTGTAGGGTCTCAAACTCAGGACCTCTACCTTTATATCCCAAGGCCCCCAAAGAGGCTCACTTTAACCCCAAGCAGGGTTGTTTTTTCTCTCCCTCCCCCAAGCGGGAAAAGACTGAAAGATGGAGTTCAAGGCAGAGACTTTCTGGGCTTCCTGAGACTTGATGTAGCTCACATGGGAAGGGGCTACCTGTGCAAGGCTGCTTTGATCATTACTCAGTTCCATCTTCATTTGTCTCAGATAGTTGATAAGGCACGAGATGGGTTATATCTCCCAGAGTCACCCTGTGTATTTCCCTTTTTCTCTGCTTCTCATTGGTACCCAAGGGCATTGTAGTCCACTCTGACAGAAATACACACTCTCAAGTTCATACAACTCAATATCAAAAAATAAATAAACATCTGAATCGAAAAACGGGCAGAAGACCTAAATAGACATTTCTACAAAGAAGATATGCAGATGGCCAACAGGCACAAAAAATATGTTCAACATTACTAATTATTAGAGAAATGTACATCCAAATCACAATGAGCTATCACCTCACATCAGTCAGAGTTGCTGTCATCAAAAAGTCTACAAATAATAAATGCTGGAGAGGGTGTGGAGAAAAGGGAACCCTCCTACACTGTTGGTAGGAATGTAAATTGGTGCAATCACTATGGAAAACAGTATGGTGTGTCCTTAAAAAACTAAATATAGAGCTACCATATGATCCAACAATCCCACTCCTGGGCATATATCCAGAAAAGATGAGAAAACTAATTCTAAAAGATACATGCACCCCAATGTTCATAGCAGCATTCTTTATAATAGCCAAGACATGGAAAAAAACCAAGTGCCCAGCAACAAATGACTGGTTTAAGATGTGCTACACACACACACAGGAATATTACTCAGCCATAAAAAAGGATGGGATATTGCCATTTGCAGCAACATGGATGGATCTAGAGAATATCATACTCAAGTGAAGTAAGTCAGGCAGAAAAAGACAAATATGATTATCACTTATATGTGGAGTCTAAGAAACAATACGAATGAATCTATGTACATAACAGAAACAAACTCACACACATGGCAAAAAAACCTTATGGTTACCAAAGCGAAAAGGGAGTTGAGGGAGGAATAAATGAGGAGTATGGGATTAACAGATAATCACTACTATATATAAAATAGACAAGCAACAAGGATTTACTGTATAACACAGGGAATTCTATTCAATACCTCGTAATAACCTATAATGGAAAATAATCTGAAAAAATATATATATATAAAACTGAAAAAAAAAAATACACACTCACAGAAACAGCAGATCCAGGGTTTAGACACACAGGCTTAGAGACCTTGTAGAATGAGATTTTCCTCTCCCAGAGACTAGACAGAACCAAACTTAGGGAAGCAGCAAGAGGCAGCTGGGTGGGGACAGGAAGACTGAAAACACCTGAGTCCTTGAAATGGGGGAGGGACAGGGGAAGAAGGGAGCAGGTGGAGAGCAGTCAGTCTGGGGCTCGGTGTGGACCCCCATCCGGCACCCGCTCTTGGTGCTTGTAAGGCCTGGCACAACAAAAGGTGCTTTGGGGTCCAGGAGAAGGGATGAGGCCAAGAGGGAATACCTCACTCCTGAACGGAAACAGGTGGAAATTTCCCTGTAAGTAGAAGGAGTGATGAACACTGCACTGCCGAGGGGTTTGACTGTGGTGGGAAAGTTCTCCTCAAAGGAAGGAATTTCCAATGGAAGATTATTTAGAAAAACTGGAAACATTTTAGCAAAAAGCCTCAATGTATCAGCACAAAACTAATTGAATTTCTCAGGTAACTGGAATATCTTTTTTTTTGGTACTATTTTTAGGAGGAAGAGGTAAATAATAAGAAACCAAAAACAACTCAAAGGTTTATTTTTAAAAACAGCAAAATATCAACAGCTTCCAGGGACTCCCCTGGCCAGCACAATCCATCCCTACTATATTTTTTAAAAAGAGCAATCGATATTCAGAGGGATGACCCTTGAATCACTACGGCATCAAAAGGAAGCTTCAGTTCAGTCAGCTGCCAGAATCCCTATTTCCTCTGCATTATGGTGAAGTGGAGCTTGACCATATTTCTAAATTAACACAAGCGCCTTGAAATGGATTTTTCAAGAATTCTAACATCCTGTGGATAAAGGCGACATTGTCTATAAATTGAATGTATTGTGATTCAGGAATGAGACAGTCTTTGAGAAGAACCCCCTGTGGTGGTTGCATCCTGTAGTCTTTTGACTGGATTGGTTCTTGCTGGTGGTTCTCAACTGGAGGGGGTGGCTAGTGTGGTGTGGGGAAGAACAGGGCCCAAGAATATTTGGCAATGTCTGCAGATATTTTTTGGTGGGGACAGGGGCTACTGCTATATAGTAGAGAGAGGCCATGGATGCTGCTCACCATCTGCAATGCACAAAACAGCTCTCCACAGCAAAGCAGTACTGGACCCAAAATGTCAATGATGCTGAGGTTGAGACCTCATGGCTCACAGTGCTGAAAAAAGATACTTCTAGTGGGGGTCGATAGGGTAGCTGCCCCAAGGCTACTACTCACAGGCCTCAGGACCAGGTTCAGCCGTGTCAGCCATTGCTTGGGGCTGCTCTCACCTTCAGCAAGGTCTTAGGATGGTTTTTTTTTTTTTTTTTTTGACATTTTAAGGGCGGGACATTCATCTGCAATGAAATGCAACAGTCAGGATGTCTGGCTGCTCTCGGCTGGTGACATGGGCACTCAGTTGAGCCTAGAGTGGAACACAGGAGTTGTTCCACCGGGATCTGAGCCTGAGTCCCTAGGTCTGTGCATGTCTTCCCTGGGCAGGGCTGGGAGGGTGCTGCCAGGGCTCAACAGGGTAGAGCTACCTCCTCTGGCTTCTACTGGCAACCAGGTCTTCTTGTAACCAACACCTAGCTTCTTTGGATTTGTTAATGTCATCAGTCGAGCCTGAGCCTGACTTCAACCTGGGGCCAGAGTCCACTTAAGATGAAACTATTATTTGGCTCTGATCCATTCATTTTGTTTCCATTTAATGGTTTAATGAAGGATTTCCCTGATCTGAGAGCTGAGGGAATTCTTTTGAGAAGTCAGGTAATCTGTGAGTGCCTGGAAATTGAATAACTAACATAGTTTGCCCTAGTCTAGTATCAGTATTGGTCAAAAATATTAATATAATGTAGCAATCAATAAAATATTATACAACTTAAACAGTGGTCATAACACATAATAGCTTTCTGCATGTATTTTCTTAAATACTGAAAGTACAAATATCATGTGGGAGTGGGTTTAGGCAAGATTTTGATGATAAAAGGGAGTGTTTATATTGGAAAAAGTTGGGAACCACTGCTAAGACTTCAGAGATTTCTTAGTTCTTGAGTTAGGAGCCACAGTTCCCTAGGGTTGTCCTCCACCTGCCACACCCCAAAGGGTTTGCTTGCTTCCTCTGTCCCTCGGGACACATTGGGAACAGTCTTAACCCCTGTGTTTGCATACTTTACAATTTCCAAAATGTTTGTTTTCACATCCACTATCTTATTGGCTCATTGGCTCTTCCAAGTGCCAGTGAGGAAGGTCAATGGGGCTATCACTTCTTTCAAAAAAGAGATCCAAGTATTTAAGAGCTTTGATGACCTCATCTTTCATATACTTACGAATCCCGGCTAGTTTATGAGAATTGCACAAAGATAAAGGGAACAGAAAGCAATGAAATAGCCCCTGTTCAGTTGCCATGGAAACCAATGCTTACCTTAGGGTTCCTATTTGGAAAAAAAATCCTGAAATTTCCCTTGAGGGTTCCAAGTCATCTTGGGGTTCTCTAAATCTCACTTTCTAAATCTGAAAAGTGAAAAAAACACTGAACCTGAATATTTCATCTTTGACATTCTATTAGTCTGAATCTATGAGTTCTATTGGCATCATCAAAAGAAGAACTCTCTAGGATAAATTAAGGTTTGTTGCCTTTGTTCAAGAGAAATCCATCTAATCATCCGTTCATTCATTTAGTCATTCAACAAACTTTGATCAAGCGCAAGGTACCATGCTAGGTTCTGTATAGAATACAGACTTGAAAACCGAAGAAGTCCACAGGACACAAATCTGTGCTGCTAAACTCTATAAGGAAATTAAGGACAACTACAAAAAAGTCATTATAACTGGCTTACAATTGATGCTTTAAACCACTTTTGACAAAAAGTGAAGGGCCCTTCTATTGGAATGTAAAGTATGTAGACTAAGAAAATTTCCTGCAAGTGATTCAGAAATTCTCCAAATTCTAAAAAGGCTCTCGAATGGCTATAATGTTTAGAGAAGACTAGTAATAAAACTCTTTTTCCATCAGTTCTCTGTGATGAGAATCTAAAATCTCATCATACACACTTCAAAACAGGTTCCAGTGCAACTATCTCAAGGGCAAGAAAAAAATACTTGTTAAATTTATCTAGAGTCTGGTAGTGACTGCTGTCCACTATGGGAATTTCTTCCTGTCTTAAAAAAGTTTCATATGGTACAACTCCATTATTTATATAATATCTTTTCATTTCATCAAAAAAGTAACTACATTTTATTTGGTAGCAGGAGATGGGATTGATCTGGCAAATGGAAACCAAGGAGCTATTTCTAAATGGATGTTTTCACTTTCACTGTTATAAGAAAGATGACAAAATTAGGCAGGAAATTACAAAAGTCTATGACACAAAAGAGGAAATTACGTGTGTGGTACTTGTGTAGAAAGGCTACACTGAGAAGGAGCTGTGGACAGATAAAATGAGGGGCTCGGCAAGCTTTTTTTTTTTTTTTTCCATTTCTAAGCATCACTGCCCATACCAGTCCCAGGTACCATGCCCCAAACAGAGCATGAAGACAGGTAGGATGCTATTCCTGTTTTCAAGATATCTGTGGTCCATATGGGGAAGAATCAGCCAAATAACTGGACAGTGTCAGCCCAGGTTGATCAGGACCCTAACGGGGCCAGCCCTGGGATTATGGACATACATAGGAAGGCCCTTATCCCCAAGTGGGGACCTGTAGATGTTGCCTGGACAGGAGACTCTTCAACATGCTTTCCAGGACTAGGATTTCACCCGTGGCTCTGAAGAGGAATAGACACACAGAACCACAGGTGTGATAAGTGATCCTTCAGAAGAAAAAAAAAAGAGACTTGAAAACACTGTCAAATCCTCTAATACTTTTACTCAATCACACTTGGAAAGAGGAGCCAGGCAGACGTGGAGGGTCTGGTCAGCAACACCTGCCTCCCAGGTTTGCTCAGGTTGTCACGGAACCTCTAGGGACATCCACTTCCCTCATTAGCAGTGCGCTGGGCCACAGGATGTACCACGGCTGCACTAATATTCACTATATTGGATTATGAAGCCGAGTAATTGCCATTTAAGTTTCAAGTAATGGTGGGAGCATTCATCTGTGTTTTCTTTCATTTGTATAGCAATTAATTTGTACCTAAATTAACAATAAAAATGGTTATGTGATCCAATAAAGTAGAAATGATGGCAGGGAAAAAAATAACCTTGTCTGTTTTACCCTACCAGCACAGCCAAGTCACTCTCTTCCCCTCCCACTGTTATTTGTCTCTCTGGAGAAGGTTATTTTCAGGCAGACAGAGTGGGAACCAGGAGTGCATGCTGGTCCCTGTCAGGGGTCCAGCCTCAAAGGCTGTGGACAGGAAAATGGGATTTGTGTGACGAAAAGTACTGTTGACTTGAAATGGTACAGGCAGGTCACTACTGCAGCGTGCTCCCAAATAAGGTCAGGAAACAGGCTCTCTGGAATGATTTAAGGCAAAGAGAGACACAGACTAACTCAGATGTTCACACAGGATTAGCAGACTGGGGCTCTCGGGCAGCATATGGCTAGCAGACACATTTTGTTTGGCATGAAAGGGTTTTAAGTCTTTGGATTTGTTTCCAGTGTTTAAAAATTAGGATATTGCACATGAATATTCAGATCTCCAATTCTCTTGAAAAGCTGGAATAGTGTTTCCACGGCATCTACATTTCTGCCTGGCAAAACTTGGTTGGAATCGAGTGGTCACTGTCCCCTTTAGCCAGGCAGTGCTTGCCAGTTTATCGCACTCCCTGCCACTCCCTATTGCCCTATACTGTACCTGCTTCTCTTGTTATTAACTTGGCTGGCTCCTGTAGGAGTTTGTGACCTTGGTTTTTATATTTGCCTAGTCACTAACAAAAGTAACCTGCTTTGTTCACTTCTTATATCAGCTTCTTTTTTTTTTTTTTTTTTTTACTTCCTAGAGCATTTTGTTTTTATAGAGTTTGAATGTTTAGGCATGAAGGATAGGCATGATTTCCCTGGCCAAAGATGTTATACCTGTTGCTGCGTGCTTTGGTTTCAGCATTGAAACTGCTGCTGTAGAACCATAGACCTCTCCAAAGGGAAGTTACTTTGGAGAGCATCTTATCTACCTGCCCCATTTAGGAACTGAGGTTCAGAGAGGTCAAGGTGCTTCTTTAAGTCACGCAAAAACTTGAGGCAGAGCCAAGACTGGAACTAATTCTAGTACTTTTCCTGCTATGTTTCAGCTCCTTCTGGGGGTGCTCATTCATAATACTACATGTCGCAGAGCAAGAGTATAATTCCTCAAGTTGTTGTGCTGTCTTTCCACCTTGGAAAAGTTTGAACAATGTAGGCCTGCTAGCCTGGCTCTGTGCTCTCTAAGATGGCCCTTGGTGACTAGATGTGGCATTTAAAGCTTATTTTCTGACTCAGTCTGTTGACTCCTAAGAGCCTTGAACTGGGAGTGAGGCCAACTGGGTTGGGATCCCAGCTCTCCTGCTTACCAGCTGTGTGACCTTGGGCAAGTTTCCTCACCTCTCTGAGTCAGAATTTCCCAAGTGCAAGACAGGAATGTTTGCCTCACAGGATGTTGTGCTGATCACAGGATGTGACAAACATGAAAGTTCTCAGAAAAATGTAAAAAGTTAGATAAATGCAAGTTACTATTACAGGCTACTAAGCTTAGATATCAGAGAATCTCAGAATCCCTCATTTTATTTACTTATTTATTTATTTACTTATTAGGGCTGCACCCATGGCATAAGGAGGTTCCCAGGCTAGGGGTCAAATCGGAGCTACAGCTGCTGGCTTATGCCAGAGCCACAGCCATGCCAGATCCATGTCTGCAACGTACACCAGAGCTCATGGCAACACCGGATCCTTAACCCACTGAGCGAGGCCAGGGATCAAACCCACATCCTCATGGATACTAGTCAGGTTTGTGAACTGCCGAGCCACAATGGGAACTCCCAGAATCCCTCATTTTACATGTGAGGCATTGAGCCTCAGGGAGGAGGGTCATCCAGCCGCTATGGGCAGAGTTCAGATTAGCTAGCAGGCCTCATGTCTTCCTACCGTTAACACAGTTGGACTCATGGATTTTTTCAGTTAATGCCACATGGGCCCCAGCGCGTGGACAGCGGGGCCATGGGGTGAAACGGGAAACACCCTAAATTTCCCTCACAAGGGTTTGTGGAAGCAGAATTCCAACCTCAGACGCAGAATCATTTAATCGCTCTCCTTCCAAGGGCAGAGCCCACACTTGCTGGTGGCTGATTCGCAGTCAACGACCACGGACTTGGGAGGCATTATGCTGCGCAAATGAACACTGTTTTTTGCAAATTTGTGGAACCTGCCAGCTCTCTCAGTTTAACTAGTTCTCTGCAGTGACATCCAGACATGTTCTGCATTAAATTAGAGCTGGTAATTTCAGAGGGAAACAGCTCTGAAATGGCAAGAAAGACAAAAATCTGTTCCTTGAAAAATGACACCATATGTGCCCGCATCGCTGCCGTTAGGGTAAAAGGCTTTTCCTCCCTTTGTTACTCATCAAGCCGCCAGTGTTAATGTCAGATTTGCAACAGAACCATATACTAATGGAACCCAAATTAGCTCTCAAATTAGCTCTTAACAAGAAACTGGAGGCTAGCTCAAGGCAAGCAGATTTCTCTGACTGTGAGAGACAGAAAGCATGTTAGCAAAGCAGCCACATATTGATATGCTCAAGCCTGGAAAAAGATCCCTCTTTGCTCTAAGTGAATTGCCCAGGAAGGATTGTGCACAGCCTGCTGTCTGCCTGTGTGTCAGGAACTGGCAGCTCAACCTGCAGTTTTAAGAAAATCTTCCCCCAAACAAAGCAGCTACTGGGAGTCTGGAGTGTGGATGAGAAGAAAGAGGGATTTCGAGGGTCAGATCTGGGTTGAGGACTGGGTCCTGGGAGTAGCAGTGCTACAGATTTTAGAGTGTGTTCCATTATCACTGTTTATCTAACACCTTTAGAGAACCCAAAGACTACAGAAAAACCAGTGATGGAAAATATTTATATAGATAAACAATATTTAGCAGTTGAAATGGTTAATCCTGAGTCCACTGTCCTGAAAAATTATGAACTGAAAATTATTCTAAAGAGTATGCTATCAGTACTAACACTTCTGAGATATTAATAGAATGGTAAGCTTCAGTCACAGAGCCCAGACCCTCCAAGGCTTTGAGGCCTGGCTCCTCAATGGCCCCAGGTTGGAATCAGAAGGTCAACAGGTCTGCATTTTGAAGGCTACTTTGGTTTGGAGTTCACCCCAGGTTGGTGGACCAGGGCTGAGGGTAGGAGGGCACAGGAGCTAGGGTGGGTGGTTAGAACCACTGAAACCTACCCAGGGGAAAAAACAAAAGAATGAAGAAACCAAAGTAAAGAAGCAGTTGGAAGAGTTCCCTGGTGGTTCCGCTGGTTAAAGATCTGGTGTTGTCTGTGGCATGGGTTAGATTCCTAGCCCAGGAATTTTTGCATGCTGCATGTACAACCAAAAAGAAGAAGACGAGGAGGCAGTTGCAGAGTAGCAGAAAGATGGCATTAGTTTAGGTTTGGCGAAGTATGAATTAGGCCCCCTTCCATCAGGAAAAATGTATCCAGTTCTCACGGATGTTCCCATACATGCCAAGAAGCAATGAACTCCTATTTGGCCAAGGAGCACCTCTGAATGTGGCAGCTATGGCACATGAATGCAATTCGTCTTCACACCGTGAAATGCACTGAGCACTACTGGCTGAGCATTGGGGTGGTTGGGCTGAGAAAGTTCTCCTCTCAGCCTCATAGAATTCAGTCTACTGGGATGATAAGATGGGTCAAAAAAAAACCCCAAAATATAAGCAGGAGCGGGTGAGCGTTGCGAGGAAGGACCCAAGAAAGCCCTTTAGAGCTGCAGATGAAGGATCAATTCATTCTGTGTTGTGAGTATCTGCAGAGTCCACACTAAAGAGGTGGCTCCTGAACTGGGCTCAGATAGATGGGTGGAAATGAGCTCCAGGACTTTTAGACTATCAGAGGCCAAGCTCTAAGCTTCTTTGCAAAGAAAAAAGATAGTGGCACAGAATTTAAAGCTCTGGCTTGAGTTCTACTCCCTGCTCGGCTTTAAAGACTGCTGTGTATCTTCAACCAATCCATTTAGCTTCTCTGGCCATTAAACAAGATGGTATATATGAATGTGCTTTGTACAAGATAAAACACTACACAAACGCTAGTTATTAGTAATGAATGACACATATATTGCTTCACAGGGTTGTTACAAGACTTCCTTCAAAGTGCTATTCAAAAGAAAGCTATTAATTAAAAAAAAATTCTAGAATCTTCTGGCCCCGGAAAGAACTACAAATATAATAAAGGTTTATCATATTATCAACAACTGAAGGAAAAACTGAAGCCCAGGACATACTGTATTAGGTTAACGGGAATTATAACTGACAGAAACATATTTCTTATTAAATAAAAAAGAACCTCTTAAACAAATAACAAGTTTTCTAATAATGCTTATAAATCAAATTTTAAGATGAAGAACTTGCTATCATAATTGCTCGTTCTTCCAGGGACTGCTTAACAGGGCAAATCTCATAAACTCACAGCCTTTCATGTCAGTACAAACAGATCCAGCTCCTGTGATTATCTCCACAATTTAGGATCTGAGGTGCAAACACTCCAACATTGGCGAGCATGGGCTTGGTTCTGTCCATTTCTAAATCTGCCAAGAGGCTCAGGAAGGGGTTTCTAATAAATCTTAGTCATTAATAAAACAAGATCCCTTTGAATCTAATCCTCAAACTCAAGAAAGAGTAAGACCCCCAATTAAAAGCAACAACAGGGGAGTTCCCGTCGTGGCGCAGTGGTTAACGAATCCGATTAGGAACCATGAGGTTGCGGGTTCGGTCCCTGCCCTTGCTCAGTGGGTTAACGATTCAGCGTTGCCGTGAGCTGTGGTGTAGGTTGCAGACGCAGCTCAGATCCCGCGTTGCTGTGGCTCTGGCGTAGGCCAGTGGCTACAGCTCCGATTCAACCCCTAGCCTGGGAACCTCCATATGCCGCGGGAGCGGCCCAAGAAATAGCAACAACAACAACAACAAAGACTAAAGACAAAAATAATAATAATAATAAATAAAAGAAAAGCAACAACAGACCACAAAACTTGACAGTACATAAATGGGAAGTAGAGTTTGGAAGGGCTGCCGTAACAGTGGACCATAGGTTGGGTGGCTTCAACAATACAAACTTATTTTCCTCACAGTTCTGGAGGCTAGAATTCCAAAATCAAGGTGTCGGCAGGGTTGGTGTGTCCTGAAGCCTCTCTTGCTGACTTGTAGGTGGCCAATTTCTCCCTGAACCTTCACAGAGTCTGTCCTCTTACCTATCTGTGTCCAGAATTTCCTCTTCTTATAAGGACACCAGTCATACTGGATGAGGGCCCATCCATATGACCTCATTTTATCTTAATTGCCTCTTTAAAGGACTTATCTCCAAATACTATTACATTCTGAAGTACTAGGGGTTAGGACTTCAACATACTAATTGGCTGGGGCGTTGGGGTGGGTCATGATTCAGCCTATGAGAATCAGCGCTCGGTATCTCATGTAACCTTTGGAAAAACCAAAAGCCCACAGACAATGTCACAACACCAGTGGAAGAGAAAGACACTCTCCTGTGCAAACTGCATGCAAATGTAGCATGTGTTTTGTCCACTCATGCGGCTGCAGGTGGCCTGTGCAAGAGCACAAATGGCACAAGGCAGTACCTTTCAGTTAAAGTGGCCCCATGGAAATGGGCTCTGGGAGAGGTGGCACTTGTCTGTCAGTGTCAAGGTCAGCTATGCCAGCATCTGAACAGCAGCTGCTAGAGCAGTGGGAAAGGAAGAGGACAAGGAGGGAGGTAGCCATGCAAATTTTCCAGGAACCATGTGGGTCTCCTTTCTCCAATGGTTTTTGTTTGTTTTGTTTTACTTTTTCGCTTTTTTCAGGGTCACACCAGCAACATATGAAAGTTCCCAGGCTAGGGGTTAAATTGCAGCTGCAGCTGCAGACCCACACCACAGCCACAGCCACATAGGATCCAAGCCACATCTGCAACCTACACCACAGCTCACGGCAATGCCAGATCCTTAACCCTCTGTGTGAGGCCAGGGAGGGAACCCGCATCGTCATGGTTACTAGTTGGGTTCATTACCACTGAGCCACAATGGGAACTCCCCCCAACAGTTTTTTTTTTAAAAAAAGAATTCCTCCTAGCCAGTTAGGAAATCTGGGAGCAGATCTTGAGTCCCTGGAGATCTGATTCCCTTCTCCTCCCCCTAAGCCCAATGACAAACAACATCTGATGGGGGAAGACAGAGATGGAAAACACTATCTCATTGACAATAGGCTCTGCCCTTTCAGCTTTCCAAAGAAATCTGCAAAGAATAACAAGTGTGTTCAAACATCATTCTACCCCACCCTACAGATGGGGGACCAAGGCCCTCCAATCTGGAAGCTTCCTGGCTTTCCTGTGGGAACAGTGGGTGTGCTTTGAAGCAGGCTCCAGAATGCCTGTAATTTTCCACCTGTGGACCTCCCTGACAGACACAAGCCTAGACAGGAGTGACCAAGGGAACCAGGGAAGCACAGCTTCCAGTCTAATGAGAGAGCATCACTGAGAGACACTGGGATTAAGCCAGTCACGACAATGGCCTGAGTTACCCAGTGCCTCCTATGCGCCAGGAATTTACATCTGTTATACAATTGATACAATTTAGCTCTTACTCTGAGATAGAGATCATTACCTTTATTTAATAGATGAGGAGACCCAAGTTCGGCAGAGTCAAATAAATGACTCACTTCCCTAAGACAACCAACTGCAAGTGATGGCACTGGGGGTCGAAGCAGAGCTGGGACAGCTGTCCCCAGGACCGTGCTGCCCTCCCCCATGCCCTGGCTGCTGGTAACAGAATCCATGGGACCTGCAGCTTCCCGGCAAGCCTACCATACCTCAGGGGCCACGGTCACTGGAGTCAGCACCACATGGTGCTGCTGCCTCTGCCAAGGGCAGCCTCACGTGCCTGCTCGGCGCCTTGCTCAGAACAGCACACAGAAGGCCTTTAACAAAAGGGAACAGAACTCCAGGATCATCAGGTCATGACACAAGCCACACTAGGTCACTGGGGCGAACGCCAGCACCCTGATCCCCGATAAAGGTCCTGGGAGGCCCAGGAGAGCTCTCGCTGGATGAGCAGGGGCGCTGGCCTGTCAGCCACTGGTCCTCCCCTTGAGAACAAGAACAGAAACAAATTTCCAGACCTGAAGGGATGGCCCACCACGATTTACAGTGCCCCCTCTTCTCCCCTCTTTACAATGAGGTGCTTAATCCAAGGTCTCTACTGTAATTTCTAGTCTGAAACAGCAACTTGAGGCAGAAAGTGGAGAACAGCGATGCCTAACAGTCATCACTGTTCTTTCAGACAAATCATTCCCCCATCACATGCTTTGCTTCACTAGCTGCCAAATTGGGCTGATAATGCTGACCACCTATTCCCTTAGAGGAAAGAAGAGAGTGTTTACATCCAGCGGAGCCTGGAGCTCCTGGAGAAAAGTATTAGATAAACACTGTACCATTCACATGGAATCTGGGCTTGTTTTCACTTTCACTGTCAAGCTAGAAGTACACAGCATTTAAAATATGCCCTCTAGAGCGCTAAAAGCCTTTTTCATGTTCCTGAGTGCTTTGGGAAAGGAGGCGCTAACGTGTTTTTAAAAACTATGTAATTTTCTCTTTTGGAATTTGGAGTTTCTGGAAGGGTAAGGGAAAACCGGATGAAGACATTAGTCTAGTGGCTCATTCCTACTCACACACACAGACCCTCCTTCTTGGCAGGTGTCAGTCAAAAGTTTATAGAAACACTGTCAGTCTGGGGGAAATCCTGACTCATCCTCTCCTCCTCATGGAGAGCAAGGTATCTGTTTTTCCTTTTTCTTAATGGAAACTCGTTTCTTCCCCCAATGCCCTTTCTAAACGGCTATTGATTTCCTCTGACTTGAATAGGCCATTAATAATGCTGGGTCCTCAGGAGTCCCTTTAATGTCTTTGTTTGGGGTTGCATTTGCTTGCTGAGGCCCTCTAGGGACCTGCCTTCCAGCCATAGGTGAGCTTTCAGGGTGATGCGCATCACAACCACACACCGACCTGGGCCCTTAGGTGGGGAAGTCAGTTTGCCTGGTGCCCATCCTGTTCCCCCAGGACCTCCACCCATAGCCACGTCCAATCCATGCCTCACAATTGCTCTCAGGGTCACTAGCAGGCAGGCACCTGCTAAAGAGCTGGGAGGTAACACAGTGACAGCTGCTAATAATAAGATGAAGGACTGTCCCTGAACCAGGGACCACGTAGACATCTCCAGAATCTCTTTGCCCTCTCCAAAGGCTGCTTGCTTCAGTCCCAGTCTGTGGGGGCCTCCACAGCTGTCACCTGGGCCAAACCCCACAGCACATCTCCTCAAGGCCACACCACTCACCACTGTCATGGACAGGGGGCTTCCCTGTTGACCCTGACACATGAAGCGCTGTGTGACCTGCCTGGTGCTCATGCATGTGCAACAGGGAGGTGCAGAGGAACTCACACCCATGGGCCAGATGTCTCCACAGGATATGAGAACAAGCAGATACACTCTTCTCTCACCCTCTCCTGACCGAGAAGCAATTTATATACAGTTGTCATATGGCCTCTCAGAAGACAGTCTCGTGAAACCAGCAGTTGCAGCTTATCCAAGCTGTGGCCAGCTGAAAACACGTCCTTCTCCTGGCTCTCCCTCAGCCTCACTCCTGTTTGCCGTTACTTCTATTCCTTGGGGCTGCACCCCTAATAAAGCAGAGACTTAAGCATTTACCTCCGGCTCTTATGTCTGAAGAACTCCAAGTAGACAGGCCTTCATAAGGAGGTGAGCATTTTTAAAGGGATGTCTTGGAGCAAAAGGCGTTGAGACTCAAAGAAAGGCATTCTATGAAATAATGCCATCTGCAATAACATGGATGGGTCTAGAGATTACCCTATTAAGTGAAGGAAGTCAGAAAGAGGAAGACAAATACCATTTGATATAACTTACATGTGGAATCTAAAATAAGACACAAATCGACATATCTACGAAACAAAAACAGATTCACAGATATAGAGAACAGACTTGTGGCTGCCAAGAGGGAGAGGGGTGGGGAGGGAAGGAGTGGGGGTTCAGGATTAGCAGATGCAAGCTAGTACCTATAGGACGGATAAACAAGGTCCTGCCATATTGCACAGGGAACTACGTTCAATACCTTGTGATAAACCATAATGGAAAAGAATACGAAAAAGTATATAAGGTGTAACTGAGTCACTTTGCTGAAATTCTATTCTGTGTGGAGCAGAAATTCACACAATATTGTAAATCAACTCTACTTCAATAAAAAAAAAATTAAAGGCATTTTGGTGATAGCCTTGTGGACAGTGGGGCTGATGGAGGGTAAAGTCGATCCAGATTTTCAGAAGGGGGTGGGAAGGCACTGATGCTCTCTTTTGCTGCCTTGTCACCGCACATCAACCAGCCTCCTCCTCCTTCTGCCCTTGCCGTGACCCAAGCTTCTCTCCGCCTGGCTCTGCTGTGACATGCTTTTTTCTTTGCATTCGCACATTCTGCTTCCCAAGGTGTTTCATCCCAGAGAAACACCTGCTCCCTCTGAAGGAGGTTGCCTGAATTATAAATGAGCCTCCAGCAGAGAAAGATGTGCTCCAGTGAGGGGAAAGAGAAAAACAGGTAAACAAGTGGGTCAGAACATTCCTCTGAACCTCCCAGGACAATGCAAACTTTGTTTTCCCTCAAGCCCCTGGTGTGAACCCTGAAACCAACCTCAGGATGGTCTGAAATCATACCAACCACCACCTTACTCTGACGCTCTGGGCTCCTCCACCTCTGTTCCTTGCCTCATCTTCTTTCCTCTGCTTGTGAGTGACCTCTTCCCATTCCCACCCCACCCCACCCCTGTCCATATCCTATGTGTTCTTCAGGACTCACAACAAAATGCTAGCTCTTCCAGGAAGCCTTCCTGGATTCCCCGGTTGGGCATGATCTCTCAAGTCTCAGTTCTTTCCCCGTCTTAACTTTTTCAACTCTGACTGTAAGCATTCAATTAGTGGGACTCTGGCTATTTCTCCTCAGTGAGTAATTGGTCAGGAAACAGTGAAGGAGGCAGAAGGGAAGGGAAGGAAGGAGACACCAAGAGTCCTCCATCATGTGCACTGAGTTAGCAAAGACAGACCATTTCCTTAATCCAAGTTGCTTGAAGGGTAAGGAGACCCTCTTCCAAAGGCATGGCTCTCTGCTAGAGAGAGGGTGAGGCCCAGTGACCATCCACTCATGGCTTTCTAGACCTGCTGAATCCTCTCCTTGATGTGGCCCAGACATCCCATAGAGCTGCCAGATAAAAGAGGCCTAGCTAAATTGGAATTTTACATAAACAATGAATCATTTTTAATATAAGTATATCCCATGCAATATTTGAAACATACTTATATTAAAAAGTATGTGTTGTTTATCTGAACTTCAACTAGATGTCCTGAATTTTTATTTGCTCAAGTTGGCAACCCTCCCTGAGAGGCTCCTGCAACTCTGTGTTGCAGCCATTCTCTGGCACCAAGTTACAAGTCCCCTCTGGACCCCTGGGGTCAGGGAGAGGTGGTGTCAATCACGAGTGACTTCAGGAGTTCCTGGATTATTGATTTCTCCCCCCACCAAACTATTTTGAAACTAGAAAAGAATGGTTCCATTTTATTTTTTAGGGTTACTTTTCAGATGGGTTAAAAATACATGCTTTGGAGTTCTTGGTAGCATAGCGGGTTAAGGATCTGATGTTGTCCCTGTAGCAGCCTGGGTCACTGCTGTGGCACAGGTTCGATTCCTGGTCCAGGAACTTCCACAGGCCACAGGCGCAGCCAAAAGAAAATAAATATTTTGTCATACTGTATATGCTATATGTGACAGAAACCACTAAACCTGGAAAAGGTCTTAGGGATTACAGAGGATAGCCACAGGCATTCTCTCCTCACTTTCAGGATGACCCTGGAAGCACAGGATGGGAAGACGAACAACCATTCTCTGCTTCGTAGCTGGGGAACTGGAGGCCCAGGGAGTTCAGTGACATGCACTGTCCTAGGAATGGTGCTGGTGCCACACTCCTCCCTCCTTGCAGCCGCCTCCTTCGCAGGCCACTGGGCTCCAAGTTAATTAGGCAGCAAAGAAGTCTTTGGAGGAAGCTGAAAGTGAGAGGAAGTGCCCTGGAGGGACTGGTGTGGGCAGAGCAAACCAGAATGGCATGTTTTAATTGATCTTTCATTGTGCCAACGTCTGCCGGCTCCCAGGGCAAGCAGCTGCTATTTCTGAGTCAGCAGCCTTGGGTGAGACTCTGCCTGCCCAGAGTACAGGCATTTCTGGCTCTTTTTTTTTCCCCAAGCTCTTGGTGCAGTAAGTGGGTCTATGAAAAACAGAAGGTTTCTTCTGCTGTCTTAATTAGCCAAGCTTGGAGCCTGGAGTCCTAGGAATACTGGCAGGGTCACCTACACCTTTGCCCCACCCTTCCACTCAGTGTATCCTGGCAGCCCCAAGAGACTTGACTCTGCAGATGAAGCTACACACAGCTCTGAAGATGCTGCAGGAAGCTTCTGAAGCACAAAATACTTTGTGAAGGAGTTTGAAAACTTCCATGCTACTTGGCAAGTTTGTTAGCATTAGTGGTTATTCAGGGCCACCCAGGATGCACATACTCAGCTCTGACTCTGGACAAACAGAATGTTTCCAATACGAAAAAATAAAGGAACTCTCTTCAATCTTACCGGAGGCCTTAGGATTTGGAAATATCTCTTGTCACCAGACAGGGAGAAGGACCCCTGGACTTGGGGACCCTCTTGCCACTGAACTCACATAGCCAATGCCTGGCTTGCATCTCCACAAAGATATTTAACAGACATCTCAAACCTAACAGAACTCTTAACTCCAACCCTCTCACCCCTAAAATGTGCCCCCCAATCTTCCCCACTTCAATAAAAGACCTCACTATCTACCCAAAAAATCAATGGTTTTGGCTTACACCAAAAATCTAGACTTATCCTTGATTCCTCCTTCCACACCCCCAAAGCCAATCCATCAACAAGATCTTTTGGTTCTACCATGACGAGATATCTCGAATCTGTCCACTTCACCTCCATTGCCACCATGCATTCCCAAGCCGCCATCATCCAATCAGACAACTCACTTAGGTCTGTCCACAGCCATACTGGTTCCATGACAATCCCCTTTCCCACACATCAGCCCAAGGTCCTCTGTGATCTAGTTCCAGCCTACCTCCTCCCCCACAATGGGCTTTTCTTCCTTCAAGTAAGAACAAGAATATCACATGATCTTCTTTAACCCCTTTACTCCTTGAATCTGCCACTTTCATATTTATTCACCCATGTTTATTGTCATGCCATCTTCATCCAACTGTAAGTTCCATGTCTTATTCTCGGCTAGATGCTCAATATGCCAATGTTAAGGCTGCCATAACAGAGTACCACAAAGTAAATGGCTTAAAACAACAGAAATGTATTCTCTCACAGTTTTGGAGGCTGGACATCCAAAATCAAGGTCTTGGTGGGGCCAAAGCCCCTCTCCAATGCCGCTAGAGGCGTTTCCTTTCTTGTCTCTTCTATCTTCCAGGATCCCTGCCTTCCTTGGCTGTGGCAGCATAACTCCAATATCTGCCTCCATTTTCACATGACAGACTTTCCCTCTAGGTCTGTGTTTCTCTTCTTATAAGGACACCAGTCATATTGGAGTAGGGCTCACCCTACTGTAGTATGACCACATCTTTACTTGATTATATTTGCAAAGACTCTACTTCCAAATAAGGTCACACAGATAATAGGGGTCAGACTTCAGCATATCTTTTATTTGGGGGGGGGCACAAATTCAACCTATAACAGCCTTGCATAGTAGATGCTCAAAAAATATTTGAGGGAGGAGTGAATGAATATTTTCAACTGGAGTTGGTAGATTACAGTGAGCTGATTTCCAGAGCAGTGAATACAAGAGCTTCGGGGCTGAATCACAAGGGGTAGGAAGTCTTTAAGTCTATAATGCCACAGCAACCCACCAGAAAAAGAACATTCAGATAAACTGGTTATTTGGTATTACGTGGTTTTTTAAAAATCTTAGACCCTGACTTTATTTTTTTTCCCCTCTGATTTCAATAAGCTGGCCAACAAGGCAGCCTGCAGTTTCTAAATGTCTCTACATGTACCTATCTTTGGCTCCTCATGGAGGAGAGGGCAGGTGTAATGGCAGGGCCAGGGGTTCGGAGGGAGGAGGTGATCTGCTAAGGAAATGGCAGGGCCAAGATGGGGGACCCAGCCATTCCAACTCCTTGGCCAGTGCCCCAGATGGCAGTGACTGTGTGGGTTTCACAGGCCCTGGTCAAGGTCAGTCAGTGTTCATATGGAGCTGCTTGATAAATGCTCGAGAATGAGGAAGAGGATGAGAGGCAAGCAACTGTGCTCGGCTTTAAAAGAATCTAACTAGGGGAGTTCCCGTCGTGGCGCAGTGGTTAACGAATCTGACTAGGAACCATGAGGTTGCGGGTTCGGTCCCTGCCCTTGCTCAGTGGGTTAACGATCCGGCATTGCCATGAGCTGTGGTGTAGGTTGCAGACAAGGCTCGGATCCCGCATTGCTGTGGCTCTGGCGTAGGCCGGTGGCTACAGCTCCAATTCAACCCCTAGCCTGGGAACCTCCATATGCCGCGGGAGCGGCCCAAGAAATAGCAACAACAACAACAACAAAAGACAAAAAAAAAAAAAAAAGAATCTAACTAGCCAGGACTTGAGTATTAAGAACTGAGACCAATTCTGTACAAATCCATTAAAAAGACAAAAAAAAAAAAAAAAAGACTAGAGTAACATCTCTTGAGATCATAGCTTCATAGTATTTTAGAATTGGAAGAAAGATACTGTAATAGCTTCCCAAGAACCTGTACTGTCCTCAAAAAAGATAAACTCTCAAGAGTGGGATCAAGTCTCAAAGGGCTCTAAGACCAAAGCAGAACATCCTAAGAGTGTCCCCAAGGGTTCCAGAGGGAATCAGAAGCAAGACAGTGAGTTTCTGTCACTATGACCCTTAAGGAGACTGGATAGGGGAGGGAAGATCCCTTTGACCCAAGTCTGGAGGGGAAAAAAAGCAAGTTTCACATATAGAAATACATTTCTTAGAAAATGGAGTAGCTTGAGCAAAGGAAACTTGAAAAATTGGGTATGTTAGTGACCAGGGGAACAACGGGGGATCATAACCAGAAAGCGAGCTGGGCCAATCAGTTCATCCTACACAGACACCCTTCATGGGGAAGACCACCGGCATGGGTTCAAGCCCTAGTTCACTGATTCTCCAAGGGACCTCCCCCCGCCCCGGGCCTCTCGGCCTGTCTCCTCATCTCTAGATAAGAGGGTTTTCCAAATATATTAAATGAGGCCTCAAGTTCTACAAAGATGCTGCTTTGATAGGCTTTCTCACTGATCTGCCTGGTAAGACTGAGTTTTAAGAATGGTTTTGTACAATGAAAAAGATTATGCAAATATGTAACTGAGTCACTTTGCTTTGCTGTACAGCAGAGATTAAGACATCTTTTTAAATCAACTATACAAGAAATTTTTTATGCAAATTTATAAATTAAAAAAAAGAATAGTTTTTAGGCTTTAAAAAATGTTGTAAAGCCACTGGTCCCAATAACCAAGTTCCCTTCCACTGCATAAATTTCTTTTATGCTGCAGGCTTCAGAGTTCCTCTGGTTTGTTATTCAAATGAAGCATGACTCACATAGGATTTACCGGGTCCCTCTAAATTGTCTACAGCTATACTAAGTCATTTGACCTGTTTCCAGTGGAAAATCCATTTTTATTTAGATCTTTAGGAGAAAGAGCCTAGTACAACTGAAAGAGTCCTGGGAAGCAAGTCAGCAGATCTGGCTCCTTGCTGTAATAACATCCATAAAACAGTATAAATAAAACAATGAATACCTGTTAAATAAATGCAAATGAGTGACACCACCTTGAGCAAGCCTTCTTGTCCCTCTACCCCTTGCTTTTACCATCTCTAAAATCAGGACAATGCCTGCTGGCCTGCCTCACTACACTTTCGTGAGGGTCAAATGAGAGACTATACTCAAAAGCTCTTTACAAACTATAAAGTACTTCACATGTGTAATGTACCAGGAGGTGCTAGGGCAACAGGGCTTGAGAAAGCAGCTCGCCTGGGTGACAGTGGAGGGGCGGTCTGACTCTGAGACCTCAGGAAGTGACAGATGTTCTCTGACAAGCACATCTCAGCTTGGTCATATAAAAGAAAAAAAAAAAAAAAGAATAAATGCACGCACCACCCACTGTAGATGTTTCACCTCACTCCAAGTTCCAGCTAGCCCTCTCAGCCACAAGGTACCTGAACCTAGACTCGTCTCAAAAACTGGTAGAGGCCTAGTGGAGAAGGCGTGGCCAAGACAAATCTAGAAGGAAGACAGAGACAAGAGATCTGGTCTAGTTTCCAAAGATAGTAATCAGTTCTTTGTATTATTTGTGAGCTCAAGATGGGGTTTATATTTATTTTTACCTTTTATTTTACTTCTTTAAATTTCTTTTTTGCCTTTTTGTCTTTTTAGGGCTGCACCCGTGGCATATGGAGGTTCCCAGGCTAAGGGTCAAATCAGAGCTGCAGCCACCAGCCTACACCAGAGCCACAGCAACACAGGATCCGACCTGCATCTTCGACCTACACCGCAGCTCACGGCAACGCCAGATCCTTAACCCATTGAGCAAGGCCAGGGACTGAACCCGCATCCTCATGGATACTAATGGGGTTTTGTTAACCACTGAGCCATGACGGGAACTCCCCAATGTATTTTTTTTTTATTGAAGTATAGTTGATGTACGATGTTAAGTTCCAGGTGTACAATACAGTGATTCACAATTTTTAAAGGTTATACTCCATCTATAGTTATTATAAAATATTGACTGTATTCCCCATGTTGTACAATATATCCTGCAGCTTATTTTATACCTAATAGTTTGTATCTTGTATTCCCCTATTCCTATAGTTTCCCCTACCACCCTCCCCACTAGTTTGTTCTCTATAACTGTGAGTCTGCTTCTTTTTTGTAACAATCACTAGTTTATTGCATTTTTTAGATTTCACATATAAGTGATATCATACGGTATTTAGCCTTTCTCTGAGGACTTTTTTAGTTCTTGTCGAATTCCTAATTAGTCACATCATTAGGCCAATGCATGGGCACAATTTCTCCTGTGGTTTAAGGAAGCCCTGATTCTTCTACTGAACTTATCCACTGACAATTCATCTATCTATCGACCAAAATTCAACCAATGACAGCTGTCCTTCTCTAGCCCAAACCCCCATCCCCATAAGCTTCTCTGACCCTGCTTTGCCAGAGATAGTTCTCAGATGATTCAAATATGCTGGCCTACTCAATCAATTAAGGATGGAAACGAGACGTTGCGGCCTGAGCTAGGCTGCCATACTGGAATGCCAGAAAGAATGCCTTTGCCCAGATATATTCCATGGCGCCCCATCTTATGGAACCTTCCTTGGCCCAGTGGAAGGTTCCCCCAGTCCAGCCCCATTCTGGAGGCAATGAGGTCTCCTGGTGGAAGCCCTGAGCTGGGGAGAGGAGACGGATCTCAATTTTGCCTGCCTCCACTGAGAACCATTGAGCATGTCCTGTTCTATGGTGTCTCCGTTTCCCTGCTGGTCCAGCCAGCCAGTTGAACTAATCCAGCTGGAAAGCTCCATTCCTTTCCTGGGGGGTTAACCCTGGGGTGAGAGGGAAGCTGAAAGGACAGAGCAGTTCTGTTTTTACCACACTGATACCTGGGTAAGCTTTCCAATGGTGAAGAATTCTGCTAAAAAAATGTTTGCTAAACACCCTCACTCCGCGACTGAGGCTGCCCTAACAACTTTCCATTCCCCGTTCTGCAAGAAGCCCATGTACTCTTGGAGCGGTGACTTTACTCAAAACCCCCATAACGAGCCAATTTCAGCCTCACCACCTCCAAGAAGGCAACGTACCTATGAGGATCTCTGCTTCTTCCGAACAACGCACTGGGGGGACCCGGAGCCGTGCCGGCCTTGGAGGGCCTCGAACTGGGTGTCTCAACCGTGCCCCACTTCCCTTACAAGCTCTTAGGACCCCTGGGAGCAGGAACCAAGCTCTGAGTCCAACACCAATCCTGGGGCACAAGGGATACCTGGTGAGTGTCAGTGGATGTGGCAGAAGGTCACTGACAGGGCCCTGCAGGCTGCTTAGAAGAGGGAAACTTCCAACTCTGAGCCAAAGTGGGGCCAGTGCAAGGGACGGAGACAAGGTCCATTCCCAGAGCCGGCAGAAAGTGGAGCGAATCTGAGGCAACACAGAGCGCGGTGCGCCCAGCTCCTTTAACAGCTCCCAGCGCCCCACCCCCCACTCCCGACATGTCTTGCACGTGGCTGCCGCTTTATAAACACAATCCACAGCTGCACCCTATTTCCTCCAGGACTTGCTCTGGCTCCCTCTCTTCCTTTCTGTTCCGAGCCCGCCTCTTCTCCCCTCGGGAGAGACCAGCCCTGCCTCTGATCCAATGCCTCTCCGTAGCGTGCGAGCTTGGGGCAGGTCCCTTCTGCTTTCTGGACCTCAGTTTTCCAAGTCCTGCCTCATTGACTTTTCCAGAATTCTGCCACCGCTTTTCCTGGATACCTCGCTAGGCTCCACCCTGCCTGAGCCCTGGGGTGCACCCTGGGGCCCTCACTCTTGACTCTCCTTTGGCTCCAGCTCTGGCTCCTGTCCGGCCAGAGACACGAGCTTAAATTGATAGCCCAGGCCTAGCCCTTCTAACAGGCGAGTTGAGATGAAGGCAGGCTTGGCTCCATGGACAAGGGGAGCGCCTCCACCCTCCTATGGAACAAAAGATGCCCTGGGGTCTGGTATTCTAGGCAATAGAGATAGCCAGCCTGCCCTGCTGAGGGCAAGGACTAGAGCTAGCAATGCTAAGAGAAGAAGAGTGGCTCCCTGAGTGGCTAGCATGCCTCTGGATGGAGGCCTGGTGGAGGAGAATGTGGGAAGCAACTCTACACCTACCACCTGTGTGACCCTGGGCAAGTCCCCTTGCTGCTCTCCCTCCCTCCCTTCCTTTTACAAACATCTGTTGAGCATCTTGCAGTGGCAAGCCCTCTGCTAGGCTTTGAGGCTTCAAAATATAATCCATGGAGTTCCCGTCATGGCGCAGCAGAAACGAATCCGACTAGGAGCATGAGGTTGCGTGTTCGATCCCTGGCCTCGTTCAGTGGGTTAAGGATCAGGCGTTACCGTAAGCTGTGGTGTAGGTCACAGACACAGCGTTGCTGGTGTTGCTGTGTCTATAGTGTAAACCGGCAGCTGTAACTACTATTTGAGCCCTAGCCTGGGAACCTTCATATGCCATGGGTGCAGCCCTAAAAGACAAATATACACATAGTCCTGACCCTCCAGAACTTCACAATCTAATTGTGAAAGCAGAAATGTGAATGAGAGAGTTCCTGTCATGGCTCAGTGGTAACAAAACTGACCAGTATCCTCGAAGACATGGGTTCAATCCCTGGCCTTGCTCAGTGGGTTAAGGATCTGGCGTTGCTGTGAGCTGTGGTGTAGGTCACAGATGTCACGCAGATCTGGCATTGCTGTGGCTGTGGTGTAGGCCAGCAGCTGCAGTTCCAATTCAACCCCTAGCCTGGGAACTTCCATATATCACAAGTGTGGCCCTAAAAAGACAAAAAAGAAAGAAAGAAATGTGAATGAATAATTATAATATTTTCCTCCTCCCTCAGCTTCCCTATCTGCAGAATGAAGGACTTCCAGCCCTGACACTCTCCCATGCTTTCATCATGTTAGACCATCTGTTCCCACCAGTCTGGTGAAGTGGGAGGCCAGAGTCAGCAGGTCATCCCTGAGGAAGAGTTAGTAATAAATGATGAATCGGATTGCATTGAGGGCAGTCTGCAGTGTGGTTCATTGTGGCCAAGAGATTGCTGTGGTCTGCTTCTTGCTCTCCAAATTTCCATTCTCTCAGCTACTTCAGCTGGCAAACCACCCTACAACTTTCAAAGATTATTTCCAGCATGTCCAGGGGATCCAAGAGGGATCAAACGAAAGACAGCTTATATGTTGGTGTCAGAGCCAGCATCTAATTCAAGCTCCATCTGATTGCTGGTCCAGACTACCTGCAGGCCCACCAGACTTCCTTCCCTTCCTTGGCTAGGAATTGAGGACTATGAAATACATGTCTAGGAGTTCCCATCGTGGTTCAGTGGAAAAAAATATGATTAGCATCTGTGAGGATGAAGGTTCGATCACTGGCCTCACTCAGTGGGTTAAGGATCCAGCATTGCTCTGAGTTGTGGTATAGGTCGCAGACATAGCCATTGCTGTGGCTATGGCATAGGCTGATGGCTACAGCTCCAATTGGACCCCTAGCCTGGGAACCTCCATGTGCTGTGGATGGGGCCCTAAAAAGACCAAGAAAGAAGGAAAGAAGGAAAGAAGGAAAGAAGGAAAGAAGGAAAGAAGGAAAGAAAGAAAGAAAGAAAGAAAGAAAGAAAGAAAGAAAGAAAGAAAGAAAGAAAGAAAGAAAGAAAGAAAGAAAGAAAAAGAAAGAAAGAAAGAAAGAAAAAGAAAGAAGGAAGGAAGGAAGGAAGGAAGGAAGGAAGGAAGGAACGAGAGAGAGAAAGAGGGAAAGAAAGAAAGAAAAGAAATAGAGAAAGAAAGAAAAGAAAGAGAGAAAGAAAGAGAGAGAAGATATACATGTCTAGGAGTGTAAGAGGTTGTCAGGTTGAAATTACTCCACAGCATTTCTGAGGATGCTGCAATAGGCAGCCCAGAGTAGTAAGTAATGTTTTTCTGGCTAGTGGGAAATCTCAGATGTTAGTTGCAGAGTTTCTTACTCTCACATTCCCACCTTTCTCTCACACACACCCCACACAGCAACTATCCTCCCTCTTTTCTGTTTCTCAAGTTTCAACTTAGTAAAGGGCAAAGAAGATACCCAGATTATTGGACCTGCCCAAGGTGTCTTCACAATCCAATAGAGGGCCTTCAGTCCACAGCGAGAACAATGACCTCTTTTCTTGGGAACCAGTGACATCCTACCAGTTTTATAGTTATGCAGCAGTCTTGGTCACATGTCTTTTTCCTTTATTTCTTTCTCTCTTTCTTTCTCCCCACTTCTCTTCTTAATATCTTCTAGGATTGGGTTTTTAAGATCCTTGCCTTACATCTGCAAAATCTGCAGAGAATGTGGTCCTAGACAGTCCTGGCTTCCATGAGCTGGTAATTTTAATTCCCAGGTCCAGAAGGACAGGCTTGTTGGGCAACTCTGAAATGCAGGGACTGCCGGAGCACTTCTCATTGCATTGTTCAGCTGGAGCATCAGCCCAGAGACAGGGGCATGGCCAGGCAAACTTCAGGGGTAACTTTGGAGTTATCAAAAGGCTTTTGATGAAAACTGGATCTAGAGAATTTGATCACTAAATATGCAGTGTGGATGATGCCCATTCTCTCCAAGAGGGAGCTGCACTAGCTTCTTCCCTGGGAGCTTCCAGAGATGAGATAGCACCTGGAAGCTGGTGGGACAGAACTCTCTTTACCCTGCACACCAGCTGACCATCAGCCCTGGTCACAAGGAATCGAGGAAGCCTGCCACAGGCGGCACAGGAAGGCTGTGCCACCTCTGATAGGCTGATAGCAAAGCATCCAGCTTGACCAACAGAATTTGCTCTTGTATTTGTTTGCTTTTCCTTTTATTTATTTTTATTAATGTGTAGTTTATTTCCACTGTTGGCTAAATTCTTCTCTGCAGCAAAGTGACTCGGTTGTACATATATACATTCTTTTTTGTATTTTCATTATGCTTTATCCCAGAAGATTGGGGATAGTTCCTCATGCTATACAGTAGGCCCTTGTTGTCTATCCACTGTATATATAACAGTTTTGCTTGCCTTTCCTTTCAGCTTTGGAAGCAACCTTCATCTTCACTGTCCTATTTTTGGTAGAACAATTTTGATTAGGCATAGAACGATATCTTGCAGTTTCTTCCTGACACTGCTGGATGCACATGAAGGCTAGTATTGAAGGGTTGCACTGAGACACTCTGTCTGGGGTGCTGCATGGGTCACAGCTTCTGAGAGAGTGACTCATAGAGGAAGCCCAGGCCTGCCTGGGAGGCAGGAAGGGTAGCACTTAAGGATTGATGGGCCCTGGATGATGACAGACAAAGGCAGACAGGATGAGGTCCACAGAGACATTGCACCATTCTGGGGGTGACCTGAACAGTCCCCAAAGCAGACAAAAGTGCCAGGAGGATCACTGTTCTCTTTCCTGATGAGTCTGCAAAGCCTTTTCTCTTACCATTTTCTTAAAAGAAACATCTTTTGAATTATCTGTGATTTTGGTTAGGCTCTAGCCAAGGTTCTTTTAAAAATAGGACACATTGCATAGATATTGAATTACCCAGCTTTTGTCAACATCAACACATCATTATCAAAATACGATCCAGGTGTTCAGCTGAGCAGATCCTCGCACAAATCAGTTTAAATGACTAAACACACTTCCTTCTCCTCTTTGGGAATTCAGCTGAGAAGCAAAAAACAAAGCTAGTGTGGATAAAAATGTAAAAAACATGCAGATATGCACTGGGTGCACAAAATCTGAGCAGACAACAGCACGAAGGAATAAAAGGGGAGGTGTCTAATTCTCAGTGATACCTGCATCCATCTGATGGCATGATGGTGGGCTGATGGCTATCAGTCTGGGCTGCTGGAGAGGGCAGAGTAGACTCGAAGTGTCATTGCCAACTCTTTTGAGTCAAAATGACCCAGACCAGATTCAGGATCCTTGAAGACAGAGACCACCTCCTGTTTATGTTTGAATCCTAACCATCTGCCACAGGGCCCAGCTATCATTTGATTATGAAATCTAGTATATTGATGTTTTTATAATCTCTGTTGTGAATGTCTCTGTATCTCCTATTAATTATCCACTAGATGAGCCTGTCATAATTAGTATCAAGACTCACAGACATCTGCCACTGGCTTAATTTTGTGACAAGTACAACACGTCACTCTTCTGGAAGCACTTTTCCCCCAGATTCCATAAACTGGCAAAATTATCTAGGAGCACCATTTATTAAGATATGACAATTGCCAGTACAATAAAATAGGAGCCATGGAAAAATGAAATTTAGTGTTCTGGTCAAATAAATATATGTACAGAGCAGAAACTGTTTTTCATTTTAGGGCCACACCTGTGGCACATGGAAGTTCCCAGGCTACATACGGGTCAAATCAGAGCTGCAGCTGCCAGCCTACACCACCACCTACACCACAGCCACAGCAAAGCTAGATCTGAGCTGCATCTGAAACCTACACCACAGCCTACCCAGCAAAAACCCAATCCTTAACCCACGGAGCAAGGCCAGGGATCAAATGCGAATCCCCATGGATACCAGTTCTTAACCTGCTGAGCCACAATGGGAAGTCCCAGAATGGGTTTTTGTGTCCCTCTAACCCTTAATCCGTTCAGGCTGCTATACCAAACAGCATAGACAGTGTTGTTTATAAACGGCAGAAACTTAGTGCTCACTGTTCTGGAGGTCAGAAGTCCAAGATCAGGGTGTCAGCATGATCTGGAGATCCAGAGATGGCAGAGGGGGCTAGGGAGCTGGGTGGGATCCTCTTATAAGAGCACTAATCCCATTCACAAGAGTGCCACCCTCATGATCTAATCACTTCACAGAGGCCCTACCTCCTATCACATATCCTATGGGGGTTAGGATTTCAACATATGACTTTGGGGGAACACAAATATGCAGTCCATAACAAACTCCCACCCCACTCCCCTGCCTTTTCCTGGGGCCTGACAGACCAACAACAGGCCAACTCCAGGGGGAGGCAGAGCAGAGACTCCCTAAGCACATCAATAGCCTGGAGATGCTCCAAGATATCAGCTTGGTCAGGAGCAAGCTCAGCTCACCTTACAGAACCCAATGACCTGCTGCCTACCAGCCCCTGCTCCAGTCCCAACCCAGGCAGAGCAGAACCCAGGGTGGCCCAACACCTGTCCTGTCTTGGAGGCTGAAGATGCAAGGAGGGACCTGGGAGTAGGAGCAGTGGGTTGAGAAAGTCTGAAGGGGTAGGATTTGGGGTGGGTGTGGGGGTGCTGCAAGGAGAGAGAGCCAAGGGGGAGGGGCCCTCTGGCCTAGCTCAAAGGATCTAGGGCTTCGAAGGGCCCAGGAATTCCCCAAATGGAGTAGAAAAGGCACTTCCAACTGGTTTGGAAGCTACAACACGCAGCTCTTTTGTACATTCTCCTGGATTCCGTGGCACATGGATCAGCCAAGAGTAAAACCGAGGAGAAAATGAAAACTTCTCTTCCCTTCCACTCTTCAGGGAGACACTATGGATTTGTTTCATATGCATTTGTTTCCATTCACCCATAAAATAAAAGGGATCATACTGCCACCAGTGCCCAGATTTCTCAGCTTTTTGGGTATCTGATGGGAAGACCAGCCAATCACTGGGATTCTGCATGCAAACAGGGTGGAGCTTTCCAGATGGACCTTTGCATATGAGAAAAAGAATGTATAAGTCTGTATGACTGGGCCACTATGCTCTACAGCAGAAATTGACACAACACTCTAAATCAACTATATGTTAAGAAAAAAATTTTTTTTTAATTTTAAGATAACAAAATAAAAAAAAAAAATGGACATTTTGAAGCCCTCGGTGCTGGCTGGGCAGGGTGGGGTCAGAGAAATGCAAAGCATCTCAGGCATCAACCCTGGGATTTACTCCCTTCCTCTCCTCTGCCCACAGCACAACCCCCATACCCTTGTCCCGCCTTCTCTGCTCTGAGCTGAAATTACCCCAAGACCTTTGGTGGAGATTGACCCTGTTGGCCCAGGTGAAAAGAAGGACGAGGCCCTGGTCAGAGGGATGCCCAACAAGTCATCACGCAGTAGGAGAAGGCAGAATTGGAGCAGGTGCCTCTGCTGGGCAGGTTCACATAAAAGATGTTTTCGGACCCATGAGTTGGGTGGTTACCATCAACAGCTCCTTTTGCAACCCTGGGGTGAGCTGCTAACCTAGAATGGGGCAGGGAGAGGAGCACCACCCGATGGCAACTTGGCTAGTGTATGCATTTTACAAAGCATGGTCGCGGGAGGTGGGGGGAGGTAAATTGGGAGGGTAGGAATAACATATTACCCTACTGTGTATAAAATAGATCATTAACATGCACCTACTGTCTAGCACAGGGCAATCTACTCAATAGTCTGTAATAACCTATACGGGAAAAAAGAACAGATGTATGTTTATGTATGACTGACTCACTCTGCTGAAAACTAATACAATGTTGTAAGTCAACTATACTCCAATTAAAAAAAAAAAAAAAGCATGGTCCCAACCAACATGCCACAGAACAGGACAATGATCCCAAGAAGCAGTGTCATCATCTCACTGCTCCTGCTTTACAGATGAGAAGACTAAGATAGGTGCCAGCCCTTGCCCACAGCAGTGTTCCTCAAAGCCAGGGTGGTGGACCCCTGGTTGAGTACAAGATGATTTAGGGGGCTATAGGGTGAACACATGTCGTTCAATAGACTTGATGCAAAGAGCCATTAAAAACAGAACTAAAATCATCAAACGGGTGGTTTCAAGGATACTTGCTTAGCAGGAGGCTATGTTTCAAAAGTGAGTTTATTTAAGGTTCATTTAAATCAAGTATTAAATAATATTACATATGGTACTTGGTTTTTATTTTTCAAAAGTGAAGGTGGGAAACCAAGTACAGATGGTGACAGGATGATGACAGCAACCAGTTTTATAATACTTCCTGTGTCCCCAAAGCCTTTACCTGTATCAAATCATGCATTCTCAGGACAGCACTGAGGGGTTGGTACAATTATTATCATTTACAAGGAGGCCTGCGGGGGCCAGGGGGAAGTGGAGCCTGGGAGGCGCTGGATGGAGGATCATGTCCAGGCATTCAGATCGCAAAGCAATGCTCACTAGGCAGAGCTCACTGCTCAGCTGGAAAGTATCTGCTAAGGCCCAGGTGCAGGGGCTTTGAGTTGCTGGGGGTAGGGTTGCAGAGAGGGTTCCACGTGCTTTCCCTATTTCCCATGCAGAACTACAGGAGACTGAATCTCCCCATAGCATAAATAACTTCCTGATGCAAATGAGGATAAGCCAGTGACAACAGACCAGCTCCAGAGCAGCCAGTTCTCCCATACCAGGCAGTGGTTATGTTGCAGAGTTGATGTGAGGGCCTCAGGCAGAATCCTGGCTAACTCAATTTCAGGCTGGCCTTCCTGCCTGCCTGCTAAACTCTTTCAGATGGTTCTGGCTGGATTTTTGAGGTTGTAACAGGTTTAAAAAAAAAAATGTAGGAGTTCCCCTCATGGTGCAGTGGAAACAAATCTGACTAGGAACCATGAGGTTGCGGGTTCGATCCCTGGCTTTGCTCAGTGGGTTAAGGATCTGGCATTGTCATGACCTGCGGTATAGGTCGCAGACTCGGCTCAGATCTGGCATTGGTGTGGCTGTGGTGTAGGCCAGCAGCAACAGCTCCAATTGGACCCCTAGTCTGGGAACCTCCATATGCCGCAAGTGTGGCCCTAAAAAGACAAAAGACAGGAGTTCCCGTCGTGGCGCAGTGGTTAACGAATCCGACTAGGAACCATGAGGTTGCGGGTTCGGTCTCTGCCCTTGCTCAGTGGGTTAACGATCCGGCGTTGCCGTGAGCTGGGGTGTAGGTTGCAGACGCGTCTCGGATCCCGCATTGCTGTGGCTCTGGCGTAGGCCGGTGGCTACAGCTCCGATTCAACCCCTAGCCTGGGAACCTCCATATGCCGCGGGAGCGGCCCAAGAAATAGCAACAACAACAACAACAAAAGACAAAAAAAAAAAGACAAAAGACAAAAATAAAAATAAAAATGCAGACTCTACATTAGAGGAGGGGAGAGACATTTGGGAAATGCCTGAAGAGAGAAGAGGAGAGAAACTCTGAGTTCAAAGGCTGGCAGGAGAAATGTGGACCCGGAGAGGAAAGCAGAGGCTGATAGAGCCTCGGAATCTAAAGAGTCGTGCTTCTTACTTTTACATGGTAGATAAAAATCTTGTAGCACATCCTCCAGTCAGCACGGTCTTTACAAGCAAGAGCTTTGAGGAGTTCCCACCGTGGCTCAACAGTTAGTGAACCCGACTAGCATCCATGAAGACACGGGTTCGATCCCTGGCCTCACTCAGTGGGTTAAGGATCCAGGGTTGCCATGACCTGTGGTGTAGGTTGCAGACGCGGCTTGGATCTGGCGTTGCTGTGGCTTTGGTGTAGGCCGGCAACTGTAGCTCCGACTGGATTCCTAGCCTGGGAAACTCCATATGCCGTGGTTACAGCCCTAAAAGACAAAAAGGCCAAAAAACCAAAAAAACAACCAAGCAAGAGCTTTGGAATTTCAGAGTCACTGCTCCTTAGCCAGGAGGCCTTGCCTCTCTAGTCATTTAAACTCTCAGTTCCGCCATAGGTAAATAGAACTAATAAAATGCTGCTCCCAGAGGGAGCTGTGAGGAAGGAATGCAAAATCCTGCCCCTCCTGAGTCTTATTGCACCTGTACTTTTCCTGAAGAGACTGCACTCTGGTCATCTATTCAAGAGATTTTCCCACTTCTGGGACCCTGAGTCTACTCTAAAGAACAAAACATGGGAGGAAATAAACAGAGAGTCAGAGGGCACTTACCACGCTTCCTGATGCCTCCAATAATAGGATGTCAGAGCCCAAAGGCCCTGGGGACCATCTAGTCTTGTGGTCTCAGATATCAGTGGGCCTCAGACCCATCCAGAATCACCAGATGAACAATATAGGTTCCCGCAGATGTCGTTAACCCCACAGCTGATCCGCTAGGCCTAGGGTAAACCCCCACATCGGGGTTTTGTACAAACATTTGCAGGCGATCCTAACATAAGTTGTTTTGAGAATAGAGATCCCAGTCCTTCGTCCCATCTTACAGAGGAAGAAACTGAGACTCAAAGAGAAATGTCCTCTGACCAAGGTCCCCACTTGTGGACCTGAACCCCAAGCCCAGGCCTCCTGACTCCCACTCCCCTGCACTGGCTGGAGCTGGGACAGGGGCTGCAAAGTGCTTCTTTCCCAGATGGGTTACATGGTTTTTGTTGCCTGAGAGGGCCCTCCCTTGCCAATTGTAAGAGGGACAACTTGTCACAGGAAAATACCAGAAATCAGCATGGATAACCCTGTTCTTTGCCAGAGAGGCTGCTGTGGCCTTAGCTGAGGAGGAAGCCCTGTGGGCAAAGCAAAGCCCTGTGGGTAAACAAAGACCTGAGCCTGACCTAGGCCTCAGGCCCAGCTGCCAGTTCTGGGCCTTCCAGTGCCCTGGGCGACCTAGGACAAGTCTCTCCCCTCCCTGAGTCTCCATGGCATCCAGTTGATAAAATGGAGCTAAATCTGCTACCTGTTGTCCAGCCTGCCTGCCTCGTGGACCTCTGATGCTGGTGTGCTTTGTAAACTCCCAAGTGCTGCCCAAGCAGGAGGGATTTCAGCCACTGGAGATGTGACTGGAATTCTGATTTCCAGCCAGGGTCCCTTGAGGACGTGCTGGGCCCATCTTGGAAATAGCAGAGGAAGCTAAGAAGCTGCCAGCAACACTCGTGGGAGATTCTCAGAGCCTTATGGGCGGGCTGGCAGGGAGAGCCCCTCTGCTCACACAGCGCTCCCACGTTAGGGAACCTGCCCTGGCCGAGGACGCCCCTCGCTTCCAGGAGCGTGTGTTGGGAGTGGGGAAGTCACTGGATAGGGGCCTTCCTGCCTCTCGCCTGGTGCTGCCAGGACCCTCTGTCCATCTTAAAGCATCCTGGTTCAGGACTCCTAGGAAAAGGTAAGAACACGCCAGGGGTCCAAGAGAGATGACACACCTCTCTTTCTTTCCATGGCCTGCTTTGGCTCTTACAGCAGATTCCAGAGGGGGGATTAGCTCATTCAGAGTATTTTTTTCCTTCTCACCAGATCGCACCTTTCAGAACCATTTCCCCAGCCAGCAGGAGTCCCAGTTTACCTAGAGTTAACAGGATGCTAAGATTCTGCCACCATTCTGCCCAAAACCTGCTTTGTCACCTTGCTCAACCTCTTCACCTCCTTGAGCCTGTTTTTTCATTCATATATGAGGGAAATAGTACCCATCTCTCCCTCCATCATAGGTCTGCTGTGTCAGAGGAGGATGCCGTGGGGGAGGCTCTGTTGTCATTATCTTGTAGGAGAAGAAGACAGTGGAGGCCTGGACAGGGAGGGAGACTGGGAAGGCACAGAAGTAGCCTTCAGTTCCCCTCGTGACACAGCAGAAACGAATCCCACTAGAAACCATGAGGTTTCGGGTTCGATCCCTGGCCTTGCTCAGTGGGTTAAGGATCCAGCGTTGCTGTGGCTGTGGCGTAGGCCGGCAGATGTAGCTCCAATTGGACCCCTAGTGTGGGAACCTCCATAAGCCATGGGTGCAGCCCTAACAAAAAGACAAAAAAAAAAAAAAGAAAAAAGAAATGACCTTCAGCTCCAGGAGGCAGGAAAGGGCTGAGGAATGATTTCATTCCTGTCTAAATCTGGGGCTGTCTCAGGGCAGCAGGTCCTTTGTTTTATGATGCTCTTATTCCCGGTGCTGGGCTCAGCCTGGCCACTCAGAGGAGAAGCCAGGTCAGACTCAGGGACCTCGTGGTGATGAAACCTATGGAAAAGTTTTCGGTCAAAGACCTCATCAAAGAGTTCCTTGACACACAGTTGTGAGGTCACCTAGGCCAGTGCTTTTCAAATCTTTTTTTTTTTTTTTCAGCTGAAACCCTTCTTCACAAGATCTTAAAGCAAACCCCTTATTAGTTCCTTCTGAAGAATCACTGAGACTCTAGGAAGCTCCACTGATTTATTGTGCAGATCGAAGAACAAAGCTCAGTGCAGGACTGGAATATGACCAAAGCCACACAATAAGTCAGTGGTTAAAACAAATAAATTTCTAAAACCACCTTGGGGAGTTCTGTTGTAGCTCAGTGGTTAACGAACCTGACTAGTATCCATGAGGACAAGGGTTCGATCACTGGCCTTGCTCAGTGGGTTAAGGATTTGGTGTTGCTGTGGCTGTGGTGTAGGCCGGCAGCTATAGCTCTGATTCAACCCCTAGCCTGGGAACCTCCATATGCCGTGGGTGCGGCCCTAAAAAGACAAAAAATAAAATAAAATAAAACCACCTTGAAGTCAGGTCTCTAACCCTCAGCACAGGTGTCTCCAGGTCAGTGAGGGATCAAACAAAAAAAGGAATTTCCTTCATTTCTAGGCCATTTACACACATGGAGGGAGGAGGCTCAGAATGGAGGTGTGGGGGGTAAATGAGGAAATGTGTGGACTCCGCTGTAATAAACAAATCTTAGTGGAGAGCAGGGAACTCATGGTCTCCTTTGAAAACAAAAATGTCTGGCCAAATGTTTCTGAGGCGGTGAGCCCCTTGTTGACATAAGCAGAAGCCGCCTCAGCAACTCTCCACAAGTGGAAATTCCTTCCAGCTGCCTTAGCTCTGCCTTCCCATTGCTAGCAGCCAGGTTTTGCGAGCGGCCATCATGAGACTGACCCACCCGCGGAAGGGCCACAGGTGTCTCCCACAATGGTCACCTGGCACTTCCATGTGTCATCAGCCAGCAAGTGACTTTTTGGTGGACTTTTGGTGTTGGCTTCCTGCGGGGGAGAACTGACAGCCTAGGGGTGGGGAGCGGGCAGAGTGAGACACGCCAATCACTCCACCACGTTGACGTTAGGCAGATGCTAGAACCAGGCACAGTCCACACTGGGGAGGAGCGGCACAGGCTTGGTTGCTAAGAGTTTATGAGATCAAGGTCCCACGTGGCGCCTACGGAGCTGGGGCAGGGGGCCGCCCAGCCGAGGAGCGGGGAACGCCTCCCGGCTGCCTGGCCCGGAGGCACGGAAGTGCGGAGAAGCGAAGTGCTGGGGCCACTGCCGCGGAGTCACCCGGACGCCCCGCCTCCTGCTCCTCACCTGGAGCCTCCCCGGCTGGGGCGGGGCTTCGGCAGGACAGATCGCTGCTGCTTCCCTTCCTCTGGTCTGGGGGTGGGTGTCGCCACTAGAGTAAAGCAGAGATGCTTCCTGAAAGGAGCTGAGATCAAGCAGAAGGCCCCAACCCTTCTTGGCGGCTCACCTGGAAAAGGGACAGGCCATGGGGCGGGGGCGTTAATCGCCTTATGCGGGAGCTCTCAGACAAGTTCTGATCCAACCCTTAATCCCAAGTGTCAGTTGACAGATGGCAGCGCGTCCTGCCTTCTAAACCCCAGCCACTCCTGGCCATGAGAGACTCAGAATATTCCAATAGGAATGAATCTTAGATACTAGAGCTCGAGTTTTGTGGCTGTTTTGTGGCTCCCACATGGTCGGGGACCATAGGTGAGGCCTCCAGGTTAGGGTGCAAGTCGCTGAGGGAGGGGGATTAGATCCCACCCCGCTTCCCACCCCTCTTTCATCTTTACTGCCTTGAGATTGTGCTGGAGAGGTCATTTAAAGGAGGCACTGTAACAAACTGGGTGTGAGGTCGTCTTTCAAGTCTATTGTTCTCTCATTTTGACTTTGTTGTGGGTGACCTTGGGCAAATGAAAAACCTGTGTGTCTTGGGTTCTTCCGGAATAAGAATACTGCTGTCTCCTTAATAGGGTTGTAAGAATTAAGCATGTAGTGGGTTTAGAGCATGTTCCGCCTGGGTCACAGCGTGTTAGGAATGGTTATGATTGTTGTCATTACTGCTATTTTTAAATGAGGAGAGTGAGGCGGGAAATGGAGAAGGGACTTGCCCAGGTGACAAGGGAACTTGGTAGTAAAACAGGGAGCAGTACCAAGCTTTCCCGTCCAGATGGGGTCCTTGATGACTTGGACATTTTGAGGTTGTTGTTTCTTGGAAATCTGTGAATATAAACGAAAGCCCATTTAGAGGAAGCCACTCTGTATGAGAGGCCTGGGGCACAACTCCATGATCAGGAGGATGTAAAGGAGGACGGGGGTGGAGGGAGAAGAGAGGAGCAGGAGGAAGTGGAAGAAGAGGGGGTCTAGGGCCCTCTTAGCTCAGCCACTAAGCCACTAACAAGTTAGCTCAAGCTGCTCTATAGCAGGACACCAGACTCGGCAGCCTCTAAACAACCCTTCTGGAGGCTGGTAAGTCCACTGGTCACTGTGTCCTCACATGACAGAAGGGGCCAGGGAGCTTCCTGGAACCTCTTTTATCAGGGCACTAATGCCGTTCCTGAGGACTCCGCCCTCATGACTTAAGCCCCTCCCAAAGGCCCCACCTCCCAATACCATCATCTTTAGGGGCTAGGATGTCAGCATATGAATTTGGGGGGCACATGAACATTCAGACCATAGCAGATGATCACACTGGGGGTCCTCTTGAGGGAGACACCCTCATTTAGGTGGAGAAACTAGACCCCAAACATACCTCAATCTAAGAATTTTGTTTGGAGAATAAGGACTATAGTTTGGGATGCCCAGGGTTCCAGCCTGACTTATGGTCAATTTCAGTGTGGTCACAGCCTCGTGAATCTCTCCTCTCAACCAAGCTGAGCCTGCTTAGCAGGGACTCTCCTTATAGCCTAAGGAACCCTCAGGGCTTAATAGCAGCAGTTAAAGAGAATCTGGTTCTGAATCCTGTCACTTTCTGACTGACTGGGCAAGCATTTAAACCTAAGCCTCAGTTTAATCATCTATAAAATTGGGATTATAAGTTTTGCCTCATAGTATCATCAGGAGGATCAAATGGGATAACACATATAAAGTGCTTAACCCTGGGCCCGGCACATAGGAAGTGCTCAATAAATGTTTGTAACTATTATTATCTAATGTGGCTGCCTGTCCCCCTGTGTGCACAATGGCTTCTTCATCTTCTCTCTAGCTGTGGCCTACATCAGTTAGGACTGGTTTGCCTGCAAAGAAATAATCTCAAACTAATGGTAATGCGGAAGAGATGGAAGTTTATTTCCTCTCACATAAAATCCGAATAGGTGATGAAGGGTGGAAAGTGGCTCCCCAGTGTCTGGGATCCAGACACTATCTTCTAATGCCATACATGGCCTTGACCTCTTGGTCCAAGATGGCAGTACCCACATTCCAGGCAGCAGAATGAAGGAGCCTGAAGGCTGTTTATAAGCTATCTCTTAAGGATGATTCCTGAAAGCTGTTGTACTACCATGTCTGCTTATACACCATTGGCCAGAACATAGTCACATGACCATCTCTAGCTGCAAAGGAAGCTGGGACATGTAGTCTTTATTATAAGCAGCGAAACTTGGTGGATGGATATATCTCTATAGAAAGGGACATGTAGTCTTTATTATGCCCAGCGAAACTTGGTGGATGGATATATCTCTATAGAAAGGGAGAATGGATGTCAGAGACCTGTAGCTGTGTCTTCCCCAAACCTCTGGCTTGTCCAGGACAGCTGGGCAGCTGAGCACTTAAAAACAGGGACAGGAGCATGCTACTTCTCCTCAGCTTTCCCCAGTGACTCAGTCTGTAACTGAGATGTGGAACAGGAACTCAGGTCTCCTGCCATGGGTCAGAGAAAGTCCTATCCTGTTTAACCACTTCCCTGCCCCTCAACCCTGAAGGCAGGAAAAAACACTGGAGAGGCAGCTGACTGCCCCCTCCTGGTCAGGGAGAGAACATTGCACAAAACAGGGCTTCAGAAGGGCAGACAGAGTGACCCAGCAAGCAGGTGGGCTTGGCACAGCCTAATGGAATGGCCCAGGGCAGGACACACACCTGAACATTGTGGTGAGGCTGGGCCCCCAAACAGTGCCAAAGTCAAAATGCCAAACTGGACAGACAGAAATGCACTCCGGCCTTCCACCCTGATAACACTCCAGTAGGCCACCTGGCCTCAGCCAGAGCTCAGGGAACACCTGTCCTTCTCCCTCCTAGCCCTTCTTTCACCCCATGAAGTTCTTTGAAAAAGGGAGGAAAGTTCACCAGCATCTCCCTTTGCTGGTCTTTTTTTTTTGCCTTTTTTTTTGGGCCACACTCACAGCATATGTAGGTCCCCAGGTTAGGGGTCCAATTGGAGCTAAGCTGCCAGCCTATACCACAGCCACAGCAACGCCAGATCCAAGCCACTTCTGTGACCTACATCACAGCTCACAGCAACACTGGATCCATAACCCACTGAGTGAGGCCAGGAACCTCACAACCTCAGGGTTCCTAGTCAGATTCATTTCTACTGCACAGTGGGAATTCCACGCTAGTCCTTCTAAAGCAAGCTGCCAGGCCCTTTCTGCTTCAGGAATTTCCCTGCTAGCAGTTACTAAGGGATAGACAAACCCACAGTCACAAATGCCCTGGCTCTCCCCTCGTGTGTACAGTGGAGGAGCACAGACTAGGGGCGGGACACCAAGCTTCTAGGCCCAGATCTGTCACTAACTCAAGATGCAGTGTCCCCTCTTCTTTCACTGCCCCTTTCCTGGCTGTGCCTTGGAGTCCCATCTTAGAAATAAGATTCCTGGGCTCTGCCCCAGACTCACTGGTCCTGTTTCTTAACCAGTTTCCCAAGAGATGCACATGCAGTTCGTTTGGGAACCAAGAGACTGGATGACTTTGAGGTCCAGCTTGGAGTGATCTGGCTCTGACGGTTCTGAGGGTCAGGTCTGCCTGAACACTGCCCTCTGAGATCTCACACCCCTGCCCTTGATCACCCATTTTATCCCCAGGGGCTGAACGTCTTCAAGCCTCCCCAAATTACGGCCCTTTTGTTTTTGTTTTTGTTTTTGTTTTGTTTTTTTGCCTTTTCTAGGACAGCTTCCTGCGGCATATGGAGGTTCCCAGGCTAGGGGTCTAATCAGAGCTGTAGCCACCAGCCTACACCAGAGCCACAGCAATGTGGGATCCAAGCCGTGTCTGCAACCTACACCACAGCTCACGGCAACGCCGGATCCTTAGTCCACTGAGCAAGGCCAGGGATCGAACCCATAACCTCATGGTTCCTAGTCAGGTTCCTTAGCCACTGAGCAACGACAGGAACTCCACGGCACTTTCCCTTTAAGAATTCTGTCCTTCCCAGATGCTGGGCCAGTCCCATGCTGTTCCCTTCAGTGTGAATGCCCTGCCGAGGGCCCTCCCTCCTGTGACTACCGGTCAAAATCCTCTTCACTCATCAAGGCTCTGATGAAACAAGACCAACCTCCATCTAGGGAGCATCTCTAATCTGCCCAATCTGAATGCTCTTCTCCCTCCCCAGGCTTCCCACAGTGTCCATGCCCTGTAGTACCAGATGTCCCCAGGTGATGGCTCTCTCCCTGGGTAGGTGCACAGCCCACCTGCCCCACAGGACTGGGAAGCCCCCAGAGGCTGAGAATGAAATCTTACTGCAGATCCCCTGAAGCCTGACTATAAAGAGCCCTTAACCTTCAGAATTGGAATGCCAAAGGAGAAAAGATGGAGAGGCAGCAGGACCTGGCTAAAATATAACTGAGAGGGAACAGGAAGAATCCAAACACAGACAGCCGGGGGTAGGAGAAACAGGTCCATCCTCCCATCCCCCCACAGCCAAACGAATGGGCTGATTCCTGACCCACCCTGGACAGTTTCAAGGGTTCATGCTGCAGAAAATACCTCCTTCTTTGCCTGGGATGCACTGTTATCCAGGCTTTGAGCTGACAGCCCTTCCAGCCAGTAATTCCTTAATCCACTTGGCATCCTCTTCAGGGATTTCCAGAAAGGAGGTGATACAGGGCTGTAGAATTTGTTCTGCTTTTAGCACCCAGAAAGAGGCACCAGAAGGAGGAAATTACTTTCTCTGCCCCAGGCCCTGGAAGGAGCAGGGTGGGCAGGAAAGTGGGCTCTGGCTGCTAGGGTTCAATTTTGAGTATTTCCTGATTTTTGTCTCTGCCTTTGGAACATTAAGGTCTATTCATTTCCCAGAAAGGTTGGGGTGGGTTGGCTGGGAATGGGAGAGGGATATTTAGGCCCTGGCTACACTGACCGGGACACCTCCTAAGTCCCTCCCTTAGGCAGGCGTTGCACTAGGTAACCTTTTTATGCTCACCTAACAACAGTGCAAGGGATCCATTGTTATCCCCATTTTAAACATACAGAAACTGAGGCTAGGAGAGACTAGATCACTTGGTAGTATTACACAATCAGAAGGTTGCAGAACAGGATTCAAAGTCAGGTCTGTCTAGCTCCAGAACTTGTATTCTTTCTACCCCACCTTGTCCAGAACGCAGAACAAAAGTTCCAGCAAAGCTTGTTTCTTTCCCATCCTATGGCTGCAGGCTCTCTGAGGCCCTTCCATCTCTAACACAGCATCACTGGTGGGCTCCTTTCCCTAGGAGTGGCCCACTCAGGGACCCCCAGATCTGCCCCTTCTTTCTCTGCTGCAGGAAAGCAAGAGCCTCCCCCCAAATACCTTTGTGTGTGTGTGTGTGTTCTGTTGCATCCTTTTGCTGTGCACTTAACCTCCCAGAAAGTCAGCCCCCAAAGCCGAAAACTCCAATTTGTCACATTCCTCAAAGTTGCGTCCACTCCTCCCTGTCTGAGCCTCTGGTCTGCTTCTACCTTCAGCCTTCAGACCACGTGCCCAGCCCCTGGCATCGCAGAGCCCCCGCGTGCCCCCCATCATTCTGCAAGTGGTTGTAGCACTGTTTGCTTGGCCACTGCATGTTGCTGGCAGCTGGGCCATGCCCAGCAGTGATTTTCCAGAGACATTCCGTTTTTATTTTTCCTTTGAGGAAGTCAAAGGGATTCTGCAAGTAGGGAAAGACCCCTTCACATCTGGGGGAGACAGCGAGCTGGGACCCTGAGGCTAGAAAGGAAGGGAGACAATTTTGGTTGGGTGAAGATTGAAAATGACTATTTTTCTTCATTTCTGAGACAATAAAGTATTGTATTTGTCCTCTAAAACCTGCTACCTGTCACCCTGGGTTCAAGTTTCCTAGGAGAGCAATGAGCTGCCTGCCATTGGATGCCTTGTGCCCAGCACAGCGCCTGGCACAAAGCAGAAACTCAAATAATAAAGGGGGCAGAGGGAGAGGGAGCAGAAGCTATTAAGCACAGAAGCCGCTGCTGCGCCTCTGAATGCGAGGACGCTCAAGGCACTGGTATTTTCCTCCACAACTGCTCCTCCAGTCCCATCAACGCCCCTGAAATCACACCATGCCTTCTGCCAGTTTCTTCCACTGGAACAAGTCTGTCCATCCTGCCAGGCTGCAGCAAACTTGATGGTACCCTTCATAATGTCACAGACCTCTCACCAATCACTAGTGGCTTGCCGCTCCTCACCTGTTTCCTTGAAGGGACCCTCGAGTCTCCATAAAGTGTGGGTTTTCTCATCCAGCACCATGGCTTTTCCTTGTGTCTTCAGGCAAGTCCCGCACTACCTTGTACACCTTCGGTCAGACATCATGAGCCAAAACCTTTGGCCACAACACAACACAAGTAGGAGAGAAAGAGAGGCCCCAACAGAGTAAACCACCCAGTAATGGAACAGACATGGCCCAGCAGAGCACTCGCTGGCTGTAAGCACACCAGCCAGTCAGTGCCCAGTGCCGCTCTGCAGTCCGCCAAGCCCGTTTCACAGGCTTGGAGCAAGCTTTAGCAGCACGGAGACCCTGGGAACAGTGGGCGCTTCCTCCCGAAACCCGGGTGGCTACAGCTGAAGCTGAGAAGAGCAATCAGCCCACTGCTATTTTTGAAGGCACCAGTGTGGTTACTCAGCGAGCTGTAATTAAGCTCATCTATAATTTGATAAGTGGGAGCAGCCTCACATTTTATAGAGTAATTAAGTTTCACCAAGAGAGCAGTGCAGGGAGTTTCTGGGTCCTGGTATCCCCTGAGGTTGGTCCACATTCACACTGTCTCCTCTTACACATGCACATCAATGCTGAGGCCAGAATGGTCTCGGTCCGGCCCTGGGAATTCTTCCTGGCCTTGTGCTCTCCACCGCAGGTTCCCCATTAGAGCCCAGGCTGCTGGCAGATCCAGACACAATAGACACACCTGGGACGAAAGGCACGAAAGGCTCAACCTCACTTTCTCCACTGCTTTCTGCAAAACTGTGGACTGGAAGAAAGTTGAGGATTTGCTTTTTTTTTTTTTTTTTTTTTTTTTTTTTGCTTTTTAGAGCTACTCCCACAGCACTTGGAGATTCCCAGGCTAGGGGTCTAATCAGAGCTACAGCTGCTGGCCTATGCCACGGCCACAGCCATGCCAGATCTGAGCCGAGTCTTCCACCTACACCACAATTCACTGCAACGCTGGATCCTTAACCCATTGAACAAGGCCAGGGATTGAACCATCTACCTCATGGTTCCTAGCCAGATTTGTTAACCACTGAGCCTACAACCTCATGGTTCCTCATTGGATTTGTTTCCGCTGTACCATGATGGGAACTCCGAAAGTTGAGTTTAATGTTCCCCGCCATCACTCCTTCACAGGCTACATGGCCAGCCTCTGGCTAAGTGGTCCAGCCCAGCTCCAGGGCCCTGATGGACAGACAGAGGCAGCCTGGGGGTAAGGGAGAGGGGCCTAGGGATGGAGGCCAGGCCTGGATTTCTGTCTTGGCTCTCCCACTTCCTGGCTCTGTGATCTTGGGCGAAGCACCCAGCCCCTGAGGCTCAGTTTCCTCATTTTAAAGTAGGAATAGTAGCCCTGCCTAACTCATAAGCTGTTGATGAGGATCAGATAAGAGATGACTCAGGGAGACACTTAATTGTGAGGGGCACGTGTGGGTAAGAAATTTTCATCAGCTCAACAGATGTATTTAAAACCTGTCCCAAGTTTGGTGCTGCTTGAGGGGGTTTAGGTGACCATTCACCTTGGTATGTGTCATCAAAAATGAGATGGGTAAACCCAGCTGAAACTCTGTTCAGACAGTGAGGAGTGTGGAAGCTGTGTCAGATGAGGGACCCGGGCTCTCGAACCCGACTTGGCCATTTCCAATCCAGTGTTCTGTGCAGCTCTGGGTCAGAGCCAAGTGTCAAAGGACTTAGGTCAGAGATGGTAGATTTTAGCTCAGTCTTGGGTAAATTTTCGCCGCCTTAGGAAGTAAGGAGATCCCTGCCCCTGGAGGGCTTCGAAGCCTGGCCCCTGTCTAGAAGCTGGGGGTCAAGCTTGATGCTGCCTGAGTCCCTCTTCCTTCTCTGAGGTCCTAGGGGTTCTGGCAGCCCTCCCAGCTCTAATCACAGGCCCTGGATCCTGCCCAGTAGGTACTCACCCTATTCCTCCGAAGCCACAAACCTCACAAACCACCTTCCTTGTACCTACGCACACCAGGAAGGTCTTAGATGCTCTAGGTTTCTTGTTTGTTGTTTGTTCTACACCACAGCCCCATAGCTCTTCTTGTCCCACATCCTTATCTGAGGCTTCTCAGGCCTTGTGCTCCTACAACCCTCCAGTCCTTGGAGGGCAGCTCCAGAATCTGTTTCTGTTCAAGGTTAAGGTGTTGGTAGTCTTCGAGCATGTCTTCAGAAATACCCAGGATGGGGCAGTGTGAGCCCAGGCAGATTTCCTCTGGGAGGGACGTGGATGGGCTCTTCTGGCACATCCCCTCCCAGGGAGCAGCACCCAAAGCCCAGGGGGAGAGAAGAGGGAGATGGGGGAGGGCAGGAGGAGGTGGGGGCAGGGGCAGGGGCAGGGGGAGGTGGCTCGTGGGGTAGCACTGGGTGGTTGTACTGTGCATATGCCTACAGATCTCTCTCACTGTTACATAATTGAGGTATTTTTTTCCCTCCTTATTTTAGATCCTGGTGCCATCTGCCCTGCTTTTCATGCATTACTAGCTGGAGGTTAGGTCTGACTTGGCCACCCAGTTCTACCCCTCCCTGGGTGAGAGACTTGGGGTGGTCTGTTTCCTTGTGTGTAAAATGTCTTACTCCCAGGGCTGCTGTGAGAACCCGGGGAGAGGAGGAGTTGGGCGGGCTGCCTACTGGGCCCAGGCCTGTACAGATGTGCCTGGTTGTTCTCTGGCAGTCGGGGCCTGGTGCTACCCAAGCCGAGGGAGCCTCTGCTTGCTCATGTCTGCACCTGCACCAGAACCACTTGGCACAGCTTTGCAGGGCCAGGCCATTTGAAATGCAGGAAGTAAGCAGGTCTCGCAAGAGGAGAGTCTGGCAGTCCCCCATCATGGGGAGCAGAGGCACACGTGGCAGGCGGGGCCAGGCTAGCCAGTCACCTGCTCTCCCAGCCCTTGGCCTCAGGGAAAGGGGGACGGGGGTAGGAAGGGGCTGTAACAAGGTGCTGGCAGGAGCAGCTCTCAAAAAGCCCTCACCCAGCCTCCAGCCATCAGGGGAAGGGCCGTTCGGGCTGAAGCACCAGCCCATGGGTCCCCATAGACAGAGATACTACTGGACAAAGTTTCAGGGTCAAGCCCCGCCCAGCCCCCCTCCTCTCTTCCCCAAGTTCCAGGCTTTGCCTCAGACCCAGAGCAGCCTGCTCAAGGTTACACCCTGCAGAGGTGGCAGAGTGGAACCGGCAGGGAGTACAGGAGTCTCCCCCCCATCTCATGGGCCTTGAGGAGGATCCAAGGAGACAATGGATGCCTGGTTCCTGGCCTAGGGCCCCATGCAGGTGCCTGCTCACTAGCGCCCCGCCCTGCACAGCTCCAGGCCCTGCTGACTGGGATCGGGTGCTTGGGATGTAGGATTACACTCCAAGGGGGCCAGGCCAAGAGCTGCAGGCCTGAGGAGACAACAGGAGAGGCATCCTCAGGCCTCACAGATTGACTGAATGCTTCCAAGGGGAGGATGCTGGAGACGATGCTCACTCGAGGCAGTGCTGGTAGACGTCATTCGTCCCCAGCAGCCGCGGACAGTGGGAGCAGGTGGCAGCCTCCCCTCACCCCCACGAAAAGGCCAGCGCTGCTGACAGACAGGCAATGAAGGTCTGGGTACCAGGTTACCCTGACCCACCCACATGGTGCCAGGGCTCCTGGTGCCACAGGGTGAGGTGATGGTGAATAGCACTGCTCAGGAGACTTTGGTGCTGGCCCTGGGTCTGCTCAGATCCACTGTGATACTGGGTGAGTCACTTTCCCTCTCTGGGTCTCAGTTATGTCATCTATAAAATGGGAACAACCATGTATGTATGTTCTGCCCATCTCAGCTGTCTCTTGTAAGGATCAAAACTACACCTGCACCCAAGGATACTCTCAGATGCCAGAAGGTGATGGTAATTGGTGAGGTTCTAATTAGCATTGAGATTATCTAGAGGGAAGTTGATCTGAACCTTCCAATCACTGGGGAAAAAAAATAAAAAATCAGGGCGGCCTTCAGGGCAGCCTAGCAGTCTTGACTTACCCCCATAGGTCCCAGCAGATGCAGATGTGGCTCCTCCAGGTTTGGGTTTACTGCTGATCCTGACCCAGAGCATGTAACCATCTCCCTTCCCCGACAGTTCCCATGCATCCATACCCATGAGGAACTTCAAGTGCTGCATACATTTCCCTTTAAGCATGGGGAGTTCCTGTTGTGGCTCAGTGGAAACAAATCCAACTAGGAACCATGATGTTGCCGGTTCGATCCCTGGCCTCACTCAGTGGGTTAAGGATCCAGCATTGCTGTGAGCTGTGGTATAGTTCGCAGACTCGGCTCAGATCTGGCATTGCTGTGGCTGTGGCGTAGGCCAACAGCTGTAGCTCCGATTAGATCCCCAGCCTGGGAACCTCCAAATACCGAAGGTGCACCCCCAAAAAAAACAAAAGAAAAAAAAAGGAAAAAAAAAGAAAATTAAGCATGGTGGAGTTCCTGTTGTAGCTCAGTAGTAATGTATCCAACTAGTATCCATGAGGACGTGGGTGTGATCCCTGGCTTCACTCAGTTGGTTAAAGATACGGTGTTGCCATGAGTTGTGGTGTGGATCAAAGACTCAGCTCAGATATGGGGTTGCTGTGGCTCTGGTGTAGGTTGGCAGCTGTAGCTCCAGTCTGACCCCTAGCCTGGGAACTTCCATATACCACGGGTGCAGCCCTAAAAAGACAAAAAGAAAAACAAAAAAAAAATTAAGCATGGGAACAAAATCTTCCAAGATAAAAAATTGAGATTCCGAAAGGCAAGCTCTGTGATTTAAAAAGCTCTTAGCACTACATAAAGACAACAGCCATCAAGTGTCCCTCCCTGGGCTCTGGAGGATTTCAGCCCACCTGGCTACCCTGTCATCCAATCCACACAGGCCCTCTGGGCCTCACCCTGCAGACAGAGAACTCGGCAGAACATCTCTGGTTGAAGCAGAGGGGACCAAGGTCCAGAAGGCAGACCAGATCTGATCATTGTGAGACCCCCTTTTCCTTGGCACTGCCTGAGCCCCAAGACTGCATCCAGCTGCCCAGATTCAGCCTTCTCCTGGCACCAAGCTCCACATTTAAGCCAGCAAGCTCTTAGAAGAGCAGAAAAGTTGTTTCTGAGGAGGTTTGTGTCTTTGTGCCTGGACTGTTTCTGAGGTGGAGATCACGAACCCTTTCAACACTTTGAGACCTCAGGCTCTGGTGGCTGGGAGCTCCCAAATCAGCAGCTGGGGCCTCTCCTGCAGCGAAGGAGGCAGAGCACCCTCTAGCGGCAGGCCTGGCCATCCAGGACAAGGCGGAAGTCCTGATTTGAACTGTAGGGCTGGAACTCAGGACCCTCTGCTACCTGGAGGAGGGTGTTGCCTGGTTTTGATCCAGACATACAGGCTTTGGGCAATTGTAGGGATACTAGCCTTCAAACCCAAGCCCAGGAAGTGATAACACAGACACTGCTTAATGCCCTGGTTTTATTAAAATTAAGGCCATAACAGAAAGGTGAGCTATCAATAAGTCCACCCTGAGTGCCACAGAACAGGTGTGTGTGTGTGTATGTGTGTGTGAGAGAGAGAGACAGACAGACAGATGGGGTACCTGGACCCGCCCCTGGGGGAGAAGATGCCACAGTGCCCATCCTATGTATCACGGCTTCTATCAAGGATGCCCCTTCAACATGGGTCCCACTCCAGGTAGAATCAAGCAGACGCAAACCAGAAACAAACCACCTCTTAGTCAATGAGCTGCTCCACACAAGTCTGTCCTAAGACAGGCTGGAGAAATCTCAAATGGAGATCTCCAGAATGTCACCACCCCCTCCTCACAGTCAGCTCTGAATCACTGGCTGCAGGCTGCACCCAGCAGCACCACAGACATGCAAAGAGATGCAGGGCAGGTACATGATGGTATGTACGGCTCATGTGAGGCTACAGAGCTCATCACAGGATCCTCGGATAACTGGACCCAGAGCAGCCCTGCGACATAAAATGTGAAGCCTTTTGGAGTCCCCATTGTGGCTCAGCAGGTTAAGGACCTGATGTTGTCTCTGTGAGGATGCAGGTTCAATCCCTGATCTCGCCCAGGGGGTTAAGGATCCCCAGCTGCTGCAAGCTGTGGTGTAGGTCACAGACGCAGCTTGAATCGTGTGTGGCTGTGGCTGGCAGCTGCAGCTCCAATTTGACCCCTCACCTGGGAACTTCCATGTGCTACATCTTCGGCCCTGAAAAGAAAAAAAAATTTGTGGAGCCTTCCTAATAAGAGGCAGGAATACACAATTTGGACCTTTATATTTTATATAAAGCAATATTTAAAAAAACCGACCTATAAAGCAACGAAAGGGTAATTCATGTATCCTCTGTGGGCCAAAACTTCATCATGTACAAAAGAAAAAAAATTTTTTGTCATTTTTACTCATGAGGCTGGTTTAAGGATCAAATGAGATAAATTTTTTGAACTGATGTTCTGTCTTAAAAATGTAAAGGATTTGGGGAGTTCCCGTTGTGGCGCAGTGGTTAACGAATCTGACTAGGAACCATGAGGTTGCAGGTTCGGTCCCTGGCCTTGCTCAGTGGGTTAAGGATCCGGCGTTGCCGTGAGCTGTGGTGTAGGTTGCAGACACGGCTCGGATCCCGCGTTGCTGTGGCTCTGGCGTAGGCCAGGGGCTACAGCTCCAATTCGACCCCTAGCCTGGAACCTCCATATGCCATGGGAAGCGGCCCTAGAAAAGGCAAAAAGACAAAAAAAAAAAAAAAAGTAAAGGATTTGGCTTCTAGTTTACAATAAATCTGTTGTTAATTTAACAACATCTCACCAAAAATCTTTGTATAAAATCAACCTCAGAAATTTCTGACAGATGCACCATGTTTGCCCTGAGGTTTGGGGGTCCTGCCCACCCCTCTGCACCCCGATCAAGAAGGTCCAGCCAACCTACTGGGCACATGAGTTGGGCTAGGTGACCAGCTTGGGTTAATGGTCAAACGGGCCGTAGGTCCTCCTGGGATGGGGATAATCCACAAATGGGTAACCAAGAGGTGAGGACATAAGCTCCTCCCCCTCCCTCCCTTCTTCCTCTCCCCGCACCCAGGGCTCCCCAGCAGAGGCCGGTGTGACACTCCTCAGTGTATGTAGATCCTGTCGGAGATGGCTCCAGGCAAGTGGGTCATGATCTGCATTCGTACCCACCAGTAGTAGTCCATGGGGTGGTAGCGAGTGTAGGGGGTGGTGGAGGTCAGGGCGTGGGTGACAGCATTGATGACGGGAGACGTGTCCGTGGAGCCGCTGTTGCAGAAGTTCTCCATCCTGGCGACCATCTCATCAAAGTACTTCCTGCCATAGTCTTGACGCACCGTCTCGGGCACCTGCTCCCACATCTCAGTGGCGATGGCCCGGATGCGCTCAGGGCTGTAGAGGCTGGTGGCAACGATGAAGTTGCCGGGCTCCACCACGCTGACCTTCACTCCCAGCGGGTGCATCTCGTAGCGAAGGCAATCAGAGAAAGCCTCCACCCCGAACTTGGTGATGCAGTAGGGGGAGCGGCTCACATTGGCCAAGCGGCCCATTATGCTGCTGATGTTGACCACGCGGCCTGCGGAGGAAGACAGCAAGCCCCTGCTCAGGACGCACCGCGTGAGGACGAGGGCCTGGTACGTTTCCCAAGGTCTGGCTGGAACCTGGCTTCCAACCCCTGACACTTGCTTTGCTGTCTGCCAGGCTGGGGCTTGGCCTTCTGAACCACTCAGGGACAGGGGGCCTTCTCATTTATAGTCAAGGCCAACTCGGGTCCATACAGCAGCATCCGCAGGCTGGATATTTCCTGGATAGCCAGCCGAACCCGGCAGCACAGGGAAGGAGAAGCATGAGAAGCAGCCCTGCATAGCAGGAGGCCACAGTATAACTGGGCAACACAGCTTAGCTATTGTCAGTAACTCTGAATTGTTTTCACTTGGCTGCTAAGCCAGTAGGGGCACGGTGCCCAACTTGACTTCAGGGCTAAAGCATGTGGGTATAGTCTCAGGCACAGAGCCGGGAGGGGACCTGGGGGTGTTAGGAGCTGACCACAGCCTCTCCCAGCCCTGGGACAGTGGGTGGAGGAAGAGCCCATCCAGCCCTCAGAGTAAGCCCGGGTGGACTTGAGACCTGGTGGCCTCGGATGTGCATGCAGGAAGCTAAGGCACAGCCCCATTCTGGGCACTGCGGGGAGGTACCTTTCAGAAACCTCTAAGTCAGAAGTCAGTGAAGGGTTGGGATTTTCTTCTAAAACCATACTGCTGCTCTCTGGGTTCATCCTGTCATGGCTGGGACCTTGGGATAGAGCCCATGAAGCTCCCCCTTTTAGCCAAAACTACTAATTGTAGGGAGAAAAATTTGAGTCAGTTTCTTCTTAGGTGGTTTGCTGACATTTGGCTACCGAGCATAGTTCAGGTGTTTTGTCTGTTTTTGTAATTTCTAATCTTGCTTATTATTATTTATCATTTTTACTTACTACCACAATTGTCTAATTTTTTTTTTTTAACCATCATACTGTTTTCCATAGCAGCTGTACCAACTTACATTCCCACCAGCAGTGGAGGAGGGTTCCCTTTCCTCCACACCCTCTCCAGCATTTGATATTTGTAGACTTATGGCTGGCCATTCTGACCAGTGCGAGATGGAAGCTCATAGTAGTTTTGATGTGCATTCCTCTGAAACTTAGTGATGTTGAGCATCTTTTTATGTGACTGTTGGTCATCCACACGTCTTCCTTGGAGAAATGCCTATTTAGGTCTTTTGCCCATCTTTCAATTGTTTGTTTTGTTGTTGTTGAGTTGTATGAGGTGTTTGTATATTTTGGAAATTAAGCCTTTGTCAGTCACATCACTTGCAAATATTTTCTCCCATTCTTACCATGTCTTTTCATCTTGTTTATGGTTTCCTTTGCTGTGCAAAAGCTTGTAAGTTTGATTCGGACCCATCTGTTTATTTTTGCTTTTATGTCTATTGCCTTGGAAGACTCACCTAAGATGACACTGGTACCATTTATGTCAGAGAATGTTCTGCCTATGATCTCTTTTAAGAGTTTTATGGTGTCATGTCTTATATTTAAGTCTTTAAGCCATTTTGAGCCTTTTTTTGTGTGCATGGTATAAGGGTGTGTACTAACTTCATTGATTTATATGCAGCTGTCCAACCTTCCCAGCACCACATGCTGCAGGAGGCTGTCTTTTCCCCATTGTGTAACCTTGCCTCCTTTGTCAAAGATTAACTGACCATAGGTGTGTGTGGGGGGTTATTTCTGGGCTCTCTATTCTGTTCCATTGATCCATACATCTGTTTCTGTGTCAATACCACACTGTTTTGATTACTGTAGCTTTGTGTATTATCCAAAGCCTGGGAGGGTTATGCCTCCTGCTTTATTCTTTTTCCTCAGGATTCTTTGGTCATTCTGGGTCTTTTACGGTTCTGTATAAATTTTAGGATTATTTGTTCTAGTTCTGTAAAAAAAAAATATGTCGTGGATAATTTGATAGGGATGACATTAAATTTGTAGATTGGGTAGTATGGCCATTTTAACATATTAATTCTTCCAATCCAAGAGCATGAGATATCTTTCCATTTCCTTGAATCATCTTTAATTTCCTTTATTAATGTTGTATCGTTAGCATATAAGTCTTTCACCTCCTTGATCAGGTTTATTCCTAAATATTTAAATTTTTGGTGTGATTTTGAAAGGTTTTTTTTTACATTCTCTTTCTAATATTTCATTGTTAGTATAAAAAAATGATATGCCAAAAGTTACTTAAACACACCCTTAATGATACCTGCTGTGTACACACAGCTCTATGGTTATTTGTCCTGATTAAGTTCCCAGATTGGGATTACTGCTGTAATCTTTTAGTCTTTGATGCAGACTGCTGACCTCTTGCCTGTTCTACTTTCTGAAAACCACACACCCCTTTCCACCCAGCTGTCCCGAGCACCTCTGCTCGCCACCATCCACAGGCCCCTTGTGGACCCTGGGGGTCATGTGCTCAGCCAGTGAGGGTGGTGGATGTCAGGTCTGCTGAGACCTATTTCTATTCCCAAAATGAAAAGGTAGAGCAGGTCTGGGGGTAGGAAGAAGTTGTCTTTCCAACTCACCTTTGGCCCTCCGGATGAGAGGGAGAAAGGATTTTGTCACCCGCACCGTGCCCCAGAGGTTCACTTCTGCCACCTCCTTGTAGGTCTCCATGCTGGTGAATTCCACGTCCCCAAACGTTGAGATGCCTGCATTGTTAACCAGGCCCCACAAGCCTGGACAGGAGGAGAGAGAACTGCTGTCATCACAGGGCTCAACCTCAGGGATCACCCATCAGCCCGCAGCCCATTTCCCTCCCTGTTTTTATTCCTTTTCCCCATCACTGGCCAATGTCTTGTTCAAGGCTCTCGGGACACATTCTAGAGTCACTCGGGAAAAAGGGGAGATGAAGAGGCCTAAAGTGCTGGCTGTGAGCCTCCCTTCAGTCTAGAGTGTCCAATCCTCATCTCACTTCCACCTGCAGTGGTTCTCTGACCGAACATGACCCAGCCCTGTTGGGGGCCCTCAGCATGGAGCTCCACCTTCTCTCGCTTACTCCACCCTATTCCCTCCAGTCAGGTCCCACACCCTGCACCTGGGCACCTGCATATTCATTCCTGTCTCTGAGCCTTCTCTCACATGCTCCCTCTTGTAAGAAACCAGGACAACCTCAGGAGTCTTCCAGGCCAAGCCCTTCTCCGGAGGACCAGAGAGAGGACCCAGTGGCACAGAGCAAGTTAGAACCTCAGCCAAGCCTTGATGTTGGGTCAGGCCCCCAGGGTGGCTCCACCCTGAGACCCTCCTAACAATGACTCCATTCTCTGATCTCCCCTTTTGTGAACCACGCACACGCTGGGTATCAAGTGGTCAGCCCCAGGGACCTAGCAAGTTGTTCATCAATATCCCACAAGAATATAGTTTTGCTGGCCGAAAACACCCCTCAGCCCTGTGTGGTTCCTCAGAGCTCAGTACAGGGTCAGAGCAAACACACACTCTTTGAATATACTTGTATTAGGGAGCCATTGACCAAAGCCACCGGCCTTGGCCTGACACTATAGTAATCACTTGCAGGAGCTGTCTCACAACAGGAGATCCTGATAAGGAACACAGTGCTGCTGCTGAAAACTGACTGGGAAAATCTGGGAGGGACCAAAAGAAGAGGGGAGGCACCAGCAATATGTTCTGCCAGCCTCCCAGAAGCCCTCCCCTGGGAACCCATCTTGACTGAGAGATGCATGTGCTGCTACGAAGAGCCCAGAGTCAGACCAAACATGGGCAGGAACAGGATATTTGGCTGGAGACAACCCAGAAACTAACCCCCCCTCTGGAAAACCTGAGACTGTGAGCCATGTGGCAGAGCAGTTCTCCTGGGTTCCCTTACCCTACTGCTCTCTGTCCAGGCGCCCCTTCCTAATAAAGTCTTTCGCTTTGTCAGTGCATGTGTTGCCTCGGACAGCTCATTTCTGAGTGTTAGATAAGACAGCTCTCTTGGGCCATGGAAGGGGTCCCCCGTCCTGCAACACTGGGGTGACTGTTCCCTGAAAGACCAGTTAAAGGACAGCTGGCTTTTGTAGACTCCGAGAACACGGGTGCTGGAAGGATCCTTGGAGTTCACTGAGTCAGACAAGTACTCTCACAGCTAGAAAACAGAGGACCTGAAGGGGAAGCCTGGCTTCAGTGTGACCAAGAAGGCGGAGGCAAAGCTGAACTGGGGGACGAGGCAATGAGGAGGCAGCCTCGTGCTGCAGGGCCCTCTCTGAGTTCTGCTTTTGGGGTGCAAGGACTGGATGCGCTGGAGCCTTAGGGTATAAGGGCCCTGTGTCTTTGCAGAAGAAACCCTCAGGGTTTAATCTCCCATGACCATGAGAGGGCTCCTTCCCAAGGGGCAGCTGCAGAGCAGAGCTGCCCTCCTGGGGACTGCACCAGCTGTGGGAACTCTGGCCCCACTTCGCTTCCCCAGTTAGTCTGTGTAAATGACAGAGTAATTGGTCTCTAGCTGCTTTCCTTCCGTGTTACCCAAATTAAAGCCTTGCCAACTGACCTCTGGTGCCTTCTCCTTCAATTATGGAGAATTAAGGACATTTATTAGGGAAAGGAAATTGCCGGTTAACAAAGAGCTCGTGACATTCTTCCTCCCACTCCCCGTGGCGGCCAAGCTGAAGCCTCCGTGCTCAGCCCTCGTGGGTGACCTCACAGTGACGCAGCCACTGTACCCCTCACCCCCCTGCAGGCTTTCCCCCGGGAGGCTTCCCCCTTCTCTTCTTCCCAGGAACAGCAGGAACTCCCCCATTGTCAAGGCTGACACTTTACCCACCACCTCCCAAACCATCAGCCAGCCAGCCTTCTCTCTCCCTCTTTATTATTTTTTTTTTTTTGTCTTTTTGCCATTTTCTTGGGCCGATCCTGCAGCATATGGAGGTTCCCAGGCTAGGGGTCGAATAGTTGCTGTAGCCACTGGCCTAAGCCACAGCCACAGCCACGCGGGATCCGAGCTGTGTCTGCAACCTACACCACAGCTCACGGCAACGCTGGATCCTTAACCCACTGAGCAAGGCCAGGGATCGAACTCGCAGCCTCATGGTTCCTAGTCGGATTCGTTAACCACTGCGCCACAACAGGAACTCCCATCCTTCTCTCTCTTTTAGGCAACTTGCACACTTCTCTTGCCTCTGGCTCCCTCCCTTCAACATTGTTCACATAGAGGCTCAATAAATGTTTCTCAGGTGAATGAATGTCTATAAAGCCCATGTCCCCATGTCCTAAAGAAGCTTCTCTTAACCATGCTGCCCCCTCAGGCCACTGTCCTCTCTTTCCCTCCGCAGCCAGGCTCCTGAGAACACAAGCTATACTCTCCAGTTTCCCACTCCCCTGCCATTCTGAGTCCCAGACCCATGCTGCTCCACGGGGTCCAGGGGGTCACAGGCTAAGGACGCCTCCCTCATCCCCCACCCTTACCATCTCACTGGCTTCAGCCTACCCCTGTGTGAGTTCTACTCATGGCTCCCTTGTCCCCCAATGTCCTGTCTTGATCCACCTTCCCTCATAGGATACTCAATGCTTAGGCAGCCTTGTCTTCTTTGTGTACATGGAAATTTCCAGCTGCTTTGTGTTTGATTCATATGGGACAGTACCATACAACATAACACATACAGTCCTTTTATCCACCTAAAAATTAATTTATCTGATATCGATATTGAAAAAAGTTTGACTGAACTTGAGCGGCAGAAGCACAGTCCCTTCCTGTGCTGCTGGATTACAGCTCTGCTGACTTGATAAGCAGCAACAGTCTGTGGATCCAGGAAGTCCCTGGAGCCCTCCCAACAGTTTGAATAAAGTCACGACATTCCCACTGGTCTGGGTGGCAGCTATTTTCCTGCAACGGCCTCATCACCACCTCTGAGGGCCTATTCCCATGTACCTCTCAGGAGACATGGCTCGCTCCTAACCCCAGCTCCTCCTCCTGATGGTCACCTTCACCTGATTGTCCCAAAGGTCCCCAACTCAGCCTAACCCACACACCAAGTGTGCAGCGGACTGAACCTGCTCCTATTTTTTCCTAATAGTTTCACTGTCATCTTCGAGCCCTCCCCTTCATTGCTCCTCCATCTGAGTCACAAATACTGTTAATGTCACTGAGAAAGAGCGAAAGGACAGCTGCTGGGCCCTAAACTACATACTTTGAATCCATTCATTGACCTGATCCTCACAACCAACCTATCAAGGAGACACTAAATTGCCCCATATCTGGATGAGGTGACTGAGGCACAGAGAGCTTAAGCACTTTGCTCAATGTCGCCCAGCTAACAGGAAGACAGGGTGGCATTAGGACGCGGGTCAGTGTGAAGACACAGCCCTTGTGTTTAATGCAATGCTGCTGCTGGCTTCCTTTGCCGTATCACTAGAATCAGTGTCTTCTTTCCTAATGCACAGCATGAGTCTAGGTCCTGGCTGCCTCCCTCCTGTGTTATTGGAGAAGCACCCCCAGGTCTCCCTGATGCAATCTTTCCTGATCCAACCCCCTCCACCAGACTCTCCTCCTCTGTCAGGCACTCCCTGTTCCTGGGCTTCCCTTCCTGAGCGAGGAATGCGAGGCCTCCTTTCCCATGCTTCTCACTGGCTCCTCACCATGGACTCTGCCCTCTGGGAGCCTGAACAGCCAGCCACCCTCTGCCATCACGGCCCCTCCTGCCTCCACTGCTTCCTGGCTCCCCTCAGCTCCCCTGCCCCTCAGCCTGAGAGCAGCCTTTGTGGACCTGCTCCTGCTGTGGTTGGATGGAGGTGTGAGACTCACAAATGGGTAAGCAGAGGCCCACGTGGGACAAGGTACAAGCCCAAGCTCACACTTATAGTAAGAGGCTAAGCCCAGGGTAACTCCAGTCGTCTCACCCCCAGACCAAGCAGGTCCCAGATGTAGAGTCTTCCCTATCCATGGCATAGCGTCCCCAGGGCTCATAACCATCCCCAGTGCATGAAGCCACCACTTGGACTTGGCTGGTGCCCAACCTCAAACTTCTCCTACCAGCTCCTACCCGGTCGGGTGCTCGGCACACTACCAAGTACACAGTAGGCACTCAATAAATGCTTACAAGGTAAGGGATGGTTTTAAGATCAGGCAATGCCCACAGACTGCTGATTGGTCCACTCACTTGGCCCTTCCCAGAGGTGGGGGAAGTGAGGGCTGGTCACAAGCTCTGGATGTCCAGTCCCTCAGAGCCCTGCTGGGGAGCAAAGGGGCTGGTGGCAGAGGGCTCACCAGCTCTAATCTGACAGTCCCCTTCATCTCAGTGCCACGGCTGGCTACCCTGGCTTTGGCAGCAACTGCTCCATGGAGCCAGGGTGAACAGTATCAAACTTGTATCAAAATGTGCCCTCCATGGCTGGGGCAGTGGGGGTGAGGGGAATGGACTTGTCTCCTAGAAGGTTCCTGCCAGGATGGATGGGTGGAGTAAGAGCCAAAAGCAGCCACCGGCTTAGGAAGGCATCTGGTCTGAAAGCTCAGGGAGGGCGCCACCTGGAGGTCAAAAACAGTATTGCCTGAGAAGGGGGGAATGTGCTCTGTTTTACCACGAAAAAGGTGGTCCTGGGGGTGAGGGGGATGGGCAGGAAGAGAAGGAAAGGGAGAGACCTGAGCAACCACACATCTGACAGATTTGTTCCTTTTTCAGACCTAAAAGCTTCAAATCTTTTTCCAAAAAATGCAGTGTTGGTTAAGTAAGGTCTTGGTGAATGGCTTAACAACCCTCACTGCAATGCATCATACGGAAAAAAGCAGCAGGGAAAGGTTTCTGCCTCAGGGTGGTGCTGGGGTTTGAGCCCAATCCAAGGGCAGGGGGTGAGTGCTTCCCCCTGTGGCCCAAGTCTGCTCTGCCTTGCCCAGTTAGGCTAACTGGCCAGACCAGCACAGGGACTAGAGGTGGTTCTGCCCCGGTGGCAGAGGACAAGGAGGACCAGGGCCCCGAGCAGCCCTCAGCCCTGGTGCAACCTTGTTCTGTGCTCAGGTCTATACTGACGATTCCTTTCCTTGGCTATTTTAATCACTACAAACCCGCAGGCGGTAATAGAGTGGCTTTATGGCGCTGACTGCAGCTGTCTTCCGGCCTGAGGTTTATGAAGGCAGCACAGGGAAGGCAGGTGGGAGGGGACAAAGCAGGCTGTACCTTCCAAGCTGGTAATCATCCCAGTGGGACCCAGCCTGCCTCTTCTTAATGGCACAGGAGCCCTGGCTCTGCCTGTTAATTACTAAACAGATGTTCAGTGAGTTTAGGAACCCACAGGCCTTTCCTCAGAGAGCAGAGGGGCCTGGGAATGGCCTGCTGTGATGGTAGGGGTGGCACTGGGCTGACAAGGTGATGCATCGGTGACAGCTTCTCTGATAGCCACACAGCAGAGCACAGGAGCCCCTGGGAGATGACTGATAAATGCTCAGCAGAGTGGGGAGCATAGGCCCTGGTTACTCCACCCTCTTTCCTTCTTCCTACCAGCCACTGAAGTCACCATTCCAGAGACCTACCCCCACCCCATTCTATGGGTGAGCAGAGAACTGAGTGAAGCATGCCCTTTTTGCCTGGGCTGTCAGGAAGCTTAAAGGTAAATGTCTTGGATGAAGCGAGGGGCCTCTGTTGTACAACACAGCCCCTCCCACCAAGGTGCTCCATGAGCCGAACTGAGAGGGCACTTGCGGGGAGCTGAGAAAATGCAGGGACTTAAAACAAGGACCTTGCCTGATGGCAAAAAAAAAACTGAAGGCAGGTTCCTAACCAAGAAAGGGAGCTCACCTGAACGGTACAAGCCAAAGGTGGGCTTCTGGTCAGGAAAAAAGCTCACCTGAACGGTGCATGCCGAAGGTGGGCCTCTGGTCAGGATAAAAGCCTGCCTGAACGGTACAAGCCGAAGGCAGGCCTCAGGTTAAAGGGCTCTCACTTTGATGTTGATGGGGAAGAATTGGGGCTTTCCTGGGGAAACAATTTCCATGTTTGCACCAGAGAACATGGATTGTTTCTCAGGTGACCTAGTCTTTCCTGCTGTTTTATTTGTTATTCAGTTTTCCTCAGTCTTTCCTGATTATTTACTTATTATTTTTATTTTCCATTCTTATTTTCCTGTGATTTGTGATTTAACAAAGTTACAACAATAATATAATAAGAATTTCATCCTGAAAAACTTTCCCCTATTTTAATCCAACTTAGTTAAAACATAGTGTTTATCTATTAACTAGTTATATAGTAAATTTTAGAGTTAGGATCTTAATGAGGTTCATAGAAGTTAGCCATATATTATCCAAAAACCTAGCTGTGAGTTTTGTCTTTGATTTTAAAAGCTTTTAAGTGAGAGCTAGTTTAGTTAAGTTGGTTTATATTTACTTACACTATCTCCCTGCCATAACGCTTTGAAGATAAGCACCCGTCTACAAACAAGGTTTGTGAATGCCAAATTCTTGTGTCTAGGGCCTCTTCAAAGTACTCACTAAGCTTAGTTAAGATAGAGATCTTCAAACAGGATGCATGGCTGCTACACCACGTAATAGTTAACCGATGTAGTTTTAACACTGGGATGTAATCTGTAGTGAAAAACTGTCTATATAATCAATCACTGTTGCCAATAAACTTTGAGCAGTCCAGCGCCCTGAAAGAAGGGACAAAGAGGCTGTCTCTGTTGCAAAAGCCGACGTCCGTCCATCTTCTTCGGGAAAGTGTACACTCCCTGGCTGCCTGAGCTGGCCTCCAGCAATAGGCACTTAAGTTCTTATGTTACAGAATTTTCTGCAAGCATGTGACCTTGTTGACGGCAGACTCCCAAACTTTCTGTTCCCTTAGCTTCTGGGGCACTGTACCCAACCACTCTGACATTATCCTTCCCTCCTAGTTGCTTTTATTCCCCACGAGTCCCTCCTTGCCTCTCTCCCACAGCGAATCTCACTTCCAACCTTGGACACTGATCTCCAGCCCACACACTCCCCAGGGGGCCATGGGCACTTGAGCAACTCCCATCTCTCGACCTCCAGGGAGGGTACCAGGGGGCCAGGACAGAGACCTCTTGCCTCTCCCTCATCCGTATATGCATCAGTCGCCAAGTCTGGCCAGCCCTGTCTTCTCAATACTCCTTGAATCGGATTCCTCCTCTTTCTCAAAGCCCATTGCCCTTGATGGTTACACTCAGGCTCTCCCTTTAAATCCACCCTCCATACTGCACCACAGGCCCCAGAGCGAGCCTTTGCAAGTCTGACCAGGTCGCTCCCCACAGCAAATCCCCTTCAGTGGCTCCCGCTGCTCTCAGGAGAGTGGCTACCCTCCTGTGCCTGACCCTAAGGCCCTGGACGCCCTCCCTCCCTCAGCTCATGTGCTGCCAACACATGCACCAGACCTGAGCCCTGACTTGCCCCCAGCACAGCCTGTGTGCTTCCCACCATTGTTCATGCTCTCCAGCCTCCTAGAAGGCCCCTCCAGTGCGCTGCTGATCTGCCCTAATTGACCCATTCCCCTGGGCCACCCCAACACCAGGCCACATCCCTCTGTCCTGTGCTGCTCCCCAAGAAGGGATGTGGAAATAATCTGGGTCAGCTCCCCCATGCACCTGAGATCTTTGGGGTCCAGGGCTGTGTCTTGGCCATCTTTGTGTTCCCATCATCAGCCCGCCACCTGGCCCAGAGCAGGCACTCATGAGCATTGGCTGGACTAAGCTACATGGCCTCATTGCAACATGATGTTTAACCCACGTCCTGCTACCGAGCAGGAGGGAGAGCTCAAACGATAGAGGAAGCCGTCTCTCAGCAGGATGTTAGCGAATGGAGGGTGGTGTTTGGGGAGGGCCCCCTCAGAAAGGCCCAGGCCCTACCCTCGCTGCCCCTGGGTGCTCCTACCTTTCTCAGGGTCCTGCAAGCTCGAGCGGATGGTCTCCACCACTTTCTCTACTTCTTCACTTTTGCAGACATTGAGCTGGACGGTTCTTAATCGATCACTCTTCAAGCTGTCCAGTTCCTTGACCCCGTCATGCCCTTTGTCCTGGGGAGGAAAGAGGAGCTGCCTTGCCCACCTCCTTTCCACCCTATCTCTGGAATGAGGACCAGGGCCAAGGCAGGGAGTTGCCCCAAGTCCCAACCAAAGCCTGGGGCTTACTCTCAGACACGGGTGATGATCTCCGGAGGCCCAAGAGGCCTGCTCCACCAGCAGGTGATTCTAGCCAATCCCTAAGCACTGATGACACATCAAGCACCAAACTAAGTGCCACAGACACAAGCCCCCAAAGCCTCACTGGCAGGATGTTTCTCTGAGCAGAGGTTACAAAACCCAGTACTTATCCAGGCCAAGCATGGGGGTATCAGACAATGGGGAGGTGGGGCCTCAGGAATAGAGCACAGGCCTTGCCGGCTATTATCCATGTGGGTAAGTAAGCTTAAGTAGTTCCCGGCACAGCGGAAATGAACCCAACTAGTAACCATGAGGTTGCAGGTTCGATCCCTGGCCTCGCTTGGTGGGTTAAGGATCCGGCGTTGCCATGAGCTGTGGTGTAGGTCTCAGACATGACTCAGATCCCAAGTTGCTGTGGCTCTGGTGTAGGCCGGCAGCTGTAGCTCCGATTGGACCCCTAACCTGGGAACCTCCATATGCCACAGGTGCGGCCCTAAAAAGCAAAAAAAAAAAAAGTAAGCTTAGGGTTGCCAGATGCTTAGATTTTTAAGCTAGTAATTAGGATCTCCTTATATCTTAAGTGTTGACAACTTATGCTTTAAAAAAAAAAATACTACTACGTGGGCCAAAACACACCCACAACCACATGTGACCAGCAGGCTGCCAGTTTGTCACCAAGGGCCAGTCACCACCAGGTTGGTCAGAGTCCAACTCTAATTTCAGTTCAGTCACTATTAGGCGCTGGGCACTCAGGTGTCTCCCTTAACAGGCGCTCAGTTTTCCCAGCTACAGTTGAAAAGAAGGGCATCATTACCTGTTGTGACCTGCTCAGGTTTATGCAATGAGGAAATCACTTTTTTAAAAAACCTGTTTATGATAAAACGCTGTGCAAATTCAGGTATTATTAACAGGAGAAAAGTGTCACTCGCTCAGCAAACATTTCTCGAGCCTCTCTCATGTTCCAGCACTGTGCTGGGAACAAAGAGGCAAAAATAGATAACTCAGCCTCTGTTCTCAAAGAGTCACATTTTGAGGAAGGGGGCAGATGAGCAAGCAAACAATACAGGGCAACATTGCTGTCTGAGAGCTTGAGGGAGGTGGGAGGCTGCACAGCAGGTGGGGCGGACAGGGAAGGCCCTCCAAAGGCAGTGCCAGCTGATGACATTAACCAGAGGGGCCCCCAGGGACTGGGGACCAGACACTTCAGAAAGAGGGGCACCAGGGACCTGCTGCAAGCCATTGCAGTGGTGGGACAGGAGGCTGGAGAGGTGGACAGGGGTCTGTTTGGGGGGCAGTGGGGAGCTGCTGGAGGATTTGCAGAAAGTAGACATCATGCATTGTTCACTGTGCTTCAGGCAGTGCTAAGCACTGGACAGGCCTTATCTCATTAGTCCTCGCATCCTGAGCGGGCTGTACTGCCGTACTTCCTCTAGTCTGTAATACGTATTTTTTTCACCATAGGGATGAGCTACAATCGATGTGAAAATTAAAACACGGTTGGTCATAATTTAATGGGTAGTGACTTTTCTCCGTGATGCATGGAACAGTGATGCATCTCACAAGAGGACAGGAATAGCAGCCAGAGGATGAAATGCCTACTCTCAGCCAAGGGCTTGCCTAGGGCACATCTGCTACTGAAACAAACATCCCCAACAAGGCCAGCGTGGGCAGCATGAGGATGGTCAGCACATGTCAGCAGGGGAAAGTTCTCTGCAGGTTGGGCTGAGTGTTGTAAGTGGTTTGAACCAGGAGGACCCTAACCCCGGGCCTAGAGAATTTACATCATACAATGTCAGAGGGACGTAGGAAAAAATGGTGAAGGGGTTTGGGTCAAATGGAACCAGTGGTGGTGGAGACAGTCACTCTGGAGATAAGGCTCTGGAGAACAGGATGATGAGGGGGCTGACTTTTCCTACGCAGCTCGGAAAACAGGACCAGGGCCGAGATGTCAGATTTGGAGTTTCTGCTCTGGTGCAACAAGTTAAGGATCCAGGGTTGCCGCAGCTGTGGTGTAGTTCAAAGCTGTGCCTCGGAGTCGATCCCTGGCTCTGGGAACCTCCAAGTGGGGCACAGCGCTTGAGGCACTAGCCTGCCATGTTCCCTCTTTGCCTGGCAGTTAAAGCTCCTTTTTCTGTCTCCCCCACCTCTGTTTCCGAGTTTCTATTTGGCATCAGTGCACAGAGGCAGCCGATGTTTCGCCAACAGCTGCCAAGAGCCTTCTCACAGAGGAAACTGGGGGTTAATCTCCCTGCCCACAGCTTCAGGCTCAGCATTCAGGCCCCTGGGAGAACTACCCCACCCCACCCCACTCCCCCGCCACCGCCACTTCTCCTGACAGATCTCCCCAGGAGTCCTCATCCACCTCTAAGCTGTCTGCATGACCTCCTGTCCTGCTCCCAACAGTAGGGACAGTGATGGTCAGTTTGCCTCCACTTGTTCAAAAGAAACCTGTCCCAACCCCCCTCAGCCCACAGTCTGCAGACCCTGGAAGCCCCCCGCTTCCAGATTCACCCATCCTGGGGCCAAGGCTGCACTGCCCAGGCCACCTTGCTTCACTGCCTCCACGGTTTCTGTGCTTGTTCACGTCTTTCTTGCTGCTCAAGGACAAGCGTTTGGTCCTACTGTGTTGGTGCCTATGTAACTGGTTTACTCATAAACTCACTTCTTCCACTATCCCTTTAAACTTCATCGTGGCTATTCTTTCCACCCCTAGATGAAATATCAGGCAAGTCTCCTAGCTTCCCCACTCATTCTCAGATAAGAAAACCTCTTTGTTTTGGCATAGAGCCCAGTTCAACCTACTCATCAGATAAGTCACATCTGCAACCTATACCACAGCTCACACTGGATCACATTTTGGCATTTGTGCATGTGTGCCCTTCACCATTAAAGGGAATAGCACTGGTATAGCTTTGGAGGGAGCAGTTTAGCAGATTTGAGTAAATTCTAAAATCTGCACACCTTCCCACCTAACACTTGCACATCCAGAATTACTAATGAAAGCCCACAAAGACAGGCGCAAGACTATTCACTGTGGCTTTGTTTATAATAACAAAAGTAAGAAATAAAGTGCACACATGAATTCTAGTTACTTTGGGGCAAGAGACTGAAATGAAAAGATTTCTCTTTTTTACATCATATACTTCTGTATTGTTTGAATCTATTATGAGTTTGTATTACTCTCGTAATTCCCAAGGAGTAAAAGTTAAAAGGACTAACTAACTCTGATCTGGAAATATGTTCAGATCATGGTAATACAAATTACTATTTATATCTGTTTATATTATAGAAATTTTTACACTGAACAGATATTGTTTTACAGACATTAAACCTAGTTTAAAAAATTCCTTCCCAGGGTTCCTAGGGCCTTAAAAATAAAGAAAAATGTCTCATCCACTGAGCAGAGACAGCAATTTATCCTGAATATCCATTCTTCCCTTCCTCTACAGCAGTAAAATACCTAACTTAAAGCAGGGTTCATATTGTCTCAGAGTACAGACTACATTTTCCAGCTTCCCTAGCAGCCAGGTAAGCCATGTGACTAAGTTTTGGCCAATAGAATGAGAGCACAGGTGCTATAAGTGCACCTTCTGGGTCATGCCTTTAAAGACCAATAAGAAAAACACTCACGGTAGGAGAACTACAAACTAAACATATATGGAGGTACATTTCGCACCTATCAAACTAGCAAAAATCAAAAGTTTGAAGCACATTCTGTTGGTGAAATTATGTAGAAACAAGTATTCACCTACATTATTGGTGGGAATGTAAAATTACGTGATAGGAAATTGGGGTATATCTTTTGAAATGATGACATATTTCATTAACCCTTTGACTTAAGGGTAATCTCACTCCTAGGAATTTACCCTGAAGACAAACCTCCAACAATACAAAACTATGCATTCACAGGGTTATTCATAGTGGCAACAATTGTAATTGCAAGATATTGGAAAACAACCTAAATGCTCCTACATATATAGGAAACTGGTGGAGCGCTATGATGCTGTTTAAAAGAGTGAGGGAGATCTCTGTGAACCCATATGGAGTGGTTTCCAAAATATACTGGTAAGGGTTTTTTTAGGTACAAAAGGGGTACATACAATATATAAACATTTATGTAAGAAGCAGGAAATGAAAGAATGGAATAGAAAAGAGAGGAGGTGGGAGAGTTCCCATTGTGGCTCAGCAGGTTAAGAACCCAACTACCATCCATGAGGATGAGGGACCCATCCCTGGCCTCACTCAGAGAGTTAAGGATCTGGCATGGCCGCAAGTTGTGGTATAAGCTACAGACACAGCTGCATCAGGCATTGCTGTGGCTGTGGGGTAGGCCTGCAGCTGCAGCTCTGATTCCACCCCTGGCATGAACTTCTATATGCCACAGCTGTGGCCATAAAAAGAAAAAGAACAGATAGGAGGTTGGAGAACAGTACTACTTTGAGGTTACTCTTTACATAATTTTGACTTTAGATTGTTGTTAATGTTTTACATTTTCTAAAATTAAATTAAATCAGTAAGAATGAGAGGAACAAAATACAGAGAAATACATAAACCAAACTATTTTCAAATTAATAACAATAATTTAAAAAAGAATTAATCCAAGTAATTTTAAACACAGTGTTTTGCATACCTTTGGTCAACAGATAAAAAATACTTTAATGAAATCTTGAGCTCTACTGCGGTGGCCACAATAAACTTCCTTGCAGGACAACCTGCTGTGGGAGCAGCTGACAGAAGGTCTCTGGCTGCTGTACCTTCAGATCCACTGGAGCATGAATGCCATGGTCACAGTCATGCATGCCTGGGCTGCTCTCAGCCAATGGTCAAACATGTCAGGACCTTTGCTTGAGGACTCCTCATCATCCCAGCTGAGACTCTCTAACTGGACTGCAGTCTGCACTCCACCTAACTTATCCTCTTCCTTCTAATTTCTTTCCACAGACCTGCATTACAATCTAATGGATTTCTCCACTTTTCCTGCTCCATTCCCCTTTGGCCATTACAAGCATTTCTCAAATCAATCCCTTGCACATCCAATCCTATTCCAGCATCTGCTTTTGCAGGATCCAAGCTGACACAACAACTTAGTAGGTTTGCTGTTTTTAATGGTATGAATATAGCAATTCTGAAGCAAATGTGTGTATATTGTAGGATTAACCAAATTAGTAAATATACCTATATGGTTGAGAATCAGAGTTCCAACTGCAGGAAAAGATGAAACAAATATGGAATACAGGAAGCAAGAAGAATGTTGTTATATTGAATTGGAATAGGTCAGTATAACCTCATGAATTTGTGTGCGTGTGTGTGTGTGTGTGATATTCATAGGAAACATATAGGAGATAGGCAAATATAAATACAGTGTGTGCACATATATGTGTGTGAGATTATATTTATATCTTCTAACTTTGCCCACTCAGAGAAACAAGAAGCATCAATGCCTCATAGCAATGAGCACCTCTAATGCCCAGATGTTGGTTTCTAAATTCCATTAAAAGGAACTAGGTAAAAATACATGCCTACAGAGTCATGTACATAATGTTCATAGCAGCAATAGTCATAATGGCCAAAAAAATCCAAACATTTTTATCCAAATATCCATCAATTAGTGAATAAAATTTTTAATATAGCAAATCCATACAATAAAATACTACCCAGCAGTAAAAAGGAATGAACTACTGATACATTCTACAACTGGTGAATCTCAAACACATTATGATAAGTGAAAGAAACCTGACACAAAAGACTATCCACTCTATGATTCCATTTATATGACTAGTCCAGAGAAGGCAAATCCAAAGAGACAGAAATCAGAAGCTACCTCAGCCTAGAGGTAGGTGTGGGTAGGCGTGCAAATTGTCAAGAAAGAAATTTCTGAAAGTTGGAAATGTTCTGAAAGTGAATTGTGATAATGGTTGCACAACTCTCTAAATTGGGGAAACTGTCCCCTAATTACTTTTGCAGCTTCATGTCCCAATGCTTCCTTTCATGCACCCTAAGTTCCACTTGACGAGTCTCAGAGGAGCCTCATGCTTCCAAGCTTATGCCCAGGTTAAGTCTTCTGTCTGACAGCTTGTTGCTCTGTCTCCACCCCTGACAGCATTATTCACTCTCCACAGCCCAGAACAAATGTCACTCCTGTCATGCCAGAGTCAATCCCTTCTTTCTACGCATTCTCATTAAATATTCTTTGCACGACCCTGAGAACACTCTCCACTCTAATTCCTCCAGCTGTGTCTCTGTATGGCTGTCCCATCACCACTGGATAGTGCTCCCTGGGGGCAGGGATTAGGTCTTACTCTTCTTCAGCACTTAGCAAAGTGTCCACACATAATTAGCACTTGGCAAATGAATGAATAAATGAACGAATGAATGGAGCTATGAAGAACAAGAGAGATGAAGTGAATGGAAAAGAAATCAGCTGTTTTAAGCAACAGATGAACCAGCTGTTAGGAAAGCAATTTAAAAACAAACACTGGGCAGTTCTGATAGTGAATACTCAGCTTGGAATAAGATTCTGGGAAGATGACAGAGTAGGAAGTACCAGGAATCTGTCTCCCTACCTAGACAGTAAATGCATGGGCAGAATCTGTCAAATGTAACCACTCTGGAACTCTAGAATCTGTTGAAGGCTTCCAGCTTCCAGGGGAATGCTTAGATGGTAAATTGTGGCTGTCTGGGCAATTTCACCACTTCTATTCAACACGTTACTAGAAGTTATAGAGCAATTAGGCAAGAAAAAGAAATGAAAGCCATCCAAATTGTAAAGGAAGAAGTAAAACTATCCGCTTGCAGGTGATGTGATCTTACATGAAGAAAACCCTAAAGATTCCACAAAAATAAAACCGTTAGAACAAAGGAATTAAGCAAAGTAGCGGGATGAAAATCAATACAAAAAATCAGTTGCATTTCTATAGGCACAAACAATACAAAATCTGAAAAAGATATTACAAAAATAATTCCGTTGATAACGGCATCAAAAAAGGCTAAAATACTTAGAAATTAACTTAACCAAGAAGGTGAAAGACTTGTACAATGAAAACTACAAAACACTTCTAAAAGAAATTAAAGGTGATAGAAATAAATGGAAACACATCCTGTCTACATGGATCAGATGACTTAACATTGTTAAAATGTCAATACTATGCAATCTACAGATTTTATCCAATACCTGTCAAAAACTTAATGATTTTTTTAAAAAAGGAAAACCATCTTAAAATTCATATGGAAGCTGAAGGGACCCCAAATAGCCAAGACAATCTTAAAAAAGAAGAACGAAACTGGAAAACTCAGACTTACTGATTTTGAAATTACTACAGAGCTACAGTAATCAAAATAGTCTACTACTGGCATAAAGATAGACATATGGGCCAATGGATTAGACTAGAGAGCCCAGAAACAAACTGTCGTATAAATGGTCAAATGACTTTTGACAAAGCTGCTTTAACCACTCATGTGGAAAAGACAGGTTTTTCAGCAAATGGTGCTGGGAACACTGGATATCCTCGTGTAAAAAAATGAAGTCGGACCCTTACTTAACACCATACACAAATTAATTCAAAAGGGATCAAGGACCTACATGTAAGACCCCAAAAATAAAATTCTTAGAAGAAAACAAAGGGCAAAAGCTTCACAACATTGGATTTGGCAATGATTTCTTGCATATGCCACTAAAGACACAGGTAACAAAATTTAAAATAGGCAAATGGACTTCAAAATTTTTTCTTAATTCTGTACATCAAAAGACACTATCCACAGAGTAAAAAGGCAACCCCTGGAGTGGGAGAAAATATTTGCAAGTCACATATGTGATAAGGATCTAATATCCAGAATATATAGAAATATACATATATAGTTACAAGAGAAAAGTCTACAATATATATTATAAATATATAATATAGTCTATATACAGAAAAACAGAATGTATGTAGAAAACTCAATAGCAACAAAAACAACAACAAAACTTATTTAAAAAATGGGCAAAGGATTTCAACAGATATTTCTCCAAAGAAGATATATGAATGGCGAATAAGCACATGAAAAGATGTTCAACATCAAAAATTATGAGAGAAATACAAATCAAATCTATAATGAGATATCACCTCATACCTATCAGGATGGCTACTATCAGAAAAAAACAGAAAACAACAAGTATTGGCAAGGATGTGGAGAAATTGGAACACTTGTACACCATTGATAGGAATGTAAAATGGTGCAATCACTATGAAAACCAGTATGGCAGTTCCTCAAACAATTTAAGTTAAAATTATCATATGATCCATAATTCCACTTGTGGGTATATACCCAAAAGAAGAGTAAGCAGGATACTGAAGAGCTATCTGTACATTCATGCTATAGCAGCATTATTCACAATCGCTAAAATGTGGAAGAAATCCAAGTCTCCACCAACAGATGAGTGGATAAGCAAAATGCAATATGTGTGTGTGTGTGTGTGTGTGTGTGTGTACTCAGCCTTTAAAAAGGAAGGAAATTCTATAATATGCTATAGCATGGATGAAACTAGAGGACATTATGCCAAGTGAAACAAGCCAGTCATGAAAAGATAAATACTGCAGGAGTCCACTTATATGAGGTACTTAAGAATAGTCAAATTCATAAACGGTAATGGCGGCTGCCAGGGGCTGGAGGGGAGGGGAGAATGGGCAGTTACTAATTAATTAGGTATAGAGTTTCAGTTTTGCAAGATGAAAAGTGTTACAGGGATGAATGGAGGTAATGGTTGCATTACAATGTGAATGTGCTTAATACCACTGAACTGTACCCTTAAAAAATGGTTAAGATGGTAAATTTTATGTTATATGCATTTGAATGCAATTTTAAAACCCTACAAAACAATAACCATGTATAGAAGAATACGATGATGAAGATGATTCATCTCTTACCTTCATCAGGCAGCCAGCAAATACAAGGAAGCCTTTTGAATGCAGATGCTTGGCCATTGAGAACCCAAATCCAGAGTCACAGCCTGTGACCAGGACAGCTTTGCTGCCAACCTGTTTCCAAAGGTGAGACCCCACGTTAGGAATGGAGGATCCTGAGGGCTGAGTGACTGTCCTCCTCCAGGCAGTGACAATTAGGGCTTCCTAAGTGGGCCAGGCCCGCCCTCCCTACCTGACGCTCACTGTTGGAGAAGCACCATGGTATCGTAAAACGCCTGGACTCAGAATCAGGAGACAAGATTCTAACCCTGACTCTGCCATCAATGTTACCATGTTGCTTGGGGACACTAATTCCTCTTTCTGGACCTCAGTTTCCTCATCTACAATCTCCATTATCACCATCGCCATCATCACTGCCATCTTCACTGTCAAGTATTGAGTATTTACCATATTCAAGGCATTATTTTTATTTAATTCTCACAATAACCCCATATAGTAAGTATGATTATTATACCATGTTACAAGTGAAGAAACAGACTGTTTTGGTTTTTGGTTTTTTTTTTTTGGTTTTTTGTTTGTTTGTTTTTTGTGTGTTTGCTTTTTAGGGCTGTACCCATGGCATATGGAGGTTTCCAGGCTAGGGGTTGAATCAGAGCTGTGATCGCCTGCCTGCACCACAGCCACAGCAATGCAGGATCCAAGCCACGTCTGCAACCTACACCGCAGCTCAAGGCAATGCTGGATCCTTAACCCACTGAGCAAAGTGAGGGATCGAACCCACGTCTTCAAAGATACTAGTCAGGTTCATTAACCACTGAACCATGACAGGAACTCCAGAAACAGACATTTTTTAAACGCCCAGTGTAATTAGTGATACAGCTGGAATTGAAACCAGGACTGAGACCTCCCATAGTCCAAACTCTTAACCCCTCGTCTCACTTGATTGGGGAAGGGGGTTGTTCAGTGAGCGAGAGAGTAGCTCCAAGTGCCCTGGCAACACTGCAGCCCTGCTCTGAGGGTGGTTCCAGGCCTGGGAGCTGAGAGGAGGGTTCTGACCACGTGGCTGGTTCCCAGGTGGCCAGGCTGCCACTCACCGGGTTCACCGAATCAGCATAAGTCCGACGGCCGCCAGGGACAAAGGAGGGAGAGTAAAACAGCAGCGAGCCTCTGCAAGAAGGAAGACAGCCATGAACAGAGGCCGTGGTCACACTAGACCTTGTCCCGGGGTGGAAGCACCTTTGCAGACCCTCAGTCACCAGTGAGCACCACACTACACCCACCCCAGTCCTCTGAGGACAACCTGCTGGGACTACTGAGGAGGAGGGCCTATTTCCTCCAGGGTTACTAGTCTGGGAGAAAGTTTGCCAGCAGTCATAGTGGCCATTTTCGCCACTGTGTAGGAAAAGCCTCCCAGCAACAGACCTTTGTCAACAAAGCCTTCTGCAAAGTCGATGTCTTAACACTTAGGTTTCATATGGCTTCCTGCTAGTTTTTTATTTCGAAATAATTCTAGATTCACATGCAGTTAAGAAATAATACAGAGAGGGAGTTTCCTTGTGGCTCAGCAAAAACAAATGCAACTAGGATCCGTGAGGACTGGGGTTCAATCTGTGGCCTCGCTCAGTGGGTTAAGGATCTGGTGTTTCTGTGAGCTGTGGTGTAGGTCACAGACACAGCTGGGATCTGGCATTGCTGTGACGGTGGTATAGGCCCACAGCTGTAGCTCTGATTCAACCCCAAGCCTGGGAACTTCTACATGTCGTGGGTACGGCCCTAAAAAGCAAAAAAAAAGAAAGAAAAAAGAAATAATACAGAGAGATGCCCTGTACCTTTTACCTAGTGGCTCCTAATGGCAACATCTTGCAAAACTCTAGTACAATATCATAACCAGGATACTGACAAATGCAGTGAAAATGCGAACCATTCCATCACCACAAGGAGCCTTCCTTTTATAGCCACTCCCACTCCCTTCCCACTCCACATTCTTTTTAACCACTGTCTATTCTCCACCTCTATAATTTTGTCATTTCAAGAATGGAATCATATAGTATGTAACCTTTTGGGATTGCTTTTTTCACTCAACATAAGTCTCTGGAGATACACTGATTGTTGCATTTATCATAAATGTTTCTTTTTACTGCTAAGTTGTATTCCTTGGGATCATGTACCACCTTTAATTCACCCACTGAAGGTCATCAGGGTTGTTTCCAGTTCGGGAGTATTGACAAATAAAGCTGCTAGGAACATTCCTGCACAGGTCTTTGTGTGAACCTGTTTTTCTCTTGGGTAAATGCCCAGGAGAGCAATTGCTGGGTCACATGGCAGTTGCATGTTTAGTTTTTCAGAAACTTTCCAACTGTTTCTCAGAGTGGCTGCGGCATTCTACATTCCCAGCAGCAATGTTGAGTGACCCTGTTCCTCCATATCCCTGCCAGCAGTTGGTGTATCTCTATTTTTTTATTTGAATGATAACTGTGTAAAGATAGCCATTGTGGTCTTAATTTGCATTTCTCTAATGGCTAAAGATGTAGAATATCTTTTCCAAGTGCTTATTTGCCGTCAGTATGATAGAGTTAGTTTCTTCAGTCCCCATCTTGCCCTTGCTGTAGCAAAGTACTGGAAGGGCAGAGAGGTCACAAATTTGTTAAAGTGAAAATACATTTTCAAAGAGAGAGTGAGTGAGTGAGAACTCACGTGTGCGCAGGTTAAAAGAGGGCCTGACTCATTTTACAATTGCTCTTATACTACCCCCTCTACAGGCAATTTGAGTGGAGACCTAGTTTCTCCTGCTCCAGCCCCCTGTGTAAGGGCTGAGTGCTGTTTGATCTTGTATGGGACATATTTGATCTGGTTGGTTTCCAGCAGGATACGTTATTTTCATGGGGAACAGGTTGCAGAGAGGTGGGGTGAGGAATGGGCCACATTCCTTCCTTACCAGGCTGGTGGAGGTGGGGAAAGGGGCATTACAATGAGACACGACCAGAGGCTTTTGGGTTTAATCTCCTTGAAGGGGACTTGAAGCCTATAACAAGGATATCCACTGTAAAATGTCTCTTTGACGTCTTTTGTGCATATTCTAACCTGATTGTTCTTTTACTATTGAACTTTTGGAGTTCTTTCTATATGTTCCAGATGCTAGTCTTGTGCTGCACAAAAATAATTTTTCCTCCTCTGTGATTTGTCTTTTCATCCTCTCTAGAGGTCTTTCATAGAGATAAAGTAATTCATTTTCATGAAATCTGACTATTCAATTTTTCCTTTGCAGATCATGCTTTTGTGTCAAGTTTCAGAACTCATTGCCTATGCTTCAAACCAAAGATTTTCTCCTGTTTTTTTCTACAAATTTTAGAGTCTTGTGTTTTACAAGTGAAGTCCGTGATCCATTATAAGTAAACTTTTGTATAAAATGTGAGACTTATTAAAGTTGGTCGATTTTGGTTTTGCCCATGACTCTCCATGCTCAAGCACCATTTGGTTTTCCTCCATTGAATTGCTTTTGCCCCTTTGCTGAATATTAGTTGGCATATCTTTGTGGGTCTATTTCTGGATTCTGTTTCACTGAGCTCTGCACTCTCACTTTATCTTTCTTTTTCAAAATTTTTTTTGCTATTCTATTTCCTTTGCCTTTTCATATAAATTTAGAATAATCTTTATCAAAATCTGATGAGGATTTTGATAGAAATTCTGTTAAGCTTGTATATCAATTTGAGGAAAGTCAACATCTTTACTTTTTTGAGTCCTTCAATCTCTGAACATAGGGTGGGTCTCCATTTATTTAGATCTTTGATTTTTTTCATCAGCATTGTAAAGGTTTCAAAGAACAAATCCTGTATATTTTGTTGTACTTAGACCTAAGTAACTCATTCTTGCGAGCAATTGTAAATGGTATTGTTTCAGATTTTGATATCTACAAATTCGTTGCTAGGATATATAGATACACTGATTTGTGTTATCTCGTGTTCCCTGTCCTGATGAATGAATTAGTTCTAGGAGTGTTTGTGGATCCCTTGGGGTTTTCTATATAGTCGATCATGTAATTTACAAATAAGAAGAGTTTTATTTCTTCTTTCACAATCTGTAGGATTTTTATTTCCTTTTCTTGCCTTATTGTACTTACTTATTGCACTATGGCAAATCAGGGCTGAGAGCAACATTCTTGCCTTGCTCCCCATCTTGGAGGAAGGCATTTAGTCTTTCACCGGGAAATATGTCAGCTGCAGGGTTTTTGTAGATGCTCTTTATCGGGTTTAGAAAGTTCCCTTCCTTGCCTACTTTTCTGAAGGTTTTTATCATACATGGGTGTTAAATTTTGCTTTTTCTGCATTGATAGAGCCATGTGATTCTTCTTCTTTGGCTTTCGATTTGGTGGGTGAACTGATTTTCAACAATGAACAATCTTTTAAAATTAACAGAACATTGTAAATCAACTATTCTTTAATTTTAAAACATTTTTTAAAAGAAGGGTTAAAAAAACCCACCTTAAAAAAAAGTGGACCATCTTTGCATCCCTGGAACAAATCCAATTTTTCATGGTTTGTAATTCTTTTTATATTTTTTGATGAATTCTATTGGAAAATATTTTAAGAATTTTTGCATCTATATTCATGAAGGATATTGGTCTGTATGTTGTCTTTTTTTTTTTTTTGTACTGTCTTGGTCTGATGTTGGAATGAGGGTAATAACAGCTTCATTAAAATAAATTGGAAGGAGTTACTGCTGGGAACTGATGGGAGTTTCAGCTTCCCAGTGGGTCTACACCTATACCTCCCAGCACCTCATTCCTGCTCCCCACTCTAAGGGAGAGTGTGCTTTCATTACTGCTAAGAGGTGGAGATGGTCCTGACAGTCCTCTCTCTTCACTAGGTGTCCTCAAACACTGCCCTACCCCACCCCAAGAAGGCTGAGTGCCTTAGTACCAAGGGGTGAGAATGTACGACCTGGCGCCTACTTGGCTTTCTCTGATGCTACCCTAGGTGGGAGCATTGGTCACAAGTAAACAGAATGATATGGTCTGTATGAACAAACCTAGTTAAATGATCCTATTTAGGAGTTCCCGTTGTGGCGCAGTGGAAACGAATCCGAACTTTGAAGTTGTGAGTTCGATCCCTGGCCTTGCTCCGTGGGTTAAGGATCCAGCATTACTGTGAGCTGTGGTGTAGGTTGCAGACGCGGCTTGGATCTGGCGTTGCTATGGCTGTGGTGTAGGCTGGCAGCTGTAGCTCTGATTAGACCCCTAGCCTGGGAACCTCCATATGCTGCAGGTGTGGCCCTAAAAAAGACAATAAATAAATAAATAAATAAATAAATAAATACTGACCTTATTTAAAAATAACTGTATGACTTTTTGCTCTACAAAAAAGGACTAGGTGTCCCTGGCAGAACTAGATTATATGTGCTTGTCCCAGTCATCCCCTTTGCACACTTTAATACTTTTAAATATAACTAAAAGGTCACAGAAAGAAAAAAATTTATTCCAAACTGATTTATTTCCAGATTTTTTTCTAACCCACCTCCCCATCCTCAAATGTATCCACTCAAACTTGACTCTCTCAGGGTGTATTATATCAGGAACTACGGCTCATACCCAGCTGTCAGTGGCATAATTCTGCTTCTCCAGAGAGCATAAGGCTCCACCCTCCACACCCAATCCCCAAGAGGCAGAACCCCTGGCACTGCTGGGAAGCACCAGCTGACACAGGCGGGCCCTCCTGGGCACCACCTGGCTTCTCAGTCTCTCCTTCTTTTCCACTGCTGGGACTGCCTCTTCCTGCTCTTATTTCTCCTCTCATTTTGCAGCTTCTGCAGGTGCCAGGGGATCACTGGCTTGGGGATACTTCTCCATTCACAGGGGCCTCAGGCCTGGGAAGGCCTTAGCACCTCAATTATAAGCACCTGGGGAGTTTGTCAAAATGCAGGCTCCCGGGTCCCTGCCTGACATTCTGATTCAGTAGGAAGAGGTGGCCCTGGAAATCTGCAGGATTAAGCAGCACCTCAGATAATTCCAGTACAGCAGGACCTGGGAAAGGTTGATGTAGGTGCAGAGCAGCTCTTCTCAGGTTCTCCCCACAGGCTGTTTACTAGAATCACTTGGGATTGCAGCATGACTATGTGCTTACATTATGAAAAAGAGTTCTTACCACTTAGAGACAGCCAGCTAAGTATTTACACATCAAACACGATGTCCAGGATTTGCTTTGAAATAATCCAGGGGAGGGACGTGGGTGGGGACATAGATGAAACAAGATTGGCCATGAGCGGATAACTGTTGATGCTCAAGTCTGCCAGGGATCAATACACTACTTTCTACTTTTGCGTATCTTTGAAATTCTTTCCAAAATAGTTTAAGAAGAATAACCAGGGAAGCTTTTTAAACTACTCCCATGGGTGGCTTCATTCCTAATGAATGAAATCCAAGTCCCCAAAGGTAGGGCACAGGGATTTTTTTCTTCCCCGCTGTGCTCTAGGTGATTCTAACCTGCAAACAGACAAGTTCCCTGGTGCCCCAGCAGGTTAGGGATCTGGTATCGTCACTGCCGTGGTTTGGGTTCAGTCCCTGACCTGGGAATTTCCACATGCCACAGGTGCAACCAAATAAATAAATAACCTGCAATCCGAGTTCATAACTGCTGTCTTAGAAAAAAAAAAGCACTTTTTCCCTATGGGGTTTCCTTTACAAGCCTCTTGACTGCCAAAGTCCTAACATCTCTTGGGGCAAAATCAGCTCTAGGCCACAGCTCAGCTGGGCCAAGGCAAACACTGCTGTTTGTCACCATTATTTATTCTTTGCATTTGTCTCACTCTCAAAATTTTGTCTAGAGGAGCAATGTGCCCATCTCCTTCCACATAATCACCTACCATGATCACATGACCTACTCCTGGCCTGTAAGTTACAGAGTCTGCAGGGATTGCTGGGAGAGCTTTGCTTTCCTGATGCAAGTGCAGCTCCTCCCTTCCTCTATGTTGCTTTGCCACCTCCTGCCTGGACCGAGGCTGGAGGTGGAGGAACATCATGGCATCCTGGGGTGAGAGCCACCATCAGGATGACAGAGCAGAAAGATACAAGAGTCCTGGGTCCACGGATGCTTAGCCAGCCCCAGCCTTCTGGAGGTCTCTACCCTTCTTAGTGTGACACAGTCCTGATACACTGGCTGATCAAGGCCAGGGTAATGCCCCTGAGGGGTTAAGTCCAAGCCCCATAATAAGAAATTGTGTCCATTGCCCTGGAGGGTCCCCTCTCCCCAGAAGGGTCTTACAGTGGCAGCAAACTACTGGTCAACCAAACCACTTACGCCAACAGCTATGTCAGTCTCACAGGTGATACAAGTTAAATGCAAGATTGTCAGTAGACCTGCTGAGGGATGAATCTCAAAGAGGTGGCCACCAGGTTCAGAGGAGGAGAGCTTGCTGATTTCTATCCTAACCTGGAAGTGCAATCAGATGGGGTGGAGAAGGTGAGATCTGGCTCTTCCCCAAGGGCCTGTGGAAGAACCAGCTGGTTCCCAGAGCACTGGCATCCAGGAACTTACCAGGCCACATTTGAGATGCCACCCCATGCTGGCCAAGGCCTTAATGCTCTCTTCTTCTCCATCCTTCCAGTCTGGGTCTTTATCTCTTTTGTTCCTTTCATCACGAATCAGCAACAATAACCAGTAGCCCAGCTTTCTGCTAAAAGGAGTCAGGAGTCAATTTGACAGGCTGAGTCTAACAAGATGGGTTTAGGAGGGACAAATGTCAGTGACCCAAGTGCAGCTGGGGGGAAATGCTGCCTCACACAGCAGCATCTGTGAAAATAAGTTTAGTCCGAACCGTTACAAATCACAAGTGACATAGCTGCCAAAAGAAGCTAAGTGAGACTAGGCTGGACAGGAATAAGGGAGGCAAGAGACCCTCCCCAATCTACCCAGGGCAGGCTGCCCTGAAGTATTACATAGTATGTCTGGGCTGGCAAAGCTGAGCACTGGGGCTGAGCCAGCTCAGGTGTGTAACCAGAATCTGGGAGATAGTGTCCTAGAAGGGGCGGGGGTCAGGGGAAATGCATCAGTAAGTCAACCTGCCCCAGAGGGGAGCCAGAGCCTTCTGGCAAAGCCAGAAATCCCAAATCTGAGGGCTGTGCAAAGCCAGTAAGCAGATGTCAGAGCAGGGACCACCTGGCCACTCGTGGGGAGGTTTCATCTGGACAGATGCTGGGTGACTTGCTGTTCTGAGGTGTCTGGGATGGGAGGTGGGGGTGGGGTTCTGTTTAGAGCACCACATCTAAAGAAGGAGCATAGGCCAAGTGGACATCATTCAGGTGGAAGACCTAGATTCTGAGCAGAGAAACCATGGGAAGTGAGCAAGGAACATACACACAGATGCAATAAGAAAGGTCAGGTGGAGGTACTGGGGTGGCATGGGGTCCCCAGGGATAAGAGATTAACTTGTTCAGTACCAATACAGAATGCAGACCAGGAACAAGGGGCGGCATCTCCAGAGGAAAGATCTCTGCTCCATATGAAGAAGGACTTTATAATATCACTGCCCAAAGACAAGAGGCCTGATGTGAGAGGTACCGACTGCCCCAGGGCTGGAGACAGTTAAATAGGGGCTAAAAGGTCACCTTTTAAGGATGCGATCACAGATCTACCCATAGGTGGCGACTGGAGTATGAAGCCCTTTCCAAGTGAGATTCAAGCAAAATGATCAGGCCACCGAAAGATCATCTGTCTGATCCAGGAAGAGTGATCACCCAGCAGACCATTCTCCTCACACACTGGATCTCCTTCCCTGACCTCTGCTGACACCTTTGCCCGAAGGACAGCTAAAATTACTCTGACTCAGCTCTGCCCCAATCACCCTGTTCCTACCCTCCCTCAGCCTAACCAGGTTATCTCTAAAATCCTTCCAGGAGATTCAGAATCCCCCGTGATTCAACAATTTTTAAAAATTAAAGGGAAGTGAGGCATTAGTCAAGCTCTGGCTCATTTGAGGGGTTTCCCTCTAATTTTTCTTCCCTTTAATTTTTAAAAATTGTTGAATATTTCATGTAACTTACTGAATACTGTACTTAAGTGAAAAACTGAACGTTTGTATGGATAGATTGGTTGTATCACTCCCTTTACTTTGAAGACAAAATCTTTGTAAAAGTATTTTAACTTCCTTCTGGATTATTTTCTCCTCTATAAAAAGTCTCCAGAAATCTCGAAGAGTAACTTTTGACACCGACTGTTACCATATCTATCACTCACTGGAAAAAAAAAAAAGAAAGAAAGAAAAAATTGCAGCAAACCATCTTCCTTCAAAAGCCTTTCAACAGAACCAAGCTCCAGTCCGTCTTCGATGGGATGCTGCCTCTACAGCAGGAGCTATTTTTTAAACTCTTCTTACATGCTGTCCTCCAGTAGGTGAAGCCCCATCTCCAATCAAGTTTGTGTATCTTGTGGAAATGCTTTTAAGCGAATGCTGCTAAAAACCTAAATGCATGTTCTTTTGATGTATTTACTGGCATGGAAAGTAATCATCCATTTTCTAGCTGCTGGGTCTTTGACTTTACATCTGCCATTTGATTTCTCTCCTCTCAAATACAAAAGAAAGAAAAAGAGCATTATTTTTTCCTTGCTCTGGCTACAAAAGAAGAAAATGAGGCAGCAGAGCACACCAAATCCCCTTGGAAAAGGCAATGTCCAGAAGCTCTCAAAGAAGAAGAGCTGCTTGTTTATTGTGGACTTCCTGCTTTCTCTAAATCACACTGTTCAGTGAAGTCTCATGACATTTTAGTTAACTGCTTTCATTGCTTTCATGTGCAAGATTTTAAAAGTGCCATTATCCAGGTAATCAGAGTAATGAGATCTGTGCCTCCTGATTCAATGCTCCAAGAAGGACATGACCTTGCCTGGGGCGGCGGGGTGGGGTGGGGGGGCGGTAATTCTTCCAAACACACAAATCTGAGTTTAAACACCAGGATATCACACAATCTGCACTGAGAGACATTCTTCCATGGTGTCAAGGTCATCAGTGACAGACAGAGGAACCGCCCTCACAGGAAGAGAATAAGGAGACAGGACATCTAAATGCACTGGGGTCTATTCGTGGTCCACCTGGTGGAATGTGAGTCAATTCTGTAGGTTAGTTAATAGCATTATATCAGTGGTAATTTCCTGTTTTTAATGATTGCACTATGGTTTTGTAAGATGTTAATATTTGCAGAAGTTAGGCAAAGGGGATATAAGAAAACTATTTGTACTTTTGTACTATTTTTGCAACTTTTGTATGTGTAGAGTTATTTCAAAATGAAAAGGTTAAAAGGTATCTGATGAAAGATATTCTCTGTGCCCTGTGTGCCATGGGAAGGTCTCTGTCTTCCTACGACAACTTGGAGTGTCCTTTGCTGGTAGATGGCAGGTATTGAAAGATACCTTTGAGAGTCAGGCCTTATTATGTGTGAAGAGCTCTGCTGGGCCCAGAAAGTGTAGCCTCAAAGCCACCTCCAACCTTCATTTTCTTACCTTGCTCCATTTTCTCTCTCAGAGAAATTCAGGGTTTTCCTTGGGAGCTGCGACAGGGGTCTGGAGAGGCGGGCGGTCAGCATTGTGGCCATAAGAGGCAGAGTGGTCAGGCTCCTCCTGGTGGATTCGGAAACATAAAATGTACCTTCAGTATTGCCTTGCTGCTTTTAGGGGTTTAGGCTGGCATGACCGTTTTCCTTCCAGGTTGTGAAAGTCAAATCAGGCTCTGCCTGTTTGACTCCGGTCCAGTCTGACACCAGACTTCCACCCTCCTCTCAAGCTACAGTCTTCGAGTGATGGAAAAAGTCAGGAGGCTGGGAGTTCCCGTTGTGGCTCAGTAGTTAACGAACCCAACTAGTATCCGTGAGGACATGGGTTCGATCCCTGACCTTGCTCAGTGGGTTAAGGATCTTGTGTTGCCGTCAGCCATGTTGTAGGTCGCAGATGTGGCTCGGATCCCGTGTTGCTGCGGCTGTGGTGTAGGCCGGCAGCTGTAGCTCCAATTAGACCCCTAGCCTGGGAACGTCCATATGCTGTGGGTGTGGCCCTAAAAACCAAAAAACAAAAAAAAGTCAGGAGGCTGACACAGAAATCTGAGTTCTGGTTCAGGCTGTGCCACCGACTCACAGGGCAACCCTGGATGAGTCATCACCCATTTTGTAGCATAAGGAGGTTGGACCAGACCAGTGTCCCTCAAACCAGGCTATGCAGTAAACCACTGGCACACTTGGGGACCAGCCCCTCGGGGGTTCCAGCTCCATGAGTCCCACTCTCTTGTCTGTGTTCCCTGTATCCAGCAAAGCATCCATCTCAATCTGTTCACATGTCCCAGAGAGCTTTTCCAGCCCCAGCCCATGTATCCTTTGATTCAGCTCTCCACCTCACCTCACCCCAATGCACAGGGTCCAGCTCTGGGGCTGAATTCCACAGCATGGAGGCTGGAGCTACGAAATGAGACACGCTCTAGTCAACCTAAATTAACACACACACAGACACACACACATATACACACAGAGACTCTCCCACCACCCTATCATTCCCTTTCCAGGTTAAAACAACCTTATTGCAACAAGGCCATGTATCACTTGGTGTCAACTTAAGGCTATTCAGCATGGTGACTAATTTATGCATTATGAATTGTTGATCGGTGTAGACATTAGTTGCCTTCCTATTCGGGTTAATTCTGCTCTGGTGATCCCTCCTGGCCTAAGAAAAGAAAGGGAGGTGGGGAGTAAGTGAGCAAGGCAATCACAGCTGGGGAGCTGTGGCTCTTTTCCTGGCGAGCCACCCCAGTCTCTCTTTGCACACCTGCCTGCCTGTGGTTTGTTATGCAGCTCCTATCAGTAACAACTATCTGCCCAGAGACAGCTCCTCCTCTGCCCTTTTGCCACCTCTCCTAATTTCACTGATAACCAGCCATCTGGGCCAATGGGGCTGTGATAAGTTCAATAACCAGCCAACTACTGCAGTGTTCACTGCAAGAGGCAGGTGGGGCTGTCTTGTCTGTTTAATCCTCAGTAGAGGAAAACAAATAGGGCTCTTTTGTCTTGTGTGATCCTTCCTGGACCGTGCACTAGGCTCTCACTTCCACTCCAGCTTACTCGCCATGGTCCAGTCTCAGCGCTGCAGCCAGAAAAACCTTTCTAACACCAGTCAGGTTATGTGATAAAAGCCTCCTCTCCATGCCTTTTATTTATTTTTCTTTCTTTCTTTCTTTCTTTCTTTTTTTTTTTTTTTTAGAGTGACTCAGGTGTCGTATGGAAGTTCCCAGGTTAGGGGTCAAATCGGAGCTGTAGCCCTTAGCCTACGCCACACGGGATCTGAGAAACAAGGGATCTGAGCCACATCTGCAACCTATACCATCGCTCACGACAAAGCCAGATCCTTAATCCACTGAGCAAGGCCACGGGTTGAACCCGCGTCCTCATGGATACTAGCTAGTCGGGTTTGTGACCGCTGAGCAACGAGGGGAACTCCTCCATGCCTTTCAAAGCGAGCCTCTGCCTCCCTTCTTCCTGTGTTTGGTTCCACCCTTCCTTGTGCTCACTGGCTCCCTGCACTGTGGCCACGCTGACCTTCCAACCAACATATGCCACGCTCTTTCTCACCTCAGGGCCCTGGACCTTGATCTTCCTCACTCTAGATGGTTGGTTCTGTAGACCTGGACCTGTTCGACTTCAGAGAGGCTGCCCCAACCCCCATGCAACACACAGGGCTTGTTCTCCTAAAGATCACCCTTCAATTCAGAACCCTCTTGTTTTATTACTTTACCTTCCCCTTCTAGATCCTAAGCTCATTGAGGCCAGGCACCTTGTACATCTTGCTCACCACTTAATCCCCCGTGCCTGGAAGAAACCTGACTCCAAGGGGCATTCAGTGAGTCTCTGCTAAGTGGGGGTGAGCTGTGTACTCGAACCCCACCTCCATCCCCACGCACAGACTGACCCTTCCATGGAGGGCCCAGGCCCAGGCTGGGCTCAGCTTCTTTAAGTGGGGCTCGCCCGTCTCACTCAAGCATGGACTAGCTGGCTGAGTACAGACATCTCCACCTCCTTTCACCAGGACTGGAGTCTGAGGTCTCCAGCACTGGGTGATTTTAAATCCAGTTATCTGTAATTCAAGCCCTTTCCATCCCTTCTGCTTAATGCCTGTGGCAGAGAATGCCTCAGTGTTATCTCCAAATAGAGGGCTGCTTTCAATTTTATTTTCCTTTGAGTCAGCAATATCTAAAAGCACTGGCATCAAAATTGCTTAAAGTACATAAAAACTCAGCCCCTTTAATAATGCACGATTGACAATGCACAAAGTGCTAGAATTTTAGATCTCTTCTTCTTCTCCCTTTTTCCGGCTCTTAAATATGTTGCTTATTTTCACCCCCAATACAGTGCCATAGGCAGTGGAATTCCTGCACACTCTTCAGGGGTGCCTGTTATCTTAAGTCTTGTGCTGGGCTTTAGTCTCTGTAAATATTAGCTTCTCAAACTTGTAATGCCATTCACTTGCCTTTGGGTCTGGAAACAGAAATCACTGTGGGAGGTGGGTGCTCCCAGTGGATAAGCAGAGCCTCTCTGGGGGCGGGGACCATCTCTTTGGCCTTGAACTCAATTAGCTGCTCCAGGGCTACCAACTTCATAACATGTGTCAAACATGCATTCCATTCATCCAGAATCTTCTAACACTGAGAATACTTAGGTCTGCTCTCAAGGATACCTCCTCTCCACTGTCAATGCATAACCCATGGAAAGCACCCCCTCTCTAAGAAAAAAACCTGTGTGCACCTGGCTGCACTCCTGGGTCAGCGTCAAGGTCTCCCCCGCAAGTGGCAAACATTCCCAGTACTGACATCCTCAGAAGAAGCAGGGCATCAGCAGTAAATAGAAATTCAGGAGGCGAGACTTTGGCAGGAAAGAGAACACTTGAATTACAACCAAGTGGGAGGGGGAGGTCCTGTTCCATGGAGGAGGGCAAGCTGGGTTTAGGCAAAGAACCAACTTGTGTAGGGACCCCACAATGAGGCGCTTAAAGCCAGTAAGACTCCAAGGTCTGACAATAGGCAACCTGTTTCCAACACACGCTACTTGGCTGTTTTATTTGGCCAGCCTAGGGTTTTTAAAGGCCAATGTAACCATGGAGCTATGTTATGCTTGAACTCAATACAAAAAGTTTACACTGACTATTTTAAGCCTACCCACATCGTCTCTGTGAACCACCTGGACACTGTGGACATCTGAGTTTGCAATCTCTTACCAGATAGATGTTTATTATCCTTTGGCTATTTCCCTTCTGATCACTTAGCACAATCTTGCCTAAAGTTTCAGCTCAGCTCAGCTATGTGTGCCAACTGTACAGTTAATGAGGGCTTCCTTGAGGCCATGCAAAAAGGAAAACTGAAAAATTCCTTAGATAACTATGCCTTAGATAACTATTCTAGAACAAAAGTCTAAAAGCATTATACAGCAATATCAAATGATACAGAATGATGTTCTTACTACCATTCTTCATAAACACACAAGTAACTTTTATACAGCTGCCTTTAATAATGCCCTTCCAGGAGTTCCCGTCATGGCACAGTGGTTAACGAATCCAACTAGGAACCATGAGGTTGTGGGTTCGATCCCTGGCCTTGCTCAGTGGGTTAAGGATCCGACGTTGCCATAAGCTGTGGTGTAGTTTGCAGACATGGCTCGGATCCCGTGTTGCTGTGGCTGTGGCATAGGCCGGTAGCTACATCTCTGATTAGACCCCTGGCCTGGGAACCTCCATATGCCATGGGAAAGGCCCTAGAAAAGGGAAAAAAAATTAATAATAATAATAATAATGCCCTTCCATAAAAGCCAAGGATTTAACTTTATAGCCCAGTTCAGCAGAGGCAAACCAAAAGCAGATACCTGGATTAGTCCAACAGACACTCTAGCCACCAGATTAGTCTTAGATGACAGCCAGTTCTCCTCAGAGAACATATCACACTTTGTCGTGGCCATCTTTGGGCATCTGTCTTCATAAATATATACAATGATTGCTTTTCTTTTCATTATAGCTGGAAGGGTATCTGTCTTGCTCAGCCCATCCCTGTCCTCTCTGACCTGCCTCTTGCCCACAGGATTTGGCCTCTGCAGCTGTGGTTGCCCACCTCTGGCCATGAAGTCTGGGTCAGGGAGAGATACCTGTCCCCAGAGGAGCCCACCATTCTTTCCCCTGGCACTGTGAAAGAATGCAAATCAGCCTCAGCAGAGACATTTCATCTGGCTGCTGGAGTGGGGAAGGGGCAGCTATGTGACATGCAGCCTGGAGCCAATGACAGAAATGGAGAAAGCCAATCTGCAGAGAGAGAAAGAGAGAAGAGTCAGGCACACGTGTAGCAAGAACCAGAAGATGGAGGTGGAGAGAGAGAGGGAAAAAAAAGAAAAGAGACTCCTGCAGGCAGATCTGCTCTTAGAGACCCAGCTGCCTTCCTGCTCTCACAAGTAAAGTGTGAGCTGTCTTTATTTTCCGTGTTGATTTAAGCAAACTTCAAGTTCTGTCAGTTGCAGCCAAAACAAATAGTGGTGAAAACACACTGAAACCAAGTTCTTTGTCCAGATCATTACCATGAATTCTTAAGCTTGCCCAATATTCTGAGAATGCCACGCTGCCAATCTCATAATGACAAGAGGAACACAAGCCTCCCCATCGCACTTCTTCCCCGAGATAAAGTGTCACCAGAGCTATCAAAATGGCCATAATTCCAGCCGCCAGATTTAGCAGGCATCCTGTGCCTCAGAGAACAGGGCTTGCCTACCAAGTTCAAGTCAGACCGCTAAAAATGGAATCTCAGGGACCCCTTCTTGGTCTCTTCTCAACACTATGCTGAGCTCTCATAGCTTTAAATATAGTTTACATGCTGTCATCTCCTAAATGTTCATCTCCAACTGGCTTCTCCTCTGAGAAGTTAGGTTTCCAACTGCCCACCCAACATCTCGTTCGAATGTTTACTAGGTATCTCAAATATAACCTGTCCAAAACTGAGCCTGTGCTGAGATAAGGCCTGGAATATCTGTTCCCCTAGGTCTTCCTCATTCTTGACTCCTTTCTTGTGCACTTCACAGCCAAGCTGTCAGCAAATCCTGGCCCCACCTTCACAATATCTCCAGCATCCTTATCTCCCATATTTGCCTAAGCCTTCATCCCTTCTTGCCTGGATCATGGCAATGGCCTCCCAACTAGGTGCCCTGCTTCCACTCTAGCCCCTCTTCAGACTCTGCTCAACACTGCCCGCATGATCCAGATCACATCATTCCTGCTCCAAATTCTTGCTCAGAGTAAAAGTCAAAATCACTACAGACTGCCTACAGTCTGGCCTTCTTGCTGTACTTGGAACATGACAGGTAAGCTCCTGCCACAGGGTCTCTGCCTGCCTTTTCTCTCCACCTGAAATGTTCTTCCTCTCACTATTCACAGGGCCCATTCTCTCAATTCAATCTTTTACTCAAATGGTTTCTCAGTGAGACATTCCCAGAGCCACACCATTGATCCCAACACCATCCTGACATTTTCATCCCCTGTACCTGCTTCCTTTTTTTTCCTCCTTAACAATTTGGAAACCATGGAGGTGATTAGATGTGGTCAGAGTCTGGCTGTGTTTTGAAGGCAAAGCCCACAGTGATTTACTGACAAATAAATGTAGGCTATGAAAGAAGGAGCAAAGATATTTCCAAGACTTCAGGGGCAAATGCAAAAAATGACATTAGTACAACTGACAGAATAAGAACAGATAAGTGCTTACCACCTTCCAAATCAATGTACAACCCAGGCAGTCCCTACAAATCATATCTCCAACTATACTTTCCTCATGTATTGGTTATACCATTTCTCAATAAGCCCTGCACTTCCCAAGTCTTGTGCCTTGCTCATTCAGCACTGAATCTGAGGTCCCCTTCATCCACCAAATCCTGTTTCAAATAACACCTCCTTCAAGATACCGTTCCTAATCCCCTAAGTCAAAAATCAGTCCCTTGCATGGATAAACAATAAAGTCTTACTATATAGCACAGGGTACTATATTCAATATCCTGTGATAAAGCATAATGGAAAAGAATATAAAAAAGCATATATATATATGATTCACTTTGCTGTACAGCAGAAATTAACACATTATAAGTGAAATATACTTCAACTGAAATAAAAATCTCGGGAGTTCCCATTGTGGCTCAAAGGAAATGACTCTGACTAGTACCCATAAGGGCACAGGTTCGCTCCCTGGCCTCGCTCAGTGGGTTAAGGATTTGGCATTGCTGTGAGCTGTGGTGTAGGTTGCAGACACGGCTTGGATCTGGCGTTGCTGTGGCTGTGGTGTAGGCCAGCGGCTACAGCTCTGATTGGACCCCTAGCCTAGGACCTCCATATGCTGTGGGTGAGGCCCTAAAAAATCAAAAACAAAAACAAAAACAAAAAAACCAAACCACCTCTTGCCTGTATTCGCCTGTCACTTCTTCCTTCTGTGCCTCTGAAATAGCAGTTAACTTAGGCTGCGTAGTGTTAGAGGTATTTCTGTTTATAAACAGCCCATGTCAACCTGGAACGTCAGTGCCCCACAAATAGCACCCACGTAATGTTTCACTGCCCTCTGCCTCCTCCAAAATAACAACTCTGGTATCTGTCAGGAGGCAGACACTGTAAATGTGCATTGAGAGATTTAAAAGCTATACACATTTCAAAGGTCAGCTGCTTCTCCCGCCCGCCTCGGGGGATATACCCTGTGCAGGGTCAAGCTCAAATACTCTGGTACAAAGTAGGCCATTCGATGCATCAGAAAGGATTCTGGCAGCCGGAGGCCCGCTGTAATGAAACGTATGCCTCTGCAAACCCCCACAGGGTTAGACCGTGACCCTGCATCAGCTGACTCTGGACAGACTTAGACTGGAAAAAAACACGCAGCGCTCAACGTCCTGCGCAGCGCCAAGCCCTCACTCAGGAGGGCGCGGCTGGGAGGCGTGCAGCCGGCGTCTCCAGCGAGCCCTAGCGCCCTGGCAGAACGCAGAACTCCCGAGACACGCAGGCGCCAACTGGTTCCGCGCCGCTCCGGACCCGCGCGGTGCGCAGCACGGCCAATCGCAGGGCCGCTGTCCCTTACAGCCTACCAGAGGCTGGGAGCTGAGGGGGCCCGGCCAGAGTCGAGCTCCCATTGGCTGAGACGGCACCGCCCAAACAAAGCCCGAACCCTTGCGGGCTGGGGCTCTGGGCCTGGCCTGCCCGAGCCCACCACTCCACCCTACTCCCGCCTGTCCCTGCGGAGGACCTTGCTCAGTTTCTCCGCCCGTGCGGTCCTCTATATCAACAGCCGGCTCAGCTCGTGCTCAAGAAAGCTGGACCAGCAGTCTGCCGCTGTCCAGTATCTTTCCCGAGGGCGCAGCGGGAGGGGAGAAAGCACACCCTCACCAAGTCCTCGAGAACGGAGCCTTGTAGAGGACGCGGAAGGAATGCGGGCAAAACCGGGAAGATTTGGTGAAGAAGGAAGCAGTGACTAGTACAGGGGGCAGAAATCAGTACTGCTCGGCTCAGCCTCTGACTACAATGTTACCTTGGGCCGGTTTTTCTCCCGCCTTGGGGCAGAGTTGTCTTTTGTAAAAGACAAAAGGCAGGGAAGGTAGTGCCTAGGGTTTCGCCTGGGAACCTGGGGACTGCTAATTCAACTGAGCCTCTTGCCAGGCACATTATTCCGAAAAATAAACGTCAGGCTGAGCTCCCTGAGCATGGGCAGAAGGCCCAGGAGGGCAGCGGACAAGGATCACCTGGAGATCATACTGTCTGGGCGGGATCTGTACATCTTTCCACCCTTATCCCGGCCGCGGCTGCAGGGCCAAGCCTACAAGACTTAGTGCCTCCTTCCCCACCCACATCCCAGCGACCCCGCACAAATCCAAACCGACCAGAGGGCGCCTGCGCATCACTCCCGAGCTGCAGAGACGCGGGCCCCTCCTCTTACCACAAACCAAAGGAGGGTGGGGGTTGCAGTACTAAGGGCTCAGCTGGTGCGTTCGCAGTAACCCGGCTTTCGGAGGGACTAGCGTTCCCCTCTTGTACCACCGAGTGAGGTCGCTACCGCAGTTTTCTTCTCAAAATCCCCTCCACCGTCTCCCGCTCCTGCGGCTTCCAGCCTCCCCTACCCGAACACGACTGCAAACCGTGGGTTTGCCGGTTAGGGCTGTGCAGGGCGGAGCCCAAAGGCTGGCGTCGCTGGGGCGGGGAGCGGTCCCGTGCCGCCTCCTTACCTTTGCCGCGTCCGGCCTGGCCCCCCTCCCGTATAGGGTACCCCGAGTCCCTAGGCGCCCAGCCCGGGATTAACCCCCTGTCGCCCATCCGTTTTAGCCCTGAATCGCGCTCAAATCTCCTCCACAGCCATCCCGATTCTGGAATCGGCGATTAAAGATTTCAACGCCAGGCGTTGCGGGTACGGCTAGGTGAAGGTACCGCTCCAGGAAGTGAGAAAACCTGGTGAGGATGAGGCTCCTTTCAGGTCCTGTGTCTATTTGCTGTCTTTAGAGCTCATTAGGGTTGGTTGATTTTTAAATATGTCTTTAGATCAGATGGAATTTTTTTCCCCTATGGTTTTAAAAAATAATGGCCCAGCTTCCAGAGCTTCAACAATAGAACACCAGAGGCCAATCCACCACAGATCAGGATCCCCTGCCAAGTTTCCAGGATGAGAAACAGGCCAAGGAGAAGGAATCTATCAGGACAGTTAAGTGGCAGCTCTATGTTTAGGTCAAATGACAGAGGGGGCCTGAATGGAAAGGGACTAGGCAGATGAAAACAGGAAGGAAATAAGGCCGGGGTGGAGCTTTAACGAAGCCTGTCAGCTCTGTTATGTGAGCTTCTAGAGGGCTGAGACTGTGTGTTCCTTCTTCCACCTGGTCTCCCCCTGCCCATCTCCTGGCACTTAAGAATTTTGAAGACTGGGAGAGCCATGTAGGTAGGAGGAACTCGGTTCTCTGTACCCATTTCACACACTCAAGCTTGTTTCAGTGCTGTGTTTCAGAATAGTCACTGGTACGGCATGCCACAGCCACAACACAAATGATTACACTGGGTCACCAGGTTACACCTGGAGGGTTATTGCCAGAAAAGCAGTTAACTAAAGAAAGAGTTAATATTTCCATTAGGGAAACCATAGATCCTGACTTTAGACTGAGAATTAATGGAAATGAAGCTCAATTTATGGAAGACCGGGACAGAATTGTTCACCAGTCTATGGTAATATCAGACTCCACCTGTGGCTGACCGCACACCTTCCCAGCCTATCTTCTTCCAGCTTTGCTGTGGCTACCAGCTGCATACGGGTGTGACAGCCTGAAAGCACCTTTTCTCAGCTATACCTGGTTATCTTCCTCTCTGGGTACTTCTCAGTCACTGCAGCCTGGGCCCCCTGCAGAAAGCCACAGCCCATTCTGCCACATGCAAAAACCTGGAAGTGCAAAGAATTAACACTTCCTGGGACAGCCCTAGACCAACGCAGACAGACACTGGTAGAGAAACAGTCCACTGCTCCGTTCTTCCATCGGGCAGTTCTAAGGTACATTCTGTATAGCACCTAAGATGATAGAGCCCTGGGTGCCCACGGTAGTGCCCAACTTGATCAGCTCAATAACACAACCTTGGATTGCCTTTCTCTTTCCTTCCTGTTAGAGTGGAAAATCAAGGAAGAGGCAGGAGGCTGCATCACTGAGACTTCAAGTGAGTTTTATTGACCAACAGACTGGCCAGGAGCACCGAGAGAGAACTACGGCTCCCCTGGTGCTTAGGGAGCAGTTAGTTATATAGGAAAAGGGGTAGTTTGTATTTTGAGCACAGGTTTGTTCTTGGACTAAGTCAATATTCAAGGGTTAGGGGGGAGGCAATCTCCTTAGGAGTATTGGTTAAGGTTTGGGGCAGGGGGTAGAGGGAAGTTGTAAAGAAACATCCCATGACAAATGACTATTTAACCAGTCTCCAAGGCAGCTCCTTGTTGGGGGAGGGATCAGCCTTCTAGATTGTAAGTCTGATTAGAGTTTTGGTGGCGCCTAGCAATCTCCACCCAAGACTTCCTTAACTGTTTGACCCTTTCCAGTCCTCCACTCCTATTCCTTGGGATTTGTTCCCAAAATAAAGTACCTCTACACAAGTTCTTGCTCAGAGTCTGTTTCTTGGGGGGGAACCCAGACTAAGCCAATGGTTATCTCAAAAGAAGCCTCTCGGCCCACCTTTCAGGGTCATTCTCAGCAGACTTATCCCAAGTCTGCTAATGAGCAATCCATTTGTTTGAGCTTTTGCACTTTTTATTCTCCAGTTGCCCCACCCTCTAGGGTACCATTAATAAGCTCTCATACGCAGGGAGGAAGTATCAGAGACTCCCAGGAGAACGGGCCAGCTGAAGGGCTGGGTCTAGGTTAGGGTTGGACACAACAATTCTCAGCCCCACCTTAAACCTTTTCCCTCCTTCCAAGGTGGGTCTTGGCTGCCAACTTTTTTTTTTTTTCAGGTTTATTCAAGTATTTACTCTCTAGAAAAGCTGTTGGAGGAAATGCCTGTTAGCACACGAGAATGCACTTTACATTCAGTTTACTTCCAGCAATAATTCAGCATTTTTGGAAATTCATAAATTATTTTTTAGGGCTACACCCACATATGGAGGTTGCCAGGTTAGGGGTTCAATTGGAGCTGCAGCCACCGGCCTAGGCCACAGCCACAGCTATGCAGGATCTAAGCCTTGTCTGGGACCTACACCACAGCTCACAGCAACACTGAATCCTCAACACACTGAGCAAGGCCAGGGATCAAACCTGCATCCTCATGGATACTGGTCAGATTCATTCCCACTGAGCCACCACGGGAACTCCAGAAATTCATAAATTGAAGGCATTATATCAAAATTCTATATGACAGAATTTTCCAAGTTATGACTCTATGTAAATACAAAACATACTACACTAGGGAAATTTTTCAATATCATGCAAGATAAGGATGTCCCCTTTTAACCCTATTCTTCAACTTTATAATAGAGACCCTATTGGCTGCTAACTTGAAACTAGAGAAACTCTGGTGAGGGGTTGAACGAGGAAGCAGAGACTGTGGAACCCAGGTCACTGCCAACATAGCATGTGCCAAGATAATGTCTCCTTCCTGCCCTCCCCTCCCCCTGCCTCCCCTGTAAAACAGTTCCTCTGCCCAGATACAAGGTCTCAGGACAGGGTCTTTGGCACCTAGCACATTTCATCTCATTTCCATGTCAAGAGGGTGCTGCTGCAAATTACCGAGCTAGGTTTGGGGAGAAAGAGCCCTTAGTCTCAGCCTAAGAAGGGAAATGAGACATGTACTTAAGCTAAAGGAACTATTAGAAGCCCTGTAAGTCTGCTAAAAGAGAGACATGTAAGTGTAGTGGGGGTTCTGGTGAGGCTTCAGGACAGGTTTTGGAGGAGGGTGGCATCCTAAGACTCTCCGTTGGAAAGAAACCCTCAAAAGACACCCCCTCCCCAGAGAGACACAAGGTTTGCTCCTGTCCCTATGTCAGCTCCTAACCACCTCCTAGATCACACTCTCCTTGAATCTCAGCTCAAGCCAATCATCCTCCTAGGCCCCAGCCCTCCCCTCCTACAACTGGCCCTGCCACATCTCTGAGTTGAAACTGACAGTATTAACAGCCTGAACCTGGCCAGAACACAAATGGACTTGAAACCTACATTTTAAATTAGCACTCACCCGATGTCTGGACTTACCAAGGTTCAGGTTCTTTATGCCTCCACGCAGAAGGAATTCAGAGGGAGACAAAGTGATCGGCAAGAAATAGATTTATTAGGATAGGACGCTTGTGAGAGAGGCAAGCGGACAGGCAAGGAGACTCTGCCCCGAGGATCCAGTGGGCTACACTTTTATCATCCAAGGGGAGTGGGGGTGGAGAGTGGGGGAAGACCGCCTCTTCCTCTTTCTTGCAGCAGTAGCTCCTCCTTGGTATCCAGTGACGTGTGTATTCAAATCAGCAGAAGGGTGGTCCTCAAATTCTTGCCCTTGGTCTGAATCTGAAAGCAGGCCTGATCCCATCACGCCTCCAATAGCCGAGCAAGCCTGCCTTGTGCTGATGTCTTTCCTGAGCAGTTATTAGTTTACAGTGATCTCCCAACGTTCCGTAAGTTTCTCTCTTTAACTATGGTCCTATATCAGGACTTCTACAACTACCTGTGCCTACTCCATTCCTATCAGAATGACCCTGCTGTTCTCTGCCTCCCGCATTGTCGAATGCCAGATGGTGCAGATTAAATCCCTTAGCCAGCCACCTGGAAGCCCTCCAGGAGTCCACAGGTGCTGTGCTAAGTTCTAGAGGCTTACAACACCATTTACTATCCCAAACCCCTCAGGGCTTCTGTTTGATGCAACTGAATTTTCTTTAAAAAAAAAAAAATTTTTTTTTAGCTAAAAATCATACTTTTAATCTGCAAAATTTTAGAAGTGTCAGGTAGCTTTTTCAATAATTGACAGTGAAGGAAAGAAAAAGCCCAATGTATTATTTTAATCACAGCTGTGCTAACTCAGAATCTAGTGTACTGAAGAGCCCTGGAGCCTGTCGTGACTATGACACTGAATTCTGCCCATGGATGAGCATTGGAGGGCCTCAAATTCTCCCTGCAGTGAATGAGCAAGTAAAACAAAGGCTTGGACCTTATGGGGGAGAAAGAGGGGTGTAGCAGGAACCCACATCCCCACTCCCTTTCTGTCTCTTGACACTAATGTATTTAATTAAAATGATTGTTTAAGCCACAGAGTTGTGCGTGTGTGTATGTGTTGTTTCTTTTTGTGTGTCTATATTGCGGGCGGAAGGGGCAGTTTGGAAATTTAACCAAAGTTCTTTTGAGATAACTGGTATCTTTGAAAGGGTAAAGTATAGGGAAATAAAAATATCTGCATCCCGACCTCTGCCCATCCACCCCAAGCTACAGAACCGCATGAAACACCTTCCTTCCTGCCGCTTAGCTCGATCTGGGCCTTAGATACCAGGCATTGCACTTTGTGCTGGGAAAGCAGTGCTAACCCAGGGCAGGGTCCCTGTTTTCAGTAATACGACTTAGTTAATGACCGTTCACTGTGTGCCAGACACCATGCCAAGTGCCTTATGTGCATTATTTCACTTAATCTCTGCTGCAATCCTAAAAGTGACTAAAGATTATACCCATTTTCCACCTGAGGAAGTTGAGGCCTAGCGAGGTCAAATAATTGCCCACAGCAACAAGGCTGGGAAATGGCAAAGACAGATCCCACGCAAGTTTGTCCCACTCCAAAGACTACCAACTGTCCTAAGGTTGCTACTTTGGAAAAAAAAAAATGATGAAAATCCCAGTTTATAAGGCTATTTGGACAACAGAATTATTTTATAACCAGTCGAGCATTGTTTCTGTGAGTAATCTGAACAGAAGCTGGAATTGCTCTGTTATACTGAAATTCCTTTCAATACCCATGCCAAGGTCTGATGCCCTCAACTAGGAAATGTAATTATAGGTCCTAATTGACAATAAGAACTTCGAAAGACAAAAATATGGGACAAAATTCTCAACCCTGAAATCTGACTTAATTCTGAACTACAAATTCTATTTTTCAAGGAATAGTTAATATGTTACAATAAACTGTTTTAAAAACCAGGATGCAAAACTATATGCTTTATATATATCCTACTGTATATAAAATAGGTAAGTAACAAGGTTCTACTGTATAGCGCAGGGAAATCTACTCAATACTCTAATCACCTACATGAAAAAAATCTGAAAAAGAATGGATATATGTATACATATAACTGATTCACTCTGCTGGACACCTGAAACTAACACTAAGTCAACTATACTCCAACAAAATTTTTTTTAAAACATATGCTTATTTCAATTAATCTTTTCATTTTTCCAATGAATATGTATTATTTATATTTTATGTTATTGCTTTCAGGGACAGAGCTATTTTATTTTATTTTATTTTATTTGTCTTTTTAGGGCCACACCCACAGCATGTAGAGGTTGCCAGGCTAGGGGTCTAATCGGAGCTGTGGCCGCTGGCCTACACCACAGCCCTAGCAACGCCAGATGCGAGCCATATCTGTGACCTATACTGCAGTCCATGGCAATGCCAGATCCTTAACCCACTGAGCAAGGCCAGGGATCGAACTGGCAATGTCACGGTTCCTAGTTGGATTTGTTTCTGCTGCACCACAATGGGAACTCCTCAGAGCTGACTATTTTAAAAGGGAAATCAAATTACAAAGTTGTTGCCTCCCATTTTGGGTTGTTAGTACCTCTTTCCAAAGGCCTATTTGTTCCTCTCCAAACCCCTCCCTCACACCAGGCTCTTCCCAAGCCTTGAAGGCTTTCCTTCTGCTAATAGTCCTCACGCTCAGCATTCTCTCACCTTGACCAGCTGTGGCAAGTCTTCTTCAGCAATAGTGGCTCAAAGGATTCTCTCTAGGCAAGTCACAAGACATACACACCTGGAATCCTTTGCATCCTCTTGCGGGGAAAGGGTTAGTGCATTGCTAGTTGTATACAGGATAGTTGTATCTGTAGGTCGAATTACAACCTTGTTATTGCCTTTATGGGGAGAATAAATATGGTCGAAGGAGATGTGTACGGGTGCCAAGTTGACAAGGGGTGAACTATGACGGTTAATTTTATGTGTCAACTTTGCTAGGCCAAATTGCCCAGATATCTGGTCAAACATTATCCTGAATGTCTCTATGAAGTTGTTTTGAACGAGATTATCACTCAAATTGGTGGACTTCGAGTAAAGCAAATTACCCTCCATAATGTGGATGGGCCTCAGCCAACCAAAGAGAGGTCTCCATAGAGAAAGACTGACCTCCCCAGAAGGAGAAGGCATTCTGCTGGCAGACCACCTCCGGACTTGGTACAAGGTACAGACCTTGGTACACAAGGTACAGACCTCTTTCCCTGGGTCTGTACCTTGCCAGCCTAACCTAGATTTTGGACTCTAGGTCAAGCCTCTGCAAATGTGTGAACTATTCCTTAAAATCAGTCTCCATCTCTCTCTTTCCATCCATATAAGCTGTTGATTTATTCCTCAGGACAACACTGACTAATAGACCCACTCAGAGTAGTCTGCTTCCCTGATTGGACCCTAATACGGCATTGAAATAGATCCTTCTAGGGAGTTCTCTGATGGCCTAGCAGGTTGAGGCTCCTGCGTTCTCACCACTGTGGCTCTGGTTGTTGCTGTGCAGTGTAGGTTTAGTCCCTGGCCCAGGAATTCCCACATACTGCCTGTGTGGCAAGAAAGAAAAACAAAACAAAAAACAAACAAAAAAACTGAGAGAGAACCTGAAATAAACGTTGCAACTCTCATTTAAAAAAAGAAAAGAAAAGAAATAGGTCCTTCTAGGAGTTCCCATTGTGGTTCAGCAGTTACAAAACCAACTAGTATCCATGAGGATGTGGGTTCAATCCCTGGCCTTACTCAGTGGGTTAAGGATCGGGCATCACCCCAAGCTGTAGCGCAGGTCACAGAGGCAGCTTGGATCCCGAGTTGCTGTGGCTATGGCGTAGGTCAGAGGCTACAGCTCCAATTAGACCCCTAGCCTGGGAACTTCCATATGCCTCACCTTCAGCCCTAAAAAAGAAAGAAAGAAATAGATCTTCTATTCTGTAATTGGTCCCTCTTTCTGTCTGAGAGGGCAGGACTCAACAGGAGCAGGGAGGGTCCTTACTCAGGGGCCTGGGGCACAGCCCAGAGGGGGGCAAGTTGGTCCCAGGCCAAGCTGGTACATGGCAAAGCTTGCTTTTCACCCTCTCCATCCCCTGAGGTCTCTGCGGTGGTCACCGCCTTCCAGGGGCTCACAGTCCAGAGAGGGGGACACACAGGTCTGCAGCTTGCTCCACTCCAGAGCAGCAGGGGCCAGATGATGTAAACAGGCAAAACTGTGATGCTCTGGGAGGATGGAAGAGGGAGCTATTCCTTCAGGTTAGGGCCAAGGAACAGGCTTCATGGAGGAGGTGACTGCCTTGGATCTCAGACTATCACACATATAGGATATTTTTCCTCCAAACTTTTATTTTGAAGGAGTTTAAACATGCAAAAAAGCTGAAGGAAGAGGGAGTTCCCATTGTAGCGCAGTGGAAATGAATCCAACTAGTATCCATGAGAATAAGGGTTCGATCTCTGGCCTCAATCAGCGGGTCTGGGAACCAGCGTTGCCGTGAGCTATGGTGTAGGTTGCAGAACCCGTTTAGATCTGGCATTGCTGTGGCTATGATGTAGGCCAGCAGCCGCAGCTCTGATTCTACCCCTAGGCTGGGAACTTCCATGTGCCATGGGCACAGCCCTAAAAGACAAAAAAAAAAAAAAAAATATGAGGGAAGAATATAATGAGCATCCACATAGCCACAATCTAGATTCACCAACTGTTTGTCATGTTCCAATTTATACACACACACACACACACACACACACACATATTTTGCTGAGTCGTTTGAAAATATTTTGCTGACATCGAAACACAAATATTTCAGCCTATAGCTCAAAATACAAGACAATTCTCCTAAACAATCATGACACTGTTGTCACAGTCAAGAAATTTAACATTGATAATAATATGATTTAATAGTCCATATTCAAATTTCATCATCCCAATAATATCCTTTACAGATTTAGAGTTTTTTCCCCTTAAGATTCCAGTCAAGAATCATGACTCATATTTGGTTGTCATGTCTCTTTAGTTTCCTTTATCCAGAACAGTACCCTGCCTTTTCTTTTGGGGGAGGGAGGGTCTTTCATGACATTGACAGTTTGATGAGTCTAGGCTAGCAGTTTTGTAAAATATCTCCAAAGCTGGATTTGTTTGATCATCTTCTCATGATTGGATCCAGGCTAAATATTTTTGGTAGGCGTACTCTACAAGTGATTCTACCTACTACATAGGACAGACTGAGATGGGGAAAGATACCCCAGACATAGGGAACAGCAAAAATGCTGTCCCTTGGGGTGAAAAAAACCAACATGTCTAGGAATAGCTGTGGCCCCAGGTAGCTGCACTGTGACATGTGCCGCATGGGAAGAGGGCAGGAGAAGGGTAAATGGTGGGAGGATGGCCAGGGAAGTTTGGTCCATGTCCACTGGCCTTTGTTCAGAGGACACTGGGGAATCACAGCCTCTGGAGGCATACTAGCTTTTGAAAAGTGTCTCAAAGACCCAAAAGCCTTCAAGACCTAAATAAATGAGTTTCAAATGGTAGAATGTTGTCCCCAGAAGAGGTTTTTCAACAATGGGGCTTTCCCAAGCACCCAGTACACAACATATTATAAACTGGGGAAAAAAAAGAAAGAAAATCTCATCTAGGAGTTCCTGTCATGGTTCATCAGAAACGAATCTGACTAGCATCCATGAGGATGCAGGTTCCATCCCTGGTCTTAGTCAATGGATTAAGGATCCAGCATTGCCCGTGAGCTGCAGTGTAGGTCACAGACGTGGCTCGGATCTTGTGGCTGTGGTGAAGGCCAGCAGCTACAGCTCTGATTCAACCCCTAGCCTGGGAACCTCCATATGCTGCAAGTGTGGGCCTAAATAGACCCCCCCCCCAAAAAAAGCTTCATATAATTACTTTTCATGTCATTCCTCTTTCTTTCACTATTATCTACAGTCTGTCATTAGCTGTTTGTCTCAGAGAGGTTTCCTTCAGCCCCTCCTACCCTTTCCTCTCCCTTCTCTCTCCTTCCCAGTCGCCAAGCCCCAAACCTAAAATTCCCACAGGCGCCCCCCCCCCCACATCCAGTCTGCCCTGTCCAGCCCTCTGTGGGCCAGGGGAGGGTGGGGGGAGGCAGTGGGGGAGAAACTGACCAACCGATTCTGAATGAGGAAATATGCAAAATTAAGCAGGATAATTTTGAAATATGTCTCATAAGACCAAAACATATTACAAAGCTAAGCTAGTGAAAAAAGTATGATGCTGGTGCACGAATGGTAAATGCATGTTAATGGAACAAATAAGTAGTCAAGAAACAGAACCACAAATTAATGGAAATTTAACAAACAATAAAATGGTATTGCCAATCAAAAAAAGATGAATTATTTAAAGACATAGGGACAATTATCTATGTATACACCATACACAAAATAAATTAAAGTAGGAGTTCCCTTGTGGTGCAGTGGATTAAGGATCTGCACTGCTGTGAGCTGCAGGATAGGTCACAGACTCATCTCAGATCCTGCACTGCTGTGGCTGTGGTGTAAGCCAGCAGCTGTAGCTCTGATTCCACCCCTAGCCTGAGACTTCCATATGCCACAGATGTGGACCTAAAAAAAAAAAAAAAATCTAAAAATGAAAAATAAAACTATAAAAATACTAGAAGAAAATATGAGGCTATTTCTATAATTTTATGTTGGAAAGGATTTGCTAAACCCCAATACACTACCCAGGAGCCATAAAGAAAAAGACTAAAAAAGCAGACTACTTAAAAAGTTAAGCTTTTGTACAAGCAGAGCCACCATTCAAATCACTGGCTGAGAGAAAACATCTGTAACATATGTAACAGACAAAGGTTAAAAATCCACAACATATAAAGAAAAATATACAAAGGGCAAATAACTCACAAAAAAGAAAATCAAATGGCATAAGAAATATGTTCCAATAAGATAATGAATCATAATTTTTAAAATGCAAGTCAAAATACATATATTTTTATAAATCACATTGGTGAAAATTAAAAGCCTAGAGAGACATGGGGAAGCACCACCTTCATACACTGCTGGCAGGTGTGAAAGTTGCAATCTTTTTTTTTTTTTTTGGTCTTTTTGTCATTTGGGGGCCATACCCACAGCATATGGAGGTTCCCAGGCTAAGGGATGAATCAGAGCTGTAGCTGCCAGCCTACGCCACAAACACAGCCACAGCAATGTAGGATCTAAGCCATGTCTGCAACCTACACCACAGCTCATGGCAACACCTGATCCTTAACCCACTGAGTGAGGCCAGGGATTGAACCTGCATCTTCGTGGTTACTAGATGGATTCGATTACCACTGAGCCATGATGGGAACTCCGAAATCTTTTTTAAAATCTATTGGGCAGCATGCATGATATCCCCTGACTCGGCAATTCCATTCTAGGACTCTGTTCTACAAAAATATTAACATACTTCATAAAGATGCGTGTACATGGATACCTGATGCAACATTATTTGTAACAGATTAAAAGGGAAGTAAATAATCTAATAATGGAATTTTGAATCAACTATGTACCACCTATTCCCAAAACACCGTCTTCTCAGAATGGCTGCTTTTCTGAGATCACCCTTCCTTGCCTCCTAGCCTTCTCCATCCCCTGAAACACCCTGAAACATGATTCTTTTTGTTGTTGTTGCTTTTTAGGGCTGCACCCGCAGCATCTGGAAGTTCCCAGGCTAGGGGTTGAATTGGAGCTGTAGGTGCCAGCCTACACCACAGCCGCAGCAACACCAGATCCAAGCCACATCTGCGACCTACAGTGCAGCTCACAGCAACACCAGATCCTTAACCCACTGAGCAAGGCCAGGGATCGAACCCGAGTCCTCACAGATAATAGTCGGGTTCGTTACCACTGAGCCAGAAAGAGAACTCCTGAAACATGATTCTTGTTAGAGCAAGTCTGCTTTCCTGGCCACAACTCATCGATTTATGTGTTCTCCTGATCCACAGCAGCCGAACAGAGCCTTTCACTAAACTGTTGAAACTGGAAGAAAGAGAGCCAGTCTAGGGATCTAAGATATTAAGCTCGGGAGGTGGCTGGAGCGTTCCCAGAAGCTGCACTTCTGCCCTGGGAACCCGAAAAGACAGCTGGTCAGGTCATAGGAAGTGTTAACAGAGACACAGAGGAGCCCTGCAAATAGAAGAGGTGAGAGAGCCCTGCCCTGGCTGCAGATGTCCCTCTTTCTCACGAGCTTCCTGGGATACCCTCTTATTACTCTTATGCTCAATTCTCCTTCTTGCTTAAACTAGTTCTAACGTCCATTCAGTCACAACCAAACAAGAACTAGGATGACTTCCCACCGTGGAAGAGCCATTAAAAAGACTGACATCAAATATATGTAAAGACAGGATACAATGTAACACGAAAAAAAAAATCAAGGTAAGAGTTCCCATCATGGCTCAGCAATAATCCCACTAGCATCCATGAGGATTCGGGTTTGATCCCTGGCCTCCATCAGTGGGTTAAAGATCCAGTGTTGCTGTGAGCTGTGGCGTAGGTCACAGACCCGGCTTGGATCCTGCATTGCTGTGGCTGTGGTGCAGGCCAGCAGCTGCAGCTCTGATTTGACCCCTAGGCTGGGAACCTCCATGTGCCTCAGGTGTGTAATTTTAAGAGAACTATTTCTGTAATATACAAAATTACAAATCTTTACTTGGGCACGGAAAAGAATGTGGAATACTAGACACCAAACTCCCAATAGTTATTATTTCTAAGGGATTAAAATGGCAGAGGGGGTGAGGAACTTTTACTTTTTGCTTTACTTCCAACTTGTTTCAATTTTTTACGCTAAGAATATATTGTTCTTTTATGCTTTAAATAAGCGTTTTATTTTGAATTAGATGTACAGAAAAGTTGCTAAGATAGTGTGTAGAATTCCCATATGCTTCCACCGAATTTCCCTAATGTTAATATTTTATGTAACCCAAGTTTATTTGTCAAAACTAAGAAACTAATATTATTGGCACATCACTATTAACTAAACTCCAGGCTTTATTTGGATTTCACCAGTTTTCCTTGCAAAGGTTCTTTTTTGGTCTCAGGACCTGATCTAAGATACCACATTGCATTTAGATGTCATGTCTCCTAGTTCCCTCTAATCTACAATAGCTTCTCAGTCTTACTTTAATTTTCAGGACCTTGATAGTTTTAAAGAGTTCTGTGGACTGCTCCTCAATTTTTATCTGATGTCTTTCTCATGACTAAAAAAGGGTTTTTAGTTTTGGGGGAGAATATCACAGTGTGAAGTGTTTTCCTCATCACATCACATCAAGAGAAATATTATCAACATAACTTCCCGCTAAAGATGTCAACCTAATCACTTGGTTAAGGCAGTGACTGCCAGGTTACCACACAGGAAAGTTCCTATTTTTCCCTTTCCATATTATTTTTTGGAGGCAAGTCACTAAGTCCAGCTAACACTCAAGGGGGAAGGAATAAAGCCCCAAATCCAGGTGTATTTCTGTTTTAATTAAAATGACTTTTTGGAGTTCCCATCGTGGCGCAGTGGTTAACGAATCTGACTAAGAACCATAAGGTTGCAGGTTCGGTCCCTGCGCTTGCTCAGTGGGTTAAGGATCCGGTGTTGCCGTGAGCTGTGGTACAGGTCGCAGACATGGCTCGGATCCCGCGTTGCTGTGGCTCTGGCGTAGGCCGATAGCTACAGCTCCGATTCTACCCCTAGCCTGGGAACCTCCATATGCTGCAGGAGCGGCCCAAGAAATGGCAAAAAGACAAAAAAAAAAAAGACTTAGAGCCATTCCTGTGACATATGGAAGTTCCCAGGCTAGGGGTCAAATTGGAGCTGTAGCTGCCGACCTACACCACAGTCACGTGGTATCTGAGCAGCATCTGCCACCTATACCGTAACTCACAGCAACGCCAAATCCTTAACCCACTGAGTGAAGCCAGGGATCAAACCTGCATCCTCATGGATACTAGTTGGGTTTGTAACCCGCTGAGCCACAACAGGAACTCCTGTAATTAAAAAGACTTTTGAGAGCAGGTGTGCTGCCCTACAGTGTTTGGTTCTTGTTTCTGTCTTCTTTTCTTTTTTTGCTTTTTAGGCCCACACCCTTGGCATATGGGAGTTCCCAGGCTGGGGTTCAAATTGGAGCTGTAGCCACTGGGCTATGCCACAGCCACAGCAACGTGGGATCCTTAATCCACTGAGCAAGGCCAGGGATCGAAGCTGTAACCTCATGGTTAATAATTTCCGCTGCGCCACAACGGAACTCCCTCTTTCTTTTTCTTCTTTTCTTCTTCTTTTTTTTTTTTACAATTGTTCCAGTATTTATTTATGCATTCTACAAATATATATTGAGCCCTACTATGGGAAGTATTAGCTCCTGATCAAGACACTGGAGACACTGCGAAGGAGTATCTTTATGGAGCATACATTACCAATAATGAATGCACAATAGGTTAAAAGACAAGTAAAAGCCTACAGGATCCCAGGAGCTGAGATATGGAACCAAAAGTAGAGGTGGGGTGGGCAGGGCACAGCCTCAAAATCAGGTGAGAGAAAGGAGAAGCAGAGGGTAATGCAATCCTAGAGACGCAGCCAATGCCTACAGTGCAAATGACAAGTCTTACCACATATATGATGAACAGGCAAGCTGGACTTATATGAAGGGGCTGAGCCAACTGGATAGCATATGAGAGGACACTATAAGCAATTTCAGGCACAGAATGGGCACTTCATAGATATTTGTTAAATAAATAGATGAAGGAATAACTACATTAAACAGGCACATTCCCCCTTCCTCACTTCAACACTAAAAAATCCACCAAGACCTTCCAAGGTAATCAGAGGGAGAAGAATTTCAATACCGGAGAATGTGGCGGCCCCTTCCAGCTCCAAATCCTGCCTCCCCTTAGGTACACCCAAGGCTGCTCCCCTTTCCGTGTACACTCAGGAATGGACACAGACCTTTTCCCTAATTTCATCAGGGTCAGGGGTGCAGAGTTTCCTGAAACCAGGATGATATGTTTGCCCAGTCTTGGCTTGAGGCTCAGAACAAACTGAAGGGAACATTAGTTAACAGGCCGCCTGATTCCAGAAGTGATAGCAATGGTCACTAAAGGGTTACTGTGATCAAAGCCAATGTGGAGGAGTCCCTGGGGACTGCCATGCAACCTGTGCCCATCTTTACTCCATCGTCTCCTTTTTTTATTTTTATTTTTTTTAGGGCCATATCTGTGGCATATGGAAGTTCCCAGGCTAGGGGTTGAATCAGAGCTGCAGGTGCCAGCCTATGCCACAGCCACAGCAATGGGATCCAAGCCACATCTGTGACCTACACAGCAACTTGTGGCAATGCCAGCTCCTTAACCCACTGAGTGAGGCCAGGGATCGAACCCACATCCTCATGGGATACTAGTCGGGTTCATTACCGCTAAGCCACAATGGAAACTCCTACTCTATCTTCTGACATCTCCCTAGTATTTCTGCTCCCTGGGGTTCAATGGGGGCAAAAAGCAAGTTCACCACCTCCTCTTCCTCCTGAGGGCAGAGAGCCAATGAGGAGCCTTGAAAATGGTGGAGCCCCCTTTTCCTGTTCTGTACTTTGCTACTCTCAGGGTGCTCTGAGGGGTGGGATCATCAAGGGCAGCCTGTGTCAAAATGACAAAGCTGTGGAGAACCCCTGCTTTAGAATCGAAAAAGAAACTAGTGACGTAGCAGGCCTGAAAACTTCTCAAAGTCAATAAAGCAGCATCCAGTTTCGGCCACGCTCTTGCCATGTGACCTTACAACTTCTCCTCCCTGGCCCTTGTCAGTCTGAGTACATAGATTGACAAGGCGGGCTTGGGTTATACGGAAGGTTGCTTAGAGGTCTCATGGTCCATCACTTTGATCCAGTGCAATGCCCTCCTGACTCCTCCATGAATTTCGCTGACCTTTCAAGTTCCCAAGACCTGTGATCCAGGGCGCACAAGCTGGAGACAAGGCGGAGAACCAGGAAAGGGCCCAGTACCCTTTCCAACAGTAGTACCAACACTTATCAGAAACCGCAATGGGAGTTCCCGTCGTGGCGCAGTGGTTAACGAATCCGACTAGGAACCATGAGATTGCGGGTTCAGTCCCTGGCCTTGCTCAGTGGGTTAACGATCCAGCGTTGCCGTGAGCTGTGGTGTAGGTTGCAGACGCGGCTCGGATCCCGCGTTGCTGTGGCTCTGGCGTAGGCCGGTGGCTACAGCTCCGATTGGACCCCTAGCCTGGGAACCTCCATATGCCCAAGAAATAGCAACAACAACAACAACAAACAACAACAAAAGACAAAAAAAAGACAAAAAAAAAAGAAACCGCAATGAACTGAACTGGCTAGAGGTAGAGCCCTCTACCAAACTAAGAAAGAATTTAGCTATATGTTGAGTTGAAGGTTTAATTAAATATTATCATCCAACAGTGTATCACTGAACATCTTAGGTAAATAATACCCCCTCAAATAACAATAAACCTCTGCCAGCAATGAGTGACTTACCATGTGTACAATCATAATTGCCTTGCTTCTCTTCTGGGAGAAATTAATCTGAATGTGACAACTAAGTTTGGACCAGAAAAAGTAAGAAATTCAATTTAATGGGTTTAATTAATTAAAATAAAGCTTTAGAAGATGCCTCTAAAATCAAGGGTTGAAAAAATTTGGATTCCATGCAGTTGCAGATATTTATTCCCTTAATAAAATTACCATGTAAAAATATATCATTTTCATGTACCTCCTAAAGGTTCAATGGCATTTAAAGCAGTAGCAACCTCAAACCTTTGAGGGTATTTAGAACCTCACCTTCCTGACCACTGCTCTCTCTCTCTCAAATCCTTTAGATACTCGGAGCAGAACTGTTTAGGTCTTTGAGATCCAGGACAAAAGGTTCCTTAGAAAGGCAGTGAACTGTTTAAAGATCCGAGTCAACCAATGATGGGCCCATGGCAGGACAATTGGCAGAGATTTAGGCCTTGGTAGCTCCTTCTGCAAGATGCACCTGTGCTTCCTGCCACCACCAAGTCTCCTGGCCTCTGTACCATGTAACCTGTCCTGCTCACTGCTGAGCCTTGAGCAAGGTTCAGGGCATTTGTCCAGAGCCATGCACCTTGACCATGACCAAGTCCATGCTGACTGGTCTGGACTTTCCTGCTGTGTCTTATTTTCCTGTTTTGGGAAAACAGGAAATCTCACATGCTCTTTATATCTAATGCTGACACCCTTTCTCTTAACTCTGCTGCTATTCAACCCCACTTCTTTTTGTTGTTCATTGATCCCCTGGGGCATTACTGGGGAAGAGGGACGTCTTATCTGGGAGAAGTCTCTGAAACAGAGGGATTCAGCAGTGGAGCATCCTTCCAGTGGGAGGTGCCAGAGATAATGGAACAGAAATGGGCCCTCAAACTTCCTTCTGCCACTAAGCATCTGCACCTTGCAGAACATCCACATTCTCCTGGCCCCAACACATCCAGACCAAATACCAATCTTGAGCATTGTCAGGGAGACTGAGACATCCTGCCCTGGGTGAACGCAGAGCCACCTGTCTTTCCATTCCTCCCACCTCTGTCCTCTTTCCAAGGTCCTGCTGCCTTTCATTTTGAGTCCACAAATACAAATCAGCATATTCCACCCCTCACTCCAAAAATTGCCCTTCATTCATTCAACAACAAAAAATTTGAGTAATTAACTATTTGTTCTAGACACTGGGGTTATATCTGGGAAGAAAGCACATAAAAATCTCTGCTCTTGGAGCTCCCATCATGGCTCAGCAGTTAGCGAACCTGACTAGCATCCAAGAGGACACAGGTTCAATCCCTGGCCTCACTCAGTGGATTAAGGATCTGGTATTGCTGTGAGCTGTGGTGTAGGTCGCAGACATGGTTTGGATCCCCCATTGCTGTGGCTGTGGCATAGGCCGGCGGCCACAGTCCCGATTGGACTCCTAGCCTGGGAACCTCCATATGCTGCAGGTGTGGCCCTAAAAAAGACAAAATGACAAAAAAAAAAAATCCCTGCTCTCACTGAGCTTAAACTCTAGTGAGGGCCAAAGAAAATAAACAAGATAAACAAGTTTTAGTACTGTCAAGGGTGGTAAGTGCCAAGGATAAACATAAAGTAAGAAAAGAAGAGAGGTCACTGCCAGAGAGGAAGGGATGGAGGTGTCACTTAAAATAGCTTCATTTCAGGAGTTCCTGTTGTGGCTCAGGGGTAATGAACCTGACTAGTATCCATGAGGACACAGGTTCGATCCCTGGTCTCACTCAGTGGGTGGGGGATCCGGTGATGCTGTGAACTGTGATATAGGTCACAGATGCGGCTCAGATCTGGTGTTGCTGTGGCTGTGGTGTAGGCTGGCAGCTGCAGCTCCTATTTGACCCCTAGCCTGAGAACTTTCATATGCCACACCCCAAAAAAAGCTTAATTTCTAAGGTAATTTTTTTCTCTTTTTTTCTATTCATTGACTTTTATCATTATTAAAATATAGTTGATTTACAATGTTTCTTCAAGTTCTGTTATACAGCAAAGTGACCCAATCACACACATTTCCCTGTGCTGTACAGTAGGGCCCCACTGCCCATTCATTCCAAATATAACAGTTTGCATTCAAAAATCCCCCAAATGCTCCCACTCCCTCCCCTTTCCCCAACCCTGGGAACCTGCTCTCCTTGGCCATGATCTGTTTCTGTTTTTTCATATAGGAGCATCTGTTCCTCAAACGTAATATCTGAACAAAGACTTGAAGGAGCCGAAGTACCAGTCCAGAGAGATATTTGGGGAATAGGAGTTGATCCAAGGTTGGCGGTCCATTTTGAGACCCTTTTTAAGGAAAAAAAAATGTATACAAAATTTGGTGCCGGGCCTTAGGGGTGCCTGTGAAACAGAAGGGTAGGAAGCCTACGCTTGATTAGCTCAAGAGTTCCTCTACCTGGCTCCTCGGAACTGCGTCTGCGCAGCGACCACCAAGCGCAGAGGGAGGCGTGAGCATGCGCAGTGAGTTCAGGCACACACGGAGGCCAGGGAAGCCCGAGCCAAGCCAAGGAGGATGAGAAGCGGTTGAGGTGGGCGTGCAGCCAGAGCGAGCTGGGGACCAGATTGCAGGGGTTGCTGGACTTTTGGCTTTATTGGTTGGGATGGGAGCCACTGGTTTTGAGACGCGGAGTAACATGACCCGTCCTGGATTTTGAAAGAATTCCTCTGACCACTATTTGAGGACAGAAGGATGGAAGCAGGGAAATCAGGCAGTTGAAATAATTTAGGAGAGACGTGATGGTGGATGGGACACGCTGGTAGCAGTAGTGTGAGGAGTGGCCTGATTCTGAATGTGTTTTGAAGATTAAAGTCTGCAGGATTTGCTACCAGATCAGATGTAAGGGTAAGAGATAGATGTCAGAGATGACTCTGAAGATTTAGTCTGATAACTGGAAGGATGTAGTTCCATTAACATGGATGAGGGGGAAATTTGAGAGCAGCTTTTAGGTGGAATATTAGAGTTCAGTTTTGAACATGTTCACACTGAGATGCTTACACACACAAAGGGAGAAATGGAATCTGGAACACAGTCTGCAAAAAATAAATTCCTGGAGCTAGACTAGATCACTAAGAGAGCAAATGTGGAGAGAGAAAAGAAGTAGGTCTAGATCTGAACCCGGAGCTCCTCTGATATTTACAAGTCAGGGAGGGAGTTCCTGTTGTGGCTTACTGGTGAGGAACCTGAGTATCCATGAGTGACATGGGTTCGATCCCTGGCCTCACTCAGTGTAAGAATCCAGTGTTGCCATGAGCTGTGGTGTAGGTTGGACGAGGCTCAGATCCTGAGTTGCTGTGGCTGTGGTGTAGGCCGGCAGCTATAGCTCTGATTTGAACTCTAGCCTGGGAACTTCCATATGCTTCGGGTGCTGCTCTAAAAAGGCCAAAAAAAAAAAAAGTCAGAGAAGAGAGAAGGAACCAGTGGAGGAGACAAAGAAGGAGCAGGCATGAGGTAGGAGAAGAGCCAAGAAAGAGTGATGGCCTGCCTGCAGGCCGGTGAGTGAAATGTCTTAAAGAGGCAGCAGTGACCAAGTGCTTCGAAGGCTGCTGATGGGCCAAAATGTGAGACCTGGAAATTGACCACTGAATGTAACAGCAAGTGGAGGCCACTGGTGATCTTACCAAGAGGAGAAGGCATATCAGTGAGGATCCAGACCTTCCTAGAGTGAAAATCAAGCCACCATTAAATCTTCAGCCTGATACATCTGGCTGTACCACCTTTAGCCCCATTAGGCAGTTCCCACCATCTGGTCTGGTCCCTGGGACCTTTCCACCATCACCCAGGACTTTCGGGCTTTTTTTGCCTCCAGGTTCTTTCCAACCCTGCAAACAGAACTCAGACACCTGGACCAGCACTTCACTTACTGGATGCCACTCATCTCCCAGAGAGCTGGGACTCTGTAATTCCCTTTGTGGAAAAAGAGACAGAAAAAACAAGAGTGACAAGGAGAGAAAAAGAAGTAAACCTGAGAAAACTGAGTTGCCCATTTTGTCCTTGATGGCAGGAAGTAAACACTGCCTTCACATCACGAGTTAATTATTACAAGACCAGATCAATGACCACAGGACAGTGTAAGTTGGTAGGAAGATAACTAAAACATTATATTTATCTGTTTACAAAAGTACTTTTTTTTTTTTCTTTTTAGGGCCACATGCACAGCACATGGAAGTTCCCAAGCTAGGGGTTCAATCAGAGCCACAGCTACACCACAGCCATAGCAACACAGGATCGGAGCTGCATCTGCAACCTACACCACAGCTCACAGCAACAAGGAATCCCCCACCCTCTGAGTGAGGCCAGGGATCAAACCCACATCCTCACGGATACTCTTTATGTTTATGTTTCGCCACAATGGGAACTTCCAAGTTCTTTTTTTTTTTTTTTCAAGTAAAAATAGGTAACTAAACTAATGTGCCCCATTTCTAGAAAGTAAACTTAGCACAGTTTACTTTCAAGTGATATAATTCACATATAAGAACCATACAGTGGTTTATTTTAATATCTCCCCTCCTGACCTTTCTGCTGTTGTTGTTTACATTTTTCTCTACAGATGTTACAAAGCCCACGGTTGTCTTTTTTTTTTTTTTTTTCCAACACACCTGCAGCATGTGGAAGTTCCCAGCCTTTGTGGAATCGCAGCTGCAGCTGCAGGCCTACACCACAGCCACAGCAATGGTCAGGTCCAAGGCATATCTGCGACCTACGACACAGCTCACAGCAACACCAGATCCCCATGTGCAGCTGCAACCCTGCTGGAGGAGCAGAAGCTCAGCTCTGACCTGGGAGACCCTAAGGTGGTACATGGCTGGCAGAGTGGCTGCCAGCTCAAGAGAATGCCTTTGCTGCTGTCAAGACACAGCCTGACCCCCAAACCCTGATCTTCAGAACCTTCCCTGCCTGGAATGCTCAAGGCCCTGTGAGCCGCTGCTTCCCGGTCCTGCTTTGCGCTTGTGCGGCGCCCCCTGCTGGGTCCTGGGTGTCCACTTCTCCCTACTGATCCCAGCGCCGTTGGTTTCCTAAGCCCCAGCAGGGCAGCCAGCCCCACCACCACCTCACTCCCGCTTGACCTTCAGTCTTTGCAGGCACTAAGACCACCACCCGCTCCCAGGAGCTGATGGAAAGTTCTCCATCTGAGGTGGAAAGGTGGCTAAGAGGCAGAGTTCTGCCCTTTCCTAGTCACCTTTCTCTAGCCCTCCCTGCCTTGCCTTAGGAGTAGTTTCCATGGTGACAGGGTCTGATGTATAGTATTCAGTATAAATATTTTGTAAATAAAGTGTATGTGGCAAAAAGAAAGAGTAAGATAGGATTTAGAAAAACATAAATAGAATGTAAACAGCGACCATTAAAAAGAGAGATGGGTTCTCTTGTGGCACAGCGGGTTAGGGATCCAGTGCTGTCACTGCAGTGGCTGGGGTCACTGCTGTGGCACAGGTTCCACCCCTGGCCCAGGAACTTCCACATGCTGTGGGTGTGGAGAGAGCAAGAGAGAAGAAAATAGAGAAAAGAAGAAAAATGATAGATATATTTGAAAGCACAAAATGTTTAAACACTGGCAGAAAAAAAAAGAAAAAGAAAATACCCTAAACAAAATCAAAAAATAAATGACAAAAAGAGAGAACACATATGCAGCAAAGGTGACAGCTCATTAGCTTAATACACAAGAGAACATTTATAAAAAAGATTAAAAGAAAAGGAAGAAAGGAGCAAAGACGAAAAGGGAGTGCATAGAGAAAAAATGGCTAAGAAACATGTAAATGTGCTCAACATTACTAATTTTAAAGCCATACCTATCACAGTTACATATACCATTTTTTTCCTGCAGCAGTTGGGCAGAGATTAAAACCTTAGAAATGACCCACCCTGAACATTTGCAGGATTAAAACAACAATACAAATGCATACCCACATATCATGTTATTGAATACTTAAAGGTTATCAGTCAAGAAAGCTATTAAATAAAATGTGTTCTTTTTCTTACCTTAACAAATACATCTTAATCACAGTCTGAAAGGCCAGGTTCAAGTTCAGACTTCTCACACTGCCCAGACTTCTGCACCAGAGACAGCTCCTAGCCCTTAGTCCATAGCTTGCCCCTTTGTTTCCCACCCCAGCTCCATCCTCCACTGTGAGATGCCTTATGCCTGGTGTGGGGGGAGTGCACGCACATGCGCACATGCATGTGTGCACATCCAGCCCACACATCCAAGCTCCATGTCCACTTCATGTATGTTACCCCTTGGCCACCTTAGGGCCTAGGAATGAGTGTACAAGCCATACACATTCTGGAAGATGGATCTGGGAAGAGGCCTATGCAGATCCCAGAGGTAGGCTTAGGACTGCGTGGGAGGGAAATTCTAGAGTCTCATGTACCCAGAGGATGGTTAAGAAGGGGAGGGGTGCAGGCTCTAGATGGGCACATCCCCTTGACCCCATAGAGCCTACGCCATGTGGGAAGGGCACAGCCTGAGGAGAGCCAGAATGGAGCGTTCTACAGCTTGGGTCTGAGGCCAGGGATCCCTGTGACCCTGGCCTCAGGGAGGTACTAGATGCAGGGCAATAGGCAGGTTTATGCATGAACTGCTTCAAATAAATTTTGCAGAGAGAACAATTTGGCAGTATCCTCCAAAATTCAAACTGGCAGTTCCACTTCTAGTAATGAATCATCTAGAGTTATTTGCAGACGTGCCCAATGGCATACGCATAATTATATTCACTATAACACTATAAAATAAAAAAGCTGCAAACGATATAAATATCCACCAAACAGTGAATGGGTAATTAAATCATGGCACACTCATGCCATGAAATATATTCTGCAGCCATTAAATAGGTTAGGCTGCTATGGAAGATCTTCAATATATAGTTTGAAGTGAGAAAAGCAAACTAAGGATCTGTTGTGTAATATGACCAACTCTGTGTGTGTGTGTGTGTTATGCGTACATTTGCCAAAAAATTTTCTAGAAAGAATTACAGGAAATACTATGAGTGATTACTTCTGATTAGTAAGAGCAAGGGTTGATGCAGGCCAGGCTTTATTTACACAGCTGTCCATCTGTCTCAATTTGTCAGTGCATTTCGTCCTTTCATAATTAATTTAAAAATGGTACTCTGGGAGTACCCATCATGGCTCAGTGGTTAAAGAATCCGACTAGGAACCATGCGGTTTCAGGCTCCATCCCTTGCCTCGCTCAGTGGGTTAAGGATCTGACCTTGCCACGAGCTGTGGTGTAGGTCGCAGATGCAGCTTGGATCCCGAGTTGCTGTGGCTATGGTGTAGACCAGCGGCTACAGCTCTGATTAGACTCCTAGCCTGGGAACCTCCACATGCCGCAGGTGCAGCCCTGAAAAAGACAATAAATAAATAAATAAATAAATAAAAATGGTACCCTGTACAATTTCTCACATGTGTCCAATAACAACCTTGCCTCAGTCAATGACAGCAAATGAGAATCCACCCCAGGGTGACACAACCAAGAATCTCTCTCCAGTCAAGTGGGAGTTTGTTCAACCATTTGCTGCCAGTTGTTTCTCATTCTTCATTTCCAGGGTGGCAGGAACCCTACAGACACCCTGGAGAAAATCTGTCCCACACCAAAATGTGTTTCCTTCATGGGTTTCTCTAGAAGGCTGCAAATGGGCAGTGGGCCAGCAGCCCCTCTGATGCTGGTTCATGCACAGGGCCCTGCAGGCTTAGGGACAAGCTCTGGCCCTGACCTGGTCTAATCTCACCAATGTGGGCAGTGGATCAGAGGGTTTTTCTGTTACTAGGAAAACCACTCGGAGTTCCCATCGTGGTTCAGTGGTTAACAAATCCGACTAGGAACCCTGAGGTCGCCGGTTCCATCCCTGGCCTCGCTCAGTGGATTAAGGATCCAGCGTTGCTGTGAGCTGTGGTGTAGGTTGCAGATGAGGCTTGGATTCCTCATTGCTATGGTTGTGGTGTAGGCTGGCAGCTGTAGCTCTGATTGGACCCCTAGCCTGGGAACCTTCATATGCCACAGGTGTGGCCCTGGAAAAGACAAAAAGACAAAGAAAGGAAGGAAAGAAAGAAAGGAAGGAAGGAAAAGAAAGAAAGAAAGAAAGAAAGAAAGAAAGAAAGAAAGAAAGAAAGAAAGAAAGAAAGAAAGAAAGAAAGAAAGAAAAGAAAAGAAAAGAAAGACAGACAGACAACACAAAGTCACCCTTTCCCAGCAGTGAGTATAATATCAACCCCACCAACTTCTGAGAGAGGCCCAAAGAGATGATCTCTACCAGGCATGAAGTCCTCCATGGCGGGGAGGGGTGATTATTGGTCTGGGAGCTCCTGGATCTCAGGGACCAGAGTGGACTAATCTCAGTACTCATGATGCCTGGCATAGTGCCAGGCACACAGGTGTCGCTGGACAAGTGTTTGCTGAATTGACATGGGATCTGTCCCCACTCCTGCCACATCACACCTCCTCTGCAAAGAGCTGGCTGTTCCTGAGCTTCATTCCTTTGGGTCTGGAACACTCCTCTCCTAAAGGTGGTCTCAGCTCTTGCAGAAGCTGCACTGTGCCTCTGGCAAAGCTCACCAAGGGAACTCTTGATGAGTTTCTCGCTTTAATACAGCTTATTCTAGAACATCTAGAAAAGGAACATCACTGGTCAAATAAGATAAAAATTATATTTCCCTCCACTTTCCTGCTTCAGCATAAGCTCCTGTGGGACAAACTCCTCTTGGATCTTCTGGTCTTGCATTATATATTCATCCCAGGTGCCTATTTTCATCATTTTTTTTAGGGCCACACCCATGGCATATGGAGGTTCCCAGGCCAGGGGTCAAATCAGAGCTGCAGTCACTGGCCCACACCAGACCCGGGGTCCAACGCAGGGTCCAAGCCGCAGCTGCGACCTACACCACAGCTCACGGCAATGCCAGATCCTTAACCCACTGAGAGAGGCTAGGGATCAAACCCGCATCCTCACAGACACTAGTCGGGTCCATTAACCACTGAGCCACGAAGGCAACTCCATTCCTCAGTCTTTTTATTCCTTCACCACCATCTGCTGGGGCTACTCAGGCATTTCCACTCTAGCATTCAGCATTGGCTATTGCTGACTCCAGGCTTCTAGGAGCCACCCTAGAGTGTGCCTCCTCCCGTGGGGTCCCTGCTAGGATGTTAAATCTGTCATCCTGAGACAGTGCCCCTAAGTCAGCCCTTGCTTAGCTCATCTTACATCCCCACCCACTGGTTCAAGCAACCAGCTGTGTTGGCTTAAGACGCTAAGGCCTGTTTAGTAATGAACTTCCTTGTATTTGCTTTGCCTCTTCACTCCCCTTTCGCCTTCACTTGTACCTTCTTGGAACTCAATCCCTTCCCCCAATAGAGATAATTGTCCAGGCTTTGCCTCAGACTCCATTTTCTGCAGAAACTGGACTCAGGCCAGGATCTTCATGTTTTAACCTGTTCTGAGAAGAGGAAAGGTTTTCCTTCTGGCCCTTGGACTGGGCGTGCCCAGAGCAAGTCCCTCTAGCTTTGGGACGAAAGCAGAAAACTCACCTTTTATGGAAAGATACAGAAGGTAAGGAAGGGTAACATAAAGGCTAAATAGACATTGAACAGGTTCAAATTTAGTCCCTCCCTGAAATGGCACAGCATTTTTTCATTGAAAACAGCTTGGGATGGCAGTTAGCTGAGACATCCCCAGACAGCAGAGGGCAGTAAAGGAGCAGGAGAGAGAATACCAGGTGCATCCTCCGTTCACAAGCTATGGTGTATTTCTCCTTTTACTGTGGTCCATGAGGCTCCAGATCCTGACAAGAATGTGGTGTATCCGTGTGTCAGGGAGGATGGAGAGGTGGGGGAGGGACTAGGGGAACCTGTTTCAGAACTTTTAAAAAGGCTTTAGTGTTTAGAAGAGCCGCACTGCAAGAAAGAAGGAGGGGAGTGTTCTTTAGGCAAAAACTGGTGACCCCCACACCCAGGTCCTTTGAGATGCCCAAAGTGCAGGCTTTATTTTGCATACAGCTTCAACCCAAGACCCCTTCAAGACTGGCTTTGCAGTCAGTAAGGGACGAGGGCACTTATAAAGGAAATAAGACCCCCCACCACCACCATGCCCAGCAGCGGGGAGAGAGGTCATGAGTTGGCAAGCTGTGTTTAACATGGCTGTTTGAAAGGGCCGCTGGTGGTACACCTTTGAAATCATCACTTTATTTGTCCAGTAAAACATTGAGTCTATCCTATTGCGGAGCCTCTTCTTTAACCACGACCATGAAGCACAGTCCCATTATGGAGAGGCTCATTTGTTCATACATACTTAACCAGAAGTGACCAGAATTTCAAAGCCAAATGACAAATCTATCTTTATATCTCATTCCCAAATTATAAAACCAAACATTTCTTGTGGGACTCCAACTCTGTTCGATAAAGATCCAAGGGGACATTGGGGTCCCAAGCAAAAGAAATCCAGGGAGTTCCCATTGTGGCTCAGCAGAAACAGTCTGACTAGTATCCATGAGGATGCAGGTTCAATCCCTGGCCTCGCTCAGTGGGTTAAGGATCTGGCGTTGCCGTGAGCTGTGGTGTAGGTTGCAGACGACGTGACTCGGATCTGGCATGGCTGTGGCTGTGGCATAGGCCAGTGGCTACAGCTCCAATTCGACTCTTAGTCTGGGAACCTCCATATGCCACAGGTACGGCCCTAAAAAGACAGACAGAAAGGAAGAAAGTCCGTCCAGATTACACTTTCACTTAGCGTAAGAGCCCCCTCATTCTACATCAAGGTCCTTGAGGTCAGAAGAATGAAGAAAAATACAAGCAGGACAAATGAGAAGGTGCCCAGGCCCTGCAAAAAAGGCAGGAAAACAGCAGTTACTAGAAGTGAATGCTAGAAAGATGGTTCTCAACCCTGGCTGCACATTGGAACCACCCAGGGAGCTTTAAAAAAAATGCTGCTGCCTGGGTACCACTCCCAGAGATTCTGATTTAATTGTTCTAAGCTATGGCCCAGCTGTCAGAAATGTTAAAAGCTTCAAGGTGATTCTAATGTCAGCTCAAGGCTGAGAACTAGTATTCTGGAGGAAAAAGTCGTCTCCTTTTTTTTTTTTTTTTTTGCTTTTCAGGGCCAAAAAACATGGCATATGGAGGTTCCCAGGCTAGGAGTCCAATCAGAGCTACAGCTGCTGGCCCAGACCACAGCCACAGCAACACAGGATCCTTAACCCACTGAGCAAGGCCAGGGATCAAACCCACACCCTCATGGTTCCTAGTGGGATTCATTTCTACAGTGCCACTTATCCAGCCTCCCTGCTCTTAAGAGTCTTCCCAGAGTTGTGGTCCAGCCAGTTACAAATCTGACTAGTATCAGTGAGGATGCGAGTTTAATCCCTGGGCCCAGTCAGTGGGTTAAGAGATATGCGTTGCTGTGGCTTTGACCTAGACTGGCAGCTGCAGCTCCAATTCGACCCCTAGCCTGGGAACCTCCATATGCCGCAAATGCAGCTCTACAAAGGGGGAAAAAACAAAGGGAGTCTTCTGCTCTTGTCACTTATTAGCTAAGACGGCTTGCTCCAGAGCCCAGGTGTGTTGTGTAGAAGTCAGCTCTGGGGCACACCCTCCTGCTTATCTGCACAGGGACTCGGCCCCATCCTCGGGCTTCCAGCTGTCCTCTGCCTCACTGAGTAGGAAAAAATCCCACTCTCCTGGCAGCATGTTGCACACAAAACAAAGCTCAGGACAGAGTGTCTTGAATAGTCCAGAAAGCTCCACCAGGAAAAAAGACTTGGAAGAAGGCAATTTGAGATGCATGCAGCCAGACTTTTTTTCATTTCCTTTTCAGTTTACATGTAGTCAAGAAAAGCCCTCCATGGTAAAGGTCCTTGTTGGGTAAAGCCCTCCGTGGTAAAGGGTTCTTTCCTTGTTGATAAGTCCACACCCACTAGACTGGCCTGTTGTGGGACAGCATGAGCAGGTAAAACTGTTAGGCTCATTATGCCTTGAAAAGTGAATCAATATTCCTTGAGGTTCGTTCAGATAGACTCTTTTTTTTTTTTTTTTTTTTTGGTCTTTCTGCCGCTCCCGCAGCATATGGAGGTTCCCAGGCTAGGGGTCTAATTAGAGCTGTAGCCGCCAGCTTACGCGGGAGCCGAGCCGCATCTGCAACCTACACCACAGCTCACGGCAACGCTGGATCCTTAACCCACTGAGCAAGGCCAGGGATCGAACCCACAACCTCATGGTTCCTAGTCGGATTCGTTAACCACTGCGCCATGATGGGAACTCCCAAATAGATTCTTTCTACTGAGACCCATTTGAAAATGTGAAAAGCTCTTTTAGAAGTGAAATGCAGTTTCTACAGAATTCTACATTCTAGACGACCATAGCTTTCACTTCCTGGAGACCTGATTAAACTTTCCAAAAAGTGGGGTCCTTTAAAATGTATTCCAACTGAAAATTAGCCATAGATATCAGAGGCTGAAGAGAGAAAGGTTTTTTCTTTAAAAGACTATAGTGCTCTCAAATCTGGCACATATGACATGCTGGGTAAAGGTAGTTTTTATTATTAGCTACGCAATGCATCAAACAGAGGGCATATGACATCTTCATTTTTGAGCAAATCCAGGTGTGATGGCCACATTTGGAAAAGCAGTGGTTATTAGGAGTTTGAAAAGAACAGTCTGCGTGGGGGGTGAGGAGAGCAGCAAGGGGAATAGTTGCCATATTTTATTTCTCTTCTCTTGGAATCCAGGCAGGGCCCTGGGAACAGCCCAGAGCAGTGGTTCTCATACCTTAGTGTGCAACAGAATCACCCCCAGTTTCTCATTCAGTGGGTCTGGGGTGGGGCCTGAGAATGGGCATATCTAACCAGTTTCTGGGTGATGCCGATGCCACTGGTCTAAGACCACACTTTGAGATCCACTGGCCAGGAGAAGAAGCTGAAAAGAAGGTGGTGCCATTATGCTGAAAAACCCACTGCTGGGATTAGGGCTATATCCCTGGAAATCAGACCCGGAACAGCCTGTTTCTGAACTGGCAGAAAATAGATGCCTTGTTCTTTTTAGCCAGGAATGACTCAAACACCACAAGAAGCCTTTTATTTGGCTAAAAGAAAATTATATTAATAACATGTCTCTATGATAATGACTTAAACACCATTTCTAGCTTCTGTGTCTGGGCTGTCATGCCCACTACTGTCCAAAGGACTCTAGCTTCATCTTCCCACCCCCAACTCCAGGCAGCACTGGTGGCCTCACGGAACCACAGAATGTCTTGGTGAAGAGGTTTTATTTATTTATTTTTATTTTTATTTTTTTGTCTTTTTGCTATTTCTTGGGCCGCTCCGGCGGCATATGGAGGTTCCCAGACTAGGGGTCGAATAGGAGCTGCAGCCACCAGCCTACGCCACAGGATCCTAGCCGCGTCTGCAACCTACACCACAGCTCACAGCAACGCTGGATCGTCAACCCACTGAGCAAGGGCAGGGACTGAACCCGCAACCTCATGGTTCCTAGTCAGATTTGTTAACCACTGTGCCACGACGGGAACTCCAAGAGGTTTTATTAACACTGAGTTAAACAGAAGTCTTTTCTCATTTTTTAAAAATTATAGTTGATTTACAAATTTGTGCCAGTTTCTGCTGTATAGCAAAGTGACCCAATCATACGTATATATACATTCCTTTTCTTATATTATCTTCCATCATGGTCCAGCCCAAGAGACAGGATATATAGTTTCCTGTGCTATACAGGAGGACCTCATTGCTTATCCATTCTAAATGAAATAGTTTGCATCTGCTAACCCTAAACTCCCAGTCCATTCCACTCCGTCCCCCTGGCCCCTCAGCAACTACAAGTCTATTCTGTATGTCTGTGAGTCTTTAAACAGGAGTCTTAATTCTTGTTTTGCCACCAACTAGCCACACCACTTCTCTCTCTCTCTGAGCCTAGACCTCCCCGTCAATAAAAGGAGTGTTGTCAACAAGATAATAAAAATGAAAATGACAGTGTTTTGATAGTCATGGTTTACTTGGCATTTGCATACATATTAGCTGCACCACTAATGGTTAGCTCAGTTAACCCTTGTGAAATAATTTTTATTCCCTCCCCATTTTTCACAAAGAAAGACAGAGAACTGGAAAGGCATCATCATTATGGGGATCAATGTAAAAAAATGGCCACATAGAAAATTCTGCAAAAATTGGCACTGAAGACATAGTCCCTTATGTTACTCAGTGTCTCATATACAATATGTGAAGAATTCCTCCTAAAATTTAGTGCCTGATAAATATATCCCTCAAGAACACATAATATACATCATTTTATAAAACAGAATTAACCTTCTAACGCTTCATGTTTTCCTTTTGTTTCAGCTGCCAGGAAGCTTAGCACTAATTATACCAAGATTATAATAACCATTCCTCAAATTTCTGGTAACATTATCTTTCACATCCTCTAATTCCTAATACCTAAATGTTTTCTTACAGAGATAATCTGTGATTAGGATGACAGTGTAACTTACCATCTAAATGGGGCTGTTTTCAGAATGAAAGAGAACACCATGAATAATTATATCAGGGTGACAGATGTAAACCAGGACCATTCCAGGCAAACAGGGAGGTGTGGTCACTGTACCTGTGATTGGAAGTAGATATGACAAAAATTATATACAAATCATGGGACCTCAATTTGACCTTGTAGATGTGGCAGTTTGGGGTCTCGTTGAATGCAATAAAGTCACACAGAGCTGAAGATGGATTATAATTCAGAAGAAACAACAGCCACAAAAAGATTCTGAATGTATTTGTAAAACTGAGACAGAGAATGGAGCCTCCTCCCTTCAAGCATCCTTGTACCAGTTCACTTCCCAAAGCCTCAGCCACCTAAGCCCTGTGGGCATCATGTCCCATGGTCCTATGGCCTAGGGCAACTTGGCAATTCCTTATAGGATGGGCTGAAATCAAGCAGTCTTTTTAAAAGGGAAAGGGGAAGTGCTACCGAATAGTGTAGCACTTAACTGAAGATTGAGAAAAAGTGTGGGTTTTCCATCTCAAAGAATGAAGTGGTGTTGATGAAGGTGGTAGGGCCCTGAAAAGTCACAGTCACCAGGCAGGCTCAAAGGGCATGCCACCCACCATTTGCCTGCTCACACATGCTCTGCCCCACCCCCCTGCAGAAGACTGACCCATTGGCCATGGCAGGATCTGGGAGGAACAGATGGAGGCCATCCAAGGGTTGGTTCTTCTGACCAGGTGCCCTTGTTCACACCCAGACACACTGCTAGATACCCCTCCCACATTCCCCTTCTCAGAGGTGCAACTGAGTGGGGACCGATGGGGCCTTCCCCCAAAAGACGTTTCTCCCCTCCCCCCACCACAATGTCCTTTGCCTCCTCTTGTCTTCAGGAAAACTAGCCTCCCAGGCCCTTCCCAAGTTCCAAAGAATCAATTTAATCAGAGAAGCAAGAAAATGCAGCAAGAAAGGAAAACATTCAAGCAAGACAAAAAAGTAATAATTTAGCCATTAAACAGTCAAGGACTTTTAGTTACTCCTCAAGGGCTGTAGATAATATTATGGGCCATATCCTTTGAGCTATTTTGGATACTGAAACCTCCACCCGGTGGAAGAAGTTAACAGGATGCCGCCCACAAGCACCTAGACCCCAGACCAGTTAAACCAGCAGTTGATGATGTTGACTCCTAGTTACATCCCCACCAACCAATCAGAAGTGTGTCCCTGAGCTGATCACAGCACACCACAACCTCCTCTCTCACCCTGTCTTTAAAAATCTTTCCCTGTGAAAGCCATGGGGGAGTTTGGGGGTTTTTTGTCTTTTGGTTTTTTTTTTTTTTCTTCATCTTTTATCTTTTCCAGGGCTGCACCCACAGCATATGGAGGTTCCCAGGCTAGGGATTTAATCAGAACTGTAGCCACCGGCCTAGCCAGAACCACAGCAACACGGGATCTGAGCTGTGTCTGCAACCTACAGCACAGCTCACCGCAACGCCGGATCTTTAAGCCCCTGAGCAAGGCCAGGGATCGAACCCGCAACCTCATGGTTACTAGTCCAGTTTGTTAACCACTGAGCCACTACAGGAACTCCCAGTTTGGGTCTTTTAAGCACTTGCCGGTGAACTCCTTGTCCTTGGTTCCCTGTGATAAATGCTGCGCTTTCCTTTACCACAACCAGGGGTCAGTAGATTGGCTTTACTGAGCACAGGTGAGCCAACTCATATTTGGCTCAGTAACAGGGACAGGTGTGCTTGTTTTGGCCCGGTGAATCACGGGTGAGGGGTGGGCTAAGTCTTGGGTGTTTCCAGAGGAAAACCAAAGACAGATGTGTTCGGGTGCATGGTCAGACCTCAGAGGCCAAGTGTGGTCAGGCTTCCTGGAACTCAGCAGTCTCCTCCTCACCTCTCTAATACACCCAGTTAAGCTCTGCTCCTCTTAGTCTCCAACAGGACTGGTCCTAGGAGCCTCATCCCGGCGGCAGGAAGCCATTGCGTCTTTTCCAAGAACCAACACTAGAGGTCGCCCTTCTCCAGCGTCAGGCAAGTTTCACGGGGAAGGAGATCTCCAGCTTCTGCCTAAATTGCACGGTGGGAGGCCGGCCCACTCGCCCGCCCACCTTCCACGTGGAAGGGCCTTACCCGGCCAGAAGAGGAGGCTGAGCCACAAACCTCTGAGGAGAGGCAGCGCCGGGCTGGACGGTGAGAAGTGCGGCGATGAGGGAAAAGACCCATCTTCAGAGTCCTTTCTCGGGTCCTTGGGTGGGGTGTTCAATGCCTTGGGATGTGAGGAGCTGCCAGGGCTGGGAAAGATCAAATCCAGATAGAAATACTTTTCACAAGGGATGCAACTTTAAGGAGCAAGAAAAGCTTGTGCAACCTGGAGAGTATGCAAGACAAAGCGTGTGTGTGTGTGTGTGTGTGTGTGTGTGTGTGTGTGTGTGTCTGTGGTGTGCGCGGTATTTGCGCGCACGTGCCCCCACGTTATAAGGCGCCACCCACACCCTTTTTTATTTTTTATTTACTTATTTATTTTATTTTGTGTCTTTTTAGGGCCACACCTGCAGCATATGGAGGTTCCCAAGCTTGGGGTCCAATCAGAGCCACAGCCGCCAACCTACACCACAGCCACAGCGACGCCAGATCCCCAGCCGCGTCTGTGACCTGCACCACAGATCCCCGCAACGCCGCATCCCCAACCCACTGAGCGAGGCGAGGGATGGAACCCTGCGTCCTCATGGAGCTAGTCGGGTTCGCCAACCGCTGAGCCACAACAGGAAATCCTCCACACCCTTTTTTTAATTGTCCTGTTAAAAAAGGACACTGATGGACATTGTATAAGAGAAGCCCAGGCGTCTTGTAAGAGCAGCTTTGGGCCCGGGCTCACCCCCTTGCTCGTCTGTGGTTCTCTCTCCCTTGTATTCTTCTTGGCCAAGATATTCTCACAGAGCCCTGGTTTTCTGTGTTAAAAAGGAGGATGGCCTCCAACAGGCAGATGCACAATCTTTAGTTTTCTGGTCACAACCATTTTCAGCTGGAAGCCAGGAGACCTCGTTCTGCGTGCAGGTAGGAACACGGTGGTTCAAGGAGGTGCAATGCCTTGCCGAGACCAGACTAGAACCCTTGTCCGCTCACTCCCAGGTAGCTCCCACACTGCCCCTGGCTGCCTCTTCTCACCTCAGAGCTACTTGCCATCCTCAGTAAAGGACTCACAGCTGAAAAGAAAACTGCTGGGGCCAGAAAGTTTTTAACTTGGCAAGGGCCGCAAAACAAAAACAAAACGGAAAACGCACAGGCGCAAGCATACGTCAGCGCTGTGAGCAGACCGTCAGTCCCTGAGGCAGCACCAAACTAACACCCATCAGCCCTCTGGCTTGGGCCTTTGGGGTGGACATGGAGGTCAGCTGCTTGCCTCTACAGCACCCCAGACTTTTCTTTTAAAAAAAAAGTTTATTGGGGTATTGTTGATTTACAATGTTGTGTTAGCTTCAGGTTTATGGCAAAGTGAGTCAGATATATAGATAGATAGATATAGATATATAGACATATATCTATGTATATCTCTCCATATTTTCCATATAGGTTATTATAGAATATTGCATAGACCTCCCTGGGTAGAAAGTAGCTCCTTGTAAGTTATCTGTTTTACATAGAGTAGTGTGTATGTGTTAATCCCATTCTCCCAGTATATCCCACCCACACCCCCAGCCCCCTGCCAGGTTTCCCCTTTGGGAACCCTACGTTTTTTTGTTTTTTTGTTTTTTTTTGGTCTTTTTAGGGCTGCACCCACAGCATATGGAGTTTCTCAGGCTAGGGGTCGAATGGGAGCTGTAGCTGCCAGCTTACACCACAACCACAGCAATATGGGATCTGAGCTGCGTCTGCGACCTACAGCACAGCTCACGGCAATGCTGGATCCTTAATCTACTGAGCAAGGCCAGGAATCGAACCTGTGTCCTCATGGATGCTAGCCAGATTTGTTTCTGCTGAGCCACTATGGGACCTCCCCTTAAGTTTGATTTTGAAATCTGTGAGTTTGTTTCTGTTTTATAAATAAGTTCCTTTGTATCATTTTTTATTAGACTCCACATAAAAGGGATATATATTTGCCTTTGTCTGACTTCACTTAGTATGATAACCACTAGGTCCATCCATGTTGCTGCAAAAGGCATTATTTCATTCTTCTTTATGGCTAATAGTCCATTGTATATACACACCACATTTTCTTAACCCACTTCTCTGTTGATGGACATTTAGGTTGCTTCCATGTCTTGCTATTGTAAATAGTGCTGCAATGAACATTGGGGTACATATCTTTTCAAATTATGGTTTTCTCTGGATATATGCCCAGGAGCGGGATTGCCGGGTCATATGGTAGTTCTGCATTTAGTTTTTTGAGGAACCTCCACACTGTTCTCCATAGTTGTTGCACCAACTTACATTCCCACCAACAGTGTAAGGGGGTTCCTTTTCTCCATACCCTCTCCAGCATTTATCGTTTGTAGCCTTTTTGATGATGGCCATGCTGACTGGTGTGAGGCGAGACCTCACTGTAGTTTTGATTTGCATTTATCTAGTAATTCGTGATGTTGAATATCTTTCCATATATATCACCCCAAGATTTTCTTCATCCAGACCAAATGATAGAGCCCAGCTGCGGTGGTTATGCACCACTAGTGCTCTGTGTATCCCAAGTGAAATGCAGCCGTTTGTGTCTTCAGTTGGAGAACAGATAGGAGATGGCTGCATATAAAGCCCAAGGTAGCCTGGCAGGTCCACAAATACGGCACATGGCAGCCCCTCCTCTTCCCATTGGGAGGAAGAGTGCAATCCATTGCCTACCTGTGACATGACCTAACAGTCCTCCCTCCACAGACTGGCATCCTTGGGGGCTATAGATCATGCTGATTTTGACATATAGCGAAGCTCAATGTCATGGCAGAACCCGAGTTTAATGTAAATGTTGAATTGACTCACCCCGCTGAGCAGTAGCCCTCTCTACAGACAGAGTGTGGGCAGCTTGAGGACCGGAAGCGTGGCCATTCATCTTAGATGAGTCTCCCCACAAGCCTGGACACAAGGATGATGGGTGCCTAGGGAGTACCCTTCCAATCCAACCTCCAAGCCAACGGTCTTACTTCCCTGCTGAATTGAATTAAGCCTCAGCTACTTCTCTTGGAAGAAATTGTTACTCTGGAACACAGGGCTAGGATCCTTGGATGTAATCAGTCAACATTTTGAAACACAATAACAAGTAACAGGCATCTGTTTGTTATTTTTTTAATTAACTCCTGAAGAAAGGACACTTTACTAGCAATTTTGATAGTCTACCAAGAGTGCACCATTGTTGTCGTATTTCTCTGTTTCTCTCTCAAGAATCAACATTTTTTTTCCCCAAGAGAGTGCCTTCCTCAGAGTGTTTCACCACCCATGAGAAGCTGGATGGTGCCAGAAGGGAGGTAAATCTTCTGAGAATGGGCTGTTATTCCACTCTTCTTGACCTTGAAGCTCATCTTCATGAAATAAGACACTGAGATTTGTATGTGTTTTCCTTGCTGGTGGATAGATTTTTTTTTTTCCCCTATCGCCAGAATGTTCCCAAGCCCCAGCTTGTGCTTTAAAGAAGGTCATGTTAACATAAGAGTCACATTTTTGTTTTCTGTCCCCTACACCCACCTGACTAAGGATCTCAGCCCACCCCTCCAGGGTCCCCCACCTCCCCCAGTCATTTTGGGGAACCCCCCAAGTGCCTAGACCTCCTCAGGGTCAGCCCCCTCACCCACTTCTTTCCTGCCACCATTCACACTCCCGCCCCAGGGCTTCATGGCTTTCTGGTTTCATCTCCCCATTCAGATCCCAAAAAGTACTCACCAGGCATGACTACTCTGCTAAATCAATTCTGTACCAAAATAAATATAACCCCCAAGTGACCCCTTTCTCAGGACTATGCCTGGGAAAAAGATTTAACAATTTAACAATTTAAGATTAAATATAATCTTAACTGAATAAGATTATATATGGGGAACCCAGAAAACGAGTTAAATGTGGAGAAGATAGAACCTAGTGTAAATTTTCTTTTTTCTTTTTTGGTCATTTTTTCCCCCCTTCTCCCCCACCCCCCTGCATATGGAGCTCCTGGGCCAGGGGTCAGGTCAAAGCCACAGTCTTGACTTAAGTCTCAGCTGTGGCAACACCACATCCCTAACCCACTGTGCTGGGCCAGGGATGAAAACCACGTCCCAGCAGCTTCCGAGACACCGCAGATCCCACCCATTGTGCCACAGCAGGAGCTCCTCTTTTTTTTTTTTTTCTTTCTATTACGATTGATCAAATGTTTCATTTTCTTCTAAGACCTCTTAGTATGAGAGGATCATTTGATGATGAAGTGATCCTATGCATGATATCTGCATGATAACCAGACCTCATTTCCCCCGGGGAACAGAGCTCTCCATCCTCATCCCAGGCCCCTTTCAGTCCCTTTGAACCATTTATCATAGACTTACAATCTGCTGGCTGCTGCTCTTCAAAATTCTCATTCTGGTCACAGTTATTACTTCTGCAACATGTTTATCAAGTTGAAGTTTACATGGCAATTAAACCTGCAGAGAATGCTTAGATTTGGTGCAGTTGCAAGGGGAAAAACCGTATCTCTCTCTCCTGTTATTTCTACCCTTCACCTGCTCGAAATAGGGTTTGCATCTCTGGGGTGGATTGTGGTTAATGCAAACCCAATCATTTATTTTCTCTGCCTCAGAAATCTTTATCTTTTGTCAAGAACCTTTTCTAGGAGAAGATTGTCACTGATGATTGTTTCTCTTCACCACTGGTGGGAAGGGCATGGCTGTCACCCGCCTGCCAGTGTCTGAGTCACCCTGATTCAGAGGCAGGAGGCGCCCCTGTGTCTCTCTGTTCTTAATTCTCAGACCCAGCAGGCTGCTATCCCAAAGGAACTGATAGAGCCTTGGGGTTGGTGGTGGTATGCATGCATCTGCATTAGAGGCATTTGCCTTCAGGGAAACACAAAGATCCCTCTCCTTCTTTTTGGCCACCCCAAGGCATATGGAGTTCCTGAGCCAAGGATCGGATCTGAGCCTCAAGTGCAACCTAAGCCACAGCCATGGCAACTCGGGATCTTTAACCCACTGTGCGCACTGGGGATTGAAGCTGGGTCCTAGTGCTCCCAAGACACAGCCAATCCCATTTTGCCACAGCAGAAACTCTGCGACCCCTCTCCTCTTAAGGTGCTCTTCCCCAAACCTTTCCTTACAAAGGGTACCATCTGGGCCAGCCATTTCTAACCAAGAATAATGTAATAATTCCCCGAGCCTAATGTCATGCCGTGATAATAGAAGTATTCATCACTAATGTTCATCAAGCACTGACTAGGAAGTTCCCCCATGGCAGCACAGGTTGTGACTGTGGCTTGGGTTCGATCCCTGGCCTGGGAACTTCTAAATGCCTCGGGTGTGGCCAAAAAAGAAAAAAGAAAGATAAAAGCACTTTGTGCCAAAAGTGCTGCATTAAACATAGTATGTGTATTATTACTAATAATGGCCTTTCTGAACGGTATGAGGTGGTATCTCGTAGTTTTGATTCACATTTCTCTAAAAATGAGTGATGTCGTACATCTTTTCATGGGCCTGTTGGTCATCTGTATGTCCTCTTTGGAAAAACGTCCATTAGTTCTTCTGCCCATTTTTCGATTGAGTTGTTTGGTTTTTTGTTGTTCAGTTGCATGAGCTCTTTGTATATTTTGGACATTAACTCCTTGTCGGTCTTATTGTTTGCAAATATTTCCTCCCATTCTGTAAGCTGTCTTTTCATTTTGTTTATGGTTTCTTTTTCTGTGCAGAAGGCTGTGAGTTTGATTAGCTCCTATCAGTTTATTTTGCTTTTATTTCTATTGCCTTGGGAGACCTGAAAAAAAACTGGTACAGGAAGTTCCCATCGTGGCGCAGTGGAAACGAATCTGACTAGGAACCATGAGGTTGCAGATTTGATCCCTGACCTCGCTCATTGGGTTAAGGATCTGGCGTTGCTGTGAGCTGTGGTGTAGGTTGCAGATGTGGCTCGGATCCTGCGTTGCTGTGGCTTTGGCGTAGGCCGGCGGCTGCAGCTCCAATTAGACCCCTACCCTGGGAAACTCCATATGCTGTGGGTGCATCCCTAAAAAGACAAAAAGACAACAACAACAAAAAAATTTGGTACAATTCATGTTAGAGAATGTTTTGCCTGTGTTCTCTTCTAGGAGTTTTATGGTGTCGTGTCTTATGTTTAAGGGTTTAAGCCATTTTGGGTTTATTTGGGGGCCTGGTGTTAGGGTGTGTCCTAATTTCATTGATTTACATGCAGTTGTCTCACTTGCTGGAGAGATTATCTTTTTTTCATTGTATATTCTTGCCTCCTTTGTCTAAGATTAATTGACCATTGGCATGTGGGTGAGACTGTCTTGATTGCGGTTGCTTTATAGTAAGTCTTGAGGTTGGATGGTGTCCATCCTCTGACTTTGTTCTGAGTATGGGTAGGGTTCTGATAGGGAGAAATGGAGGTGAGGGCACTCAGGAGAGGGAACTGAGCAAAGTTTCAATAGGGGGAAAGGGGAGATGCACTGGATGATAGTGGGTAGTTCCTGTTGTCTGTACCCTAGTTTTGTAAATGTAGTAAGATTATGTTTTCTAGAAAATAAATACTTCCAATCACAGATGGGATTGTTGTTTCCCATGGGGATTTGAGTACCAGGACCTTCAAAGGAAGAGGGAAAGGAGATCCTAGAAGCACTTTGACTGGCGTCAAGGGCATTTGCCAGTCAGGGAGCCCGAATTTAATGTTGTGACCTTTGGTTGATAACATGTCTAACTTTCAGCTTGATATAAGCACAGACAGAGAGAGAGCCCCCAAAGGGCTTTCCTGGGGAGTCAGTGATATTTGGAGAAAGGCCCCGAATTGGAGTCAGGAGACCTGAGTTCTAGCTTGGGCTCTGCCATTTCTGGCCTCATGGTGGGTACAGTTCTCTTCCCCCTTGTGCCCCAGCCCCTTTGTCTCTATAGTGAGGTAATGATAGGTGCCCTTTCAGCCTCCCAGGGGAGAGAGTGTGAGGAGCAGTTAGGTAACATGTATGCAAGCATTTTGTAAACACTGAAGCACTGCCCAGGGGTAAACAATGATGAGGGAGCAAATGCTTGAAGGAAAGGCATTGTCAGGCAGGAGCACATGGTCACCTTTTTCACTTTTCCACTTCCCTTCCCACATAACACAGTCTGCACCTCACCAGTGGGTTTTCATAAATAATTAGCATCAATGAGGATACTCCACATATAGACCAAGCCCTGCCCACAGTTTGCCTTCATATAGTTGTTAAGTTCCTTGAAGGCAAAGGACCTCCAATTTTCTGTATGCCCATGGTTCCTAGCACAGTGTCTTGCATATATGAGCCATTCAGTGAGTACAGCGTTGCTTTTTTAATTTGTTTGTTTTTTAGAGCTGCACCCACGGCATATAGAAGTTCCCAGGCTAGGGGTCAAATCGAAGCTTCAGCTGCCAGCCTACACCACAGCCACAGCAACACAGGATCCAAGCCACATCTACGACCTACACCACAGCTCATGGCAACACCGGATCCCCAACCCACTGATCGAGGCCAGGGATCAAACTCGCATCCTCATGGATACTAGTTGGAGTCATTTCTGCTGTGCCACAGCAGGAACTCCCAATGTTGCTTTTTAAAAACAAAACATAATGGGCTTGATAGGTGTTTATATGATAATGTTAGCTGGCCATGAGCCTAGCATGAATCAGATGGTTAAACAAGTAAATGTGCAATGACTAGCAAAGGAAGAGATGCACACATGCCATGACTCAGCCATTCCCGTCACAGCTACTGACCCTAGAGAGACTCCCGCACATGCCCACAAGGAGTCAACAGTGTTGACAGTGTTCATGCAACATTGTCTGTATTGGAAAGTTGGAAACAACCTAAATGCCTATCGCCAGGGCATGAATAAACACATTGTAAAAAATTCAACTGATTGCTAAATGGTAGTAAAAATGAATCAAATCTGAAAAGTTATAGAAAAATACATATTGTGTCACAATTTACTTGAGGTTGGAAACTTCATGTAAAACAATGCTATATAGGCATCCTCACTGTGGTTCAGGCAGTAACAAATCCGACTATCATCCATGAGGATGGGAGTTTGATCTCTGGCCTCACTCAGTGCGTTAAGGATCTGGCCTTGCCATGAGCTGCAGTGTAGGTTGCAGATGCAGCTTGGATCTGGCGTTGCTGTTGCTACAGCTCTGATTTGACCCCTAGCCTAGGAACTTACATATGCCATGGTGCAGGCCCCCCCCCCCAAAAAAAAGACACCCTCCCCCAAAAAAAACAATGCTATGTATTATTTTCTGATTCATGCATTTGATTGTACACCAGCATGCATAGGAAAGATTAACAGGGAGTTCTGATAATGGCTTCTCCAGGGTAGAGTGGGAAAGGAACGTGAGAGGGGAACCTAGGGGGCATCAGTTGTAGCTATAATATCTCAAGCACATGTGGCTGAAAAGATGACTTTTTTTTTTTTTTTTGGTCTTTTTAGGGCCACACCCGAGGCATATGGAGATTCCCAGACTAGGTGTTGAATCGGAGCTGTAGCTGCTGGCCTACACCACAGCCACGACAATCCTTAACCCACTGAGCAAGGCCAGGGTCCTTAACCCGCTGAGCAAGGCCATGGATCGAACCTGCATCCTCATGGATGCTAGTCAGATTTGTTTCTGCTGATCCATAACGGGAACTTCTGAAAAGGTGACTTTAAAAATCTGAAGCAAATGTGGCATCATATTAGATGGCCAAAGCAGAGGGGTGGGTGATTAGGTGATTATTTTACCCACTGCTTTTTATATATCTGATGTATTTCCCAATTTGGAAAGTCATTTGTCAACAAAGGTTGGGAGAGCTTTGGATGAAGCTTAGACTGCATTACTAAAAGCCATGTGCCCTAGAAGAGAAATGCTATCAGTTTCTCAACGCTGCCACATGGTGGCACCGCACTCCCCAGGGAGCACTGACAAGCCAGATCTCAAGGGGGGAGTTAGGGAGGGGGTGTGGGGTAGGATGCCTGAGGGCCTGGGAAACTTATAGAGTGAGGAAAGTTAAAGGAACAGGAAATGTTTAACTTGGGAGAGAGAGGATGCAAAGGGACATAGGACCACAGCCTACAAATAACTCAAGTGGAGCAGGCAGCCCACACAGATGGAAATGGGATAGAAGCTGGGAGGGAATATCCCAGCTCATCCTCAGAGCCACTGCTGCCGGACACTGGACCCCCTGCCGGGTGACATCTGAGCATCTTTGTCCCACATGATAAGGTGAAAAAGCCTGTATTCCATGCTCTGGGGATGCTGCAGAGAGGAGTTCTGCTCCGTGTCAGAGGCTGACCGGCTAACCTACAAGATCCTTTCTAGTGCTGAGAACTGTACAGGTTCAAATTTATATGAGCCTATCTGTAGTTGTAAAACTGTAACAGCATTTATTTTTCATGTTGACATTCCAAAAGGTAGCAATAACAAATAGTATTCTATCATTGTTTGTCACCTCTTCTGAGAGTTTCTATTCCTTTTTCCTTTCTTTCCTACTATTTTTCTCTGCATGTCTCTGTTGCTGATTGATTTGTCCCCTGTGTTTATGTGTCTGTCTGCATCTCTGGTGTCTTTGTCTTTCCTTTCTGGTTCTCTGTCATTTTCTCTTTGTTTCCCACTCCTCACCCACCAACGCTCAACCTTCCTCTAGCTTATTTTTTTTCAGGTAGCATTATCTTGTGTATCTATATTTTAATCAGTTTTATTGAGATACAATATACACATGTAATAAAATTCACTCATTTTCAGTTGTCAAATGTATCCATTTGGGAGGCCACCACCAGCCCAAGACAGCATTTCATGTTCCCTGCTGCCCTCTGCAGTGGGTCCCTTCCCCCACCCCCTGGCACTTGGCGACCACTGATTTGCTTGCTGTCACTATTGTTTTGCCTGTTCAAGAATGTCATATAAATGAAACAACAGGTAGTTTTTGCACTTGGCTTCTTTCACTTAGCATAATGTTTTTGAGATTCATCTGTTCTGGTGGGTGTCTGTATTTCATTCCTTTTTGATTGAGTAGTTTTCCATCCTATGGATTTATCACACTCTGTAGTATTCAGCACATTCATCTAGTCACCAGATGATGGCTATTAGGGTTGTTTACAATATGGGTTGATAAAAATAAAGCTGCTGTGAACATTCATGTAGCAAGTCTTTATGTGAATGTATGTTTCTCTTGGGTAAATACCTAGGAGTGGAATTGCTGGGTCATATGGCCTATGTGTGTTTAACCTTAGATGAAATTGTGAAACTGCTTTCCAAAGTGGCTACGCTATTTTGCATTCCCACCAGCAATGTCTAAGACATTCCATTGCTCCACATGCTAACACTTGGTATGGCAAGTCTTTTTAATTTTAACCATTCTAGTGGGTAAATGGTAATATCTCATTACTTTTTTTTGTCTTTTTAGGGCCATACCCATGGCATATGGAGGTTCCCAGGCTAGGTGTCCAATCAGAGCTATAGCCACTGCCTATGCCACAGCCACAGCAACATCGGATCCGAGCCATGTCTGTGACCTACACCACAGCTCACGGCAACGCCAGGTCCTTAACCCACTGAGCGAGGCCAGGGATTGAACCTGTGTCCTCCTGGATGCTAGTCAGATTCATTTCCACTGAGCCACCACGAGAACTCCTCATTGCAGTTTTAATTATATTTTCCTAGTAACTAATGACATTTTTTCATGTGCTTATCAGTCTTTCATGTAACTTCTGAGGAAGTGTTTGTTTATTCTTTTGTCTATTTCTTTACTATAGTTGTTCTTTATATATTTAGTGTATAAGACCTTCATCAGATATATTTGCTGGTATTTACTTCCTAGTCTGCGGCTTGTCTTTCATTTTCTTAACAACGTTTTTTTGAAGAGCAAATTTTTAAAATTTGATGAAATCCAATTGATAATTTCCCTTTTATGGCTCATATTTTTTGTGTCCTAAAAAATTGACCTAACCCAAGGTCTCAAAGATTTTGGCTTAGGTTTTCTTCTAGAAATTTGGCTTAGGTTTTCTTCTAGGAATTCAGCCTAGGAATTCTAAGATTTGATTGGACTAAATCCTGACTCTCTCACATGGACGCATGGGCCTCCCTCCACAAGAATTGGGAATTTCAGGTTTCCCATAAGCCACAGCCCACAACACCTGGCGATACTCCTCTTTCTAAATCTGCCAATCTAATCCATGTAAAGTGATGTTGCTTTGTCATTTTAATTTGTCCTGCTCTGCTGACTTATTTTAAGTCAGTGTGCCTTTTATCAGTGTGACTCCCAGTTGATTTTTTTTTTCTCGTGTGTCCTCAATTGAAAGTGTTTCCCAGGCCCTTTTATAGAGCTTCCCACAGGTATCATTTGGTCCTTCTGCCTTGTTTATTGTCATCGCTGATGGCAATCAGAGGTAACCAGAGGCAAACTAATTCTTTCCTGCAGTCATTAGCTCACACGGTGAATGGTGTCATGAACATGCAGGTGCCTGAATTTTAGGACGAAGCTTCTGTCAGCAGGGCTTTTGCTGCCATAGCATTTGTTTTACTTTTAATTGCCACAAGTAACTAAGTAGCCAGACTTTTTTTTTAGTCATCATATTGGGGGCTCTGTACTCAAGAAGGGAACCCATTCCTTTCTCAAAATGTTTGCTGCTTACTAATAACATCAAAAAATCATCTGTGAGAAAGACAGATGTGGCCACATGAATTATCTGGTTTAGAGTCCAAGGCTATATCTTGAATATGCGTGATTCTGTGAGGAGGGTCAGGCCTATGCTGTGGAAAAAAATTGGCTCAAAGTAGAATTTGGAAAACAAATCATATTCTGCCCAAACATTCTCACAATAACAAGCCAAATAAAAAAATGCTATTAACTTCTTCTAAGTACACTAACATTTCTAGACAGCATTTTAAGTATCATTCTAAAATGCCAGTGCTTATAGCACTGCAGGCTAACTGCACAAGTTATGCAGGGTCAAGATCAAGCTACATAAACCCCTCTAGGGGTGGCTTCTTCCAAGATCAAAAGTGTAGTCAGATTTCCTTTTGACAGTCTCTGGGACTCCTATCACACAACATCTCAGAAACTGTCGCAAGTATGGGCCATCAATTTCTCTGGTCATCTGTCAACGGCATTTTCACCCTGGATATTTTCTAGTTCTACCTACATTTTCACAGTATGGTCTCCTTCTCCTTCTGGTCTGGTCTCCTCCCCTGCACAGATGGCCACATTTTGCTACTAGATCAACTACTTGTGGCAAGGACAACCTAATGCTTTAAGAAGCAAAAAGGTGCCTCTCTACACCTCATCCCCATGGATGCACATCACCTCAGCTATGGATACATTGAGAGGAAAGGGCTGTCTTGGTTTCAGAAGAATAATTCATTGGCCTCCATCCGTGTTTAGTAGCCGAAAGGAAGTGTGTGTCCAGGGCTACCATATATGGTTGTATGACTTGTGCACTGCACATAAAGGTCCAATAGAGCTGATGAATGGGGACTGAAATCCAAGCTGTGTGTCCTGACTTAGAGCTGGCTCTTCCCAAAAAGGGTTACACAAAGTTGCCCAGAGGCCCCCACAGGATCGGTGTTGATCCCAAAGGGCAAGACCCAGAGCTTAGGGAAGGATGAGAACATGCTAAAGTTGTGGTTCTCTTGCACCCTGTAGAAATGAAAATGCTTAGGAGGCTGCCAGAAAGATTGCACATGAGTGCCTTCAGATCCTGGGGGAAAAGGGCTGCATCCGTGGTTTTCGATGGAGCAAGGCGGGGTTGCCCCAAATGGACACTCAGCAACATCTCAAGGTGGTTTTGATTGCCATGATTGTGGCTACTGGTGGTCAGAGGCCAGAGATGCTGCTAAATATCCTGCAGAACTTACAGGACATTCTCCCACATTAGAACAATCTGACCCAAAAGATAAGTAGGGCTGATGTTGAGAAACCCCGGGCAAGGTCAAGAGAAGAGGAATGGGTTTCCTCTGTCAGTGGATTGTCGGTAATAATGTGGTTCTTTTAACCTATATTTAAGCATGGCCAGTTCCTCCTCCACCCCAATCCTATCCCATCCCTTCCTCGTTTCCTTCCCACCCGTGCCCCTGGGGCCGTGGGAAAACATAATACTCAAAAGAAACTCCCACATAATGATCGTGCGAGTGTCCATGTGCACAGGTCTGCGTGTATGAGAGACACCGAGGCACACAGAGAAGCAGAAAAAGACACTTAGAAAGACAGTAAGAGGAGTTCCTGTTGTGGCTTAGTGGGTTAAAAACCAGACGTAGAGTCCTTGAGGATGTGGGTTTGATCCCTGGCCTTGCTTAGTGGGTTGAGGATCTGGCGTTGCTGTGGCTGTGGTGCAGGCTGGCAGCTGTAGGTCCAATTCAACCCCTAGCCTGAGAACTTCCATGTGCCTCTGGTGTGGCCAAGAAAGACAGACAGACAGACAGAAAGAGGTGTGTAGAGAAAGATAGTGAGGGAGTCAGGTGAGAGGTAGTTGGAATGAGAGGACTGACCTCCAAAATTTTTTTTTTTTTTTCAACAAATCCTACCTCCACTATGCCAGAGCCTAGGAATTCAGTGATAACAAGACCAGGTCCCTGCATGCCACAATCTCTCCAGGAGACAAAGGCCACCAGCTGTCACACGTGTGGAAAGTGGAAAGCTCACGGTGAGTCATAAACAAAGCTGGAGGGGAGATGGAGAGGGGGTGGAATTTCTGCTGGGGGTGGGGGCGCGGGGACACTTCAGGGGAAGGTGACCATTGAGGTGAATGGGGAGGAGAAGCATTTGTGGGAGGAACAGAAGGAGGAGTGAGGATTCTGGGGTGGGTTTGGGACATGGCGGAGGGCTGGGAGGTGAGGATGCAGGGCAGACCCAGGCAATGGAGGGCAGAGGGAAAATGAGGTTGAAAGGGCAGGTATGACCCCTGTGATCCCCCAGGGCAGGATTAGACCTTGGATCCATGCTTAAAGTTGTAGACCTGAACGATGCCTGGAGTTTCTTGTGTAATATTTCCTCACCTCTTTCAAGCCTCTGCTCAGGTCTTGCCCTTTCAGCGAGGTCCACCCTGACAACCCTGTGAAAAGTCTCACCCTACCTCCCCAGCATCCCCAGCCCTCCATCCTTTCTGTACTACTCACCACCAGGTAACATGCCATGTATAAATCATTTATTAATTTTTTTATTTTTGTATTTTCTAGGGCCACTCCCATGGCATATGGAGGTTCCCAGGCCGGGGGTCTAATCGGAGCTGCATCTGCAACCTACACCACAGCTCACGGCAACGCCAGATCGTTAACCCACTGAGCGAGGTCAGGGATCGAACCCACAACCTCATGGGTCCTAGCCACAACAGGAACTATTCATTTATTGATTTAATGTTTGTATTCCTTGACTAGAATATAAGCTTCGTGAGAGCAGGGATTTTCTTTTGTTTACTAGTATGCGTAGTAAATGCTCCACAAATATTTGCTGAACGAATGAATGAACATGGGAGCTGGAAGCATACCTCCAGCCAGCAGCCCCTTCCCAGAACTTTACCTTTCTGACAGCTGCTCCTCAAGCAGTATAATAGTTTTCCAGTGTTGTGTAACAAATTACCACAAACTTACGGATTTGTTTAAAAATCCCGTGGCATGTGAAATTTTCCAGGCCAGCAATTGAACCCACATCACTGCAGCGACCCAAGCCGCAGTAGTGAAAATGCTGCATTCTTTTTTTTTTTTTTTGTCTTTTTGCCATTTCTTGGGTCGCTCCCGCGGCATATGGAGGTTCCCAGGCTAGGGGTCCAATGGGAGCTGTAGCCGCTGGCCTACACCAGAGCCACAGCAACATGGGATCCGAGCCACGTCTGCAACCTACACCACAGCTCACGGCAATGCTGGATCTTAATGAATTCCTAGTCAGATTCATTAACCACTGAGCCACAATGGGAACTCCAAATGCTGCATTCTTAATCTGCCGTGCCACAAACTTAACCTGCTGAACTCCAGACTGAGGGACTTAAAGCAACGCATGTGTTTTATCTCACAGTTTCTGTAGGTCAAGAGTCTCAGCAAAGCTTGCCTGGGTCCACTGTTAGGGTCTCATGAAGCTGTGACCAAGGAGGTAGCTGGGACTGGGTCTCATCTGAGGCTCTGCCGGGGAAGGTTCCGTGTCTAAGCTCCCTCAGGTTGTTGGCAGAGCTCACTTCCTGAGTTACAAGATAAAGAGCTTTGGTTTCTCGCTGCCTGTTGGCTAGAGGCTGTCCTCAGCTCCCGGAGCACTCCTGCAGTTCCTTGCCCCATGGGGCTCCCCAGCGTGGCCACTTGCTTCTTCAAAACTGGCAAGGGAGGAGTTCCTGTTGTGGCGCAGCAGAACCAAATCCAACTAGTAACCATGATATTGCAGGTTCGATCCCTGGCCTTGCTCAGTGGGTTAGGAATCTGGTGTGGCTGTGGCATAGGCCAGTGGCTGCAGCTCTGATATGACCCTAGCCTGGGAACCTCCATTTGCCACAGGTGCAACCCTAAAAAGAAGAAGAAGAAGAAGAAGAAAAAAAAAACTGGCACGGGAGACAGAGACTCTAGGGAGATGACACTACAATTTTATGTACAAAATAATGTAATCACATACACGTATAATCACCCACATTCCTGTCACCTCTGCCACATGATAGAACTAAGCAAGTCACAGGTTCAATCCACACTCAGCAGAAGGGGGTTGATCATACAAGGGCATGAACACCAGGAGGTAGCATCTGTGGGGCCATTTTAAGAGAAAGTCCACCACAGGAGGTGACAACTGGAAGTGATACTTCTGCTTTGAATGCAGGCAATCCCTTGGTCTTAGGCACACCTCAACCTCTGTGCCATATTAGGGTTATTTCCATATATGTCTGTCTCTCCCATGAGATTTTGGGCAAGAATTGCTCCCAATCCTCTTTAGAGTCAGCTTTGAGCACCGAGCCTGGCACATAGTAAGTAAGCACTTTGGAATGAATGGGTAGAAGGATGGATGGATGGGTGGTTGGGTGGCTGGCTGGCTGGGTGGATGGATAATGGATGGATTTAGGATGGATGGATGCATGAACGGAAGAAAGGCAGAAAAGAAGGGGACATGTGGTAATAAAACAAGGTGAAGGCAGAGCATCTGGACAGAAGGTGTGTGGCCCTCACCTGACAGCAGGCCACACACTGTGAAGTGAGGAGATATAAGCATCAAGGGATGGATCTGCCTATAGATCCAGCCTTATTCCTGGAACTGCCACTTGGAGTCTTCCTATCTGGGCAGCCAGGAGAGCAGAAGCAGACAGCCCCCCTTTCCCAGATATTCTGTTTTCTCTTCAGGAAATAGGAGTAGAAAAAAATCATGAGGGATGTCCAAGTGTTCCATGTGTGAAGACACCAGTGACATCCTGCAGCTCTTTGTGACTTTGCCAGGTCTGGAGGTAATTTCCTAAGAAATAAACTGAAGGGAGAAAGCATTACTTTGTAATCCTCTCTGAGGCTCAAGGGAAAGGCTCTTGATAACAAAGGATTTTATTTTATTTTTTTTTAGGGGCGCACATGCGGCATATGGAGGTTCCCAGGCTAGGGGTCGAATTGGAGCTACAGCTGCCATCCTACACCACAGCCACAGCAATGCCAGAGCCGAGCCACATCTGCCACCTACACCACAGCTCACGGCAACACCAGATCCTTAACCCACTGAGCGAGGCTGGGGATCAAACCCACAACTTCATGGTTCCTAGTCGGATTCGTTTCTGCTGTGCCAGGACGAGCGAGACTCCTGATAACAAAGGATTTTTAAAGTGCTTCACGCAATAAACATTGTGTTTTGAGTGGAACATCTTTGAGTTCCCTCTACAGTAACAGATGGTAAATCCAGACCTTGGCCTCTGATCTAAGAAAAAAGCCACAGGCACTGCTGGTGCTGGAGGTGGGGTCTCAGGCTGCAGTTCTGCTGTCAGAACTGTGAGCCGGCTGCCCCTGGGTGGGTTCACCTCATGATGCTTAGTGTTTTCCACCTGTAATGCCTCTTGGGAGGAAAGACTATGACACATGTTCTGGCTGAGAGCTTTGGACTGGGTGACTTTGGGTTAAACCTTTACATATGCATACATTTTTCCCACTTTTGCTTGAATTTCTATGATTTTTTTGTTGTTGTTGTTCACCTGATCCATGACAGGTAATTTGTTTTATGTCAGGTAAAGGCCATTAATAGCCAAGGTGAGTAAATGGTGACAAGGTCACACCGGAGGCTGTACTATTTATGTCTTTGCCAATCAGGGCCAAACAGTAAGGCTAAGGTGGCAACTGAGCCTTTGCATGGGTCCATGCTTGTAAAAACCTGTGTGAGAGAAATCTATGAAATGTTTGGGGCTCCGTCTCCCAGGGGTTGATAAACCACAGAAACTCTGCATATTCTGACCCATGTAAAGAGAGTGTCACATTCCAGGTCAAGGCACTAACATTTTTTTTTCTTTTTTAAAATCTAAAATGGAATGTAATGCCATCTAGGAAAGGGTAGATATTTATGGGTGTTTTGAATTTATTTATGTATTATTTATTTTTTATTTATTTTTGTCCTTTTTTGCCATTTCTAGGGCCACTCTCGCGGCATATGGAGGTTCCCAGGCTAGGGGTTGAATTGGAGCTGTAGCCACCGGCCTACGCCAGAGCCACAGCAACTCAGGATCTGAGCTTCATCTGCAACCTACACCACAGCTCACGGCAACACCGGATCCTTAACCCACGGAGCAAGGCCAGGGATCGAACCCGCAACCTCATGGTTCCTTGTTGGATTCGTTAACCACTGAGCCATGATGGGAACTCCCATATTTTGAATTTAGAAATAATGGGATATATGGAAAGATATATAGAGACTGAATCAAATGGTAACCTCAAGGACCCTAACTTTTAAATAAACATTTTAGCCTGGATTTCTCTTCCTGGGTTTTCTTTATAACCTATCAGCCCAGCACCACCAAGCTCGAGGAGCTTAAAGCAAATCTAGAAGAGCTGATGAATAACAGTGGGGTCTTGGAGTTCCTGTTGTGGCTCAGTGGTTAACGAATCCGACTAAGGACCATGAGGTTGTGGGTTTGATCCCTGGCCTTGCTCCGTGGGTTAAGAATCCGGCGTTGCCGTGAGCTGTGGTGTAGGTTGCAGACGTGGCTCGGGTCCTGAGTTGCTGTCGTTCTGGCGTAGGCCAGCAGCTACAGCTCCGATTAGACCCCTAGCCTGGGAACCTCCATATGCTGTGGGAGCAGCCCTAGAAGAGGCAAAAAAAACAAAAACAAACCAAACAAAACAAAACAGTGGAGTCTTATTTGCTAAAATTGCCCTGAGAGCAAAACAGTAAGGAGACCTCAAAATTTCCCAACACAGTGTTCATCCTTGTTTTCAAAGCAGTGTCCTCATTTGAGAAGAAAGGGGCTTTAATCTGTGCCTCATCACATGGGCTCATCTCCTGGCTCCTTGTTTGAGTTCTTCCTCGCATCTGTAGAATTCCAAACAGGAGGAACATCGTTCCCCTGGATCTACAATCAGGAACTTGACCTGGAAGCATCATGAGAAACATTAGAAGACAACTAGTTCCCTGCTGAGGTCTCTGAGCCCTGAGTCCACACGTTAGGCCCCGACCTTTAAAAAGCTCTAAAAGCTGATGTGGCGCCGGTGGGAAGCTTTCATATAAAGGCATCCGTTAAGTACCCATTTTCCTGCTGGATACATAGCATGTCACTTAGCATGCAGAAGGGACACAGAAGGATTAGCATCATGGCTCTTACACTCTGGTGACAGATGTGACTTATTCCAGGGCCAGGGGACTGACTTAACTGGGGAGCATTTCCCATTCAGGTAGCACCAGGTGTTCACAGCCTGTCTGAGTGGATTCATCCTGGTTTCCTGGGTGGCTTCAAAGAAAATACAGAGCCATCACCTCATTTCCCCAGAAGGGGCTGGCCTGGCAGGTTTTCTCTGTAGGAAAATGTGCATCACATCACACACACACAAACATACAAACATACCCAGTTGTTCATCCCAAGCAAGTCCTGCATGTTCTCTCAGGGTCCACCTTGTGTCCCATCCTCCCCCCGACTCCTGCCTTAATGGAGGGGTTTTTGATGGCACAGCCTGGGCTCACTCTCAGTAGCTCATGCTTAGTAAATCGTCTCTGTTAGAATGAAAGACTTGCTTTCCATGTGGTCCCCCCCTTTCAACATCAGATCAAAAGGAAAGAAAAAGTTGGGACTCACCATCTCCTCTTCTCCCACTGAATCACATATGACTCTTTCCTCCTCTTAGTTTTCCATCTCTACTCATATTTCCTCTTAAAACATTTAATCTCAGTGGAGTATTTTCCAAATGAATGAACACTTCTGACAAAAACTGCTTTCTTAATGGGTGCATAACCTCTTGACCGTCCAATATTTAAAAATGCATTTGGATACAAAGGCTTTCCCCATCTATTTTACCTGGAGCAGGTTCTAACCTCCTGCTAACCCTGGCCCACTTTCTTCTACTTATGCAGCCCCATTCATTCATTAAAAATTGAATTTGTTTGTTTATTTGAATTTTTGGTCTGTCCTCCGTTGGACTGTAAACTTCATGAGGATGGAGACCACATCTCTTCTGCTCTCCAAGGTACCCCCAGCACCCAGCAGCTTGTTGGCCATAAAGGAGAATCTTGTTGAAATACCTGTTGAATGGATAAAAAAATAAAGTGGAATGTTCATGATAAGTGATATAGCATTTAGCTAATTAAACTTAAGGTTAACAATTTTAAATACATTCCCTTAGCTAATTAAAAGTGAAAAGGGAGAGTTCCCATCGTGGCTCAGTGGTTAACGAATCCGACTAGGAACCATGAGGTTGCAGGTTCGGTCCCTGGCCTTGCTCAGTGGGTTAAGGATCCAGCGTTGCTGTGAGCTGTGGTGTAGGTCGCAGACGAGGCTCTGATCCTGTGTTGCTGTGGCTCTGGCGTAGGCCGGTGGCTACAGCTCCAATTCAACCCCTAGCCTGGGAACCTCCATATGCTGCAGGAGCGGCCCAAGAAATGGTAATAAGACCCCCCCCCCCAAAAAAAAATAGTGAAAAGGGGAGTTCCCATGGTGGTTCAGTGAAAATGAATCTGATTAGTATCCATGAGGACACAGGCTGGATCCCTAGCCTTGCTCAGTGTGTTAAGCTTCGGGTGTTGCCGTGAGCTGTGGTATAGGTCGCAGACACAGCTCGGATCTGATGTGGCTGTGGCTGTGGTGTAGGCCAGCAGCTACAGCTCCGATTGGACCTCTAGCCTGGGAACCTCCATATGCTGCAGGTGCAGCCCTAAAAAGACAAAAAGACCAAAAAAAATTTAGTGCAACTTGTTAGACATGCAAGTCTCTTGTGACCCACCCAGTCCAAAAACATACAGGAAAGGAAAATGTAATGCAGCCTAACCCAGTTAACACGTTACAAAGCTACTATAGTAGACACTATTTATAGAATGAATGCTTGAATGAATGAATGATTGGTTGAATGAGCTGGCATAGCTGCAAGAGGCATTTGGCCATCTGGACTCACCAGCATGAGTGCACCATAATGAGTGCACCATTTTTGCCTGTTTCATTCATGGTTGAATCCTCAGTACCTAGAGTGGTGCCTGGCCCATTGGGTGCTTAGGACAATTTTGTCGTATGAATATTGAAGGGGTCTGGCCCCAAATCAAAGGGACTTTTATGGAGTCATTAGAAGACACAACTGGGAGTTCCCGTTGTGGCTCAGTGGGTTAAGAACCCAACTAGTATCCAAGAGGATGTGGGCTCAGTCTCTGGCCTCACTGGGTTAAGTATCTGGTGTTTCAGTGAGCTATGGTGTAGGTCGAAGATGAGGCTCAGATCCTACGTTGCTGTGGCTGTGATGTAGGCTGGCAGCTCCAATTGGACCCCTAGCCTGGGAATTTCCTTATGCCACGGTTGTGGCCCTAAAAAAAAAAAGAGAGAAAAAGACACAACTGAATGAAGAGTTTTCTTTGGTACAGAGCGTGGGAAATACATGAGGAGCCACTTTATACATTTGGCGTAGATGGGCATGAAGTGAAACAAAGGAAAAAACACATTTCCTTCTCTTACAACATATCAAGAGAGTACAATATAAAACCACTGTAGTAACAATGAGCAAATATCATAAATAATAAACCAATTACAGAGAAGCTTGGCAACTGAGAGCCAAGCATCCTGGCTAAGGGGAAAATAAGGGGAAAGGAAAAATGAGTTAGAAGCATTTTATTCACAGCCTTCCTCCAGGTCCTTATGAGAAATTGCACAGCAAAGTCAATCCTAGAAGGGGCCTTGACCCAACAGGCCATGGATACCCCAGGGCCAGAGCCATTCAGTTAAAACCAGGCTGTATCCTGAGACAGCTTCCTAGTACTTAGTCCTGGGATGGTTCAAGGTTTAGCTCAAATGTTCTATTCCTCTGTTGGAAGGTCTCTATCAGAAGGTCTCTCATTAACTCTTAACAAAACTGCAGCATCTTGTCTGCATTTTTGTCTCCTTACCCCTCCTACAGATTTCATTTTTGCTTCAAAAGATATATGCCTCTCTATGACTCTTCTACAACTCTGTCTCTATATATCAGAAGTACCAAATGTTAACCATGGTTCTCTGGCTGGTGGAATTACTTTTCTTCTTTGTGCTTTCTTGCGTTTTCCACTTTTTCTGAACATGAATTGCTTCTATAATCACACACCCAAAACAATTACAAAAGTGCTTGTAATTGGTACTGAATTTCACCAGATGTAGCACCTTGGGGAAGTTTATTCTTAGCCAAATGGTTTCCAACTTGAATTAGACTTTCTTTGATCTGCATGCCTCATATAAACTAAGAGACTCTATACTTGTCCATCAAAATGCAATAAATAAAATAAAAGATCACTTTCCATAATATGAAAAATCTGCAAAATCGCATATCTAAATGTTAAAGATGTCAAGGAGCCAATGCCACCAAGATCCAAGATGGCAGCCAGCAGGAGGCTGATGAGGGAGCTTGAAGAAATCCTCAAAGTGGGATGAAAAAATTCCTTTACATTCAGGCTGATGAAGGTAATTTATTGACTTGACAAGGACTTATTGTTCCTGACACCCCTCCATATGATAAGGAGGCCTTTGGAGTTGAAATCATTGTTCCAGCAGAGTACCCATTCAAACCACCGAAGATCACATTTAAAACGAAGATCTCTCACCTGAACATCAATGAAAAGGGGCAGATCTGGAGTTCCTGTCATGGCTCAGTGGTTAACGAATCTGACTAGGAATCATGAGGTTTCAGGTTCGATCCCTGGCCTCGCTCAGCGGGTTGGGGATCCGGCGTTGTGGTGACCTGTGGTGTAGGTTGCAGATGCGGCTTGGATCCTGTGTTGCTGTGGCTCTGGCGTAGGCTGGTGGCTGCAGCTCCGATTCGACCCCTAGCCTGGGAACCTCCATATGTCGTGGGTGCCGCCCTAGAAAAGGCAAAAAGACAAAAAACAAAAAACAAACAAAAAAAAGGGCAGATCTGTCCACTGGTAATTAGTGCTGAAAATTGGAAGCCCACAACCAACACCCACCAAGTCATCCAGTCCCTCATAGCACTGGTGGATGATCCCCAGTCTGAGCGCCCCTTTGGGCTGACCCAACAGAAGATTATTCTAAAGGACTGTAAAAAATTCTGTGAGAACGCTGAAGAGTTTATAAAGAAAGAATGGGAGAAGGTGACCTGTGGATTAAAATTTGCCGCGATTGATTCCTGCATGTGAGCATAATCTCTCAGCACATTCAGACAACCTGCCCACAAAACAGGACTCTGTGGAAAATTGATCCGTGCCATGGCCTGGCATCCACTTATGGAAGTTGCTAATTTTCTACAGTTTTCTTAAACAAAAGTGGTCTAGGTAACCTATAAAGAAAGGGTTAAAAAGTTAAGATCTTAAAAAAAGGAAGGAAAGAAAAGATATCAATAAATGGTGTCGATAAACAAGAAAAATGCAGTTACCATTGTGTCATGGATCTAAATTAGTATAAAGGAAAGAAAAAAAAAGGGGGAAAGAAAAAAAACTGAACTGAATATTTGGCTTTAAATTAAAACCAGGGCGTATCTGAGGACTAAGCTTTATGATTCATCCCTGTTTTCATAGCTGGATAAAATCCACTGACAAAAAGTATCAAAGTTTCTCCATCCACATTTCTTCAAACAAATCACTAGAGGTGTCCTCACTAAAGTAGATATGGAAGATTCAGGGAGTTCCCTTCGTGGCTCAGTGGGTAATGAACCCGACTAGGAGCCATGAGGTTACGGGTTCGATCCCTAGCCTTGCTCAGTGGGTTAAGGATGCAGTGTTGCTGTGAGCTATGGTGTAGGTCGCAGATGCGGCTCAGATTCCACATTGCTGTGGCTGTGGTGTAGGCCTGTGGCTTCAGCTCCAATTTGACCCTTATCCTGGGAACCTCCAAATGCTGCAAGTGCAGCCCTAAAAAGACAAAAAATAAAGTGGATATGGAAGATTCAAATCATTCTAGACTTTGGAGAGATAAATTTTATATTTCCTCCTGTCCTAATTCTTGGGAGAAATGAGTCAATAAGAGGAAAGCTCATTTCTGTCCCCAAGTCATAGCCCTGGTCTTCCTCTGCCTCTCTGCTTCTCTCAGACTTCCTTATTTTATCCCCGAGTTCAGTGGTTCAGCCAAGCAAGGCTCAGGGTCCTCTTAAGGGATGAAAGCTTAGAGTGGGGACAAGTTCACTGCCTTCTTCTGTCATTTGTGTCCAAGCAAAAGTAGGTGCAATGAGCATCAAGGGCAGCTTTGGGCAGGGTGTGAAGGATGGAGATGGACGGAGAGTCACAAGAGGGCCGGGCTGCCAGAAGCATGAGGAGGGGGATGAGCAGCCCTCGTGGACAGATGGGAAGAATTGGGGGAACGCTGTGTCTGTGTCTTCGTTCTGAGTTTGGTTTGCACTAGATGAGAGAGTGACTTTTTTCCCCACAAGGAAAGCCTGTCCAAAATTAGCCAGATACGGGAATACCCTCATGGTGCAGTAGGTCAAGGATCCAGCCTTGTCACTGCTGTGGCTCTGGTTACTGCTGTGGCATGGGATGGATCCCTGGCCCAGGAACTTCTGCATTCCACAGGTATAGCCAAAAACCAAAACAAAACAAAACAAAATCAGCCAGGTATTTTGTTCTACCCTTTCTAGATCAGCTCAGGACTCTCACTAACTTCCCAAACCTGGTCTGATCTGACCACCAGAGGCTTATCATAAAAAGTCTGCCCTTCTCCTGGAGTCCATGGACCTCAGCTCTAAGCCACACGCTTAGCCATATACCTACAATAAACCCTCCTTCTCAATCACTTCTTCAATTTGGTGGAAGAACCAACCAGACCACTTGGGTCCTGCAAAGAAACTAACTCATGGAATCCTGGAATGTTTCATTCTCAGCCAGTTCTTTTGTGCTGGAGAAACAGACTTTATATTCACCAAGTGTCCCCTAGACTGGAGCGCTAAACAAGTTCATAGGGGTAAGACCGTGAGAACAACACCCAGAGGAAATTCTTCTGGTGTCAGAACAAACTCCGTGAGAACAAAATGTACTTGCAGTTCAACCCCATCTCTTCTGTCTCATGGTGGGTTACTACAGTTCATCAGGAAAAGAGTTTGGAATTTGCAAAATCTCCCAATCCTGCCTCAGGGAGTCTCTGCCTCTTGGCTTTCTCACTGCTCTTTCATGACTGTAAGAGAGCTTTAATAATAACACTCTGGGTTGCACAACTGTTATTATACCCATAAGAGAAACATAATGCAGAAAAGCAGAATCTGTGTTTCATGTCCTGTTTCAGATAAACAATCTCATCTGAAGGGAATAGCAGATGCTATGGACCCATGATGCTAGTCCTCTCCTGGTGCTCAGGCTGGAGGGCCTGTAGCAAATGGCTGCAAAACAGAAGCATCTCCACATGCCCTCCTTTCTCACCTCGTAGCCTATGTCTCTGGCTCTCTGCCCCCATGGCGGGTGCATATGTGGAAAAGAGAGGGGGACCCAATGAGTCCTGGTGCTTGTTAGAAGGCCCACAGGTCCTGATGAGAGCTGACAGTTTGGAATCTATGTAGAGTGTAGACTTAAAAACTCAGAGTTATGCAGGGGTCCAAGGATTTTCTTTCTTTCTTTCTTTTTTTTTTTGTCTTTTGTCTTTTTAGGGCCGCACCCGCGGCATATAGAGGCTCCCAGGCTAGGGTTCTAATCCGAGCTGTAGCTGCTGGTCTATGCCAGAGCCACAGCAATGCCAGATCCGAGCCGCATCTGTGACCTACACCACAGCCCACAGCAACGCCGGATCCTTAACCCACTGAGCAAGGCCAGTGACCGAACCCGCAACCTCATGGTTCCTAGTCGGATTCGTTTCCTCTGCGCCACGATGGGAACTCCAGTCTAAGAATTTTAATGGTTCCTAAGTTAATACGACCTCCCCTCACTTCCCTTTCTGGCTCCCCTAACCTGCCTGGGGTCCTGTCTTCTCTCCATGCTAGGTACCAAATCCCAGTCATAGAATGTTAAAGTAGCAGGAAAGGACGGACTTTGATCTGGGCAGAGGCAGTGCCTTGCCAAAGTTAGCCACAGACTGATGACAGAGCTGAGCCTAGAACCCTCCGGTCTTGATTCACAGACCTCTGCTCTTTCCAGAAGCCCCAACATGCAGGGGATTCTTTCACTGAGCTGTTATGGAGAGTCTCACAGATTCTTGGCTATAAATAATAATGACCTGTCAAGACACCAAAACCACAGTAAGACAAAGCAGGAGCAACCTTCACTGGCTATGACCTCATTGAGAGCTGACTACAAACTCCCTCATCCTGAGAGTCTCAGGGATCTGAGTGGGGTCCAGTGTCACAAAGAATAAATTCGGTCACATGAATCCTTCCTTCTCTCTGCTGTTCTACCCAGGGACCAGTCACAGCATGCCTCATCTCTACCATGTTTTGCTGCAGGTCTCTGTAAAATTATAGACGCTAAGGAAAGGAGGGGGCCTTAAAGAGCATACAGAATAATGCACATCTGTGTGCCTGGAAGATCATGTGTTCGAAGCAGCTGCAGATTTGAAGGCAGCCAACTGTGCCTGTGCCCACTGATCCTGGTGGGACTTGAAAATTTGGCGGGCAGCTGGTTGGTTCATCTGAACAGGTAGCAGTTAAGCTGTATATTTCAAGCCAGAATATTGACTATGGCACTTGCCTTATCCTATTTGGCAGCCTACATGGCAGGACTCCTAAGAGGAAAATAGAAATTCCCCTCCACTTATCCAATTTTCCTATCTAAAGTCCTGAGGGTATCCCTGTGCTCTGCAGGATGTCCTAATGTAGCCATTTATCCCCTGGGCCATTTCCTTGGCCCATGCTGTCCCTGGACCAGAGACGCGCTTCCTCCCAACCCAACACAGATGCTGTGGGAGGCCTGGTACAGCGACCTGGGCTGGGCTGACTCCGCCACTCCATCTGCTCACAGGAACAGTGCTTCCTTTGTGCCATTGTTTGGTGGTTTTTATGTTTGGGTTTTTTGTTGTTGTTGTTGTTGTTGTTGTTGTTGTTTTTACTTTTCCTTGTCCCCAGTTTCAAACCCAGTCCCTCAGGGCCTCACCTGAAGTCATCCCTGCCCACGCACATCCCCACACCAGAATTGGTACTTCTTCCCCAATCAGGCCCTGGGTAGCTTTTCAAATGACCATCCTGAGGTGGGAGGGTCCTAGGAAGTCCAGTCACTTTCCCTCAAATGGAGGCACTGGGCTTCTGGAAAATTCCACAGCCCTGAGCCCTGGCAGGTGAAAGAAAAGGGGAAATGATGAATTAGGTTGATGCCTACATCTTTAGGTCATCTGTGGGGTTCTTTTGAGTGAGTTAGGGTGAATCACAAGACAGTGAAATTCTCAAGCTGGAGTCGTTACTCTGACAACATGAAGATCATCTCAGGCTAAACTGTAGAGAAAAAAAGGCAAAAGTGTGTGTTCCTGCCTTAGGGTTGTGAGGCGGGACCCTCCTTCGGGCCCAACAGACTTTCTTTCAACCCCCCTCCTTGGCCCTTTTAAGAAAGTCACAGGCCTTCTGGTCATGATTGAGATTTCCCAATTTGAAGCAGATTTGATGAGCCAGATCCTTCACATATTTTTCTTTTAAAAGCTGAGTTTGTTTTTCTAAATTTTTCTTATTCTAACTACCTCAAAGCAGCCCAGTCTAAAGACACAGAATGTACCAGGAAGGCAGACACTGGATCGTTAAAGGCAAGTGTATATAAGGCATGTTTACCTGAGAGTTCATGATGCCAAATATAAAAGGAATCCTAGCTGACAGGTCAACAGGCATTTTTCCCTGGCGACCAGGGGTCCCCTGTGGTCCCAAGGTACCCAGGGTGGTGTTGCCACTAGGGAAGGAGAGAGTGAGTGAAACAGAAATTTAGGAGGCTGGGAGTTCCCATCGTGGCTCAGCAGTTAACGCATCTGACCATGAGGATGCAGGTTCGATCCCTGGCGTTGCTCAGTGAGTTAAAGATCCGGCATTGCCCTGAGCTGTGGTGTAGGTCGAAGACGTGGCTCGGATCCTGTGTTGCTGTAGCTCTGGCGTAGGCTGGCAGCAGCAGTGCCAATTCGACCCCTAGCCTGGGAACCTCTATATGCCGCAGGTGTGGCCCTAAAAAGACAAAAGACAAAAAAAAAAGATATTTAGAAGGCTGGATGGAGACAATTTGGAAACTGAAAGTACGTAGGTGTGGAAGGAAAGTGACTCAAAGTGAAAATCATGTAAAGACAATATCTACTTCACAGGGTTGCTGTAAAGACACAGAGTCCCTGGAATAGTATTTGAGCACCATTGGGTAGATTCTTTTGTTTTTTTAAATTTTCTTGCTAATGTATTTTTTACATTTTTTAAATTAAAGTATAGCCGATTTACAATGCTGTGCCTATTTCTACTGTACAGCAATGTGACCCGGTCATACTTATATATACATTCCTTTTATTCTCTTATCTTCCATCATCGTCTATACCAAGAGATTGGATGTGGTCCCCTTTGCTATACAGTAGGACCTCATTGGGGTAGATACTTAATAGAAACAGCTTCTCTCCTCTTCATCATCTCTCTCCACTTTCATTAAAGGTAAAACCTTCCCATCTGGAAACCTCAGAGGGCCCACCCCAAGAAGGCTCTGCCAGTGGTGTCTTTATCTGAATCTCATGACTAGAGGTCACAGACACACCCCTGCCCCTACTGGTCCCCATTGAACAGATAGAAATAAAAATATCTCTCCAGAGCCGCATCAGGAAAATCCTGAAAGGCATTCTCTTCCAGTCAGAATGTTTTCTTTGTTCCTCTGAGACAAAACCAACATCTCTGTAAGGGACAAAGAGGCAGCCTGACTCGTAAGCCATGCAGACACTATGGGTTGAGTGATGGCTGTACAGTGGTAGCTGGAGCAGAGCCCTTGAGATTTCAGGACTTGTTGTGATGTATGTTGTAACAACCTGCAGGAGATCTTTTTAAAAACCAAACACACGTATTTCTGAATGTCAGGTTCACATTCAGTCTCAGACCTTTCCAAACACACTCATCCTATGCGCTCCTGATATGTCTTCAGGGCCTTCAGGGAACTGGGACATGTGGACTGGACATGTGTCTGGCCACATTTCTGATTCTTTTCCCCCAAATAGTTTCATCCTCTCATTTATTCAACAAACATTTACCAGGCTCCTACCTTGTGCCAGGCGCTGTGCTAGAAGCTGGAGCTTCAAAGAAATATGGCCACATCCTTTCCCACACACAGCCTTGTAGGGAAGACAGACAAACCACAGACTAGAGTGTTAGGTGATGTGTTGCAAGAGTTGGTGCAAGCAGCCCTGGGAGCACAGAGGAGGCCACAGAACCCAACCAGGGTTTCAGGGAGGACCTCCTAAAGGACCACAAGAGTTGGCCAGGTGAAGAGGGCAGGGAGACCTTCCAGGTAAAGGAGCATCAAGTGGCATAACCAAAGAAAAGCAAGGCCGTGGCTCGGTGATTCTCACTTCCCTGCACATTGAGATCATTGGCAGAGCTTTTAACAGTTACTGAGGAATCTTTGGAGGTGGGGCCCAGAAAATCAGTCTTATGAAAAGCACCCCAGTATATATAACCAGAGTTAAGGATCACTGGTCCAAGGAGGAGTCACTAACACAAGTTGTTTGGAAAAGAAAAACACAAAGAATACTATAATAGGTCACTCCATCAATAATTCTAAAACAGTAGCTCTTAGACCTCCGTGCAAAGGATGCCAGACCAAGGGATGCTTTGATCTAGTCTCAGGTCTGTAACAGGTGGACCATACAGCCCCCACTCAAATCCAGAAACCAATGAAAATCTGTGGTTCTGAGTCACCTCCTTTCCCCCATACCCATTCCTCTGCACGCCCACTTGCCCCCTCCAGGAGATGTAGCCCATGCAAAACCACTTGCCCTTCTTAATGGAGTGTGCTGTGGTTTTCAAAGCCTGTAATACTCTGCTCATCGCTGTAATGAGGATCTACTTATAAATACTAATTTCAGAAAATTTTAAAGGAGGCTTCCAGGCCAAACACAGAACTCTAGACACAGTACAACAATACCACTTCTGACAAAGTAAATAATGAGTTAATGATCAAACATGGCCATTTTCTTAGAGACTTAAATGAAAGTATAGAAATCCTATTCTCTGAAGTGGGGCATGGTTCAGTCTGGGAGGGAGAGGGACTACCTTGGACCAAGAGACTGGCCAATGGCTCCCATTTACAAGAAGAATTCACAGGTGGGTGTGGATCCCAGTTCAGCTGGTCACTGCACCATGCCAGGCAAGATATTTAACCTCTGTGAGCCTCCTCTCTGCTCCACAAAATGGGCTGTAATCACATCTACGTGTTGTGGTTGCTCTTGGCTTAAAGGGGATAATATTTGTAGAGTACCCAGCATAACAAGTGTCCAGTATCCAAGAGCTGGCTCCTCCGTCAGGGGTAACTCTTCACCAGAATGTCTTCTGGCATCACTTTATTATCAGGTACCGTGTTACAGGAGAGAAGGAACGCAGGAGGTAGAAGGATGGGCCAGGGTGTGGTTGTCCTCCTGCTGCCACTCTCTCCCTCCCTCTAGCTTCTCTCTCGGGGCAGCACGTGGCCCCTGGGACAGCTCAATCTGCAGGCTGCTTCTGCCTCTTGGGGTGCAACGCCTGAGTGTGTGGATGGTTCAGCCCCTCTCCCCAGATGACGATAGCATGTGAGAGCCTGAAGCCTGGGTCTCTCCTCTGCCACCTGGGCCCCCGCCTGTGTGTGATGCTTCATCACTTCCTTTACTGGCCCCTCAGACCAGCTTTGGGAAACCACCCTTCGCTCCTCCGCACTCAGCTGGACCTTGTGAAAAGAAACTTCTCTCCTGGAAGGTAGGTTAATAGCAAGTATGTCAAATCAAGCAGAGACCCCAGAGATCCTCTGGCAGGGTTTTGTGCCTTGGACCCATTGGCAGTTTGGCAAAACTGTCCATAAACGCATAAAACAAAACAGGATCACAAAGAATTCAATTTTATTGAAATGTAATTCTACCAACTTCCCATGGAGATCCATGGAGTCCATATCATAAACACCCACCAGTCAAACCCCAGACTGAAAGCCTGGGAAACTCTCCAGGGTCACCCAGCTAAGAACTTAGAGAGCCAAGGCAAGTCCCCCATCTCCTGATTCTTGGACCTGAGCTCTGTCCTCCGATCTATTTATTATCTTAGAAAGTTTAGGGGAAAAAAGAGAGAGAGAGATTTTATTACTTCCACATTAAAAAATCCTGAACTTTGGTCACGTTGGAAGACATGGAGGTGGCCCTGAGTGCCCTGTGTATATTCCTAAGAACTGGCCTCACTTTATGCTGGATTATAAAACTGGACAAAGATTGTTTTTCCAGCAAACATCTGGAAAGGCTTAAGACCACAATAACTTGACTGAGAATTCATTTAGTGCACAGGTAATTGGTAGCAGATGTCCCAGCTCCTGGAATATGTTGGACGACAGTGTTGGATTGTGGACAAGATAGATATGTTCAATTCCTCTGCTTTCAGGCGGGCTTCATCAAGGAGCCCAGGACACTAGTGCAGAAAACTCAGCCCTCCCGCTTGCCTCAACATTTCTCTGGAATTAATAAGCAGTTGGTATCATCCTTCTCTGCTAAGAAGTTTGGAAAGTATTAAATTCCCAGCCAATCTCCTTGTGAACCCTTTCACCCATTTCTGTTGCTGGGGCCATAGAACATGATGGTTACATGTATGGGTTTGGAGTCACACATTTGATGTTAAATTCTTGCTTCATTACTTTACAAAGGTTGCATGACCCCCTCTTCCCACCTCGGTTTTTTCATCTCTCTACTGGGAACAGTACTAATGTCTGCCTTGCAGGATGTGTAACAATCAGCACTAATATATGGAAAGCACTGACACAGACCTGGCGTTGCAGTGTTCAGTTGTCAGGAGCTTTATGACAATGAGTGCTCCACCTTCCCCACTATGGCCCTTAATGAATGAAGCCGGTGTGAAGGCAGGTGTCATTAGCAGAGTGACTCTATTCAAAGAAGCCCATTCACCATAGTCAGGGCAGACCTGTTTAGTTTCTCCAACAGATCTCAGCAAGAGGAGTGACTCGACCACAGTCACACAAAGAGAAACCCCCAAATCTTACCACCAAATTGACATACCTCTCCGCCTCTGTTTTCCTCCCCTCGGCCTACCCTCCTGTTTCTATGGACCCAGAACCCTTGCTCCTCTCAGAAGCCAGCCTCTCCACCTGTGCTCTGGATCCCAGCCCCCCCTCCTTCTCAGGATTGCTCTTGTCTCTCCTGCCTGGTCAATATTCCTCCTCTACAGGATCATCCCCAGGCGCATGCTCTGAGCATCTTCCTCAACCTCCATGTCTCCTTTCAGCTGCTAACTCGTTTCTCTACTATCCTTCAGCTTCACAAGAGAGTTGCTGTCTCCATATCTCTTTGTCAACACACTCACATTACCATAGAGACACCACTGACCTCCACTTACTAAACCTGGGGAGTTCTTATCTTCTTTGAATTTTCAGCAAAAGTTGATTACCTCCTCCTTCTTAAAGGAAACATTTTCTTCCCTTGGCTCTGTGATAGCCCATTTCCCTCTTTTTCTTCTGTCTGCATGATTGGCTCCTTCTCCTCCTCTCAGTCTCTCTAGGTTAGAGGGTAGCAGGGATCTGCCCTGAGCATCCTTTTCTCCCATTACCGTGTGCTCTCCTTTTGTAACTCCATCCAACCCAATGGCTTTGAGGACCATCTATGTGCTCACGATTCCAAAATCTCTACCTCCAGCCCTGGCTTTTCCCCAGATCTTGACTTGAATACCCAGTTATCCTCTTTACATTTTCACACAGATATCTAACAGGCAACTCAGACATAATTTATCCATGAAGAACTCGAGTTTTCCTCCCAAACTGGCTCCTTCCACAGACTTCCTAGCTTTAGTTATTAGCATGAGTACTCACCCGGTTGTTCAACCTGTAACTCTAAGTCAGTCTATATTCCTTTCTTTCTTTATATTCAATGTACACGCAAGTCTTGTCCGCTTTATCTCCAAAGCATATCCCAAATTCATTCACTTCTCTCCATTTTCATTACAATCACTCTGGTCTAAGCCACCGTGACCTGAGTGACTACAATAGCTTCCCAGCTCAAGCCTCTGCAAACATTCTCTAATCCAGTCTTGACAGGGCATTCTGAATGATGTTGTCACACTCTTGCTGAGAACCCTCCAATGCCTTCCCATTGTTCTTGAAATACAATCCAGATTCCTCAAAGCAAGATGTAACATGGCTTCTCCTACTGCTCCAAACTCATCTTGAGCCACTTTCCTCCTCACTCTCTCCACTCCAGCCACACTGGTCTTTCTGTTCCTTGAAAATGTGAAATCTGTCCCCACCCTAGGACTTTTGCACTGGCCGTTCTTCCTGGAATGCTCTTCCCCATGATCCTCGAATGACTCTTTCCTTTTGATCATTCACATCCTCAGCTGAAAGTCAGTACTCAGAGAGGTCCTTCCTGACCACAACACTGAAGTAGCCCACCAGTCACTCCCTGTCACATCACCCTAGTCTCTTGGATAAGATTTCCTGTCTGTGTGTCTGACTCTCTTCCGCGTGGTAAACTCCTCAAGAGCTTGGACCTTGTCTTCCTTCTTCACCATTACATCTGCAGAACTTAGAGCAGTGTTGAATGTGGCAGTGCTCAATATATATTGTTGGAAGAGTAAACCAATAGATAAATGGATGAGTAACAAGGCTAGGATCAGAGCCCAGGACTCCTGCCGTCCAGTTCCGTGTTCCTCCCCCCATGCCATGTCAAGTTGTAATTCTTACCGGTTTGATTGCTTTCATGCTGTCTACCAGATGATTGGCATCCTTCAACTCTCAACTGGTTCAAAGCTCCTGGAGATAAAGGAAATGGCCACAGGGAGCAGGAAGGCGAGAAAAGAGGGCATCTGAATAAATCAGAAAGTACATGGTACTCCCCACAAATAATGAGAATTAGTCAATCACCCAATAACTTTCAGTAAACACTTATTCTGTGCCGGGCATTATGCAATTTACCAGGGACAAAAAGACACACCGACTCTGAAGGACCTGACAATCTCCAGAAGGAGACGGTGGGCTTTGTGGCGATGCCCATCATGGTGTGATGGGCCTGAAAACAAAGTAGCACGTGCTGTGGGAACACAAAGCAGAAATGCTGGGGGCTGCATGGCGTGGGCAAGAAATCAGGAAGACCACCAGCCAGTGGAATTTTTGAACTGAGTCTTAAAGGATGAATATGTGTTATCAAATCTCTTAGTCTGAATTTTCACCTGACAAGTACTGTTGTGTTTCCCCTTCATTTTATTTTATTTTTTTAAATTTTTTTGTCTTTTTAGGGCCACACCCATGGCATATGGAGGTTCCCAGGCTAGGGGTCAAATCAGAGCTGTAGCCGCCAGCCTATATACACCACAGTCACAGCAACAGCAGATCCGAGCCGCATCTGAGATCTTCACCACAGCTCACGGCACCACCGGATCCTTAACCTACTGAGCAAGGCAGGGGTGGAACCCATGTCTTCATGGATGCTAGTCAGGTTCATTTCCACAGTGGAAATTCCACCCCTTCATTTTAACTGACAAAAGAAAAAAATCGCTTTAGAAGGGCATACAGAATGACTCTGGCAGTTGAAAGATCCACTTATTAGTAAAGAGAGAAATGTCTATTAGGGAAACTTTTTTAGAGATGGAATAGTTCTCTATTTCTTGCTATAAAAAATCCACCAAACAATTTCATCTTCCCTGAGGGTCTCAAAGTGAAAACACTGAGGCAATTACCTATATGATGAAAGATCACCCAACTGCAGAACTACTTCCCTATAAAACCACAGGCCGTCTCCTTGAAGAAATGTGCTGTCAGGTAAAAGCAAGGTTTCCCATCAGGTGAAATAATGAAGTGGATCTGTGTGTACTGATACAGAGAGATTATTACCTGAAAACAAGCAAGTTTCAGAACACTGGATATTGCTATTATTGTTATTATGTTGGAATCCGTTTAGGAATACCTAGAAGAATAAATGCGGGAGTTCTCACTGTGGTGCCTCAGGTTAAGGGTCCAGTATTATCTCTGTGGCAGTGTGCGTTCAATCCTGGGCCTGCTGCAGTGAGTTAAGGATCCAGCATTGCTGCAGCTGTGGTATAGGTAGCAGCAATGGCTTGGATTCAATCCCTGGCCTGGGAAATTCCTCATGCTGCAGGTATGGCTGAGAAAAAAAGAAAAATGCAAATGTAACAATCTCTGAGATGTGGGATTATGAGATACACTTTCTGAGGCCGACATTTTGGTACTATTTTCATTGTTTACAACAAATGTGCACCATTTTGGAATTAAAAAATAAGGACTTGCTCCCCGGCCTTGCTCAGTGGGTTAAGGATCCGGCATTGCCGTGAGCTATGGTGTAGGTTGCAGACACGGCTCGGATCCCACATTGCTGTGGCTGTGGCATAGGCCAGTGGCTATGGCTCCAATTAGACCCCTAGCCTGGGAACCTCCATATGCCGCGGCAGTGGCCCAAGAAATGGCAAAAAGACAAAAAATTAAAAAATAAGGACTTGTTTAGAACACAGGTCCTATTCGTTTTATGATGCTTAAGAACTTGTACGTGGCTCTACATTCCAGAAACATCTAAAGAGAGGATTTCTCTAAATTATATAATTTGCCAACATTTACAGGAAAAAATAAACCGAGACCCAAGAAGGTAAAGTGATGTTTTTTCTCATGCTGTGACTCCTAGGCTAGTACCTTCAGCTCTAGAGTTCTTGATTTAATGCTGATGATTCCAATATACAAATAGATCAATCTTAACTTACACATTTGGAAATTTAGCAGCATTGCTTTGTGGAAAACCGTGCAACTATTTAGAATAATAGTTACAGGCTGGCACTTTCCCTGGAAAACGGTTCAAATAGAAGTCGCTTGAATATTATCTCTATCTCTTTTTGCACGTCTTAGAAGACTCAGTAAATTCTTTGAATAGCTAGGTCCCTTCCATTAAGTTTACAAGTGGTTATTGAGCACTTATTCCATGTTCTGGCCACTAAGGGTATAGTCGTAAGTCAATGAGACAAATCCTCCGCTCTTGTGGAGCTTAGATCCCAGTGGGGAAAATGATAAGCAAGAAAAAGCATAAATAAAGGATATAATATCAAAAAACAACATGGAAAGGATATAAGGAAGCATGTAAAAGGATAGTGCTATTTTCGAAAGGTCAGAGAGGCCTTTTAAAGGAAGTGACATTAGATCAGGGACCTGGAGGTAGAGAGGGAGCCAGGCAGAGGTCTGGGGGAAAAGCGTTACAGGAATACAGCAAGAGTCGGTGGTCTGAACTGGAATAAGAATTCCTTCTTTCCCTGAAAAGGTAAAAAATATCGCAAAAAAAGAGCTCTCAGTTTGGTATGTGAAGGTTCTGGTATGTGACGGTGTGGTTTGTTGTTGCGTTCATAAGGTCTAGTGCTGAAAATTTCACTCTATGGCTTACAAATGTGAGCGTGAGTTTTATTTAGGAATATAAGTCTACTAGAAAAGTACTGTCTTATTTATATGCCACTAAAGATGCCTCCTGCCTTTCACAAAGGCATAGGCTCCAACTCCTGAGAATCATCTCAAAACTGTTCATTCCACAGAGAGATCAGGCCCAAGCAAAAGTGCCCCTGGGCTGAAATCTGTATCCCTACACACACACACACACACACACACACACACACACACACACTCCCCCACCCCAAGCAAAGCAAGGCTGCCTAGAGTATGTCTCTAGGAGGGTCATCTGAGGCACAGAGAGGGGAGCTGCAGAAGATGCCTTTGGCATTCAGCTTGAGCCCTGACTGTTAGAGAGCTGGTATCTTCCCTACACACCCAGCTCGGGTGGAGACAGAAATGACAGTCTCTCCTTCACAGTGAAGAGGCTGTGGCTCAGAGACGTGGGTGGCTTGCCCAGGACCACAGAGACCACCAACACTAATTCCTAACCTTTGCTCTGTTGCCTGCGTCCCATTCCAGGCCAGGGACCACATGGGTGGATTTCATGCTCTGTTTTCAGGAAGTGGGATTGTTGATTTTTCATTTACACAAAAATGAAAAATAAATAGCAGATGTTTGAAAACATGTTGCCAGTCCTCTTACTGGAACTTAAAAGTGCGTTCTGAGAAAATTCGGTTTGAAAATGCGCAGAGCAAAAAAAGATGTTTTGAATGAAACACACTTTGTCTTTTTCTCTCTCTCTCTCTCACACACACACAAATATCTCCTTGTTTCGTCTTCAGGGAGCAGCTGTGAAGGAAACTGGGGGAGGGAGTTGAACATAACATCCCATCTTTGTGTTTCATACAGAGCTCAGCTTTTAGGCCGGCCTTTCTGAACTGTAAGGGGTGTGGCATGCATTAAAATTAAACATCAGTGACCCCGAGGAAGCTTATAAAATAGCTTGGGAGAAGCCAGTCACCAACAGAAGGCATCTCACCTTGGATGATTCTGCATGTGGAAACTTCTTTCATCTTGATTTAAAAAAGGTATGTACTGTAGTCTTAATTCTCACTTACGATAAATAATGCTTAAAATAGAGACAGTCTTGACTTTTCATTGCCCCCCTTTCAGCTAAAAATAATAACTAACATGACTGATGGCCTTTGCAGACTTGGTCTCATTTTTTCCAAAAACAACCTTACAAGGGAAATGTTGTCAGTGGCGTTTTTCAGGGGAAGAAACCAAAGTCCAGATATCCTAAGCAACAGGCCTAAGGTAAGATCACCCACAAATGCCAGAGCTGGGGTACCAACGTGGTGTTGACTCACCTCAAAGTCTTCAGCTTGCCTTATGCACCCCCTTCTATACTATACAAGACAATGAGGAATTTTTCCATACACCAATACCATGCTAGGTGAATTCTCAGGGGGCCGTTATCTGGTGTGCATGGCAGTAAAACTGACCCAAAAGTGCTTTGGAATGCATTGGGCAAATAGAAAATGCATGTCATATTAATATTAATCGAATTAACTATTAAATTAAAAGTTAATATTAATAGAACATGCAAAAATACTTTCTTCAGAAGATATGTTTTCTTGTTAGATTCCATAGTGAAATGGTTTTTAAGACCCATTTACTTGTGGGAATGCATCTCATTTTATCATGTGTAATCTACAAAGCTCGTCCTTAAGGTTCTGTGGTTCCTGGAGACCCAGGTAGATGCTGAGACACAGATGTGTAGACTCTTAGGAGACTTGGCCTGAGTTCTGGCTTCACAGCCTATTTTACTGAGGTCACAGAGAATGTCAGTGTAGGACCCTTCCAGCGAGGGTGTTGGAGAGATTCAGGCATCTGTGAAATACTGAGGCCAGGGCTTCTCCCTGAAGAAGTTCAATGAGCATGACCAGTGATTCATAGAGTCAATTTTGGCCCAGTGTGGATGCACCAGAACCTTAGTAGAATTATGTTTTAATAATTTAATATTTGGTTAAAATAAAATTGAAGTTATGTCTATTTTTTAAGTGTGTGAGCTCACCTCGTTAGGACCATCTTCTCATACTAGTGGGAAGATGATACAAAAATAAACCATATACACCCACGTTCACAGATATATGTTAATAATGCGATTTACCTTCAGAAGGTGGTAAGTTTTGGATGAGTTAGAATGTAAGGGGCACTAAAAAACATTACGGCTGATAACAGCCCTTTCTGTCACACACAAAAATTGAATCCTAGGAATAAAAGGACTGCAATAAAGAGGCATCTTTGAGAGAGATGCAAGCAAGGGCAATTAGTTGTGCTCTGAAAACCTCCTACAGAGCCCAAGAACATGTTTCAGCCCACAAGAGAACATTTTATAACAAGGTATTTGTCAGAGTAAGACATGGGGGAACTGACTTTTGGTGTAACTGTCACATGGTGAGACAAGATTCATCTGGTACAAAGGTAGGTGTTTGCTGAAGCCACTGAAGGTGGTGCACAGAGGAAAACACGGCTCAGAGGTGCAGTAAAAGGAAGAGCTGGAGATGGGACCTGAGCCCCAGCCCTCTGCTCCTTCTGGGCCTCAGCTTCCCCATCTGTACACCGGAGAGGAGGGTTTGGGTAAAGGACCTCTAAGGTTCTGTCCAGTTTGAGGGGCTCTATGGAATATGCATAACGTGTGGCCTTTATTGAGGTTAGAACTCCTGGGCAAGGTACTGAGCTTGGAGCCTCCTTGGGCCCAAGGGTAGAACTGTAGTGGTTCTGAGAACATCTTAGAAATAGATGCAAATTTTTATGGGCTCAGCCTGGGTTTTGGCAAATCCATCATCCCCCGCAGAGGTTAAAAGACAGCTAAGTATTGTTTACCTGGTGGTAGGGGCTGATGGAGAGTGGAGCCTCAAAGACTAGGAAAGTGGTCCCTCAAGGTGGGGACCCAGAGACCACTCCTCCAACACCCACGCCCCCACGCCCCCAGACCCTGCATCTGCTTTTACTCATTATATAACTGTTCTTTTGAAAAACAGGCAACAAAACCTCCAGAAGAAAAGCTATTGATTATTAAAGGTTATTTTGAGGTTCAGAGATTCCTAAGAAAGTGGCTATAATTATTCCTGTTATGACACATCCTTTTAAATACTCAAATCTGAGAACATCTTGCTTTGAGTCGGTCCTCTTCATCCCAGGGAGAAAGGCAAAGAGCTGGAAATAACTCTTGTGCGGCTCCAGGCAAGGAGTCACAAGGAAGAGAACAGACTGAGAGCAAGTCAGTGAAAGAGGTAGGGAGCAGCCCAGGCTCCCACCCTGCAGCCCCCACCCCTGCCCACTGCCCCTCCTCAGAGCAGCTTCCACACCCAAGGACGCTGGGCTCAAATGCCTGTGGGCACAGTCACAAGTCAGCTGCTGGTCCCTCTTTGATTAAATGTATATCATCTACGAAAAATACCCACAACAAAAAGAAGGAAGGAAGGAAGGAAAAAAGAAAAGGAAAGAAATTTGGGGGGTTCCTGTCATGGCTCAGTGGGAACGAATCCAACTGGGAACGATGAGGTTTTGGGTTCAATCCCTGGCCTCACTCGGGGTTAAGGATCTGGCGTTGCTGTGGTATAGGTTGCAGCAGATCGGATCTGGTGTTGCTGTGGCTGTGGCGTAGGCCAATGGCAACAGCTCAGGTTCGACCCCTAGCCTTGGAACCTCCATATGCTGCCGGTGCGGCCCTAAAAAAAAAGACAAAAAAAAAAAACAAAACAAAAAATGGGAAACAATAATTTGTTTCTGCTTTTCATAGTAATAATAACTAGCATTTATTGGGCATTTTCTCTGTGTCAGACACTGCTCTAAATGTTCTTAATATTTTCTCATTTCTTCTCATGGAACTTCATGAGGTTGGATGATTATCATTCCCACTTAACAGCCAACGAAACTAAAGCACCCAATGGACACAGTTATCCTTAGTATGTGCAGAGCCAGAGTTCAAACCCAGTCACGGGGACCCAGGGAGCGTGGTGCTTCCTGTGCAAGTTTCCAGGCCTGCTCTTGGGTTGATACACAGCCCAGCAAAATGGGGACAGGGTGGAGAGGTGGAGAGAGGGAGGCATTTCTCTGATGAATCACACAGGTCACTAAATGTAGCACATGGGTTGTTTTCCATTTGTTTTTTCCCTCACTGTTCACTTGGTGGCTTCAGTCTCCCCGTTGCCTACCGCGCCCCCTCCCCCACCACACACACATGGTTTCTGTTCTTTCCACAAGTATCTACTGTGCCTGGCACTGCAAGGTTCTGTGGCTGAGTCCAGGGAGAATCAGACAGATATTCATCTTTGGAAAACTCACAATTTGGTGTGTGGGGTCAGGGGCAGCTCACAAAATAAATCCAACAAATGCTAATACCAGGCAGAGTGTGTTCTAACGGAGGTACAGAAAGTTCTAGAGAGGCTCCTGGGGACACTGATGGTTCAGGGGGCCTGCAGGGTGGTTCCAGAGGCAGAGGAGGGGGCTGCTCGTGGAGGGACTGGCCAGCCCTGACATCTTCCTCTGGGGACTCAGTGTCCTCAGAACGCCTCCAGCTGCTTTGTTGTCCCCACGCCAGGTCCATCTCCAGCCACCCAGCCCCAAGATGGTGCCGACGCTGCTGCTGCTTCCCGCCCTGGCTGGCCTCCTTGGAGTGGCTGAGGGACAAGCCTTCCACCTCGGGAAATGCCCAAATCCTCCAGTGCAGGAGAATTTTGACGTCAATAAGGTGGGATAAAGGGCAAACTCCCACTTGTTTTGCTGTCTCTTGTTTAAATAAGCATCCTACCAGGTTCAGTTTAATGATTCCGCTTTGTTGGCCACCACAAGCCTTATGGTAGGTACTTACTGGGGGCTCCCCCAGAGCAGACCCCGAGATGAGAGCTGGGGAGCAGAGAGGTTTTGGAAGCATGAGCGGGCATGTGGGGAAACCGAGACAGAGAAACAGGAAAGCAGTTGAGGGTGAGTTGAGAAGCAGATTGCTCTGGGAATAGCCAAGGTCAGTCCTGCTAGGGATCCTCTGCGGAAATGTATAGAATGTGTCTGACTGCCCACGGAGGCAAGTGGGCAAAGGGGGCTCCCCGGCACCGGCCAAGCGTCTGGCAGAGGAGACACAGGGGCTCGAGGTGGGAAGCTGGCCGTGTGTATGGGAACTGCCCACCATGACGGAGGTGAGCCCAGAGCTGGGCTAAGAGGGCGTGGAACAGGGCATCTACAGCAGCTCCTGCAGATGAAGATGTTGCATGTCAGAGAGCTTGCAACCTATCTGCTCAAGTCACACAGCCGCAAATGTCAGGTAGGATTCAAAACTAGGCTTCCAGGAGTTCCCGTCGTGGCTCAGTGGTTAACGAATCCGACTAGGAACCATGAGGTTGCAGGTTCGATCCCTGGCCTTGTTCAGTGGGTTAAAGGATCTGGCGTTGCTGTGAGCTGTGGTGTAGGTTGCAGATGCAGTTTGGATCTGGCATTGCTGTGGCTCTGGCTCTGGCCAGTGGCTACAACTCCGATTCGACCCCTAGCCTGGGAACCTCCATATGCTGCAGGACTGGCCCTAGAAAAGGCAAAAAGACCAAAAAAAAAACACAACAACAACCTAGGCTTCCCTGTAGGGCAAGACCCCCGTGGGTTACTCAGACAGGGCCTAGAAGAGGACAGAACTCTTCCAAGGGGCTTTCTTGTTACCTACATTAAACAGCAATATAATTAGCTCACCCATATACAGTTCTTCTTCCTCAAATCAGGCCCAGCCTTAACTTTATATGACGAGGAGTGGGGTGGGGCACTGAGTAGCAAAAAGAGGCAGCCTGACTTAGAGGCTCCCATTGCTCCTAACTCATGCCTAGAATTTCCCCATTAAGACATATTCTCTCTCTCTCTCTCTTTTTTTTTTTTTTTTTTTTTTTTTTGTCTTTTTAGTGCTGCACCCAAGGCATATGGAAGTTCCCAGGCTAGGGGTCCAATTGGAACTATAGCTGCTGGCCCACACCACAGTCACAGCAACGTGGGATCCAAGCCGCGTCTGCGACCTACACAGCAGCTCACAGCAATGCTGGATTCTAAACCCACTGAGCAAGGCCAGGGATCGAACCCGCATCCTCAGGGATGCTAGTCAGATTTGTTTCCACTGAGCCACGATGGGAACTGCAAGATGTATTCTCTTTCTGGAAAGTTTGGCTCTCTTTTAAGAAGCAACATGTTATAAGCAATATTGAAGTTGTCATCGGTTATTCACATGCCAGTGTGAATGTGTGTTGTGAGCTCTTGGGGATGGATTAGGTAGGGAGCTTAAAACCTGACAGGGTGGGGAAGGAGCACCATCAATGTAGAACTGACACAGGTGAGGTAAGAAGGGGAGATATGGTACCCTGGAGTCTACACTGACTTACTCCATTAATTCTAAGGGCTGATCCCTTTATTTAGGTAACCTGGAGGTCCACAGGAGACTTTCCAGAAAAACTCCGGGGAACTGGAGCTATGTTTCAGTTTTAGGGTAAAAGTCTCAAGACACTTTGGATATTATAGTTGATCTGCATTTACAAAAGTCCTTTAAGGAGTAATTCAGAATTTTTAAAACAGGAGTTCTTGTCATGGCTCAGCGGTTAATGAGCCTGACTAGCACACATGAGGATGCAGGTTCGATCCCTGGCCTTGCTCAGTGGGTTAAGGATCCAGTGTTGTGGTAATCTGTGGTGTAGGTTGCAGTCATGGCTCAGATCCCGTGTTGCTGTGTCTGCAGTGTAGGCTGGTGGCTGTAGCTCCAATTGGACCCCTAGCCTGGGAGCCTCCATATGCTGTGGGTATGGCCCTTTAAAAAAAAAGATTTTTTAAAACAGTTCTATTGAGATATAATTCAAATACTACGTAACTCACCTGTTTATAGTTGTTTTCACTTTCAAAGGTTTTTAGTATATTCAGAGAGTTCTGAAACTGTCATCAAAATCAATTTTAGGACATTTTCTTTTTTTTCTTTTTTTTTTTTTTTTTGTCTATTCCAGGGCCACACCCGAGGTATGTGGAGGTTCCCAGGCTAGGGGTCAAATCAGAGCTGTAGCCGCCGGCCTATGCAAGAGCCACAGCAATGCCGGATCCAAGATGCATCTGCGACCTACACCACAGCTCAGGGCAATGCCGGATCCTTAACCCACTGAGCGAGGCCAGGAATCAAACCCGAAACCTCATGGTTCCTAGTCAGATTCATTAACCACTGAGCCACAATGGGAACTCCAGTTTTAGGACATTTTCTATAAATCTGAATATCATTCCAGAAAGAAACCCTATGCTCATTAACAGTCAATCTTCATTTCCCCCCAATCTTCCCTGCTCCAGGCAACCAACTTTCTGTCTCTATGAATTTGCCTATTCTGGACATTTCATAGAAATGGAATCCTACAATATGTAGTCTTTTGTGATTGATTCCTTTTACTCAGCATAATGTTTTCAAGGTTCATCCATGTTATAGTGTATATCAGTATTGCATTCCTTTTCATTGCTGAAGAATATTTTACTGTGTGGATTATGCCACATTTTATTTATCTGTTCATCATTTGGATTATTTCCACTTTTTAAAAAAATTTATTTATAATGATTTTTATTTTTTCCATTATAGCTGGTTTACAGTGTTCTGTCAGTTTTCTACTGTACAGCAAGGTGACCCGGTTATGCATACATGTATACATTCTTTTTTCTCACATTATCATGCTCCATCATAAGTGACTAGACTTAGTTCCCAGTGCTACACAGCAGGATCTCATTGCTAATCCATTCCAAAGCAATAGTCTGCATTTTTTAACCCCAAGTTCCCAATCCCTCCCACTCCCTCCCCCTCCCCCTTGGCAACCACAAATCTATTCTCCAAGTCCATGATTTTCCTTTCTGTGGAAAGGTTCATTTGTGCTGTATATTAGATTCCAGATATAAGTGATATCATATGGTGTTTGTCTTTCTCTTTCTGACTTACTTCACTTAGTATGAGAGTCTCTAGTCCTATCCATGTTGCTGCAAATGGCATTATTTTGTTCTTTTTTTATGGCTGAGTAGTATTCCATTGTGTATATATGCCACATCTTCTTAATCCAATCATCTGTTGATGGACATTTAGGTTGTTTCCACGTCTTGACTGTTGTGAATAGTGCTGCAATGAACATGCGGGTGCATGTGTCTTTTTCAAGGAAAGTTTTGTCCAGATACATCCCAAGAGTAGGATTGCTGGGTCACATGGTAGTTGTATGTATAGTTTTCTAAGGTACCTTCATACTGTTTTCCATAGTGGTTGTACCAATTTACATTCCCACCAACAGTGCGGAAGGGTTCCCTTTTCTCCACACCCTCTCCAGCATTTGTTATTTGTGGACTTAATAATGATGGCCATTCTGACTGGTGCGAGGTGGTACCTCATGGTAGTTTTGATTTGCATTTCTCTAATAATCAGGGATGTTGAGCATTTTTTCATGTGCTTGTTGGCTGGCTGTATATCTTCCTTGGAGAAATGTCTATCCAGGTCTTTTGCCGATTTTTCAATTGGGTTTTTTGCTTTTTTGCTGTTAAGTTGTTTAAGTTGTTTGTATATTTTAGAGATTAAGCCCTTGTCTGTTGCTATTTCCACTTTTTGACTCTTAAGAATAATGTTGCTATAAGCATTCATATACAAGGTTTTGTGTGTTTGTTTTTGTGGAGTTTTTTGTAGACATATATTTTCAGTTCTCTGGGATATATGCTTAGGAGAAGAATTGCTAGGTCATGTCATAACTGCATGTTTAAACTTTTGAGAAACTGCCAGCCTATTTTTCAAGAGTCAAACCATTTTGCATTCCCACTGATAGTGTATCATTCTGATTTCTCTGTATTTGACAACACTTCTTACTGTCATCTTTTTGATTGTAGCCATTTTTAGTAGGTATGAAGTGACATCTCGTTGTGGTTTTGATTTGCATTTCCTTAACAGTTAAGGATGTTGAACATCTTTTATATGCTTCTTGTCTATTTCTATATCTTCTTTGGAGAAATATCTTTTCAAGTCCTTTGCCCATCTTTTAACTGGGCAGTGTATCTTTTAAGTATTGAGATGTGAGTTCTATATATATTTTTAGATACAAGTCCCTTATCAAATACAAGATTTGAAAATATTTTATTCCATTTTAAAGATTGTCTTTTCACGTTATTGATGTGTCCTTTGAAGCATGAAACTTTTTAATATTTATGAAGTCCAGTTTATCTGTCTTTTTGTTGTTGTTTGTGCTTTTGGTGTCATATCTAAAAAAATTTTCTGCCTAATCTAAGGTTATAAAGATTTACTCTTATATTTTCTTCTAAGTGATTTATAGCTGCAATTCTCACATTTCATTCTTTGACCCATTTTAAGTTAAGGCTTTTTGTTTGCTTGTTTTTTATGTTTTGGGGGCCACACTTGCAGCATATGGAGGGTCCCAGGCTAGGTCAAATCAGAGCTACAGCTGCCAACCACAGCCACAGCCATAGCAATGTGGGATCCACAGCAACCTATACCTCAGCTCATGGCAACGCCAGATCTGTAACCCACTGAGTGAGGCCAGGGATCGAACCTGCAGCCTCATGATTCCTAGTCAGATTCATTTCCGATGCACCATGACGGGAACACCTGAGTTAGGTTTTGTATATAGTGTGACATAGGAGTTAAACTTCATTCTTTGTCATGTGATGATCCAGTTGTTCCAGAACTATTTGTTGAGAAGATTATTCTTTCCCTATCAAATAGGCTTGACATCCTTGTTGAAAATCAATTGACCATATGTGTAAGAGTTCATTTTCAGACTCTCAATTCCACTGAACTATGTGTCTGTCCTTATACCAGCATTATACAGTCTTGATTATTGTACTTTTCTAGTAACTTTTGAAATCAAAATACATGAGTCCTTCAGATTTGTTCTTCTGGCTATTCTGGCTACTCTGATTTCTTCTGGTTGTCCTTCGGATTTTTATATAAATTTTAGGATTGATTTGTCAATTTCTGCAAAAAAGCTGGTTGGAATTTTGGTAGAGACTGTATTGAATCTGTATGTCAATTTAGAGGGTGTTGCCTTCTTAACAACTCTGTCTTCTAATCCATGAACAGAGGATATCTTTCCATTTACTTAGGTCTCCTTTAATTCATTTCAACAATGTTTTGTAGTTTTTGGAATATGTTTTATGTTTCTTTGGTTAAATTTATTCATAAGAATTGTATTCTTTGGATGCTATTGTAAATAGAAGTTTCTTAGTTTGCAAATTGGTCATTCTGCATATCGAAATACATTTGTTTCCTCTATATTAATCTTGTATCCTTTAACCTTGCTGAATTCATTTATTAGTTTAATAGTTTTGTATGTGTATTTGTGTGTATTCTTTAGGGTTTTCTATATACAAAATCCTGTCATCTGGAAATAGAGATAGTTTTACGTCTTCCTTTCCATAATTATTTTTAAATATTGCATTCTCCTTAAATAGAGAAAACGAGACCCAAAAAAGACAAAAAGATCCTCATAAAAATAATATAATATCATGAGGGAATATGACTTGAAAAGCAATCTTCCACCTCTGAGTTTCCTTTTTTCTGGAAAATCATGCTTCCTCAGTTTTCACTGTGGAGCACTAAAGTCACTTTAACAATAATAGAACTATTTTAAATGCATTGTATATAAAGGAGCTTTTTCTGATGATGCCTTTGAAACGAGTTGACCTCTAACCTTATTCTTTGGTGCTTTAAAAAAAATAAGTCCAGATGAAAACTATTACATTCAGAATGGATAAGTAATAAGATCCTACTCTATAGCATAGGAGTCTATATCCTGTGTCCTGGGCTAGACCATGATGGAAAAGCATATTTTTTAAAAGGAATGTGTATAAATATACACTTTGCTGTACAGCAGAAATTGGCACAACATTATAAATCAACTATACTTTAATAAAAATTTTACAAAAGAAAAAAATTTTTTAAATAAGTCCAGGAGTTTGCACTGTGGTGCAATGGGATTGGCCACATCTTGGGAGCCCTGGGATGCAGGTTCAATTCCCAGCCCAGCTCAGTGTACTGGGGATCCAGTGTTGCTGCAGTTGCAGCTTAGGTTGTAACTGCAGGTGGGATCTGATCCCTGGCCCGGGGACTCCATGTGCTGTAAGGCAGCCAAAAAAGAAAAAGAAAGAATAAGCCCAGTGATTTCAGTCGAAAGCTATGCTTTAATAAATGAGTGGAAAACTTATGTCATAAAGGTGGGCATATATTCTAGCAGAGAGCCATGTGACCGAAGCAATACTGCCCCCTGTTTGCAGTATGTTCTCATTTCAAATTCTGACTTTTCCAAAGTGACTGCATCTCCTTGATTTTGTTTGGTTGAGTAATATATTTTCAAATTTCTAAATTATTTCAGTTAATACTTTGACTACATAAATATATTCACATCATTCAAAATTCTGAAGATGCAAAAGAACATGCAGTGAAAACTTTCCTCTCCACCTCTATATCCCAGCCTCAGTTTTCCTCCCCAGTAGCAACCAGTAAAAACAGCTCATAGTGTATTTTTAATGTGTATGTGTATAAACAAGTACTTGTATAAAAGCAGTAGGCAGCATGATGTCCATGCCCTATCCCCCAGAATCTGCAGATATGTTTCTTTACATGGAAGAGGGATTTTGAAGATGTTATTAAAGTTATGGACCTTAGTATATATACTGTTTTGCACCTGGCTCTTTTCCATTAAATATATCTTGGAGATAATTGCATGCATCTCTCTCTCACTTTTTTTTTTTTTTGTGGTCTTTAGGGCTGCACCCGCGACATATGGAAGTCCTCAGGCTATGGATCGAATTGGAGCTATAGCTGCCAGCCTACGTCACAGCCACGACAACTCAGGATCTGAGCCGCACCTGTGAACTACACCACAGCTCACGTCAACTCCAGATCCTTAACCCACTGAGTGAGGCCAGGGATCAAACCCACATCTTCAGGGATACTAGTGGGGTTCGTTACTACTGAACCATGATGGGAATTCCTGCATATCTTTCTTTTAAAAGAGGATGAATGGATGTGCCATCATTTATTTACCCAGTTCCCCACTAATGCTCATTTAGGCTGTTTCCTGTCTTTTGTTATTACAAATAGTACTGCAATGAATAACCATATACGTACATCATTATCAGATACCTTCTCAGAAGTAAAATTGCTGGGCTGGAGTAGAGTATGCATGGTTTTAGTTTTGCTAGATATTGCCTAATTGCCCTCATGAAGGTGGTAGATTGGACCACCATGCAGGGCAGTGTGTGGCAGCAGGAGTGTGCGCCTGTCTCCCCTCACCCTCACCCTTGATGGGGACATGGCTCGGATCATCAGTGTCAGAAAATGAGACACGTGAACACGGGGAGATCTTGACAAGCCTCTTTACTTCTGCAGAAGGGCCCGGGTACTCAAAAAGGGCACACAAAGAAGAAAAGACCCTCCCTATTTATCCCTAATGCAGGTGATGTACCTGTCCCCTTCCCATTGGTCAGGTCAGAGGGCACGTGCTTCTGGGTTGGCTAATTTGAAACAAATTGTTACTGGGAGAAGGGGTGGGGGGTTCTTAGGAAGGTGGTTCAGCCCAAACCATGGAGTAACCAAGATTTCCTTTGATGGAAAAGACATTATGCTACTTTCCACACCCTCACCGCTGCTCACTTCTTTAAAAGTTCACTCTGTGCAGGGAAGATATGACCCAAGAGCAAACCCCAAGGGGAAGAATAATACAGGTCTCCTAAATCCTGATCACCTGCCAAAAGCCTTGGTGACCAACTCCCTCTGTGGTGGTTGGGGGTGGGGGGCGTCTAGCTAGGAGGAAAATTCAATCAACTCTGGAGCCCCCGCTCCCTACAGTAAACATATCTGACTTGGCACATGATTTGAAGATGAGTTGTTGAATCATGAAATATTTGAGGTGGCACCTTACATCATCTAAACCCATCCCTTCTTTTTACGGAGTTTAGAATTTCACATAGATTTTGACTGAAGGGGACACCAAGAGCTAAATAAGGAGCACTTTAGGAATAGACTGTGGCATTCGACCATTGCCTACACATCCAATTCACTTGTTCTCATTTGAATCAATATCTTACTCAGTAGCTGCTGGGAACAATGCAGCCCATTTAGTCTGGTTTCCCCAGGAAAGGGCTCTGCTCTGAAAGACAACAATGGGGAAGAGTTTGCAGGTCCCCAGAGAACCACAAGTTTTGCTCTGCTTGTCGTTGTCTCTGCAGTATCTTGGAAGGTGGTATGAAATTGAGAAGATCCCAGTGAGCTTTGAGAAGGGAAGTTGCATCCAAGCCAACTACTCACTAAAGGAAAACGGAAACATCAAAGTGATAAACAAGGAGTTGAGGTGAGTGGCCATGGTTTCAAAAGTAGTGCACGTCCCAGAGGCAGCCCCGAAGAGAGCTGTCCTGAGGTGACTGGTGTCTTTGCCATGTGGGGAGGTTGCAGACATCGCTGGGTCTGAGCTGCCTGCTCACCATAGGTCCTGAGAGGAAAGCTTTGGCAAATAGGATGGTAGGGACTAGGAGTCACTCATTCACTTCCATGACCACTTGTGAGCCCCTTATTGTGTCCCAGACCCTATGAGGGGACCTAGGGATTCAATGGTAATGCAAACTGCAAGATTCCTGCTCTCATAGCAGAATAGACCCTCTGGTAGCCGAGGACAGCAGGGATCCTCTTGTCTGACCTCCAAACCAAGAGAGAAGTCCTTACTATCGCATCTGCTAATTGAGGACATTTAGCTTAGCTTGAAGCCCTCCAGAAACTGGGAGCTCATCGTTTTCCATGACAGTTTATCTCATCTCTGGACAGTTTTAACTGTTAGAAAACTCCTTTTCTTGTTAAGCAAGAATCAAATATGTATCTCGTTACACTTTAGGTTGTGTGAACGGGAGAGCCTACAGAAATATACTTATCTGTTATTGACGGCTTCTCACAGGTTGATATGTGATCCAAAAATTCATACTTTAGAAAGCATACTTTTATTTTATTTTATTTCATTTTATTTTTGGTCTTTTTACCTTTTCTGGGGCCGCTTCCTGCGGCATATGGAGGTTCCCAAGCTAGGGGTCTAATTGGAGTTGTAGCCGCCGGCCTACACCACAGCCACAGCAACGCAGGATCCGAGCTGCATCTGCAACCTACACCACAGCTCATGGCAACGCCGGATCCTTAGCCCACGGAGCAAGGCCAGGGATTGAACCCACAACCTCATGGTTCCTAGTCAGATTCGTTAACCACTGCGCCACTACAGGAACTCCTAGAAAGCAAACTTTTAAAAAGAGCCCTAGCAAGAACTCCAACCCACCTGCCATCAACAAAGATGAAAGTAACAATAAACAATGGTAGCTAATATTAATAGGCATTCTCTGTGGGCAAGCTTCAGTTCTGTATGTGTATGTATATAGGTGTAGGTATGCATGTATATATATGTATATATTTATGTGTGTATATGTAAATGAACATAGATATTTATTGAATCCCCATAGCAACCTGAGGTAGGTACTATTATTAACCCCATTTTTATGGATGAGGAAACTGAGGTAAAGGAATTTGCTCAAGGGTCATACAGTTTATACACGACGAAGCTGCAAGATTCAAAACCAGGGAGAAGTGAAATGGGGAAGAGACTAGAAGACATGTGAAAGAGGCTGAGAAGGAAAGCTTGCCATTCCTGTTCCCTAGGTTGTCTAAGAACTCTGTTCAACTCCAAGAAAACAACTACAACTCAGCCTGGAAGTTACTCAGACTCAGAGAGGCTTTGTGTGGCCATCCTACTGCCTGTTAAGCATCCTGTGAGCCAAAACACAGAAGGTTGACCCTCTGATCTTGCATAAGCCAAAGCAACAAAGTAAGAATCTTGAGGAGCTGTAAAGGAAACTCCTGCTCATTTCAGAGCCCAGTAAGGGCTGCAGGAATTAAGATGCAGACCCCTAGAAGATCTTGCAGGAATTTTGTAGGCCCCAAAGTTGCAATGACTTTATTTTAAATATTTGTTCCATTCTAAGGCCAAGAGTCAGACAATGAAACAAATCCCCAAACCCATGAGACGCCCCTAGCTCTCCTTCCGAGTTGGCCAGGAGTCTCTTTAACTGTATCCCAAATGTTAGGTCACTCTGCCTCTAAGGTCACTCCTACTTAAGAGCAAGGGCACATGGAAGGTTTGTTTAGTTCAGGAAAATGGTATAGTTTCTCCTCCCAGATGTGCTGCGGAACAAGCAGGGGACATGGCAGGGAATGTAAGCAAAGTACCCTTAGGTAGTGTTAGAATGTGAGGGCCAACGCAGTGGCAGAGGCTGGGGGCTGAAGGACTCAAGCTTTGGAGTTAGGCTGCCCAGTTTCAAAGCCTCATTCTACCACTTACTAATGATTTGATGGTAGGTTGGTTATGACAATTTTCTAAACCTCAGTTTCTTCCTCTGTAATATGGCAATAATTATAGTCCCTCCTTCCATAAGGCCGTGTGAGGGTTAACTAAGGTAATACATGTACAGCACTTAAAACAGTGTTTGGTATGTAGTAATCACTGAATATTACCTATTATGGCTAATCCACTTCTACTGTTGAAAATGCAAATGTGTATTTCCTATGAAGAAATTGTGAGTTTATGATCAGACACCAGTGTTTTGAAAACTGTTCTGGAGCCAAACATAAATGAAGGTGGAAAGGGGAAATGTCTGTTGGGAGGCACCTGGTTCGTTGCTAAGCAATTGCATGCAGATAGAATGAGATAGGTTGAGATCCAGGTGAGAGAGCAGGGCATGGTCTCCAGCTCTACTCAGTAATAAACAGAACCTGTAATCCAGGAGCATCAGAGAACACTTCCCATGCCCCCTAACCTGCTACTTATTGTCTGGTTTCTAGGACATCCATCCCCACTAACCATAGCTGACTTTACTGACTTCCTAACACAGGCCATGGCTTTAGTTTTAGATTGTCTGCCCCTCAGAGGGCTGGTGAATTGGCAGCTCCTCTGCTGGCCTGCTAGGAAGAGCACCCTGAATCCTGAGCGCCCTGCTTCACAGCCTCAATCCTTAGCCCTTTCCACTTGCCCCTATGTCCACGGGGTCTTAGGAAATTATCCAGAAATGAGACTAGCTCCCTTCAAAAGAGTAAAAGAATTTCATCCATGCAAGCAAAGCACATCACTTTTAAGACACACCACCACTGGGTGTTTCCTGGTGGCTCAGCAGGTTAAGGATCTGGTGTTGTCACTGCTGTGGCATGGGTTCAGTCACTGGCCTGGGAACTTCTGCATTCTGTAGGCTTGGCCAAAGAAAAAAATTAGACACACCACCATTTTATATACCACTGAGAAAGAAATGACACTAACATTTGTAAGGTGGCATTAATTGTAAGATGCATATTCACATTTAATGGCTCTGAGATCTGGATGCCTTGGAGAATCCCTGAAGTGAAGTAAATGTTTCCTCACTGCCTGCTTTGAGGAAACCTGGCCTAAGTCAAAACCTCCCACCCTCAATCAGGAGTTCTCTTCTGGCACAGCATGTTAAGGATCTAATGTTATCACTGCAACAGCTCGGGTCACTACAGTGGTACAGGTTCGATCCTGGGCCGGGAACTTCCATATGACATGGACGTGGCCAAAACAAAACAAAATACCTCCCACACTCAATCAGAAGCTTGCTGAACTGGAATAGGTCTCAAGGCTCAGGCACATGAACCCCTTTATGGGACAGATGATGTCACATGATCTCACTGAGGCCCAAAGAGGGGGAAAGTTTGCATATCTCCAGACTTCATGTTTTGCAAGATTTTCAGTAATCTAATCAGTCCTTATTTTTCCCTTTGGCCCCTTCTCATTTTTAAAGAAGTGAGTCTTCTCTCTGTGTTAGGTTGTTTCATCTGCTTGCTTTTGCCTTCCTTTTCCTCCCTCTTGATTTGGAGGCCGGGAGCAGGAAATGGCCTTGCAGGCCACTGCACACACTTGACGTGCCAGGGCCTCACATATGATCCAGTCCTGGGACACTGCAATTGTTGCTTCCTATCACCCCAAAGCTGCCTGCCTTCCCTTCTCAAGACAAGAAGAAAGCAAAGGGGAGGGAATGGAACTAAGACCCAGCCAGCCTTCAAGAAGCCCCTGACCAGAAATTGTAATGTTGGCCACCATGGTCATTCGTGTCACAAATCTTGCCTTTCGCTGATTTTTGGCTTTTAATGAGTTCAGGTTTTTGGTTTTTTTTTTTCAACCCATTGCAGAGCTGACGGAACTGTGAATCAAATTGAAGGTGAAGCCACCCCAGAAAACATCACTGAGCCTGCCAAGTTGGGAGTTAAGTTTTTCTGGTGTAAGTATACCGGTCCCTCAGGAGGTTATCAGGGACAGGACATATCCCAACTGAAGGCTAGCGCCCTGGGTCGGAGCACCCCTGTCACATCTGAGTGTCACCCATAGTGAATCAATGCATACTTATTTGTTCTGCACCTACTACCTGCCGTGTGCTGGACTAGGCACTGGAGATATAAAAATGAGCAAGACAGAGCTGGCCCTTGTCCCTACAAGGCTTACGTGTCAGTGTGGATACCAAGAAACACCCAGGGATTTACTATAAAATTACAGTAAGTGTGTCCATAGAGGAAGCGCAGATTGAAGCACATTGGGCCTGAAAACCCAATCCCCCCTTATTTCCCAGAGGAAACGAATCACTGAAAAGTTTGTAGTTATTAGCAGAATAGCTAGCATTGTGAAAGCTTGGAGGCCAGCAATAAGAGAGAAGGTAGGTTGGAGTCCTGGCTCTGTCTGCCACTTTCTAGCCACATTGTTGGGGTCTGATGTGGGTCCATCTTCCACTTAACTTGAACAAGCTGTGCAATGAGGTTTCCTAGGTGTTGGGAGGTGGAGTTATTGAATAACATCCTCTGAATGGAAGGGGAACTTTGAGACCAAAAAATGAAGGCAGCTTCATAAAGTACAATTATGAAATCTATTGTGGGTACCTTAGATGCAGGCAGAATCAGGTGAATAACCATAAGAGGCATTCGCAGCTGCACCGCACATCACGAAAGGGGTACAGGGGACTTAAAGGGCAAGGCTAAAAGTGGAGTCTGATTACGAGGGAGAAGCACATCCACACTAATTGGAACTAAGGGTTTTTCCCCCACCCCACCCCCATCCCACCCCCAGGGTCTCATGACCATGAACCATCTGTGTCAGCAAGTCATTCTTCCGTTTTCATTATCAGATGAAGTGTAAATGTTGATGGGGAAGTTATCTGGCTTGGGTGCATTCTTTGTGAGTAGATTTCAGCTCAGTCATGCAGACAGGGAGAGGTGTGGTGGGACTGGGGGCCTAAGAAGGAGCTGACAAAATAGAGTCAGCGTGGTTCAGCCATACTTTTGGCTTGGACCCTGACTGTGGATGTCAGATTCACAGAGGAAGTTTCTGGATTCAGATGGAGAAAGTAAATCCTCCATCTTTCTTCTCAAGGACCCTTTTAATGTTGAGTTTTTGATACTATACAGATATCAATGGATGAATCTTTATAGCTCTTTGAGAGGAAGTGTTTGTAACCTGTTACCCCCTGAATTACTATAGTCTTAAGCCTGGAAGGATTTTCGAAGGTCAGGTGAGAAGAAAAACAAACAAACCAATTTAGCTGCTTCGTCCTCCCTTAGGCAAGTTCTAGAGGAAGCTGGGTGGCACAGACTTGGAAAGACCTTACATTCTTGATTCTGCTTCGCTAAGTGATGGCTTCATGTGCACTAGCGTTAAGGGCCGCCTGTCAACCCAGAGGGTCCAACCAAACCCACAGCTACTATGGGCTTTCAGGCACCAACCTGCAGTCAGGGAGTGGGGATCCAGAATGATGGCTCTGAACTCTGGCTGCACATTCAAATCACTGGGGAGCTTTCTAAAGTACCCACACCTTCCAGTTCAGAATCTAGGAGTTAGGGGTTGGGGAGGTGGGTTTACTGTTTTTCAAAATTCCCATGTGATTCCCACACGAAGCCAGAATTGAGAACCACTGATGCAGAAGAACTAGGACCCCAGAGCCTAGCTCCCAGGATCCTGGAGAAGAAGGTGTCTCTTGCCTGGTCCCTCCTAACACTGCCCTCCTCTGGTTCTCAGTGATGCCATCAGCTCCATACTGGGTCCTGGCCACCGACTATGAGAACTACGCCCTTGTGTACTCCTGTACCACAATCATCTGGCTTTTTCACCTGGATCATGTTTGGATCTTGGGAAGAAACCCTTATCTCCCTCCAGAAACAGTGACCTATCTCAAAGATATCCTGACCTCTAATGACATTGACATTGAGAAAATGACTATCACAGATCAGGTGAACTGCCCCGAGTACCTGCAATGAGGCTTTAATGGGAGGATCCATGTTCTTTCTTTTGCTTTGCGTCCCCCTACCCCACCCCCGCCCCCCAGCCACCCCTCACAAGGACACACCAACCCACCACGGCAGATCTGTGCAAACACCAGAAGGGAAATGTGACAGCAGAAGCTGGTGGAGAGGAATTCAAGGCAAGTTGACCCAAACACTTAGCCGTGCACCACCGTGTTCCTTTGCAAGCCTGATAATAAACTTGCTGCCGACCTGCTGTTCTCACAGTAGATTCCAAATTGGACTAATTATTATGGGGTTTTAATTACAAGCTTTTGTTTGAAAATCCTTAAGCAGTTGTGTTGAAAAAAAAAAAAAAAAAGCTAAGCACTGAACAATTTAAAGGTAACAGTCCCGTTTCTGGAAAGGGAAAGCTGATGGCCAAGACACATTCCAGGTGACCTGAATCCAGGTGTCCCCACCCTGCAGTAGGCATTCCTTGAGGGGAATCATTTGGAGTTTTTGAGTCTCTGACAGTCAATTTCCTGGAAGCATTTACTTTCTCATCAGGAAATCTGCAGAGTCAGGCTGAAGAATAAGCCATCTTGGGTCTGTGCAAGGAGGAAGAGAATCCATAAGGGAGAAGCTGTGGGAATATTTTTAAGAAAATAAAATTTACTGGGATTTACTGGGACCCAGTTGCATTCCAGGCACTGAAAAAATACAGAATCCCTGTCCTCCCAGAGAAGCTTACAGACTAGAGAGGGAGACTGACAAGTAAAGATGCAATTTGGGAGTTCTCATTGTGGCTCAGTGGAAAAAAATCCAACTAAGAACCATGAGGTTGTGGGTTCGATCCCTGACCTTGCTCAGTAGGTTAAGGATCCAGCATTGCTGTGAGCTGTGGTGTAGGTTGAAGACCCGGCTTGGATCTGGCATTGCTGTGGCTGTGGCGTAGGCCAGCAGCCTTAGCTCCGATTTGAACCCTAGCCTGGGAACATCCATATGCCACTGGTGCAGCCCTAAAAAGCAAAAGAAAAAAAAAAAGAAAAGAAAAGACACAATTTGAATCCAAGCTTAGGGGTGCAAAGGTGGAGGCATGTGAAGGGAGCTGTGGGAGCTTTGAGAAGATTTCTACCCCTGCAAGGCACAGGTACCTACAGGGTTGTACACGCACGCCTTGGTGTGTTCCAGCTTCATGGGGTCAGGAACCTCCTGCAGTTTGTTGTTTTGTTTTGTTTTGTTTTTCACATGTTGGCTATTAAAGTCAGAACAGCCTCAGAATTATCATCCTGCAATTGCTCTTAGCTCACATACCGTTTGTAATTGACGAATGTTTTGGGAAATGAATAGAAAATGAAGCCAGTTGATTACATTTTTGCATTTTCAGCATGAATATAAAATATTAATTTCCCCGAGCACTTGAGACTCTTTAATGCTTTATAGTAAAGGCTACAAAAAGTCAGAGAAAACTGAATATGTATAATTTTCATTTTACTAAATAAACATGACCTCAAAATTTTGAATTCGAAATTCCTAAAGGCTGGGGTTCCTGTCATGGCTCAGTGGTTAATGAACCTGACTAGCAACCAAGAGGATACAGATTCGAGCCCTGGCCTCGATGCAGTGTTGCCGTGAGCTGTGGTGTAGGTCGCAGACGCAGCTAGGATCCCAAGTTGCTGTGGTTGTGGTGTAGGCTGGCAGCTACAGCTCCGGTTGGACCCCTAGCCTGGGAACCTCCATATGCATGGGTGCAGGCCAAAAATACCAAAAAAAAAAAAAAAGAGAGAGAGAAAAAAAGAAAAGAAATTCCTAAAGGCTGAAAACCACTGGACAAAAAGGCAGGGAGGAGAAGGTAGATGTTGAAGGAGAACCTCTTCCCACAGGTTGGCCTGCTGTTGCACCCAGCGCTCTACCACACCGCCCGCTCCAGCAGAGGACACCGGGCTCCTCTTCTAAAATACATTTCTTTCCAAGAGCGTTAAGATGCCTATCTACCTCTTTCTCATGGTACAAGATAAGTTTTGATTGTGTTCCTCGTAACAGTTGTCTGGTAGCATCTAAGACAATGAACATGGAGTTCCCTTCATGGCTCAGCAGAAACAAACCTGACTAGCATCCATGAGGATGCAGGTTCAATCCCTGGCCTCGATCAGTGGGTTAAGAATCCGGCATTGCTGTGAGCTGTGGTGTAGGTTGCAGACAAGCCTCGGATCCTGCATTGCTGTGACTGTGGTGGAGGCCAGCGGCTGTAGCTCAGATTTGCCCCCTAGCCTGGGAACCTCCATGTGCCGTGGGTGCAGCCCTAAAAAGACAAAAACAAACAAACCAAAAAAATTTAAAAAAAAACAAAAAATAAAAATAAAACAATGAACATGGTTATAATTAACCATGTCTTGTCAAATATATAGGCTCACATTTCTTCTTCGAATGAATTACTGAATTGGTGGATAGATGGATGGACTTGAGATTTGGAGAAAAGGAAGCTATGAAGCAGGTATTGGGGTAATTGCACCTGAAAGAGGGAGGGGCTCAGAGGGCAGCATGGTGACCCTGGGTCTCTAGAGGAAACATGGGGGAAACAACCAAAACGTTCAGAAGGGAAAGCAAAAGAAGGGAAGGGGAAGTAACCAGCAAAATAGAGACAGAAGTAAATGCCCCTGTGCCCATAAATAAATGAACCCCATGGCCCCATCCTCAGCTCCACCAGTCATCAACATAGCACCAATTTTCTTTCTTTTTAGGGCCGCACCTGTGGCATATGGAGGTTCCCAGGCTAGGTGTCGAATCGGAGCTGTAGCCACCAGCCTACACCACAGCCACAACAATGACAAATCCGAGCCGCATCTTCGACCTACACCATAGCTTACAGCAACGCCGGATCCTTAACCCACTGAGCAAAGCCAGGGATGGAACCCGCAACCTCATGGTTCCTAGTTGGATTCATTAACCACTGAGCTACAAAGGGAACTCCACCAATCTTCCTTCATCTATCACCCACCCACCCACCCACTCACCCCCTTTTTTTTTCCTAGAGTGGTTTTGAGACAAATCCTAAATAGCACATCTTATTATTTTGCCTGTTGACGATCTAAGGATAAATCTCTAGCAAGTACAGACACTTTTTAAACAAACAAACAAAAAAATGCAAGTTTATGTTTTATATTCTGAAGGTGCTCAGAGAATGTCATTTAATCTATGTAATTAAAAAAATTTATTATCCAGATGAAAGGGAAGATAAACGTACAAAAATGTCATCATATTTTTATTCGTAGCAGCCCCCAAACTGAAAGGAGCTAAACTAAAACTAACAGCAGAGCGGAGTTCCCGTCGTGGCTCAGTGGTTAACAAATCCACCTAGGAACCATGAGGTTGGGGGTTCGATCCCTGGCCTTGCTCAGTGGGTTAAGGATCCGGCGTTGCCGTGAGCTGTGGTGTAGGTTGCAGACGAGGCTTGGATCCTGTGTTGCTGTGGCTGTGGCATAGACCAGTGACTACAGCTCCAATTAGACCCTAGCCTGGGAACCTCCATATGCCACAGGAGTGGCCCAAGAAACGGCAAAAAGACAAAAATAAATAAATAAATAAACAAATGATGCTTGGTTATAATCCACCTTCTTCCAGAAACTGCCTCATGCATAGAAGACACTATAATACATTGGTTAATGGAAAATGTAGATATAAAAAAATAAATAAAACTAACAGCAGAGGAATGGGATCATAAATTATGGAACAGCCCCTTGATGTAATGTGGTGTACTCATTAAAATTCGTGGATATGGGGAGTTCCCTGGTGGCCTAGTGGTTAAGGATCCAGCATTGTCACTGATGTGACTGGGGTTCAATCCTAGGCCTGGGAACTTCTGCATGCTTTGGGCACAGTCGAAAAAATTCGTGGTTGGAGTTCCTGTCGTGGCGCAGTGGTTAACGAATCCGACTAGGAACTATGAGGTTTTGGGTTCGATCCCTGCCTTTGCTCAGTGGGTTAAGGATCCAGATGTTGCCATGAGCTGTGTTGAAGGTTGCAGACTCGGCTCGGATCCGCATTGCTGTGGCTCTGGCTCTGGCCAGTGGTTACAGCTCGGATTTGACCCCTAGCCTGGGAACCTCCATGTGCCACAGGAGTGGCCCTAGAAAAGGCAAAAAGACCAAAAAAAAAAAAAAATTTCATGGTTATAAAGACTGCAAGGCCACTTGGGAGCTGATACCTGCCCGCCCACATTCACCCCTTATGAGGGGAGGAGGTTGCAGCGGGGAAGGGCAGAAGGAAGAGGAGGGGTCCCTGCTTGTGACCTTGCTGCTGAGATAGGGTCTGGAACACCATCTCCCCAGCCACATCTGATAGGACCAAGGTGTGTCCACCTGAGCTAGTGACAGCTAATCCATAGGCTGAACAGAAACTTCTGATTTTTGTGGCCTACCTGGACAGAAAAGATAAATTAGGCCAATCTAATCAGAATCTGACTTTAAAGGATCTAGAGAGAGGATAATGGAAAACTCTGCAAGTCATGAGGTCATGTAGTTTGGGGTGGCCATTTTTTAGCAATGCACAACTGAAGTTATGAGACTGCAGATCAGAAATGCAAAGATAGGAGTTCCTGTTGTGTCTCAGCGGTAACAAACCCGACTAGTACGCATGAGGATGCAGGTTCGATCCCTGGCCTTGCTCAGTGGGTTAAGGATCCGGCGTTGTCCTAAGCTGTGGTGTAGGTCGCAGATGCAGCTCAGATCCACCATTTCTGTGGCTATGGTGTAAGTTGGTAGCTACAGCTCTGATTAGACACCTAGCCCAGGAATTTCCATATGCCACTGGTGTGGCCCTAAAGGATGAAGGAAGGAAAGGAAGGAAGGAAGGAAGGAAGGAAGGAAGGAAGGAAGGAAGGAAGGAAGGAAAGAAAGAAATGCAAAGATAAGCTCAGACTCTACCCAAGGCCCCAACAGAGCAGCTTTAGTAGCTGACAGCTATCTGAATCCTGGCTCCAATTCCTGTAGAGCTTAGCTGGCTTAGGTTCCTATCCTTGAATTTCTGTGAGATTAGCCTCACACACACACACACACACACACACACACACACACACACACCTTTTTTCTGAGGTAATGTAACTGAGTGAATGTTCCTTGCAACCTAAAATAGCCCCAAGACAAAAGCGTTCACAATATAATATTGAGTGAAAAAAGAAGGCAACATAAGTTGTAGTTACATAAAACGATGGCATAAAATCAAGGACTAGAAATGAAAGAAATATGCTAGAATGGGAGAATTACAGAGAGATTTTTCCTTTTTTATTTTTGCTGCTGGTGTTTGTAGTGTAGGCCCTAAAACTTTAGGCCCTAAAACTGCCTCCTAGTTCAGCCTGACCCTCTGGCAAGTTGAGTGCCAAGCCCCAAAGAAATCGGCTTCTTCCAATAATTACCTCTGGCTTCGAGACCTTTCTGGATTCCCATCCCACTGCACTCCCATCACATCTGAGATGATGGCTTGATTTGTGAATATAGGACATGTTATTAAAACAATTTTTATTTAGTACCAACAAGGTCCTCTGTACACCTGCTTCTAGGAGACATGAAGGGAGAGAAGTCTTTGAGAAAGTTTTTATTTTCACAGTGGGCTAAACATCGTGTTCTTTTATTTTAAAAATTCCTCCAAAGCAATGGTTTTCACCTTGATAATTAGGAGCGACTATTACCTTTTTGAATATCTGTTAAATATGGTCAACTTTTATGCTAAAATCAATATTTTGACTAAATACCTAATACAAGACAAAAATAGGTTTATCAAATCTAAGAATCTCCAGCAGAATAAAGTGATCTGAACTAATTGGCGGTGCTAGAGGCAGTGTGCTGGAAAGCTCTGGAAGGGGACCCGGCCCTAGTCCCTGCTTCAGACCGTCAGCCCAGCTTCCCCCTCCTTCTCCCCCGCCCCCCCCCCACCCCCACCCCCCACCTCGCCCAGCCTGTCTCCGCACCTGCAAGCCTTCAAAGAACTGAACCAGATGAGGTACCTCTAAGGACTCTTCCAGGTCAAACATTTATAGTCCTGTACATCATATTTTGGGAGATTTTTTTGTTTGTTTTTTGTCTTTTGTCCTTTTAGGGCTGCACTAGCGATATAGGGAGGTTCCCAGGCTAGAGATCAAATCAGAGTTGTGGCTGCCAGCCTACGCCACAGCCACAGCAGCATGGGATCCAAACTGCGTCTGCGACCTACACCACAGCTGAGGGCAACGCTGGATCCTTAACCCACTGAGCAAGGCCAGGGATGGACCCCCAACCTCATGGTTCCTAGTCGGATTCGTTTCCGCTGCGCCACTAGAGGAACTCCAATCATATTTTCATACATGATTAATAAAGTTAACGGCGTATGTGTACCTTTATAAAGAAGCCCAATCCTTTGAATTGTTTTGTGTCTCCTAACCCTTAGCAATGTACACACACACACAGACATACAGGTTATACATTACTCTTTTTTAATTGATACATATATCTTTTTCATACTATACAGTATTTGCATACATTTGTCTATAGGGATATAAACACACATTACTCACATAATGTGTTATGTTCTATAAATGCATTAGGAGTATTATATTTAACTCTCTTGAATTAGGCTGCTAATTATAATTCAAGTATAAAGATGCCAATATGAAGTTAACTTTTTTTTTTTTTCCTATTTTAGGGCCACACCCGTGGCATGTGGAGGTTACCAGGCTAGGGGTCTAATCAGAGCTACAGCTGCTAGCCTATGCCACAGCCACAGCAATGCGGGATCCCAGCTGCTTCTGCGACCTACACCACAGCTCACAGCAATGCCAGATCCTTAACCCACTGAGCAAAGCCAGGGATCGAACCCCCATCCTCATGGATATTAGTCAGGTTCATTAATCGCTGAGCCACAAAGGGAACTCCCTGAAGTCAACTCTCAAGCCTCTTCAGTGACCCCAGAGACCCAGGGAGCAATAGCTCATTGAATTATTATTATTATTATTATTATTATTATTATTATTATTTTGGTCTTTTTGCTATTTCTTGGGCCGCTCCCGCGGCATGTGGAGGTTCCCAGGTTAGGGGTCTAATCGGAGCTGTAGCCACCGGCCTACGCCAGAGCCACAGCAACGCGGGATCCGAGCCGTGTCTGAACCTACACCACAGCTCATGGCAACGCCAGATTGTTAACCCACTGAGCAAGCGCAGGGACCGAACCCGCAACCTCATGGTTCCTAGTCGGATTCGTTAACCACTGCGCCACAACAGGAACTCCTGAATTATTATTTTTTTAACCTTGCAATTTATTTTATTTTACTTTATTTTTTATAAAGATTTTTATTTTTTCCATCATAGCTGGTTTACACTGTTCTGTCAATTTTCTACTGTACAGCAAGGTGACCCAGTTACACATACAAGTATACATTCTTTTTTCTCATATTACCATGCTCCATCATAAGTGACAAGACTTAGTTCCCAAAGCTATACAGCAGGATCTCCTTGCTTATCCATTCCGAAGACAATAGTTTGCATCTATTAACCCCAAATTCCCAATCCATGCCACTCCCTCCCCCTCTCCCTTAGCAACCACAAGTCTGTTCTCCATATCCATGATTTTCTTCTCTGTGGAAAGTTTCATTGATTATGAAGTGACCCTTCAATGAGCAAGGTTCGAAGGGGATTTGAGACAAGCAAGAAGCCAAAGCTCGACACACATGGTCAGATGTGCAAACGTTTATACCCAAATCTCTTCACCCAAGCTTGCTGAAGCCCCACGATGCCTCTGGATACCTGCAAAGAGGTAGGTGCTCGGCTTCTCATTTTCCACGCCCCTCAATCTACATGCACCCTCCTGGCCTGACATCTCAGTCTCCCAGTGGCCCCCCAGCCCAGCTTTCCTGTCTCTCTTCTCTTTGCCCCTTCTCAGGCACCCAGTCTACTGGCTCTCAACCAGAGCAAGCCACAATTTCCTGAGAGAATACAGGCATCCCTTGGGAAGAGAAAGTGGGCAAAAGAGAGCGAATTTTACAAAAACATTCCCCCAAGCAATTCAGATTTGCTTTCATGCCTCAACTGAGAGCTCTTGCTCTGTCAGAACTAACTACTTACCTACCCCTGTGTCTCCCATCTCAGCCCTTTTGGTATACATTATTCCCCTTTCTGAAATCTCCTGCTGTCAAAATCCCACCCACCATGTGTGCATCAATACTTTTGCAGAGCAACTTGGCAATAGCTAGCAAAGTGGAGGAGGACACGACCTTTGGCCTAGTAAATCTATTCTCTAGTAAATATCCTAGAAATACTGCTGCCCATGAGTACGAGGAGACATGCAAAAATGTTCACTGCACCCCTGCCTGAAAAACTGAGAAACTGAGAACAACTTCAATGTCCACCAATGGAAGAATTTATTTTAAAATTATGGTACTGACACACACAAACACATACACACACAGAGAGAGGAATAGTATGCAACAGTGCAAATGAACTAGAGCTACATGTATCAACACATATCATTTATAAAATATATATTAACATATGTATAAATTTAAATATGCAGAAGGAGAAAAGCAAAAAGCAATGTGCAGAAGGATAGAGTATGATACTATGTATATAATGGCATATCATTTCAGAATATATACAAATGCAAGAAAAGTATAATGAAGTTCAGAGAACATTAAGCAACAAATTCCAGGTTACCTCCAGAGGTTGCAGAGAGGGGATTACAATAGGGTAGAGCAACACAAGTAGCTTCCATTACATTGGTAATTGTATTAGTTTCCTATGGCTACTGTAACAAATTGCTACAAAATTTGTTTAAGACAACAGAAATTTATTCTCTCACAGTTCTGAAAGCCAGAAGTCCAAAATATGAAGATGTGAGCAGTGCCATGCTCCCTCTCAAGGCTCTAGGGGAAACTCTGTTCCCTAACCTCTTCCAGCTTTGCAACCTCTGGCATTCCATGGTTTGTAGCCACATCACTCCAATTTTCAAATCTTTCTGCTCTGTCGTCACAGGACCTTCTGGTGCAGACAAGGGTGTGTGTGTGTGTGAAATCTCCCCCTGCCTCCCTCTTGAGACACTTGTAATGGCATTTGGGGTCCATCTGGATAATCTAGGATAATCTTCCCATCACAAGACCCTTAACTTTTGTTTGTTTGTTTGTTTGTTTGTTTGTTTTGTTTTTAGGGCTATACCTGAAGCATATGGAACTTCCCAGGCTAGGGGTCCAATTGGAGCTGCAGCTGCCAGCCTATGCCACAGTAATGCGGGATCTGAGCCATGTTGGGATCTGTGGGATCTGCGGGATCTGCGACCTACATCACAGTTCACAGCAACACCAGGTCCTTAACCCACTGAGCAAAGCCAGGGATCAAATCTTCATCCCCATGGATACTGGTTGGGTTTGTTACTGCTGAGCCGCAACGGGAACTCCACAAGACCCTTAACTTAATCACATCTGTAAAGACCCCTTTTTCCAGATTTAACATTTACAGGTTTCAGGGATTCGGACCTAATATGGTTGGGAGGGGGTGCATTTTCAGCTACCACAGCAATGTTTTATTCTTAAGCTGAATGGTGGGAAACAGCAAACTTGGGCTCATGACTCTCGACCTTGATTACGGTTATCCGTGCCTGTGCCTGACATCAGACACAGATCATGAACCCCGGATGGAAGGAAAGGTCTCCAGGAGGCTGAAGATCGGTTGTAGTGGGAGTAACTCAGCGAGAAGCTTAGAAGACTAGGAGTCATGCTCTAAGAGTAGGGTGTATGAATTTCATGTTAGGGGCGGGGCAGTTCTTGCTAAGAAACCCAGGGTATGACACCTATAAACTGACTCTTGCCATTTTTAGAATTTTTGTGAGTCTCTTTTAAGATGTTAAATTAAAATGTTTAAAGAGTGAGCCCTCCTCCAAAAATTAAGTCTTAGAGTCCTACAGGCTAAGAAAGAAAGAAAAAAAGAGAGAAAGAGAGAGAAAGAGGGAAAGAGGGAAAGAAGGAAAGAAGGAAGGAAAGAAAGAAAAGGAAGGAAGGAAGGAAGGAAGAAAAGAAAGGTGCGGGGAGCCGAGAAGATGCAGGGACTCAAAAAAAGGACCTTGCCTGATGGCAGAAAAACCTAAAGACAGGTTCCTAACCAAGAAAGGGAGCTCACCTGAAAGGTACAAGCCGAAGGTGGGCTTCTGGTCAGGATGAAAGCCTGCCTGCACGGTACAAGCCGAGGGCAGGCCTCAGGTTACACAGCTCTCACTTTGATGTTGATGGGGAAGAATTGGGGCTTTCCTAGGAAAGCAATTTCCATGTTTGCACCAGAGAACATGGATTGTTTCTCAGGTGACCTAGTCTTTCCTGCTGTTTTATTTGTTATTCAGTTTTCCTCAGTCTTTCCTGATTATTTACTTATTATTATTTTCCATTCTTATTTTCCTGTGGTGATTTGTGATTTAACAAAATTACAACAATAATATAATAAGAATTTCATCCTGAAAAACTTTCCCCTATTTTAATCCAACTTAGTTAAAACATAGTGTTTATCTATTAACTAGTTATATAGTAAATTTTAGAGTTAGGATCTTAATGAGGTTCATAGAAGTTAGCCATATATTATCCAAAAACCTAGCTGTGAGTTTTGTCTTTGATTTTAAAAGCTTTTAAGTGAGAGCTAGTTTAGTTAAGTTGGTTTATATTTACTTACACTATCTCCCTGCCATAACGCTTTGAAGATAAGCACCCGTCTACAAACAAGGTTTGTGAATACCAAATTCTTGTGTCTATGGCCTCTTCAAAGTACTCACTAAGTTTAGTTAAGATAGAGACCTTCAAACATGATGTATAGCTGCTACACCACGTAATAGTTAACCGATGTACTTTTAACACTGGGATGTAATCTGTAGTGAAAAACTGTCTATATAATCAATCACTGTTGCCAATAAACTTTGAGCAGTCCAGCGCCCTGAAAGAAGGGACAAAGAGGCTGTCTCTGTTGCAAAAGCCGACGTCCATCCATCTTCTTCGGGAAAGTGTACACTCCCTGGCCGCCGGAGCTGGCCTCCGGCAACAGAAAGGAAAGAAAAGAGAGAGAAAGAAAGAAGAAAAAAGAAAGAAAAAATGAAGGAAGGAAGAGGGAGAGAAACCTTTCAAAATCTGAGTGGATTAGATGCTAACTTCTAGCAGTGGAATTTCCGGCATCAAGGACAGGTCGAGGAGAAAAAAAATCCAGTCATATTACATGGGCAGCCATCAGCTCCACTTGCTTTTAATCCAAGCCTTTTGTCTCCAATCCTTCCCAGGACAAAAGAACTACCTGTGCTCTGTGAGTCTGCTCTGTTGAGGTGACAAATGCACTCAGGAGCTCCCTGGCCAGAATGTACAGTACTGGAAAAAGCAGGGGGCCACTCCTTTGTCAGCAGAGTTCAGCTGTGACTAAGCACATGTTCATTCTTTGCCAGCAGCCTGGTCAGAACAGGACTGGTGAGGCCAAAGCCTGTTCCACGGAGTCAGAGCACTCCTTCCATCTGCCCTCCCTAAATGGGGGAGTGGTTGGTAATGACCAGGACCAACTCTAGTAGAGGATACTATGGAAATCTTCAAAACTGAGGCTGACATGGCTGTCATTCTTGCTTGGGGCATTGTGTCAACAAAGCATTTTGCGCATGGGAAACAGTCCAGATGGGTCATTTTTGCACCTATGAGTTACTAATATAAATAACCTCTCTACCTTGGCAGGCTTAGAAGCTAAGGCTGTTGGCATTTCATTTGGCATTCATTTCTCAGCTCAGATGGCATCTCTGCAGGCATGTACCTAAACGGATGGCCCCAATTACCATCCATCCCATTATACTTTTTTCTTTCTTAGCACTTTTCACAATCTGTGTTTACTCATTTGCTTATACATTTATTGTCTATTTGTCCCAAAATGTAGGCTCTCTGAAGATAGGAGCCTTGCTGTTTTATACATTCTTAGATTCTCAGAGTTTAGGATAATGCCTGACACTCAAGAAATTTTTATTGAATGAATGAGTGAACAAATGAATGAATAGATTCAGAGGCTGAATAAATGCCCTAGGATACAGAAAGAATCAGTCATGGAAGTGAAAACAGAGCCCAAATAAATAAATTTGCTACTTTCATATTCATGTTCATTTTCCAAATGGGGAAACAGATGCCAGCGAAGTGAAATGACTTGAACAAAACTATGTGGCTAGTTATGGTTATGACTTGTACACTAATGTCTATCAGAGAAAGAATTTACTCATAGGATAATTTGGGGGGTTTCCCTCATTCTGTTTCCCCACCTCCCCCCAAAAAACCAACAAAACACTTGGGAAAAAACTGTTTTTGTCTCTGTGAGACCAAAAAAAAACCCAAAAAACCACAACAACAAAAACCTGTGGTACAAAGTCAGTATTACATTTGGCGAGTCAATAACTCTACATAGGAGGATATAGTCAAGGAATAATGACTAAGGGGGTAACTTTGGCTAGGCTTGGTGATACTCTGTGTTATGAAAGATGAGTGAGAGGAGGACATCCTGCTCCCCAGGACTACCAGACACATGAGATGTCAACAAGGTCTTGGACTCAGACTCTGGTTATTTTTAGCATTAGGAATATGATTTCATATGGCTAAGAGGCAACTCTACCTGGATGCAGGGGACTGACTGATTTCATGAGACTTCACAGCGTCTAGAGCCATCTGGACAAGGACAGTACAGGAAGCAGGAAGAATAGGAGCTTTTAATGCCCCTCCTCCCATGAAGACTCTGCTGCATCCTTCTGATTTGAGGGACAAATGCAGATTGCTTGTACTTAATGCATTAATTGAGAGACCAATTAATTTCTTACTAAGTGTGAATGCTTTATCTGTGTCCAGTTCTCATTTTCCCTTTGGGTGTTATAGAACGTATATCCTAGTTCATTCATTTATCCTTACTTTTTTGTCTTTGAAAATGTCTCCCGTTCTGAAACTTGTTTTCATTTATAATGGAAAAGTATCACTGTCATTGAAAAGAGAAAGAATTTTTTTTTCACTTCAAACAAATAAAAGCCTTGAGGTATCATAGCTTCTCATAAGTTCACTGCCAACTGACAGCAAAAGAGTTACCCATAGTAAAGGGAGACTCTAGAAAGACAAGATTTACCAAAAAACAGCCTTTCTTGGGAGAATCTTTCTTAGCTCTGAAACCTCATCATTAAACTGATGTTGTTTATTAATTATGTCTAGTATGGTGACAACCACTTCAATCACCATCTTAAAGAAAGGCATCTCTCTTAAGTCACAAAGAACAGCCAATGGGTAGCTTCCTGAGAGACAATTTTCCATATAGAATGACGGTAACCCTAAATGCTAAATACAAAACTGAAAAAACAAATTGCAAAGCAGTTTAAAATGAAAAAATGTATTATTTCAGGACAATAAAAGAAAGCTAAAAGGAAACTCTTCAAGTAGTAGATCACCTCTGTTTAAACAGGATCCAGAGAACATCCAAGAAGACATTAGAGGAGGCCAGCAATTTCAACAGGATCAAGCAACAATATGATAGTTTTCTGCCTGAGGGACAAAGACTGGTAACCTGTGCAATCTTTCAGTTCTCTGCTCTGAGGACTGGTTTGACTCATTATCTGAACTATGCCTAAGAATGCCAACAGCTCACATATTAGCTTTGGCAGGAAGGCAGTTCTTCTGTCCTTAAAATTACTGCCTCCAAAGATAAATGCATCGTGTCAACTCTAAATCTCCTTCACTCCTAGCTATTGGTTGGTCAGCTGATCTTTCCCATTAGATGATGAGGACCTTAGGGCAGGAAAAATGTCATTCATTTTTGTAACCCCCACGTCTAGTACAGAGAAAGGAAGTTAACATACTAGTAGGTGTGGTGCCTGCCTCAAAAGTCAATCCCCTTTAAAGTACTTTTACATTTTTATCTGTTCTACCCTTTATTTCTATTTTTTTTTTTTAGTATTTTAAAGACTTTTTAAAGTAGTTTGACCAAAAGCACTTGGGAATTTTTACTCCAAATTAGCTTATAATAGATTTGCAACATGTTAAAAAGGATGGCGTGTTAGTTCCTTTGTGCCTGTTATTTTTCTTTTATTTGCTATAAATCAAGATCTTAAAATGGCTAAATAATATTTTGGATTCTGAAGCACTAATTATAAATCCTACAAATTATAAAAGCTAACTTGGGAGTTCCTGTTGTGGCTCAATGGGTTATGAACCCAACTAGTATCCATGAGGACTCGGGTTTGATCCCTGGCCTTGCTAATTGGGATCCAACGTTGCTGTGAGCTGTGGTGTAGGTCAAAGACCTGGCTCAAATTCCACATTGTTGTGGCTGTGGCGTGGGCTGGCAGCTGCAGCTCCAATTCAGCCCCTATCCTGAGAATTTCCATATGCCAAGATGAGGCCCTAAAAAGCATTAATTAATTAATTAAAGCTAACTTGTGGGAGTTCTCTGGTGGCTCAGCAGGTTAAGGATCTGGCATTGTCACTTCTGTGGCACAGGTCTGACCTCTGGCTTAGGAACATCTGCATGCCATGGGTATGGCAGGAAAAAAAAAAATTGTGCCAAATATTGAGTGACTGAGAAAGCAAGTTATTTTAAATATTTACAATTGGGAGTTCCCGTCATAGTGCAGCAGAAATGAATCCAACTAGGAACCTTGAGGTCGTGGGTTCGATCCCTGGCCTGTCAGTGGGTTAAGGATCTGGCATTGCCATGAGCTATGGTGTAGGTCGCAGACACCCCTTGGATCTGGTGTGGCTGTGGCGTAGGCTGGCAGCTATAGCTCCGATTAGATCCCTAGCCTGGGAACCTCCATATGCCTTGGTGCGGCCCTAAAAAGACAAAAAATAAATTTTTTTTTTTAAATCAAGTATTTACAATTGGGATCAACTTACAGACAAGTCTTTGAGTCTCCATATGGTCTCCACATCTCATCCACAACAGTGTTCTAAGTGCCCTATCCCCGTCTCATTCAGGCTCTGCTGCTCAGCTTCCATCATGGGTAAAGCCAACATTACCCATTTGAAGGGGGTTGCCTTAGAGTCCACATCTGATGTCTGGAAATCTAGCAATTCTATCAAGAGAAAGTAAAGCAAAAAGGCCAAAAATTAGGGCCTCCCCATAAAAAGCACAGGAAGCCCCCAGAGATGCCAAAAGGGCAGTACATTTGTTAGGTACACTGCTATTAGGAGAACTGACCTGAAGTCCGCTCACCTTCTCACAATCTAGAGGGGAAGATAGACAAGAAAATCAACCATTACAAAGTGGGATTCAGAGGCCGCACAGGATTAGGAGATGCAATTGAGGTTAGAATTGGGCACTATGGGAGCGCCAAGGAAGCTCACCTGATGCCAGTCTAAAGAGTCAGGGAAGGTTTCTCTCAGGATCAAATCCTGATCTGCATTTGGAAGCGCAAGATGAAGTTAGCCAGAAATAGAAGGGTGAGGAGGCGGCATCCAAGACAGAAGAAAGACTGTCACACAAAAGAACTCAAAGGATTCAGTAGCATCCGGGGTCCAGGATCTATAGAGGGGCTAGGTAGGTGGCCAAAGTCAGACCACCCACAGCCTCATAAACCATGACAAGAAGTGCATCTGAAAGTGGAGGGGGGGTGATCGAAGGATTGAAATTTAGGAAGTAATTTAATTTGCATTTAATAAATAAAATCAGAAGACCAACTTATTAATTGGCAGTGAAAAAGGTCCCTGAAGAGTAAAGGTCCCCCGCCTTCAGTTGGTTGCAGGGGTGCCAGGGTCTGACGAGGAAGGGGCTGGTGAAATTCAGGCAGCAGCCACCTCAACCATGACCAAGTGGGCATCCACCTACCACCTGTCCAGACACCTTCCCCCCAGGGAAGGGTGCTGTCCTGAGCTGAGCGATGGCTCTGGCAGCAAAGGAAGGTGCAGGGGAGCGTGAACGTGGGAGCATCCACGAGGTGGCTGTTGCGCTAATGTGTGATGACAATGCCCTGAACTAAGGCAGTGGGGATGGGAAGGGCAAGGCAGATGTAGGAGATTCTGAGGCAGCGGAGTCCGGTGAGCTTAAGGACCAGCTGGGTGGAGGAAGTTATGAGGGAGTACGAATCTAAGACAAATGGTTACCAGGAGCCAAAGAGGGAGAGCGAATATGTGAAGACGTGTTTGTGTGGGAAGATAATTGGATTCATGACCTGCTTCCCACCACATTTCAGGATTATCTCTTGCCACAGATGAGCCTAGATCCTTCACACCTGCCAGACTGGACCACTTGTAATTTCCCAACGGTGCCTTGGTACCTTTGTACGCATCGCTCCGGATGACATGACACTGTCGTCCTCTCCTGCTCTACCTGGATGACTCCAATTTATCAGCTCACCAGTGCTGTCCAACCAGCCTTCACTGGCCCTTCTCTTGCTTTCCTTGCCACCCAACTGTTATAGATTGAATTGTGCCCCCGACCCCAAAGATGTGTGAACATCCTAATCCTCAGTACCTGTGAATGTGACTTTATTTGAAAATAGAGTCTTCGTGTAGCCATTCTCACTGTGGCAAAGCAGGTTAAGGATCCGGCATTATCTCTGGCTGCACGGGTTAGATCCCCAACCCCACACAGCTGTGGCCCGTATTTGCTCCCTGACCCGGGAACTTCTACCTGCCACGGTACAGCCAGAAGAAAAAGAAAAAAGGGGGGGGGGGAAGGAAAATAGGGACTTTGCATGTTTAATCAAATTGAGATGAGGCTATTAGGGTGGACCCTAATCCAACATGACTGCTGTCTTTATAAGAAGAAAATGCCATATGAAGACAGAAACATGCGAGGAGAACCCCATGTGACCACAGAGGCAGAATGATGCAGGGGCCATTAGGGAAGGCCAAGGATTAACAGCCAGCACCAGAAGCTCTTCCTTGGAGGAGCCAACGAAGGATTCCACCCAGAGTCTCAGAGGGAGCATGGCTGACACCTTGATTTCAGACTTCTAGTCTCTAGAGCTATGAGGTATTAACTTCTGCTATTTTAAGCTACTTGGTGATACTTTGTTATAGCGGCCACAGAAAACTAATATACCAACCACTACCATGTACCCATGGTTTCATGTTTATATGCTGTATGTTCACTCAGGCATTTGCCATCTAGTCTGCTGAGTGTTTGTTTTATATTTGTTCTTTAAATTATGACCTTATCTTCAAGGACAAGGATCATGTCTTACACATCTTTGTGCATATAGCCCACTGGCACAGTGAATGTTTAATAATAACTTTTTTTAAATTTTATGATTTTTATTTTTTCCACTATAGTTGATTTACAGTGTTGTCAATTTATACTGTAGAGCAAAGTGACCCAGCCACTAATATTCTAAATATTCTTATGTTTCCTATATGAAAGAAAAATGAGCCAAAGTCTTGATGAAATTTGAGACTGGCAGGAACTTATGAGGTGACAGCAACTGAAAGGGGCAGACTGGGATACATAGTAGCTGATGGGAGCCTTAAGAAGCAGTTTTTACCTTGGGATGTGAGTCAGGGTAGGGGGAGTGATGATTGTAGAAGTAGTCTTGAGAGTCAAGGGGAAAGGCCCACCCCTTCCCAGCCCTGGGCTCCAGGGCACAATGGTGAACTGCCAGCCATGATTTCTAAGAGCTGCATGGGTGAGAAAAACCAGAATTCTCGTAAGGTGAGGAATGCAGGCAACACTCTGGGGAGTCCTCTGCAATGTCGGGCTGATCCTTGGCCTGTGTGCCATCGCAACAGCCCACTTGGTAAGGAGCCACTCTTCTGAGCCTCCAGAATGCTCCCCATCACTTGGCCATCCTTGGGTCCCCCCATTGAGCCCAGAAACTAAAGGAGAAACACTCAGTACAGCAGAGGCCTCCATGAATTATATGAACCCACACCTGAGTGATGGCCACTTTTCTTTCTGCTGGGTTGGGGCCAGCCCATGCCCTTTTGGTTACTGAATATTCTGAATGGTTTATTTGGAGGAATGGAGGCTGGAGCGCCAGCAGAAAGGGCTGAGGAGGACTGAGATGCCTGATGATGGCAGTAAGGAAAAAGGTCGCATGTCCAGGGAGGCTGAGGGTGAGAGGGTAGGGAGGCCTAGTGAGTGGAACTGGCCTTAGGTGTGAAAGTGCTGATCCGTCGAGCCACTTGAACTCTCTGAAAGCTGCCTGAGCTAGAAGAGAAGCACAGTTTCAGCTGTGACCCTGAAAAGAAAAAAAAAAAAAGTATGCTAACTTGATTAATCAGAAAATTTTATTCCCGCCCACTCTGTATAAGTTTTCTTTATTTCTATGTCCATCTATTGAGCGAGATGAAACGTGAAACAAAAGCAGTTAATGTTTTATGTGTTCTGTTTAACCCTGAAAGAGTTGGAGGGAATTTATCCTGCAGCCTTAATTTGTTGTTTCCTATTTAGAGGGATTTAGCAAGATCAAAGTGAGTTTCAGCTACAGTCATCCAGGAAGGCCCCCAATCCTGCCCTGCAGCCATTTTAGTATAGAATCAAATATGCTTCTGGACTCTCTTCTGAGATGTGGCAAATAGAATTCATTGCCTTTGACAAGCACATCTGAGTAGTGTATTAAGAATGTTGGAGTGTTAGGGATACAGTGGACTTTCAAACAATTAAGATTAAAATTAATGTTTGCTAAGGCCTATCTCAGACACAGTTGGGTTTCCAAGTAGGCAAACCATTCATGACAGGCAATTAGAAAGAACATTCTAGTTAGTTGCTAAGAATACAACAGCACAGGTGCCACAGTTAAAAAACAAAAAAATTCTAGGGACAAAACTAGTATTCACTTTGGCTTCATTTTTTGTTCAATTCAGTTCAAGAGGCTGGCTAGAAAACCTCATATATGAGAAAATATGAGGAGCAAATTCCTTTGGGCCCTAGAATGTTCTTGATAGGAGATAGTAAAAAAAAAAAAAAAAGATTATTGGAAACCTTCAGCATTTCTTCCTTTGTTTCATAGATGAGTATACATGCGCTGAAACCACCCACCAACATGGCACCCTGCTGCTGGTTTCCCAAGCCTGAGTTTTTCTCGAAGTCTCTCCTAATCTGCTTTCTCCCGGCGACCAAAACAGCTAGACCTTAGTTGCTCCTGCGAGAGCTTTGTGGTTCTAGTGAAGGTTCCTCCCACCTGCCTTAGCCACAGGAGAAGGCAGAGGGTCTGGACTCTTATCGAGAGCACAGGCCCGCTTCATAAGAACGCCTGATGGCACAGGTTAGACTTACCCTTCATGAGAACAGCAACACTGCTCTCACACAACACAGACCCAAAGCGCAGAGAGACCCCATTAAAACTGGATGTGTATGTGTGAAATTTTTTTTTTAGAAAGGGTTCTGAACCCAAGATGAACAGGGAATGGCTGTTTTAGTTTAATTTATGAAACCAAGCAACCTGTGGTAACTTGAAAAGGACCTGGTGCATAACAAGCCCTTCAGTGAAGATTTTTGACAGACTGTTGTTGACAGACACTGCTACTCCCTGCCTTTAATGCCTCCTCTGCTTTGTTCAGCAGGCTTTCTTTCTTTCTTTCTTTCTTTCTTTTTTTTGTCTTTTTGCCTTTTCTTGAGCCGCTCCAGCGGCATATGGAGGTTCCCAGGCTTGGGGTCTAATTGGAGCTGTAGCCGCCAGCCTATGCCAGAGCCACAGCAACGCAGGATCCGAGCCGTGTCTGCGACCTACACCACAGCTCACGGCAATACCGGATCCTTAACCCACTGAGCGAGGCCGGGGATTGAACCCACAACCTCAAGGTTCCTAGTCAGATTCATTAACCACTGAGCCACGACGGGAACTCCTCAGCAGGCTTTCTTATTTCTCCTGTTTCCTCTTCCAGGGTTACAGCTGGTTAATAACTCACCCTGCCACGTAGAAAAAGATATACAAGCTGATAGTTTTCCAAGAAGTTGATGTGTTTAAGGGAACCATTGATTGGGAAAGGATTTCAGAGGTGCTTATTTATTCACTGATTTGACCAACACTAATCAAGGGCTTTTCATGGAAAGACACAGCATTCATTCATTTTATGCTGTTGGGGAGCTGAGAAGAGAAATGCACCAGCTGCCAAAGAGGCCACCGTGGGACAGACAGACAGAGAGAATTATGATACCATGATACAAACAGTTCCTCAGGATCCCAGTGGAGGAAAAGACTAACTCTGCCTGAGTGGAGTGGGAAGGAGATGACCTTTGAACTGGGGTAATTCCAGGGCACAAATAGGGGACAGCACTTCACACAAACTAGAAAAGCGTGAAACGGGAGTTCCTGTCATGGCTCAGTGGAAACCAACTAGGAACCATGAGGTTGCAGGTTTGATCCCTGGCCTCACTCAGTGGGTTAATGATCTGGTGTTGCCATGAGCTGTGGTGTAGGTTGCAGACACGGCTTGGATCCTGCATTTCTGTGGCTGTGGTGTAGGCCAGCAGCTGTAGCTCTGATTTAACCCCTAGCCTGGGAACCTTCATATGCCACAGGTGCAGCCCTAAAAAAAGCAAAAAGAAAAAAAAAGCATGAAAAAAGTGAAAGAAGAACATGGGGTGGTCTTTTTATCAAACCAGATTTGTCTTGCCTGATGCACAGCAAGCTAAAACACAGAGACCCTGACACTTGCAGCAGAGCGGCTTTATTTACAAAGCAACCAAGAGAGAACAAGTCTCAAATCTGCCTCCCAAATGCATGGGGCTCAGGGTATTTATGGGATAAAACAGCAGGGTGCCTTGAACTGTGGGGAGCATAGGGTAAGGTGATTGAAAGAAGGTACAGTAACTGTCATTCTATGAAAGTGTAAAAAAGCCACAGGCTTCTGTAAGGTCAAAAATGGAGGCTCAGCAGGATCTGAAGGTAGACGTTTTCAGCTCTCTGATGTCAAAATGTCACCAAATGGACACTCCCGCATGCCCATTTGGAGGGTTGGTGGTCCTATCCAGTCTCAACCAGCTCAGCTCAAACTAGACACAGCTGACTCCAAGTTCCTGGAAAACTACTCAGGCAAACATCGTATTAAGCTTTTGCTCCTTGGAGGTCATGCAAGTCTTAAAATGACCTTGATTAGTGAAGGCAGGTGAAACAGATTTGACTCATGGCCCATGGTTTCTCTCTGGGACCTTGAGAATGCTATGGGACTGGCCTGATGAACATGGGAAGAGAGAAAGTGGATGTGAAAAGACAGGGAGCCTAGAATAACAGATGGGGCCATATTGTGAAGGCCCAAGGTGTCTGAAATTTATCTTGGGCAGGGAGCAGTCACTGAAGACTAAGATCCTTGAGTAAAAGATGAAAAGGCAGGAAGGGTCTAGTTAACCGTTTGCTTCATACCTAACATCGCATCTGACAAAGCAGAGTTGATTTTATAAATTAAGCTTCATTACATAACTCTGGTTTTGTTTTGTTTTGTTTTGTTTTCAGTACAAGAGCAGTATGAAGACAAATGGACAGTGAGAAAAAATGAGATTGTTCCCTAGGCCAATCTAGAGATTGTTACAGTCAAATGAAAATAGTTAGGTTAGGAGTTCCCGTCGTGGCACAGTGGTTAATGAATCTGACTAGGAACCATGAGGTTGCAGGTTCAATCCCTGGCCTTGCTTAGCGGGTTAAGGATCCGGTGTTGCTGTGAGCTGTGGTATAAGTTGCAGACGTGGCTCAGATCCCCGAGTTGCTGTGGCTGTGGTGTAGGCTGGCAGCTGTAGCTCCGATTAGACCCTTGGCCTAGGAACTTCCATATGCTATAGGTGTGGCCCTAAAAAGGAAAGAAAAAAAAGAAAGTAAGAAATCTTCCTATTGTAAACAATTGCTATATAGTCTTCAAAATCCATTTAGTGTTTTCCATAAAGTACCACAGCACATGTACTCTGAATCAGTTTATACTCCTTATTCCATTATGGGTTCATAGAATAGTGAAATGCAATATGCAATAGAATCTGGCAATATTACAATGAAATTACAATATATAGCATTTGCTTACTTACTACTTGCAATAATTTACAAACTAGACCAGTTGACACTTATGGAAAATTTACAGTCACAAAAAGCTGAGAGATTTTTTGGCAGGCACAAGATAAATTTGTAGTTTAGCCAAGAAAATAATTCACATTTACTACTTACGATTCCAAGGCTCTTCACACTATTTATCCTGCCTTCTTTCCATTTTTTGACTGATAGATTTTGAAAAGAGTGCTTCTCTAGATTTCCTCAATTTAACTAGTTTTTAAAGGGTCAAGAAACATCTAGGAAATAAACCTTTGTATACCTGACAGGAGTACCTATGCTCTGTGGGTCTTCTCAGAAATGTATTTTGGCAGTGTTTTTGGGGGGAGGGTAAGGAATCTTTTTTGGTACGTGTCTTTGAAGAGAAACAGTGGAGAGTTGCAAATCAAAGCCATTTTTCAAACAGAAAATGATTAATCGGAGTTCCCGTCGTGGCGCAGTGGTTGTGGGTTCGGTCCCTGCCCTTGCTCAGTGGGTTAACGATCCAGCATTGCTGTGAGCTGTGGTGTAGGTTGCAGACGCGGCTCGGATCCCGCGTTGCTGTGGCTCTGGCCTAGGCCGGTGGCTACAGATCCGATTTGACCCCTAGCCTGGGAACCTCCATATGCCACGGGAGCGGCCCAAGAAATAGCAACAACAACTACAAAAAGACTAAAGACAAAAAAAAAAAAAAGAAAATGATTAATCTTTGTCCTTGGCTTTCTCTTTCTCTTTTTAATACGTTTGTATTTTTGTTTAAATAATCTGTCCCTTGCTACCATGAATTGCCACCTCGTACTATAAAATCTGTGATTTTTCTTGTTCTATGGAGGGATTACCTAAAAAGGGAAAGAACAATGGCTATTCTTGGCAAGCCAAGAGCTGCTGCTGACTCAGTAGTCATTAAGTTCTAAGCTTTGGGTATTTTTTAATACAAATCTTATTGGAGTATAGGTGACTTACAATGTTGTGTTGGTTTCAGGTATACAGCAAAGTGAATCAAAGTGAATCATACATACACATATATGCCCATTCTTTTTCAGATTCCTTCCCCATATAGGCTAGCAGAGTATTGAATAGTTTCCCCAGAGCTATATAGTAGGTCCTGGTTACCAATGAATTTTGTGTATAGTGGTGTGTAAATGCCAGTCTCAACCTCCCAATCCCTCCCCTCAAGGTTTCCCCTTTGGTAAGCATAAGTTTGGTTTCAAAATCTTTGAACCTATTTGAGTCTTTCGAGTCTGTTTCTGTTTTGCAACCTTTGGGTATTTTTCCAGAGACTGGGGGTGGGCACTATAACTTCTCTGCTCAGTAAGCCCTGGCTGATGACTTAGGTGGACCAGCCACGGAAGCCATTTCTCACCTGTTCTTGGTGAGCAACGAAGTGATGTTGCCTACTCCAAAGAGCAGAGAGCCAATTGGCTCAGCCACATAAGGAGGTACAACTGATGTCTCTTCTCTTCCTCTCTACATGTAGCATTGAATCAGGCAGCCATGATGAAGTCTTAAAAAGGAGAGCAGAAACACAAATAATTCTTAAACTTGTATGTATTTTTAATATTATGATTTGCCTTGAGCTCAATATCTACCTCCAGAAACTGAAACCGGAATGGAAGATTCCATCCACAATCCATCTCTTGGCAGCCAAACCCTCAACACACAGGAAATATAATACAAATTCAGCCAAATTCAATGCTTGGGCTGTTTGGTTCAGACGACTTCCTGTAAGAGAGGATCTTAGCAGAGGTATAGGAGAGGAGCTGTGTTTAGAAGCATTTGGAAATCTTCTTTGGGCAACAGTAAGTTTTAAAGTGACTCAATTCTTCTTCTTCTTTTTTTTTTTTTTGGTCTTTTTAGGGCTGCACCCATGGCATATGGAAGTTCCCAGGGTAGCGGTCAAATTGGAGCTGCAGCTGCCAGCCTACACCACAGCCACGGCAACTCCATATTCAAGTCGCATCTGTGACCTACACCACAGCTTACAGCAATGCTGGATCCTTAACCCACTGATCGGAGCCAGGGATTGAACCCACATCCTCATGGATACTAGTCCACCTTGTTACCGCTGAGCCACGGCAGGAACTCCCTCAATTATTCTAAAATGCAAAGAAAAGGTGTACTGGCACTCATAATCTTGCAGTCAAACAAATATTTCATTCATTTTTTTACATATTAAGACAGTCCTCTTCATCTACATTCACTTTTAGTGGGGCTGGGAGTGGAGAAATAATATGAGGCAAAAGTTTGACTTTTGATAATGGAAATTTTTTTTCAAAATTCTTCAGAGAACTCTATACCACTCCCTGTTCTGATGCTTTTTATTAACTGTAACAAAACACATTATGTCATACTCTGCTAGCGCCTTTCATTAGCACCTCAAAGCAAGGCAGTGCTTAATTGAAAGCCAAGTCACAGTTAGGTCCAGGGAGATGACTGCTGGCCCCAAGCAGGAACCAAGCAAATCTGCCCAGTAATTTACAACATGAAGGGAAGTTTTGTGTATTCTCTTGAAAACAGGATTACTGCCACTGAACTGGGCTCCTGCTGACAAGGCAGAAGAGGCAATGCAGGTGTTGGAAACTTGGATGGAAAGAACTCAGGAAGGGAGATGGCCGTCCAGCTTCCCCCTCAAAGAGAACCCTCTCTCTGTCCCAGGAGCTAGGCAGGGACTGTCAGGGTATGACATCAGAACCACTGGGCAGTGGAAGACCTGTGGCTAGGAACAGAAGTGGGGCCAGGAGGAGGAGGGGCCGAGGGGGGCTGTGAAGGCCTCTGCCTGGGGAGATCCTTGGAAAACACCTGCAGTGCTGACTAGCAAAGCTGTCGCCCTCCTGCACTTCCTGCTCACTTCCCCCTCCATTGTCTCCATTCAGCAATCCTGCCTTTCCTGAGGCCTTGTTCCATGCCAGGAACTCAGCTACAAACCGGGGGCCAGGCAATAAAAACAGAGGAACCTGCAATCGTTTTCAGGAACCCTGCAATCGTTCCTGAGGAGCAGAGTTCTAAAGCAATGAGCTGAGTGTTGCTCAAGGCACAGACCCTGTGTTAAGGGAGAGGACATTTGGGGTGCAGGAGTAGGAGATTTTCGTGAGATCGCTGCCATGGGGGGAAGTTAAAGTACCTCCACCTTCTCCTCTCCCACCCCCTACATCAAAGGCCAGACCAGGCTAGGAAACAGGTGTCAGTTCAATCTAAGGAAGAACTTTCTTAGTCAGAGCTGTCCAAAGATAAAATGAGTTGTGTTGTGGGGTCGTGAGCTCCTGGCCACTGAAGTTGTTGGAGAAGAGACTGGTTAGCTACCTGGTAGGATTGACAAGGTCCCTTCCCAAAATGGTAGTCTGTGAATCCACCGGGGCTGGTCCACCGGAGGTGGCAATTCTGGATGGACTAGTCTGCTCTGCTCTGGCCTGTCATGGCCAAGGAAGGGGTGATGGGAAAGAGCCTGGTGATGAGGGGGTTGGGGACTAAGGGTAGGAGCTGGGGGTGGGGGTGGGGAGGTGGGTGGGTATATAAAGCTGCCATCACAGAACCACACATTGGGTGGTTTTAAACAATAGAAATGTAATGTCTCTCAGTCTGGAGACTAGCAGTCCAAGATCAAGGTGTCAGCAGGATTGGTTCCTTCTGAGAGCACTAAAGGAAGTCTTTTCCATGCTCTTGCCACCTTTGGCTAGCCCCAGGTGGCCCTTGGCTTGTAGATGCATCACCCCAATCCTCTGTCTTCACATGGCCTTCTTCCTATAGGGACATCAGTCATTTTAGATTAGGGGCCCACCTTACTCCAGTACAGCCTCATCTTAACCAATTAGATCTGCATGGAGTACCCTTTGTGGCTCAGTGGAAACGAATATGACTAGTATCCATGAGGATGCAGGTTTGATCCCTGGCCTTGCTCAGAGGGTTAAAGATCTGGCATTGCAGTGAGCTATGGAGGAGGTAGCAGACACAGCTTGGATTCCGTGTGGCTGTGGCTGTGGCGTAGGCCAGCAGTTGCATCTCCTATTCAGCCCCTAGGCTGGGAACTTCCACATGCCATGGATGTGGCCCTAAAAAAAAATATATATATATATACATTGACACTATTTCTAAACAAGTTTACATTCTGAGGTACTGAGTGTCAGAGATTTAACATAGCTTAATTTTAGGGAGACATGATGCAACCCATAACAGAAGGCGACTTGCTTAAATCTCTGAGACCTCCACATTTCCCACCTGTACAACTTCAGTGTGAGTGCTGCATGCAGAGAGCCTGGGTGGCTGAAGTAAACACACACACACACACACACACACACACCCCAGCTTGACTTTAGATGCAGCCTAGTTCTGAGATTGTTCCCAGAGCTTCAAATTCCTGTCCTTTTCAAGAATCCACTTCTCCTTACTAGAGCCACAGCACCCACAACCAGGAAACCAACACATCCTGACACCCTAGAGCCTGAGGTCTCTTCCCTTTCATCAAAGTCTTCCCTGGTATCTTTCATTCACACTCAGGCAGAGAGAACTTGGGGAGAGTGTGTGCCAGAGAGTTGTTGCCTCTGCCCCCTTTTTCCTCATTTGGGACTCATTAAGAGCTAGATAGTTCCTAAGGCTTCTGGCCTATTTCAGCCAGTGTTAGACAGCTGGTTATGCTACAAAGAGTTCCCAAGATGTGGGGGGAGACAGGTTATAAACCACAATTCTAGGAATTCCTGCCATAGATACCTTCCATGGGATTACCAACATAGAGGGAGAAGGTGGTAAAATGGGGAAATATCAGACTAGAAGCAGAAGTCTCAAGTTCTATGACGACACTTTATGGATAGGTTGTGTGACAGCAGTGGTCACGTCACTTTCTCTATCCTTCAGCTTTTCCAATGGTAAGAAGAAGTTGGATTATTTCAAAGCTGATGTTCTATGACTTCACAAAAGTCAATACGATCTCACAATAAGTCTCTAAGGACCAATCCAATGCTGATATTTCATGAGTTTATAATGGAGGGTTCAGTTTTTTATGCTAGTTAAACGGAAAGAAACTCCATTTCTCTCAAAGTCAATATTTTGGGAGAATGATGTCACTTTCGAGCCTCAATTTTCAGATCTATAAAATACAGAAATAACAATATGAACCTCATGAACTTGTGGGAGCGAGGGCGCTTCAGAGAGATGCACAACTCTGTAACGACTCACGCCAGAAACCTCTCCAAGGTTCTTTGAAACAGCTGCTGGGTTCAACTCCGCGGAAGGGGCGAGCCCACCCAGCGGACCAGAGAGGGCGGGGCGAGGAGGTTGGCATTGTTCTAGCCCCGCCCCCGCCCCGCCCTAGATATCGCGAGAGGGCGGGCCCGCTTGGCTTCGGCGTCGGCGTCGCTCCGGCGCTGTGGCGCTAGGCCGCCTTCGTTCCGCGGGCCGCGGATAAAGTGCCGGTGGACAAGGGCGCGCGGAGGGCCGCCAGCCACGCGGTGTCGGCGAGACGCCTGAGCGTCCGAGTCGTGTCGTGACAACGATTCTGGTGGGTGTTTCCGCGACAGCAGGTGCAGCCGCTTCAGCCCCAAGCGGGCTCGGCGGCTGCCTGGCGAGTCTCTGCTCGCGCCCAGCCCTTTCCTTCCTGGACCCAACGCTAAGCAGCGACGCTGAGCCGACTGCCGGAGCGGCGGGCAATGGCGGCCTCGACGGCCTCGCACCGGCCCATCAAGGGGATCTTGAAGAACAAGAGTTCTACGACTTCCTCTATGGTGGCCTCGGCCGAACAGCCCGGCAGGAGTGTTGACGAAGAGCTGAGGTGAGAGCCGCGAGGGACGGCCGCTGGTCGTCCGGGGCAGCCTGGGAAACCCCTCCTTCCCGGCCCGGGCGGCCTCGCCCTCCCCCTGCCGCCGTTGCCGACCCGCAGACCGACCCCGGACGTAGAGTTCGAGTGCGGGCCAGCAGGCGGGGCGGCCCGGTAGGTACGGCCCCGGCGCTGCTCTGGTCTCCCTCCGCCGGCCGGGCAGATGGGTGGAGTGATTTTGAATCAGGCAGGGGTTGTGGCATTTACTGGGTTTTTCTTTCTCTTTTTTAAAGTATGGACCCATATATAATATTTTTAAAACGTATGTCATGATCTTTGAGCTTTTGGAAACTGGGAATATTAAAGAATCAAACGGAAGTTTCAAAGCTTCACCTGTTAGGCATTTATTATTTCTTCACCTCCTAACCGAGTGTCTGAAAGTCCTCAGTAATCAAAAAGTGTTTCTTGGCTTGGGTACCCTTTAAGATCTAGTCTCAAGCTAATAAGAGACTCTCCGAAAAAGAGATAATTTCTCCATTTTCCTAATTGCTCTTCTTCCACAGTCATTCCTTTTTAGGTGAACATTATCAAAAGCATCATGCTACATGCACTCTCTTGGGTCCTGGTTTGTCATTATCTCCGCACTAAAAGAAACCGAAATTTTGCTAGTCCTTGATCTGTATTTAATGGAAGGCTACTTATTGTTAACTGTTTTGCATCGGCAACAAGAGCTTGAGCACTTTCTAGTCTTTGTTCCTCTTGAAAGACATTTAAGCTCCGAACAGTTCTGAAAGTACCAACTTAAAATGATCCAGTGATTGTTTAGTTGCTCTTACATACTTAACACACACGTGTGTGAAAACATGTTGACTCATAGCATTGTATGTAATAGTAAATAATTGAGAACAACCCAAGGTCCATTAAGAAGGACTGGTGAAATATTAATTACGGTACATTAGTATAATGGAAAAAAAGACCAGCCTTTTAAAAAGAATATAATAGGTGTTAATGCGAAGAGAAAGCTATCGTAGGTGCAGTCATTGGATAACACTGAGTTAGAAGTCCTGGGGGGCTTGGGTGTTTTAAGATAGGAAATTCATAAGGACTCCACATTCTGGAAATGAGCCTTAAGAAAAGTTATTGTTGAAATCTGTGAAGTCATAAAGCTAAAATGAGGATGTTCATGAAAACTTAGAATAGTGGAACTAGGGCACACCTGTTTGAAAGGATCATTTTAGGGCTATAAAAGGAACTACAGCTTAGTGATGGTAAATTTATGGGGATTTGTGTTACCTCGAAGAAATCATTAGGTAGGATCACAGCTCAGAATCATGGCCTTTGGGGGCTTGAAAGAACCTTAATTTGTTTAGCAACTAACTCCCCTACTCCCACCCTCTTTTGGACTCTCTTATATTCTCCACTTGATTTTCCAACCTCTGGGGTAAGCCACTTCAAATGTTGTAGTTCATGGGATTAGGAAAACAGTGTCGCCAAAAGAAAACAACCTCATCAGCACACAGCTATATCAGGAGGACCAAGATAGTCTTAAAAACAAAAATTATGGAAGGCTTTTCTGTGACTTCAGGATATTCAGCATAGGAATATGATTCTCACTGGCATCTAAGTTATTTAGCTATTCTCCAGTGTGAGCTTCTTTTTGTTTGGCTACCATGTAGCTTGTTATTTTCTTCTATCTTCCTGTGCTTCCTTATCTTCTACTTACTCTCAGCCTTAGCCTGCTGTAATTTCCGGTGGCCCCACTCTGTGTGTTGGCCTCTTTTATGTAATTGACTGGGATTTATCTCCAGATCCTTCTTCCTTGAAAGCCACTATGCTACACTGACTCACCTAAACAGGGCAGCTCCTTTTGCAGTAGCTGCTAGCAGGGCAGGTTCACTTAAAAGGGGCCTTTTTCCAAAGGCGGTTGACTTAGATTCACTTGACTAAATAAGAAGGTTACAGTCTTTTCTTCAAAGGAAGCTACCAAACCCTAATTCTTTGAGGTTTATGATGTTTGGTTCTAAGTAGTAAAAGGGGATGGGTTTTTTCATGATAGGTGTTATATGACTGTAAAGAAACTAATTCTTTTGGTAATACAGTATACATTAGCATTTATGTCACAGCTCATGCAAACAATATTAGTGACTTTATGAGCGCCTCTTTGAACAGAAACACAGTAAAGTTGAACAAATTTGAAACACATTTTTTGTAGCATTTAATTGAATTACACACAGTATTTTCCCTTTCCATAAAAAGGACTGAAAAGAAATAGCACTTTAAATTACAATGCACTTAAAATTCAGAAACTAATAATAATGTTGGAACCAGAGTATAAGGCAAAAAAATCTCATATTAATATGGAAATGATTAGGGATCTAAGTCAATTCTTACTATTCTCAATAGGTACATTCTATAAAATCATCACAAACACTGAGTTAGTGAATACTGAACTGTTGCTTCTGGGGGAAAACAGACTTTGTTTCCTGCAAGCTTCTGGTCACAGCGTTTTCATCAACCAATCAATCTGTAACCTTTTAAAATTTCTGTTTCTGTTTAAAGATACCTAATAAATATATCGTTGATTCATTCATTTGAACACCTGGCCAGCAGCACTATTAAGTTTATCTAACGTATTTTTTCCATGAGACACATAATAGCCTTCTTGGGCTTAGGAACACTAGATAGCACTTAAACACCATCCTCGGCAGCCATTTTGAACAGCCAGTTCACCCAAAAAGCAAAACACATGGTTCTAAATAGACACTTGTTACAGTAAGAGCTAAAACAAAAGGTGAAGTATCGCCCTGTTTAACCTAAGCTGGGAACCTGTGCATAGGGCCACTCAGATATGTTTGAAAGAGACCGAGAAAGCTCCTCAAGTTCTGATTTTGGAGTTAGAGGTAAATTTTAGCACAAGTTCCCATTGTGGCTTAGCAGGTTAAGAACCCAACTAGTATCCACGAGGATTCGGGTTCGATCCCTGGCCTTGCTCAGTGCGTTAAGGATCTAGCATTACCCCGAGCTGTGGTGTAGGTCACAGATGTGGCTGGAATCCTGTGTTGCTGTGGCTATGGCCAGCAGCTGCAGCTCTGGGAACTGCTAGCCTGGGAACTTGCACATGCCCTAAAAAGAAAAAAAAAAAAATTTTAGCAAGCAGACAAATTTGCAAATACACAATCTGCGAATAACCATACCTTTTATCGATGCCTTTATCATGTAAAATACACTGGTGGCTTCCCTTTTCTGCACAAACCACTCCCCTACCGCGCAACACCCCATCAGTTGAGAGAGGGTATTATTTAACAGAACATTATATTTAACATAGAAAGGTATTACTAAGGGATTTTTCTTTTTTTAAGTCCTGAGTTATGTTATTCCAGTGGTCTCTAAACTTTTTGATTGTGTCTTTTTAGTAGGAAGAAATTGAAATATGTTCCAAATATGTTCATTAATGTTTTATATACATATACTATTACTGTTAGATAATACATCTCAAGGTTCAGTATACACTTAATGCCATATTTTGAATAGTCTTTAGAATTTTTTAAATACAGTTCTTGTCAAACCATCTTTTTTTTTTAATGTCTTAGTGCTGTTATTTTTTTTTCTCTTTATACTTTGCATTGGTACTGTTATCTTCAGTGATTGGTTTCTTCAGGTACCACTTTTTGAAGGCTAGTTCAATTAAAACTGGATAGGATCTGTAATCCACATTATTAGGCATTGATAATCTCAGTATATTCCAGCACACTGCTCAACTAATTAGCTTTTTTTTTTTTTTTTAAAGGCCTCACCTGTGGAAGTTCCCAGGCCAGGGGTTGAATCCAAGCTGCAGCTGCAGCTGCCAGCCTATGCCATAGCCATAGCAACATGGGATCCAAGCTGCGTCTTTGACCTACACCACAGCTCACAGCAACGCCAGATGCTTAAAGCACTGAGCGAGGCCAGGGATTGAACCCGTATCCTCATAGATATTAGTTGGCTTCGTTACTGCAGAGCCACAATGGGAATGCCCATTGCTCAACTAGTTAGAACACCACTGTCATCCCTATGATTGTGGAATTCCCATTCCTTCTGGATATTTTGAATATAGTGAACAATCTGTGAAGGTCAGACATAACAGATCTAATGAGTAGGTATGTATTTCATCAAAAACAAGATACTGTTGATTCTGAGATGCACCATGATTTATGTAGCACCAAGGAAAAAAAAATACTGCCTCTAAGACACCATCCATTTTAAGATATATTCTGTTTTCAGAAATATTAAAGTGAGATAAATGTGTGCTTGGAATTGTTGAAATATGATAGTAAGTGTCACTAAAGCCTATTTTATGAGAAGTGTTAAAGGTTTGTGATTAATCTGGGGCCACATTGCCTAGGTTCAGAGCCTGTTTGCTGCTACTTTTTTTGGGGGGGGGGCCTTTAGGGCTGAACCCGCAGCCTATAGAGGTTCCCAGGCTAGGGGTCGAATCCGAGCTACAACTGCCAGCCTTCACCACAGCTGCAGCAACTCTGGAACCCAGCCGCATCTGCAGCCTACACTACAGCTCATGGCAACACCAGATCCTTAACCCACTGTGCGAGGCCTGGGATGGAACCTGCATCCTTATGGATACTAGTCAGATTCATTTCTGCTGAGCCAGGACAGAAACTCCCCTGTTTGCTACTTATTAATTCTGTGACTTACCATGAGTTATTCATAATATCCCTACCTAGTTTAATTATTAAATGAGTTACTAAATGTAAAGTGTTTAATCCAGTACCTCCCCCTCAAGTGTAGTCTTATTCAAATAAAAATATAGGGATCTAATTTTCTCCACATCTTAGGGGGTCGTTTTACACAGCATGCTTTGGAGTCACTATATTCAATTCAAATTTTGTAGTAGTTTTAGGTAATATAGGCAAATTCTGCTTGGAAAAATTGTGCTTGAATTAATTTCCTTTAATTTTATATAAGCATGCTTCAGCTTTATCTTTTTCTGCCTATAAGGGGATTTGGAAAAATGTCACGGGCTCACTGAACAAAAATTTCCAAAAGTAACCTTTTCTTTACTAATTGCTTTTATTGTTAAGTCTTAATTAACTGTTAAGCACTTTAATTGTTCAAGCTTCAAATTCTTGTAGTTTGTCAACCTATGTAAGTTGAATCTTCATTTAAGAAAGAACCATTTCTTGAAATGTGTGGTTAAAGTTTAACACATTGAAGCAAAATCTTGCATCCCACTCCAGGCTTGGCTAAAATTGTAAAAAAGAGCAGTTCACAAGCAATAAGAAGTATGAGCAGGCCTTTGAGAAATCATAGGGGCTATCAAAGCAAAAGTGAGAAGCTGTAACTTTTTCTGGTGCAGATCTAGGCTGCTGGGGTAGGGCGGGGAACCATCACCCAAGAGAGAGCGGGAAGCTGAAACCAGCATGTGCTTTCACCCTTACAGCAAATGTTCATGTAAGTGGCAGTGCCCCTGTTTTTTGTAGGTGGAAGTAATGACCCAAGGAAAATTCACACAAGTTGTGATAGTATTGGTATTAAACTTAAATTCACTCCTAGGGTTTTGTTACTCAGCTGATGTGTTAATTCTACCTAAACTTAAGATATGCTAATTTCCATATCCATTGCCCTCTGCTCAGTTTCTTCTACTTCATTGCGTTCCTCCTAAGAATTCCTAGCATTCTTTGGAGTCTATGCCCTTATTTAAATCCATGGTTTTACGGGATACTTATCTTCTTTGGATCTTGTCAATTGTAAGGATTTCTTTTTCTCTTAGTATTGTGTTGAGGAAGTGGACTGAAGCTTTGGGTATATAAAATATTAATTCTGTTTAGAGTGGGAGATTAAATGGCAAGCTAACTAGGAAAAAATTGGGTTATATATAATGTGTTTTATGTAACATGGTTTTTACCATACATATGTATATCTTTGAGTTATATGTAATGTAATTTAAACCTTCTAATAAATTTGAGTGAGTTTTTTACATTTATGTAGAGAAAACTCAAATTAATGAGAATGTTTCTAATAGATAAAGGATGTCAGCATAATTCATATAAGGAAAGTAAAATAACAAGCATTTTTCATATTATTTACTAGGTAGTGAGCAGAGAAACACAGAACAGGTTTAAATTCCACCTTATACCTGCTCAGGTGGAAAAAAACACACAGATACACACCCAGTCCTGGCAAAGTTTTGATAGTTATTTGGGAACATTACAAATTCTTTTTAAAAAGCTATGTGGCGACATGGAGTGAACTATAAAGCTCTTGATAAATTTAACCCAGATATGCTTGTCCTAGCAAATTATCCTAAAAACATCATTGACTAGACTATGCACAAGTAGGAGTTCCTGTCATGGCTCCATGGAAAGGAATCTGACTAGCATCCACGAGGACGTAGGTTCAATCCTCGCCTCACTCGGTGGGTTAAAGATCTGGCGTTGCCATGAGCTGTGGTGTAGGCCGGCAGCTACAGCTCCAGTTTGACCCCCTAGCCTGGGTACTTCCACATGCCTCGGGTGTGACCCTAAAAGACAAAAAAAAAAAAGAATATGCACAAACATTCATTTCTGCTTTATTTATTTATTTATTTTTGCTTTTTAGGGCCACACCTGCAGCATATGAAAGTTCTTAGGCTAGGGGTCAAATCAGAGCTGCAGCTGCTGGCCTGTGCCACAGCCACAGCAACATGAGATCCGAGCTAGCCTACATAACAGCTTAGGGCAACGCTGGATCCTCAACCCACTGAGTGAGGCCAGGGATTGAACCCGAAACCTCATGGCTACTAGTCTGGTTCATTACTGCTGAACCACAGCAGGAACTCTCCATTTCTGCTTTACTTTAAATAGGAAAACAATTGATTCAATCTAAAAAACTAACATTAAAAAAAACTAACAGGTGTTAGATATTTAGATTGAATATTATGCACATAGTGTTAAAGAAGTGAAGACTAGAAAATACAAGCAGCTTATGATAAAATACATTTATTGATAGCTTCTGTATCAGTAGATGTATTTTTATATATACTAATAGCTTGTGTGTTTTTTTCATATGTGTTATACAGAGTGGAAAGAACATGCAGAAATCAAAATTATTAGTGGGTTAAAGTGCTTCGATTGTGATTATTAACTTTTATCTCCAATTTTAAGAAAATATCCTCTCTGGAGTTCCCACTGTGGTTCAGTGGGTTAAAAATCCAGCTGCATCAGCTTGGGTCACTGTGGAGATGCGGTTTGATCCCTGGCCTGGTGCAGTGCGTTAAAGATCTGGCATTTCTACAGCTGCAGCATACATCACAACCGTGGCTTGGATTCAGTCACTGACCCAGGAACTTCCGTATGCTGTGGTGCAGCCATAAAAGTGAAAAATAAATAAATAAATAAATAAATCATGTCTTCTTGTATCCTACAGTTCTTTTTCTTCCATAATTATGTCACAAAACAGATTAACAAGGGTGTTGGGGACAGGGACTACCCTTTTAACTCCAAAGGGCTATCTTCATTCTTCTATCTTGATGATGAATTGTCATTTTTAATTCAATGTTGTTAACATCATTTAGGAAATATATTTGTTTTACTTTAAGATTAGGAAGCACCTGGAGTTCCCGTCGTGGCACAGTGGTTAACGAATCCGACTAGGAACCATGAGGTTGTGGGTTCAATCCCTGGCCTTGCTCAGTGGGTTAAGGATCTGGCATTGCCGTGAGCTGTGGCGTAGGTTGCAGACGCGGCTCGGATCCAACGTTGCTGTGGCTCTGGCTTGGGACCCCTCCCAAGCTTGGGAACCTCCGTATGCCGCGGGAGTGGTCCTAGAAAAGGCAAAAAGACCAAAAAAAAAAAAAAAGATTAGGAAGTACCCAACAAAATCATTTATTTTATATATATTTATTTCTTAAATTTTATTGTGAAGTTTCTGTTGTGGCTCAGCTGGTTAAGAACCTGACATGGTGTCTATGAGGACTGCGGGTTTGATCCTTGGCCTCACTCAGTGGTGCAAGAATCTGTTGTTGCTGCAAGCTGTGGTATGGCTTGGATCTGGTGTGGCTGTGGCATAGGCCAGTGGCTGTAGCCTCGATTTCACTCCTAGCCTGGGAACTTCCATATGCTGCAGGTGTGCTCATTAAAAAAAAAAAAAAGAAAAAATATTTTATTGTGGGAGTTCCCGTCATGGCGCAGAGGTTAACGAATCCGACTAGGAACCATGAGGTTGCGGGTTCGGTCCCTGCCCTTGCTCAGTGGGTTAACGATCCGGCGTTGCCATGAGCTGTAGTGTAGGTTGCAGACGTGGCTCGGATCCCGCGTTGCTGTGGCTCTGGCGTAGGCTGGTGGCTACAGCTCCGATTCAACCCCTAGCCTGGGAACCTCCATATGCCGCGGGAGCGGCCCAAGAAATAGCAACAACAACAACAAAAAGACAAAAGATAAAAGACAAAAAAAAAATTTTTATTGTGATATAGTATACATATAGAAAAGTGTGTTAAATGTAATTTTAAAGCTAAAGGGATAATTATAAAACAAAGGCCTCTGTAAGTACCATCCTAGTCAAGAAAGGAGTGTTTCCATCACCTCAGAAATGTCTTCTGCTCTTTCCAGTCACAGTCTCCTTCCCTGTAACATAATCACTGTCCTGACTTTTTTTCTTAACAGCCTCCCCTGTGGCATATGCTAATGCCCAGGCTAGGGATTGAATTGGAGCTGCAGGCATATGCCACAGCCACGACAACACTGGATCCTTAACCTACTGAGTGAGGCCAGGAATTGAACCCACATCCTCACAGACAACATCAGGTCCTTAACCCGCTGAGCCACAAAGGGAACTCCTGTCCTGACTTTTATGGTAATCCCCTAAGTATATATCCTTACACTCTTGAGTTTTTATCTGTCTTTGAAGTTTATATAGAGATGTGCTAGTTATCTTTTAATATCTTTTTTTGAAATTTTATTTATTTTTTTACAGAATTAAATACATATATTTAAACACAATTACATTCACACAGATTATTATATCATGGCTCTTAAGAAAGAGATTAAGTGACTCCCTCTGGAGAAGTGGAATGGAAAATATGCTGAGACAAATAGGAAATTTATTCTATACTTTATCCCATTTTGTATGGCTTTCATCTTTACTATTTAATATTATCTATTAATTTCAATTTTTCTTTAAAAATTAGCATTATATTAAAATTGTCTATATTATGCAACTAAAATTTATAAAGAAGAAAGCCTTATTGTATACCATTAAATATTTTACATAGCATGATAAAAAGAATAACTTAAATAATAGTAAAAATAATACACCCTCTGAAAATAAGTAAAATATAAAATGCATAAATTGGTTAAAAAATAGTATAAATATATAAATATGTCCTCACAATTTGTTACATCTTATTGATTCTTATTGATTCTTCAATATAGGCATTACACCATTCTAGGTGATGTGATAAACAAGACATTATAGACCTTACATTGTACCATGGAGGGAAATGGTTATTAATAATACAATTGTAGAACTGTATTATTTAATTGTACAGTGGCATTTTTTAATTATAATTATCATAAATTCTTTGATGGAGAGGAAATCAGAATCAGATCTAAGAAGACTTCAGCATTCCAAGAATGATGTCAAATGACCCCCTTCATGGTGGATTATGCACTTATTTACTATGAGATATATTTCTTCTGCAGAGTTTCCTTGTTTGTGTATCAATTGTAGATTTTTGGTGTGCAGTTATTCTGAAGTTTTGATATGAGTCTATATGTATATGAGATTGTTTTAAGTTGTTGTTCTCTTAATTGCAAGTGCATCTCCAGTGTCCTGCATTTGTACCCACCTCTTTTCATGATTTCTGATTTTGGTGGTATAATTGTGCATGGATGATTTCGTATCTTTAATGTATATATGCCTTTACTGGTGAGCCTTGTCATTTGTGGAATTTTTGTTTCTGGTTGCAGCCTTTTCTTTTCTGCCTAGAGAAGTTCCTTTAGTATTTGTTGTAAGCTGGTTTAGTGTTGCTGAATTCTCTCAGCTTTTGCTTATCTGTGAAGGTTTTGACTTCTCCTTCAAATCTGAATGAGAGCCTTACTGGGTAGAGTAATCTTGGTTGGAGGTTTTTTCCTTTCATCACGTGAAGTATATCATGCCACTCCCTTCTGGCCTGCAGAGTTTCAGCTGAAGAATCTGCTGATAACCTTATCGGAGTTCCCTTGTATGTTACTTGTTTCTTTTCCCTAGCTGTTTTCAAGATTTTCTCTTTGTCTTTAATTTTGGTCAGTTTGATTAATGTGTGTCTCAGTGTATTCCTCCTTGGGTTTATTTTATATGGTACTCATTGTGCTTCCTGGATTTGAGTGAGTGGTTCCTTTCCTATGTTAGGGAAGTTTTCGGCTGTTATCTCTTGGATTGTTTTTTCTGTCCCCTTCTCTCTCTCTTCTCCTTCTGGCACCCCTATATTACAGATGTTGGAGCGTTTAATATTGTCCCAGAGTTCTCTGAGACTCTCTTCATTTGTTTTCAATCTTTTTTCTCTTTTCTGTTCTGCATCCGTAATTTCTTCTAATCTGTCCTCCACCTCGCTTATTCGTTCTTCTGCCTCCTGTATTCTGCTGTTAGCTGCTTCTAGTGAGTTTTTTATTTCAGTTATTGTATTTTGCATCTGTCCTTGTTTAAGTTTTTTTTGTTTTTTGTTTTTTGTTTTTGCCACTTCTTGGGCCGCTCCCACGGCATGTGGAGGTTCCCAGGCTAGGGGTCGAATAGGAGCTGTAGCCACTGGCCTACGCCAGAGCCACAGCAACGCGGGATCCGAGCCGCGTCTGCAACCTACACTACAGCTCACGGCAACGCCGGATCCTTAACCCACTGAGCAAGGGCAGGGATCGAACCTGCAACCTCATGGTTCCTAGTCGGATTCGTTAACCACTGCGCCACGACAGGGACTCCCCTTGTTTAAGTTTTATATCTTGTATCTCTTTGCTCAGTGTTTCCTGTAAGTTATCCATCTTTGCCTCCAGTTTATTTTTGATGTCTTGCATCATCTTCAGGATCAACAATCTGAAGTCTTTTTCCTGGACGCTGATTTTCTGGGGTTTTTCCTTTCTCCCTCATCTGAGTTATAGTCCTCTGTCTTTTCATTTTTATAGGTTTTTGGTGTTGTGACCTTTTTACTGATAATAGAGTTGTAGCCTCTCTTACTTCTGGTGTCTGCCCCCCTTGTGGCTGAATTCAGTGTGGGAGCTTGCTGTAGGCTTCCTGATGGAAGGGGCTGATGCCTGCCCACTGGTAGGTGGAGCTGATTCTAATCCCTCTGGTGGGTGGGGCTTAGTCTCTGGATGGGATTAGAGGTGGCTGTGTGCCTGAGGGGTCTTTAGGCAGCCTGTTTACTGAGGGGCGGGGCTGTGATCCCACCTGGATTGTTGTTTGCCCTGGGGCTTCTTCAGGGCTGACTGATTGGTGGGGCCACATTATCCCAAAATGTCCATCTCCAGAGAAAGGCAGCTGCTGAATATTCCCTAGAGCTTTGCTTTCAATGTCTGTTCCTCACAACAAGCCACATTCACCCCTGTTTTCCCAGGATGTCATCCAAGAACTGCAGTCAGGTTTGACCCAGATTCCTATGGAGACCTTGCTCTGCCCTGGGATTTAGTGCACGTGAAAGTCCGTGTATGCCTTTTAAGAATGGGGTCTCCGTTTCCCCCAGTCCTGTGGATCTCCTGTGCACAAGCCCCACTGGCCTTCAATGCCAGATGCTCTGGGGGCTCCTTCTCCCAGTGCCAGATCCCCACAGGTGAGGGTTTGATGTGGGGCTCAGAACTCTCACTCCTGTAGGTGAGTCTCTGTGAACCAGTTTTCAGTCTGTGGAGCTTCCCACCCCGGAGGTATGGGGTTGTTTATATCGTGAAATCGCCCCTCCTGCCTCTTGATGTGGCCTCCTCTTTTTCTTCTGGAGTAGGGTATCTTTTTTAAGGTTTCCGGTCCATTTGGTTGGAGATTGCTCAGCCTTTAGTTGTGAATTTTGTTGTTTTTAGGATAGAAGTTGAGCTCCAGTCCTTCTATTCGCCATCTTAATCCTCTCTCCCCTCTTTTAATATCTTTAATAGGAAATCTTATTAGGACTATTTGTTAATACAGGTTTTATGAAATTTTTACCTGTGCCTTTGTTTCTGATTCAGACTTAATTCTGGCTTCTCATTTCAGAGGCATTGCCAATACTTCTCTTAAAACTTGTCTGTGTCTTTAATTATCCTTCTAATCAGAAGCTTCCTGATCATTTCTGCTATCTGAAATCTTTAGAAGTATATCTCTTTTTACTGTCGGTTTCCTCACATAGGATATGACCATGGGTAGACCTAATCGTTTACTTTCTAAACTTATAGAAATTAGTAGAAAATAGAAGTATTTAGCAAAATACCTGAAACTATAGATTTAGTCAAATAGAATACTGATTGCTTCTTAGAAAAAACTCATTCTATAGAAAATTATAAATTTTTCAAAATCATTTAAATTTTGAATCTTGCAGGGCAATCACAGAAAGCATTCAGTACAAAAGCAATTTAAACATCTTTTCAGAATGCCCTATCTCAAACCATTCTCCCCATTGCTAAGTGATATATAGTTTCAGGACTTTTAATAAAACTTTAGATTTAAAAATCATAAAAACTCCATTTTATTATAATTTACATGTAGAGTAAATATCACCCAGGAGAGAATGTGTGTTGAACTTGACTGTAGTAACAGTAATGAAGCATAACAATATATACTGACAAAATTTAAGTTTGATTAGTTGGAAATTCAGATGAGTACCATGCCGAATGAATAAAACAGTTCTTTAAAGAAGAAATTTTATTTCTGTTCTATAAATTGAGTCATTATTTTTAGCTTCTCATAAGCTCTTAAGATTTTGACTTTTTCCTGAAGACATTAAATAAGCCATTTACAGAACAAATAGTGTTTGAATGAGTCCACTTATATGAGATAGCTAGAGTGGTCATAGATACAGAAAATGGAATGGTTGTTGCTGAGAAGTGGGAGTAGCGGATTAGTGTTCAATGGGCACAGAGTTTTAGTTGGGGAAGATGAAAAAGTTACAGAGATGGATGTTGGTGATGGTTGCACAGTAATATAAGTGTATTTAGTGTCACAACATTTAAAAACTGTTAAAATGGTGAATTTTATGGTATGTATATTTTATAGCAATAAAAATATGAAGGAAAAAGGTGCTTAGTCTTAAATGGGGACACTGTGGGCCCTTTTGGGTAGAAAGCAAGAGAACATAAAATCAGGCTCACCTGCCACGAGTGGGCACATACAATTTTTAAGGTGACTCAGAACATGGAGAAGAGATAATGATATTAAATTTTTAAGTATGTCATTCTTCAGGAGCATTTCAGGATCTGGGAATTGGTAGATTTAGAAATTGAAGATATCTGCATTAAAACTTCACCAATGTGGAGCAGATATGGAGAGAATGATTTGAATCTGTGTAAAATCAACATTAATTCTTTTGAAAGTAGTTTTATTTTCAAGTATATAACCAAGTTATACATTGTATATGTTAACAGAATATTGTTGACTGGCAGAGAGGTCTTTGATGTGCTTTTAAATGAGTAGATAAACGTTTAATTATGGAGCACCGTAATAGTTGTATAAGTATTTTGTTAAATGGATATTGACGGGTGTTCATAAAGCACTTACAAAGCATTTCTGTTTCTCTTAAGTAGATTTATCCCAGGTGATCTGAATACATCATTTCTCAGCAAACAATTATTTTTCTAGATTAAAAAAATCTAAGCTATAATTATGTGTACAACCTAAGTCTTTATTAATGGTATTTGAATTTAATGAGGTTTTCCTGATTCTTTTGATTGTTGTGAACACTGCTAAAAAAAAAATTAGGCCAAGGAAAATACTCCTGTTGTGTTTTTTAATCAAACTATTAAAATTTTATAGTTGATCCCAAATCCTTACTGCAATCAGGCAATGTGTCAATTCCATTTTTTGCTGTATTCTATAGGCCAGATGAAGATTAAATGCATAATATTTTTTGAATGCCTGGTGAAGAATCTGAATACCCCTCCTTATCCATAGGTTCCACATCCTCAGATACAAACAACCATGGATAAAAAAATTTTCAGAAAGTCTCAAAAAACAAAGCTTGAATTTGCTGTGTGCTGGCAACTACTTGTATAGCATTTATGTTGTATTTACAGCTACTTACATGCCATTTACATTGTATTAGGTATTATAAGTAATCTAGAGATAATTTATACAGGAGGATATGTGGAGGTTATATGCCATTTTATAGAAAAGATTTGAGCATCCTTGGATTTTGGTATCTTCGCAGGTCCTGGAACCAATCCCCTGAGGATACCGAGGGAAAACTGTGATGTGGGTTTTTTTTTTTTTTTTTTTTGTCTTTTGTTATTGTTGTTGCTATTTCTTGGGCTGCTCCCGTGGCATATGGAGGTTCCCAGGCTAGGGGTTGAATCGGAGCTGTAGCCACCGGCCTACGCCAGAGCCACAGCAACGCGGGATCTGAGCCGCGTCTGCAACCTACACCACAGCTCACGGCAATGCCAGATCGTCAACCCACTGAGCAAGGGCAGGGACCGAACCCGCCACCTCATGGATCCTAGTCGGATTCGTTAACCACTGCGCCACGACGGGAACTCCTGTGATGTGTTTTAATGTGTGGGCACTAAGTATGCTATAAAGTATTTACTGACATTTTATTATAGTTATAGCTTTTACGCAAGTCAGTTTCTATTCCAAGAACATAGATGTAAAAATAGAAGTCAGATAGAAATTGAAATATGAGATTTGGGTGTTTGTGAATTTTAGGTGTGTACATGTTTTTAATCTTTCACTACATTGAGGAAATTTTTTTTCTCTTTCTTTTAGTAAAAAATCCCAGAAGTGGGATGAAATGAACATCCTGGCGACGTATCATCCAGCAGACAAAGACTATGGTTTAATGAAAATAGATGAACCTAGCACTCCTTACCATAGGTAATATTTTGTAGAAACCTTTCCTTTTTTGATTTGTTTCCATTTTGCATTTGACATGAGCTTCTGTATAACAGATGATTTGAATCTTTGTTTTTAAAGTAATCTATTAATAGAAAGGAAAATGAGAATTGGGCTTGTTTGCTTTCTAAATAGGTATCAGGGGCTTATGGAGTCTCTTTGCAAAAAAAAAAAAAAAGGTAACTTCATATATGGTAACTCATTTTTAACCTTTTCAAAGGTCCTGGATATTTCTATGGTTTCATGTCTTTTTTTTTTTTTTTTTGGCTGCATTAGCAGCATGTGGAAGTTCCCAGGCCAGGCATCCAACCTGTGCCACAGCAGCAACAGCACCAGATCCTTAACCTGCTGAGCCACCAAGGAACTTTCCCATGTTCTTATTAACTCACATGATATTATAGTTCATATAATTGCATTGTAATGGTTGGCAGTTTTGAGTCTTCCACAATTTCTTTTTGGCTGAGTCCACAGTGTGGAAGTTCCCAGGCCAGGAATTGAACCTGTGCCACAGCAACCTGAGCCACAGCAGTGACAGTGTTGGATGGATCCTTAACCTGTTGCACCACAAGAGAACTCCCACAGTTTTTTTTAACGCATTGAGAAATGATAGTGTGTGGCAGTAGTTACTATGAAGACAAAAATAATGCACCAATAAATACGAGAGGATGGAGATTCTAAGTAAGGAGAAATACCTAATTCAGATCATGTCCTAGACTGTGTTGAAAAAATGCAGATTCTCAAGACTGAAAAATCTTATATTTGTCATTGAAGTAAGACAATATAAATACAGAAATTACTATTAAAGTAAAGAAATTCTGTTTTAAGTCAACAGAGGAAACTTTGGAAGGTAATGAATTAACTTCATCGTAGCAAAAACAGTAAAAACAAGAATAAACGTGAAGATCTTGACAAGGGGAGGCGTTCCTGTATGGCTCAGCAGGTTAAGAACCCAGCTAGTATCCATGTAGATACAGGTTCAATCCCTGGCCTTGCTCAGTGAGTTAAGGATCTGGCATTGTAGGTTGTAGGTTGCAGATGTGGCTCAGATTTGGCATTGCTGTGGCTGTGGTATAGGCTGCAGCCACAGCTCCAATTCAGTTCAAAATCCCTAGCCCAGAACCCTATGTATGCCACATACAAGTAAAAAAAAAAAGCTACAAAAAAGAAAAAAAAGGAAAGAAAGAAAAAGGATATGACAAGGGGAGTAAGAAATAATGAAATAGGTGATATAGATACTGAAACTCAGTACTAATAAAACTTGAGGGAAGAAATAGAAATAGATACAGCATTTATGTAAATGATTTTTTTTGGTCTTTTTTTTTTTTTAGGGTGGCACTGCAGCGTATGGAGGTTCCCAGGCTCAGGGTTGAATTGGAGCTGCAGCGGCCGGGCCCAGCCCCAGCCACAGCATTGGGATACTAGCCGCATCTGTGACCTACGTACACCACAGCTCAAAGCAGCACCACATCCTTAACCCACTGATGGAGGCCAGGAATTGAACCCGCTTCCTCATGAATACTAGTCGGGTTCATTACCACTGAGCCATGACAAGAACTCTGAAAATGATTCTTATTTTTCTTCTAAGTCATGGATATATACTTTAAAACATATCCTAAAACTTCTGTTATACCAGAAGCCAAAGTCAGTGCTTGCTTTCTTTTCAGTAAAGGTAGTAGACATTGTTGTCTGTGTTGGTTGGAGATAACCATCCTAAAAAAATTAAGATCAAACATGATTCAAAAAAGTACCTGTTGCCATTATTTTAAACTGTTTATATTTTAGGAGTTCCCATCGTGGTGCAGTGGTTAACGAATCCGACTAGGAACCATGAGGTGGCGGGTTCGGTCCCTGCCCTTGCTCAGTGGGTTAACGATCCGGCGTTGCCGTGAGCTGTAGTGTAGGTTGCAGACGCGGCTCAGATCCTGCGTTGCTGTGGCTCTGGCGTAGGCTGGTGGCTACAGCTCCTATTCGACCCCTAGCCTGGGAACCTCCATATGCTGCAGGAGCAGCCCAAGAAATAGCAAAAAGACAAAAAATAAACAAATAAACTGTTTATATTTTAAAATAAATATAACAATTTTTGCATTTACGTGGGGAGCAGATTTTTCATTAGAAGGCAAATTGGGAAAGCTAAATAGCTTTTAAACTTCCTCAGGCCTTAGGATCTAATTTTGTTATTTTACCTACATAGATTATTTGTCTACATAGATTATTTGTCTCTTACCTTCAGGTTGATGTACAAATACACATTCTAAAACCATACAAGGGTTTTTTTTGCATTATTTATTCCCTCCCACTGGATAGAATAATTGAAGTGTGTTTCCCCTACCCCCCCCCCCGATTATTCAGGTTTTCAGTATTTATGTATTTTTTCTTTTTTAATCATAGAAGACCTTTTTTTGTTTGTTTGTTTGTTTATTTATTTATTTGTCTTTTTGCCTTTTCTTGAGCCGCTCCAGCGGCATATGGAGATTCCCAGGCTAGGGGTCGAATCGGAGCTGTAGCCACCGGCCTACACCAGAGCCACAGCAACGTGGGATCCGAGCTGTGTCTGCAACCTACACCACAGCTCACAGCAACGCCGGATCCTTAACCCACTGAGCAAGGGCAGGGATCGAACCCGCAACCTCATGGTTCCTGGTCGGATTCGTTAACCACTGAGCCACGACGGGAACTCCTAGAAGGCCTTTTTAAAATTGATGCTTTACTTTTAAATATTTGCATTGAATAGAAACTATTTAAAATTAAACTTCAAAGATGATGGTAGAGTCATAAATATATTGATAATTTTAGTCAGTAGAATTTTGTTTCTCTACCTCTTTTTTCTACTTGAAAAATTGTAGTTCAGGTATTAATTTATAATATGCTTGTCATCCTAGTATGGTAGGTGATGATGAAGATGCGTTGAGTGACTCAGAAACCACTGAAGCCCTGTCCCCAGATATCTTAGCTAAGAAGTAAGTATTGATGATTATAAAGCATTTCCCTCATGCTGTTTTTAATTGTGCAGAGTTAAAGGCATCTTACTTTACTTGTATAAGTGTACATAAAAATAATGTGCTAAAATGAAGTTTATATAGATTTTTCATTGCAACTTTTATAGTCTTATTTCTAGGTTAAGATCAAGGTATGTAGAGGGCAGAACCTGGCACACAAATTCCCTATGTCATTTCCCCAGCAGGGGGAAGGTGTTGTTTATTGGTTTTAATATCCTCCCACCCGGGTTTTTAAGATGGAAGTGAGAAAGGCAAAAATAAGTTGAAGAAAACTATTCCTTTTCTGTTCATTGATTCTGCTACTTTCCACTCTTCCTGTTGTTTATTGGTTTCTATACCCATTCCAACTCTTTTTTTTTTCTTCATCAGGTTAAAGCCAGCATATTCATGATATATAGGTGTTTTTATGAGACTCAGAAATTGAATAAGACCCACAACTAATAAGCTTATCATTGTGTTGATTTATTTGTAAATTATTGTTGTACATAGATTAATTGCTGCTGAAGGCGCAGAGCCGAAGTACCGGGTTCATGAACAAGAAAGTAGTGGCGATGAGGATACTGACCTCTCACCTGAAGAACAAGGTAGGTTATTCTTTTACTGTTCTTAGCTAATAATTTTTGCTAAAATAAATCCATTATTTGAAAGATTATCAAGTGATTTTCCTTTTGAGGAAGTGGATGGTGGGATATTAGGGAGCAACATTTTTATAATTCAGATTCTGTTTGTGTGGGTTTATTGTATAATAAGTTTTGTTCCCCTGGTTTCAAGAAAATTAATTATATTGGAGTTCCTTGGTGGCTTAGCTAGTTAAGGATCCAGCATTGTCACTGCTATGGCATGGGTTACACTCTGTTGTGTAAGCATAGCCAAAAAAAAAAAGAGAAAACTGTAGGTATTCATTTCTTTGTACCAAGTATTTACTCTATACCAGGAAGATGCTTAGTGAATATTTATTAAAATGTTTAGAGTCATTTAGTGTTTGGATGATCTTAAAGCGGATAGCAGTGAGACCTAATTTCCCATTTGCTTATGCTTTTTCTATATTAAGACAGTGGTGACACTTACCAAATAAATCAAGATGGTCAGACTTGGAGTAAATTTTTTTATTAGGTCCCATTGAACAAAACAGTAGTGTCACAGGAAAGGAGATAAAGATAACCCTCTAAACAACGATAGAAGAGGCTCTTTTAGCCATTATGGGGCATACATAGTTAAGGCATTGCTACCTATTCATTGTTTCTGTTTTTACAAGTAATAATGGTTATCTGCAGAGGTAAGGAAAGAAGGAAGATATTTTACCCTCTTGCTTTTTTTGAGCATTTTGAACCGTGTGAATGTATAATCTCAAGAATTAGGAGTTCCTATTGTGGCTCAGAGGGTTAAGGACCTGATGTTGTCTCTGTGAGGATGCAGGTTTGATCCCTGGCCTTGCTCAGTGGGTTAAGGATCTGTCATTGTCACAAGCTGTAGCATAGGTTGCACGTGTGGCTATGGCATAGGCTGCAGCTACAGCTCCAATTTGACCCCAGCCTGGGAACTTGCATATGCCACAGGTGCGGCTATAAAAAGAAAAAGGAAAAAAAGACAATTAAAAATTGTCCAAGCCTTTGTATAGGAAAAAAGATGCAATAAAAACACCTTCACAAAAAGGAAAAAGAAAACAGACATTCGTGTACTTGAAGCTTTGAAACGTCAGAACTACCTATACTGTAAAAGAAGTTTAGAAACCTTAGAACTAAGATTCTGAATGTTTGCTGGTTTACTGTCAGGATCTTTGTCATGTGTAGCTGCAGAGGTACAATTTGCTGTTCTTTCCTCTTTAGAATATAGTTTATTGAATAAACTGAGAAATTTTACATATAGCGTGATCTCAGATTGTATTATATAGATCTTCTACCCTCGGTGACTTCCTTATTTTCCCCAAATATACCCCAAAACGGCTTTGAAAAGGGTTTCAGATAGAAATTGTTTCTAGAGTTTAATTCATTATTCTCTAAAAACGTGCTCTATTTGCGAATGGGGATTTTTTTGTTGTTGTTGTATTTTTAAGTTCATTGAAGTATAGTTGATTTACCATGTTGTGATGATTTCTTTTGTACAACAAAGTAATTCAGTTATACATATACACACAGCCGTTCTTTTTCAGATTCTTTTCAAGAACAGGGAATTTTTTTAACTTCTTTTTCTGTCTTCATTAGGTATTTTTCCCTCAAATTTTAGTTCCATGAATTAGCCAGCAGGGGGAGCTGTTTCACTAGTCGGAGTTTTCATTAGTTCCGTGCCCACTAGTAGAGTTCCTGATACAGGTGTTTGTTGTTTTTAAACAAATTGCATGTTTGAGCATCCTTGTTTATTGACAGAAATTCTTAGAAGATTTTATCTTGTAAGTAGCAGCATAACAAAATACTGACTATGGAGTTGGTATAAGTTATGTCACTTCAGATATATCACTTACCTAATTGCTTGATTTCTCTCTCAGTTTCCTCATTTTTAAATTTCGGGGCTATAAAAATATTTAGAATCATTGTTGAGCATTATGAGATAAAGAATTTAAAGCACCTTAGCACTGATTCTGGCATATTATAAATACTCAATAAACATTAACTTTTAATAACTTAAAATAATTGGTATATTCTCCATTATATTATCTTGTATAACAGTACAAGAAAGTATAAAAAAGATAATTCACTTGTCAAGTTCACATGGGTAGTTGGTTATTATTAGAACTGAGCCTGAAGCCTGAGTTTTTGGACTCTATGCAAGAAGGTTGAGACCACTTGTGTTAACAGCTTTCTACAAAATGAATCCATTGCATATTTTTAAGTTATATAATAAATTTTGAGTATTAAAAAACTAAAATACAGCTATAACAAGCAAAACCAAATTTAATATCACTGAGAATTAAAAACAAGTAATTTTCTTAGGCTATAAGTATAATTGACAAAAGAAACATATTGTAATAACTCCTAGGAATAAGAAGCTGCAAATTAAAAGTACCATGGTGCTTTTCTTTACTTTCAGATCAACAAAAATTAAAAAGAATGAAAATTTCCCTTTTGGTGTGACTATGGAGAAATAAGTTATTCATATATGGTTGCTGGGCCTGAAAAATGTTTTGACTTTTCTAGAGGGCAATATAGCAACTATATAGCAACCAAAGCCAAAAACTTTAAAATGACACCCTTTGATCTAGAAATTCAATTTCTTAGGGTTTATTTCAGTATTTCTCAAACATTTTTGACCAAGTCCCACTCAATATACACGCATAGATAAAATTACAAAAATTAAAATTTCATGAAACAGGACTGTACTATTTGTAATACATTCCACTTTATGTCATTTCTTTAACATGCTGGTTATGACTTACTAAAGGGTTATAAGGCACATTTTGAAAAGCAGTAACCAGTTGTTGAGAAACTAATGGAACAAAGCACAAAAGCGTATATACAGTTGACCTTTGAGCACCCTGGGTTCGAAGTGTGTAGGTCCACTTACACATGGATTTTTTTTTTCTTTTTCACTGAACACCTCCGACAGCACTATATGATTTGTAGTATCTGGTTGAATAACAGATTTAGAACTGTGAATATGAAGGGCCAACTATAGAGTAGATTTCAGCTGTGAGGAGGGTAGGTGCTCCTAACTCCTACATTGTTCAACGTTCAACTGTATATTGCATCATAAAACTATGAAAATGCAAAGAAGGAAACTGGAAACCTTTGACAAAGATAGGGGATTTTATAACTCATTACTTTGTAACCTTTTTTTTTTTAAACACCCTTTTATTTTTATTTTATTTTATTTTATTTTATTTTATTTTATTTATTTTTGTCTTTTTGCCATTTCTTGGGCCGCTCCCACGGCATATGGAGGTTCCTAGGCTAGGGGTCAAATTGGAGTTGTAGCCCCTGGCCTACGCCAGAGCCACAGCAACGCGGGATCCGAGCCGCATATGCAACCTATACCACAGCTCATGGCAACACCGGATCCTTAACCCCCTGAGCAAGGCCAGGGATCGAATCCGAAACTTCATGGTTCCTAGTCGGATTTGTTAATCACTGCGCCACAACGGGAACTCCATGTAACCTTTTAAAAATTATATAAATCTGCTATGTATGTGGCAGAATTTTACTATATCTTTATATATTTAATTGTGTAAACTCTAGATCATTTTAAGAGTGGGAGGGTCACTATTATAATTCCATCAGACAGTAGATATAAACCGAGACTTCCAGGGACATGGTCATTCTAACTATATAGTAAGTGAGAAAACAGCATACACAACAACATAAGATTGATTTTTAGAAAAAAGTCTCGAGTCATAAAATATTAATGATAATTTCTGAGTAAGGAAATTGAATGTTTTAAGTTTCTACCATTTTTTCAGTTGTGTTAGTTTGTTTTGGTTTGGTTTGGTTTTTGGTTTTTTTGGCTGCACCCAAAGCATATGGAAGTTCCCAGGCCAGGGATCGAATCTGAGCTGCGGCTGCAGCCTATGCCACAGCTGTAGCAACATCAGGTCCTTAAAATCCACTGTGCCACAGCAGCAACTCCTCTACCATTTTTTAAAAGTTTCATTAAAAAGAGTGTGTATTCTTTGTAATGACAAAAAGTCTTACCTTTTTAGTAAATATATCTGGTATCAGAGGCATGTAGAAACTTTTTTTTTTTCAGGTCCGTACTTGCAGCATGTGAAAGTTCCCAGGCTAGGGGTTGAATTGGAACTGTAGCCACCAGTCTACACCACAGCCACAGCAATGCTGGATCCTTAACCTACTGAGTGAGGCCAGAGATCAGATCCGAATCCTCATGGAATACTAGTTGCGTTCATTGCTGCTGAGCCACAATGGGAACTCCTTTTTGGCTCTTTTTTAATATTGGCTTTTGCATCATCTGGAAGTCATCACTAAAAATTTAGTGATGAAGATTTGGTTTTTTTATTTTAATTTTACTTCCTTCTACAATATGGTACTCTGAAAGAATAAAACAAATCACAAAATTAACTTATAAATCGGGATGAAGACAGGTGCCTGGCAAGATCTTGGTAGTTTGAAACAAATGTTTATGAGATGATGATATGGATGTTGATCTTGGAACTTTCCTTCCCCCAGCCCAAATAGAGGCTGAAAAGTGACTTGATAGGTAGTGACAGTATGACTGTAAATGCTTGTTTTTAAAACATAAATAAGTATAGATGATAATAAAAGCTTAGAAATATTGAGAAAGTACTTTGAACAGCCGTATTCTGAGAAATTTCTCTGTGCCTTTTTGGCCCTTTTTTTGGCTGTACTTGCAGCATGTGAATGGTCCCAGGCCAGGGATCAACCTCATGCCACAGCAGCAACCATGTGCATGTACGTACATGCAGGCTTTGTATATTGTGATATTATAGTTTGCCTTTTTTTCCATTCAACTCTTATCTGGAGGATTTTCCTGTATTTTTAAGTTTTCTTCACAAATATAACTACTAATGGCTCTTACTTCTAGTCTCCCATTAGGATGTACTTGAATCATCTAAGGCAAAGTTTGGTAAACCTTTTTCTATAAAGGGCCAAATAGTAAATATTTTAGGTTTTGTGGGCCATTATGTTCTCTATTGCATCTATTCAACTCTACCATTGAGCACAAAAGCAGCCTTAAGACCTATTTTTTGTATCTTGTAGAAAAAAAGCGACAGTTTGAAATGAAAAGGAAACTTCACTACAATGAAGGACTGAATATTAAATTAGCTAGACAATTAATTTCAAAAGACCTACATGATGATGAGGAGGATGAAGAAATGTCAGAGACTGCAGCTGGAGAAAGCATGAATACAGAAGAATCAAATCAAGGTTAGATGTTTTAAAACTATCATTGAGACTCTTGTGATCCTTTGTGCCTAAATAATGTACTTTATTTTGCTTGAAACTTTTAAGAACCATAGAAAATTTTGCTAAAATTTAGTTTTTATGCCAAGAGTTTCAAAAGTTTCAGTGCCTTTTGGCCAGTTTCAAAATAATAAGGTTTTTGTTCTCAAGAGTTGATTTAAGACCCTACGTTAATGTTATATGTCTATGTTGTTTGGTTTACTTGGCTTTAAGCAATGATGTTTTGTCTTCATATTAAGCTGTACTTTGTTTTTAATGTTTCAGATCATATTTTATCTGTCATAACAATGTAAATTAAAGTTTAAACTTTTTAAAGAAACGTGTTTTTAGTATGAAAGATTTGTTTTACCTTCCCTTTAGGTATAAGTACGTCGTATTTCTCCGGTGTTGATTCTGTTGACTGTTAGGTAAGACAGGTTACTTGGTCGATTTTGTTTGCTTTGTTTTTAAGTCTCAGACAGCCAGCCCCTGCAGCCTACCAGTCCTTGATCAGTCATAGGAAATTGATTTTATTTATTTGTTTTTAATAAGCTGTTATTCTGGCATTGGATACAGGTGGAGCTTCTATACCACGAACACAAATTTTTTTGCCCATCTACATACCCTGGGCTATAAACTTACGCTTTTTAGGAGAGACGTAACTCTCTTTTATATGTTGTGGCTTGGATGGTTAAGTCTTATGAAAGTAAATAATTATTATTGTTGTGGTAAACACATGAAATATAAGTGATTTTATGGTAGAACCTGATGACTGTCTTACTATGTCAGGATTACAATATTTTTTGTTATTCCATGTTATGCTTTTGCCTTTCAGTTTGTTTCATACTGCACTTCCTTTCCATTTTTTTCACTGTAGTCTGTTTAGCTTATATTTAACTTGAAGAAACTTTATCTTGAGTAATTATTATTACATGTTTCTCTTCTCTTTCTTTAAATTTATTATCCCTTTTTAGGTGACCTGTCTCCTAGTTGGTCCTTGTTTCCCTATAGCTCGGTAACTTCTTTGAATGTATTCAATTTCTACTCAGACTTAAGAGTGACTCTTAGCACTGGGAATACCATTCATTTGCCACTGGAAAGGGGATTTCTTTTTAAGCCACAGCTTTTGAAAAATGATTCTGGCTTTTGTCTGTACCTCTGCCTGTAAAAACATTAGATTTCACAGATTTAATGCATAAATACATTTTTTTCGTTTAAGTATAATGGTTAAAATTTACATTAGCTCAATGCCTGATTTTTTTTTTCTTCAGTAGAGATGAAGTGCTCCTTACAGGTAGAATGTATCCTATTTAGCTTCAATAAAGTCCACAAAGGAGTTCCCATTGTGGTTCAGCAGTAATGAACCCGACTAGTATCCATGAGGACATGGGTTCGATCCCTGCCCTTACTCAGTGGATCCAGTGTTGCTGTGAGCTGTGGTATAGGTCGCAGATGCAGCTAGGATCTGGTGTTGCTGTGGCTGTGTGTAGGCCAGCAGCTATAGCTCCAATTTGACCCCTAGCCTGGGAACTTCTATATGCCACAGGTGCAGGGCCCCCCCCCCCAAAAAAAAAGGTCCACAAAGGATCCAGTGTTGTCACTGCAGTAGGTTGGGTCACTGCTGTGGCGTGGGTTTGACCCCTGGCCTAGGAACTTCTACATGCCATGGGCAGGGCCAGAAAAAGTCCACAGAGACAGAAAAGACTACATAATAGAGCATAGGGAAGAAAGTCCCTTATTTACATTCTGACTTTTTTGGAACCTTAAAATTTTTTTGCCAGGTTTTGAAATCTCCAGGTTCTATAGAACCCATTACTTAGCTCCCAGGCTAGGGATGGTATCAGAGCTGCAAATGCTGGCCTATGCCACAGCAGCAGCACTGTGGGATCTGATTCATATGTTCAGCTTACACCATAGTTCACGGCTATGCCAGATCCTTAACTCACCGAGTGAGACCAGGGATTGAAACCATGTCCTTATGGATCATGGATGCTAGTCAGGTTTGTTACCGCTGAGCCATGACAGAAACCTGGAACCCATTACTTTTTCATCATTGTCTTTCTCTTCTCTCCTATACTCGTGCCCAGCCTTTCCTTTTTTGTTTTTTTTATAAAAAGAAATGTGGCATGTTTAGACTCTGAGGAATATTTTATAATTTTGATATCATAAATGCAAATCTTTTTATAGCTTTGGATTTTTGAGTTGTAAAAAACTCATAGCTATCCACCTGTGATTTATTCACAGAAGTGTTCAATCTGAAACCTATTTGGTTTTTTTTGTTTGTTTGTTTGTTTTTGTCTTTTTGCCATTTCTAGGGCCGCTTCCCTCGGCACATGGAGGTTCCCAGGCTAGGGGTCGAATAGGAGCTGTAGCCTCCGGCCTACGCCAGAGCCACAGCAATGAGGGATCCGAGCCGCGTCTGCAACCTACACCACAGCTCACGGCAACGCTGGATCGTTAACCCACTAAGCAAGGGCAGGGACCAAACCCGCAACCTCATGGTTCCTAGTCGGATTCGTTAACCACTGCGCCACGACGGGAACTCCTGAAACCTATTTGTTCTACCACTAAGTAGATGCACCTCTTCAGAATTTTTAGAGGGTATGCAGATTCTTTCATATCATACTAGTTAGTCTGCATGGAATATACCTTACCTATTTTTTAGATCTTTCTATTTATCATCCATGGCAGTGGGAGGGAACTTTAGCTCAGGTAGTTGGTTTGGCAGTACTCAGCAAATTATGTTGCCGTTTTGTTTTTGTTTTTATCTTTGCAGGATCTGCAAGTGACCAACTGCAAAACAAATCACAGAGTTCATAGAAGAGATTTGCTCAACACTGTAATTGCCACATACAAACCCTGTTACTATAATATACTGCTTCTTGTTCTCTACAATTCATGACTTAAGTACCAAAATGCATACCAGTTATTATATATTGCCAATAATTAAATAACTTTAGAGACTAATTAGACTGAAAATGCCTAATTGATACATATATTCTTGTGCCTAATACTTCACCACAAATACAGTAGTGTCATCAGTCCAGTCCAAAACTATATTACTTTTGTAAGAACACTGGTTAATTTGTATCAGATATGTAGCTTTTTATGTTTTAGAAGTTAAATAAAATCTTGGGTGGTGAGGGGATCTAATTTATTTTCTTCACTTCTAGATGTGATAGCTCTTATAAAAAGTTGAGTTTTTTTAAAAATCAAAATCCATTTGGAACAACCGATCATACGCTGATAGATATTCAGTTTGAAAAGTATTTTAACACATGCCCTTCTGTTTAATTGAAAAGGATTATAAGAGTTACCGTTGCATTTCTGGCATACTGTCTTTAAAGTTCCTGTTGAGTTTCTTTTATGTTTAAAGGAAAGGATTAAACTTTATCTCATCAAAACTAGCTGTTTCCAAAAATAAATTAGCAGGTTAAACTTGCACTAACGTCTGCTCTTACTTTTTGTGTACACTCCATGGGCAGACTTCAGATCAGTTTTTAAATACATATGATATAGTCTCCACATTCCCTTTGTATACCTGTCTAAATCTCCCACCTTTGTTTCTTACTCCTTTCCACATATACGCACACAATCCTTTACCTTTATAAAGGGTCATAAAGATTGTCATGATTTTAGTAACTTTTCCTTCTCTCACATATCCTGTCATTTGCTACAACAATGAAATCTTATTTTGACTATCAATGCCTATTGGTTTTTCTAATACATGGAGAAAATAGATTGAATAGCAGCAGTACTATAGATGGGAAATACAATTCAACTGTGGATTTCTACAGTTCTCTGATTTACAGCTTGCTAGTTGAAGTGCTATTATTAGTTTATTGTTTGACTTAATTAGACCTCAGAAAAACAACTGAGAGTTTTTATTTTTTGCATGATGAGAGAATTGTGTGTAACCAGTGATGATAGTTCCTAAATGTATAGACAGAAGTAATTCTGAACACATTTTTATTTAAAAACTTTAAATAGTCCCTGCTTTAAGGGAATATGATAATGTATACTATGACAAATGTACTTTATTCTTTTAACACAGTAAGATTTGGACTTTTTCCCCTGAAATGAAGTGCAGTTCCTATAATTCTTGGTTTAGTGATGGTTTCATTTCCAGTCAATTATTTGTGTCTTAATTTTTTTGTTAGTACCAAAAGAATTCATTATATGAACAGACTTTTAAAATAACTTCTGTATATTGTATATATGAATTGGCTTTTATTCAACAGCTTATCTTCCACTTGCAAGTTTATGGAAATATCAATATGTCAAAATAAATAAAAAGTGGGAGAATTCTTTGCTGTTAGAAGAATGTTTTTATTTTGAATGTCTTTTTTTTAAAACGGGATCCAATCAGTACTTCTGAACTGCAGGTATAGTATTCTAAAACATATTAGCTAGTAATACCACTGATTTATAAAGAAAGCAGTGTTTATCTCTGCTTTCTGAATTTAGAATGTTGAGGTATTCTTACCTGTTTAAACCTATTTGGGGGTATTTAAGCTCAGAAATGTGTGTATGTATGTTCATGCACACAGACCTCTGTTTCTAGTTTTCTCATTTCAAGTTCTTAGACTGTATCCACATGCTCTTTAGTTGTAGAAATAGCTGCTGTACATTGAAGGAAAGGTAAGACCTTTAACAACTGATCCTTTTGGTGTACAAACTCTTTCTTGAAAAATCACAGGTGAACTCTCATTTCTGCTTTCAGGAGGTAGGTAGTTATCTTAGAGGAATAAGACATGACGTATAGCATGCTCAGTAGGATTTTAGATGGTTACATGTAACTGTTTTCATTATCATGAGTTCTTAATTGATATGGTATTGAACTGTACCCAAAAAGATGAACTTTGGAGTTCCCATCGTGGCTCAGTGGTTAACGAATCTGACTAGGAACCATGAGGTTGTGGGTTTGATCCCTGGCCTTGATCAGTGGGTTAAGGATCTGGTGTTGCCGTGAGCTGTGGTGTAGGTCACAGATGCAGCTTGGATCTGGCGTGGCTGTGGCTGTGGCGTAGGCCGTGGCTATAGCTCCGATTAGACCCCTAGCCTGGGAACTTCCATATGCTGTGGGTGCAGCCCTAAAAGGGACAAAAGACCCAAAAAAAAAAAAAAAAGAACTTTTATGACTCAAGTTAGGTTTTTCTGTGGAAAAAGCTGTCAATGTTCAATTCTAGCCAAAGTCGACTTAACTTTTAAATCAGTAGCATTTTTCTGCTTAACTCTTTCGGTGTCATCTTTTCTGTTTATTCATTTTTCAATCTGAAACTCAGCAGTGATGCTCTTTATAACCTGCTACATATAAGGGTATTAAAGTGATTGTAAAAATAATTTTAAATTGAAGATTAAAGGAAAGTGCCGCTTTTCCCTAGACTTTTTGTTTTGTTTACACTTTTTTCCTTTTAAATTAGTACACTAACCATATTGTAATAAAATTCAGTCATATGACAGTTGCTTGTGTGTGGATTTTATTTTCTTGTTACCCAGCTACCTCAGGAGTATCTCATGGGCTAAGTGTTCTGGATACCAGGGGGGATCTTGGACTGCATTGTGGAAGAGTAGTTTTTTTAGTTACCCGGCCTTGTGTTAGGTGTCTATTATATAATCCTCAAAACAGCTATCTAATCAGCACTTTGGAAGTGAGGAAAATGCTCTTGGCCAAGTTCTTCAGTCTCAATGTCTCATCCATGCCTTTTTAGATGTAGAAATTCCCACATTTTTGAAGTTGCACTTGACAGGCAAACTTTATTCGGATTATGGTACACATCACATGCTTTAGGAGAAACATTTTTCAGGTGTTTAGTTTGAGTGTTTTTTAGTTTAATCTTAAAAAAATTGTTAATTTTGTTTGGGCTTTATATACCATTTAGGAAAAATCGCAAAAGCACAATTGTGCAGTGGCTGGAGATGTCTAAAACATGTGATATGGTTGTGTTCCACAAGTTTGTTTCTAAACAGGATGTTTTAACTTGAAACATGATTTTTTAAATAAAAATCTGTGTTATAAAGAACCGAACTAGCTTGTATGTACCTAAGGCAGCATTTCCCAGTGTGTTCGATGAAACCCTCAATCCTACCTGTTCCATGGAAAGGATTATAAAAATACATACATAGCATATCCTATTAAAGAGTCTGAGACATTCTGCATAAAGAACCTGTCTAAAACTTGGTTTAACCTAGCATTTTTCAACCATTTCACAACCAGCCCAGTCCCCTTTTCCCTCCAGTAGCACCCTAAATATGAGTAGGGGAATAGGCTGGGGTCTATAATATATGAAATCTGAACTTCTTCTAAAATAAGAAAACAGCTTACCATTGAAAGAGGAAAAACATGGTAGCAACAACTGCACATTATAGATTGTGTGAAATTTGCCAATCAAAGACTTTAATTTTTGGTAATTTATGCAAGAAACTGAAATACATACCCAGGGCACATAAGGGTATGGCTGATGTGGTTTGTTATAAGCTGCTGTGGTTTAGTATTGATAACAACTATTGCTCAAAGACTTGCTGCTTTAAGCAAATTTCCAAAATGCCTGTCCTCCCCATTAGCTCACATAACTGATTGACAAGAGCACATCTGTTATTGGGAAAATCAAAGAACAGATAGTAAGTTTCCTCCACGCCTTGGTTACTGCCCCAGTGTTTAGTGGGAGATGTTGGGGGTTTGGGGCTCCTACACTTTAAATTTGGGATTGACTCATTTAAGTTTATTTGAGGAATTATTTGGGGGAGGTAATGCTGAGAGGTGGTAAGTGAGGGTGGATTTGGCAAGTGTATAGTCATGATTTTATCTCAATTGCCCAACCTGAAATTTTTTTCGGTAAGTCTGCCAAGTGAGTGTTTAGCATTTCAGTCCATTAATGGAATTGGAAGAAAACTATAAATTTTTGTTCTCTGTTTAATTCTTTTGGATTGATGGCATTGTTTTGACTAGAAATAGAAGAGGATTGTGCAGGCTGATCTTAGGCATCTTAATATTATTTGACCTCACTTTTTAGGCAAAGGAATTATAAGCAACTTTGCAGTATATCTTAATCTTAATAAAACAGTTCAGCCTGAAAAAGTGTTAACCAGTAATGCACCTAACAAATATAGGAAGAAGAAAGTTTAGTTATGTTCTTGTCCAGTTTTACTCTGGTATCTGCAGTGTCTCTTACATAAAGCAGTTACTTAAAAGAATATATTTTCATCTTCCTTTCTAAGAGATGCTTGTGTGAAAAATTAGGCACTTTATCATAGGGCATCATGCCAAAGTAATTGGGAAATATGGGCACACGACTTGCCCTGCCTTTAAACATTTTTAAAGTTACATGAACCTAAAGAGCATATCTTTGGGGGAAGAAGGAAGGAGTAAGCTACATGCTTCTCTAGTCGTTCTGAGAAGGCCTTTCTGGTAGGAAAGCCTGGGCTAATTCTAATTAACAAAACTGTTATTTAGCAGATTTTTATGTAATTTTCCTGAAAACCAATGTAAGTTCTCCAGTGACCCATGACAAAATTGTTACTAAGCAAGATATCCTGCAGAAATAAATGTCATGTGACCATTTTTAAAACAAATCCAAAATGTTGGATTTCAAAAGTTGAAGCAGATTTGTGGATTGTTGCCAATATAGCCTCTGCTACCATTTTAGTAATCCCTAAATCAGCTTATTAGGAGAAGTGTTGGGTGAGAGGGTCTGTGTCAAGACCACATTATGGGAGTGCCGCTGTAGTTTGAAACATCAGGAAATGTGCTCTGGTTCAGTGCTAACTTTGAAAGGCAAAGTGGTCCCTGCTTCCACAAGTGGGAGTATGTTGAGTTTTTTATGGTAAATCACAACGTATAGAATTCCACCTAGGAATTTTTTAAGCAGCCCTGGTTTGGGGGTGGGGGGATTAGCCAGACTGCAAAGTGAATTGGACCCAGAATAGTAATCTCTATTCTAAGTTTCAGGCACTGTTCTGAAGACCTAGACTGGAGTCATCTGAAATTTTAGTCTAGATGAGACACATTAATAAATGTAAAGTTGAAAGATGTTTATTTTTGAGATGATTCTTTTTTTTTTTTATCTTTGCCCCACCCACAGTATATGGAGGTTCCCAGGCTGTAGCTGCTGGCCTACAACACAGCCACAGCAACTCGGGATCCGAGCCACATCTCCGACCTACAGCACAGCTCACGGCAACGCCAGATCCTTAACCCACTGAGCAAGTCCAGGGATCAAACCTACATCCTCATGGTTGCTAGTCAGATTCGTTTCTGCTGAGCCCCGACGGGAATTCCCTAGACAATTGTTAAATATTAAGGCCAACTGTTTGCCCAGGAATTTGCTGGGCAATGTACATAAAAAGGTAAAATAGAAGTTGGTTCTTAGAAAAAAAGGTAAGGTGTTACTGTGACCAAAATCAAAAGATAGAAGAACAGAGGGTTCAGATGTCTATTGGTTACATCATGTATCTCACACATTTCTAAACTGAGCTCTTTTATTTTTCCTCCAATTCTTAGTGGCATTCTGCCCATATCAGTTAACTTAGCACCATATTATTTCTCAACTTTGATTCACTTTCTCAAATATGCAAAAACAGTCTATTAGTAAACTCTTTTGATTCTACCTCCATGATAAATCTCTCCCCTTCCCTAATCCTCACTGCAGTATCTTAGTCAAACAACCATCATACTTGACCTGTAACTACCACAACCTCCTAAGTGATTTCATATTTCGTAAGTGATTCTATCCCTTTCCAGTCCATTTTCTACAACAGCAAGTATTGCTGCCCTACTTAAAGTCCTTCAGTGATTTCTCCACCATCTTCTATGAATGAGTCCTGATTTCTTAGAACAGCTTAACAAGACTGTCCTGACCCCTAAATACCTCTTCAGACCTTCTTGTGCCACTTTTCTGCTAAATTATTAGGCATACTTTTCCTTTTTTTCAGTTTCTCCAGTTCACTAAGTTTTTCCCTTTTTTTTAGGGCCTAGGCACTAGAAGGTTACTCTGCCTGAAATGCTCTTCATATGGCTTTTTTCATTATTTAGGTTCAGATATAACTTCTCCGGAGGTGCCATTCCCTGACTATCTTATCTAAAAGACGTTTTTCCTATGATTCTTAGACTCTTGTTTCTTTGTCTGGTTGTTTGGTTGTTGCCTGACTTCCTCACTGGTAGGATCTTTCTTACTCTCGTATTCTCAGAGCTTGGTATGGGTCAATTCAGTAGAAGCCTCAGTAAATGTTTGCTGAATGTATAAAAGGAAGACAGTTGTTTATAATGTGATTTACCTTTCCCCCGTTACTCTTTAACATTTTCATATACTTAACGTTTGAATATTAGAAGTGGAAAGGGTTTTATCAACTAGTCTAATGGTCATTGTTTTTCAGAGAAGTCAACCAAAGCAAAGAGAAGTCAAGATTACTCAGCTGGTTTTTGGCAGAGGAGAGGCTGGAATCTAATTCCTCTGACTATTTACACAATAAATCTCTCCTTGGATTGACCAACTGTGTGCTGCTGTCTTGTCTTAAATGGAGGGAGTTAAGAATTAACTCATATGGTGTTTCCTTCATGGCTCAGTGGAAACGAATCTGTCTAGTATCCCTGAGGATATAGGTTTGATCCCTGGCCTTGCTCAGTGGGTTAAGGATCTGGCGTTGCCATGAGCTGTGGTGTAGGTTGCAGATACAGCTCAGATCTGTCGTTGCTGTGGCTGTGATGCAGGCTGGCAGCTGTAGCTTGGATTCAACCCCTAGCCTGGGACTCTCCATATGCCACTGGTGCGGCCCTAAAACACCCAAAAAACACAAAAAAAAGAATTAACTCATTATTCAGGATTATCTGAAAATGAGTTCTTGCATTAGAGTAAAATTTCTCAAAACTGTATTCAAACTCTGACTTCTTTTTTTTTTTTTGTTATAATTAACATACACTATTATGCTATTTTCAGGTGTACGGCTTAGTGATTCGTTATTTTTATACACCCTGAAGTGATCACCATAATAAGGCCAGTTACCATCCATCACCATTCAAAGCTGTTACAGTGTTATTGACTGTGTTCCTTATATATACAAGATATCTCTGACTTGTTTTATAGCTACAAGTTTGCACCTATAAGCATGTTGGAAGTAGATCTTGCTAAAGGATGGTGCATCTTGCAATATTCAGATACCAAAGACCCCAGACATCATCTTTATTTACCGACCGTGGTTTGTTCTTATCAACATTGCTTATTATACCGTGTGAAAGACAGTCTTGCCCTCAAGAGCGCATTGAAAGGATTTTTCCCAATCCTTAACATGCTGATCTCTTACAAAAGTAAGACATCTGAGGGTAGTTACCAACTTCTGGATGTGGCCTTTGTGGCTGATTTCCTTGATGCCAAGAGGCTTGTTTCACTTCCAGCTTCCTGTCTTTGTTTCTGGCTGTAATTGCCAAAAAGCTCACAATGGGTGAATAGGTTGCTACTATAATACTCCCTACTTGCTTTAGGAAGGTCTTTAACATTTCTGAAAAGATAATCAGTTGCTGGGTTCTCTGGTCCAACCAGAACATGAGTCCAAAAAGTTACAAATTTTGAGAACCAGACTTTAAATACTTAGCTTTCTCTTCTGCCCTAATTCTGGAAAATTATATTACATGTGTTGACAAGATTCTCCTGAAGAATTAAATGGAAGGGCATGTTTTGCCTTATTCTTCTTGAAAGCTATTTTTCTCAATTATCTAAATGCAAGTGAGTAAAACTGAGAGGACTTTTCAGTTACGTTAAATGATGAGGAGTTCCCATTGGGGCACAATGGAAACAAATCTGACTAGGAACCATGAGGTTGCAGGTTCAATCCTGCCCTCGCTCAGTGAGTTAAGGATCCATCGTTGCCGTGAGCTGTAGGTCACAGGTGAGGCTCGGATCTGACGTTGCTCTGGCTGTGGCAAAGGCCGGCAGCTATACCTCCAATTAGACCCCTAGCCTGGGAAACTTCATTTGCCACCGGTGCGGCCCTAAAAAGACAAAAGACAAAACAAAAACAAAAACAAAGTAAATGATGGAAAGGTTATTTGCTGAATTTACATAGTCAGAAGGTACCAAGAAAAGATAGAAGAGTGGGAGTTCCCGTCGTGGTGCAGTGGTTAATGAATCTGACTAGGAACCACGAGGTTGCGGGTTTGATCCCTGGCCTTGCTCAGTGGGTTAAGGATCCAGCGTTGCCCTGAGCTGTGGTGTAGGTTGCAGACACAGCTTGGATCTGGCATTGCTGTGGCTGTGGAGTAGGCTAGTGGCTACAGCTCCGATTCGACCCCTAGCCTGGGAACCTCCATATGCCCTGAGAGTGGCCGAATAAATGGCAAAAAGACAAAAAAAAAAGTGTGGAGCCTATCTTGTATATTTCAGATACTCTACTACATATATTACATGAATTAACTTATTTCGTCCTCCAAACAATGGCTAACAGGGTAAAGTCTTCATTAAATTTAGGGTCACCTAGAGTATGTTTATCTTGGTGAGAATTGATTTCATTGGCCTCGTGAAGGTGGAAGCCACATTGCAAAGGGCTGAGGAATGAGTACAAGGTGTGGAAACGGATATTGCATGTGTAGGCAACTTGTTCAAGAACTTGAGTTGTGAAAGGGAAGATGGAGAAGTGGTAAAGAAATTTGTATATTTATATTTTAGAAAATGTTTAAACTCAGGAGATGAGAACCTTCATCCTTTGCATATAGGTAAAAGCACATATTACCAGATAAAGTTTCAAATAACGTTTGAAAAAGAAACCTATGAAAGTACCTGATGAATTACCCTGCCTTGCCATTCTTTGAAGTAGTTACCTCCCTATCTATGCACGTTATAATGTACACATAATGTTCATTCAGCATCTCATTGTGGTGTCATCTCAGCCTGTTCTTTTAATGCAGTGCCTACAGCACATCGTTTTGTGCAGTGTATGTTTATGAGATCTATATTAATATCTTCCATTATTTTCATTTGCCTTCAAAAGATCATCTATTTTAAAACCATTAATTAGTCTGTAAACAGATGGCACAACAATTAAGAAATCTTTTTTAGAGTCAGAGGCTTTAGTTTATATTGTTAGAATCCCAAGCTTTATGTTCTTTTGTTCACACATTAACAAAAGTTATTGCATCCAAAATTTAGTTAGAAAAATTTAAATAGCTACTGATGGCAAAAAAAAAAAAAAAAGCTGCTGAGAAAAACATTACGTTTAAAATTACCATCCTTTATCTTGTGTTAAATGAAATTTTGGACAGTAAAAACGGCAGGTCTTAGAGAAGGGGGATATTCCAATGCCCCAAAACAAAACACTTGAGCACAGACCTAGACAGCTTGGAACTAATTTTGGAACTCAGTAGTCAAAGCAAAATTCGTCCAAAGGATATCTGAGAAAAAAACAAGTTTACATTCTTTTGTTTAAACTCAATGTGTACAAAAACTAAACTCATAAAACCTCCCTACCAAACAATGCCATCTTTGTGGAGCAGTGTCTGCCTGTCACCCAATGCTCTGCAAGGCCCTCTTTGATGCCCTCCCTGCCCTCACCCTTACATCTCGTAGGTTACTAAGCTCTGTCAATGTTACCTTCAAAATAGCACTTGAATCTGTCCTTTTTAAAAAACATCTTTGTAACTCCTTTCAGTCTGATCCTTCATTACCCACCCTCCAGCTAGTCTCATTCCTTCAGTCCCTCCTTTGTCACCCTTGCTAGTATACATCCATTCTATTCCTGGATGTTAATTTCCTTTTTAAGACAAATGTAATCATATCTTAAAATATTCCGGGTTCCGAAGACCCTGGTTCCCTACAGCTTACAGGATAAAAATCACAACTCATTTCGCCCTTAGGTCCTTTATGCTCTGCCGCTGGTCCATCTTTCCAGCCCTATTTCTTTCTCCCCTCTGTGTGTCCCCTGGGTTTGTGTGAAACTGGACTGCTCTTTTTTACAGCAGCACAGCTCTTGCGTTCTCACCTTTTTCTTTTCTCTATCAACTCTGTCATTCTCACCTCTTCTGTCTCTTGGGTCAAGACTCACCTCTTTCATTAAGATTTTTCGTATGTCATTTTTTCCTTTGGGTCCCTATTACATAATGCATGTTTTTCCCTTCCCACATTCTGCTCTGTGTTATAATTATTTGTGTATCTGTCTTCTCTTCCCTTGACCTAATTACATCTTTCCTATATTTTCTAACACATGGGAAGGTGCATGACAGATGTTTAATTATTCTTGAGTCTTGAGGTATATTGACTAGTGAAGCATTAGCATGTGATTCCAATCTGTAATGATGGAGCCCTAGGGTCAGTTTACAAGAGGATGTAGGCAGAAGGACCAAGAGGAAACGTGGCATAGGTTCCAGTGCCTTGGACCTATTTCTTTATCGGATGTAAGAAAACATTCCAGCGGCACGACTCTTAATTCCTCTATAGATCTGGGCACCAAGCAAACTTGCTGGATTGTGAAGGTATTATCTATATGCAGATCCCAACACATCAGGCTCTCCCAGACACATCTCTTCAGCTTAGTTTGAGCTTTTATTCACCCTGTGCAAGGCCTTACAATATTCAAAGGAGATAAAGATTGGCGATGACATGGTCCCTCTCTCACAGGACTAGAGTAGATTTGGCTTGAACAGCTGTCTGCTTCTAAATCCTGGTTAGCAGAAAAACATAGTGATATTTTATATTTCTCAGTGACATGTGGGTCCAAGGAGATAAAAATGTTAATTTCAGCAGATGTGCCGGTTTTACTCAGGGAGAAGGTGTCAGAATACTGCACCATCACCAAAAATAGCTTCTTGAAGGCACCGGGTGCCTGAATTTAGAAAGATTAAAAATAAAAACAAAAACATTTTGGAGTTCCCGTTGTGGCTCAGTGGTTGACGAGTCCCACTAGGGACCATGAGGTTGCGGGTTTGATCCCTGGCCTTGCTCAGTGGGTTAAGGATCCAGCATTGCCGTGAGCTGTGATGTAGATCACAGATGTGGCTCAGATCCCAAGTTGCTGTGGCTCCCACGTAGGCTGGTGGCTACAGCTCCAATTAGACCCCTAGCCTGTGAACCTCCATATGCCGCAGGAGCGGCCCTAGCAAAGGAAAAAAAAAAAGACAAAACATTTTAACATACTTTTCAAATGGTGGTAAAATATGCTATGCTTTATACAAGGACATGTTCAGTGTGCTTATTTATTAGGACAGTTTCTTGCATAACCCAAATGATAAACATCTCTGCCAAGTTTTTATAAATTCCCAGAGATTTTTCATCTGCCTCTTGCAAGTTATTTACTGATATGGGAAGACTTGTTTAACAGCATTTTGTTATCCACATGTATCTTAATCCAGTTTTGAAGAGAATTTTTATTTTGGCTGCTATTCAGTTCCAAGAGAACAAATTAAGTTAAGGTGGGTGACTGTAGCTGGTTGGCAGCTGGGTTTTAGAATAGCTTTGTTCTTAGTCTAGTGTGCTTCAATTACACATTACTCCAATTTCCTTCTTAGATTCAAACAACAAAAATAAGATTTTGCTGGAGTTCTTATTGTGGCCCGATGGGTTAAGGATCCGACTTAAGCAGCTCAGGTCACTGCAGAGGTGGGGGTTCAATCCCCAGCTCAGCACAGTGGGTTAAGGATCTGGCATTACCACAACTGTGGCTCAGATTTGATCTCTGGCCCAGAAACCTGCATATGTCAGGGGTCTGCCCAAAAAAAGAAGAGGAAGAAGAAAAGATTTTGCTAAATACTGTGAAAGTAAGGGAGAAGTTACTAAAATATGGAATAAGGTGATTTTGTGGACATGGAATCCCATTACACTGTGGAAAATAGATGACACCTTTTTATTATCACACAAGGACGGCAGAAATGGCATGACTGTGATACTACTACATGTATTTGGTTTTACCGAGATCGAAATCACTTTTCCTAAAAGGTAACAAATATAATGAAATTTCAATATGACGTAGGTCATAAGGTGCCTCCCATAACTAGCATGAGATCCTCTGTAGATCTGAAAACAGGGGTTACCAACAATATTGACAAAGTCTGTGCCTTGGGTTATTAGCTAACCTGACAACTGTAATCCTTATACATTATGTAACATCTGTATTGATTTTTCTTTATTTGTCAGGTTCTTGAAGCATCTTATAAAGAATATTGTGTTGATACAGACTATAATATATCTTAGAAGATCAGAGACTGTCTTTCATAGAAAATATGTACATCAAGAGTCTTTTGGTGAAAAGAAACAAAATCCTTAAGCAAATGGGAATTTATGGCTCTCATAACTCTAAAGTCCAGAGGTAGATAGATCTGACTTTAGAGGTGGCTCTGTTTCCAACTTTTTTTTTGGCCATGCCTGAGGCATGCAGAAATTTCCAGGCCAGGGATGAAACCTCTGCCACAGCTGTAACCAGATTCAACAGTTGTGACAATGCCAGATCCTTAACCTGCTGAGCCACAAGGGAACTCTTCCACCTTTGACTCTGCTTCTCTCTGTGCTGGCCTCACCCTCTCCACCTGGTGGTCGAGTTGGCTGTTGCTGCCTTAGAGCCTCTCACTCACAGAGACTTGAGATGCCAAAGAGAGAGCACCTTCCACTAAGTTCAGCAAAAATCCCCTGGAGAACTATGATTTGACCCAATCTGGAGCTTGTGCTGCTCCTTCCTGGAACAGTCACCCTGTATGTACATGGTGGGAATGGAGATGGCAAGAGGGCAGATGGAGGACTCCTGGCAAACCTGGATCTCATCTTCACTCCTCACCCAGACTAAGGGACCAAGAAGAATCACAAGGGAAGAGGGAGGGCTGGTCCCCCAAGGAAGGAACCACAGGCAGATGAAGGCTTGTAGTGTGCTTATTCAAACCCTGTATATTTAAGCACATTCAGAATATTGGGGAGGCTAATTTCATGTATTGCCTAAACTCTATAATATTTTATTTAAAAGAACATTTATGTAAACATTTATATACATTTCGTTTTTCTGTTTAAAAATGTTTTTTCTTTACAGGTGAATTTTCTGCTTAGAAAATAAATTGCAGTTTCTGAATTAGTGAAGTCTACCTTAATGAACACAACTGGTTGTCCAACTTGGTAACTGATCGTAATAATGACTAACATTTACTGAGCAGTTTAGTTCTAGAAATTATTCTGTTATATATGTAATGTTTCATTTAATCTCCAAAACAACCCTAATGTGGTAGGTAGTATTACTGCTACTATTTTACAAATGAGGAAATGAGGCACTGAGAAAGTACATACCCTGTCCAGGGCCACACACAGTAAATGGTGCACCCAAGAGGCCAACCCAGGCCATCTCTAGAGCCCGGGCTCTTCTTAACAAATGTACCGTATTGCTGCCTACGTCCATGTTACACCTCCGTTGCCTATTGTTTGTGTTGGTCTTTGCATATTTTTGCTTTCATTATCTTCTTACCGAATGCGTCATAAAATCCCAGCTCTCTGCCATGGCCTGCAAAGCTATGCCTAACCTGGCTTCTGCCACCTCTCTAGCATCAGCTACCACCATCCCCCCTGCTCACTCTTGGCTATTCCTCAGATAGAAACACCACACTCATTCTGACTTCAGGACTTTTTTTTCTTTTTTTTTCTTTTTGTCTTTTTGCCTTTTCTAGGGCCCCTCCCACGGCATATGGAGGTTCCCAGGCTAAGGGTCTAATTGGACGTGTAGCCACCAGTCTACACCAGAGCCACAGCAATGCGGGATTCAAGACACGTCTGTGACCTACACCACAGCCAGATCCTTAACCCATTGAACAAGGCCAGGGATTGAACCCGCAACCTCATGGTTCCTAGTCGGATTCATTAACCACTGAGCCATGAGGGGAACTCCCTGACTTCAGGATCTAAACAAATTCTTTTCCCTCTGCCTGGACTGCCCTTTCCCCAAATTACTGCCTAGCTTTCTTTCTTTTCATTCAAGTCTCTGTCTGATGTTACCTCCTCTCTGCTCACTCTATAACCCCACCCTATTTTATTTTTCTTCATGGCATGTACCGCTCTTGCAGTTACCTACTATTTGTTCCTGGGCTTGTCAATCCTCCTTTCCACTAGAATGCAAACCCCATGAGGGCAAAGATTTTTGTCTATTTTGTTCACGATGTGTTCCTGGTATCTAGGGCAGTGCCAGGCATACGTAGTAGGTATTCTCTGTTTATTGAATGAACAAATCTAGTTTCTCCCAAGACTCTAAGAGATAGACTCTAAGAGATAGTTGAAATGATCTCAGAAAGATGAAATAAATGCCTCAAGTGTATTGGCTATTGATTGGATGGGACTAAAGTGAGACTAAAATCCCTCCCTCTTGACTCTCGATCTGGACAGCTTTCACTGTGCCCCCATGGTCTGCCTGATGTCATCTGTTTTTCTCTTCTCTGCGTCCAGACTGGTTGCAAAACATTTCTGAAATTACTGTCTACATAACTCATCACAGTAACCAAACCACAGCTAAGATGGACTATAGTTTGAGAATTCTTAAGTTAGTGGCCCTAACTTTTGTTGTTTCTTGACTTGGTTTTTCTACCGTTAACACTTTGAAATATCTGTAAATCTGTGTCCTTTTCTCCATCTCCTGTTCCATATGTGGTTAGAATATTTAGCGAAACCCAATGTTCGCATAACTTGAGTGAATTATTTCACTTATTCCATATGGACTTGAATTCCACTCTTGTGTTTACTGATATACGTCATTTCATCTCTCTGGGTCTCAGTTTCCTCCTTTAGTAAATGAGGATAATAATAGTACTTACCTCATCAGGCTGTTCTGTGGATGAAATGAGGTTATGTAAAGTGCCTGACATGTAGTAACAGCTCAAGAAATAGATTCTGAGCTGTGTCGCTATGTTCTATGCAGTCATTGTTGTGAGAATACAATGAACAAGCCAAATCTGCTCCCGTCTCCCTCAGAACTTTCAGTCTAACAGGGAAGATAGTTAAAGAAATAAACGCAACACATGTCAAGTACTTTGGTGGGGGGGGGTGCAAGGGTGTCAACCTTGGAGTTACCCTTGACTCCTCTCCTCTCATACCCCCACATCCAATCCATCAGCAAATCATGTCAGCTCTACCTCCATAAAACATCCAGAATTTGGCCTCATCTTGCCACCTCTTACTGCTGGCACCTTGACCCAGGCCTTGATTGGCTCTCACCTGCATCAATCTAATAACCTCCTACTTGGTCTCCCTGCTTCCACCTTTGTCTCCTCCAGTTTGTTCCCCATAGAGCACCCAGGCTGGTCCTGGTAAAACTTGAGTGAGAGCATGTCATTTGTGTAGGCAGAATAATGCCGTCTCCAAAGTTGTCTATGCTCTAATCCCTGGAACCTATGTCTATATTGCCTTATTTGACCAAGGGAATCTGCAGATGTGATTAAGGACCTTGAGATGTAGAGATTATTCTGGATTATTCAAGTGATCCCAGCCTAGTTGCATGAATCCTTAAAAGTGGATAACCTGGAGTTCCCTTTGTGGTTCAGCGGAAACGAATCTGAGTAGTATCCATGAGGATGCAGGTTCAATCCCTGGCCTCGCTCAGTGGGTTAAGGACCCAGTATTGCTGTGAGCTGTAGTAGGTTGCAGATGCGGCTCAGATCCCGAATTGCTGTGGCTGTGGTGTAGGCTGGCAGCTGTAGCTCTGATTCAACTCCCAGCATGGGAACCTCCATATGCTGCGGGTGTGGCCCTAAAAAGACCCCCCCCAAAAAAAGAAAAAGTGGGTAATCTTTCCTGTCTGTGGCCAGAGGGAGACATGGCTACGGGAGAATGGTCCCAGAAATGTATATTACCAGCTTTGAAGATGGAGGAATAGGACCTTCCACAGAGGACTAACTGTACTCCTATTTTCAGAAAGTTTTACTATGTACGTAATTAAAAACGGGCTAGGTCAGAGATCTCATTGTGGCTTAGCGGGTTAAGAACACGACTAGTATCCATGAGGATGTGTGTTCGATCCCTGGCCTCGCTCAATGGATTAAAGACCCAGGGTGCCAAAAGCTACAGCTCAGATCTGGCGTTGCTGTGGCGGTGGCTGTGGCCGGTAGTTGTAGCTCCAATTCGACCCCTAGCCCGAGAACTTCCATATGCTGAGGGTGGGGCTGTAAAAAGAAAAAAAAAAAAAAAAAACCATGAGCTAGATGGTTCAGAATGCAAGATTTTGCTTATGGGGCTCTTCAAACTGCAGATTGTGACTCATAAGTGGGTCATAGACCAATATGGTGGGTCTAAAGCAGCTTTTAAAAAACAATAACAGACAAGAAAACAGAACATAGCATTTGGAAAAGGCAATACTTCATGTGTCTTGCCATTTCTGTTTCAATCACACATACGTCTACATTCCACTCGCACTCCTTGGTCATGAGGTTAAATATATATCTGACCATGGATCCTGGTTTCGCAAGTTTGAGCCACCCTGCAGCAGAAGACCTGTTCTAACTCTTGTTCTGCAGGCTAGCTGTGTCACCTGGGGTGAGTCCTTTCCAGGATCCCTAAGATTTTTATGGCTCTGTAAGAGCATGACACTTCATACAGGAGATCCTCCCTGTTGGTCGTGTGGCCAAATGTCTTGCTGTGACCTACAGTGAGCTAAAAGGCAAAACCCAAGCACTCCTTAAGGGACAGCCCCAAGGAAGCAGTTGGCAAAGCACGAGCCAGAGCAGAGCAGCTGCAGGCGGCTGATTTCAGATCCCAAAGTACCTTGTGTTTCCAAGTTAGGCAGTGGGCGGAAAGATGGGGAAGTGTGAATTGCTTATCTCCATAGTGCCACCCACCTCGGCTGCCTTCAGGAGTCCCATCGACAAGCTGCCGACAGCTCTGTGGCAATGCCCCGGCCCACCCTGGCCCCTTTAAGCTGCCAATTATAGGGTCAGCTGAAGAGAACAGTGAGGGCTGGTATGTCCATCAGAAGACCAGGGGGGCTCCGAGTGCCCGATAGTCATCTCTGTGGAATTTCTTTGTAAGAAGTTGCTTGGCAGGCCAGCTGTTCCCTGGGCGGAGGGGAGGGTTGGCTCTGGCTAATTATGTGTATGTAGCAACTTAACCAACGCCAGTGGTGATACACATTCCCTTTGTCAGTGGCCGCAGGCCCCTGGCACTAGCCCACCTCTTAGTTTTGCTCTAACAAGTTTTCTGAGTTTCTGAGAGAGGTAGGAAAGCCAGAGTCAGAGCTCAGAGGAACTGCAGCCCTGGGGACTGGGGCCAGGGGAGTTAGATGTTCTCTGTTCTTTGAATGTAGTGATGTAGTGACCAGGTGGAAGCCAGAGTTCACCGAAACAGCATTACACTTAAGGCTCTGAGGGCCCAGGGTGGGCATGGGGTGGTTAACCCCTCGTACCCCTGGCCTCTGCCACTTCTCTAACAGTTTATTCCTTGTTCTCGACATTTTACTAGCTTGAAACATCATCCTTCCCTCTTGCATTTCCAGAGTGCGCACATCTGGTGATTTGAATGTGTAGTTGTGTATTTATAGCATTTGGGCAAGCAACTGTTTTGGTGCAAAAGGCCATTAGGAATGTCAACACTACAATGTTTTAAAAAAGAATGCTTCCCTCTAGTGAAACAAGACCTCTTTTAAAAAGTTTTTTGTTTTTTGTTTTTTTGTCTTTTTAGGGCCGCACCCATGACATTTGGAGGTTCCCAGGCTAGGGGTTGAATCAGAGCTGTAGCTGCCTGCCTACACCAGAGCCACAGCAACTCGGGATCTGAGCCATGACTGCGACCTACACCACAGTTCATGGCCATGCAGGATCCTTAACCCACTGAGGGAGGCCAGGGATGGAACCGCATCCTCGGGGATGCTAGTCAGATTCGTTTCCTCTGAGCCATGATGGGAACTCCTAAAAAGACTTTTTTTGAGGTCAGTATTGTACTGCAGATCTGTACCATGATATTGGACAGTGCGTTCAAAGGAACTAACAAAGAGGTAAAATTTGTGAGCTCTTCCTCCCTCTTTTTCTTTTTTTAAACAACAAGCCACCTTTTCGTTAGGAGGGATTAAGGAGTGAGGTAGATAGCTTTTCTAGTAAGGAGCATATTTGGCTCTATTCCTACTGTTGATAAAAATTGAAAAAAAAGTTTTTAATTTCAGCCATGCAGGTCAAAATCTTGGTTTTCTCTATCAGTGCCAACTTTAGCACATGAAGGAAGAAGAGGAAGAAGACAAATTTATTTCTATTGCCTTCTACATCCCTAGCACCTCCGCCAAGAAGCAGTTACGGGAAAAGCCAGATCTTCAGAAGAAAAGCAGTACATGTTCCTCTGAAGGCTGTGGGTGGCACAAGACTCGCGTGCCCCTGGCATCAACTGCAGTGAGAAAGGAGGCCTACTCTTCACTGCATACCCCTTTGTACATGCGCAAACATTTACAATATTTTTATCATAGGAGTTCCAGTCATGGCCCAGCGGAAACGAATCTAACTAGCATTCATGAGGACGCAGGTTCGATCCCTGGCCTCACTCAGTGGGTTAAGTTTCTTGCGTTGCCGTGAGCTGTGGTGTAGCTCGCAGATTCAGCTCGGAACTGGCATGGTTGTGGTGGTGGTGTAGGCCGGCAGCCGTAGCTCCGATTCAACCCCTAGCCTGGGAATCTCCATATACATCGGGTGCGGCCCTTAAAAGACAGTAATATAAAATAAAATATTCATATCATAAACAACATCAGAAAACTAAAGTCAGAGTAACTGCCGTGGTGCAATGGGACTGGCCACATCTCTGGAGCACTGAGACACAGGTTTGATCTCCAGCTCCAGCCCAGCACTCAGGTCACCACTACAGCTTGGATCCGATCACTGGCCTGGGAACTCCACGTACCACAGGGCAGCCAAAAGAGAAAAAAAAGCAAAAAAACCCATAACGTCCCCTAATATTTGGATTAAACCTTCATTTTCATAACTTTTGAAAAGAACAAAAGTAAAGAAAACAGGGACTGTGTTTTGAGGCGCACTGAAAGGAAGTACCATGTCCTTGTGATAATACCACATCCTCATGTGTAAGCACTTTTAAAGTCATGAATTCAGCACTACAGAGAGGGTTTAGTGGAATTGCACGTTAGTTGGCTAACAGGTAGTAGGAACAGAAATTAAATTTGTATACATTTCTCTTAGAATGCAGGAAAATGTTTGTCTTTGCTGACATACTGGTATAAGTTCTTTCCTCATTTGATTAGAAAAACATAAAAGTATCTATATCTATATATCTATATCTATATTTTCAAACCTGTCCACAAAAAAAAAAGCCTAGGTTCTTAGCATAACTTTTTATTCTCTTCCCTGTAGTCTTCATTTTTTTAAAAGAAAACTCATTTTCACTGCCATAGTATTTAATATTTTTTAAATTTGAGAGACATGCAGGATATAAATCATTAAAATGAAACAATTAAAATCCAAAACACTTCAGAGTCCACTTTTCTTGGAATAAAAGGTCTGAAGATTTTTTTTCAGATTATAAAAGCAATATGTATATTTACAAAAGGAGGAGACATGACAAAGGAATAAAGCAAAACAAATAATCATTGCAAACTTTGGATTTATTTCCGTCTCACTCTCTTCCCCCCTCCACCCAAGAATAACTCATATTACATAGTATTCTACTGTATGGATATATTATAATTTATTTAACCCACCTATTAATAAAAATGTAAGATACATCGCTTTTTTTCTCTAGAAACAACATTGTAGTAAACATGGCCATGTACATATCTCCTAGCCTTTTCCAAGATAAATTCAGAAGATACACATATTTAGCTTTGAGACATAGTGCCAAATAGTCCTTCGGGAACGTTTTGTGTTCCTACAGTGTTTGAGAACCTCTATCCACACAGTCTCACCAATGTTTACTTAATTTTCCTCCTTATACATGTTTCTGATTCCTTTTTTTAATTTTATTATTATTATTTTTTTATCTCTTTGTCTTTCTAGGGCATATGGAGGTTCCCGGGCTAGGGGTCTAATCGGAGCCGTAGCCACTGGCCTACACCACAGCCACAGCAATGCGGGATCCAAGCCGAGTCTGCAACCTACACCACAGCTCACGGCAACGCTGGATCCTTAACCCACTGAGGAAGGCCAGGGATTGAACCCGTGTCTTCATGGATGGTAGTCAGGTTCATTAACTGCTGAGCCATGACCTTTTTGAAGGTAGTTTATCTTCTCATGCACCAGAACTTTCAAAACTCTGGGGCATAGCCGGCCATACTTCTTTTGAAGAACAGGTATTTTCTTACCTGTTGTGTGTGGCCAAGGGAAGCTTGCAGGGCTTGGATTTTCTCACCTCCTTCTGCAATAAGGAAAGCCCATCTCTTGCAGGTGTGCTAGTCACTTATTTACTATTAAATATTAAGTGGCCCTCAACCATCCGCTTGGCTCTGTGCCATGTGATAGGGGCACAGTGGAAGGCAGAACAGAAACCTCTGCTCTCAGGGAGTTTACATTCTAATGGGTTGTTTTCCAAGGCATTCTTTCCATCTCTACTATCTGAGAGGAGAAGAAAAGTATAGTTTTCTAATTTGCATATGTTTGATTTCTGAATTCAGTAATTTCTTTGTTCATTTGTGTTTCTTCCATTGTTTAATATGACCAATCTTAGGTTTTGTTTGTTTGTTTGCTTGTCAGGGTTAGGCACGTTCATCTTTTGCCATTGTAGTGGACACCAGTGCCCCTCTTTATTCCTGCTGACTGGCCCCTGACTGCGTTCAGGTGCTGGGTGACCTTGGGAAATGGAGCTGGACTTGGTGCCTGGGTTTTTAGGAACAGTGTGCTGAGCCTCGGCTCTGGCACAGAATCCCCGTGCAGTCTGATAAGTGCACAGATTACTCTCACTGCACCTCTGTTTCTTCACCTGTAAAGGAAAGGGGCTGGACCAGACAATTTATTTTCAGGTTCCTCTTCCTTCTATGACTTGAGACTAAGTCTGGGGTGGCTGCTTCTCACTGGCAAAGCCTGGGTCCCAATCTCTCCATCTCTTTGTGAAGAGGGCTGGGAAAGAAAATGAAAGCCATCTTCCAGCTTTGCTGGTGGCAGGTTGACTCTACTGTGTCAAGGGGAGGATTCTCCAGACATTTGGGGTATTCAAAGATAGAGTGACTGCATTCGTTTGCTAGGGTTGCCATCACAAAACACCACAGGCTGGGTGGCTTAAGCCACAGGTATTTATTTTCTCACACTTCTGGAAGTTGAATGCCCAAAAGCAGGTTTCTCCCGAGGCCTCTCTCCCCGCCTTGCAGGCAGCAGCCTTCTCATTGTGCCCTCACTTGGCCTTTTTTCTGCGTGCCTGCATCCCCGGTATCCTTTCCTCTTTTTACAGGGACATCAGCCATACTCTAAGAGGGTCCCATCCTTATGACCTCACTTAACCCCAATTATCCCCCCCCAAAGGCCCTATCTCCAATACAGTGCTATTCTGAGGTCCTCAGGGTTAGGGCTTCAACATATAAATTTGGGGGGAACACTGTTAAGCCAATAAGAAGTAAGGAGCCCAGTCAGGATGCTATTTAGAATAATTCTGGCAAGGGATATTGAAGGCCTGAACCAAGGCAATGATACTGCGGTTTGGAAGGTGGGCACAAATTCAAGAGCTATTACACAGGAAAAAGTTTATAGATCTGAGGATCAATTAAATGAGGTGGTTATGAGAGAGGAAGCCTTTCAGGAAAGCACACAGAGATAGACCATAGCCAGAGCAAGCAGTTCGGAAGCAAGTGCTTAGAAACTTTGGTGTTTTGGGGAGTTCCCATGTGGCTCAGCAGAAACGAATCTGACTAGCATCTGTGAGGATGCAGGTTCCAGCCCTTGACCTCATTCAGTGGGTTAAGGATTCGGCATGGCCATGAACAGTGGTGTAGTTTGAAAACTCAGCTCAGATCTGGCACTGCTGTGGCTGTGGTGTAGGCTGATGGCTACAGCTCTGATTCGACCCCTAGCCTGGGAACCTCCATGTGCCACGGGGGCAGCCCTAAAAAGACACACACAAAAAAGAAAGAAAGAAAGAAAAAAGGAGTTCTCATTGTGGCACGGTGGAAACAAATCCGACTAGAAACCATGAGGTTGCAGGTTTGATCCCTGGCCTCGCTCAGTGGGTTAAGAATCCGGTGTTGCCGTGAGCTGTGGCGTAGGTCGCAGACTCAGCTCAGATCCTGCGTGGCTGTGGCTGTGGTGTAGGCTGGCGGCTACAGCTCCAATTAGACCCCTAGCCTAGCTGCAGGTGCGGCCCTAAAAAAAAAAGACAAAAAGACAAAAAGAAAAGAAACTTTGGTGTTTTCGATCTATGGGGATTGTAGTTGGCAGAGAGTGAGTCTTCTTACTATGCAATAAAGGCAGGAAGGTGGGAAGGGGGTGGAAAGAAGGACAGCAGCAGAGGGTACAGGTGGTACTGAAGCATAGACCCAACAGGACCTGTACCAGGTCCTGGAGGTACAAAATGAACATTAGGTAGCATTTATTGAGTTTCAGTTATGAAGGCTGCGCATCAGAATTGTCTGTAGGGCTTATGCTCCAGCCCCACCACTGGAAAATCTACTTTAGTAGGTAGGGCCCACACATTCAAACATACACAGAACAACTCTAAAGGACTCTGTTATATAACCAGGATGAAAAGCTACCAATGAATCAGGCATTGTTAGGCCCTTTGATGTATATCTTATTTCTCATAATCACCCTAACATAAAAGTATCATTATCTGAGCTCGTAATCTGGTGGGGAAATACATGTGCACAAATAATCATGGGAATTTGAATAAAGAAAAGATCATTTAGGGGTTCCTGATGTGGCATGATGGGGTGAGAATCTGACTTTAGTGGCTTGGTCAATGCAGGGGGAGGTAGGTTAGATCTCTAGATCAGCACAGTGGGTTAAAGGATCTGGTGTTGCTGCAGGTGTGGCTCAGATTCAATCTCTGGCCCGGGAATGCCTCATGGCACAGGTGTGCCCATTAAAAAAAAAAAAAAGACAAAAAGACAAAAAATAAAAATAAATTTTTAAAGAAGATGATTTTGGGAGAAAAATACATCCATTTATTCAGCATTTATCAGACACTTAGTGCCAGGCACTGGGCAAGGTTCTTGAGCTACAAAAAAGGAAAGAACATAATATCACCACACCCAGAAGTTCCAGGTCTGAAGAGAACAGGGGTAAAAAAATCTCAGATTGCATTACTGAGCTGAACTCTGTGCTAATGGAGTTTGCATGCAACAGGTGACAGAACAAGCAGAGCACAAAGAAGTCATGTCACATGACGGGGAAGCACCTGAGGAGATTCCATTTAAGCCAACTTTCAAATAATCAATTGGTGCTCACCTGGCACACAGAGGGGAGGCCCGCTCAGGCAGAGGAAACATAACGTACCAAGATGGGGCTGAGAAAAAAACACATGGAAGTAGCTGGAAGAATTCCTTTGTGGATGGCTGAAACTGGAGTAGAGAGATGGGCAGCAAAGAAGGTAGGAAAGGTTGGCGAATTGAAGGGACCTTACTTATGAAATTAAAGAATTTGGAGCTTATCCTACACATCTGTGGTTTTCAAATTATACCCAGTAGAGCTGTGAGTACTCCTTGGAGCCCCCTGGTTGGTCATCTGGAAATAGGTGGGCAGGATGCTGGGTCTCCCTCTCTAGCCCAGGATCAGATCTGAGCTGAAATTGCAACCTACACGGCAGCTACTGCAGATTCTTTAACCTACTGTGCCAGGTGGGGATTGAACTTGCGTTCTGGCGCTGCAGATATGCCACAGATCCTCTTGCACCACATTGGGAACTCCTGGGCCTCCCTTTCCTGATTCAGCCACGATAAAACCAGCTCTGCTTTTGTCCATTTAATAGTGGGCACTGGTGAAGGACTTTTTTCTTTTCTTTCTTTCTTTCTTTTTTTTTTTTTTGTCTTTTTAGGCCTCCACCCGCAGCACATGAAGTTTCTCTGGCTAGAGAATGAATTGGAGCTGTGGCCTACACCACAGCCACAGCAATGCGGGATCTGAGCTGTGTCTGCGACCTACACCAGAGCTCACGGCAATCCCGGATCCTTAACTCACTGAGTGAGGCCAGGGATGGAACCCCCGTCTTCGTGGATATTAGGTGGTTTCCTTAACCACTGAACCATGATGGGAACTCTGGGCTTTTTCTTTTAAACAAAAGAACCCATGATTAAGGAAAGTTTAAAAACCATAGCTTTAGGTTATGATAAACCATTGAAGAGTTTTAAGCAGGAGAGTGCTAGGAATTTCCAAGGTGAAAACAGTTGCCAACCGTACGTATCAAGATATCAAGAAAAATAGGAGTTCCCGTCGTGGCTCAGTGGTTAACGAATTCGACTAGGAACCATGAGGTTGCAGGTTCGATCCCTGGCCTTGCTCAGTGGGTTAAGGATCTGGCGTTGCCGTGAGCTCTGGTGTAGGTTGCAGACTCAGCTCAGATCCCGCATTGCTGTGGCTCTGGTGTAGGCCGGTGGCTACAGCTCCGATTGGACCCCTAGCCTGGGAACCTCCATACACCGAGGGAGCAGACCAAGAAATGGCAAAAAGACAAAAAAAAAAAAAGATATCAGGAAAAATAAGCACTGAAGTTCTTCTGGCTTGGCAATTGGCAAGTAACTTTGTTGAAAACAGGTGATAGGGGTGGACTGGGCGTGGAGAACAGAGTGCAGTGGAGAGTGGAATGAACTGGAGGAGAAAATGCAGTGACTACACTATTAAGATTCTTAGAGGAGTTCCCGTCATGGCTCAGTGGTAATGAACCTGACTAATGTTCATGAGGACACAGGTTTGATCCCTGGCCTCACTCAGTGGGTTAAGGATCCAGCATTGCCCTGAGTTGTGGCATAAGCTGGTGACTACAGCTCCAATTCGACCCCTAGCCTCGGAACTTCCATATGCCCTAGGTGCGGCCCTAAAAAGAAAAAAAAAAAGAATACTTAGAAAGCAATGAAGGGGTGTTCCCATTGTGGCTCAGTGGATTAAGAATCTGACTAATATCCATAAGGATGTGGGTTCCATCCCTGGCCTTGCTCAGTGGATTAAGGATCCGGCCTTGGCATAAGCTGTGGTATAGGTTGCATACATGGCTCAGAACCAGCGTTGCTGTGGCTGCGGTATAGGCTGGCAGCTGCAGCTCTAATTTGACCCTTAGCCAAATGTGGGTTTATCCAACCCATGTGTCCCCCTTTTTGCTAACCATCTCCTATCCACGTGGTCACAGAGGCAAGCTTCTGGAAGCTATTGTTTGTACATGGCTGTCCCCTTGGCTGTGGTCAATTGGCCCTTGATGAGGTACATCATCCGAGCTGGGCCAATACTTCCTCCAAGATATTTAGATATTGGGTCAAGGGAGAAAACCCTTTCTCTGCTGTTGGTTGGTTAGTCTCGGGAGCTGGGCCTGGACAGTCAGATAAAGTGAGCTTCAGGTATACAGAAGAACAAAGCAGATGTATGGGAAGGCCGGGTTGGGGGGTGGAATATTCAGCCTTTACAGGCTCTAGTTCCAACTACTTCTCATGGTCTACAGAAAGCCTGCCATCCCCATTCGGGATGAAATCATCCTATTTTACCACGAACTCTTTATTTTTGCCGTACTCAAATAATTTTTCTTATAACAAAAATGATCCTTTCTGATACAGAGGATATATGCTTCTACTTATCTGTTCTTCAAAAAGAAAAGAAAGGTCAGTTGAGAGAAGGGGTGAGGATACCAAGAAAGACCATTTCTCAGAGGAGCATGGAAGGGGTGAGGTCTGGAACACAACGAAGAGATATGCTTTCCTCTGAGATAGGTAAGTGAGACGTAAGGCAGATGAGAATGGAGATGAGTTTGTAGGGCAGGGTTGGAAAGAGTATTCCTGCCTAATGACTCCTATGTTCTTTGTGATGGGGCAGAATTATCTACAGATCATGAAAGGGTGGGCCACAGCTTGGGTGACAAGGTTTGCGAATAGCCATTGTGTCAGGACACCAAGGATCTGCAGCAGATAAATAATACAAAGACAGTTGAAAATCCTAAGTAGTACCCAGGTCTTGTGATACAGTAATGGAGTGATACAGAGTTGCAGCCCTATAAGCCTGCAGCCCTTGCCTAGCTAACCCCCTTGAAAATACAAACTGGATCACATCATACTCCCCCACTAAAACTTTTCCAATGACTCCTATTGCTTTAAAATATAAATTGTCTCCAGTATTGCTCAATTAGGGAAGTGGCATCATGAAGGAAATCTCTGGATGCTGGGTGTGTGAAATAGCCAGAGAATAAACCTAGGGAGAGGTATGGGGCATGGTTAAAAAAAAAAAATGTTGGAGTTCCCGTCGTGGCTCAGCAGAAACAATCTGACTAGCATCCATAAGGACACAGATTCGATCCCTGACCTCGCTCAGTGGGTTAAGCATCCGGTGTTGCCAAGTGCTGTGGTGTAGTTTGCAGACATGGCTCAGATCTGGCGTGGCTGTGGCTGTGGCTGTGGTGTAGGCAGGCAGCTACAGCTCCACTCTGATTCGACCCGTAGCCTGGAAACCTCCATATGCCATGGGTGTGGCCCTAAAAAACAGACAAAAAAAAACAAAACAAAAACTTGTTCAGTGTAAATCAACTATAATTAAAACACACACAAAAATTTAAAAAAAATTGTTGAAATGATGGAGAAAGACATCTCCATCCACTGTTGGTGGATACCAACAGCCTGAAAGAGAGTCTGGGGGTGTGAAGTGAATATGTGTGAGTGAGACAGCAGGAAAACTGAAGGTTGAGCTTGTGCATAGAATGTTCCGGGTGAGACAAAATTTAACGTGGGAACATTTAAGGACTTTTGGAGTGACAGATTTTGAGACAAAGAGATAACCTTTCTTCTCTCTGTGTGAATGGCACCACCTTCCACCAGTCACCCAAACCTGAAACTGGAGTCATCCTAGGAGTTTGGTCTTTATTTCATCCCTCACATTCAGGTGGCTCCCAGAACCTAAACATCTCTTGACTGCACTTTCCTTGACTGAAAACCTCAAAGTTGCTGAGCCTTTGTCCTGAAAGCCCTGCTCTCCCTTAAAATTCTAATCAGATCTCACTCCCAGGCTTAAATTCTTCTAATGGCTTCCCATTGCCCTAAGGTACAAATTCCTTCATGTGGCAGACAAGGTCCTTAGTATCTGGCCACTGTTTACCTCTGTGCTTTAGTCACATAGTTCTCTGTGATTAAAGGTCCTTGGAAAGATCTTCCTCGTCTTCTTTTGGATCTTGTTCAAGATTCCTCATATCTGCAGAGGTATGAGAAACCGTATTTCCTTCCCTAGGTGAAATGACCATCAGAGTAGGAGTAGCCCCCGTGCATGCTCCTAGTCCAGAACACATCCCATGTTCCCAGCTCCAGTCTGACAGCCCTAGATGGGAAATGCTGCTTATTTCACCTGTAAACCTTACCATAGGGTTTGGCCAGAGCACATGCTCAGTGGATGTTACTGAACAAAGAAAGAATGAGCGGATGTTGAAATCACCTGAGCTGAGGATAGGAGTTGGGGTGGAGGGCTGTGAGTCAGAGGCCAAAGTCTTAGAGGAGAGTTTACTAGCTGTATTTTATGGGACCTGACCGTTGACACCTTCTTTTAGGGAAACTGCCTTGTCCAGCAGTCAGCTGTCCTGCATTCCCCATCCTGACCCTATTCCTGTACAAATGACTAAGTTGAGTGGTCCTGGTCTTCTGTTGGCTTCCCAGGGACCTGTGTGACCTGTCATGAAAAGACGACCTGGGTTCATCAGATTTTCTCCTGGGATCTGGGAACTGGGAAACAGATTAAAATGATAAGCTCGGGGAATGTAGGTGGAAAGGCTACATCAAGAATTGTCGAGAAATACATAGCAGAAGTTGCAGTGGCCCTGAAACCTTTTTGTGACCTGTGCAATGTTTTCTAGTATTTTGAATGAGTTACCAATATTTGAAAATTGGAAGGTTTCATATTGCAATCTGGCTATTTGGCTTCTTTTATAAAATTTGAAGGTCTGGTATGGCAAAAACTGACTGACACTGAGTGGAACACAGGGCCTCCTCCCCCACGCCATATGCTTACACCTGGCCAGTTTCACTCATTTACATTATCTGCTTGGCCCCTGTAGCTATCTGACAACCAACTTGTTGAAGCCCTAATGAGGGCTTGCATAAAAGCCAGGTTCATAGGGGAACAGAACCCCTAAGGGAATAGAGAGGATACTTGGTGGGAATTGGGGAATAGGTGAGAAAGAGAGCAGATACAGCTGCTAAGAGAGGGAAACCAGTGCTCAGAGATGCCTGGGTTCCTGGGCCTCCCAGTTCCAGTAACTCATGGTTACCCTCATCATAGCTCCCTTTACTTGAGATAATTTTCAGTGCAATTAGCCAGGCTAATGCAGGGAGTTACTAGAAAATTGGTGGATAACAGCAATGAGGAAAGGAAGACAGCAGTTTAGTTAGATGATAGTAACCTCGATGAAAAAAATTCTTACATGAAGGTAGAATATAAATTGTGTTTGCTGTCAAGAGTTAGACTCTTGCAGACTATGTATCCTGGCCCAGAAGGATCAGGGAGCGGGTACTGAACAAGCTCTGCTTGAGGGGGTGTATAGTCAGAAGTATTCTCAGAGGAAATCAGAAGCATTCTGGGAAGGGCTATGAGTATGCAGGATTCCAGAGGCTTTGGAGGAAGAAACTGGGATCTGGGGAGAAGAATTTGGAAGAGATTTAAGTTTCGATCATTTACATCCTTTAAGAGTGTAGACTGGGGCCTGGTAACAAACTTTCACTGTGTGTTGAGAAGAGAGGTCTATATTTCAGCAAGCAGAGAAGGCTTCCTAAGAGATGGCATTTGAGCTGCATTTTAAAGAAGAGAGGAAAAAAGGAAGTGCTTCAAGAGCAGAAAGGGCCACAACTGCAAAGGTCGAATTCTAAAGGGAGAGTGGGCAGTTGTAGTCAGAGTCTGGCATCATGTGGCTTGAGACTCCTAGCAGGTTATTTCTAGATCTTGAGGTTTCCATTATTATAATAAATAATATTATTATAGTTCTTCTACTCTAAGACTCAGTATTCCTACCCTGTCTTATTTTTAATATTTCTCAATTTAGGACCTATCTTAAATAAGCTCCAAAGGCTTGCTTTACCAGAGGGCAAAGGAAAATTGTGACAGTGTTATCACTGAGTATATGTAAACTGAGCCATCCACAGAAAGATGTTCATTTGATAATTAGCTTAGTTGAGTTATTTGCATTGATGTTGTCATGCAGTTGAATTTTAATTTGAATCTCAAAGTGTCATTTTAGGTGTCTTTACATTGTGTTCAATCATTGTAACAATGTTATTGTGTGTGTGTGTGTATATATATATGATATATGTAGTATATAATAATCTGTATTATTGTATATATAGATTAGTTGTCATGCATTAGGAATACAATTTAATGTAGAAATGGCTAACTCCCTAAACTTGACATAGAAGTTACAAATCTTGAAAAGGTTGTCTTGACCAACTGAAGTGTCTGAGGACATTGAAGATTTAACTGTCAATAGTTTCTAGTTGTTAAGAGAAGCTGTGTAGATTCTAGGAATGTGGAATTCAATTAAAAAAAAGAAACCAAGTTCATAACCCAAGAAGAAACATAACGCTTGTATGTTATTTGAAATGTCTCAAAATTATGCTGTTAATTTCTAAAGGAGATCAAGATATAACCATGGGTTTTGAAAACAGCATGCCATCATGCAATACTTAGCCAGATTGTCAAAAGGGTTATATGACTTCAGGCAGTGGAAGTGAGAAGACTTAACCTTTGGTTATTCTACTGAAGAAGAAAGTGGTCCAATTATGATAACAGCCAACATTTACTGAATGATTACTATGTGGCACTGTGCCTTTAGTGTTTATATCTATTCGGCCTCAGGACAACTCTATGAGATTCGTGGTATTACCTTCATTTTGCAGTGGAAAAGCTAGTAGACAAATCCAGGAAGTTTACCTCCAGAGCCACTATGCTGTTTGAGCACCCTCCCTGTGTATACTTATGGATATGCTTTTTAGGTTGGGTTTAAAAGTATATACTTAAATAAAATATCTCCATGGTACTTCTTACAATTGATGACATCTAAGAATCAGAAGTATGAGATTGTGGGATTATTGTTAGGATCAGATGATAATATCTGATTTTTCTAGCAGTGGCTCATAGAAAAATCGTGGATCAGAGGGCAGGTGCTGCAGGTTGGAGTAAGTGAGTCTGCAATTCTCACAACCCTATCATCTTGGAACTGGCAAAGGCTACTGAGAAAGGCGTCAGTAAGGAGGAATGTCTTCTGTGGTTTTGAAAGTGGTTCCTCCACACGAAACGCCCTACCTTTCATACCTGTCTAAATCCTTCTGATCTTTTCATGACTACTCCAAATAACCAGAACCTTCAAAAGTAGTCTCTGATTATATGAAAATATATACATGGGTGATACTTCCAAATTATTAAGTGATGAAGCCAGTAAGTGAGAGATGTATTTTACCGAGGGAGTTACCCTCGCGCCTCTCCTGGCTTCAGTTTCTCTAAAGTGACAGGAAGTAGTGGCCCAGCCAACCTCTTCCTTTTATAATTTATACTCTTAACCTTTTCAGATTTCTGCCAAAGCTGCCTTAAAAAGCGACTCTCCTTCCTCAGACCTGCAGGAGGCGGCCCCTCCGCGTCAGCAGCTCAGCAGGGCGGGGCTGGAAAAGCTGGAGAAGAGGCGGGGGCTACGGGGGAAGCTCCGCGCGCAGCCACGTGACTTCCTTCCCTAGGAGCCTCAGCCGCCGGCCTCCCAGCAACCGGTGCGTCCCGCCTAACGACGCCTGGCCCGCCGGGACGTAAGTGGCCAGAAGACTCCCACGGTCGCGCTGCTCATTGGCTTTCGTTGCCGTCGCTCAGGCGCGTTGCCCCAGCGCCCGCAGGCGGTGCTACCGGAAGCCCCGCCTACTGGCCGCCTGTTCGTGGCTGGCTGGCGGAGGCTGTCACTCCCAGGCGGTTTCCCTGAAGACAGGGCTCTGCTGGGGGCGGGAGGAAGAGGGGCCGGACTGGGGCCTGAAGAGCCTTCGCTGAAGCCGCCGTTTTCGCGGCTGCTATGATCAGCGGGCTAGGCGCCCTCCGCAGTTCCGCGCAGCGCTAGTCGCGGCCGTGCGCTCGCCGTCGCCGTTTGGGTCCCCAGTGCGGCCGCTCCGGCGGCTCCCTCGGCTCTTCCAAGGCTAGGCGAGGCGGAGTCAGGATGAAGATGACTGTGGATTTCGAGGAGTGTCTGAAGGACTCTCCCCGCTTCAGGTAACCAGCGCGGCCGCCCAGCTCTGGGTCGACGTCACCCGGAGCTGCCTTCCCCAGCGGTGGGGGCGTGAAAGCCGACCCTCGAAACGCGCAGTGGGGCCATTCAGTCCGCGCCCTCCGACGGGGCGGGCGGCCGTTGCGGCCGCTCCCGACCCTGGTGTGTGTGTGTGTGTGGGGGGGGGGGGGGGTTGGTGTGTGGCGGCGGCACTACAGCCCCGACCGTCCCTTAGCAAGGGGCGAGGCTGGGCCGGGAGGGGGACGTCTCCTCTTTATCCCCCTTCCTCGCCCTCTGCCCGGGGCGGAGCACCGGAGAGGCAGAGCGCACCGCCTCGGAGGAACTGGGGTGCAACCGCGTCCCCGAAGACTCGTGCCCTTTGCTGGTGCGCGCTCTCGTCCTCTTCCTCTTGCCTCTCATCCTTTCCCCTTCCTTCCGCTCCTTTTTCGTTTCCACCCCACCCCAACCCCTCTTTGAGGGAGCTTGCTGGGCACCCTCCTGCAGTTCACTTAGTTCCTCTTTGCGCTTTTCCGCTCCCCTTACCCCGGGGAGTAAGGAGTGGGGGTCAGTTGGGGACCTCGACTTCTGCTGCTGGCGTGTCCCCTGCCTGGGGGACCCTTAGGAAGGCGCTGGCGGTTGATTTGCACGGGAGTCCAAGGGTGGGAGTGCTTTGACCAACGGCATTCTATCGACCGCGGTCCGAGACTATAGGCTTTTTTTTTTTTTTCCCACTTAAGCTCTTTGAAGGTGGCACCGCTGCCGAGAGGTGCTGGGCTCTGAGGGGTGAAGACTAGGAGAAAGAGTGCATATCTGTTTTGAAAACGGAAGTAGGAGGACCCTGAAGATTGTATTTCTGTTCCTCTTCCAGCAGCGTTGGCTCGAGAGGGCCGGGATCACACTCGGATGCTCCCAGTGGATCTGTCACAGAAACTGACGTGGTGGCACTCTGATTCACTTGGGCTGGCCTCCCTCCCTTGAGAGGCGGCGGTCCTGAGTGAGAGTGTCTACAGAACGGGCTCTTTCGGTTTCGTGCATCGTAGGAAACTCAAGAATTGTTTTGGAGAATGGAGTTTTACTAGGTTGTCTTTTACAGCGCTTTCGTAGGGTTGTCCTTAGGCCTTAAAAATAAGGCCTTCAAACTTCCGTTAGATTGTGACATGTCTTGAAAGCGTCCCTTGAACGTTGATGTGTGTGTGTGCCCGCTGATCTCTGGGCCAAGCCTCGGTAGTAAATTCCTGCATCCTCTCCCTGGGTACTAGCTGTTTTCATCGTTATCTCTGTTAATTTGATTTGCCATTTTCTTTTCCGTGAAAAGGAAACTATTGTGAAGCTAAGGAACTCGTATGTCTAAGAGAATGGCCTTTGTTTTTCGTTTTTTAGTGTTAATATTATTTGGAGCTTAGGGCTATTGCTTGTAAAAAGATGCACCTGGTTTGATTGCTGTTGTTGGCATTTTAAAAACTTGTATGTTGGACGTGATTTGACTGGACTCAGAGGAGTTACAAATGGATTGTTTAGGACAGCTTTGCAGTTTAGATTCCAGGACTGTGTGGCCAAGGAAGTAATTTTTGAAGTGTACCTTAGGAAGTTTTGCTTTTTTTGGTGAAATTTTTATTAATATGACCCAGCTATTACTGGGTAATGATATAATCGCAGCATGTTTTTGTCTGGAGAGTGTGGCTTTGTACTCTGTTTCACATGTTAAATTTCATGAAAAGAAAAAAGTTGAGAGAAGTGATTTGGAAATGCTTCTAACCACTGGTGTTGGTCACAAATCACGTGCTATCCTTGTTTTTGAAATAAAGGAATCATTGAATATAAAATAAGAGGAAAAGTACTGATTAAGTTGTATGGAATATTATAGTGAATGTTACACTTGAGTATAATATCTCTTCTCTGTTAATTAAGATGTTAGGGATTTTTTCAAGAGTTGTTTCCAGTATTCTGTTTACCTTTGGCTGCAAATTGGGAAGAGAAACCAAGATTCAGGAGCCTCCAGTATCTTGTGTACATTTGTGGGACTAGATTAGTTTTGCATCAGCCGCAAGAATGCCAGGAAATAAAAATCTTCATTATTCATGTTCTTAATTTTTAAAATTTCCCTATAACCCCATTACAGGGTATAGGTTTCTATTGCATTTGAGAATAATATTTCAGAAGTCTTTTTATTCACATGCCTTATGTGTAAGAGAAACTTTTATGAGCATTGTGCATGTTTATGAGTGATACATTGAAATATTTGTATCAAAAGAGAAGATTTGTGAGGGCTGGGCTTTTTTATTCCTTGTAGTGTCCTGATCTATTTGCTGTTTTTAAAACTAATTCCTATTTTTATTCTCCTTCACAAATGAATTTTGTGGCATTTAAGTCTGGCATGTGGACATAACTGCTTTGAGTATTGTGGAATTAATGTAAATGGCAGTTCTTGCTGAAGAAAAATTTTGCCAGTTTAAGCTTTAAACATTAATTTTCCTGTTGTATTGTTAAGGAAAAGAAGAGGAGGACTGGTTGAAATAGGGAGAAAAGGATGTTGCAGTTGCAACATTGTCTCTAGTAATTTGAATCAAGTCAGTGGTTACTTTTACATTCCTGTAAACATTTTGTTTTGTTTTTAGATTGGAAAGCACATATCATTGTGTAATTTGGGGCTCTCAGTTTTTTAAAAACTAGTCTAAAGGTCAAAATCTTGTTCATTTAAAATCTACAGGAAAGTAAATGTGTCCAAGAGTACTTTTTTTTTAAGTAAGGAATTTTCCATTTTGACCAACATTTGTTTGGGCCCTAAATTGTGTGTGTGGTTGCTCTTTAACATTTTATAAAATTTAATAAAAATTGTGCTTTTCCTATGTATAAACATATGGCTCACTCAGGAAGTGAATATTTTGTTTGAAACAAAAAGTTGAATTAATTAGTGCTTTTTGAATTGTGAAAGATTTTTGCTCTAATTCAATCCTCAGATAAAAAATTGAGTCTTTATCTGATGCATTTATTTTTTTTAATCCTTAAACAATGTTTATCTTGCATCATTCTGAAGGTTTTTTTTTGTTTGTAGATTGTATTTTAGCTGTGGTCCTTGTTCAGTAACTTAGGATAAACATCTTAAAAGATGTTTTAGTGTGAAAGGTTTTAATGGGTGAGAGACATTGTAATAAAAAATATATATTTTAAAATATATACTTTAAAAATATATACTTATATTCAGGAACACACCATATAGATATAATGTTTTGCTATTAAGCTGGTGCCAATCCTGGCTGGTTTTCCACTTTACCTTCCTGCCATCTTCAGAACATGTATATACTCTTAATAACTAGTGCTGTATATAGGAAAAATGTAGTGAGCAAGAGATGAAGCAAAATGTGTTTTTATCTCAGAAGTGGTACAATGGAATTATAAAATAGTCTTTGGAGTTCCTATCGTGGTGTAGTGGAAGTGAATCCAACTAGGAACCGTGAGGTTGAGGGTTCAATCCCTGGCCTTGCTCAGTGGGTTAAGGATCCTGTATTGTCATGAGCTGTGGTATAGGTCGAAAATGCTGCTCGGATCTTGTGTTGCTGTGGTGTAGGCCAGCGGCTGCACCTCTGATTTGATCCCTAGCCTATGAACCTCCATATGCCTCGGGTGTGGCCCTAAAAAGACAAAGACCAAAAAAAAAAAAAAGTCTTTTCTTGAACCAAAATACAGGAACCCAGCTATTTCTTATTGCAACTTTTAATTAATCATTTAATGTAGTATCAACTTAAGTTGAAATAGGAAGAACAAATCTTTATAACATGCCAGACCTCATACTAGATGCTTTTATAGCTTCAGGTTATCTCATTTAACTTTAAAATATATTATGAGGAGTTCCCAATGTGGCGCAACGATGGTGGTATCTCTGTAGCACTGGGATACAGGTTTGATCCCCTGTCCAGCTCAGTGGGCTAAGGATCTGGGATTGCCACAGCTGTGGCATAGGTCGCAACTGCATCTCAGATCTGATCCCTGGCCCAGGAACTCCACATGCCCCAGGGCAGCCAAAAAAGAAAAACAATATATATATGTAGGAATTATTATCTTCATTTAAAAATTGTTAAAAAAAATCCCAAAATGGATATTTTGAGGAGTTAAATTGACTTTCTTTTTTTATATGGCCGTGCTGGCAGCATGTGGAAGTTCCTGGACCAGGGATCAAACTGGCACCATGGGCAGAGACCTCAGCCACAGCAGTGACACCATCAGATCCTTAACCTACTGTGCTACCAGGGAACTCCTAAATCAACTTGCTTGACGGTGGAGTTTGAAGTGGTGGACTTGGAAGTGAATTCACTCTTGTACTCCTTCTCTCAAGCCATAGGCTTTAATTGCATTAATTTAATGTTGCATCAAGTTTATGTATGGTGTCTTTTATCATACAGAAATTTAAAAACTGACTTTTGTGTGTTGCCTAGAAAAATCTTCCCATTGTCATTATTATAGGTTATGTTTCTACTATTTTATAGCAATTTTTAGTTTCATTTAATGCAGCTAGATTTAGTTTTGACTGTGGGAGGTAATCTTATTTTATTTTCTTCCAAATAGAAGCCCTTGTTTTAATACTTTTTATTGAGTAATCCATTCTTTCCCCATTGATTTAAAATTATACACATACATGCATCTATCTTTATCTATCTATCCATCCATCCATCCATATGAACATGGGTCTTTTTCGGGATTCTCTTCTTTTTTTTACCAATGTATTTGTCTGTTCTACAAATACTGTTAATATATTAGTTGTAAAACTTTATGGAGTTTCTGTCACGGTGCAGTGGAAATGAATTCAACTAGGAACCATGAGGTGGGGGTTTGTTCCCTGGCCTTGCTCAGAGGGTTAAGGATCTGGCATTGCCATGAGCTGTGGTGCAGGTTGCAGACGGAGGCTCGGATCTGCTGTTGCTGTGGCCGTGGTGTAGGCTGGCAGCTATAGCTCTGATTAGACCCCTAGGGTGGGAACCTCCATATGTCGAGGGTGTGGCCCTAAGAAGCAAAAAAAAAAAAAAAAAAACTTTATAATTTGTTATGATATCTGATGGGATAAGTTTTCCTTTTTTTGAAAACTTAATGGCTGTTCTTAAACATTTTGTCTTTACAGTAGCTTCTTCAGTATCTACAATATGTCTTTCTATGTATTTTGGCCTTATTTATTTATAACTTTTTATTTAAGATTTCAATGATAAACCAACTGTATGTTGTTTATAAAAGATATTAGATTCAAGGACCCAAATCAATTGAAAGTAAAAGGATAGAAAAAGATGAACAGTGCAAGCAGTACTTAAAAAAGAGTTGGAATGGCTGTACTAATATCTGATAAAATAGATTTTAAGACAAAAATTACTAAATATAAAGGACATTTTATAAATATAAAAGGGTCATTCCATCAGGAAGACCTAGATTTATAAACATGCACTTAGCAGAGCTTTAAAATACATGAAGCAATTGACAGAATTGAAGGGAGAACTAGAAAATCCAACAGTAATAGAGACAAATGCTTTTAGTAATGGACTAGAACAACTAGGCAGATGGTCAACAAGAAATAGAAGATGTGAACAATACCATAAACAATAAGACTCAATACATATCTACAGAAAACTTCACACAGCAATAGCAGAATTCATATTCCAGTATACATAAAAATATTTTCTAGCACAGACCGTACATTAAGGCATTAAATAAGCTTCAATAAATTTAAAAGTATTGAAATAATACAAAATTTGTTCTTTGGCCACAGTGGAATGAAATTAGAAGTTAATAACAGAAGAAAATCTGAAAAATTCGCAGTACATAGAAATGAAGCAAAACATTCCTAAATAACCAGTGGATCAAAGAAGAAATCACAAGGGAATAAGGAAATACTTTCAGACAAATGAGAACAAAAATACAGCATAGTGAACTTCCAGAATGCAGCTAAAGCAGTGCTTAGAGGGAAATTTATATCTGTAAACATCTGTATTAAAAAAATCTCATGAGTTCCCATCATGGCTCATTGGTTTAAGTGGCCTATTATACATGAGGATTCGGGTTTGATCCCTGGCCTTGCTCAGTGGGTTAACGATCAGGCATTGCCGTAGACAATGGCTATAGTCACAGATGAGGCTCGGATCTGGTGTTGCTATGGCTGTGGCATTGCCCAGCAGCTGCAGCTCTGATTTCAACTTCTAGCCTGGGAACTTCCATGTGCCACAAGTGTGGCCCTAAAAAGAAAAGACAAAGCAAAACTCAAATCAGTGATATAACCTTACATCTTGAGAAACTATAAGAAGAGCAAACTAATCTGAAAGCAGGAAAGGGAGGAAATAAAAAAGACTAGAGCAGAAGTAAATGAAAATGGAGAATAGAACAACAATAGAGGAAAATCAATGAAACCCAAAATTGGTTATTCATAAGGATCAACAAAAGTGACGGCCTTTATTTAGAACAGGAAAATACAAGAAGACTCAAATTTCTAGACTCTGGACTGAAGTAGAGGACATCACTGCTATCTTACAAAAATAAGAGAAATTATAAGAGAAAACTTGAATAATTCTCAGATAATACATTAGTTAAGCTAGATGAAATCGACATATTCTTAGAAAGATACACTACTAAAAATGACTTAAGAAGAAATAGAAAATCTGAAAAGACATGAAAAAATAGATTGAATTAGTAATCAAAAAGCTTCCCCAAGAGAGAAGTCCAGGCCAAAATGGCTTCACTGATGAATTCTATCAAATGTTTAAAGATGAATTAACAATCCTTCTAAGAAATAGAAGAGGAAGTGTCGCTTTCCAACTCTTAACTCTGAGGCCAGTATTACTCTGCTATCAAAATGAGACAAAGATATCACTAGAAAACTATAGGCCAGTATCTGTTATGAATACAGCTACAGAAATCCTCAACAAAATAATTAAGCAAATATAGCAACATATAGGAAGTATCGTATACCATGACCAAGTGGGAGTGCAAAAATCAATCAGTGTAATGAACCATATTAATAGAACAAAGGATAAAAAACACAGTCTTGTTAATGGATGCAGAGAATGCATTTGACAAAATGCAACCCACTTTGATGATGAAAATACTCAATAAACTAGGAATAAAGAATTTCCTCAACCTGTTAAAGGACATCTATAAAACATTCTCAGTTAATATCATACTTGCTTTTGAAAGACCAAAAATTTTTCTCTAAGATTAGGAGAAAAAAGTCTTTTTCTGTTTCTGTTCAACAGTGTAGTGGAGGTTGTAGCCAGTGCAGTTAAGCAAGAAAGAAAAGTAAAGGCATCCATATAAGAAAAGAAGTAGTAAATCCATCTTTACTTTTGGATTATATACAGTTGCTTCTTGGTATCCGTGGGAATTGGTTCCAGTGCAATATCAGTTTGATATCCCTGCAGATATCAAAATCTGTGGATGTTCAAGTTCTTTGTATTGAGTAGTATAGTATGTATGATCAGCCCTCTGTACCTGTGGGTTCTGCATCCAAGGACATGGAGGAATGACTATCTTGTATGTAGAAAATCTTAAGAAATGCACAAAAATCAATTAGATCTAATAAGCTCAACAGAGCCACAGGGTGCAAAACCATTGTCAGGACACCACAGTTTATTTATCCATTCACCTACCAAAGGACATCTTGATTGCTTCTAGGTTTTGGCAGTTATGAATAAAGCAGCTATATATATCTGTGTGCAGGTTTTTTTTTTCTTTTTCTTTTTCTTTTTAGGGTCACGCCTGCAGTATATGGAAGTTCCCAGGCTAGGGGTCGAATTGGAGCTACAACTGCCGGCCACAGCCACAGCAGTGCCAGATCTGAGTCTCGTCTATGACCTCCACCACAGCTCTTGGCAGCACAGCACACTGAACTGCTACGCCACAGCCCAAGGATTGAACCTGCATCCTCATGGATACTAGTCAGGCTTGTTGCCGCTGCCACAGTGGGAACTCCGGGTGGAGGTTTTTGTGTGGACATAAGTTTTCCACTCATTTGGGTAAGTACCAAGGAGCACAATTGCTTGGTTGTATGGTGAATGTTATAAGAGTATGTTTAGTTTTGTAAGAAATGCCCAAACTATCTTCCAAACTGGCTGTGCCAGTTGCATTCTCAAGAGGAATGAATGAGAATTCCTATTGCTCTACTTTCTTACCAGAGTTTGATCAGTATTGTGGAGTTTTGCCATTCTTTTTTTTTTGTTTTTTTTTTGTCTTTTTTTGCCATTTCTTGGGCCACTCCCGAGGCATATGGAGGTTCTTCTCAGGGTAGGTAGGGGTCGAATCAGAGCTGCAGCCGCTGGCCTACACCAGAGCCAAGGCAGCTTGGGATCTGAGCCACGTCTGCAACCTACACCACAGCTCACGGCAACGCTGGATCCTTAACCCACTGAGCAAGGCCAGGGATCGAACCTGCAACCTCATGGTTCCTAGTCAGATTCATTAACCACTGAGCCACGAAGGGAACTCCGAGTTTGGCCATTCTATTAGGTATGTAGTGGTTATCTCACTGTTTTAATTTGCATTTCTCTGATCATCTATGATATAGAGCATCTTTTTATATGCTTATTTGCCATCTGTATATCTTCTTTGGCAAGGTATCTTGTAAGATCTTTGGTCCATTTTTTATTTGGGTTGTTTGTTTTCTTGTTGAGTTTTAAAGAGCTCTTTGTATATTTTGGATAACAGTACTTTATTAGATATATATTAGGAGTTTTTTCTCTCAGTCTGTGGTTTGTCTTTATTTTCTTGATTCCAGTATTTTTGGTGTGGGAATTGTGTCCTTCCTATATTGAGTTTACTTTCTTTTTTTTTTTTTTTTGTCTTTTTAGAGCTGCACACTCGGCATATGGAAGTTCCCACGCTAGAGGTCCAATCAGAGCTGTAGCCACTGGCCTACACCGCAGCCGTAGCCATGGGGTATCCAAGCCACGTCAGTGACCTGCACTGTAGCTCATGGCAACGCTGGATCCTGAGCGAGGCCAGGCATGGAACCAGAGTCCTCATGGATACTAGTCAGGTTCATTAACTGCTGAGCCACAATGGGAACTCCTTGAGTTTATTGATTTGTATTATTATGTATATATTTAGCTTTTTAGGGCCACACTCTTGGCATATGGAAGTTCCCAGGCTAGGGCTCAAATTGGTGCTGTATCTGCTGGCCTATACCATAGCCACAGCAATGTGGGATCCGGGCCGTATCTGTGACCTATACTGTAGCTCGCAGCAATGCCAGATCCTTAACCCACTGAGTGAGGCCTTCGTCCTCACGGATAATAGAATTGTTGCCGCTGAGCCACGACAGGAACCCCCCTTGATTTTCATATCGTTGTTTTTTTCTATTTACTTATTTCGGCAGAGTGCAATTTGCACTATCCTCCCTCAGAAAGATGCGTTTTTTATTCTTTTAGATCTTACCTGACTGAAAATATAGGATTTTAGAATGAAACCATTTTATCTCAGATTTGCAGGCATTGCTTTTTATTTTCTGGTTTTGTGTTGCTGTTGACATATGGTGTTATTTTTATGTCTTGATTCATTCTTTGTCCCTGAGGTATTTTTAGTTTTTAATATTGGTATTTTGAAATTTCATAACAATGCGCCTTTGGGTAGGTCTTTTAAATTCATTGTTGTGGACACTTTTTTTTTTTTGTCTTTTTAGGGCTGCACCTGCAGCATATGGACGTTCCCAGGCTAGGGGTCAAATCAGAGCTGTAGCTGCTGGCCTACACCACAGCCACAGCAACTTGGAATCCGAGCTGGGTCTGCGATCTACACCAGAGTTTATGGCAATGCTGGATCCTCAACCCACTGAGCAAGGCCAGGGATTGAATCTGCATCCTCATGGATGCTAGTCAGATTTGTTTCCGCTGAGCCATGATGGGAACTCTGACACTTAACTTTTAATCTAAAAACTCACATCTTTTAGTTCTGAGAAATCGTATTATTTCTTTAATAAATTTTCCTCTTTTTTTAATGTTATTTTTATATTTTGAATGAATCCTCTAATTTTCTTTTTTCTCTCCTTTTCTATTTCTTTGCTTTTTTGGCCTACCCTCTGGTTGATATATCCTACTTATTTTCCAGTCCTAGTTCTCAAGAATTCTTTCTTACTTTCTGAATATCCCCCCCCCCCCACTTATTTCAAATGGCCATACCTGCGGCATATGGAAGTTCCCAGACTGGGGGTTGAAGAGGGGCTGCAGCTGCTGGCCTACACCACAGCCACAGCAATATAGGATCTGAGCCATGTCTGCAACCTACACCATAGCTTGTGGCAAGATGGCATCCTTGACCCACTGACCGAGGCCAGGGCTCAAACCCACATCCTTCAGGACACTATGTCAGGTTTTTAACCTGCGGAGCAACAGCAAGGACTCCTGAATATTCCTTTTAATGTCAACTCATTCTTCAAGAGCTTTCCTTTTCCTTATACATCTGAAAAAATTAGTCATAATTAAAAATTTTAATCTCTGAATTATTTCTCTTTCCTCCAAGGTTTTTGTTTGGGTTTTTTTTTTTTTTTTTTTTGGTTGGTGTTTGCTTTGATCTCTGATTTTCTTTTAGGAAGTTTTCCTCAAGTGTTTTCTGTTGATCCTTAACTCTGTTCTTTTTTTTCCACTCTTTAGGGCTGCACTCGCGGCACATGGAGGTTCCCATGCTAGGGGTCAAATCTTAGCTACAGCTTCAACCTACACCACAACCACAGATGCAGGATCCAAGCCACGTCTGCGACACAGCTCAGGGCAATGCCAGATCCTTAACCTGCTGACCGAGGCCAGGGATTGAACCTGCAGCCTCATGGTTCCTGGTTGGATTCGTTTCCACTGCACCACAATGGGAATTCCTTTAACTCTGTTCATATTAAAGAATGAGGCACATAAAAAGTCACTGAGGAGTTCCTGCTGTGGCACAGCAGAAACAAAATGCAGCAGTCCCTGAAGCAGCTTGGGTTGCTGCAGTGTCTTGGGTTCAGTCCCTGGCTGGGTACAGTGGGTTAAGGATCCAGTGTTGCCACAGCTGTGGCTTGGATTCAGTCTCTGGCCTGGGAACTTCCATATGCTATGGGGCAGCCAAAAAAAAAGTTATTCAAAGTGTGGTGTATTTCATTATGGCTTGTTGACTGGTGGTTTTCACTAGAGGATAGTATTTTCATTAGGACCACTCCAAAATGTCAGTGTCTTTAGGTTTTATTTTCCTAATATGTCCTTAAAGAGCCATCTTCTGCCTGCTAGATTGAACCTTAGTATTGGATTTCAGGGAGCTGAGCTAGGGAAGGCCTGGAGAAGGGCTGTGGGGTGAGATTTCCCACTGGAGTTTCTCCACTTTGTTTTTTTTTTTTTTGTCTTTTTAGGGCCGCACCTGTGGCATATGGAAGTTCCCAGGGTAGGGGTCGAATCAGTGCTGCAGCTGCCGGCCTACACCACAGCCACAGCAGTGTTGGATCCGAGATGAGTCTGTGCTGCAGCCTTTAGCATTGCCAGATCCTTAGCCCACTGAGCAAGGCCAGTGATCGAACTTGCATCCTCATGGATACTCATGGATACTAGTCAAGTTTCTTACACTGAGCCACAACAGGAACTGCATTCACCGAGTTTTACGTAGTATTTTTGATTTAATTCTGTTAACCTTTACGGAAATACAGCTCTCATCTTTTGTCTCTGGGGGAGGGGTGGTCATGTCTGCTTGGTGGAGTGGAGTGAGTATCTGAAGAGTCTAGTTGCTCCTTATGAATATAACATTTCAGCTAATCCTGTTTTTACCCTCTGACCCCTCCTACCTCCATCCCTGTATTTAGAGACATGTGACATCTTCATGTCTCCAACCATTTTGGGATTCTATGTTGTGAATCATCTTGCTTGAAGTTGGCTGAGTTGGTCCGAGTTACTGTTCTTTTTATTTGCCAAAACTGTGTTGCTACTGTTTTGGTCCGAGTTACTGTTCTTTTTATTTGCCAGAACTGTGTTGCTACTGTTATTGCCTCTCTTCGTTTCTTTGTGCATTAGCCGCCCCCCCCCCGTCATTTTAGTTGGATTTTTTGAGAAAATGGAGATAAATGGGTGTATATGGTTTGTGATTACCTGCAGGTTTCTGTGCTTTCAGTAGGCAAAGTGTAATTTTCACTGGGGAACAACACTGTTAGGGTAGTGAGTATGAGTGAACCCAAGAATGTAGGCTCTGAAGGTTGATTACCAGTTTGACTTCTTTTTCACTTACTGGTTGTGAGACCTTGGGTAGGTTTCTTAATTTTTCTTAGTCTCAGTAGGAACAATACTGCCATAATGAGAATTCAGAATGCTTTTCGAAGAAGTAGGTGGGGAGTACCCACTTAATAATGCTAATCCTTCCTCTTGTTTCTTTAAAAAGAAGCTTGAATGATTTAGTTAGGGATGCTGGAATCCCGAAGTGGAAACAAACTATTGGTTGGAAGAATCTAAAATTCATGAAAGATTAGGCATGTTGTTGGTAAATATGAAAAATGATCTATGTTGTGGATTATGAAACAGTAAAAGTAAATGGACAAACTTCACTTTGTTGAAGGGGAGCAGTAAAGGTCTTTAAAAAGGGCCGTATGTAGATTTTATGGATAGAGTATTTCAAAAGGTAGAGTGAGCAAAAGAATAATAGAAGGAAAAAAAACAACCAAGGACACAATGTCTTAAGGATTTAAATCTAGTGATGGCAGAGCAAAGGATAAGTGAACTGAAAGGTTATAGAAGAAAACTACTGTGAGAAAATGTATGTGTTTGAGATTACAAGAAGTCTTTCTCCATTGAATTGTATCTTCAGGAATTTGGAGGTTAGACAGACGAGAAGCAGTACAAATTAAACCTCTATAAAGATTTAGGTAAATGAAGGAATTTATTCTAATCTTATAGTAATGTGTACCTGAAATATGTTAGGCTTCTTTATTGAAATATAGTTTTTTTCTTTAAAGTTTTTATATTTTCTGTGATGCCACAAACATATATTTAAATATAAGTTTTTTCACTGCTTAAAAAGTTACAGTTCAGGGAGTTCCCTTGTGATGCAGTGGATTAAGGATCTGGTGTTGTCACAGCAGCTCCTTGGTTCACTGCTGTGTTGAGAGTTGAGTCCCTGGCCTGGGAACTTCCACATGCCTTGGTGTGGTCAAAAAGAAAAAGGTTACAGTTCAATACTGAATTGTAAAAATGGTAAATTAGTTTAACTAAAGGCAGGCAATGGAGAATGGGCACTAGGACACAAGGATTTAACATTTTTTTTTTTTTCCATTTTTGGTCACCCTGAGGTATATGGAGTTCCCTAGCCAGGGATCAGATCTGAGTTGCAGTTGTGACCTAGGCTGCAGCTGCCTCAACACAGATCCTCAACCTACTGTGCCTGGCCAGGGATTGAACCCACATCCCAGTGCTTTCAAGACTCCAGTGATCCTGTTGCACTACAGCAGGAACTCCCTAACTTAGTATGTATTTTAGGGTCACTTTTACACAAAGATGTGAGCAGAGTATGTGTGCTTTTTAAATTGATTAATACAAAATTAAAGTTGATGGAACTAATGATTTTGATTTTTTAATTCTAGCCAGATGTTCATTTTTTTAAAATGAAAATTTTTTGGGCAATATTTTAAATGATTTTTACTTTTTCCATTATAGTTGGCTTCAGACATGTTCATTTTTAAACAGATAAACCTTTTTGTGTTGATTCTTTTTTTAAAACATATTTTTTAATAGTAGTATGTTGTTTTACTTTGATTTTCAGTTTTCTGTTCAAAAGAGACCATTATATATAGTAAGTTAAAAATTCATCTCTGGATTTTTAAATCAAAGTATTTAAACTAATATAATAATAAAGAGACTAGATTTTATTGGTTTTGGTCAGGTAATGTTTTATGTGAATAAAATAAAGATACTTCCTAGCACATTTATCATTTTATTTGAAGACCTTTTTTGACGTTTCTTCGAGTTTTATCTGCTGGCTAAGTGCCATCTCCATTTGTCTGAAAAAGCCTTTGTTTTTCTTTGATGTTTGAAGGCTGTTTTCCCAAAGCATAGAATAATTGTTTTTTTTTGTTGTTGTTTTGGAGCACAATGTCATTTCATTGTCTTTTGTTTATGTTATCATTTATTTTACAAGTTTGTTCATTTTATTGTTGCTCTTTTAAGGATAATGTGTCTGTTTTCCTCTGGCTGTTTTTAAGATTCTTTTTCTTTGACTGGTTTTCAAGCAGTTTTACCATGATATATGTTGGTGTGGTTCCTGCTGTATTCATCCTGCTTGGGGCTTGTAGGGTTTCTTAATAGGTGGGGTTTGTAGACTATCTTTCATCATTTGTAAAATCTCTGGCTATTATATCTAAATATTGCCTCTGCTGCAGTTCTTCTCTTTGGGACTCAATTCCATATGTGTTAGACTTTTTTTTTGCTGTGTTCTGTATATCTCTTGTTCTTTTCTGAAATGTTATGCTTCATAGAGAAACAGGACATTTTTTATTGACTTGTATTTCATCATCTGCTGTTTATAAGCGACTATTAAACCTATTTGTGGCATTCTTCAGTTGTGCTTTTTCACTTTTGGAAATTTTATTTGATTTTCTTTTTTATAGATTCTTGTTCTCTGGTCAAAATTGGTAAATTTTCATCTGTTTTGTGCAGGCTTTTTTCCAATTTTTGACTATATTGCCACTTTTAAGTCCCTGTCTAATAAAACCAGTTTGTAGATCATCTGTATTTGTTTCATATTTTATTGTTGTTATTTAGTTCTTTCTTTTGGTGGACGTAGTTTTTAATTTTTTTTCTTTTTAGGGCTGCAGCCATGGCATATGGAAGTTCCTAGGCTAGGGGTCAAATTGGAGCTGCAGCTGCCAGCCTGTGATACAGCCACGGCAACACGGGATCTGAGCCGTGTCTGTGACCTGCACCGCAGCTTGCGGCAACGCTGGATCCTTAACCCACTGAGCGAGGCCAGGGGTCAAACCTGCGCCCTCATGGATACTAGTCAGATTAGTTTCTGCTGAGCTATGATGGGAACTCCAGAACTTCTGGTTTTTGATTTAATGCTGTACATTGTATATGAAAAATTGTAGATGCTCTGAATGATACTATCTTTCTTCAGAGAGGGTTCACTCTTTCCTTTGTTTATGTAGACAGGGTAGCAGATGATCATCCTGGTCCAATCACTGAATAAGCTTTGTTAGTTCTCTATTGCTGCTCTAATAAATTACCCTAAATTTTGTGGCTTAAAACAACACAAACTTATTATCTTACAGTTCTGGCTGTCAGTTTCAACACAGGTCTCACTCAGCTAAAGTCAAGGTGTTGGCAGGACTGCATTCCTTTCTAGACGATCTTAGGAAGAATCTTTATTTTTTGACTTTTCTAGTTTCAAGGGGCTGCCCATATTTCTTGAATCATAACCCCCTTCTGTCTTCAAAGCCAGGAATGATTGTGACACTCTCTCACTCTCTGCTTCCCTCTTTCACTTAAAAGGACTCTGTGGTAATTTTGGGCTTACCCAGATAATTCCAGGATAAGAAATTTGGATTTTATGATTAGTGCAATAGGAAGCCATTAGAAATCAATGGTGAGAAGTGATAAGGCTTTTATTTTTAGAATATTTTGACTTGCTGTTTGGAAAATGAATTGTCTCTGGGTGGACAGAGGTATTGTTTGCTGATTAGGGGAAGGCAAGGAAAGAACAGGTTTTTGGTAAAAAAATCAAGAGTTCAGTTTTTTGTTTTGTTAAGTTTGAGGTACTTAGTAGACACCCAGGTAGAGCTGTTAAGTAGAATTGGCACAGAACTGTAGCCTTTTGTAATTTTACTTTACAAACTGATATGATCTTATTCCATACTCCTATATAGATTATAAACTCTTTGGGACAGGGACTACCAGTGTCTCTTTCCTTTCACTCTTTGCATAATTCCTTGCACACAATAGTTAGGCTACACACTGTTATTGCCAAAAATTACATTCACATAATAGTCATACATTCTCCATTTTCACATATCATACTGTTTTTATTTTAGAAATGTTTCTATTATTGTACTGTTGATGAATTTGTAAAGCTGTTAAGTAATACATGACAGCTGCCAGGACTTGTTTAACTTCTCTTTCACAACTTCGTAATTAAATCAAACCAAAATCCTTAGGTACTCATGGGTAGTTGCTGTGATTCTTGAGAGCCTAGTCTGTTTCTAGGCTACCAGAATATTTATACATGTGGTTTATAAGGAAATAGTTAATTTTACAAATTGAACTATTCAGAGAAACAATGCTTATTGCAGTTGTATAGAAAAAAAATATCATATGCCGTCACCTTGATAAACTCTTAATTTTTCATTTGGATGTCTGCTTAGACTATCTATAACAGTCTTTCAGAAATTGTCGTTACTGTATAACCTGAATCAGAATGAGATATTTGAAAGAAGTAATTAAGGCTCCCTAAGTAATTATAAAAGTTGTTCTTAGGATGATGCTCTTAGTAATAGTGAGATCATTGGAATAAGCATTTTTCTTTAAGATAAGCTTTGAAGTAAATGTTGACTTGAAAGTAAATGATCTGAAAATTTTTATCAGTTTTTACTTTAAGTCATGTTCTGGTTATTTATTGCTCTATAACAAACCAGTCTAAAATTTAGTGACTTAATATGACCATTTTATTTTGCTCATGATTCATGGGTCAGAAGTTTGGAAAGGTCTTGGCTAGAAGGTTCACCTCTGATGCATGTTATAACTAGATGGTTGAGGCTGGAAGATCCAGTTCCAGCATGGCTTCTTCATTCTGATGCCCTGGTGCTTTGCGGTCATGTCCTTTCTTCACATGTCATCTCATCCTTGTGGGCAGTTAAGCTACCAGACCATTAAGGGCTAAGACTGGAACAGGTTTAGCATTATTTCTACTTGTCCTGTTGGGGCAGTCACAGGAGTCACCCAGATTCAAGGGAGTGGAGAAATAGACTTTGTATCTTGATGGGGGAATGAATGGCAGGGTCATGTTCCAGATGATTGTGTGTGGCCATCTTTGGAAAATATAATCTGTTATGCATTATGTCCAAAAGTGCCTTGGCAGTGATGATGAGGAAAATTATAAAAGTGCAATAAGATTGCATATTTAGAGCTAAAGTGAGCTATTTTTGTCTGTCAAATTGACAGTTTTAAGAGTTCCCATTTCTAGGAAAGTTATAGGGAAACAGTCCTTATACTGTTGGAAGAGTGTGGTTTGGTAGTGCTTTTGTGAAAGAGAAAGGAATAAAATATCTCTGAATTTAAAAATACGTATGATTTGAGGAGTTCCCATCGTGGCTTAGCAGAAACAAATCTGACTAGCATCTGTGAAGACACAGGTTCGATCCCTGGCCTCCCTCAGTGGGTTAAGGATGTGGCGTTGCTGTGAGCTGTGGTGTAGGTCACAGATGTGGCTGGGATCCTGCATTGCTGTGGCTGTGGTGTAGGCCAGCAGCTGTAGCTCTGATTGGATCCCTAGCCTGGGAACCTCCATATGCCTTGGATGCAGCCCTAAAAAGACAAAAACAAACCCTAAAACACTTTTTGTGGGATCCCAGCCGTGTCTGCCACCTGTACCACAGCTCACAGCAAAGCCAGATCCTTAACCCACTGAGTGAGGCCAGGGATCGAACGTTTGTCCTCAGGGATGCTAGTAAGGTTTGTTTCTGCTGAGCCACAATGGGAACTCGACTCAGCTTTTTTATATCTAGGAGTTTCTCCTAAGGAATAATAGGAAATATGTGCAAAGTTATATGAACAAGGATATTTTTCACATACATTTATCTGGTTATTTATAAGAAAAATTGTGCAAATAGAATGTTGGTTAAGTAGAACACTATTCAGCTATTAAAATATAATGATAACTGGAGTTCCCATTGTGACTCAGCAGTAACAAATCCAACTAGTATCCGTGAGGATGTGGATTTGATCCCTGGCCCCACTCGGAGGGTTAAGGATCCAGTGTTGAGCTGTGGTGTAGGTTGCAAGCCATGGATGTGGTGGTGTCGTGGCTGTGGTATAGGCTGGGAGTTGCAGCTCTCATTCGACCGCTAGCCTGGGAACTTCCATATGCTGGGGGTGCAGCCTTAAAAAAAAAGATAACTAACACTTAAAAGTACTTTATGTTTACTAGGACCATTCTTTGTAGTTTATACAACTTGTGAAGTCATGTAGGCCTCACTCTTAGAAGGGCCGTGGGCTTGGTTTAATGCTCTACTGTCACTTTTTTGAAATTATTTATTTAAAAAAAAAAAAGTCTCAGAGTTCCCATTGTGGCTCAGTGGTTAATGAATCTGACTAGGAACCATGAGGTTGCGGGTTTGATCCCTGGCCTCGCTCAGTGAGTTAAGGATCTGGCATTGCCGTGAGCTGTGGTCTAGGTCATAGATGCAACTTGTATCCCGAGTTGCTGTGGCTGTGGTGTAGGCCAGCAGCTGCAGCTCTGATTGGACTCCTAGCCTGGAAACTTCCATATGCTGTGGGTGTGGCCCTAGAAAACACACACAAAAGAAGTCTTGTTTATTTTTTTTCCAGTGGTCTCTGAGAATTATGCTGTCATTTCTTCTTGTGAACTAGGTTTTTGCTTTTTTAAAGTTGAAAAAACCCAAAAGATAATTTCATGACACAGTGAAAGTTACACAAAACTTAAATTTCAGTGTTCATAAAGAATGTTTTATTGAAACACAGCCGTGCTTATTCATTTACATATTATCAATGGTAGGTGTTTTTTTTTTGTTTTTTTTTTTCCCTACAACAGCAGAATTGAGTAATTGGAACAGGGACTATATGGCCCTCAAAGCTTAATATTTATTATTATCTATATGGTAAATTTGCCAATACTTGTTCTAATTTGCTGATGCTTGGTTTATATAAACCACTTCTCTACTCTGCCTTTCATAAGAGAATGAGATACAGATCTCAATTTATGGGGATAATGTCCATGTTATATTATGTGAAAAGAAAAAGAATTTAGAGTAAAATTTAGAATGTGTAATATGACAGTGTGTATGTCAAAGGGCTAGATATTAAAAAGTCTGAAAAACCATTAACTTATTTTATCTCTGGGAAGTGGGAATATTCTTGTCAGCCATTATTTTTGAAGTTTTGTTTACAAAAATAAGTGCTATTAGTAAAAAAACATTATGGGGAAAAAGAAGCAATACATTCTTCGACTTTCCCCTCTGCCCCCTACAACTTTTTATTTTAAAAATGTTCAAACTTACTGAAATGTTGAAAGGATGTACAGCAGATACCTAACTCTTCTAGATTCACCAGTTGTTAACATTTTGGCACATTTTCTTCCTCTATCTGCATTTCTCTCTCTCACATACACATACACACGTTTTTACAGATTGCATGTACATATTTTTTAAAAAAACTTGAAAGCTCAGCATGCATCTTCTAAAAACAAGGACATTCTCCTTAATAGTCACATTTATAACACTAACAGTAATTACACATTTGAATTTTCCCAGTTGTGCCAGTATGTCTTTCATAAGTAGGTTTTTTTTTCTTTGATTCAGCATCCAATTAAGGTTCATGCAGTGGATTGCTTTTTGATTACTTTTATCCGACTGTACATTTTCTATTCATCATCTCTCACTGGAGCAACTTAGCATTAAGAAAATATTAGATTACTATGGTGCTAGATGAGGTCTCATTCATACCTGAGGCCTTGATTTGGGTAAGGGCCAAATTGTGCAAGACTTTGTGTATATCATGTAAAGGATTTTGGTGGATCGTCATAGAAGTATTGTAGGAAGCTTTTATAAAGATATGACATGTTCAAATTTGTATAGTATATAAAAATAACTTTTGAGGGAAAATATTTTAGTATATTACAGTTTGCTACAAAATGATATACATAGCCTTGAACAAAAGTATAAATACATTTTTGAGATAATCTGGGAAAGCCAAACATGAAGTGATTATTGGTTATTATTAAGGAATTATTGTTATCATGTGTGATAGTGATAAAGAGGTTCTATTAAAATTCTTTTAATCTGTTAAAGGTCAATAAAATAATATAACATCTGGTGTTTTTTTTGAAGTGCATCAGCAGAAAAGTAGCATAGGATTACATGAAACAAGAATGGCAAGTTTTGGGAGTTTGTCTTGTGGCTCAGTGGGAACAAATCTGACATCCATGAGGACGCGGGTTTGATCCCTGGCCTTGCTCAGTGGGTTAAGGATCCGATGTTACCGTGAGCTGTGGTGTAGGTTGCAGATTGTGGCTTGGATCTGGCATGGCTGTGGCTGTGGCATAGGCCAGTGGCTACAGCTCCGATTGGACTCCTAGCCTGGGAACCTTCATATGCTGCAGGTGCAACCCTAAAAAGACCAAAAAAAAAAAAAAAAGAATGACAAGTTTTGGTAATTATTGAAACTAGGTGATGGGAAAGTGAGAGTGTATCATATATTCTCTCTATTATGTGTGTTTGATTTCATTAAAAATGAAAAAGATATAACCACTGATACTTCACTTTGGACTTAAAAAATGAACTCTAGGAGTTCCCATTGTGGCGTAGCAGAAACAAATCTGATGAGGAACCATTAGGTTGCAGGTTCGATCCCTGTCCTTGCTCAGTGGGTTAAGGATCCGGCGTTGCCATGAGCTCTGGTGTAGGTGGCAGACGTGGCTGGGATCTGGCGCTGCTGTGGCTGTGGTTGTGGCTGGCAGCTGTAACTCTGATTGGACCTCTAGCCTGGGAACCTCCATACGCTGTGGGTGCGGCCCTAAAAAAAAACAACCTTTAGAGCGCTGACTTGTGTGTGGAAGTTGTCTAGTATACAAAACTTTTATTACTTTCCAGAGGAGTTCTTTAGTATCAAATAAACATACCAAAGAGACACTTTTTTTTTTTTTTCTGCCATTTCTTGGGCCACTCCCGCGGCATATGGAGGTTCCCAGGCTAGGAGTCAATCAGAGCTGTAGCCACCAGCCTACACCACAGCCACAGCAACGCGGGATCTGAGCCTTGTCTGCGACCTACACCAGGCCTCACGGCAATGCCAGATCCTTAACCCACTGAGCAAGGCCAGGGATGGAACCCGAAACCTCACGGTTCCTAGTCAGATTCGTTAACCACTGAGCCACGATGGGAACTCCACCAAAGAGACACTTCTAAACACTTGATTAGGAAAATAATTCTGGAGTTCCCTGGTGTTTCAATTGTCACTGCTGTGGCTTGGGTTGCTGCTATGGCATGCGTTCCATCCCTGGCCTGGGAACTTCTGCATGCTGTGGGTATGGCCAAAAAAAAAAGAAAAGTATTTCTTAGTAAAAATAATTTATTATGTTTCTGAATCTCTTGAAAAGAATTCAGCATTTTAAGGTATTAAGAAATAATTTTGCTCTTACCATATTTGTTTAAAAAGTGCAGTCTTTTTAAGAATGACAGAAAGCTAGCTATGACAATAGAAAAAGTCTGTACAAATTACAAACTGTTGAATTCAAGCCACAACTCACAATTGTAGAACACTGTTGTGGAGATTTCTTATCAATCAGCTATTGTGTTAAGTTCTTTGTAATCTTTCCTATGATTACAGCACTAACACATTACTAGTACTGCTTTTCTATGATTCCAAAAGATGTCAACAATGGCATCTTTTTTGATTTGAATCCAGCAGCTGTATTCTGGCCACCAGTTCTAGTTGTAGTCATTGAAGTAAGGATATGACAATGTTATGAAGGTAGAGTTTGATTCTAAAAAAGTAAACAGATTTCACCGTCTCTATTAGCAATGTATTAGTTTTCTCTTTATTTTAATGTCTTATTGAGATCGATGCAGTCAGATAAGCAATTTTAAACCAGAGGGACACATCAAAATCACCTGGGGAGCTTTACCCACAATACCTTTGTTTGGACACTGCTCCAGGCCTATTGAATCAGAATTTTCTGGGAGAAAATAGGCATGGATAGTTTGAAATAGGCATAGATACTTTGAAAATGCCTTTTTAGGTGATTTTGATGTGAACCTTTATTCAAAGACTGCTGCTTTAAGAGCGTCAGAATTCTTCTTTAACATATGTAAACAGATAATAAAACGGTGATTTTCAGTCTTGTCTTTTTAACCTAATGATTATGATGGCATGATTCCCTACTGGCTGTCTCTAAGTTCATTCCTTATTCTTGCGGTAGTTCTTAATGACCTGATAGCCATTAAAGTGTTTCTAGCAAGCAGGTGATGTGATAGCATTTATAACAGTTAGTAACAGTTTATTAATATTATTACTAACATTATTAATAACAGTTATTTTGTCACACCTCGTATTGTTCTCAGTAACATCCCAGGGTAGACAACTTCATTGTAGTTTTTCCCTAGATAACCTATTCTCTGCCCAACCCAACAGTACCTATTATTATATTAACAATAATTTTCCTGAGATATTAATTTCATCATTTTTACTTTTATACATAAAAATGCTCAGTGTCTCTACACTGCCTTTGAGGTAAACTTTGCTGAGGCCTTCTTATTTATCCCTCTTGTATGTCTTCTACTCTAATTTTTTCTTTTCTTGCCACATAAAAACTGCTATAGAGACCACTTACAGACTTCTATATGCAGTGCCCTTTTCTTTAAAAAAAATTATGAAGCTCTATTTTTTTCTCATCCAAGTTTTAAAAACAATTTATATGAATTGGAAAAATAATATGAATTGGAAAAACATTCAAAATTAATTCTAAGTGCTAACAACTTAGTGTATATGCTTTCAGACATCTTGCTGTATTTATGCTAACATGCATTTTTCTTGCATGAATGAGATCAGATCATATTCAATCTGTTGCACTTGGCTTTTTTTTTCACTTGATGTAATATTCATATTTCTTTGTCAGTACATAGAGATCTGCCTTACTCTTTAAATAGCTCTTACTAATTCTTGAATGGTAATTTGAATATCCCCTGATGAGTTTTTTATTTTCAGTTTATTTTTCCCGTGAGCTTCCTTCTTTACTCCTGGTGTTGTCTTACTCTATTTGTAGTATAAATACCTAAAGGGATCATAATAAGTTGTATAAAAGAGGATATACACTTAAACTTTTAGAAGCTACTGCTGCATTTTTCTCCAGTAAAAGAAGAAAAATGAGGGAGGAATAATTCAAGAAAATATTAATGCTGTCTTTTCTGTTTATGTACGTGTATATCATCTTAAAGAAGTAACTTTCTAAATAGATTTATACATCAGGAGTGGATGTTTAATTCTGTCAAATGCCTTTTATTATCTGAGATGGTCTTAGTTTGGACTGCCATATCAGATTATCATAGACTGGCTGGCTTGGATAACAAACATTTATTTCTCACAGTTCTGGAGGTTATAAGTCCAAGTCAGCGCTGGCATGTTTGAGTTCTTGATGAAGGCCTTTTTCCTGGTGTATAGAGAGAATTCTGATCTCTTCATCTCTTTATAAGGGGGTAATCCCATCATTCCCCTTATAACCTAATCTTATTCTCACTAGTTCCCCAAAACTCTACCTCCAAATATCTGGAGATTGGGATTTCAGTATATAAATTTTTGGGGGGAAACCAACATTCAGTCTTTAGTGGAGATAATCATGTTGCTTTTCTTCTTTGACCTATTAACATAGTGAATTAATTTAGTGGATTTCCTAATATTTAAATATTATTACAGTACTCTAAGTAATCTTCATTTGGTCAGCATTTTTATAAACACAGCTGGAGCTTATTAAATTTTATTTATGATTTTTCATTAATATTCAGAATTTATAACGAGCCATTGTTCTGTTTTAGGTTTTGGTGATATAGTAGTCTCCCCTTATCAGCAGGGTATATGTTCCAAGACCCCCAGTAGGTGCCTGAAACCTAGGGTAGTACTGAATTGCCTATGTACTGTTTTGTTTGTTTGCTTGTTTTTGTTTTTTAAGGCCACACATGTGGTATATGGGAATTCCCAGGCTAGGGGTTGAGTTGGAGCTGTAGCTGTCAGCCTATGCCACAGCCTCAGCAACTTGGGATCCAAGCTGTGTCTACAACCTTTAGCCATTGTCTATGGCAAAACTGGATCCTTAACCCACTGAGCAAGGCTAGGGATGGAACATGCATCGTCATGGATACTAGTCGGGTTCATTACCACTGAGCCACAACAGGAACTTCCTATACTGTTTTTTCTTATACGTATACACCTGCGATAAATTTTGATTTATAAATTAGGCACTGTAAGTGATTAGCAACAATTTATAACAAGATACTGTAATAAAAGTTATGTGAATGTTATCTCTCTAAATATCTTATTGTAATGTACTCACCCTTTTTGTGATGATATGAGGTGATAAAATGCCTTCACGATGAGATGAATTCAGATGAATGACTTTGATATTGTGACAAAGCATTACGCTGCTGTTGATATTCTGATTATTTGTCAGCAGGAGGGTCATCTGCTTCAGATGATCCTGGATCATCAGGCCATGATGATGTCAATGGTTGAGGATCCAGGGCAGGTTGGAGCAGGGTGGCTGAAGCATTGCTCAGGATGGTGTGCAGCTTAAAATTTGTGAATTGTTTATTGGTGGAACTTGCCATTTGATATCTTTGGCCTGTGGTTGACCATGGGCAACTCAAACTGTGGAAAGTGAAATCATGGATAAGGGGGGACTACTATAGTGTTATGTTAACTTTTTTAAATGAAGAAAAACAAAAAACAAAAAACAGCAACCCAACAAGTACCCATTTCTTTCTTCATTCTCTGGTGTAATTTGGCCTTCACATTTGTTCTTAAGGTTGTTACATAATTCACTTAGATATGGGACCTTTCTGACTGTCACTCTTTGGCAGTTTTTTCTTACCCAGAAGTATCTGTTATGGGTTAAATTATGCTCCCCTCCCCCGCCTCCCCCGGAGGTATGTTGAAGTTCTAACCCCAGTATCCCAGAATGTGACCTTATTTGGAAATAAGGTCATAGCAGGTATAATTAAGTAAAGAGGAAGTCATGCTTGAGTAGGGTGGAGTTTTTAATCCATTATAACTGGTGTTCTTATAAGAAGGCAGAAGGTAATATGTGAAGGAAGACAGATATACAGGGAGAAGACCCTCATGTAATGACAGAGGCAAAGATTGGGGTGATGCTGCTGCAAGTCAAGAATTGACCACCACCAGAATCTAGATAGAGGCAAGGAAAGATCCTCTTGTACAGGTTTTCAGAGGCAGCATGACCCTCCCAATACCTTAAACTATACAGTTGTGAGAGAATAAACCTATTGCTCTAAGGTACTCAGTTTTTTGTAATTTGTTATGGGAACCCTAGGAAACTAATATACTATGTATTTCACTCAGGCTTTCAATTTAAAAAAAAATTTATTTACTATAGTTGATTTACAATATAGTATACCTTATAGTTTCAGGTATACAGCTTTAGATTCTTTTCCATTATAGCTAATTAGAAGATATTGAATATAGTTCCATGTGATACACAGTAAATTATTGTTGTTTATTTTATATATAGTGGTGTGTATCTTTTAATGTGATATTCCCAATTTATCTCACCCCCTACGCTCCCCCCTTTGGTAACCATAATTTTGTTTTCTATGTCTTTGAGTCTGTTTTTGTTTTGTAAATAAGTTGATTTGTATTATTATTTTTTAGATTCCGCATATAAGTGGTATCATAGAATATTTGTCTTTCTCTGCCTGACTTACTTCATTTAGTATGATAATGTCTAGGTCCATCCATGTTGCTACAAATGGCAATATTTCTTTTTTATGACTGAGTAATACTCCTTTGGGTCACATCTTCTTTATCCATTCATTTATTGAACGGCCATTTCGGTTGCCTCTATATCTTGACTATTGTGAATAATGCTGCAATGAATGTTGGTGTGCATGTATCTTTTTTTTTCTTTCTGCACTTGTAGCATGTGGAAGTTCCTGGGCCAGGGATCAAACCCACACCACAGCTATAACCAGAGCTACGGCAGTGACAATGCAGGATCCTTAACTGGCTGAGTCATAAGGTAACTCTTGCATGTGTCTTTTTGAATTAAATTTTTCATCTTTTCTGGATATATGCCCAGAAGTGGATTGCTGGATTATATGGTAACTTTAATTTTTTAAGGAACCTGCATGCTATTTTCCATAGCGGCTGTACCAGCTTACATTCCCATCAGCAGCGTAGGAAAGTTCCCTTTTCTGCACATCCTCTGGCATATGGAGTTCCCAGGCCAGGGATCAGATCTGAGCCACAGTTGTGACCTGTGCCACAGCTCTGTGGTAGTGCTGGATACTTAACCCACTGTACTGGGCCAGGGATTGAATCTGCGTCCCAGTGCTCCAGAGACACCACTGATCCTGATGTGAAATTTTTTTTATCATTATTTATCATATATTGTTACTGTGTAGTTTTGATTTTCTCTTTGAGTCTGTACTCTTTAGGAGGAAAATTAAAAATACCTAAGATTGGATTTTTTTTTTTTTTTTTACTTCTGCTTTTTGAGTTTTCATTACATACTGGTTAATGAGTACGATTAGTTGTATTTCTGCTTTATGAAACTTATGAATTTTCTTTGTGGCTTAATCAGTTTTTTAAAGTGATCCATAAATGTTTAAATGGAAGATGTATACTCTTTTTTGCAGAGGACAAATCTTGGTTGATAGCTGTTATGTCTATTGAATCATATTAATAATCTTACATAGTTCCTATCAGAGGTTATAAACTGGCTAACGTGGTTTTATTTGGCCCACAGACATATATTTGCTTGCCATGCATTGTGTTGGTCTACATAATGTTAAAAATTAAAATTGATTAAAAGTACCAACATTTAAAAATTTGGAGATTTCATATACACATGTAGATTTTTGGTTTCTTCAGAGGTCTTATTTCAACTCCTCAAATAGCTCATACTCTGTCCTGCCTCCTCCTCTAGGCTTTGAATAGACTGGATTGTTTGTTCCCTTTGTCTGGGAGACTTTTTCCACTCCCCTTTCCTAGCTGATTGTTCATCCTTTCTCAGTGTCAATCTCAGAAGTCTTCCTTCACCTCTCACGACGAGCTTAAGAAAGATATAGGATAGCAAATAAGCTTATGAAAAGATGCTCAGCTTCATTAGGGAAAGACAGATTATTAACACCCACTGAGATGCCACTGCACACTTTGTATAATGGCTCAAATGATACAGACCAATCATACCAAGTATTGGCAGGTATGTGGAACAACTAAAATTCTCACACACTCTAGTGGATATGTAAAATGACAAAACCACCCTGAAAAGCAATTTGGTAGTTTCTTAAAAGGTTAACGTACTATGATGCAACTCTTTCACTTCTAAGCATTTATCTATGGGAAAAGAAAACATAGATCCGAAAAACAGACTTGAACATGAATGTTTATAGCACCTTTATTTGTATTAGCTGAAAATTAGAAACAACCCAAATATCCATCAATAAGTGAGTGGATAAACTAGTATATCCTTAAATTATTACTCAGTAACAAAAAGGAATGAACTATTGATACATCCAACAACTTGAATGCATCTCAGAATAGGCATGCTGATTAAAAGAGCCCAGGTCAAAGAGTACATGTTATATTAATTTATTTAAGTTCTTGGAAATTTTGGAGGGGGAGGGAGTGGGATAGACTTGGAATTTGGGGTTGACAGATGCAAACTATTGCCTTTGGAATGGATAAACAATGAGATCCTGCTGTATATAGAGATCCTGCTGTATGTAGCACTGGGAACTGTATCTAGTCACTTACGATGGAGCAAGATAATATGAGAAAAAGAATGTATGTATGTGTGACTGGGTCATCTTGCTGTACAGTAGAAAATTGACAGAACACTGTAAACCAGTTATGATGGAAAAAATAAAAATCATTAAAAAATAAAGTCAAAAAAATAAAATTATGGAATGTCCTTAGGGAGGGGAGGGGCAGGAGGCAGAAATTACAGAAGGGCATGAGGAAGTTTATTATATTGATTGTGGTGATGGTTTCATAGATGTGTGTGTATAGATCAAATTGTACATTTAAAATGTGTGTACTGTCTGTTATACCTCAATAAATCTGTTTAAAAAAGAAACTAACCTAGAGAATGTTATTACTGTTACTTCCTAATTTGTCATTGTGGATCTCTAACTGCTTTTCTCTTGTCACACATAGGCCAGTGCTTCTTGTTATACTGGTTATTTACAGTATTTCTGTCCTTGGCATCTGGTGGATAGTTTAGCCTCTGCAAAGTTTTCCTCATTCTAGGATATAAAACAAGCCCAAGACAACTCTTAAGTGCCTTTTCAAGTGGTTCACATTTTTTACATGGGAAACACTCACCTTGGCCTGTAATCAGCGACAGTGCTACTGCAATTGTAGTCTCCTATTCTAATGGATCTAATTAAATGCTAGTTTTTAGATTTCTCAAGTAGAAGTCAGATAAAACCGGTCCACAGAGTCCCTAAGCTCCAAAAGACAGACACCCACTTTTCAGAATGGTATCCCTAAAACCTTCCTTGTTAGGTGATTTGAAAGTATTATTGATAGCTTACTCTAAATCTCTCCTCCCAGTTTCCATCTCCTCTTTAGATCTCTTCAGATCCTCCCTACCTCCACCCTTTTAAAAAATAGCTGTAGGAGGGTGATCAGCTAAGTATTGTGAGACTACATTTTTTTTTTTTTTTTTTTGCCACTTCCTTTGCAGATCTTGTCTGTGTGGTCTAGCACTTCTTTTTGGATAGTGGAAATAAGGGCTTGGTAGATAAGACTCAGCTAAGACTGAGACAGTGGTTTATTTGAGTATCATGTTATAGCTTGTTAATAGGACTTTTCTGAACTCTGTTTTAATTTAAAAATCTATACTTAAGATTCTGAAATTGTGGGAGCTCCACTCTTCATTTTGTCCAGATTTCATAGTATTGGATGTATACTGTGGTATGGAATTGCAGCTATTCCCTAGTTTTGTAGTAGGCGAAGTTTTCTATAGTAATTATTTACTTGTTTTTTGTCTGCACCCATGGCATATAGAAGTTCCCAGGCCAGGGATTGAATCTCAGCTGCAGCTGTGACCTACCCCACAGCTGTGGCAACACAGAATCCTTAACCCACAGTTCCACAGTGGGAACTGCATAATTTTTTACTTTTTGTTAATGTTTGTAAACATCAGGGAAAGAAATAATCATGCTCTTACAACTTTATTTTTAAAGTGGTCAACTCTCCTTGTTAAAACAGTCATCTCTTCATTCCCTCACCGACTTCCATCTTCATTAAATTTCTGTAGAATGTATTTCTTTGTAATAATTATTCTTAATATTTATTGTTTTATTCTTTTTTATTTATTTCCTTTCAGGTGCTTTAGTGGAATTCATTTGTTTTCTATATTTTTGAAACAATTCTGTATTTCTGTATTGAATTTCTAATTTCTTTATTTTTGGAACAATTAGAATGGGTTATCTTTGATCTCCCCTGATTCAGAGATTTTAGGATTCTCAGAGCCCCTTTGGGAGAAGTCAGGTAATTATATTATTTGGAGTTTTGTTTTTTTCTTTTTCTTTTGGCTGCCCCACAGCACATGGAGTTACCCAGGCCAGGGATCAGATCAGAGCTGCAGTTGTGACCTAAGCTGCAATTGCAACAATGCTGGATCCTTAACTCACTGGGCCAGGCCGAGAATTGAACCTGTATCCCACTGCTCCTGAGATGCTGTTGATCCTGTTGCATCACAGTGGGAACTCCTATTTGGGTTTTATAGGTAATGAATAAGTCATATTTGAAGTGACTGGCCAATATAACATAGCAAATTAATGACAATAAGGATTAGAACGCAGATTATACACACTCCATTTTGTTGTCTGGGTTGTCTGGAAATTTTAAGATTTGATTTCTGCTAAGGAATGTGTACCCCCTACCTCTGCCTCCCATAATTAGTTATTACTGCTAGAGTAATAGGTAATGTGGGAATGGGGACTACATTTAGTAAAAGTCTCATTTATTAATCGTTTTATTCTCTTCTTTGTCATGCAGTAGGGAGTTATCAAAGTAATTGATCAGAAATGACTGTTGTACTGATAAATTTACTTAAGCCACAGGCTAATTGCTTAATTTTATGTTTTTTCCTGCTCTTTTTTTTATTTGTTGTAACAGTATAGGCTGCAAAAATATAATTCGAATAATAAAAAAAGGAGATTTTCAGTACATTGCCTGTGTTAAGAGGTAGTATGTCCTCATGAAAGTTCCTCTGACATAGACCTGACTGTGGGGTCAAGCGAAACATTAAGGACATAAAAGAATGTTGTCAGAGTAAACAGGAAGAAAAGCAATAGGATGCAATGCTGTCTTTTTGCTCAGCCTACGCTAGTGCTAGTCAGCCTTTAACAGTCTTAATCACCAGGAAGCCATTGGTATAGTAAGATTTATTGTGATCAATATAATTAGGAGGTGATTTATTTTGATCTTGAGTCTCTGACAACATAACCAAATGCCTAAGAGAAGGAAGAGCACCATAGTCACCCTCTTTATGAAGGTGAAATCATTCTGAGCGGTTCACCACTAAAGAGATTTTCATGGTTTTTCTATCATATCTTATTCCAGACTTAGTGAGATTCCTCTTAAACAAGGATATGTTTTTGTGGCATGACAATAAGTCCTCCCCCCACCCCCTGGAAAACAAAAATATGTTTGTGAGACACATTTATTTTTATTTTTATTTTATTTTATTATTCTTTTTTTGTCTTTTAGGGCCGCACCTGAGGCATATGGAGGTTCCCAGGCCAGGGGTCCATTCAGAGCTGTAGTTCCTGGCCTACACCACAGCCACAGCAAAGAGGGATCTGAGCTGCGTCTGTGACCTATACCACAGCCACAGCAAAGAGGGATCTGAGCTGCGTCTGTGACCTATACCACAGCTCACGGCAACGCTGGATCCTTAACCCACTGAGTGAGGGCAGGGATGGAATCCTCAATTCTCGCTCTCATGGATGCTAGTTGGTTTTGTTAATCACTGAGTCACAACGGGAGCTCCTGTGAGACACATTTAACAGTTACGTGGTTAAGTCACATTTTTAGATTGAAAGCTGTGTCAGATGGATTCTGAGTAGAACAGCATTCTATTCCTTGTACTTCTATCCATGGTCCTCTTCTCCCAAGTTATGGCAGTGTAATTCCTTTCTGCTGCTTATTTCTCTGATCTTTTTTGAGAAATTTAGCTTGTTGAATATAGCCAGAGATAAATCTGTTTTCTCTCTTTCTTAGCTTTTGCATTATAAAATAAGATTATTCTGTTTTTAACACCCTCAAAAAAAAAAAAAAGTAAGCTACAAAAGTAAAACGCTTGAAAAAAGCAACGTACAGAACAGTGTACACTGCTCTTAAAGGAATGGCTAGGTAGTATACATTGTAGAACAGTGTCTGGAATCATGTGTAAATGTTACTCTGAATCTCATACATTTTCTGATCATAATTTTTTTCAGCTTAAAATGTTTAGATTTGATTAGTATAAGGCAGATATAATGAAAAATGAATAAAACAATTCAAAAAGGGGAGTTCCCATCAGAGCTCAGTGGTTAATGAACCCGACTAGTAACCATGAGGTTGCAGGTTCAATCCCTGGCCTCACTCAGTGGGTTAAGGATCCAGCATTGCTGTGAGCTGTGGTGTAGGTCGAAGACGTGGCTTGGATCCCGAGTTGCTGTGGCTGTGGCGTAATCTGGCAGCTAGAGCTCCGATTTGACCCCTCGCCTGGGAACCTCCATATGCCATGGGTGCAGCCCTAAAAAAAAGACAAAAAGATAAAACAAACACAAACAGAAAATTCAAAAAGGACTTTGAACATGTTTATGCATTAAAGTTAGGACCTTTCCTGTATCCAGATTAAGCAGATTGAAGTAAAGACATGTTTGGGGAGATCTCACTCAAGTTAATGAAAAAAAATACATAAAATGAATAGAAATGAAGTCAACAAAAAATATGTGGGACTTTATACAACAACGAAAAACTTGATGACAGAAAGGGAAAATATGACTAAGGAATCATATCTGTTGCTTGAAGACTCAACATTGTAAAAGTATAAATTTTTCCTATAAATTTAAATTTCTAGATTTAAATAAATTTAAATGTAAGAACGAATGTTTGTGACTAGCCAAGAAAATTTTGGAAAATAAGAGCAATATTAGAGTACCAAGATTAAAATAGTGATGTGTTTTGAACTGACAGATGAAAAGGAACAGAATTTTTAAAAGTTCTGTTACAAACTCAAATGTATATAAGAGTTTAGAGTATGATTAAGGTGATATTTTAAATTTATGCAAAATAGTTATCTGAGAAATAAAGAGAAACAACTGGCTCACTACTTGGCAAAAAACAAGGTAGGGTACATATAATTCTCCAGAATAAATTTAGGTGGAGTGGTGATTTTGCAGTTAAAATTCAAGTTGTGAATGTACTAATGGAAAATATAGATGAGATACATATTAATTTATGATCAGGACAGTTTTTCTAAGCATGACACAAAAGACAAAAGCCTTAAATAGATTTGACTATATAAAAATACTAACTTCCCCTCCATAAATGGAAGATGGGAAAATATTTGGAATATGTGAAGTAAGTTTCAAATCCTTTATATTTAGGGAGTTCTTTGAAGTGTCTTGCAGGAGCTACTGGATTGGTGAACACAGGGCTGTTTGGGAGAGAGTGGCATGCTGTGCCCCTTCCCACATATCTTGCCCATTCTCTTCTGTCTGGCTGTTCCTGAGTTGAATATATTTCTACTGGGTCATAGGAATGCCTTTGCTAATCTGTATTCTCTTTAGATTAGACCTGATACAGATGTATATAACTGGACTCAAGAATGTGGTTGGAAATGCAAGTAATCTGTAATTAAAAATTGGAAACATAATACCTAGCTTGGATATCTGAAAATGTCTCTGTCAACTTCTGATCTGCGAGAGTAGACTCTAATGTAACAGTTCTTCCCTGTCTTCTCATCCAAGGCCATTCAAATACGTTCAGAATAATATCCTGGGGGAAAAAATCTTTTTTCAGTTCCATTTATGTGACGTGTCCAGAATAGGCCAGTCTGTGGAGATGGAAAGTAGATCAGTGGTTGCCCAGGCCAGGGAGCAGGGGAAGCAGGAATGGGAAGTGACTGCTAATGGGCATGGGGTTTCTTTTTGGGGTGATGAAAATATTCTAAAATTAGTGTTGATGGGTACACAACTCTGTGAATATACTAAAAAAAGATTGATTTGTATATTTTAAATATTTTTTTGGCAGTGTCGTGATGTGAAGAAGTTCCTGGGTCAGGGATGGAACCTGTACCACAGCAGTGACCCGAGCCACAGCAGTGACAGTGTGGAGTCCTTAACCACTAGACCACCAGGAAACTCCTAATTGTATATTTTAAATGATTATGATATTTGAATTATATCTCAGTAAAGCTGTTAATTTTTTTTTAATTTATTTTATTTTATTTTTTTTGGTCTTTTTTGCTATTTCTTGGGCCGCTCCTGCAGCATATGGAGGTTCCCAGGCTAGGGGTCCAATCGGAGATGCAGCCACCGGCCTACACCAGAGCCACAGCAACGCGGGATCTGAGCCGCATCTGCAACCTACACCACAGCTCACGGCAACGCCGGATCATTAACCCACTGAGCAAGGGCAGGGACCGAACCCGCAACCTCATGGTTCCTAGTCGGATTCGTTAACCACTGCACCACGATGGGAACTCCGCTGTTAAAATTTTTAATTGTAAATGTGCGTCAGTAGAAAATAGGCTAGTATCAACTCAGCCATAAAAAAAAGAATGAGATAATGTCATTTTTAGCAACACGAGTGGACCTAGAAATTATCATATTAATTGCAATAAGTCAGAGAAAGAAAAATACCATATCACTTACATGTGAAATCTAAAAGAATGATAGAAATGAACCTTTTTACAAAATGGAAGTAGGCTCACAGACATAGAAGACAAATTTATGGTTACCAAAGGGGATATTGGGAGGGGGAGATAAATTGGGAGTTTGGGATTAACACACACACACTACTATATATAAAATAAACAGCAAGGACCTACTATTATATAGGCCAGGAAACTGTATTCAATATCTTATAATGGAAAAGAATCTGAATATATGTATGTATATATAACTGAATCACTTTACTGTACCCCTGAAATTAATACAGTATTGTAAATTAGGAGTTCCCATTGTGGCTCAGCAGGTTAAGGACCAGCATAGTCTCTTTGAGGACACATGTTCGATTCCTAGCCTCTCTCAGTGGGTTAAGGATCTGGCATTGCTGTAAGCTGTGGTGTAAGTTGCAGCTGCAGCTTGGATGTTATGTTGCTGTGGCTGTGGTGTAGGCCTCAGCTGCAGCTCCTATTTGACCCCTAGACTGGGAACAGGTTTCAGACCTAAATAGAAAAAAAAAAAAACCCAAACACAATATTGTAAATTAACTGTACTTCAGCTAAAAGTGGTTAAAAAAATAAAATAGGCTAATATCATAAATAGAAAAGAAATTGCAGGTGGCTAGGAAACCTAAAAGTTACTCACTTTTTAAAATTAAATAAATGGTAATAAGTCTGCATTAAGATAGCATTATTTAAAGTCTTTCAATTGACAAAGATTTGAGTATACTCATATATAGTTGGTAGGAATGTAAATTGATTAGTCTTTGTGGGAGGCTGTGTATCACTGTGTAACAACAACAACAAAAGCCTTTAAAACATTTATACTCATAAAACATTTATTTTAGCAATTCTACTTTTAGAAATTTCTTTGAGGCTTTTTTCACTTAATAGTCTATTGCAAGTATCTCCATGTTACATAGTGTTTTCAGTATTTTGAATAGCCCTGTGTGTGTGTGTGTGAGAATATTCCCTGCAAACATTTTTACAGGAATGAATGTCCCCCCCCCCTCCTTTTTCTTTTGCTATACCTGCAACATATGGAAGTTCCTGGATCAGGGATCAAATCTGAGTTGCAGCTGTGACCTATGTCACAGTTGCGGCAACTTGGGATCCTTAACCTACTGCACTGGCCAGGGATTGAACCTGCCCCTCAGCAGTGACCTGAGCTGCTACAGAGACAACTTGGATCTTTAACCCACTGTGCCACAGTGGGAACTCCAGGAATGAATGTTCTTATCTAAACTTCTTGTTTATCTCTTTGATTGTTGAGAGTTTATAAAAGAGAATCTTTTTTTTTTTTGTCTTTTTTGTTGTTATTGTTGTTGCTATTTCTTGGGCTGCTCCCGCAGCATATGGAGGTTCCCAGGCTAGGGGTTGAATTGGAGCTGTAGCCACCGGCCTACGCCAGAGCCACAGCAACGCGGGATCCGAGCCGCATCTGCAACCTACACCACAGCTCACGGCAACGCTGGATCGTTAACCCACTGAGCAAGGGCAGGGACCGAACCCGCAACCTCATGGTTCCTAGTCGGATTCGTTAACCACTGCGCCTCGACGGGAACTCCTAAAAAGAATCTTTAAGATGGGTTTCAGGCAGACTAAGCAACCACCCAAGAGCAAGTTAATTGTAAATTGCATGAAATTGCAGTTTCTTGCTTTTTAAAGAAAGTTAATCCTTTAAACTAGGTTTTGAAGCTTTTTGCTGGTGAGGAGATTCAGTTTCTAACTCATGGAGCAAATGGACGCTTAAATTACAGTGTGTTAAGTGACACAATTGAATTGAATCTTAAGAGCAGATAAGAAAGATCTCTATTGTGCATGGGCAAGTAAAACTTCCTAAAATTAGGAATCTTTCAACTGACAGATGAAGGACAAATGGGGAATTACCAAGGTGAAGAGTTTAAGAAGGAGAAGGGCTTCAGGCAGAGAGCTGCCAGTGCCATCATGTAGAATGGTGAGGATGGAGACACAAGTAAGGGCCACATTATGGACCTTTTGAGTCACATTAAGGATAGTAGCGAACCATTGAAAAATATTAGGTAGGAGGTTGATGTATCTTGATCACATTTTTGCTTTTTTTTTTTTTTTTTTTTTTGCTTTTTGGGGCCAAAGGTACTGAATATGGAACTTCACAGGCTGGGGGTCAAATCACAGCTACAGCTGCTGGCCTATACCACAGCCACAGCAATGCCAGAACCTTCACCCACTGAGCGAGCCAGCAATCAAACCTGTGTTCTCATGGATACTAGTCAGACTCGTTTCTGCTGAGCCACGATGGGGACTCTTAGTTTATTTATTTGCACAGTTTTCATGGTGTTTTGAAATCCATTGTAAGAAAATGCTTAATTGTACTTATCCCGTTTTCTGTGGATAGACATTTGTTACCTATCTTTCTCAGTGCTATGTTCATAATTAGTGTTACTGTGGAGTTCCTGTGCATGTCTCTGCACATGTGAGAGCTGGGGGTGAAACTACCAGGTGGATTTTTACCTGATGTTGACAGATTGCTTTATAGAGGGGTTTTATCAGTATGTACTCCTTCTAGTTATGCATGAGCCTGTTTCATATCCTCTCCTATTGTTAGGTATTGTCAGACTTTAACATTTTTGCCAGTCTGTTGGTTGTGAAATAGTATCTCATGATTTTAAATTTGTTTCTTAACTGCCTGTGAGGTGGAGCATCTCTTTTGTGTCAGTTGTCCACTCATGATTTCTGTTCGTGTTTTGCCCTACTGTTTGACCTTTTCTTTCTGATTTGTGGAATTTTTGAACAGATGTACTAATCTGTTATCAGTGAAAATCTCTCCTTCCAATCTGTGGATTTTCACTTTTTAATTTTTTAAAACTCTAAAACTTTATCTTCTGTGACTTGAGACTTTTAAAAATTTATTGCTTCATTTACCGCTTATTTCAAATGTATATATCTATATTATTTTTTAAAGAAAGTTACTTTTATATTTTATACATAGAAAATTTATCAAATCCATGGTATTGAATGGTCGTATATTCGAAAATATTTTAAAGTTATAAATGCTGGAGTTCCTGTTGTGGCGCAGCAGCAACGACTAGGAACCATGAGGTTGTGGCTTCAATCCCTGGCCTTGCTTAGTGGATTAAGGATCCGGCATTGCTGTCAGCTGTGGTGTAGGCTGGCAGTTGTAGCTCAGATTCGACCCCCTAGCCTGGGAACCCCCATATGCCATGGGTGCGGCCCTAAAAAGCAAAACCAAAACAAAATAAGAGTTAAAAATGCTGATGATACAGACATCAGCAAATGCATTTTTAAATAAACTTTATTTTTTAGACTAGTTTTGGGTTCACAGCAAACTTGAGCAGAAAGTACAGAGAGCTCCCATAACCCCCTGTCTCCATATACCTCCCCCACTGTTGACATCAGGCACCAGAGAGGTACCTGTCACAATCGAAAAACCTACACTGATACATCATTATCGCCCCAAACCTGTAGATTACATTAGGGTTCACTCTCAGTGTTGTTCGCTCCGTGGGTTTTGACAAATGCACCCACCATGATAGTGATATACAGAATAGTTTTGCTGCCCTGAATATTCTCTCTGCTCTGCTGATTCATCCCTCCCTTCCCCTTAATCTCTGTCAACCATTAATCTTTTTAATGTCTCCATAGTTTTGCCTTTTCCAGAATGTCATATTGTTGAAATCATACAGTATGTAACCTTTTCACAGTGACTTCTTTCACTTAGTAATATGCACTTAAGTTTCATGTCTTTTCCTGGTTTGGTAACTCATTCCTTTTTAGCACTGAATAATGTTCCATCATTTGGATATACTACAGTTTATTTTTCCATTCACCTACTGAAGGACATCTTCATTGCTTCCAGGTTTTGGCAGTTGTGAATAAAGCTGCTGTATACATCAGTGTGCAGGTTTTTATGTGGACTTAAGGTTTCTGCTCATTTGGGTAAATACCAAGGAGCACAGTTGCTGGATTGTATGCTGTGTATTCTAAGAGTATGCTTAGTTTTATGAAAACAAACTCCTGAACTGGCTCCTAAAGTGGCTTTGCCAATTGCATTCCCGAGAACAGTGAGTGATTAAGAGTTCCTGTGCTGTACCTTTCACTGGATTTGGTGTTGTTAGTATTCTGGAGTTTGGCCATTGTAATAGGTGTGTAGTGGTATCTTGCTGTTGTTTTTTAAAAATTAAGTAATTAATTGAGGTATAATTGATTTACAGTATTATATAAGTATCAAGTGTACAACACAGTGACTCATGATTTTTAAAGATTGTATTCTATTTATAGTTACTTCAAATATTGGCTGTATTCCTTGTGCTATACAGTATATCCTTGTAGCTTATTTATTTTATATATAGTAGTTTGTATCTCTTAATCTCTTACCCTGATCTTGTTCTCCTCTCCCCATTATTATTTTAATTTGCATTTCTCTCATCACATACGATATGGCACATCTTTTCAAATGTTTGTCACCCGTATATCTTATTTAGTGGAATGTCCAGATCTTAGGCTCTTTTTTTTTTTGTTGTTGTTGCTGCATACACAGTACATGGAAGTTCCTGGGCCAGGGATTGAAGCCATGCCACAGCAGCAACCTGAGCCACTGTAATGATAAATGCTGGATCCTTAACCCACTGTGCCACAAGGGAACTCCCTTTAAGGCCCTTTTTTTTTTTTTTTTGTCTTTTTGAGGGTGGCACCTGCGGCATACGGAGGTTCCTAGGCTAGGGGTTTAATCAGAGCTGTAGCTGCCAGCCTGCACCACAGCCATAGCAACACCAGATTTGAGCTGTGCCTGCGACCACAGCTCACGCAACATTGGCTCCTTAATCCACTGAGTAAGGCCAGGGATCGAAGCTGCAACCTCATGGTTCCTAGTCGGATTCTTTTCCGCTGAGCCACGACGGGAACTCCTAAGGCCCATTTTTTTAATTGGGTTGTTTGTTTGCTCATTGTTGAGTTTTAAGAGTTCTTTGTATATTTTGAATAACAGTCTTTTATCAGTTGTATATTTTGCACATATTTTCTCTCAGCTTATGGTTTGTCTTTTTATTCTTTTAAGCGGTATTTACTTTTTTTTTGAAATACATGAACCCAATATTTTTTATTGATTGGGGGGTTAAAATATAGAATGATGATAATATTCTCCGGGTTTTCTTTTATACAGTATAGTTGATTTACAGTGTTGTGTCAGTTTCTGCTGTGTAGCATAGTGACCCAGTCATACATATATATTCATTCTTTTTCTCATACTATCTTCCATCATATTCTACCCCAAGAGATTGGATATAGTTACTTGTGTTGTACAGTAAGACCTCATTGCTTATGTATTCTATATGTAGTATTTTGCATCTACCAACCCCAAACTCCGCCCCCCCCCCCACCATATGATCCAGCAGTCTCACTCCTGGCTATATATCTGGACCAAACTTTCACTCGAAAAGATACATGCATCTTTGTGTTCATTGCAGCACTGTTCACAATAGCCAAGACATGGAAACAACTTAAATGTCCACTGACAGATAAATGGATTAAGAAGATGTGTTACATATGTATAATGGAATACTGCTCAGCCATAAAAAGAATAATTCCATTTGCAGCAACATGAATGCAGCTAGAGATTCTCATATTAAGTGAAGTAAGTCAGAAAGAGAAAGACAGATACCTAAGTTATCACTTACATGTGTAATCTAAAATATGGCACAAATGAACCTATTTACAAAACAGAAACAGATCCTGGGCATGGAAAGCCATATTTACTTTTACTTAGACATCAGGCATTCTTGTTTGTGGACTATACTTTTCTAATTAATTGATTTGTGTCCTAAGATAGTAAATCAAGTGGTGGTGTTACCCACCAAATAAGGTAGAATCAGTAAAATTTTAAATCAATAAATAGTTCCAATCAGTAAATTTTTTTTTTTTTTCCTTTTCTAGGGCCACTCCCGCGGCATATGAAGGTTCCCAGGCTAGGGGTCTAATCGGAGCTGTTGCTGCTGGCCTACACCACAGCGACAGCAATGCAGGATCCGTAATGCACTGAGCAAGGCCAGGGATTGAACCCTCATCCTCATGGTTCCTAGTCAGATTCGTTAACCACTGCGCCATGACGGGAACTCCAATCAATAAAATTTTAAGTTGATTAATACTTCACTAAAAATTTAAATCAATAAATAGTTATGAAAAGAACAAAGTTTTAGTGCTTTAAGGTCTAAGTTTATGCAGAACTCCCCTCTATGGAATATAATAAAACATTTATTCAGCTATTTTCTTCACTATTTATATGGTTGAAGCAATTTCTTTCCATTCTTCAGTATATTTCAGCCATGAATATTTTTTCTTAAATATTTAAATTTGAAACCCCCTTCCACCACTGTATTTTTATCCTGTTTTTTCAAAAAAGTGCTTATACTACCTGTTATTTGTATATATTTGTTTATATTTAACAAATATTGTTTGTTGTCTTACCCTCACTTAGATTTCTTTATTGTCTTAAGCCCAGTAGATTCCATGAGAGTTGAGATTTATTTTGTTTATTACTGTATCCTAAGTCCTATATATAGTTTCTGATAGCCAGTAAATGCTAAGGAAATATTTTTTGAATGAATAAAAAAATCTTATATTTTAATAAGCAAAGCTTTGATATTGTCCAGTGGCATGGCTGTAAATACCATGTGCCATGATTCTAAATTTGTACCCTTAGCTCAGACTTAGAATTCTAAAATCCAAACTTTCATATTTATTCACTTATTTGATATCACTACTTTGTACATCTAATCAATATTTCCGAGTCAGGTCCAAAACAGCTCCAGATCTTTTCTCCCCATACCTGCTCTGCTCATAGTCTTCTCCATCTCAGTTGGTTGCAACTCTGACCTTTTGGCTGCTCCAGCCAAAAACTTTTGATCCATCTTTGATTACACATCTACCTGCTCACTGGTGTACCTGTGCATGCATGCACTCACACTCTACATCCAGTCTGTGAAGGAGTCCTCTTTAGTTTAAGCCACCTTCCAAATCCTGTATTATTGTACATTCTAGAGAATTTTACTATTAAAAAAAAAATCCCATTTCTCTCAACTTGAAATTATAGGACTTGCAATGGTTCAATAAAGGTAGTATAGGCTCTTCATTATGTGCGGAAATAACTGCCTTTTTTGTTGTTTCATTGTAAATCTATTTTTGAGGTATATGTGGTTATATTCTTTTTTATTTTTCTTTAAAGACTTTTTTTTTTTTTTTGGTCTTTTTAGGGCTGCACCTGCAGTATATGGAAGTTCCCAGGGTAGGGATTAAATTGGGGCTGTAGCTGCTGGCCTTTATCACAGCTCCAGGTAACACTGGATCCTTAACCCATTGAGCGAGGGCCAGGGATCGAACCCACATCCTCATGGATCCTAGTTGGGTTCATTACTACTGACCCACGACGAGAACTCCTGTTTTCTCTAAAGACCTTTAAAGTTACACTTATATGAGGCTGGAGGAGTAATGGCAGATTGGAATCATTGAAGCCTGTAATTTGTAATTGTAGTTGTAAAGGGAATCGGAAGGTTACGCATAAATACATGTGTACTGAGATGCAGGTTAAATCATCATAAGTGGCCCTGGGCCCCAGATTACATAATTGTTTTAAAAGCTGCATCTTTCCATATGTCCGGTAAACAGATGTTTTACTTGCTAACAACTGAACTAGGGATATATAGTTAAAGGAACCATAGACTCTGCTCAAGGCACCTCTCTTGAGGCATCTAGACCAATAGATGAATTATCATCTAGCGTGCCAGTGCACTATTTGAAATGAACATAGGGTGCTTTGTGGAGGAGGTGGTGGTGTTGAGGTGCTTATTTCACTGGGGAGTAGAAGGGGTCAGTGTCACAGGTTTACTGTCCAAAGATGGTTTTGGTGTGAACATTGTGGAACTCTGAGCCTGTTTATTAGGCTCTTGAATTTATATTTTTCTGCATCCTGTTTATAGATCTTGTAAAATTGCATGGATTTAATGGAGATAAAATACTCTGTGAAGTGCTTTTCTAAACACAGCTGCTCTACTTTGATTAAACAGTTTTGACATTCAGCAGTTTGCTAAGATTTCTTCCTTTTCAATTCTGTGATTCTGGGGTTGTTGCTTATTTCCTCTTAATATTTTTTCTTTTTTTAAATTTAATGTACATTATATTGGTTCAAAGGGTGTATAGGAGACAGTTTACAAATAATCTTGAAGCAATTCTGTACAATATTCTGTGTTGGCAATTCCATACAGCCACGGCCTTCTCTTAGAGGTCCTTTTTAAAAAATTTATTGTTATTATTATTATTATTTTTTGTCTTTTTGCCATTTCTTGGGCTGCTCCCATGGCATATGGAGGTTCCCAGGCTAGGGGTCGAATCAGAGCTGTAGCCGCCAGCCTATGCCAGAGCCACAGCAACACGGGATCCGAGCCACGTATGCAACCTACACCACAGCTCATGGCAATGCTGGCTGGATCCTTAACCCACTGAGCGAGGCCAAGGATTGAACCTGCAACCTCATGGTTCCTAGTCAGATTCATTAACCACGGTGCCACGACGGGAACCCTGAGAAGTCCTTTTTCACTGACCTTTTTTGTTATTTTTATAATTTTATATTAATTGTAGAATTAATTGTATTAACAAAGTAATATATAGTTGATTTACAGTGTTGTGTCAGTTTCTGCTCTGTAGAAAAGCGACCCAGTTATACATACATATACACTCTCTTTCTCATATTGTCGCCCATCATATTTTAATCACGAGAGATTGGATATAATTCTCTGTGCTATAGAGTAGGACCTCATTGCTTATCCATTCTAAATGTAATATTTTGCATCTGCGAAGAGTGTTTTTTCTGTTTACTATTTCATATTACTGTTTGATAGTCTTCTCTTAACGTAACAAATGCTGTGTCATGCACAGAGTTTCCACCCAAATTGTAAAACACAGAGAAGATGTAATAAAATTGTTTTTATTGTGTATTAAAGTGGATTTTTTTTGTTAATGGAGGAGACTGGGAAATTTATAGATGTGATTTGTCTTGTAGCCTATAATATGTCACAGAGGGAACCTTGAAAGGCCCAGTAGGTAGTTACCTTACTTACCTGCTCTGATTTTTAGGATGTCTTGTATCTTAAGTACCATTTCTAGTTCTTAAAAAGGGTGAAGGGGGGACAGTCATAAACAAAGGAATATGGAAGGTCTCTGATCATAAGAGTTGACAATTTTATCTGAGCCTGGCCCTAGATGTCTCTACCATCTTGCTGCTTTCTCTCGTTGTGAGTCTGCTGATAGTCCCATCTTACTTGAAGTCCTTAGTCATCTTGACAGTATTATCAGTCACAGTGTTCTTTTCTCACAGAAATCTCCTCCCCCCCCCTCCCCGTTATGAACCTTGAAGTTTACAGAGCTTTGTCTCCTTAAAGTTATCACTTGTGGCACTCCACTAATATAATAAGTGTTGCAGTTTAACTGCTTTGGTTGAACATTTGATTTTAATCCTGTAAACAGTAATGGTCACTATCTTATTTTCCTATACATCAGCACCTACTACAGTAATAAGAACTCTTGGGACTGGATTGACTTTATAAAAAGTCAACTTAATTTTTTTTTTTTTTTGGACGTACACCTGCCTGAGTTTGTTGTGATTTCAAGGCAGAAATACTCTTCAGCTTTTTTTTTTTCTTTTTTTCTGGGCCAAGCTGAAGGCAATATTCTTTGTTTGTAGTTGTTTTTTTCCTTAATCTTTTTTTCTCATGAAAGTGACCTTACCCTTCTTTAGAAGACTAGTGCTTTCATTCTAGCTTTACATCCTCTACTGTGAAAATTGAAAGGGACTGTTAACCAGTCATATGTTATTTACTGATCCTAACATAATAGATGGACCATCTCTTCTTCTACTACCTTCTTTTATGGCACACTAGAATGGTGTTAACTCCTGCTGTAATTATAGTGCAATTTCACCTGTGCTAACTCCTTGGACAAGAAATTCAACCTGTTGGATGAGGAGGGTGAAATGGAAATAGAGCATTCTGAACTAGTACTGTTTTTTGTGTGTGTGATAAAAAATATCATTTCTTATCTGATCAAAATAAAGCATTATCAGTATTTCCTGAGAAAAGTTTCCTGGAAATAGTGAGTATTTGCCACTGCATATGATAAAAATACAAGGTTGTGTATAGTTCCTCTCTGCTATGCAGAGCAAATTCTGGAAGTGATTATTGAAATCATACTCCTGTTAAAGAAAGAATCTGGAGCCCTAGGAACAGAAGATCCTTGTACTTTTCCTCCTTCTCCTACCCCCTGTTCTCTGTGTAGGATGATCTGGATAATATTTTACGAGTGTTACCTTTTTCTTTTTTTTATGATGGGCTTTGACTCATAAAATTATTGACATCTGAATAATGACTTGAGAGTGTTGTATTCACTTGGACCTGGTGCCTTACATCTAGACCTTGGGCTGTGGTTTGGTTGCCTTTTCAATTACCCTCTTCTCTGGCCTCAATGGTTTTACCTTGGCTGCTGTTATCAACAGGGGAGAACTTGAGAGGAGAGGAAGTACATGTCCCTTTAACTATCCTCTGAGAATGGCAGAATAATGTTTACAATCTTTAAAAATGAAATATAATGAAGCTCACCCGGAAGACACATGTTTGAACAGAAGATACAGTTTTTACCCTAAAATGTTAAGCTGAAAAAAAGGAACTTTAAAAAAATCCGACTATTTTCACCTGTATTTATTATCTTGTCTTTTAAGAAGTATGTAGAGGAGACTTTTGAAAGGGATGAGTGAAACTTAATACTATAAATTTTGTTGAGGTTTTAATGGCTTACTTATATGTTTTTCCTTTTTATCTGACTCTGTTGAAAGCATGAGTGAGGGCCTAGAGGAAATCCTGCTTGGGAGAAGATAATCAAATCCAGGTTCTAGCTTTCCTTTGAATGTTTATTCCAGAATAAAAGAATGTGAAGATGTGGAAGTGATATTAAAAATGATCCAGACTATCCTTCACTTTTTATGGGATGAGAGAACTGAGGTCTAGAGAGATTCAATGATCTTTCAGGGACTTATTTGGTAGAATTAGACTAAAATTTGGCTTCCATGTCTTTTCCATTACAGACTTGAATTTGTCATGGATCTTGCCAGGTTTGCTTAAGTTGACAAATCTGAGTGAATAGGAGCAGTTACAATATTTTCTATGTAATATTTGGAGAATGTCCCTTTTTTTTTTTTTTTTTGGTCTTTTTGGGGCTGTACTCACGGCATATGGAGGTTCCCAGGCTAGGGGCTAATCAGAGCTGTAGTAGCTGGCCTAAGCCAGAGCCACAGCAACACGAGATCTGAGCCGCATCTGGGACCTACACCATAGCTCACGGCAATGCTCTGGATCCTTGACTCGCTGAGTGAGGCCAGGGATCGAACCTGCAGCCTCATGGTTCCTAGTCAGTTTCATTTCTGCTGTGCCACAATGGGAACTCCTAAAAAATGTCCTTTTAATTTCACTGAAACTTCTCAAAAATAAAGACAGTTTTTTTTTTTTTTTTTTTTTAAATAAAGGTGGCTTATTGGAGTTCTCTTGTGAAGCAGTAGGTTAAGGATCTAGCGTTGTCACTGCAACAGCTTGGGTTTAGTCCCCGGCCTGGAAACTTCTACATGCTATGGGCACAGCCAAAAAAAAAAAAAAAGTGGCTTATTGTTATTGTGAAATAAATGCATATTCAGGGTCTTAACTCCACCTGGTACTGATTGCAGTGTTGATTTTCTTCTGTTTATGAGCGCTTAGAGAGTCAGATAGAACTGACCTTGATAACGTTGGAAGGGATTTTTCAGACAATATTTTATCATATTATACAGAGCAGTGGCCTAGATTGAAGTTATGGAGAAGTTAGGAGAAGATGAGATTGTGTGTTAACATATGATTTTTGTAAAAGGGCAAAAGTATTGAAGTAGTTTCTCTTAAAGCAATTTGGACTTGCTGTTTTATTTGCTGATCATAGGCCTACTGTAATTTTTTTTGTTCCTTTTTAAACACCACTTCAAATTCTTGTTGGAACTATGCGATAGCTTAATCTTTTTTTTTTTTTTTTGTCTTTTGTCTTTTTAGGACCAGACCTGCAGCGTATGGAGGTTCCCAGGCTAGGGGTCTAATCGGAGCTGTTGCCACCAGCCTATACCACAGCCAAGGCAACGTGGGATGCAAGCCGCATCTGCAACCTACACCACAGCTCATGGCAACACCGGATCCTTAACATGCTGAGCAAGGCCAGGGATTGAACCCACAACCTCCTGGTTCCTAGTTGGATTTGTTTCCACTGCTCCATGACGGAAACCCTGTGATAGCTTACTCTTAATACTGCTTTCTTTCCCTTTGGCCCCATAAAATGAAAATGAAAAGAGATTGTGTGTTTTCTTTAACAATATAGATAATTATAGCTGATATTCACTGGTTACTTACTGAGTGTCAGGCAATGTGCTAAGGTTTTTTAATATATATTATAAAATGTAATTCTCATACATCTCTGTGGGAGATATGGTTTTTATTGTCTGCATTTTATAGGTGAAATTGAAACACAAAAAACCTGTTCACTGTTACATAACTAGTAAATAGTAAAATATGGATTCAAATAAGGCAGTCTTTTAAAACTCCATTCCATTGCCTCTCAACATAAAAAGTGTTACAGATACCCAATTATAAAGGACTCAGAACTTATTGAACAAGATAAGGGGAGGCCATTCATATTACAAAATGATCTAATTAGGGATTTCTCTTAAAAAGTAAGTTTCCAGGGTGTGCAATCTCTGTGTTCTCTGCTCAAAAACCCAGAAGGAGCCATCTCATAATATGGGGAGTTTTGGTCATCTAGTTTTCCCACCTTTTGAGTTATAGAGCTGTTCTTGGGTCAGTGAGCTTCCTGTGATCCTGCTGTTTTCCTTTCTTTGCAAAGATTAACCCAGCATTGCCCAGAATAGATAAAGCCATTGAACTGAGAGAGTTGGTTGGGGGTGGTAGGTCATAGAGATGTATGGGCAACTACTCTGAGTATCTAACTGGTTATTCAATTTATATGCAACTTTTAACAATATATCTCTTATATAAAACAAAGACATAGATGTTAGTTTCAAAATGTGTACATTATAGTTTGAGTATTTGATCTCTTTTATAATTTTTTAGGAGGTGGTTATGGCTCAAATCCTTCTTTAATTATTTGAGGATATTTATGTACTTAATAAATGAGCTTGAATATGCTGTTAGTTGCATTTTAGATTGCATCATCATGTGACCTAGTCTTAGATTATCAACTCTATTTTAAGCATATTGCCAGAATTGAGGTGGAAGCTTTTTTTTTTTTGGTTCTCAAATGGGTGGGTAGAATAATTCTTTATCATATTTCCTGTTTTTTTCAAATAATTTTCTTTTATAAATGCTCATGCTGCACATACTATTTAGTTATTTTTATGGATAATCTTGTAAAATACAGTGGTTTAAAAAATTTATTTTCTACATCAGGGGTATGCAATTATCTGGGTGGGGAAGAGTTCTATTTTTGTGCTTTTCGTAGAGATTTACTTATTTCAGAGCCCAAAGTAACCACCATGTGATTAGAAATGTCTCAGTGTTAATACTTGTGCTACATTTTTTCCTTTTCTAGTTTCATGTTTTTATTTTTAGTTAACTATTTTGTGAGTTGATCGTTAAAACTGTGACGCATGAATAGATGAAAGAATGAAGTTGTTACTATTAAAAATGAAGTTACTCTTTCCCTGAAATCTGGGCCTATTAGGGTACAGCCAACTAGAGCTGAGTCCTAAAAATTATTTTCTTGTATATAGTTCATATATATGAAAAAGCATTTTCATCCATGTTCTTGTATTTGATATTCATAGTAAGGAGTCAGTAAACGTTTCCATAAAGGACCAAATCATAGTAAATATTTTAAGCTGTGTAAGCTGTATGGTCTCTCTTTCAGCCACTCAACTCTTCCATTAGAGCGTGACAGCTTATATAGACAGTATGTAAATGGATGACCTTGACTGTGTTTCCATAAAACTTTATTTATAGACATTGGAATTTGAATTTAATATGATTTTCATGTGTCATTAAATATTCTTCTTTTGATTTTTTCTAACCATTTAAAAATGCAAAAACAATATTTAGTTCATGGACTGTGTGAGAATAGGTTATGGGCCAGACTTGCCTGAGAGACTGTCATTTGCTGACCCCTGCTCATAATCCTTTGAGACTTTGCTGACTGCCTTCTGTTTTTTTTCCCCTTTATGTTAACATTTTATGTTTTTCTCATTTTGCTACTTAATCGTAAGTTTTCTTTCATTGTTAATGTATGTTTAATGTTTTAATTTTAATAATCTTAAAAAAATCCAGTCATTATTATTACATTTTAAGCTATGGAGGGTAGGATCTGTAATACTGTCTTCTTTAATGCCTTGCACATTTATAAAAATCATATGCTCAATAAATATTTGAGAGAGTTACAAAGGAGTAATATTATCTTTCAGTAGTTGGATTGTTGTGTAGATTGTTTACTGACTCATTTATGAATTAAACGTGTTCCAGGATGGTTCTCTTGCATTATTGAGTGGAAGTAATAGGCAAAACTCATCTCAGAAAGCAGGGAAGAGCAAGGAAAGAATAAAGCTCTTATTGATTGTATTCTTTGTGTTGTAGTATGTATATATTATGGTCAGTGATATGGACAATCCCTTATTTAACCTTTACAACTCTTTAAAATAGGTATTTCTTTACTCACTTTACTGGTGAGAAAAACTTAGGTAAAATACGTTAGAGTTAGGTAAGTGAGTGGTGGAGCAGAATTTGAACTGAGGCCGTGATCTTTTCCATATACTTTTCTTTATGTACTAAGGAATATTCAGCAATTAATCAGGCTGCTGTAAACACTAGCTACTTACTTACTGCTACAGGTATTCACACACATCTTAGATAACTAAGAACAGAGATTTTTTTTTTTTCTTTTAAGAAGGTGAAATGTTGAAGAACCTACATCATAAAATTTCAGATTCTTTGAATGTGTGATTACAAAGGGCTTTATTTTAAAATGACAGGCAAACACACATTTTCCTGCTTATTTTTGTATGTAAACTCTTACATCTATTTAAAGATAGGTGTTTAAAAGCATTTGTTTCACAAATTAGTAGAGTTGCACAATGAAATAAGATTGAGTAATGTACATGCAGTTTCTATCAAACTGTATGCTTAGTAGAAACCAGTGATTAAATCAGATCTTAAGCTGGTCTTCAACTAATTTTCTAAGTTGAAGATTGAGTCAAGCTAAATTAAATGAAAATGAAAGTATAACTGAAGAAAGATTTTGGCAGGGTCAGTCATTGTGGAGTTTCTTTCTTGACTCAGCAAACATTTTAAGTATCTGTACTGCTATTGGAAGCTCAAAGTAGTGAGAGAAGAGGATAGTGATAAGATGTGCATGAGATGCTGTACACAGTCCACCTTAGTGGGTAGGGGAAAAGGTTCCAAGAGGATCTACCTCCTGGGAAGGTGATAGCTGAACTTACTACTATTCCTTCTTTATTAGCTTTAAAGATTATTTAAAAACACATAGTCATTGAAAATATTAAAACAATTCAGGAGTTCCCGTTGTGGTGCAGCAGAAACAAATCTGACTAGTCTCTGTTTGATGCAGGTCCGATCCCTGGCCTCACTCAGTGGTTCAGGGATCCTGGTTGCCGTGAGCTGTGGTGTAGGTTACAGACACGGCTTGGATTTGTTGTTGCTGTGGCTGCAGCTACAGCTCTGCTCTGATTCAACCCAAGCCAGGGAACTTCCATATGCTTTGGGTGCAGCCCTAAAAAGCAAAAAAAAAAAAAAAAAAAAAAAAATCCAGAAGTATAAGATAAAAAAGTATAAATCCTTATTTTCACTTTCTTCTCTCCAATACCCATTCTTCAGATATAAAATTGGCAGGTTGGTAAATATGCTTCCAGATTTTTTCTTAAAAATATTTTTTAAAATTACAGTTGATTTACAGTGTTCTGTCAAATTCTGCTGTACAGCAAAGGAACCCAGTTATACATATATATACATTATTTTTTTCATGTTATCCTCCATCATGTTCCATCACAAGTGGTCAGATACAGTTCTTTGAGATATACAGCAGAAGCTCATTGCTCATCCATTCCAAATGCAATAGTTTGCATCTACTAACACCAAACTCTCAGTCCCTCCCAGTCCCTCCCCCTCCCTCTTGGCAACCACAGGTCTGTTCTCCATGTCCATGAGTTTGTTTCTTTTCTGTAGATAGGTTCATTTGTGCCATATATTAGATTCCAGATACAAGTATATCATACGATATTTGTTTTTCTCTTTCTAACTTACTTCACTTAGTATAAGAGTCTCTAGTTCCATCCATTTTACTGCACATGGCATTTTTTTGTTCTTTTTTTTGTGGTGGAGTAGTATTCCATTGTGTACATGCACATCTTCTTAATCCATTCATCTCTCCATGAATATTTAAGTTGTTTCCATGTCTTGACTATTATGAATAGTGCTGCAGTGAACATAGGGGTGCATATATATATCTTTTTCAGTGAATGTTTCATATGGATATATGCAAGGTTTTTTTTCTTAATGCATGTACCAAAAGGCTTCCTCCCCCTAAAATTTTGGCTCACACATAATTTCATAACTTTCTTTTCCCTCTGTGGGATAGTCTATAATGTATATGTTTCCATCTCAGTATATATAGATCAGTCTCATTTTAAAATCTGCTGTCTCACATAATGGGATAATTTATTTACATTACTTTCTATTTTTGGATATGTAGGTTTCCAACCTTTTTTCAAACAATGAAAATCATTGTACGAATATGTTTTCTTTTGTGAATTAAGTTTTAAGTGATGAGTAGCATATAGGCAGTTGAAGAGAGTGAGGATTAATGTGAAGGGGAAATATTTTCTAGGTTAAGGGAACAATGTATAATTTGAAAAACACTGCTGAAGAAAATGACAAATTTTAGTTAGGGGAGAAACTTTTCTGTTTCTATGAAGTGTAACACCTCATGTTTTCTTGAACTGTATGCTAGAATATGTCATTTTGTGAAATAGGCATCTCGTTACTGAATAATTTATAATTCATAATTTTATTACTTTGAAGATTAAAAACCATTTTTTCAATAACTGTTACCAGGTAGAGAAGTAGAACCACAAGCAGGTAAAAATGATTGAGAGGTAACATGGACGTTAAGTGGGTAGTTTTAGGAATAGAGCTTATATCTCAGCTGTTTTCCTCTTCTTAACTCTAATTGGGAATTTCTTCAGAGTTCAACATAGCTTTTTGGATGACTAGTCACCCACTATTATGCAACTGAACAAATTTAGCTTGATTCAAAAAATATGTATTACAGAGGTGCTAGCTTATCAAGTAGTTATCTGAAAATGGAATAGAGAGATGGCTTAAAGTAGATGAATGGCATTTGTCACTCATAAGTATAAAAACATGTTATCATCTTTAAAGTTTTAGTTGCTACTGTTTTTGTTCCAAATTTTCAGTTTTGGAATGTTGCGTTACAGGGGGTCATATCAAGTACAATTTAGTGTTAGAATTTTATTATTCCCTTGACAAGGAAGAGCATCTGCCAATTTAAAAAATACATGGGAGGAGTTCCCATCGTGGCTCAGCAGAAACGAATCTGACTAGCAACCATGAGGGCACAGCTTCAATCCCTGGCCTTGCTCAGCCGGTAAAGGATCCAGTGTTGCTGTGAGCTGTGATGTAGGTCGCAGATGTGGCTTGGATCTGGTGTTGCTGTGGCCATGGTGTAGGCTGGCAGCTACAGCTCTGATTTGACCCCAATCTGGGAACCTCCATATGTGCTGTGGATGCAGCCCTAAAAGCAAAACCAACCAGCCAACCAAACAAACAAAAATACATTGGAGGAGTTCCCGTTGTGGCTCAGGGAAAACGAACCTGACTGGTATCCATGAGGATTCAGGTTCAATCCCTGACCTTGCTCAGTGGGTTAAGGATCCAGTGTTGCTGTGTGGTCTGATTAGACCCCTAGCCTGGGAACTTCCATATGCCATAGGAGTGGCCTTTGTGTGTGTGTGTGTGTGTGTGAGAGATATGAGTAAAGTAAGTAATTTTCTTTCTTTTTTTTTATTACTCAATGAATTTATTACATTTGTAGTTGTACAATGATCACCACAATCCAATTTTATAGGATTGCCATCCCACAACCCCAGCTCATCCCCCCACCCCCTGAACTGTGTCCTGTGGAAACCATAAGTTTTTCAAAGTCTGTGAGTCAGTATCTGTTCTGCAAAGAAGTTCATTCTGTCCTTTTTTCAGATTGCGCATGTCAGTGAAAGCATTTGATGTTGGGGTCTCATTGTCTGACTGACTTCACTTAGCATGATAATTTCTGGGTCCATCCATGTTGCTAAAATTGCTGGTATTTCGTTCCTTTTAATGGCTGGGTAATATTCCTTTGTGTGTATGTATCACATCTTCTTGATCCAATCCTCTGTCGATGGGCAGTTAGGTTGTTTCCATGTCTTGGCTATTGCAAACAGTGCTGCAATGAACATTGGAGTACATGTGTCTTTTCAAGTCATGGTTTTCTCTGGATAGATGCCCAGGAGTGGGATTTCTTGGTCAAATGGTAGTTCTAAGTTTAGTTTTCTGAGGAATCTCCATACTGCTTTCCACAGTGGTTGTGCCAATTTACAATCCGACCAACAGTGTACTAGGGTTCCTTTTTCTCCACACCCTCTCCAGCACTTATTGTTTGTAGATTTATGGATGATGGCCATTCTGGCTGGTGTAAGGTGGTACCTCATGGTGGTTTTGATTTGCATTTCTCTAATAATGAGTGATGTTGAACATCTTTGCATGTGTTTTTTGGCCATCTGTATGTCTTTTTTGGAGAACTGTCTGTTTAGATCTTCTGCCCATTTTTTGAGTGGCCTTTAAAACAAACAAACAAAACATTTGAAACAAAATGGTGTGTTAAACAAGGCAGTAACATCTTTCTGAACTATTTCTAAAAGTAGAAGCCTTTCTTTTTGGTTGCCAGGGATTCTTTGCTGTTTAGTTACCTTTGCTTTATTGACGAGAAGTATGGGTCTTTGTAAGGCTCAACTTTTTAAAATTTCATACTCGTTTTAAAAAACATATGCTAGTTTTAATTACTATTATTAGTTTGAATAATGTGAGTGCTTTGATTAAATTAGCCTAATTTAGTGTCCTCTCATTACTTTAAACAACAATTGTATTATCTGTTGTATTACATGATTATGAAGAAATCATACCTCATCTTAAGGTAGTTACTACTCTGTGTGAAGTGTAATTGTTAAGCATTCATATCTGTATTTTTCATTTGGAGTTATTTTTCGTGAATAAAGTATACATTTCAACACAAAATAATTTTATGTTTCATTTTTCTAGGGCTGCTTTGGAAGAAGTAGAAGGAGATGTGGCCGAATTGGAACTGAAACTGGATAAGGTAAATTTTACCTTAACTTTTTAAAATATTAGTTCTTGTTTTCCATAATGTGTGCCTATGATACCAGATAGTTCATGTGACTTCTTTTATCTCCATAAGGGTAAGTGCTGATATTATCCTGATTTTATAGATGAGGAAACTGAGTAGTTTGTTGAAAATTTAATCTAAGTGCCAGAGCAAGAATTTGAACCATGTCTTACTAGACATTTTTTGTATTGTTGCAAGTTTGTTTCCTTCCCCATCAAAAAGATTGTAGTCTGTCTTTTTTGATGCTTAGTGGATTTCACATATAACCTGACCACTGTTTTTTATACTTTTGGGTGTGGTCATGTTCAAGTATAAAATTTTAAATAATCTATTTTTTTAAGCTAATGGCAGAAATGAGGTATACAAATTCAATAATTGATATTAAATGGTCATATTCCATGTAAGGGTAAATGTACATTGATTCCTATTTTCTGTACTAATTATTGATAATTTTTTTTTTTTTGCCTCTACCCAAGAAATGTCATCTGCTGTGTAGTGGGGAGAAATATGAGAATGAGTAAGACATTGCTTCTGATCTTAAGTGAAATGTCTCTCTTAAAATTTCTGGAGATAAATCAGATGCATATACTTGAGATAACTTTTCTGAAAATAATTTGCTATTTGTGTAATTATTATTGTAAATTAAATTGTTATGTAAAGCATTACTTCTCAAACTTTACTGTGCAGGAATACATGGGGCTTTTGTGAAAATATAGATCCATCCAGAATCAGTAAGTCTTGATATCTGAGATTCTGTATTTCCAACCAGATTTTAGGTGGTAGCAATGCTATTGTTCCATAGATTGCACTTTGAATAACCAGGATATAAGATATATTAAGTAGACTGATGGTTTTCAAATGTTTTAAATGATGAAATGTATGTATATAATATGAATAGTATAAAAACTATATAAAGTAGTAGAATTAGTTATATATGTAAAACAAAATAATTTTAGAAAATGTTTAGTAGTAAATTATTTTTTTACAGCACTCTGTAGTTTTCAAAGCACTTTGATATATATAATGTTTTGGGATTTTTACAATATTCTGTGAAATAGGTAAGACAAGTGGATTATTCTCATTTTGTAGATGAGGATACCAAAGCCCAGGAAGTGAAGAGGACTTATTTCAGATCACAGAGTTAGAAAAGGCAGATCCAGGGTTAGAACCCATCCGTTTTATTCTTAGCTCAGTGTCCTTCTTGTGCACCACTGTACTTCTGGATCCATGTTGAGGGAGCCCATGCCACTTGGAAATTTTCTGAGCAACACTAGCAAGCTTCCAGTCAAGTGTTCTTTACAAACTAATGTTACAGTTTTTGGTAAGGATTTTATTTTCAAAAACTTTATTTTCTATTTAAAATTATATATGTGAGAGCATTGTTGTTGTTGTTGTTGTTATTTTACCCCAGGTATTACATTTATTTTTAAGGACTCTGTGAAACAAAGTTTTTAAATCCTTAAGGCAGGCGGCAGAAGATGTAGTTCTGATTTTCTGGTAGATTTATGGGAGAATATGTAGAAAGGCAAGGCTTTTTAAAGAATCACAGAGTGGTATAATAACGATATCTATTCTCTTAGGGTAAAACTGCATCTAAATCAAACAAAACACTTTGCATTGGGGACCTCAAAATTTAAAATATCAAAACAGAATCCACTGGCAGCATTTTTGTTAATGATTTTGCTTTTATGAGCTGCTGAGCAGCTCCCTCATCCCCCTCTCCCCCTTTATAATTTGGTTAGAGTTGGGAGACTGGTAGAATCTTAAAACCGAAAGATTCAAATGTAAAGCAAGTTATCAAAGTATTGATGTTCAGTACTTAGAACTCTGAACCCTTTCTAGAGTCTGTATTACCTGAAGGGCTCCTACTAAGGGCATCAAGGAAACTTTGACGTCTTTTAAAATACCATCTTCTACCCAAATAGAATTTCCATAGTTACTTTTCTGTTTCTCTAGTTTAAGATCTTGATCCTTTGCATAATGTACCTTTCCCCAATTCTTAAGCTGTTATTGATAATTTTTACTTTAGCATTATGAGGAGTTACAATTAGAGAAGAGAGCCTGAGAGGAGAATGAAATAGTTGTTGTTGAAGGTGGTGGCATTTAAGGGACCAGTGGAGGGGAGGGGTTGCTTAAGACTAATTTAGTGACTTCATAACTTTTTGCAGGGCAAGTTGTACCTGTAATATCATTGCAAATCGTGCTAGAAACAGGTTTAACTAGCTTGATGGCTTAGCTTATATTTATTTTGCTTATAATGTATGCCACTAGTAGTTATACTCTTTCTGTGAATAATGCCCCATGAATTGATGGCATTGTTTTACTTGGTCCAATTGTTTATTCATTCTGCCTGGTATTCTGTCATTGGCAGCATCATAGAGCATCATAGTTACCATCTAGATATAGTTTCTGTATCTATTATATCTTCTTACTGAAGTGCTTCCTCCTTGTTTGCTAAGTAGACACCGCCCCCCCCCCCCTTTTTTTTGGTCTCTTTAGGGCCACACTCAAAGCACATGGAAGTTCCCAGTCTAGGGATCGAATCAGAGCTGCAGCTGCTGGCCTACGCCACAGCCACAGCCACAGCAGCGCTGGATCCGAGCTTCAACACTGCTTATGGCAACGCAGGATCGTTAACCCACTAAGCGATGCCAGTGGGATCGAACCTGCATCCTCATGGATGCTAGTCAGGTTCATTACCCCTAAGGCACGATAGGAACTCCAGGCATGTACCCTTTAAATCACAACTCAAATACTACCAAGCTTAGGTTCTTTTTTATGTATTACATAAAATTTTTTTTTGCATTTTTATGTTTCTTACATTTTAAAGTTATACTTCAATTTAAATTATTACAATACTATTATAATTTTTGGTTTGAAGCATAGTTTAGTAGTTAAAAAGCACAAAGCCTGGAGCAAGTCTGCCCATATTTGAATCAAGCTTTACCACTCACTATGCCTTATGGCCTTGGTCAAGTTCCTAAACCTTCCTATGTCTCAGTTTCTTCATCTTCAAAATGGGGAAAATAAGAGTGTTTATCTCATAGAGTTATTATGTGAATAAAAGGTGTTAATGCATGTTAAGTACTTTCTACATAGTAAGTTCTAAATGGATGTTGGATGGTGGTATCTTTTCATTAGAGCTCCTTGAAGATAGATTGTCATTAAAGTGAAAAGATTCTTTTTTTAAAAAAAATTATTTATTATTATTTTTTTCCCACTGTACAGCAAGGGGGTCAGGTTATCCTTACATGTATACATTACAATTACATTTTTCCCCCACCCTTTCTTCTGTTGCAACATGAGTATCTAGACAAAGTTCTCAATGCTATTCAGCAGGATCTCCTTGTAAATCTATTCTAAGTTGTGTCTGATAAGCCCAAGCTCCCAATTCCTCCCACTCCCTCCCCCTCCCATCAGGCAGCCACAAGTCTCTTCTCCAAGTCCATGATTTTCTTTTCTGAGGAGATGTTCATTTGTGCTGGATATTAGATTCCAGTTATAAGTGATATCATATGGTATTTGTCTTTGTCTTTCTGGCTCATTTCACTCAGTATGAGGTTCTCTAGCTCCATCCATGTTGCTGCAAATGGCATTATGTCATTCTTTTTTATGGCTGAGTAGTATTCCATTGTGTATATATACCACATCTTCCGAATCCAATCCTCTGTCGATGGACATTTGGGTTGTTTCCATGTCTTGGCTATTGTGAATAGTGCTGCAATGAACATGCGGGTGCATGTGTCTCTTTTAAGTAGAGTTTTGTTTGGATAGATGCCCAAGAGTGGGATTGTGGGGTCATATGGAAGTTCTATGTATAGATTTCTAAGGTATCTCCAAACTGTTCTCCATAGTGGCTGTACCAGTTTACATTCCCACCAACAGTGTAGGAGGGTTCCCTTTTCTCCACAGCCCCTCCAGCACTTGTTATTTGTGGATTTATTAATGATGGCCATTCTGACTGGTGTGAGGTGGTATCTCATGGTAGTTTTGATTTGCATTTCTCTTATAATCAGCGATGTTGAGCATTTTTTCATGTGTTTGTTGGCCATCTGTATATCTTCTTTGGAGAAATGTTTATTCAGGTCTTTTGCCCATTTTTCCATTGATTGATTGTTTTTTTTGCTGTTGGGTTGTATAAGTTGTTTATATATTCTAGAGATTAAGCCCTTGTCAGTTGCATCATTTGAAACTATCTTCTCCCAATGTGTAAGTTGTCTTTTTGTTTTCTTTTTCGTTTCCTTTGCTGTGCAAAAGCTTTTCAGTTTGATGAGGTCCCATGGGTTTATTTTTGCTCTGATTTCGATTGCTTTGGGAGACTGACCTGAGAAAATATTCATGATGTTGATGTCAGAGAGTGTTTTGCCTATGTTTTCTTCTAGGAGTTTGATGGTGTCCTGTCGTATATTTAAGTCTTTCAGCCATTTGGAGTTTATTTTGGTGCATGGTGTGAGGGTGTGTTCTAGTTTCATTGCTTTGCATGCCGCTGTCCAGGTTTCCCAGCAATGCTTGCTGAATAGACTTTCTTTTTCCCATTTGATGTTCTTGCCTCCCTTGTCAAAGATTAATTGACCATAGGTGTCAGGGTTTATTTCCGGGTTCTCTATTCTGTTCCATTGGTCTGTCTGTCTGTTTTGATACCAGTACCTAAAGTGAAAAGATTCTTATTTTACTCTTAGGTAAAAATCTTCCCTCTTTGTAGGCTTATATTATTCAGTTATATCTGTCATCACTTGTCATAAGGACTTTGACAACTGGCAAAGTATCTGTCACCAAGTCAGTCCTTGCCCCTCAATAGCTGCTGTGTATGTGCAGTTTAGCTATATGACAATTTCATTTTCTTAGCAACTCCTGTGACAGTGACCTCTGTTCCAACTCTGAACAGAAAGTAAGTATCTTACTTTATGAAGTGAGTCTCCAGTCTTTCCAGTTTGCATCTTCACTCCTCCTGCTTCTGTTTTTCAGGCTTATCTAGATCTCTAGTCTTTCAGTCTGTCCACTTCCAATATTTCAGATCCCTTTTATAATCACTTCCCTTTCAGTGTCCTTTTTAAAAAAATACTTTTTTATTGAGTTAAAATTCACCTAACATAAAATTGATCTTTTTAAATTGTACAGTTTGGTGGTTTTTAGTATATTTGCAGTGTATGCCACCCTTACCATTGCTTTGTTCCAGAACATTTCCATTACCTTAAAAAGAAAATCTGTACCTGTTAGCAGTCACTTCCAATTTCCTTCTCCCTACATCCTCTGGCAACCAGTGATTTACTTTCTGTCTCTGTAAATTTGCCTATTCTGGACATTTCATTTAAATGGAATCATGCAATATTTGACCTTTTGTAACTGGCTTCTTTCATTTAGTGTAATGTTTTTAAGGTTCATCTGTCTATGTAACATCTTCCAGCATTTCCATTTTATGGCTATTGTATGGATGTACTTATTTTGTTTACCCATTCATTGATTGATGGACATTTGGGCTGTTTCCACTTTTTGGCTATTATGTATAGTACTGCTATGAACTCTTTCAGTCAACTCTTAATTTTATACATTATTTTATTACATTAATGGAGACCTTCATTTCCCTTCTAGAATACCTACTCTGCAAAATTCTGACTGTATTTGTGTAACCATCTGTATTCTCTGTCCCATATCTGAGCTATAAAGCCCTGCAGGAGAAATTACACAATTGCTTGGTGAAACTAAATTGATGGAGCTAAACATTCCTGGAGTTGTTGATGCAAAGTAATTTTTCCAAGACTCAATCTGGTTACCTTACTTGCTATCTTTAGCAGCTCTTATACTTCACTGTTTCCTCAAGACTTACCACCTTGCTCTTCATTCTTAGTAGAGAACCTTGACTCTTCCTTCCTTTTGGTGGGAACACCTTTATTTCTTGTTTTTATTCAGAAACTTAACAGAATGTGTCCTTATTCCATTTTTACCCCCATTTGAGTGGTAGAAGTATCCCATTCCTATGCAATTCCAAATTCTAGTTCCTCAGGACTTTGCTTTGTCTCTCCTTTCCTTTCTCTACCAACTCTTTAGGTAGACAGACATGTTTGTTTCTCTTGAATGAAAACAAAAGAAAATCTCATCTCTGAGAAGGAGTTGCAAATCTTTACCAAGAAGTTACCATGTGCCAGTAACAGTTTGTGCTAAGATTTTGTGTCTTATCATGACTCTTTTATAGTAACCTTATATGGTTTGGTACCATTGTTAATATATCATGCAAAGAAACTGAAGCTTCTTGAGGTTAAGGTCACTCAGAATCACTTAGAGTGTTAAGTATGTCAGCAGAATTTGAACCTAAGCCAAGTGAACCTCTGTTTTTGTTTGTTTGTTTTTTCTTTTTGCCTTTCCTAGGGCTGCTCCCACGGCATATGGAGGTTCCCAGGCTAGGGGTCAATTGGAGCTGTAGCCACCAGCCTACACCACAGCAACGTGGGATCCGAGCCACGTCTGCAACCTACACCACAGCTCACGGCAACGCCGGATCCCCAACCCACTGAGCAAGGCCAGGGATCGAACCTGCAACCTCATAGTCAGATTCGTTAACCACTGAGCCACGACGGGAACTCCAATGTGATACATTTCTAAAAGTGAAGTTGCTACCTTAGAGGGAATATGTTTAAAATTTTGATAGTCTTGCTAAGTTGCCTTCCATAGAGATTGTACCAGTTTACATTCCTACCGACAATGTGTGAGAGTGCCTAGTTCCCCATACCTATGTACTCTAACACAGCATGTTATTATACTTTTTGAGCTTTGCTGTTCTGTAAAAAATAGTAATTTACCTTTCTTTTATAGTGAGTGAGATTGAATTTCTCACACTCTAGGTGTATTTGAATTTCCTTTTCTGGAAATTACCTATACATGTCTGTCAGCCAGTTTTTTTCTAGTGTTGATTGGATTTTCAAAAATGAATTGTAGGGAGTTCCCATCATGGCTCAGTGGAAACAAATCTGACTAGGAACCATGAGGACACAGGTTCAATCCCTGGCCTCACCCAGTGGGTTAAGGATCCTGTGTTGCCGTTAGCTTTGTTGTAGGTTGCAGACATGTAGGTTCTGATCTGGCATTGCTTTGGCTGTGGTGCAGGCCCATTAGAGCTGCAGCTCTAATTCGACTCCTAGCCTGGGAACTTCCATGTGCTGCAAGTGCAGCCCTAAAAAGACAAAGAAAAAAAAGAAAAAATGAATTGTATACCCTTTCTTATAGTAGGGAAATTAGTCCCTTGTGATTTGTTGCTGGTATTGTTTTCCGATATTGTTATTTGACTAAGTTTTTTTGACTAAGTTTTTTTTTTTTTTCCTCTTTAAATGTTTTGTTGCTGTGTATTTTAATTGATCAGTTTCTTCTATGGCTTTTGAGTTTTGCATCCTCCTCAGAAAGACTTCCTACTTCGAGATTACAAAGAATATTACTTCCTGTTTTCTCGAGGTTTTTTTTTTTTTTTTTTTTTTGCCTTGTGGCATTTGGAATTCATGGATCAGGGATTAGATCTGAGCCACAGTTGTGACCTTTGCTACTTCTGTGGCAGTGCTGGATACTTTAACCCACTGTGCTGGGCTGGGGATCGAACCTGTGTCCTGGTGCTACAGAGACATCGCTGATCCCATTGCTCCACAGTGGGAACTCTTGGTTTTCTGATTTAATATATTTGTTTAAATTTGTATTCCATGTGAAATTAATTTTAAGTTCTGGAATACAACTTAGTTTCCTTTTTTTCCCTTTAGACAGCTAGCCAGGGTCTGTATCATTTATTTTTTACCCCTACTGGCTAGAGTGTTATTTTAATCAACTATTGCATATTTGTATCATTCTTGACTCTGTATTCTCTTCCACTGACTGGTTTGTCTCTTCACATCCATTATCAGACTTTTAATTACTGTACCTTTATATTTTAATAACATATGGGGTAATGTCCCCACCTCATTATTACTCTTTTTCAAATTTTTTCCGGCTCCTCTTGCGTGTTGGTTACTCCATATGAATTTTAGAATTAGCTTCTTTGTTTGTTTGTTGGAACACTGGTCCTATGAGAATGTTTCTCGAAATGTTTCATCAAATGCTTTTGAGAAATGCTGCGTATTATTCTCTCTTTCTAGAATTCACAGTACACATTTATATTTCAAAAGCTCTCAAAAGTTTAGTAATAAAGGAATCTATTTGAATTTACAAACTGAGTTTCCCAGACTTATGTGATCACAGAATCCTTATTTTGGTACAGAATGTTCCTGTGGGATAATCTGTAGAATATATAATGGGGAAGAAATGGTCTATCATTATGTCCTCTTTTTTTTTGTCTTTTTGCCTTTTCTTGGGCTGCTCCCATGGCATATGGAGGTTCCCAGGCTAGGGGTCTAATTGGAGCTGTAGCCACTGGCCTACGCCAGAGCTATAGCAATGCGGGATCCAAGCCACGTCTGTGACCCACATCACAGCTCATGGCAACGCTGGATCCTTAACCCACTGAGCAAGGCCAGGGATCAAACGTGCAACCTCATGGTTCCTAGTCAGATTCGTTAACCACTGGGCCACGACGGGAACTCCTGTCATTATGTCTTCTTCATCTACAGTCCATAATGCACTGTAATCTGGCCACAGACCTCTTAGAACAATTCTTGCTAGAGATGCTGGTAACTCTTTTTTACCAAACTCAAAAGACCTTTTTTTTTAAAGGCTTTTAAAAAGTTTAAAAAGTTATAAAGTTTTTAAAAGTTGTTCTTTATGGATTTTCAGTCTATTCATCCTTTTTTTGTGTGTGTGTCTTTAGAGCCACACCCACAGCATATGAAGGTTCCCACGTTAGGGGTTGAATAGGAGCTGTAGCTGCTGGCCTGCACCACAGCCACAGCAATGCCAGATCCGAGCCATATCTGTGACCTGCCTACACCAGAGCTCACGGCAATGCCAGATCCTAACCCACTGAGCAAGGCCAGGGATCTAACTTGCATCTTCATGGGTGGTAGTCAGATTCGTTTTTACTGAGCTTCGATAGAAACTCCTCATCCATCTCTTGATAATTTGTTTTTTCTTGACTTTGATGATATTAATCTCTTGGTTTTCCTCCTACCTTTCCTTCTTCCTCTTTGGTCTCCTTTGTGGTCACACTCTGACCTCTGCTTTTTGTCTAGGCTGTGGTGCTGTAGCACTGACACTGTCTATTTGCTGATGACTCATGTGTTTGTATCTACAGCATCCTTCTCTTTTTTGAGCTTTAAAAATCATTTTTATTGGGTTTGATAGACTTTCCACTTAGCTTGTTTTACAGACCCATCTAGTTCAGGCCTACTTCACAGACCCAAAGCTGTTAAAACAAGTCTCTGATGGACAATACAGCATCTTTGGGCAAATTAGCATCTTGTAGCACATGTAGTCTTCAGCAAGCAGGGCTCAGGCTGAATTTCAGCCCCTACTTTTCCTTTTGGTAGGACACTGTCTGCATAACTGTACATGGGTTCTCCACTAAGTTTTAAATTTGTCTCTCCTCTTTTCTATCTGCACACTACCTTACTTTAGTCTCTCATTGTTTTTGGTCTAATCTCCATATCTTTATTCTTTCTACTTTAATTTTTGTTCTTCTAGGACATCGTTCTAAAATGGAACTCTGGTCAACTCATCCATTTAATATCTATTATTTCCCATTTTCTTTGATATAAAATGAGAACACCTTAGCATTGCACACAAGGCTTTTCTTGATCTGGTCCTTGTATATACATTTTCACACTGCACCAAGCAACTTAGTGTCTCTGGTTTGCCCTGCCCTCTAAGCTTCTAGGCATGATTTTCCTAGAGTAGTGTCTTCTTAATACCTTCTTCTGATTGCCTAATTGCTGTTGGTCTTCAAGACTTTTTTCGAGTGTTACCTTTTCCGAGAATCCTTCCTGGATCCCCATAGTCCTGGTTAGTAGATGTTCTTCATTTGTTCCTTCTTTTTTTTTTTTTTTTTGTCTTTTTTTCTAGGGCTGCACCCACGGCATATGGAGGTTCCCAGGCTAGGGGTTTAATTGGAGCTGTAGCTGCCAGCCTATGCCAGAGCCACAGCAACGCAGGATCCAAGCTGCATCTGCAACCTACACCACAGCTCACGGCAACGCTGGGTCCTTAGCCCACTGAGCAAGGGCAGGGATCGAACCCGCAACCTCATGGTTCCTAGTCGGATTCGTTAACCACTGCGCCATGACGGGAACTCCTCATTTGTTCTTTCTTGCGTGCTTTTGATGAGCATAGCAGTTGTGTTTGTGCTGTAAAGAATTTATCTGCTTGTCTAATGGTTTCAATTAGAACAGAGTTAATATTTTTTATTTCTGTTCCTCAGGGTCCCTGAGTAATAGCTTTAAATTATACTTCTGAGATCCTTTAGGTGTTTTCTCAAGTTTTTCTGTGCTCTTTATCCTCTTGGTGGTCCCTCTTCTACCCTCACGTTAGCCTTCCCTCCTTCATCTAGAGCAGCTCCATTTTTGTCTTTTTTTATATTTGACCTTCACCCATGATTTTGTTTACTTACAGAATATGTTCTGTGTCTGAGTTAAAGAAAAAAAAGAAAGGAAGGAATAGAAAAAAGAGGGAAGAAATGAAAGGGAAAAAGATAAAGATGAAAGAGAGAAAGAAAAAAGGGGAAGATTGGGGGAGGGGGAAAGACAGGGAGGGAGGAAGGGAGAGAGAATCTCAGTCCTAAGATTTAGCACAGTGCCCACAATGGTAGGTACTGGAGAAATATGTTTAATTAATCAATTCTCCTTTGATAGTCTGATATTAAAATAACCAGCATGACTAACCCACCATGCCAGTTTACTTCCCTTTCCTCTGACATACCACAGTTTTGTTTTTTAAAGATCTTTTTTCATACTTCTTGCTCTGCCTAAAGGTTCCTTTTCTTCCTTCTAAGAGGTGCTTACTACGTTTTTATGGAGTTAATTTGTGGATTGAATTTCGCTTGATAAAATGATTGGTTGTTGTTGTTATCAGACAGCCTCTGCTTCCTGAAAGGTCAGCTTTTTTGGTACAACTCTCAATTTTCAATTAAGTCTCTGGGGTTTTCTGATGAATTATGATTTATCTTAACTAGGCTGACTCATGTGGTTATTGCTAACACTTGTTCAACTAAGTAATTTGTAAAATTATTTTCAATGATACAATGTTTTTCTTTTTCAGCTTGTGAAACTTTGTATTGCAATGATTGATACTGGAAAAGCCTTTTGTGTTGCAAATAAACAGTTCATGAATGGGATTCGGGACCTGGCACAGTATTCTAGCAATGATGCTGTAGTTGAGGTTAGTATTATTAAAAGTAGTTAAAATGATAAAGGCAACAAGATAAGAATTATGCATCCATTTACCTAACAGTGGTCCTTAAAATTAGAAGAGCTATCAATGGTTGGTACTGTCTTATAAAATCCTGTTTTCTAGGACTGTTAGAAGTTGATGGTTGATTTGCATTGTGAATGTGTTTACTGTACTTGCCATCAGGTGAGCTGAAGCATCCACAGGAGGACCTGGGCAGAGGGAGCAGGGTTATACCTATTAGTAGCTGCTTCTAGGGAGAAGCAGAGAGCATTAGCCTAAGACTAGTATCTAACTGTACATATGGGGAGGTGGGGGCTGCATAGAAAAGTTCTGGTCACCTGGCTATGCTGTGTTAGCTATCCCATGTGGTATTATGACATTTCTTTTATGAGGAATGATAACTGGTGAAGAAGAAATGGGTATGGTTTGATGGTTATTTGATCTGTAGATGCCTAAATGGGCATGGTCTTGATACACTCAATTTTACCTTTAGGTTTATATATGCCACTTCAGTTTGTTAGTGTAATAGTATTGATAGGTTTAGTGTAATAGTATTGATAGGGCAGTCTAATTCTTTGCTTGTTCTAGGGTTTTATGTTACTATATGTAGATCTCTATAGAGTGTGCCTGTGAGATAGTGAGATTGTTTTGAGAGATAAATGTTAATGTTTATAATGTGATTTCATCTTTCTGTCAGAAATGCTGAGGTAACAGTTATAGCCTATTTTAGTGGCTCTTAAATGACTTGGCTTTCTTTTTTCTTTTTTTTAAAATGTTTATCGAAAGATAGTTGATTTACAATGTTGTGTTACTTTAAAATGACTTGGTTTTCTTTTGGTTTCTTTCTCATAGACAAGTTTGACCAAGTTTTCTGACAGTCTTCAAGAAATGATAAATTTTCACACAGTAAGTGTCAGTAAGTAGGTGTTATTATGACCAGGTTCATGTTTTAGCACTTTTTCTTTAGTGGCAGTCTTTTATAAAATTACTTAAGTAGGAGTTCAATGACTTTGATTTGTCAACAGACTTTTTAGCTGGGTGGTTCTAAAATGTGTGTGTGTGAGAGAGAGAGAGAGAGACAGAAAGGAGAGAGAGAGAAAGTTATTTATAATCTTCCATTCTGTAATAGTGAACCTTAATGCCAGTGAAGTATACACCCATAACAGTTAATTTTTTCCCTTAAGTTGTGCTTTTGTAAGTTTTTAAGCAATTATTTCAAGAATGAAGACATACAAGTCATCATTCTAAATTTAGCTATTTCTTTTGTGATATAAATATATCCCCTTTGTGTAATCAGTTGCCGGTATTAAAGGCTGTTGTATTTTTTGAGCAATTTAAATGTGTGTTTAAGATTTGAGGGCAAATCTTCAAGAATAAAGGATATATATTTTGGAATGTCATGATATTCCTTTATACATTTTGTAAACTTTATTAAAAATATGGTACCTTGTAAGCTATATACTTGTAATTTTTAAAAAAGTCTAATGTGTATGGCTGTCATGTAACACTTCAGTGTTTCAAAAGTTGTTAACAGCTATTCATAACAGGAATATCAACACATATTCTTTGTAAAATATGCTAATTTTCGGTTCTTAGTTAAGTTGATTTTCTTAATTTTTTTGCCAACATATTAAGGATGAAGTTATCTGATAATACTTATTTTAATTGTGGTTTGCATTTTAACAGCAAAATTATCATGAACAAGTATTTGCTTCAGCTTTTGCTTTCAGTTCTCTTGGGTATATATCTAGGTGTGGAATTGCTGGGTAATATGGTAATTCTGTTTCTCTTTTTGAGGAACCATCAAAATGTTTTCCACAGAGGCTATACCATTTTACATTTCTACCAGCAATGTATGAATGTTCCAGTTTTTCACACCCTTGTGAACGCTTGTTATTTTTCTTTCTTTCTTTTTAAAAATTATTATAGCCATCCTAGTAGGTGTGAAGTGGTATCTCATTGTGGGTTTTTTTTTTTTTTCTTTCTACTTTTTTGGCCACCCTGCGGCGTATGGAGTTCCTGGACCAGGGACCCGATCTAAGCTGCAGTTGCCACAATGCCAGATCCTTAACCAACTCCGCTGGGCTGGGGAGTGAACCCGTGCCCTGGTGCTGCAGAGATGCCATGGATCCCATTGCCCCACAGCAGGAACTCCTTCATTGTGCTTTTGATTTGCATTTCTGTAATGCACTGGAACGTCTTTTCATCTGCTTATTGTCCATTTTGTATTTTCTTCTGACATTGTTACTCTTGTTGTTCATTCAAGTCCTTTGCCCACTTTTAAGTTGATTTTTAAAAATTGAATTCCTTATATATTCTGAATATTAAACCCTTATTAGATATGTGATATATAAATAATTTTTCTCATTCTGCAAATTGTCTTTTCACTTGCTTGATAATGTCCTTTGATGTATAAAAGTTTTAATTTTTAATTGATGTATAGTTAATTTACAATGTTGTGTTAGTTTCAAGTGTACAGCAAAGTGATTGTTAAACTTTTCAGATTCTTTTCCATTATAGGTTATGATAAGATATTGAGTGTAGTTCCCTGTGCTGTACAGTAGGTCCTTGTTGTTTTCCTGTTTTGTATTTAACCGAGTGTATATTTAATCTCAAATTCCTAATTTATCTCCCCTCCCTGCATCCCTGCTATCCCCTTTGGTAACCATAAGTTTGTTTTCTATGTCTGTGAGTCCATTTCTTCTGCTTTATAACTAAATTTATTTGTATCATTTACAATTTTTTATTTTTTTATTCTTTAAAGTTTAGTTGAAGTATAGTTGATTTTTATTCTTTAAAGTTTAGTTGAGGAGTTCCCGTCGTGGCGCAGTGGTTAACGAATCCGACTAGGAACCATGAGGTTGTGGGTTCAGTCCCTGCCCTTGCTCAGTGGGTTAAGTGTCCGGCGTTGCCGTGAGCTGTGGTGTAGGTTGCAGACGCGGCTCGGATCCCGCGTTGCTGTGGCTCTGGCGTAGGCTGGTGGCTACAGCTCCGATTCAACCCCTGGCCTGGGAACCTCCATATGCTGCAGGAGCGGCCCAAGAAATAGCAACAACAACAACAACAACAACAACAACAACAACAAAGAGACAAAAGACAAAAAAAAAAGTTTAGTTGAAGTATAGTTGATTTACAAGGTTGTGATAATTTCTACTGTACAACAAAGTGTTTTCAGTTATACATATGCACACAGTCCATTCTCTTATCAGATTCTTTTCCCACATAGATTATCACAGAATATTGGGTAGAATTCTTTGTGCTATACAGCAGGTTATATTGGCCAGTCATTCCTTATACCTTAGTGTGCATATGCCACTCCCAAACTTCCAGTCCATACCCCCCCTCCCTGTCTCCTTTGGTAACCATACATTTTATAAAGTCTGTGAGTCTGCTTCTGATCTGAGAATAAGTTCATTTGTATCCTTTTTTTTTTTTTTAATGATTCCACATATAAGTGATATTATATGATATTTATCTTTATCTGACTTCCATCAATTTGTCTGGTAATCTCTAGGTCCGTCCATGTTGCTGCATATATCATTATTTTGTTCTTTTCTGTGGCTGAGTACTATTCCATTTTATCTATCTGTCTGTCTATCTATATCATATCTTCTTTATCCATTCTTCTTTCAGTGGACATTTAGATTGCTTCCATATTTTGGCTGTTGTAAATAGTGCTGCTATAAACATTGGTGTGCATGTATTTTTTTGAATTAGAGTTTTCTCTGCATATATGCCCAGGAGTGGGATTGTAGGATCACATAATAACTCTATTTTTAGTTCTTTGTTTTATTTATTTTCATTTTTATTTCCATGTGTGTAGGAGAAAGATCCAAAAAGATACTAGTGTGATTTATGTCGAAGAGCATTCTGCCTGTGTTTTCCTCTAGGAATTTTATAGTATTGTTCTTACATTTAGGTCTGTAATCCATTTTGAGTTTGTTTTTGTGTAAGGTGTTAGAGAATGTTCTTTTTTTTTTTTTGTCTTTTTGCCATTTCTTGGGCCGCTCCTGTGGCATATGGAGGTTCCCAGGCTAGGGGTTGAATCGGAGCTGCAGCCACCAGCCTACGCCAGAGCCACAGCAATGCAGGATCTGAGCTGCGTCTGCGGCCCACACCACAGCTCACAGCAACGCTGGATCATCAACCCACTGAGCAAGGGCAGAGATCGAACCCGCAACCCCATGGTTCCTAGTTGGATTTGTTAACCACTGTGCCACGATGGGAACTCTCTTTAGTGTTAGGTTTGGATTCCCTTTTTTTGTATATGCCTTAGAGATATTTGTTTTGCAGTTATCATGAAGTTTTTGTATAGGAGGCTATATTTTTACATGCTAGTTTTAAGTTTCTGATTTCTTAATTTTAAATGCATTTGGATCCCCTGCTTTTGCAGTCTCCTCCCCTCACAATTACTGTTTCTGATATTATATTTTACATCAAATAGTTTTGCATATCCCTTAGCTGCTTATTGCGGATACAAATGATTTTACTACTTTTGTCTTTTAACTTTCCTCCTAACTTTGTGCTTGGATATTTCCTACTTTTTTGTATGTTTGCCTTTACCAGTGAACTTTTCCATTACATAATTTTCTTGTTTCTAGCTGGGCCTTTTCCTTTCTGCCTAGAGAAGTTCCTTTAGCATATGTTGTAAAACTGGTTTGGTAGTGCTTGATTCTTTTAGCTTTTGCTTGTCTGTAAAGGTTTTGAATTCTTTATCAGACCTGAACAAGAGCCTTGCCAGATAGAACATTCTTGTTTGTAGATTTTTCTCTTTCATCCTTTAAGTATATTGTGTCACTCCCTTATGGTCTGCAGAGTTTCTGCTGAAAAATAAATTGATGGTATTGTAGGAGTTCCCTTGTATGGTATTTGTTGTTTTTCCCTTGTTGTTTTTAGCATTCTCTCTTTAATTTTTTCATTTTCATTACACTATGTTGTGGTGTATTCCTCTGTGAGTTAATCCTGTTTTGGTCTCTGTGCTTCCTGGACTTAGGTGACTGTTTCCTTCCCCACTTTAGGGAAATTTTCAGTTATAATGTCTTCAACTATTTTCTTTCTTTCTTTTTTTGGTCTTTAGGTATTTTATTAGGGCCTGTCTCTTCTCTCTGAAACCCCTATGATGCAAATATTTGCGTATTTGATGTTGTCCGAGAAATCTCTTAAACTGCTCTTTATTTTCATTCTTTTTTCTTTTCTTTTTCCATTGGCAGTGATTTCCACTACTATTGTCTTTCAACTCACTGACCCATTCTTCTGCCTCATTTAATCTTTTGTTGACTGCTTCTAGTGTATTTTCATTTTGGTTATTGTGTTCTTTAATTCGGTTTGGTTGTTCTTTATCTTTTCTAATTCTTTGTTAAAAACTTCTGATTTCTCACTCTGTGCATCCATTCTCCTCCAGGGTTCTTTGATCATTTTTATGATCATTACCCTGATCTCTTTTTCAGTAGATTGCCTGACTTTGTTTCACTTAGTAGTCCTTTTGGGGTTTTAATATTTTCTATCATCTGAAAAATATTCCTTGGTTGCCTCATTTTGTCTAAACTGCTGTTTGTGGAGTTCCCACTGTGATGCAGCAGGTTTGGTGGTATCTTGGGAGTGTGCTGGGACACAGGTTCTATCCCTGGCCTGGCACTGTGGGTTAAGGATCCAGCATTGCTGCAGCTGTGGCCTGGGTCTCAGTTACATCTCAGATCTGATCCCTGGCCTGGGAACTCCATATGCCTCAAGGTGGCCAAAATAAATAAATAAATAAATTTCTATTTGTATTTTTATGTAGTAGCTTATGTATGTAATTATCTTCCTCAACCTTGGAGAAGTGGCCCTCTGTAGGAGACATCCTGTATATCTCAGCACTGTACTCCCCTCTTGTCACCCAGAGGCTGGTTCCAGGGAAGTGTCTGGCCTGCATTTGCAGACCTGGTCTTCAGTCTTTAAGACTCTGGTTTTCTTGCTTGCCATGTCTGTCCCCTGGTGGGTGAGGCTGGTCTAGAGGTTTGTGTAGGCTTCCTGATGGGAAGGGCCAGTGCTTGCCCCCTGGAGGGTGGAGCTCAGTTGCAGTGCTCTGGTGGGCAGGGCTATGTCTAGGGGTGTATCTAGAGAAGACTGTGGGCTTGCGAAGTCTTTAGGCAGCCTGTATCCTGATGAGTGGAACTGTGTCCCAATTCATTGTTTGCCCTGAAGCATCCCAGCACTGAAGCCTGTAGGCTTTTGGGCGCAGCCAGGTCTTGGTGCCAAAATGTCAGCCTCCAGGAGACCTCATGCAGATGAATGCTCCCTGAGTCTCTGTCCCCACAGTGGGCCACAGCTGCTTCCTGCCTCCTGAGGAGATCCTCCAAAACCAGCAGGTAGGGTATGGCCCAGCCTCCTGGCAAATTAGTGCTTTTATGCTTAGTCACAACATGTGTGAGACTTTGTGTGTGCCCTTTAAGAGAGAGGTCTCTGTTTTCCCCAATACTGTGGCGCTCCTTTAATCAAGCCCCACTGGCTTTCAAACCAAATGCCGTGGGGACTCCTCTTCCTGAGGACTCCCCAGGCTGGAGAGCCTGGTGTGGGGCTTAGTACTCTCACCCCTGTGGGAGAACCTCTGTGATATAATTATTTTCTAGTTTGTAGGCCACCCACAGTGGGGGGTGGGACAGAGTTTATGAGATTTGATTATATCATGAGGCCATCCCTTTTACCTGTCTTGTGGTTCTGTCTTTATTTGTAGAGGATTTTTTCTGGTAGGTTCCAGTCTTTTTCAGCAGTGGTGGTTTGCAGATTGTTGTGATTTTGGTGTGCTCCTCAAAGGTGGTGAACTTAGAACTCTTACTCTGCCATTTTGGCTGCTCTCTAAAAGCTTTCATTTTAATGAAGCCCATTTATCATTTTTTCCCCCTTGATATTCCTGCTTTTGGAGTTTTATCCAAGAATCCGTTGCTAAATCCCAGATCATGCCAATTTATCCTTTTTTTTTCTTCTAAGAGTTTTGTGATTTTAAGCTGTAATGCTTTGCGTCAATTTTTTTTTTTTTTCTTTTTGGGGCCGCACTTGCGGCATATGGAAATTCCCAGGTTAGGGGTGGAATCGGAGCTTCAGCTGCCGGCCTACCCCAGAGCCATAACAACGCGGGATCTGAGCCATGTCTATGACCTACACCACAGCTCACAGCAACACTGGATCCTCAACCCACTGATCAAGGGATTGAACCCGCATCCTCATGAATCCTAGTCGGGTTTGTTAACCACTGAACCAGGAAGGGAACTCCTACACCAATTTGTTTTTAATGACCTCTTATTCTCTTTTTGCTTTGTAGTGAATTTGGATGCTACTGTATAGTATGTTTGATTTCTCATTAAATCAAGGGATTTGACCTTTTGTTTCCTTTTTCTTTCTTTCTTTCTTTTTTTTTTTTTTCTTTTTAGGGCTGCACTTGCGGCGTATGGAGGTTCCCAGGCTAGGAGTCCAGTTGGAGCTATAGCTGCTGGTCTGTACTGCAAGCCACAGCAATACCAGATCTGAGCCAAGTCTGCAACCTACACCACACCTCATGGCAACGCCCGATCTTTAAGCCACTGATCGAGGCCAGGGGTTGAACCCGCAACCTATTGGTTCCTAGTCGGATTCATTTCTGCTGCGCCACGATGGAAACTCCAATTTGATCTTTTGGATTCACACTTCTTAAAAAATGTAATATAAGTATTAAGAGTTTGTTCAAAATTACTGATTATAAATTAATGTAATAAATATAGTATCCTTTGTAATAGTCCTAGTCTCTAATATTTTCTTTAGATTATTGACTTATTGCTTTATATAAGAATGTCTTGCTTTTGTTATAGTTTTATATGTGAAAAGTTACGATTAAGATAAACTTTTGCTAAATAAATAGTTTAAATGTATGTTGTAATTTTTCTTGCTAAGAAATCTTAACCTTGGAGGATTTTATAAATTATTCTCTTAGAGTAAATTGAGTCTTTAAATATTAGGTTTGTTTGAAACCAACTTTTAGGGAGTGGCCAAGATGGCAGAGTGGAAGAATTCTGTATAAGCAGAGTTTGCTTAAAGAGGATAGAGATTGGTCTTTATAGTGCTAGTGCAGCTAGCTTCCTGACCTGATTCCAATATTTTTTTTTTTCTGAAATTGAAAGCGAATAATATTTTTTTATTTTAACAGTGTGAAAAGAATATAGTATTGTGATAGAAACAACTTCGATTGAGTTAGGGCTCCACTGTTATTAGCTGTATTTTGGTTAATTTGTTTAATCAGTTTAGTATTCTATAAAAAGTGAATTTGCCATGCCAGTATGTAAGGGTGTTGTGATGAAGAACAAAATATGTGCAGATGTCACCCTAGAGAGTGTTATTTCTTCCTTTACCATGTTGGTTGGTATCCATTTGGGAATATAGGAACCACATAGAAAGATTTTAATACAGTGAATGATTACACTGTATTGTAAGGGTTAGAGGAATGAAAAAAGCCATGATGATGCCACCTAGAGATTAGTCAATGTAGTAGGAGCGGATGTCTCTAGGGTTACAGGGAACACGGGTGGAAGTGGTGGTACCAGAGCCCCTCCCCGCTGCACTGTTGAGAACTCTTCCATTGTTCTTGAGCCAGGAAGCTAGAGCTTGCCTTTTTGTTGCTGCTGCAAGAGCCACAGAGCCTGCAGTCCCATTGACATGCCCCGATTGGTCACTGAAGCTGCTGAAAGTTGGAGTAGCTCAGTTGCTCACTGATGGCTCTTTCAGCACAGAAGCAGGAAAACAGGTGGCCTCTCCTTACCTCCTGACTTGGAATTTAACGTCAGCTCCCATTTGCAGAACCTAACCTCTTATCCTGAAGTGGGTTTGGGAAATATACTATGCAGATTTTAGTTCCTGGTAGTACAGAAGTGATGTAATGGTGAAAGCCAATAAACAACCAGCACTCCAACCATGAAGGCTGTGATTTTGAAAACTTTTTAGTAGGCAAATTATTGTACAACCTTGAGTTGATTTTTCTTGTTTGTTTATCAGTTGGAGATTTTTGGTTTGCAGTTACTCTGAAGTTTTAATATAAGAGTCTATATATATACGAGATTGTTTTAAGTTATTGGTCTCTTAATTGCAAGTGCATCTCCAGTGTCCTTCATTTGTACCCTCCTCTTCTCACGATTTCTGATTTTGGTGGCATAATTGTGCGCGGATGATTTCATATCTTTAATGTGTATATGTCTCTACTGATGAGCCTTGTCATTTGTGGTATTTTTGTTTCTGGTTGCAACCTTTTCTTTTCTGCCTAGAGAAGTTCCTTTAGTATTTGTTGTAAGGCTGGTTTAGTGTTGCTGAATTCTCTCAGCTTTTGCTTATCTGTGAAGGTTTTGACTTCTCCTTCAAATCTGAATGAGAGCCTTACTGGGTGAAGTAATCTTGGTTGGAGGTTTTTTGCTTTCATCACATTAAGTACATCATGCCACTCCCTTGTACAACCTTAACAGTTTTTATCTTTGAAACTTTTTTCTGTGTCTTTTTTTTTTCTGCATACTTCGTATCCCACACATTACCAAAATATGCCCAAATCAAACTATAGTTTCTCTGTCACCTTCAAGTCTAAACTACTACCACTTTTTGTTTAGCACTATGCAACTTGTATCTGTTTCTCTTTCTGCCCTTTTATAATGAGTTCTGTAACAGCAGCCAGAATGAACTTATAAAAACACAAATTAATTCACAGTATTCCCCTGCTCTAGCTCCCTATCACACTCAAAATAAAATCCTAACCAAGCCCTGTATGATGAGCCTTTTATTGATAACTTCTTGATCTCATCTCTACTCTCTGCTTGGCTATACCCACTTGGACTCTTTATTGTTCTTTGAATATGCCAAAGTCATTCTCATTTTAGGGCCTTTGCACTTGCTATCTGTTCTGTGCAGAATGTTCTTCCTCCACATCTATGTGTGACTTTTTACTTAGTATATTCTTTCTCTTTCTATAGATCTCCTCACTTTATTTAGATCACTGCCTCTGAGAGAAGCCTTCCTTCACCACTGTATGGGCACTTTCTATCAGTTTACTCTGCCTTTATGTGTGCGTGCACCCCCCCCCCCCCCCCCCCCCGCCACATACACGCATCATATATATGTATATGGTCTGGTTCTTAAATATATGTAGTTATGTAATTATCTGTTCTTCTCTATGTTCTATGATTTCAGGCACTTTGTTATATTCATCTCTGCTTCTACCACTTAGGAAGAAGTTACTCATGGCAGGATTGAGGAGATAGGTTATGAACTTATGACAGCTCTTGTATGTTGTTTTATTGTCTTTAAATGAATAAAGATTTGTTAAATCAGTGACAGCTCAGTGAACAAATAGTTAAAAGTATTTAATATTCCTTTAATTTTTCTTTTACTCTTTTATGTACATGATCTCAGATTTTGACTATACAATTTATGTTGCTTTAGAAAGATATTTGCAGGTTGAGAAGAGATAGCTGTTTGCTTGCCTTTCTGTCTGGAGGTCTAAAGGCTATAGGTTGCTAAGCTTGTGTGTATTTACATGTATACTGGTATGTGTATATACAGAGAGAATTCTTTGTTACCTAGAGGTCTGGTGCCTTTCTAATTTTATCCTCATATTCCTTTTATAGCATCTCAGAAATTTTCCTAGTAATAGCTACATATATATGAAACTAGAAGACCTTGATTTACTTTCTTTTAATTTTCTTTCCTTTGACAGTTTTTAGGCTGTCTACTTTACCTGGGTTTTTTGTTTCTTGTTAACAAATATTTTTCTCTTAAATTTTCCCAGTAGAAGTACCCTCTGTGTACATGAATCAAGATTCTTATATTTGTGGCAAAGGTTCTTTCCCCATCATAATGCTATATACCTCACTCAACTAGATTAAAGATAGGAAGGGCATATATATTCTTTGCTGTTATATCCCCAGTACTTGCATAATTCTTATCCTGGGAAGTCATTTAATTTTTCTAAGCTTTATGTTCCACCTCTGTAAAACAAAGAGGCTCTACTAGATGACTTTTAGTTATAAAAATTCTAAGATTATAAAGTATTATTATAAAATTTAAATATGATCTCAGAGCCCTTTGTTAAAATGTGGGAAAAACCTAGTTTTATAGAAAATATTTTAGTAGCATTCTTCACAGTGATATTTTAATTACATAGCATTACAGGATAAAAGAGGCTTTATAGGATAAGACAAACTGCTTTCTAAAAGATAATAAAACTGAAATTTGCTTTACATGCCATAGCAGAACTCATAACACTTGAGTTTCAGTGTATCAGTTTGTATCAGGATAAAAGGGTGGATGTTCTAGAGATGGCATTTATGAATAACTTTGTGGGCTTAAATAAATGTTTGAAATAATAGAACCATTTGGGTCATTAGCCAAGATTAAACATAGATTAGGTTTAGATTATCCAGTCATTTTAAAAATATTTTTTTTTGGATTCTTTTGTGATTTATTTCCTTTGTAAAAATGGATAGTACTGTTCCTTTTTCCTTATAGAATGAGAATTTTGTAGGGTTGTTTTTAATTCATATGTTTTTATAAGATACCAACTCATGACTTTTCCAGAGCACGTCATATATGCTACATTCTGTTACATACTAGAGTTGGTTTGACTACTTACTTGTTTTCCTGAAACTTAGAGCTCTGTTACTATAATGTCACTGATCACTCTTTTGAATTCTCATTTGCTTTTGGTATAAGTAACATGGAATATTTATTTGATTATTTGCTGAATTAAGTTTTAAAGTTGAATTGGGAGTTCCTCTTGTGGCTTACAGTAATGAACCCAACTAGTATCCATGAAGATGCAGGTTTGATCCCTGGCCTCATTCAGTGGGTTAAGGATCCAGTGTTGCTGTGAGGTGTGGTGTAGGTCACAGACGTGGCTGGGATCCCGCATTGCTGTGGTTCTGGTGTAGGCCAGCAGCGTAGCTCCAATTCAACCCCTAGCCTGGGACTTACCACATGCCACGGGTGTGGCCCTAAAAAGACAAAATAAATAAATAAAGTTGAATTGTTACATAAAATTCTATGAACATGTGTAGCCTTTTTCTTTTTTGTAATTTTGGTTTTGCATATTATAGCTTCCTATTCATTTGCTCAACAAATGGTTTAAGTTAATAAGAATATAGTAGTTTAGTATTTCCCAGCTGTTTCTTATCTCATGTCACAGGTAGAAATTGATGGTTGTATTTTTATGGGACGCTGTAGAAAACTGTAGGGGAATGTAAAGATGTCATGTCCTATCTGGTGTGGGTGAAAATGTTTAAATTTATTTTGTATGGAATTATAGTAAATATAAATAAATATTTAATAATTTCTTTTTAATAAAATTATGTTAACATACAATATATAGTGTTAGGGAAGGTATTATATATTGAATTATATAATACTTTAATATATTTAAAAAATATCTTAATGAGAAATTTGCACTAGCTTCTGTGAACATTGAAAAAAAGGTCTCATGAATGAAATGGTTTCAAGCAATTTTTTTTTCTTTTTGTCTTTTTAGGGCTGCACCCACGGCATAATGGAGATTCCCAGGCTAGGGGTCAAATCGGTGCTGTTGCTGCTGGCCTACGCTGCAGCCACGGCAACACCAGATCCGAGCTGTGTCTGCGACCTGCACCACAGCTCACAGCAACGTTGGATCCTTAACCCACTGAGCAAGGCCAGAGATTGAACCTGCATCCTCGTGGATGCTAGTCAGATTCGTTAACCGCTGAGCCATGATGGGAACTCTGGTTTCAAGAAATTCTTGATCAAGATTTAAAAATTGATGATCTTGGAGGATCCACCATTGCCATGAGCTATGGTGTAGGTCTTAGATGTGGCTCTGATCTGGCATTGCTCTGGCTGTGGTGTAGGCTGATAGCTATAGCTCCTATTTGACCTCTAGTCTGGAAACCTCTGTATGCTGCAGGTGTGGCCCTAAAAAGAAAAAAAAAAAAAAATCTATGATCTTTTTAAATTCTTGGCAATTGTCATTGATGACAACTTCATCCATGTAGGTAGACATATTAGTGAAAATCAGGTGAGCATTTGTTTGCACTTTCCTCCTGATTGATGGGAGCTCTTTATCACTTATACTTAGAATTTAAATAATTCCATGTCTTTATATTATACTTTATTTTTATTTATTTATTTATTTTTTTGCTATGTCTTTGGGCCGCTCCCGCGGCATATGGAGGTTCCCAGGCTAGGGGTCGAATCGGAGCTGTAGCCACTGGCCTACTCCAGAGCCACAGCAACGCGGGATCCGAGCCATGTCTGCAATCTACACCAGAGCTCACGGCAACGCCGGATCGTTAACCCACTGAGCAAGGGCAGGGACCGAACCCGCAACCTCATGGTTCCTAGTCGAATTCGTTAACCACTGCGCCACGACGGGAACTCCTATATTATACTTTAAAGGAGCAATCATTTATTTAGTGGAAGTGCTCTTACTTTTCTTTCACTGATACATGTAATGCTTAAATTTTTCTGGGATTAATTGAATGGATTTTGGATTTTGAATAAAATAATAATGAAACTTTTCTGTAGGTATATGTAGAAGTTGCTCTACCTATTACCCCTTCTACCCACTCTCCCAGCCCTCCCCCGGCTGCACCTGTGGTATATGGAAATTCCAGGGCCAGTGATAGAATCCAGGCCACAGTCATGACTTATGCCATAACTGTGGCAATGCTGGATCCTTAACTCACTGCACCACAGCGAGAATTCCTCTACCCACTTTTAATAATGCTCTTTATAATGTAAAAAAAAAAAAAAGAAAAATAATGCTCTTGGTAGATTCAGATTATAGCACTGACTTTCCAGTGACTCATTCTCAGCCTCTTGTTACCAACATTCTGAATCCATAAAGATTATTTGTACTTGTTAATTGTCAAAAATATCAGGGATTTGGAGTTCCCATTGTGGCTCAGCAGTAGTGAACGTGATCCATGAGGATTCAGGTTCCATCCCTAGCCTTGGTCAGTGGGTCTCAGATGAAGCTCAGATCTAAGTGTTGCGGTGGCTCTGGCGTTAGCTGGTGGCTACGGCTCTGATTCCAGCCCTAGCCTGGGAACCTTCATATGCCGTGGTTGTGGGCCTTAAAAAGACAAAAAAAATTTACAAGGATTGCTTGAAATGAGATCATCAGATTGCAGAACTTCAGTTAGGTAAGCCATCTTTTAAAGTTAGTAACTAGCACAAAACACACCTGCAAGTTGAAAGTTGTATGTCTGAAACCTTTTGAATGCTACTTATAAGTCATAAACTTAGACAAAAATTCTTCTGTTGGACAGTTGCTTAGTACGAAACAGCAGAGCATGATGTCCTCATATCATTTCTATACAAAAAGCTGGAAAATAAACTGTTTTGAATATTTTGTGTAGATTCATGCATCATTTTGATAATTTGAAATTTATATCTGCATATAAGAAATCTTTATTGAAATAATGTATTACTAGATCTTCACAGTTTTCTAAATGAATGCTAGGGATTGAATCGGAGCTGTAGCCACTGGCCTACGCCAGAGCCACAGCAACGCGGGATCTGAGCCGCGTCTGTGACCTACACCACAGCTCACGGCAACGCCGGATCCTTAACCCACTGAGTAAGGGCAGGGACGGAACCCGCAACCTCATGGTTCCTAGTCGGATTCGTTAACCACTGCGCCACGATGGGAACTCCCCTAAATGAATTTTTAATGCAGATTTACATCTTGCTGTCTTTGTGGCTGCACTGTCAGTATGCAGAATTGCAATGTTTCCCAATTTATCTTCTCTATTTGTTTTACATTTTTCTTTTAGCATTTGAGTATTTCATCTCTAGAAGTTTGTTTTGATACTTTGACAGTTAGTGTTCTTCCAAGTAATCTCCTATTCAGAAAGTTTAACTGTTGCTGTTAATTTAAGCACAGTTATTAACATGTAGAATCATTATTCAGCAATGAATACTTTTGATGCAGCTGTCTTCTGGGTTAGTAATTATTGCTGTGTTTATCTGGCATGTCACCAAACGCATCTGTTAATTCTGTATTTGAATGTGGCATGTTTTCTATTTCTTTTGCTTCTTTGGAAATTACAAAGTTCTGACATTTTCCTTGTAGGCTGGAATATTATGCAATTTTGCAATTGTATGAGATACTCTAGGTCTTTAATTGGCTAACCTTTGAACCATATTTTTAATCTGATATTGTTATAACTAATCTCATAAAAGAATTTTGTTTAGTATTTTGTGTTTGCAGAATTTTAGATTACAGATGTTTTTCATTATGAAATGGATATTTTGTGTCAAAGTCCTGTGTGATTCGCATCTGCCATTGCTTTTTTAAATAACTTTCCTATAAAAATATATTTTAGTTGCAGAATCTTGGAACATTGTGTTTGCCTTCTGAATGTAATGACTTTCCAGCATCATTTAATTAAAAAGTTGTCCATTATGGTGGGAAAAAAAAAATCAGTAAAAAGGAATTATATTTAAATGTGAAATTAAATAGGATTTTTTTAAAAGGTCACACCCATGGTATATGGAACTTCCTGAGCCAGAGTTTGAATCCAAGCCACAGCAGCAGCCCTCACTGCAGTTGTGGCCTCACTAGATCCTTGAACCCACTTCACCAGTGCGGGAATGGAACTTCCACTTCTACAGCCACCTGAGGTGCTGCAGTTGGACTCTTAACCCACTGCACCACAGTGGGAATTCCAAAATAAGATAAGTTTTAAGGTTCAAAAATTGGTAATTTGTAAAATTTTCTGAATTCTTAAAATGTTAAAAATTAGATCATATTGCAAGGTTATAAAATTTGGCATTTTAGTAAAATAGAAAATATTCATTTTAGTTACTTCAAGATATGTTACACTCATGTATGATCACAAAACAAATTTTCAAAATGTTTTTGAATCTGCAAAAGCATACAATCCCATTTAAAATGATTTAATTATGTACAATTAATTTCATTTTCAAAATGTTTTTTATTTTTTTATTTTTTATTTTTTTAAAATTAATGAAATTTTATTACATTTATAGGTGTACAACGATCATCACAACCAAATTTTGTAGCATTTCCATCTCAAACCCTCACTGCATCTTTAAAAATTATTTAAAGTAAAACAATGACGTTTCATCAAGAGTCAGACTTTGGCTAATTAACATTAAAAGTCAAGAAGTAAGAGCTCCCCCACTCCCCCAATCAATTAATTTAATAGGAATACCTCATAGCAAATAATGATGATGCTAAGAAAGCAATCATGTGTATTTTACTAGTAAGAAAAATGTAAAAAATAAGAAATAAGAGCAGTATTTGTGAGAAATAAGCCAAAGAAGGATGCGGTATTTGACATGGGGTACAAAACATAGAAGTGATGACAAACAAATTGTGATTAAAAGAGTTTTGGATGATTTCAAATGGTAATGGCAAAGGAAAAGTACAGTTTTGCCAAAGTAATGCTTATTGCATTTAGTCCCTTAGCAGAGCAAGTCATACAATTGATACTAAAATATAGTTTCAGCAGTTGTTAATTTCTGAATGCTTAAAATCACTATAAAAACTTTCAAACATCAATACCTTGTGCATGACTATTGATATCTTCTCAGTTTTCTCTGTTTAACAGCCATTGCTAAATTTAGTGACTTCAAACAGCCACCATCATTTATTTGGGTAGAGCTTGGAGGGGCTTGTCTCTGCTCCTCATGGGGTTTGCTGAGTGGCTTGTCTGTGGCTGGAGGATCTAGCCGCAGCTAGATGGCTAGAGTGTGTTGCTGCAGCTGAGGTGGCTAGAATGGCTGGGGTTGGTCAGTCTTCTCCAGCCTGCTGGAGTATCTCATCCTCTAGGATTTTTCTCTTACAGTGTGGCCTCTGTCTTCAGCAGGGTAGTCAGACTTCTTAATGTGATAGCTGACCTTCAAGAGGGTGAACTTAGTGGGTGTAAGACTTCTTAAAGCCTAGGCCTAGAAGTCACACAGGATCACTTCTGCTGCATCTTTTTGGTCAGAGCAACACTTGGGGCCTCCCCAGATTTAGAGTAAAAGGAAATAAACTCCACCTCTTGAGGGGATAGTGGCATGCACATGGAGGGATGAGAGGAATTGTTGGTGGCCATCCATATAGACATTCTACCATATCTTTCAGCACACCTGTAATGTGTGCCATGACCCAAGCATTGAGAACCTTTATAGTAGTAAATTGGTCCTTGTCCTTAGAGATTTTTATTTATGTCCTTTGGAGTATGGCATTAGAGTTAAAAAAATCTCCCTAGGTAATTCTGACATACAGTAAAATTTGAGAACCACTGCTTTAGATCAGTGATTCTTAAATTGTGGTCCCTGGACCAGTAGCATTAGCATAATCTCGTTAGAAGGTCAGATTTTTAGAGCCCATCCAGATCTACTGAATCATAAGCTCTGAGGGTGAAAGCCAGCAATCTGTATTTGAGTACACCTTGCAGGTGATTTTGATATATTCTAAAACATGAGAACCACTGTTTGAGAATAGGAGTTGGCAAACTACAGCTTGCAGGCCATTTTCAGCCCACTGCCCCCCCCCCCCCCCCCCCCCCGCCCCCCCCCCATTTCCCTTTTCATACAAATTTTTACTAGAACACAGATAGCTCATTTGTTTCTGTATTGTCTTTGGTTACTTTGGCACAGTGGCATAGTTGAGTAGTTGTGACAGAGACCACATGGCCCATAAGCCTAAAATACTATCTAGCTCTTTACAGAAAAAAAATATGCTGACCTCTGTTCTCAAGACTATTATTGCCCATTTCCAAGGACTGTATCTGCTATAATACCAACTGGAAAGAGGCCCTTTTCTGCTTTAGTGAAAGTGATTTAGTGATTTAGTTGCCTTGATGAATTCTTCTTAGTGAAGAAGAACCAAGGCTATAATCCAGACTAGTTAGAATTTCTGGGAGTAAGAACCAGGCTTCAGTAATTTTCAGAGCTCTCCAAATCATTCCAATGTGCAGCCCAGTTTAAGAAACAATGCATTGCTTCCCCCAGTCACGCCACTTGGAAATCTTGATAAATGCAGATTCTGATTCTTTAAGTCCGGGGTGGGTGTGGAGATTCTTCATGTCCAAGAAGCATTCAGGTGATGTGGATAATGCTAGTTCACACCTGGGGAACTTTAAAAATACTGATTCCTGAGTCTCATTGTTCTCTCTAGTTATCTTAGCATCAGAGTATTTAAAAGTTCCCCAGGTTATAGTGCTGCCCAACCAATTGAGAACCCTTGGGTCAGAGCAGTTGGTCTCAATCTTTGAGTAACAGAATCACCTAGTGAACTCAGTAGAAAAATACAGGGGAATTCTGTCCTTCTTTAGCAAACTTGGACTGTTGTATTTTCTGTTAGTTTTGCAAGTAATTTTGATTCACACCCAAGGCAGTTAAGAGCCACTACCATAGAGGAATGAAGAAAGGGAGAAAGAAGAGTTTAAATAAATGTATACGTTAGGACAGGCAAAGATGTAGAAAAAAACAGGAACAAAGAATAAATATTCACTTGTATACTGGGACCTGTTTCTGATGATAGCAAAAAAGAGTCTTCTTAGTTATAGGCCTATTTATTATAGGCCTCATGAAATTAACTAAAACAGTGAATCCATCGTGTCAACAGCCACATCCTTGTGCCCTTCTGTAGATTCTGGAAAGGTCAGGAATGATTGTATTACGTAAAACTGTAAGAAGAGACTACTGTGGTAGCTCAGTAATATTTACATGGACCACAAAGACTTTAAACTACAAAATTTCTACTCTCAGCCAATGAGACTTAAGTGGTAAGAACTGGAAATAGTTCAGTGCTATCTATGGATGTGTAGCCTTTTCTACTAAACTTCCTAGCGTATGTGCCATCTGTGTAGTGTTATCTCAGCTTTCATTCTTTCTTTATCACAGCAGAGAGAGTGTTGCTTTAACTGGGTGCAAACATGAATGGGGAATAACCTGAGTGTAAGGCCTTGGTTTTAATCAGCCATAAATTTATGCACTTTAGTAAGATCCTTATATAACAGGTCAAATGACATTGTTGATTATTTGTCATACACATGTTTCTAGGAATAATGCTACTCATTTCCAGAAAACCGAACCTTAGCTTTTGTGTTGGTAGCTTTTTCTGACGCGCCCCTCACCCCCAATCTGTCATTGTGGCTTTATTATACCATCCCAGGTTTTTGTGGTATATACGTGGAAGAGAAGACCTGAGATGCACTTGATTCTGAGGATGAAACAAAATTTTTTTTTTTTTTAAGTCTAAAGCCTAGATAAAGTCATGGATGGGTGTTTGCTGAGCACTTTGGGTGAGATCTGGATCAGAACCCCCATCTAGTCAAGATAGTAGAACTTTACACAAGGAAAATGGGAAAAATTTAGGCAAGAGTCTTGCAAAACTTCCTCTGGTACCTAACTTCCAGGGACATTGACAAGGCTGCTTTTATTTCAGTCCTTGCTTCTTCAGTCTTACAGCTTTTTACTTTCACACATCAAAAGAAATGTTGTGAATTCTCTCTTAGTGGGCTATAGATTAGTGACCTGGGTTATGAGACTGAGGCAGCTCAGTGCAGTAGTTCACCAGAGAAAAGAAAGTTAGTTGGGTAGTTTGTAATTGGCAAATGGGAGACAGTTTTTCTCACTTGCCTTTGCATTAGCAGCGTATTTTTCACTCTAATGGAGGTGTTTAAAATAGGTAGGCTAGCAGTTCTCCTTGTGGCTCAGTGGGTTAAGAACCTGACTAGTATCCATGAGGGTGCAGTTCCATTCCTGGCCTTGCTTAGTGGGTTAAGGACTTGGCTTTGCAGCAAGCTGTGGTGTAGGTTACAGATGTACCTCAGATTCAGTGTAATTGTGGCTGTGGTGTAGGCTGGCAGCTGCAGCTTCAATTTGAAACCTAGCCAGGGAATTTCCGTATGCCACAGGGAGGTGCCATAAACAGAAAAAAAATAGGTAGGCTAGATTATTGACAATCTCCTGAAATACTTCTCATTCTGTCTAAATATATGCAAAGGTTAGGTAATGCTGTATTTTGAAGAATTTAGATAGTAATGTTTTTATAGCTTTTAAGGAACAGTAATAATACATAGAAAAATATTCTGTTTTTCTGGAATATATTGATTTTTCTAAACTGAAGAATAATTGATATAAACTGCCTATTAAGATGTGCCATTTCGTAAATGTTGACATATGTATACCTCCGTAAATGTCACCTCAGTTAATTTAATGAACATACCAATTATGCCTCAAAAACTTTCTTATGCCACTTTATAATTCATTCTCTAATTTGCCACCTTCTCATTCCTAGTCAGTCACTGATCTACTGTCTCGTTATTAATTAGTTTGCATTTTCTAGATTTACATGTAAATGTATTTTTTTTAGGTCTGATTTCTTTCAATGTACTTATTTTGAGAATCATGGTCTGTATATCAATAGTTTATTCCTTTTTTTAATGCTTAATGGTATTGTATTATATAGGTATATCACAATTTATTTATCCATTCGTCTGTTAATGGATGTATTAGTTACCTATTGCTATATAACAGATTACCCCAAAACATAGTAGCACAAGGAAATTTACTCAGTACTCTGTTATAACCTATATGGGAAAAGAATCTGAAAAGGAATGGATATATGTATATGAATTTACTTTGCGTATGCCTGAAATTAACACAACTTTGTAAGTCAGCTGTATTCTAATAAAATTTAAACCTCCCCCCCCCCAAAAAAAAACCCCCAAATGACAATAAATATTTACCATCTCATAGTTTCCAGGCCTCAAATTTTTCTAGAGACTAAGCTGGGTGGTTTTGGCCCAGTCTTTATTTTATTTATTTATTTATTTATTATTATTATTTTTTGGCTTTTTATGGCTGCACCTGTGGCATATGGAAGTTCCCAGGCTAGGGGAGCTGTAGCCGCCAGACTTTGCCACAGCAACTTGGGATCTGAGCTGCATGTGTAACCTATACCACAGCTCACAGCAATGCCAGATCCCCAACCTCCTGAGTGAGGCCAGGAATCCAACCCATGTCCTCATGTATACTAGTCAGGTTTGTTCTGCTGAGCCACAATGGGAACTTCTGGCTCAGAGTCTTCAATTAGATTTCTGGTCAGATATCGGCTGGAGCTTCAGTCATTTGAAGGCTTCATTGGTGCCTCAAAGAATTTGTGGGCATATTTTAAAGCTAATACAATGAACATTTGAGTTTTTTCTCCTGGTTTTGGCTATTACAAATAAAGCTGCTTATAAAAACATACATAGGAATTCCCATTGTGGCTCAGCGGTAACGAACCTGACCTAGTATCCATGAAGACGCAGGTTGGATCCCTTGCCCTGCTCTGTGGGTTAAGGATCTCGCATTGCCGTGAGCTGTGGTGTAGGTCACAGATGCGGCTCGGATCTGGTGTTGCTGTGGCTCTGGCGTTGGCCAGCAGCTGTAGCTCCAATTCAACCCCTATCATGTGTAGTAGAAGTGATGAGAGCTGACATCCTTGCCTTGTTCCTGATCACAGGGAGATCAGTAAATATGATTTTACTAGTGATCTTTCATTAGTAACTATGTCAGCCCTAGGTTTTTCTGTGTGCCTTAAGGATAGAGGAAATTCCCCACTGTTCCTAGATTCTTGAAAATTTTTATTAGGAATGGATGTTGGATTTTGTCAAATGCTTTTTCACATCTGTAGAGATGGTCGCACAGTTCTTCTGTTTTAGCTTGTTAACATAGTAAATTGGTGGATTTTTGAATGTTAACTTAGTCTTGTAATTGGTCATGATATGTTGTCCTTTTTATGTGTTGTATGTCATTGTAAGAATTTACATGTGTTAATGAGAGATACTGGTTTGTAGCTTTCTTTTCCTGCAATGTCTTTGTCTAGTTTTGTCCTTCCTAAGAATTTTCTCTTTGAATAGATTTTCTGATAGAAAAGATTTTAAGGGGAAAAGTTTGAGTAGAATTATTATTTTTTTCTTAAATATGTGGTAGAATTTACCAGTGAGGGTATCTTTGTGGAGGGGTTTTTCCCTTTTATTTATTTAGTTTGGGAGTGACTTTTTCTGATATTTTATTAGAAGTTGAAATAGCTACTATAAATCTTCATATAGTCATTTTGTTATTGATACATTTTAAAATAGTTTATAAAGAATAGTAGATTTTACTCCTAAACATATTCCCATACATAAATTAAGAATTTTAATATTTTTAAAAGTTAAAAAAATTTCTTGAGGTAGAATTCAAATATAGTTAAGTGCATGCCTTAAGTATACCATTCAATGAATTTTGACAAATGCACACACTTGCATAACCTAAGTCCCTTTTAAGACCAAGATTGTTACCACTACCTAGAAAATTCTCCCATACCTTATTTTTAGAGAGTCCCAACTCATACCCTAGAGCAAGTACTGTTCTGATTTTTTTGCTTCTTCTATAACTTCATGTAAATAAAATCATAGTATTTGTGTGTGTGTGACTTCTTTCACTTGGCATACAATTTTTTGGAATTGATCTATACTGTTACATTATCGCTAGTCTCTCCTTTTAATACCTTGTAGTGTTACTTAATTTTACATGAGGTCAGAGAACATGTTCTATATGATGTCACACTGTTGTTTTGTCCCCTGTTATACAGTCTGTTTTCCTAAATGTTAATGTTCCTGAGAATGGAATTTTCTTTCGGTTGGTTTTATGTTTATCTGTCGTTTTAGTAAACCTCATTAGTCATGGTATTTGTTTCTTCTTTTGTTTTTCAAAGTGTAATTCTTTTTTTTTTTTTTAATTTAATTTAATTTAAAATTTTTTTTTTTGTCCTTTTGCTGTTTCTTGGGCCGCTCCCTCGGCATATGGAGGTTCCCAGGTTAGGGGTCCAATCAGAGCTGTAGCCACTGGCCTACACCAGAGCCACAGCAACGCGGGATGCGAGCCGTGTCTGCAACCTACACCACAGCTCACGGCAACGCCGGATCGTCAACCCACTGAGCAAGGGCAGGGACGGAACCCGCAACCTCATGGTTCCTAGTCGGATTCGTTAACCACTACGCCACGACGGGAACTCCTCAAAGTGTAATTCTTCCAGCTTTACAAAGTTTGGTTTTACATAGGTAAATTCTGGAGTGTTTTCCATTTCTCTTTCATAGAGATTTAACATTTACCATGGCATTTTCTAATATTATAAATATTTTCAAGCATACAGCAAAGCTGGATTGTACAGTATACATCCCTCTATGCATCATGTAGATTCTACCATTATTTCTATACTTGCTTTGTCATGTGCCTGTACACCTATCCATCAAGCTATGGTAGCATTTTAATTATTCTTTAAAAAACATTTTATACTTTGATTTAGACAAGGAAGTCTATGTAAAAATAAATTCTCCTGGATATTATCTCTTTTTTTAATTACTCAAATGAATTTAATCACATCTGTAGTTGTATAATGATCATAACAATCTGATTTCACAAGATTTCCATCCCACAGCCCAAGCACATCCCCCCACCCCCCAAATTGTCTCCTCCAGAGACCATAAGTTCTTCATTGTCTGTGAATCAGCATCTGTTCTGCAAATAAGTTCAGTCTGTCCTTTTTTCAGATTCTACATGTCAGTGAAAGCATTTAATGCTGGTGTCTCATTGTCTGACTGACTTCACTTAGCATGATAGTTTCTACGTCCATCCATGTTGCTAAAAATGCCGGTATTTTGTTCTTTTTAACGGCTGAGTAATATTCCATTGTGTATATGTACCACATCTTGATCCACTCCTCTGTCGATGGACATTTAGGTTGTTTCCATGTTTTGGCTTTTGTAAATAGTGCTGCAGTGAACATCGGAGTACATGTGTCTTTTCGAGTCATGGTTTTCTCTGGATAGATGCCCAGGAGTGGGATTGCTGGATCAAATGGTAGTTCTATGTTTAGTTTTCTGAGGCATCTCCATACTGCTTTCCACAGTGGTTGCACCAATTTACAATCCCACCAACAGTATACTAGGGTTCCTTTTTCTCCACACCCTCTCCAGCACTTATTGTTTGTAGACTTATGGATGATGGCCATTCTGGCTGGTGTAAGGTGGTACCTCATGGTGGTTTTGATTTGCATTTCTCTAATAATGAGTGATGTTGAACATCTTTGCATGTGTTTTTTGGCCATCTGTATGTCTTTTTTGGAGAACTGTCTATTTAGATCTTCTGCCCATTTTTGGATGGGGTTGTTTGTTTTTTTGGTACGGAGCTTCTTAATTCTTTTAAAAATCTTCATATCTGTTCTCTTGTTCTTCATATTTTAAAGTTACTTTATTATTTTTTTCCTTCACTTTGTTGGGTATAATTGGAATACAGCACTATATAAGTTTTAGGTATATAGCTATAATGATTTGATTTATGTACACATGAAATGATTACTGCAGTAAGTTTAGTGAACATCTATTATATAGATACAATATTAAAGAAAGAAGAATTTTTTTTTCTGGTGATGAGAACTCTTATATAGCAGTGTGAATTATATTTATTGCATACATTACGTCCCTAGTACTTATTTATCTTATAAGTGGAAGTTTGTTCCTTTTGACTGCCTTCATCCAATTCTCCTTGTCCCCATCCTCTGCTAGCTACAAATATGATCTCTTTTTCTATGAGTTTGTTTTTGAGGTATAATTGGTTTATAACACGTTAGTTTCTGGTATACATCATAGTGATTCAATATTTGTATACATTTCAAAATATCCACTATGATAATTCAATTTGTCATCTGTCATTGTACAAAGATATTATTATATAATTATTAACAGTATTCCCCAGACCATATGAATTGTGACTCATTTATTTTGTAACTGAAAGTTTGAACCTCTTAATCTCCCTCACCCTTTTCTCTCCTCCCCCCACTCTTCTCCCTTGTGGTTCCCACCTGTTTGTTCTTTGTATCTCTAACTCTGTTTCCCTTTATTATGTTTGTTCGTTTGTTTTGTTTTTTAGATCTCTCATATCAGTGAAATCATATAGTATTTGTGTTACTCATTTCACATAGCATAATAACCCCTAGGTCCATGCACGGTGTCACAAATGTCAAATATTGGAAGTCCTTGCCACAGCAGTCAGACAAAAATAAATAAAAGGAATCCAGATTAGAAAGGGAGATGTAAAACCCCTTGCAGATGACATGGTACTATATAGAAAATCTTAAAGATGCCATCAAAAAACTATTGGAACTTGTCAGTGAATTCAGTAAAGTTGCAGGATATAAAATTGATACGCAGAAATCTTTTGCATTTCTATACACTAACAATGAAGTAATCAAACAATTCCACTTATGGTTGCATCCTAAAAAATCAAATACCTGGGAATAAATCTAATCAAGGAAGTAAAAGACATACGCTTGAAAAATTATAAGACACTGATGAAGGAAATTGAAGACAACAAAAGTAGATGGAGAGATATACTCTGCTCACAGATTTGAAGAAATAATATTTTAAAAATTACGACCTGAGGCATTCCAGAGATTCAGTGTAATCCATATTAAAATCCCAATGACATTTTTCAAAGAACTAGAAAAAATACTTCTAAAGTTTGTGTGGAAATGCAAAAGACCTCAAATAGCCAAAACAATCTTAAGAAAGAAAAACAAAGCTGGAGGTATCATGTGCCCTGATTTCAAAATGTATTGCAAAGCTACTATTAATCAAAACAGTATGGTACTGGCATAAAAACAGACGCATAGCTCAGTGGAACAGAATAGAGAGCCCAGGAATGAACCCACATTTATATGGGCAATTAATTTGTGACAAAGGAAGTAAGACTACATAATGGGGGAAAGGTAGCCTCTTCAATAAATGGTTTTAGGAAAACTGGACAGCTATATGCAAAAGAATCAAGTGATTACTTTCTCACACAATACAGAAATAAACGCAAAATGGATTAAAGACTTAACTCTAAGACCTGACACATTATAAAACTTCTGAAAGAAAAATAGGCAGTATGTTCTTTATTCATTTGTTTTTGGGCCACACCTGTGGCATGTGGAAGTTCTCAGGCCAGGACTCAAACCCTTGCCACAGCAGTGACTCAAGCCACTGCAGTGACAGAGCTGTATCCTTAACCCACTGAATCACAAAAGAACTCTGGCAGTATGCTCTTTGACATCTGTCTTAGCAATGTTTTTTTAGATGTGTCTCCACAGGTAAGGGAAACAAGCAAAAATGAACAAATGGGACTACATCAAACCAAAAATACTTTTGTACAGTGAAGAAAACCATCAACAAAGTGAAAAGGCAGAGCCTACTAAATGGGAGAAGATATTTGCAATGTCATGTCCAACAAGGGGCTACTATGTAAAATATACAAGGAACTCATACAACTCAACATCAAAGCAACAACAACAAAAAACCCCCAGTCTAATTAAAAAATAGAGGACCCGAGTGGACATTTTCCTAAAGAAGATATACAGATGGTCAGCAGGCACATGGAAAGATGCTTGCCATATCAAAACCACAATAAGATACCACCTCACACTTGTCAAAATGGCATTTATCAAAAAGATAACAATAAGTGTTGGTGAGGATATGGAGAGAGGGAGACCCTTGTGTGCTATTGATGGGAATTAAGTAACCATATGCAAGCTGTGAGAAATGAAGTTTTATTCTTGTCTTTAATCTTAGCAACCATTTAACTTAAAGGGCCATATGATACTTGAATTCAGAATACTTGAATTCCACAGATCTTTCCAAATGATAAACCTCTCACCAAGGTATAAGGCAGGTCTAGACTTGTTTTCACTTGTTGTGTTTAATGTATTGGAGTTAAGAAATTTCTGTGGTGGCTAGAGTAGAATTTGTACTACTCATTTAAGTTGTCTTCCAAAGCCTGAATTAGGATCAAGGAAATAAATTGCTCTACTGATTGAGCATTGTATTTAAATATTAATGTAGATTTGAATTCATTTCTAAATAGAACTAATTTTGTTTTTTAAGCAGAGGATATTGGCTTAAAAATCAGTTTGTTTCTTTTAAAAATATTTATTTCTTATGTAGTCTTCCCTAAGAAATATAAGTGTTATTAGGATTGGAATGTTGTGGGAGGAATATAGTATTTTCAGAACTAAATGAAAATTATTTTCTTTATTTCTTATTTTTCTAATTGTTTAATGTTCCTTCTTTTAGATCCTATTTGACCAAACTCAGAGATCAATTAAGGCACAGCTTCAGAACTTTGTTAAAGAGTAAGTCAACTGCAATGAAGACAACAGAAAAGCAACTAGTTAATTATCACATCTGGGAGCTGGTATCTTTTGAGAGAACTTATGAACCATGACTTACTGAAAATATTGAAATTATTGTTTATTTTTTTGCTTTGTGAAATTTTTGTTGCATTTCTTTCCAAATTACTTTGTAAAAGAATCATACTTCATGCCTTTCAATGAATCATTATACTATGAACCTTGTGTTCAGAATATATAGCTCAAATTGTTATAGATAAAACATTTTTCTCCTTTTTATGGTCACACCTGCGGCATATGGAAGTTTCTGGGCCAGGTTGAATCGAAGCTGTAGCTTATGCCACAGTCACAGCAACACTAGATCTGAGCTGTATCTGTTACCTGCCCTGCTGTTTGCAGCAACACCAGATCCTTGTCCCACTGAGCCAGGCCAGGGATCAAAACTCACATCCTCACAGAGAGATTTATCAGGTCCTTAACCCACTGAGCCATGACAGGAACTCCAAAACATTTAAAAAAAATGTAAATAAATAAGTGGTTGAAATACTATCAGTTATTATAGTTGTCTCACTATGCTATTTTCTTTAAAGAGAAGATAATAGAATATATAAGAGTGAGTAATGAAGTGCATAATAAGTAGTGAAAGTGAACCTTTTTTGTCACATTCATCACATTTGGTATGTACACTAAAATGAATCTAGAAATAATCTAGGAAAGTTTTCCTTTTCCACCTTAATAATTCAGTTTTTCTCTATTAACTCCTGCCTGAGAATATATTAAATTATAAAGTTGATTATGATATAGTATTCAGATATTATAAGCTGTAAATAGTGGCAGATCTTATGAACATAATGCATTGATGTTTTAGTTGGTTAGAATTTGTTGTCCTGGGGGTGATGTCTTGCAGATTGTTTATAAATTACTTTATAATATACTAATATTGAGAATGTCCTTATAGACTGTATACATGAAAATTTATGGTTTCTTAGAAAGAGTTTAAAGTCTCTGCTAGGTGTACTTTATTGTTATTATTTTAAAATCTTTTGTCTTCAAGTTATTTTGCCTAGTTCCTTGATAGAAAAAATAAAAGCAGAGGGATGTTAGATATTTACCTAAGATCATTGATGAATTGAGGTTTCAGACTTTCAGGCTATTGAAATGGATACAGTTGCCCTTTATTGGTACATAATTCTTTTAGAGAGCATTATGTGTGTGTTTATTAAGAATATATTCGTGTCCTTTGGCCCACTGATTTTCTTCAACAAGAAATGAATATTATTTCTTAAAGTGTGGTCTATAGGCTACCACAACAATATAATCAAGGATGTGTCTTAAGGAAACCCCTCAGGCTTCTAGGATTTATCCCAAAGACATGAAGAGTTATAATCTTTGGGAGAAGACCCTTGGAATTTATATTTTAAACAAGTTCTCTATGGTATATAAAACTGTTGAAAAATCATTAGGTTAAATATTGGTTCATGTCCCTGAATTTGTCTTTAGAAAAATAACTAACTTAGCTTCTTATGTTTCTGTAATGTTAATTTGATAATTTATTTTTACCTCAAATTGTATAGATTTAAGTAAGGAAGTGTCAGCTGACTATATCAGGAATAATATGTACTTAGAAATCAATATACATGTTAGTTGGAAGAGCTATTGAGGGTCATTGCACAGTGAATCAAATAAGTAGAGGAACATAAGAATTAAATTTTAAATGTTACTTGGCTAAAGTTTTTGATTAAGAAAGTTTTATGAAAGTTTCACTATGTTAATATTTTAGAGATCTTAGAAAATTCAAAGATGCCAAGAAGCAGTTTGAAAAAGTCAGTGAAGAAAAAGAAAATGCATTAGTGAAAAATGCTCAAGTACAAAGAAACAAACAGCATGAAGTTGAAGAAGCCACAAACATTCTGACAGCAACAAGAAAATGTTTTCGACACATTGCCCTTGATTACGTACTGCAGGTATAGTTATTATATTTTTTCAAAAAATGCTTACTGAATATGTCATTGCTTTTGAGCAATTGGACTGGAGGGACTAAGTAATACTATTTCTTTGAGTTCAAGATTGAACCATGACCTTTTGTGAAAAATTTTCATGTGTCTGTGTGTCATCTTTATGCACATATATGTTTGCAGATGTATGTACCTTTGGTTCTGATTTCTTTCCCTATTCACTTAACATTGTATTTTTCCCCTTTCTGTATTTTGCGAAAAGCATTATTAATTACTGTATTTGCTTCCGTGGAGATGCTGAGTCAATTAATATCCAGTTATTAGATGTAGTGTTGCCAGTTTTTACTGGCAGTAGTGGAAATAGCATTTTCAATGATTATAAATGATAACGTCTTTGTATACAGATCTTTTGCCTCATCTCTGGTTATTTCCTTCTCTCTCTCTTTTTTTTCTTTTTAGGGTTACAGGTGTGGAATATGGAAGTTCCCAGACTAGGGGTCGAATTGCAGCTGAAGCCGCTGGCCTATGCTACAGCCACAGCAACGCCAGATCCAAGCCGTAACTGTGACCTATACCACAGCTCACGGCATCGCCGGATCCTTGATCTACTGAGTGAGGCCAGGGATTGAACCCGCATCCTCATGGATACTAGTCAGATTTGTTTCTGCTGCACCACAACCAGAACTCCCTGACTGTTTCTTTAGAAGGCTCACGATATTGCCAAATGAAAAAATCTTTCTAGAAACAGTGTACTCAAACTTGCATTTGGTGCTGCTTTTGAAAAGTAGAGACCAGTATTTGGTAGGTTGCCATATGATCTGGGACAGGGGAATCCCCCATAGATTGTTGGCTTAACAGTGGTCACAGAGTATTTCTTAAAAAAATACTTAAGTAACCATATGCAAATTAGTGATTAAAAACTATTCAGATAGTTTTGCAGAAGAAGTTGACTTTTAAGATTTTTTTCTATTAAGTTTCTAGTCAGTAAGTGGGAAATTAAATTTTTGAAAATGAAATGCACTCCATTTATTAATGAAAGGCTTCTGGAGTGGAGTGGTCTCTTAGCTACCTCACCTTTCTAGCACTTCTGCAGTAGTATGAGTACTGAGTCTGCCTACCCCATTCTACTGAAGTGGCTCATGTTAAGGTCTTATTCATGAAATACATTTTGCTTTTTAACCGACTTCACTATTGTGTTCCAATGAAATGGTAGACCATACTCTTTCTTGAAACATAACTTTCGTCTCCATGTATCTTAAACCACTTTTAGGTTTCTTAGCTACTATTTCTTTTCAGTTTCCACCTTGGGTTTCTATCTTTTGTCTGCCTTTTCAATCTCTTTTTAGGGTTTCATCTTTGGTTTTGTTGTTTTCTGATTTTATGATTTCTCTTACAGTTTCATTATGCCCTTTGCTTGAATTACGACCATATATAGGTGAAAAAAAGCTGTTTTCCTCAGAAGTACTTCACTCTTTTTGTGTTGGGAACGGAAATGTCTTCTTCTCAAATGGCTTCTTATGGCTGTTACCTAACTGAACGGTGTCACCCTCTTAATCATAGAAGTTCAAAGTTGGAGAATCACGTCATATATTCTGCTTTGTTCTCAGCTTCTATATCTGTCAGTCAGAATTGCCTTGAAAAGTTCTGTGTACCTCTTAAATCTGTTGTTCCTCACTCTTTTGCAGCCCCAACACAGTTCTTGTCTGAAGTATTAAGATGTTCTTATAAAAAGATTGATCTTTCTTGCCTTGCTTTTACCTACCCATTAGCAGTTCTTTCTCTGTTCTGTGATCAGAGTTACTCAAACTTCTCCAGGCGGAATGAATCATTCTTGCTTCTGCTTCTTCTGTGCTGCCATAATGTTGTTATACACATTGCTGTTAGAACACTTATTGTAATTATTTACTTTCATGTCCTAGATGATATCCCTTTCCTCTACACCAATGATTAGAAAATAGGTAATGTTTTTTGAAAGAATGTACAGCTTAATTTAAAATTTTATTTGGGGAGGGTGAAATTAGCTAAAATAGTCATTATTACCCAACTTACACACTATAAACTATCCATTTTCTTTGGTGTCCATTCATCAGTTTCAAGTTAGGACCTTACCTCTCATAACTATTAGCTCATTTGATTCTTCTAATGAGAACTGTTGTATTATTTTATTATATGGCAAAAGTATCTATTGAGGAGAATAGTAAGTAATAAACATTCAAATTTATAGTTTGTTATGCTTTACTAGAAATATTTGAATATACTTTTGTTTTTTCAAATATATGCTATTTTTCACTTCTAAACAGGCATTTTAAACATTTTCCTAAGGTTTTCTTTAGGACATTTGAAAGTTAATATATTTATTCCTTAAAACTGAATGGGGAGTTCCCGTTGTGGTTCAGTGGAAACGAATCTGACTAGTATCCCTGAGGATGCAGGTTTGATCCCTGGCCTTGCTCAGTGGGTTAAGGATCCGGTGTTTCTGTGTGGTGTGGTGTAGGTCACAGACGCGACTTGTATCTGGCATTGCTGTGGCGTAGGTCAGTGGCTACAGGTCTGATTTGACCCCTAGCGTGGGAACCTCTGTGTGCCTCAGGTGCAGCCCTAAAAAGGCAAAAAACCCCCCAAAATCAAAAAACCCCGCACAACTGAATAGGCCTTGAAACAGATATGCAGAAGAAACTAGTGCTTAATTAAGCAAAGTTATTTAAATTTTTATTTTTTTTAATTCAATGAGTTTTTTTACATTTATAGTTGTATAGCAATCATCACAACCCAACTTTATAGCATTTCTGTCCCAACCCCCCCCAGTCCAGCCCCCCAAATTGTCTCCTTGAAAGCCATAAGTTTTTTAAATTCTGTGAGTCAGTATCTGTGTCCACTGTATCCTTTTTTAGATTCCACATATAGGTGAGAGCATATGACGTTGGTGTTTTACTGTCTGACTAACGTCACTTAGCATGATAATTTCTGGGTCCATCCATGTTGCTGCAAATGCAATTATTTATTTCCTTTTTTATGGCTGTGTAATATTCCATTGTGTATATGTATCACATCCTCTTTATCCACTCCTCTGTCAGTGGGCATTTGGGTTGTTTCCATGTCTTGGCTATTGTATTTAGTGCCGCGATGAACATTGGAGTACATGTATCTTTTTGCGTCGTGGTTTTCTCTGGATAGATGCCCAGGAGTGGGATTGTTGGATCAAATGGTAATTCTATTTTTAGTTTTTTGAGGAATCTACATACTGTTTTCCATAGTGGTTGTATCAATTTACATTTCTACCAACAGCGTAATAGGGTTCCTTTTCTCCACACCCTCTCCAGCACTTATTGTTTGTAGACTTATGGATGATGGCCATTCTGTCTGGCATAAGGTGGTACTTCATAGTGGTTTTGATTTGCATTTTTCTAATAATTGGTGATGTTGAGCATTTTTTCATGTGCCTGTTGGCCATCTGTATATCTTCTTTGGCGAATTAGATCTGCCCATTTTTTGATGGGGTTGTTTGTTTTTTTGGTATTGAGATGTAGGAGGTATTTATAAACTTTAGAGAGTAATCCCATGTCAGTCGTTTTCCTTTGCAAGTATTTTCTCCCATTCTTTGGGTTGTCTTTTTGTTTTGTTTAGGGTTTTCCTTTGTTGTACAGAAGCTTATAAGTTTAATTAGGTCCCATTTGCTTATTTTTGTTTTTATTGTCATTACTCTGGGAGGTGGATCAGAGAAGATATTGCTGTGGTTTATGTCAGAGGGTTTGGTCTATGTTTTCCTCTAAGAGTTTTTCTAATTTCATTCTTTTACATGTAGTTGTCCAGTTTTAGATTTTTCTTCATTTGTTTTTATTTTCTGATCAGTGCTTTAAAATTATCCTATTAAAAAACAGGCAGAGTATTCAGTGGGAAGGACGTGCTCTAAAGGCAGATATTCTATAATCTTTTGACAGTTTTTAGCAAAAAGTGAATAGGTCTTTTTGTATGTAAACATTTTATTCATTAAGTGTATATGTAAGAACGGACAAAAATAAAATGATTTTCTAAAATGAATTTCTAGAGTTGGGAGAGATAGTACAAAAGGCAACTTTCATAATTTAGTGATCTTTCAATAGTTTAGTCTAATTAAAATATTTGTTTAAAGTCCATTAATTTATTTAATAAACACTTACTGAGTACTTAACATAGACAATTTGGCATGTACAACTGGGAGTAAGGCAAAACCTTGCTCTCATGGAACATATGTTTTAGCTGGGGAAAAGACATAAGTATATAAGAAAGTATAAGATAGTCATGAAAACTACGAAGAAAATACATAGGGTTGATATACTAAAGAGTGCTTAAAGGCCTACTTTTTTAAAAAGTTTTATTTATTTATTTATTGGGTGGCACCTGTGGCATATGGAAGTTTCTAGGCTATGGGTCAAATTGGAGCTGTAGCCTCCGGCCTACACCACAGCCACAGCAACACGGGATCCTTAACCCACTGAGTGAGGCCAGGGATCGAAACGGCATCCTCATGGATCCTAGTTAGGTTCGTTACCACTGAGCCACAATGGGAACTCCCTTAAAGGCCTACTTTAGACCTTTGTGAAGAAATGCTATTTAAGCTGGTACTTGATAGATAAGAGCCTGTGCCCATCTGGGCATAAAAACCATGGCATGAAGACAGAACATATAGAATGTAGGCATTGAGGTGGGAGTAGTTTTGGGTTGTGGTTGGAGCGCGGGAAGAGGGAAGAGGGAAGGTTGGAGTTCCCGTTGTGGCACAGCGGAAACGAATCCGACTAGGAGCCATGAGGTTGCAGGTTCAATCCCTGGCCTTGCTCAGTGGGTTAAGGATCCAGCACTGCCGTGAGCTGTGGCGAATGTAGGTCGCAGATGTGGCTCGGATCTGGCATTGCTGTGGCTGTGGTGTAGGCCGGTGGCTACAGCTCCAATTAGACCCCTAGCCTGGGAACCTCCATATGCTGTGGGTGCGGCCCTGAAAAGACAGAAAAACAAAAACAAAAACAAAAAAAAACAAAAACAAAAACAAAGGGGGAAGGTAGTAGAAAATTGGGTTGGAGAGGTAATCAGGAGCCTCATCACAAAGGGCCTTGGAGGCTGTAGTAGGGAGTTGGGAGATTTCAAGGTAGATGTAATATGATCTTATTTATTGTTTAAAAAGATCACTGTGGTTGCTATGTGAAGAATGGAGTAAGGAGTCCAGAGTAGAAACAGACTGGTTCATAGATTGTCGCAACACTCAGGAAAAGATGTGGAGATTGGTGGTAATGGTGAAAAGTAATGAGTATTTGTATTAAAGATAAGTATTGAAGGATCTCCTTTTTTTGTGTGTGTGTGTGTTTTTTAGGGCTGCACACACAGTGTATGGAGATTCCCAGGCTAGGGGTTGAATCAGAGCTGCAGCTGCCGGCCTACATCACAGCTACAGCAATGCGGGATCTGAGCTACGTCTGTGATGTACACCACAGTTCATGGCAGTGCTGGATTTCCAACCCCCTGAGCAAGGCCAGAGATTGAACCCAAATCCACATGGATACTAGTCAGATTCGTTTCCCCTGTGCCACAATGGGAATCCCTGAAGGGTCTTTTTTTTTTTTTTTTTTTTTCCCCCCGTCTTTTCTAGGGCCACACCCATGGCATATGGAGGTTCCCAGGCTGGGGTCTAATCAGAGCTGTAGCCGCCGGCCTATGCCAGGGCCACAGCAACGCGGGATCCAAGCTGAGCCTGCAACCTACACCACAGCTCACCGCAACACTGGATCCTTAACCCACTGAGCAAGGCCAGGGATTGAACCCGCAACCTCATGGTTCCTAGTTGGATTCGTTAACCACTGAGCCATGATGGGAATTCCTCCCTGAAGGATCTTAATGACTGGTTAAATAAGGAGGGTGGAGAAAAGATGGAATTATAAGAAATTCAAGTATTTATCAAGGTAATGGTTTAATCAGTACAATTTTATGGTTTTAAATATGGCCAGTTTTTCCTTTGAGTTGAAAAATGGAATGAATTTTGTTGGTATGTTTTTCTTAACTGTTTTTGCAAAAAGCAGGTCAAAAGGTTAACATTTTTGTTTACTTTTCTGGAAAAGTATTAAACTGTTAGAATAAGCAAATTTTACAATGTTTCATTCTGGGTTAGTTTTTAGAATAATGCATAAGTGATTAATCAAGTGTATTTTCCCTCAGATTAATGTTCTTCAATCAAAAAGGAGATCTGAAATCCTAAAATCAGTAAGATATTTATTGTAATGATGGTTTAAATATTTTAGTATGGAATTAAATGTATGTATTTAAGTATTTTAAAATAGCACCTTATATGTATGTGTATGTGTGTATATATGTATATTTATTGACTTATTTATTTATTCCAGGTTCATAATTAATCTTCTTAATGTTTTTGTATTTCCTATGTGTCCCTTAGCTGCTTTTTTGTCTCCTTTATGTTACAGTTATTTATATGTGTCTCATCCTCTAATACACTGTAAGCTCCTTAAATCAGAATTTCAATATTTGAGATTGAGGGCACACATAAATAGTATCATTTTACAGAGTTTTTCCCTTAGGATTGTTGATAATGTATTAGCCTTTTGGAATGAAGTTAGAAAACAAACAAGATGAAATGTGAGGATCACTTTTATTCCCTGAGCCTTTACACAATCATGGCAACAATGATTTTTTAATTTTTTTGTCTTAAAGCTAACAAGGAAGTGGGCAGAAGATGGTAGTGGTATGGACATTACATTCTTTCATATTTTGAGAACCTTAACAATAATTTCTCCTCTCTGATTTTATTCACTAAAGTTTTTTTTTCTTCTTTTCTCAAAGGGTCTCCTGAAATTGCTTTTGATCCTTGTCCCCACCTAGCTTTTTCCTAAATTCTCTGATAATACTTATGTTATTTCTTATCAGATAAGTACATTATACTTCCTTTTTACCTCCACATCCTTTCTAGATTGAGAGTAATGTGTGTTAATGGCAGAAAATGGGAAAATAAAATGTATGAAGAAAGAACGAAAATATTTATAAATGCTACTACCAAGAGAGAACCATTGTTAATATCTTGGTGTAGTCTGTGTGTGTGTGTGTGTGCATGCATGCCTGTTTGTGTGTGTACATGAACGTGTATATGTACCTTTTAAAATTACATTTAATTTTTGAAACAAAATAGGTATCATTACTGTATACTGTTTTATAATTTTCTTTTTTCACTAATACACTCCAGAATCATCATGTGCCACCAAACATTTTTTTTTTTAATTTAACAGTGACTTTTGTGCAGGTAGAATTCTACCATATGAAAATAGTAGAAGTAGGCACACTTTTTTTTGAAGGGTTGGATAGTACATGTTAGGTTTTGTGGGCCATATGGTCTGTGTTGCACCTGTGCTATTGTAATGAGAAGGCAGTTATAGGCAATATGTAAATGAATGGCATGACTGTGTTCCAATAAAACTTTTTTTAGGAGCATGGAAATTTGAATTTTGTATAATTTTCACATGTTATGAATTACATGTCGTCTTTTCATTTTCTTTAACCATTAAAAAATGCAACAATCATTGTTAGCTCATAGGCAATCTAAAAACAAGTTGGAGGTTGGGTAGTTTGTAGGTTATAGTTTGTTGACTTTGAATATACCTTATATTAATTACTTATTGATGGTTTTTTAAGTAATCTCCCTGTTTTTGACATAAAGGATAACATTATGAGGTCATTCTAATGAATAATATGATTATGTCTTTAGAATAGAGTAAGATGAGATTACTTAGTCAAAGGATTTAAGCATTTATTGTTTTTAAAATATATTGTTGAATTTTCACTGATAGTGTGTGAGAATGAACGTTTTCCCACATTTTACCAACATTGGTTGTTAATTCCCTCTACTCTAACTGTAATTTGGTAGATAGGAAGTATCATCTCATTGTTAAATTTTGGATTTCTTTGGTAGAAATGAGTATGAACATCTCCTCCCCCCCCCCATTTCCGTTTTCTGTTTCCTTCATCTCATTTTCTGTTGGTGTATTCATGTTTTTCATATTCATTTGTAACATCTCATGTCTATTAAGACTATTAACCCTTCGTCATTTGTTTTTTTCCTAGTTTATCTTAACTTTTAATATGCTTATTATGTGTTTTGATGTGTAGGCATATTTAAAATTTTTATGTAGTTGTAGCTATTAGTTTCCCCACTCTTTTAAAAAAATAATTGTTGGGTTTTTTAAAAGTCATGGTCACAAAGCTGTACAACTGCTGTTGACTGATTCCATAATAATATTTTAGTGAGCTGTCATTGTGTTTTTTCATTGGTTTTTCTCTTCCAAAAAAATTTCTTTTGAATGATTCTTGAGTATTAAGGACCTTACCACCTGTTTTAGATTTCAGGGAATTAAACAGATGTCTCTTCTTGATAAAATTGTATGGATGTTTGAAGGATTCTTTCAGTGTTGTGATTGAATTATTTTAGTTCTTTCTCATGTAAAAACTTAACTAGTAAAAATAAAAGTGATTTTTCTCTCATGAAGAGATAAAATATAGAAAAACTTAGTAAAAAATCTTAACTCATTAACAATAGTTATGGATTTTTGGAATGAGTATAGCAAAATCTCCATATTGACAAAAATCTCTTGCCTCATTTTATTTTGGTAGCTTGAGAAAAAAAAAATTCTACTACTTTGTGTTGTGCTTAGTGATCTCGCAGGTTGTAAAGTGTTTGTGATTGTTTTGTTTTGAAAAGCTTTGTGGAGTTCCCATTGTGGCTCAGTGGTAACGAACCCGACTGGTATTCATGAAGTTGTGGGTTCACTCCCTGGCCCTGCTCATTGCGTTAAGGATCCACTGTTGCAGTGAGCTTCGGTGTAGGTTGCCGGTGTGCCTTGGATCTGTTGTTGCTGTGGCTGTGGTGTAGGCCGGCAGCTGCAGCTCTGATTCTACCCTTAGCCTGGGAATTTCCATATGCCATGGGTGTAGCCCTAAAAAGAAAAAAAAAAGAGGGAGAAAGCTTCATATGTCCCCTCCTAGTTTTTTAATGTTTTATTTGTAATTTTAGGTATTGCCAGTGTGTTTGGTTGAAAGACAAACCAATATTTTATAATGTACCTTGGGAGATGTTGAAGCTATTGAAAACTTGATTCTTTGCATTATTGCAATATGAATTTTGATCATTTGGATATATTCTAAACAACTGTAATTTGGGACATTGTTAATTTTAATCCACTCAGAAATTTCTTTTGTATAAAATTCTTATATTTGCAAATATTTTTAAAGTATTCTCTTAAGAAAAAAGACTCAGTTTAATTTTAAATAGATTTAATATTTCAGGCTCTTATAGATTCATTTTTAAAGAGTAAATAGGATCAGAATTTTTAAAAAAATTTAGAATATTTATCTAAGAACTGACTTTTAAAATCCTAACCTTCGTTTCCTCCTTTTAGATGCTATCCTTTATGTATGCACATTTGGCCTTCTTTCATCAAGGATATGATCTATTTAGTGAACTTGGGCCCTACATGAAGGATCTTGGTGCACAGGTAATGTTCTCTATTTCTTGATTCTGTGTTATATACCAATATATGTGTTTTTTTCAGTTGAGATGTAATTGACATGTATTTATTTCAGGTATACAACATAATGATTCAGTATATGTATATACTGCAAAATGATTACCCCAGGAAGTCCGGTTAACATCCATCACCTAACATAGTTATAACTTTTTCTTTCTTCTGGTGAGAACTTTTAAGATCTACTCCTTAGCAACTTTCAGATATACAATATATTATTAACTATAGACACCATGCTGTATATTACATCCCCAGGATTTGTTTATGTTATAACTGGAAGTTTCATACCTTTTGACCTTCCTCACTCATTTTGCCCACTCTCTAACCTCCACCTCTAACCATCTCCAATCTTTTCTGTGAATCAGGGATATTTTCTTTTTTTTTCCTTTGGATTTCACTTATCAATGAGATCATACCAAAGTTATCTTTCTCTTTCTGACTTAGTGTAATGCTCTCAGACTCCATCCATGTTGTTGCAAAAGACAAAATTTCCCCTTTTTATGACTGAATAATATTCCTGTGTGTGTGTGTGTGTGTGTGTACGGCACATTTTAAAATCCATTCATCTGCTGATGGACGATTAAGTTACTTCCATATCTTGGCTAAATAATGCTGCAGTGAACATGTGGTACAGATATCTTTTCGAGTTAGTGGCTTCAGTTCCTTCAGATCAGTACCTAGAAGTGGAATTTCTGGATCATGTAGTAGTTCTATTTTTAATTAAAATTTTTTAAAATTGTAGTTGATTTACATTATTCTGTCAGTTTCTCCTATACAGCATAGTGACCCAGACATACATCCATATCCTCTCTCTTTCTCAAATTATCTTTCATCATGTTCCATCACAAGTGGTTGGACAAAATACTCTGTGTTATACAGCAGGACCTCATTGTCTATCTATTCTAAATGTCACAGTTTGCATCTGTTAACTCTCAACTCCTAGTCAGTCCCACTCCCTCCCTCTCTGCCACTGGCAACCGCAAGTCTGCTATCCATGTACGTGAGTCTGTGTTCTATAGATAGGTTCATCTACAGAGGAATCTCCATACTGTTTTATCATGATGGCTGCACCAGTTTCATTCTAACCAGCAGTGCTCAAGGGTTTCCTTTTCTCCATGTCCTTGACACTCATCTCTTGTCTTTTTGCTGACAGCTATTCTGACAGGTACGAGGTGATATCTCATTGTGGTTTTGATTTGCATGCCCTTCATGATTAGTGACATTTGGCCACCTGTTAGCCATCTGTATGCCTTCTGCGGGAAAATGTCTTTTCAGATCCTCTGCCTGTTTTTTAATTGTATTGTTTAGGGTTTTTTTTTTGTTGTTGTTGTTATTAAATTGTCTGAATCCTTTATATATTTTAGATATTAATCCCTTATCAAATATGTAATTTGTAAACACTTTTTGCTATTTGGTAGGTTGCCTTTTCATTTTATGGATGGTTTCTTTTGCTGTACAGAAGCTTTTTGGTTTGATGTAGTCTGACTTACCTATTTTTGCTTTTGTTGCCTTTGTTCCAGTATATGTATTTTTAAAGAAATTTAACATATTGGGAAATTTGACATTTCATGGAATATGTTGATAGGACATCCAACCCAGATTTGGAAAAAGGCAAGACTTTCTCATGCTCTAGGTATTCCCCACATCTTATCGAACATTAGATTCCACCCTCATCCTACATTAAATATAAATTATAAAAAAAACACATTGGTTTGTAATTGGCTAATTTCAATAACTGCATATGATGACATTTATTAACTTCAGTTTTGCAGTTTTTAACCTTCCTGGGTCTCAGGTAATTTTGCAAGTCCTTGAAAAGCATCTAAAACCCCAATGCCTTTAGTGCCTAGTGGGTAAAATGGCTTGGTTGGGAGTGGCCATTTAGGATATTCTTTCAGTAATTCAGTTATGAGATGATGGCATCTAAAACTAGGGTCATGGCAGTAGGGTTGGAGATAAATAGATATACTTGGGGTATATTTAGGATATAGCTAATTGGAGGATGGAGAAACATGATGAATTCAGGTTTAAATGTGTTGATTTTTGAGGATAGGACATCTAAGTGGATGCATCTGGAGCTCAGGAAAAAGCTAGACTAAAGGAGTTAATAATTGCTAATGTAATTGCTAACATATAATTGAAACCCTAAGAGTGGATGGATTGACCCAAGTGGAGTTAATAGGTATTTCAGAACTGTGGAGCCGTTTTAGAAAAACATAAGTGCTCAAACCTAATAATTTTGATTTATGTAAGTGAAAGTCAAGGTCTACTAGCATGGAATAAAAAGAGAATCTAGCTCAGTACAGAGCCCTAAAAATGACCTACTCTTAAGAGATGGCTGGTTAAGAAGGGCTTGATGAGAACATAGATGAGAGAGGACTTGGAAAACCAGGAGACGGTGATAGCATAGGACAAGGAAGGAGTGTCTCAATAAGATAGGGGTGGTTGTCAGTACAAATATTGGAAAAAAGTTGAAGTAAATCTAAGACTGAGAACTATCTCTTGGGTTTAGCAGCAAGAAGCTTATGTGTTACTTCTGTGAGAGTTGAGGGTCCAATTACAGTGGGTAGATGAATAGGAAATGGGCAAGTGGAGAACAGGGAAAAGTTTTCAAGAAGTTGTCTTGCGAAGGAGAGAGAGAGAAAAGTGGTAGCTAGAGAGGAATAAGCGTTGGAAAAAGGTTTTATTTAAGATACTATTTTATGTATTAAATTTCCACAGATTTAAAAGCAGATAGGAGTGGGAGAAGTTGAAAAGCAGAGAAGTGGTAAAATCGTAGATGGTAGGAGTGGAAGGGATTCAGAACATAGGTAGAGGATTGGGGTCACCTGGCTAGTTAGAGGAGCCTATTAAACTCGTGATGTCCAACCCTAATAGAAACATGAGACACATCCTCCTGGGCTCCAGACTCTCTCTTCCTGATAGAGTACCCAGAATCTGGGAGAGAAGACTAGCAGTCTTCACATCTATGTCCTCCAACACTCCACCATGTTGAGAAATTTATTTTTCTTTATGCTTCTCCCCCAGCAGAGGGAGGGGAATCTTCATTTCTGCTGCAATAGCAGCGGGGTGGGATACAGCAGAGAGATTTACTTACCGATGTGACAGTTTTACTACCAGCACTTGCATTGAAGTACTGGTGTAGAAGAAGGTACATGCATGCAAGTTTATAAATACTAATTTGAACCTTGGCAGCTGCCTTCTACTGCATTTCAATCTGAATGTATGAAAAACATCAGTATGCCATTCAATTTAAGGCTATGAAACTGTGGTATAGTGGTTATTCCACTCATTCAGTATAAGAAGCTGTTGAGGATAAACATTTTTCTAGTGCACCATGTACTGGAATTACCCATTAAATCAGTGTGATATGTCATTAAGGTATGTGTGCATTAGATCCTAAAGTGGAGTAGTATAGTTGATATCTAAAAAAACACTTTGTAATAGTGATACTTCTATTTCGGTTCTTTTTCTTTTAGTTCTTTATAATTGTTCAGTGATATTAAGATTCTCTGGCTAGTACTAGATTCCTGTAGAGAAAAAAATACCATTTGTGATAGTGAATAAAGGACCACATAGTATTTTAAGAAGGCCTTTTTCAATTTAACTTCTAAAGGATTTCAGTTAAAACATTTGGATGCTTAATAGTTTGTTTCTCCATATTCTGTTGATATTTACATTTTTATTCATTTATCACACATTAGAGATTGATGGCTCTTCAGAGTTGAAATGACATCTTGATCTAGAAGAGTGGGTCCACATAATATTTTATAACTTCATCGTTTGTCATTCCAGAAAGAGGAGTTCAGAAAGCCAGAGCTTTTGTTATAATACTGGAAATCATATAATTTTCTTCTGATGGAAAGGAACAAGAAAGAAATGGGGAAGTTCCTTTTGTGGCAGAATGGGTTAAAAACCCGACATAGTGTCTGCAAGGATGTGGGTTTTATCCCTGGCCTTGCTCATTGGGTTAAAGATCTGGCATTGCTGCAAGCTGTGGCGTAGGTTGCAGATGAGGCTGGGATCTAATGTTGCCGTGGCTGTGGCATAGGCTTGCAGCTGCAGCTCCGATTTGACCTGTGGCCCAGGAACTTCCATATGCCTCAGGTGTGGCCATAAAAGGAAAAATATAAAGAAAAAGAAAAAAAAATAAATGGGATTTTATGATTTCATAATTCTTGGTTTTTAAAAAAAAGAACCTTAAAAATTGCTGATTTTATTTCCTGGCTTAATGAATGATTACTATTTTATTATTATTACTATTAGTAATTTTTGTTTAGCCTTTTCTTTTATCTGTTGAATTATTTTTTTACTTTTTATATCTGATTATAACATTAGGAAGCTAACTTGAAAACATACGCATCTTGAGTGGTTGGAAGTGTCTGTGAGAACTTGTGAGAGCTGGCACACACTAGCTTAGTGGCTACTTTTTGTTGTTTGGGGGAAAAGTCACCAGTGTATCTTTTTTCTGTTTTGTTGGTGACACTCAGAATTGCTGAGTAGATCAGCAGGCAGCCGTCTAGAGGCATTCTCTTTATTCAAGGAGTGAGTGTATTATCATTATTGTGCCCTTGACAAGGCCTTCTGTCACATTTGCTTGGCACCATGATTGTTCATAGAAACATTTTCCCTAGTGGAGTTATAGACCTTCTCAAAGAGGATATGATACCAGAGGAAAAAAAAAAAAGAACTTCCATTTTTAGCCAAAGTGCCTTTATAGGTAAACCTAAATTGACTGGCTTATTTTGAATATGATTTTTTAAAAAATAATCATGTCTTTAACTTTTAAGTCTGTACAATTTTCTCCTTTTATAGTTGGATCGACTGGTTGTGGATGCAGCAAAGGAGAAAAGGGAGATGGAGCAAAAACATTCCACAATTCAACAAAAGGTACTTGAGGAGAGAAGTTAAAAGAGATTAATTGCTGTATTACACAATTGTTTGATTATTGGTTTCAGCAAGTTATTTTTGTGTTGAAACAAATCCTTTGAGTTGCTTTAATAATTAAATTGTATAGATAAATTCCTCTGTTTTTTGTGAAACATAAAATGTTTTTCCAGTGTTCAGGTATGTATTTTATTGTTCTTTTATATCAAAATATTTGATAGTTATGCTCTTGCACCAGTTTATAACAACCTCAGTATGTTAGGGCCTTAGGGCCCTAACTGATTAAAAGACTACTTATAGTTTCAATTAGGATATCAGCAACACATACCCCTGTAAAAGTATGTGTGTGTGTGTTTGAGAGAGGGAGAAAAGGGGTGTGTGTTTGAAAGAGAGAGTGCAGGGGTGTGTGTTTGGTGCTAGACGTTTCCAGCTGCAGTCACTCTAGGCAGCACTTACCCTCTCAAGTCATGCTGAAATTTCACTTGTATTTCTTTTTTTTTTGTCTTTTTTTGCTATTTCCTTGGGCTGCTCCCGAGGCATATGGAGGTTCCCAGGCTAGGGGTCCAATCAGAGCTGTAGCCACCAGCCTACACCAGAGCCACAGCAGTGCTGGATCTGAGCCGCGTCTGCAACCTACACCACAGCTCACGGCAATGCCGGATCGTTAACCCACTGAGCAAGGGCAGGGACTGAACCTGCAACCTCATGGTTCCTAGTCAGATTCGTTAACCACTGCGCCACGACGGGAACTCCTCACTTGTATTTCTTGTTAGTTTGCCTAAGCCTAGCTACACTGATGTTTGAAAAAATACATTTTTAAAAGTGAAAATATAAGTGTGAAACCCGTTTTTATTTCTGTGTGCTAAAAGCTTTGAATATGCCATACCTGGAATTTAGGCTAATAATATTTTATCTCTATATAGTCATTGATTTTGTGTGTGTGTGTGTGTGTGTGTGTGTGTGTAGTAATCTGAAAATAAAGGGAGAGAACTGGGGGTTGAATGTAATAATACTAGTATGTAAAAAGATGCCTTCTAAACTTACCTCATAGAGGAGATACCATGATCATGAAGGTTGTTTTCCCAGGATTATCCGTCAAGGAAGCTTAACCATGTCATTCCTGAGATTTCCCCAAATGTGGGAAACTTAACTGTGTAATATTTTAGTAGTGGGCAACAATAGTCATAACTTTCCTCTAAAAGGACAAAGAAAAAAGATGCCTTCTAGGATTTCCTGTTGTGGCACAGCAGAAACGAATCCGACTAGGAACCATGAGGTTGCAGGTTTGATCCCTGGTCTCGTTCAGTGGGTTGAGGATCCGGTGTTGCCGTGAGCTGTGGTATAGGTCACAGATGTTGCTCTGTTCTGGCATGGCTGTGGCTCTGGTGTAGGCCAGCGGCTACAGCTCCAATCAGACCCTAGCCTGGGGACCTCCATATGCCACGAGTGTGGCTCTAAAAAGCAAAAAAAAAGAAAAAAGCCTTCTAGCATTGTTTTAAGAAATCTGTTCCCTTTGTATTAAGCAGTCAAATCAACTTTAGTTATGGCTTATTTATTTAGAATTTAAAATATCAGTCTGAAATATCATTTAAAACAGATTTGGCATAGATGATATTACCAGAAAAAAAGTGAGAGTGAAATCAGTAAAAAAGTAAGGAAAATGTTACTGGTGATGTTATTAATATTCAAAGAGAAACATTATTTTAAAAGGGTAAGATTTTCTACGAGATCACATTCAATTCATTACTTCTGACTACAGTCAGGTAAGACGTACCTCCATGATTTGTTTTTTGTTTTGGTCTTTTTAGGGTCATACCTGTAGCATATGGAGGTTTCCAGGCTAGAGGTTAAATTGGAGCTATAGCCGCTGGCCTACGCCACAGCTACAGCATTGCCAGATCTGAGCTGCATTTGCGACCTACACCACAGCTTACACCATGGCTCACAGCAACGCAGAATCCTTAACCCACTGAGTGAGGCCAGGGATCCAACCTGTGTCCTCATGGACACTAGTCAAATTTGTTTCCACTGAGCCACAAGGGTAACTCCTGATTTGTGTTTTTTTTTTTTTTTCTTTCTGATTTGTTTTATTTAAAGTTAGAATCACTTTTCTGAGTTCCTGTTGTGGCTCAGCGGGTTACAAACCCGACTAATATCCATGAGGATGCTGGTTTGATCCTTGGCCTTGCTCATTGGGTTAAGGATCCAGCATTGCTGTGAACTGTGCTGTGGGTCTCAGATGCAGTCTGGATCCTGAGTTGCTGTGGCTGTGCTGTAGGCAGCTGCAGCTTAGATTCAACCTCTAGCCTGGGACTGTCCATTGGCAGAGAATGTGGCCTTAAATAAAAAAGCAAAAAAAGTGAGAATCACTTTTGGTTGGATGACTTGTTTTAATGACATTACTGTGGAAAGATTTTTAAAAATTTGCTCGAATCATTTTTAGTTAAAATGAGAGGTGATGATTTTAGAAACATGTGACTGTTTGTTTAAATTGAATTATTTAGTGAATATTATGCATCTTTTAGTTTCTTACCCTATTATGTACACAGCTTAATGTCCAAAAGTAGTAGATTATTAAATCTGATTAATTTAAGTAACTGTCAAATTATTGTTTTCCTTTGAGAAAGTAATGCTATTTTTTTGCTCATTATGAATACTTAACCTTTTTTTTTTGCTGTTTTTGCCCCTAAATGCTGACACAAGGCTGCATTACAGGTAAAAAAAAAAAAAAAAAAAAAACGGAAAAGAAAAAGATCCATCAATTCAAAATTAAAGTGTATCTAATGTAATTATTTAGATTTTTCAAGAATTGAAATTAATCAGTTGAAGAAACGATGCTCTGCATATTCATGTACATGCCTTTGGATATATGCACATATTTCTGATAGATTTATACCCAGGAATAAAACTACTGGGTCAGAGGGTGATATATGTTGAGCATTAGTAGATAATGCCAAATTATTTTTCAAAATGTTAACGCCATTCCCAGTAAGCAGCACTGTGTGAGAGTTCTCAATGTTCCTTGCCACCTTGTCATATAGTGAGAGTTTTAAACTTTTGGCTAATTTTTGTGGGTAGGTATTGACATCTCATTGTGGCTTTAATTTATGCTTTAGTCACAAATGACCTTCCATATAGGGGCACTTAGATATCTTGTTTCTTCAATATCTATTTGTCTTTCTCTTGTTTTTCTATCAGGTTGCCTAACTACCTGTTGATCCTATCTTCAAATGTTCTAAATATTAGATCCCTCTTGGGAGATAGACACTTTTAATTTTCACATAGTTGTAAAAATGTCTTTTCTGTTTGGTACTTTTTGTGTCCTTCCCAGCTCATATGTATGATGATATATATCCTGTATAATTTTTTTTTGCCACACTTGCGACGTGGAAGTTCCTGGGCCAGGGATCCAATCTGAATCACAGCAGTGGCCCAAGCTCTACAGTGACAGTGCCAGATCTTTAGCCCACTGAACCACCAGGGAGCTCCTCCTCTATTATCTTCTAAATGTTTATAGATTGGCCTTTTATATCTAGATCTTTAATCAATCTGTAATTGGTTTTTTTTTGTGTGTGTAATATGAAGTAGAGATCCAGTTTCATTTTATTTTCACATTGGTTGCTAAATGACCTGGAATCAGTTATTAAAAAGTGTGTTTTGTAGTTCTCTGGTGGCCCAGTGGGTTAAGAATCTGGCGTTGTCACTGCTGTGGCTCTGGTTACTGTTGTGTCACAGGTATCTCCCTGGCTGGAAACTTCCACATGCCGTAGGTATGTCCAAAAAAAAAATTGTTTTTGCCCTGATACTCAATGCTGTATTCTGCTATACATCACATTTCCATACATAAGAGGTTTGTTTCAGGCTCTCTATTCTGCTTTATTGGTCTTTTTGTCTTAATTATGCCAATATTATGCTATCTTAATTATTTTCAGTTTATAGGTTATCTTGATATCTGGCAAGGCAAGCCCTTCTACCTTCTCTTCTTCAAAAGTAAATCACCAGAGTTCTCTGTTTTCATATAAATTTCAGGAGCAGCTTTCCACGTTGCATAAAAATAGCTTTTGAGATTTTATTTGGGATCACATTGGATCTCTGAGTCAATTTGGAAAAGAATCGCTATCTTTATTTTATAATATTCTCTAGTCCATGAGCTTAAAATATTTCTCTGTTTTATTTAATGTCCTTCATAAAGTTTGATAATTTTCTGGTACATCTTTTTTAAGATTTATTTCTAGATGCTTATTCTGCAAGTGTTATTATAAATATTTTTTTAAAAAATTTCTTTTCTTACTGTTTACTTTTGTCATATGTTAGAATAAAATTGGATTTTTCTGTATTGATTTTGTAGTCTGTAGTCTTGTTAAGCTCTCTTTAGTACTCATTTATCTCTGGATTCTTTTGGATGTTATGTATACAATGTCACATCAATTTGCAAATAATCTTTTCCTTTACTTTTTGTTTGTTATCTTGCTGGCTAGGACTTCCAAAATAATCTTGAGTCAACGTGGTAATAGTGGTCCTTCTTGTTTTGCTTACAAGTTCAAAAGAGAAAGCTTCTATGAGAGTCCCCTCACTGGCCAGTCTTGGTCTTGCGTTCTATTCCTTGGGCCCCACACCAAAGCTACAAGTTCTCCTGTGAGGCAAATTCCCTTAAAGTGAAACTTGGCTTCCTTGCTCTGTTTACATTCATGGCTTCCAGTTTTCACTTATTCTTTTGCCTTTGAGTATTCCTTTCTAATTTGTCAGCTCACCAGTGTATTTAAATTATAATATATGTTTTATTCAACATTATTAGTTGCTTTCATTATGAAAGTCTATCTCACATTTTAAGTACTATAAAATATTAATTTATATTAATAGTAATTATATTTAAGATTATATCAAGAATATAGTTGAAAATTATAATACTTATAATGCACTGCAATTTCAAAGAAGTCTTATTTTATGTTTTAAGTGGCTTTGGAATTATTACAAAACTGCTATTACAGTTGCTATCTTTAGAATGCTGCCAAACTCAGTTACTTCTATTGCTGCCTTAATTCTGTCTACCTGATTAAATAAATTTTAAATGAAGGAATTAAAGTTTTGCTGATTGTTTTCGCAAAAGTTAAGGTAGAAAGAAACATAGCAATTTATTTACAGATTGTTTCATTTGATTATTTTGGATTATTATGTCTTTTATGGTTAAATTTTGACAGATGTCAGCAGTTTTTTTTTTTATATATAATGATTTTTATTTTTTCCATTATAGCTGGTTTACAGTGTTCTGTCATTTTTCTCCTGCACACCAAGTTGACACATACATGTATACATTCTTTTTTCTCACATTATCATGCTCCATCACAAGTGACCAGATATAGTTCCCGGTGCTATACAGCAGGAAGCAGTTTTGTTTTTAATTCTTAAGTTAGTCTGTTTCCTTTTCTCACTGTCATAAACAGAGATTTGTAAAGTCCTTAGATTATTCTCACTTTGCTTCCCTTCCAGTGCAGGGCCCCCACATCCCAGCATTCTTGGCATGTGATCTCTGCCACATTGGCATGCCAGTCTCTGCCAGAATCATTATCAAGACAGAAAGTCTACTGCTGTCTAATAGGATGGCATTCTAATTTTGATCATTGCTCCAGAAGTAATTTTGAAAGTTTCGAGACTGATTTTTAATTTGGGGATTGCAGCAATATTGTAGTTTTATTGAAATTACTTTGGAAGCTCACCAGGAAGTATTTTAAATATAGGATTTATTTTAAAACTCAATGAATCCTTGGAGGAAAATTGATAGTTTGAATCGCGTGCATGTGAAGACTAGGATGATTAGAATGACAGTAGTAGATGACTGTGTCATTCTATAGTCCTCATAGAAAGGTGAGCTTGGAATGCCCACTCAACACTGTGGTGCCTCTCCTTTGCAAAAATAAAGTTTATTTTAGGAAAAAAAATGTCTTTATCTTTTTCTGAACTGCAAATAGTGGAGTTATTATTCCTACCTGATTAAGAAAACAACCATAACATATTTAGACAATAGTGGTAAATTTAAATAATGACAATTAAATATACCCAATTACTTTTTCATAAAAATTGTTAGCAGGCATATCACCATAAAATGTTGGGATTAATTGAAAACATTTTAAGTATAATACCTGTAGAATATCAAGTTGTTTTCTTTGTCTATTTGTATAAATTTTTTTTTGTGCTTTTAACCACAATGTATGTACAATTTATTGTACAAGTTAGATATTTTATAAAATTTATATTGCTTTTTCTCTTTTAATGTGTATTCTCTATAATCATCTTTGTTTTTACACATCATAATAATTATTGCATAATAGTCCACTAAATCGAAATACATTATTATGTTGAAGCATTTTTCTGTTAATGAACATTTAGGTCTCCTCCTTTATGAATATTGTTGATAATAACTGTCTTAATATGTAAAGCTTTTTTACTGTATAAGCTGTTTTCTTAGGATAGATTTGTTGTCTAGGGAACTTAGTAAAAATTATATGGACTTTTTAATATGTTGTTTTGTCTAGGATTTCTCCAGTGATGATTCTAAGTTAGAATATAATGTAGATGCTGCAAATGGCATTGTTATGGAAGGATATCTGTTCAAACGAGCCAGCAATGCCTTCAAAACTTGGAACAGGTAATATATTTCAAATCCAGTCTTGCTCTTTCCATATTCTCAGTTTTCTGACTTACCCTGTGGTTTGGCAACTCTTTCCTTCATAATTCTCAAAATTCACAGCCCATAGTAACTTTCCTGAACCTAGTGCATTGAAGATACGATGCCCTTCTAGAAAATGGGCTTTAAAAGCAAGTGAAAAATAATAGAAACAAGTGGAAAATAACAGTAGTAATTCTAAATTCTAAAATTTAAGCAAAGTTTAAACCAGGAAGCAAGGAGAATTTTTGTAATGCTTTGTCTGTAGTGACTCGATGGTTAAAATGAGTACATTTTTAAATGTGAGCTACCACCCAAATTTGTTGTGAATGAAATAGATCGGATCGCAAATTTTATGTAGAGTATAATGGATGAATGAGACAAGTGAGCTTTTTTTCCCCTTTGGGTTCTTCCCCTATATGATATTTATACACATTTTTACTTAATGTTAGCTTGTGAATCTTTAAGCGAGATGATCCTGATCTTTTGATCTTTGCAATAACTTTAACCAGGAGTTTTAGGAAGTGGGATTGTTCTTAAATGTGAAGTGTATGTGGCAGCTGGTGCTCCTTTATTCTAAACTTGATGGCTATCAAAGCCTTGGAATTTTTTTCTAATTTTTTAAAAACATTTTTACTTTCTAGGGCCACTCCTGTGGCATATGGAAGTTTGCAGGCTAGGGGCCTAATTGGAGCTACAGCTGCTGGCTTACACACAGCCACAGCAATGCCAGATCTGAGCCGCATCTGTGATCTACACCACAGCTCATGGCATCGCAGGATCCTTTCCCACTAAGCAGGCCCAGTGATAGAACCTGTATCCTCATGGATACTAGTCGGGTGTTTCTGCTGAGCCACAATGGGAACTTCCACAATTTTTTTTTGAAACTGATTTTTATGAATATTGATCCAGTGAATGTCTTTTGAATAGTGTATAGAATATTTTATTGTATCTTCTGATGTATTAATAAAGTAAAATAATTTCAGACATTAAGGCAAAAAAAAAGATTGGATTGTCTCAGGATCATCCTTCTGAATGACAGTGATTAGTCTTTTATTCAAGGATGCCTCTGTTCTTGCAAAAAAAGAGTAGTCAGAAAAATTTTGTAATAATTGAGAATAATATTTATTGGATTCTGGTTAATTGATTTACTATTTATTGGTTGAATGTGTATATTTTATTTGCTACTTGAACAGGATATGAATTCACTTAATGATAGAGAAGATTGTTTTCTTTTAAAAAAATGGACATTAGCAAAATAAATAGAGTGTTCTTGGTAAGTTTAATTTAGTGTACGTTTTTATTAATTTAAATGGAAACGATTATGCGTAAAAATTTAATGTATTGAAATGGGTTCTTAGTGCACTTATATTGATTTCTTGGTGATGAGGTAATGTAGAAAAAACATTCACTGATATTTTTCAAATATCAGTGATTCATTGAGTATTTCTCTAGCATTTGATATTGTCAGATGTTTAAATGGTACATGGTGTGTTGTATTTGAAATAATTGTTCTTTACCTGAGAATGAACATAAACTGATAAGAATAAGATTATATTTGATATTAAGTCCCTTTGAGTTAGTAAAACTTTAAAAATAATACACAATATAAAAGGATCAACTAAGTTGGTCTGGTTAAGAAGTAATGTTTTAGCTGTTATAAAGTTAACGTGAAAGATTAAAATTCTACTTTTTAAGCTGTAAAAATGAAGCCAATAATCTTTTAAGCCTATCCTGACAGATTTCTATAGCCGGAGTAGGAAATTAAAATAAAAAATAGTGTGATGGTCAAATTTTTATAATAAAGATTTCTCACCCAGTATGGTTTCATGAGATAATGTTAGAATTGAATTTTAACCTTCAGATTTCCAAACAACCTTCCTAAAGTTTTTTGGGGTTTTTTTGTCTTTTGTGTTTTCTATGGCCTCACCTCGGCATGTGGAGGTTCTCAGGCGGAGGTTCTCAGGCTAGGGGTCTAATCCGATTGTACCCCTAGCCTGTGAACCTCCCATATGCCGTGGGAGCGGCCCAAGAAACGGCAAAAAGACAAAAAAAAACCAAAAAACAAACTTAATATGAAATTCCAAACAATCTATATTTTGATAACACAAAATATAACTTCGGCTATAAAAAATAAGCTTAAAAACTTTTTTAAAAAACCTTCCTAATCCATTTGCATTATTAGGAATTAAATTGTGGGTAGCAAATTGATTTTATTTTCATATGCTTTTTTAAAGAACATTTGAATGAAAACACTAGTAAAAAGCAGACTTGTAAGGAATATGGCATATAAACATTACACAAAGCTCTTTTCAAAAACAGAAGTCAAAACCTTGAAGCAAAAGTCTTCAGTATTTTCTAGGTTATAGGTTAGTAACTTTATAGTTACTATAGTACTATAAGTACTATAAGTAATCTATTAAATGTTATTTAGGATTCCCTCTGCTTTTCAATTTGAAATGTATCTTAATTTTTTATATGAGATTTTCAAAAAACTAATCTTAAGAATCCTTCTTTTTTGGCCACCCCAAGGCATATGGAGTTTCTTAGCTAGGGATCAGATCCCAGTACAGCTGCCACCAGCAGCTGCAGCAATGCTGGATCACTAACCCACTGTGCAGGGCCGGGGATAGAACCTGCTTTCCAGCAGTCCCCAAACGCCACCAACCCCATTGCTCCACTCCTAATATTTTAGGAAATATTTGCAAGTAATTTCTCTTTACCTATATATGATTTAGGAGTCTGCCCTACTTGATTCTCTCTCCAGCTTGATTTGATATATTCTACCAGCCTTTGAATAAAAGACTGAGTGTTTGTGATTTTTATGCCTTAACTTTAAAAATCCCAGAATCTGGAGTTCCCATTGTGATGCAGCAGAAAGAACCTGGTATCTTTTCTAGTATCCGCGAAGATGTGGGTTTGATCCCTTGCCTTGCTCAGTGTTTCAAGGATCCAGTGTTGCTGTGAGCTATGGTGTAGGTCACAGACACACTCAGATCCCACATTGCTGTGGCTGTGGTGTAGGCTGGCAGCTGCAGCTCCGATTCTACTCCTAGCTTGGGAACTTCCATGTACTGTGGGTGCGGCCCTAAAAAAGCAAAAATAAGTAAATAAATAAAAAATCCAGGAATCTGAGTTTCCATTGTGGCTCAGCTGGTTAAGGACCTGACATTGTCTCTGAGGATGAGGGTTCAATCCCTGGCCTCACTTGGTATGTTAAGGATTTGGTGTTGACTCACAGATGTGGCTTGGATCCAGTGTTGCCATGGCTCTGGGATAGGCCCCAGCTGCAACTCTGATTTGATCCCCTGGTCCAGGAACTTCCATATACCGCATATGCAGCTGTAAAAAAAAAAAAAAAAAAAAATCCAGGAATTCAACTATTCAGATACAAAGTTTTTTTTCCTGCCCACTGTTGAAGTATTTTTTTTTTTTTTAATATTGTGGATAATTTTAGGGAATAAATTTTTTCATAGTCACCATGAGATAGTAATTATATAATGATACATTTTCTGTTGTTTATAGTTTTATGGAATAGTGGTATATAATATCTTCAAAAATCAACTTTTAAAAAAGATCTCATTCCTGAAGGAAATGTGAATTAGACTAGGAATTCCCAGATGGTTTTAAAACCTGACACTGTACTTCATAAAATATAAGTATATCTTGAAAGCATCATTCTATAATTAAAATTTAACTGAAAAGATTTTATTTTATGTGATATAATTAAAATAGTGTAGGAAGTGAAACATTTCATGTCTCATGTGAATTGTTGAGCTTGTTTCTGATTGGTTTCAGATTTCCGGTTTGTGATGTTTCTTAAGATTTTTATATGTTTTTTGTATTGTATATATAATATATATTTTTTGAAGATATGATATATACAAAATAATCTTTTCCTATCAGGCCATCTTCTCAGTGTGGCAGCTTCACTTCAGGCTCAAGTCGGTGCTAGATGGATTGCTAATACCTATATTTCTTTTCTGCTTTTCATGATAAATTTAGAAAAACTGAAGGAGCAAGGAAAACAATTAAATATTAACATTATTTAGTTATGAACTGTTAAAACTAATAAAGAGGTTGAATAATTATGTGCTCAGTTTTTGTTGACCTAGAAAATACAGCTAAACTCATAAAACGTATTATTATACAATATCTGAAAGCAATGAATTCTGTATACTGCTAGAACAGATAGAAATTTTAATGTCTATGGGCTTTTTAGTTTAAGAAATGTATGCATAGATTAAAGATAAACTACTTACGTGTGGCCAAAAAGTCTGCTATCATTTGATGAAAAGAGAGTAAGCAGGTGGGGGGAATTTTTCCATATGAAACATTCTCATTTGTTTCAGGTTTATATAGATATTTCTGTAGTGATTATTTCCATTAATTCTTTAGGATGAGGAAAGGTACTATCTATATTTCATAGCTATGATCGTAGTGGCAGAAAATGATAGAGTGTACTTAGTGCTATCAGAGCCTTCTGTACCATAATGCTTGAAGAAAATTGTGAATATTTTTGGAATATTAGCGATTCAGACCCCTAAGAGTTGGAATTAATCATATAAATGCCTGTACATAAAATATGTGAGCGAAATACAACAGATATTTTTGATTATTTCATTAGGTTATGAGCTTAAGCTGGTTCCTTTAATTCTTGCTTTATTTTCATATCATGCTAGTCTTTTGCTTATTTTGCACATTTGCGTTTTCATTCTTTTACCACCTTTCCCTTATGTTTTAATCCTGCCCCATTTTTTCACATGACAGGAAAAAGCCCGATCATACCAGGTACCAAATGGCCTCCCTCCCCTCACCCCTACCTTACTCCAGTTTCCTCTTTGGCACGAGAAAGCTCATAATTAACCTGCATTTATTTGGATTACTTGCAATGGATATAAAGTCTCTTGTGTTTTAAATCGGGAAGAAAATGTGAACATCTGATTTTAGGAATGGAATTGTACCTTTTTATTGCTTATCTCCTCAATTTGTTTTAATCTGGAAAAGAACATGTGACATGTTTATAGTTATCCAAAGCAGATATAGATTGAGTAATGCAAATATCTTTATATATATATATATATTTTTTTTTAAGGGAAATAGGATAGTAAATGTTTTTTAAAAATTTTAAATAGTAACGAGGGGTTAGTCCCTTTGTTAATAACCCTATTAATTATGTTTAAAGGAAACATTGTCAGTTCCTAGATTTTGTTGTTTTACTATTTTGATGTTTTTCTCTATGAAAAATTAAAATGAATTTTAAACAAAGAGGCATGTTCAAGCTTTTAACTTTGTTAAAGTCTCACCATTTGGCACCTATATGAAAGTGTACATGAATCCATCAACTGTATAGTTTTAGTGATAAAGTTTCTACAGATTTAGAGGTTTTAACTTTTTTTTTTTTTTTTTGCTTTTTAAGCCTGCCCCTGCAGCATATAGAAGTTCCCAGGCTAGGGGTTGAATTGGAGCTACAGCTGTCAGCCTATGCCACAGCCATAGCAGTGCGGGATCTGAGCTGCATCTGCGACCTCTATCACAGCTTATGGCGATGCCAGATCCTTAACCCACTGAGTGAGCTAGGGATCGAACCCTCAACCTCATGGTTCCTAGTTAGATTTGTTAACTGCTGAGCCACAAAAGGAACTCCTTAACATGTTCTTGATTTCAAATGCGTCTTGGAACTAGTGATTGAAAATTGTAAAAGATACTTGAGTTATTTTTAAATGTATTCCCCTCCCCCCAATTTTTGGAAGTGCTCACTGATATTTAAAAATTAATAATGTTTACTTGCTTATTAATGTAATATTTTGGTATGAAATGTTTATTGAGTTATTTCAATTTGAGATAGAAAGTGATGTCTTACCTTTCTTAAAACCAAGAAATTTTCCTTCTAAAAACTTTGTTTTGATTTTGTGATCACTTTCTGAATCTCATAGAATATAGTGTAGTTGTCAGCACAATAATTTCCAACATTTGTCTTTTTATTATTTAATTACCTTTTAAATTATCTTCAAATTGAAGGTAGCATGAGCTTGAAAAATTAAGTACTTTTCTATAGTCCATATATTATGAACCTTTCATTTTCCCTTTTATTAGAAGTGTTATTAGCAACTAAGGTTATTCTATAGGAGCAGTTAAAAATTACATTTCATTTTACTTGCCTGATTAAAGTTTTGGTCAGTGTACATGAGTATAGTTAGCTCTTTTTCCTTTTTTGCTTTTTAGGGCCATACCTGCAACATGTGAAAGTTTCCAGGCTAGGGGTCAAATCGGAACTGTGTCTGCCAGCTTGCACCACAGCAGTGCCAGATCTGCACTGCGTGCGGGCCTACACAACAGCTCACCACAGCAGCTGGATCCTTAACCCACTGAGGGAGGCCAGGGATGGAACCCACATCCTCATGGATACTAGTCAGGTTAATTACTACTGAGCCATATGGGAACTCCCATCTTTTTTCTTTTTTTAGTTACAGAGGAGGGGGTATGGTATCATAAGACATACAGATCTTAGTTATTAAAATTTTTTCTGCCTAAGATACATTGTGATTTTTTTGTTTGTTTTCTTAGGAGGTGTCAAGTAAAGATGAATTTATAGTGTCTTGAGTACACAAAAGCTGGTGAAGTGGTAATGCCATTTAGAAACAGATCGATGTCAGGGGAATTAGATTTCAGAAGTATAAGTGATCTACGAAGTTAATAATAAGAGGAAATGGTCTCTAACAAAAAAAACCAAAATTTTTAGTATTTTATTCTTATATTTAGAGGCTGTTATTCTAAGATTTATCAGGTCAAACAAAAATTATTTTTTCAAGACCTCAGAAGCATGAAAAGTTGACATGGATGTTTTTCCATTGTTCAATAAAATTCTTTGTAGTTTTTCATCAAATTATATAATTACTATATATGAAATATAAGAATTTTTGTTAATATAGTTTATTTCAAGTGATTTTTAAAAACACTTTAATCAACATCAGAGATTGTTTCCATTGCATGTCATCCCATATGGCAGGGCTCACCATTTTGTATGTTTGTAGGTATTTCCTTTAACACTTCTAACCAACCATGTGTCTCAAAGCAAAGAAACCCGGAAGTTCTTCCTTTTCTAGCCCGCCTCTTGATGATTTGCATTTAGAGGCAACCCACTTGGTTTTATCTAGATGCTTATTTAACAGATCTCTGTTTTAATGGTAAAGGTGATGCCTGTTTAAATAGCAAGAAAATCTAACAATCTGTCTAGTTTAAAAACAAAAGCATCTAATCATTTTCTCAGCTTTGGAGAATTAATTTTTTAAAACAAATTCTAAATATGTCTAAATATAATTTTTAGTGCTTTGTGTTAGTTTCAAATGAAAAGGTAGAATCTCTATCTGCTAATAGATTAATTACTAATGTTTATACAGTAGAAATCATCTCACATGAAACTAATTTTAAAATAATGACTCAAATATTGTTTTACCTTTCATGCTTGATGAGAATTTTTGCTTCCTTTTATGAATGGCTTTTGGCTGTGATTTTTTTTTTTTTTGTAAGCCTTTAGGTCCTTTTACTGTTTTAATAAATTAGAATTAGTAAATATGCCGAACATAGCATAGTTGTTTCTTCTAAAGAAGATTGCAAGTAAAGAGTTTGTCAGTTAACTTAGAATAATGAGCAGAACAATATAAATAGTTGGGTGAATCATTTTTGGTAATAACTTCAATTATTCTGCTTAGAAGTATTTTATATGAAAGTAAGTCCAAGTAAATTGGCGACTATCTCCTGTTTGATATTAATTCTAAAAGAATGATATAATTTTTTGTTTTGCTTAACCAATCAAATGCTTGCCGGATTAGCTGCGGAAACGTTGAAAACAAAGCACCCTTTATTTCAGTCTTTTATTGTATGCAAATGGATGGTCTTATTTATAATATAAATTTATTTCTACTTTATAACAAAAAATTTTAAAGCAAATGATTTTGGGGAGAAGATTTATTTTTGAGGAAGATCAAAACTAAATTTTTATTTTAAAACAATTTATTTGATAATAGCATAAAGGATAACAACTCTTGTTGGGATATAAATTTCTGACATAAAAATGAATCAAAATACAGTAATCTTACTGTCCTACTCTGTGGTTTTAAAATTGTTTAAAATTGTTATTTACCTTCAGTAGTTATTTCATTGACATCATCAGTTTATATAAAGCAAGCCAAAACAATGCATTTCTAAAAACATAATTACTCTAAACTGATTTTCTAGTGCTTTCCCAAATATTTCATCTCTAACAACTGAAATAAATTATATTTGTGAAAACTTAATCTATTTTGTATTTATTTAGACGCTGGTTTTCAATACAGAACAATCAGTTGGTTTACCAGAAAAAGTTTAAGGTAGGTGCTTTGTTAAGTAATTAAATGAAAACCCATTGAGTCCTCAGTTTTACTTTTTTCTTCTTCTTTTTTTTTGTCTTTTGAGGGCCACACCTGCGGCATATGGAGGTTCCCAGGCTCGGGGTCCAATCGGAGCTGTTGCCTCCAGTCTCTGCCAGAGCCACAGCAACACCAGATCTGAGCCGCATCTGTGACCTACACCACAGCTCATGGCAACGCCAGATCCTTAACCCACTGAGCAAGGCCAGGGATCAAACCCGCAACCTCACGGTTCCTAGTCGGATTCGTTTCCGCAGCACCACGATGAGAACTCCCCCAGTTTTAATTTTTTAATCTGTTCCTCTTGGTAATAAATTGCAGTCCATAAATATTCTGTGCAACATTACTGTTTATTAGTTTTATGTTTGAGTATGTATAAGAGGACTCGAAAGTCAAAAGTATCAACATTGATTCCTGAATTCTTAATTCCTAGCTTTCAGATGAATTTTTCTGTGTCCCAGGATTATTATTTTTATTCCATCACGTTTTTCTTTGTCCAGGTGTATAGCAGGAATTCCTTAGTATTGATTTGATGCTAAAGGAAAGGATGCCCTTTCAGAAATATCACCTTAGGGCCAAAAGCAGTAATATAGAAAGGTTAAAAATGACATTAAAATATAAGCTTGAAGTAATTTAAGTAGAAACCTCTAAGTTTGTTGATATTGCTTTTATGTATTTGTTTTCCTGAACCTTATTTTAAGGGTGAATTGTATTTATTTAGTGGAAGGTCATATTGAGATTATATATGATTTGAAAATGTAAAAATATAATTAGAGAAAAAGAACTATTAGTTAACTCTAGCTTTTATGAATGATACATTCAACAGTCAGTCTGAAATATCTACTTTAATCTTGAGATGACACAATGTGAAATTTTTTTTGCTAGGTTCTTTGTGGCAGGTTTATTTCACACCAAGTTCTTTATTTTTTTTTATTTTATTTTTTTTCTGCCTTTTTTCTAGGGCCGCTCCTGCGGCATATGGAAGTTCTCAGGCTAGGAACAACGCAGCAGTATCCGAGCCATGTCTGCAACCTACACCACAGCTCACGGCAACGCCAGATCCTCAACCCACTGAGCAAGTGCAGGGATCGAACCTGCAACCTCATGGTTCCTAGTCGGATTCGTTAACCACTGCACCACGACGGGAACTCCCAAGTTCTTTATTTTAACTAAATATTTTTTTTCCCTACTCTGATAAACTTTGTTTTGAGTTTATATTTTTATTAAATATTAGAAGTGATAAAAATTTCTTATTTTCTTAAGTATTTTAAGAAGCATGTATATAGTCTTCTTATTTTTCTTATAGTCATTTAAACTTGACTCGCGAAAGGCCTCTCTTTTGGAGGAAAGTAGCTTTTACTATATATGAGTGGGGACCAGAAGAGAAATGGATATGAAAAAAAGTAGAAGAAAGTTAACAAGAGGCTAATATTTATTGAGCACCTGCTAATTAACTACCAAGTGTTGGACTAAGCTCTTTATAGAAACTATCTCATTTAATTTTTATAGAGCAGTTTTATGAGGAAGATAAAATTAACAGTACAGAATTACCTTTATTTATATCTATATTGATAACTCCTATTTCTAATCTAAAACAAGACACAAACCTTTGAAATTAGACCGTTTATTCCACATGCTGTTTTTAAGTGTGTTTTTATTGATAGTAGTTGATAAATGTGGGAGTTTCATTTCCTTATTGTAGGATAATCCCACTGTGGTGGTGGAGGACCTAAGGCTCTGCACAGTGAAACATTGTGAAGACATAGAACGGCGATTCTGCTTTGAGGTGGTCTCTCCAACCAAGTGAGTAGTTCTAAAGAATTTGAGAATGGCTTTTATGTTTCTATAGTTCTGTCTTAAAGAACTTTCCCCAAATACAGAAAGATTTGTGTTTCACTTGTGATTATCTGAGCTAAAGCAGGAAAAATTGTTCTAAAAGTAAATTTTAATAATTAATGATTGTACAAATTGTCAGATATTTATGTAACTTCTACCCTGGTTCATATTCTTTAAATTCTGTAAAGATTATTGATGTGGCCATATGAAAATATTTTTGCTGTCATCGTAATGAACTGAAGTTATATATCAGCTCAATCTCTCTGATAAATGTCATTTCATATTTCATCCCATTGGAAAAATTAGTCTTATTTTATATGTTAAATTTAAAGTTTTATATATAAAGTTTCATATATATATGTAAAGTTTTATATTTATATTATATATATATATGTGCACACACATACATACATACATACTGATCTTTATGATATCTTTATGAACATACATACATACTGATCTTTACTGATATCTTTATGAACTTACTCTGTCCTAAAGTTAGTTGAAATAAAACCAAGAGAAATTACTTTGGTTAAAATATTAGTAAATAGCAAACTGAGCAAAAAAAGTAAACCTTCTTCTTGTTTTGTGAGTTAATTTAATGTCTGAGAAAACAATGTTATTTCCTTTTAGAAGCTGTATGCTTCAGGCAGATTCTGAGAAACTACGCCAGGCATGGATCAAGGCTGTTCAGACCAGTATTGCTACTGCTTATAGAGAGAAGGGTGATGAATCAGAGGTTAGTAAACAATATTGCAATACCAAATGATATACTGTCAAGGTTTTTAATTTTAATTGCAACATTGCAGGATTGTAACTTTTTTATATATATAAGATGATTATTTTGTAATTGAAATAGATTGTTTAAAATTATTGTTTAAAATTTACTTTTATTCCAGTATTTCAATATACATTTAATCCAATATTTGAATGTGTCCCAGATTGACATAAGGTATTCTGATGTAAATATTTTTCCCCAAATATTTTATCATTCTAATAAAATAGTGAATATGAGAGGGATTTAAAATTAAAACTGGGTAAAAAACAATATAGGAAAGCTCATATTTTTAGTTAAAATTTTCCTAGAGAAGATAAGCTCAGCATGGAGTCTTGCCTCATACATCATCTGGCTTCAGCTACCCAGTGAGTTTACAGACTTTTGAGCAAGGCTGGGAGTGAGTCTTGAGCAATGGAACTCACCCCTTTCTCCACTAGCTTCCTAAAAATGTGGCATTTAAGTCTGTGCATGTCTGAAAAAGTCTTTATTCTGTTCTCACATTTGTTTGATAGTTTGGTTGAGTATGGACTTTTTAGGTTGGAAATAATTAACCTTAAGAATTTTAATAGCAGTGTTTTTCTAGTTTCTAGAGTGGCTGTTGGAGTCTGTCTTGTAACTGATCTTTAACATTCCTCCTCTCCAATATCTTTGTTTTCCTTTTCTGGAATTTCTGGACTGGTCTAATGATTTTCTTATTTTTTATTTTTATTTTTTTTTCTTTTTGCTCTGCATTCTGGAAGATTTTATTCATCTTCCAAGCCTTCCATTGAATATTTCAGTTCTGCTAGCACATGTTTAATGTGCAAGGGTTCCTTTTTGCTTGCTGAATGTTTATACACAAACACCTGTTCTTTTCTCATGCCTGCAGTGTTAGAGTTGTGGTTCTTAATCTTGACTGCATATTATGATAACACAGGGAGCTTTAAAAAAAAAAAAAAAATCCCAGCACTTAGGTCCCTTCCCAGAACAACTGAATAGAGTTCAGACCCAGACATCAGTATCTTAAAAAGCTTCCTGGGTGATTTCTGCTTACAGGCAGTATTGAAAACCATTTTATTAGAGGTTTTCCTTGGTTATCTGGTAATCTGTTCATGGTAGCAAATTAAGGACTAACCTTTTCGGAAGCTCTGAGAATGTAGTTAACTATGTTCTTTGACTTTGTTGACTGTGAGCGTCATCAAAATCTGGACCATTTGTTGAGGAACAACCAGAGGTAGGGTCTTTAGAGTCATTTCAGCTAAGATTCACCAGAGAAGACTCACCAGTCTCCTCTTTAGGGGTAAGAGGCTTGCTGGGAGCTAATTGCTGGGCATCTCAGTATTCAGTGTGTATATGTCCATTTAATCCATTGCCTTTCAGGAAAACCTGATCCAGTCACTCTCTGTTTTACTTTCTCAGAGGGTAACACCCTGGTCACTTGCTTGTCTTTGTAGAGAGTAGTCCTAATAGTAATTTCCACACCTAATAGTAATTTATTAATATCATCTATCACCAGTCTATATTCAGATGTCTTCAGTTGTCCTAAAAATGTCTTTACAACCATTGTACAAAGTAGGATCTTTTTATGACTGGGCATTGCATCTGGTCTTAGGCCCCTTATCTTTCAGTCTGGAGCAGCCTTTTTTTTTTCAATGATGATGAAGACTTGCTGAAAAGATTAGGTTAGTTGTTCCTTTAGATTCCTTCTCATAAGAGTACAACATAGGTGATGTGTATATTTCATGTTGCAACAGGAGATACACAGTATTTAGTTATCTAGCCATTGCTAATGCTAAGATCTTTTGTGTGAAGATGAAACAGACACATTGGATCAGGGAGATGAGAATATGATCCCCCTATAGTGGTATTAAATATCCTTTCTTATTCCCAATCTACTTGGTTACTTGTGTAACAAATCTACTTTGTGTTACTTTGACCCTATAAAATCTACATCTCCATCAACCACTAATCTAATGGTTTTATAACTGAATTTGTAATTTCATTAGGAATTACAAAATGATGATTTTTCTAATTCTGTCATCCCATCTGCATTTATTAACCTTCAGTCTTATGTGAAATACAGGTTTTTCTTCATCAACTAGAGCTATTTAATAAAATGCTTAATTTTTTTGCTTTTAATTACCACATTTGGTTGATTTATTAGCTATCTTAAGTGGGGACAGTATATGATTTTGGGGATATCATTATGAACTCATGAATTTTGTAAATACAGTGGGTTCCAATGCATTGCAGTAATTACTCTTTTTTCATGTTCAGATTATCACAACTTTGTCTAATAAGAGCTCTGGGTAATGGCTTTTAAAACATTCTCTAATTTTTAGCAGAGTTTTGAGAGGGAACAAATTAAGGTGTGTATCCACATCATCTTGATGAATAAGCTAGTGGTATTACTGAAATACCAGTGTTAGCCATCATACACCAGAAGTAATAAGGATTATGGGAAAAAAATAGGGATAGGGCCAACCTAAAAATCTGTGTAAATTTGTAACGTGAATACTTTTAGGAACTTAGAATCTCAATAAAAATATAAGCATATTTAAATTCCTAATAAGTGAACACTGTAGTTTAGAATATAGATGAGACTTAACTTTAAGAACTGGTGAAGATGGCTTGGAAGGGTGCAGAAGGTCTGAGGCTTTGGTGACATACGCAAAATACATGAAGATCAGAGAGTATGGTGCAATAAATGCTTTTCAGTCAGAGCACGTGGTCAAAATGAGCTAAGAAGAATAGGGGGATGGGTGTCATGTTCAGTCCCGTGTTTCTTGAGGCGGCCAGCCTAGGTTTTGCTCTGGTAGTGTACTTTGCTTTCAGCGCCTATAAGCTAATGTCTTCGCATTAGCTTAAAAGAGAAAGAACTGGAAATGAACCAACATGATTTCTGCATTATATTGATGTCTTTTCCCTACATGATGATTGCTTATGAGCTAATTCACATTATCAGACACATCCTGGTAAAGCAGATTGTATTTATTTTTTTCAATGTTAAAATAATCTCAAACTTATAGAGAAGCTCCAAGTATAACACAAATAATTTTTTCTCCTGAACTATTTCAGAGTAAGCTGCTAACATATGCCCCATCACCCATTATTACTTTAGTAAGTACTTCCCACAACTAGGACATTCTCCTCTATTTACCATAGTAAAGTCATTAAAATCATGAAATGACCATTGATACATGGCTACCATTTGGTTATTGAATATCATTAAATTTTAATAGTTGTCCCAGTAGTTTCTTTACAGTGAAAAGATCCAGTCCGGGAGCACAGGTCACTTTTAATTGTCATGACTCTTCAGTTTCCTTCAGGAATAATCCCTCAGTTTTACTTTGACTTTCTTAACCCTGATTATTTTGAAGATTACAAGATCCTCCCCCCCCACCTTTTTTTCTTTTTCTTTTCCTTTTCGGCTGCGCCCACAGCATGAGGAAGTTCCCGTACCAGGGATTGAAACAGTACCACAACAGTGCTAGTACCAGATCCTTAACCCACTGCACCACCAGGGAATTCCCTTAAGATTACATACTTTTGTAGAATGTCCCTTGTGAGTTTGTTTGATGTTTACTCACAAGGTTATGCATTTTTGGCAGGAATATTATATAAATGATGCTGTGTTCTTTCCATTGCATTCTCTCAGGCGGCACATGATTTTGATTTGTCTTATTATTGGTGATGTTAACTTTGGTCATGTGATTTCAGGTGGTGTCTGTTAGACTTCTCTACTGTAAAGTTCTCTATGTAATAGTATGGGGAGAACTATTGAGATTGTATAAATATTCTGTTCCTCATTGCACTTTGAAGTTTTAAATTATATTAGTATAGGCCCTTATTTTATTCAATGTATTATAATTCCTTACTATCATTATTTGTTTTGTTGTTCAAATTGACCAAAGTTTGGCTAGTGGAGCCCTGGCTCTGTATCCTTTGGCATATTCCTAATTATCTTTGAGTTTTCTTACTTTCTAGCATGATGAGATATTCCCAGTTCATCTTCTTGTACTTTCTCTGCACAAACCTTGAAGTCAGTTTCTTCAGAGTGCCCTAGTGTTTTTTGTTTTTTTTTGTTTTTGGTGGAGAAAAGTTTTTAGAAACCAAGGAAAGGGAATATACATGATATATGTGTGTATGTGCACTTACACATTTATATCTATATTCCTTTGGGGGGGGGTTGCACCCATGGATATGGAAGTTCCTGGTCCAGGAATCAGACCTGCACCACAGCAATGACCTGAGCTGCTACAGCAACAACACTGGACACTTAACCCACTTTGTCACAGGGGAACTCCATACATCTGTGTGTGTGTGTGTGTGTGTGTGTATTTATATTGAAACCACTAGTATGCCTGTTGATATCTTGCATAAGAAATCTGACTCCTATTTATTTTTTAGCAGATTTACTTAGATGGTCAGTCCCCCTGTATGTGACCAGTACCCTTTCTGCTGCATTACTCCTCCCACACGCCACTCCCCAGGGCCCTAACACCTCACTCTAGGTGGCACTACCACTTGGTAGTTCCTTTCCATCCTCAGGCTCTCATTTCCTTTGTTGGGCTGTCTTGCTCTACAGATATCCTTCTTACCCTGCTTGGGAACCAACACCTGCATGAGGTCGCTCTCATTTGAGCATATGCTCCTCTCCCAGCACAATCCACCTAGAGTATTGTATCCCCCACTTTCTTTGCTTAGCTCTACCTACTAGCTATTGGGTTGAGTTTTTAAGAAGAGCAAGACTACGGCTAAATTATATTTCTGTTGATTCCATACTAAAATACTGGCTTGTTAAAAGTTGCAATGTTTTTAAACTGGGAGACTTTTTAGATAATATCTTTAATTGCTTAGAATCCCCAAACTATATCTTTGTATTTTATCATTATTGGCATAGAGTTTTCTGTGTATTTAAAAAATTAGCTTTCTTGGAGTTCTCACTGTGTTGCAATAGGATCAGTGGCATCCCTGCAGCACCAGGGTGCAGGTTTGATCTTCGGCCCAGCACAGTGGACTAAAGGATCTGGCATTGCCATGGCTGTAGCATAGGTTCCACTGTGGACTGGACCTGATCTCTGGCCTGGGAAATCCATATGCCATGGGGTGACCAAAAAATAAAAAAGAAATAAAATAAAATGGTCAATTTGAAAAAACTTAGCTTTTCCTTATTTGCTACCTTTTGCTTTTCTCCTGTTTTCCTAATTGCCCATGGGATTTTAGACATTTTGCATTCCCTTGTTGATTTCCTTGTAATTATAATTATGTAATTGATCTATTCTTTAGTAAAAGGCCATACCATTTCCAGTAATTCACTGCAGTAATTGAAACACTTTGCCTGCAGTTCAATAAATACCTTTGAAAATACTTGGTATATGATAATATTAATTTTATTCTTGAGTCTTAATAGTCTCATGTTTACTTTTTCTGTCTCTCATCCTGCATGTTAAATTCATGTTTCCTTTTCTCTTTGCCACTATATTCTGTACATACATTCATTATGTTGAGTTATTTTTCAGTATTAATATGTTTCTTCCTATACGACTAAAGGCCAGTTGATGGAGGAAACTATATCTTTTCATCCTGGAATCCCCAGTACTTAGTGCCTAACTTAAGCCCATAATAGGCCTTCAGTTTATTGATTAGAAGCTTTTGTTTGGAGTATGTATTGTTCAACGTAGTATAACAGTCTTCTTTTTTTTTTTCTTAAATAATTCTTAATTCTTTTAGAAGCTGGATAAGAAATCGTCTCCATCCACAGGAAGCCTGGATTCTGGAACTGAGTCAAAAGATAAATTATTGAAAGGAGAAAGTGCACTGCAGCGAGTCCAGTGTATCCCCGGCAATGCCAGCTGTTGTGACTGTGGTCTGGCAGACCCACGGTGGGCCAGCATCAACCTGGGCATCACCCTGTGTATCGAGTGTTCTGGGATTCACCGGTGGGTAGGCATGCCCAGGGTGAGAGACTTCTTCTGATAAACACACATTGTAAATTACTGTGTCCTCTTGGTTAGGGAACCTTGTCCACTTGTGTAATTTGACTGCCAGTTGCTGTCTTTGTACCTTTTGCAAAGTGGATAAAATTCTGCCTTGTGAAGTCTTTTTGAGGACTTTGATTCACTATTCATTATTAACCAGAAAGTCTGTCCCTATTTATATATGTGTTGAGGGCTATGTTGGAGACTTTGTCACGCTAAAAGGGAAAAATAAGTTGCATAATATGCAAATAGAGACTTGATAGTTTTATATATTAATGCAGTCTTTTTTTCCTCCCACTTAGGAGTCTTGGAGTTCATTTTTCAAAAGTACGATCTTTAACTTTGGACACCTGGGAGCCTGAGCTTTTAAAGGTAAAATAAATATTTGCTTAGAAATATTTTGTGTTTTCACGTAAAAGTCAAGATTTTTGAATCTTGGTTCACAAATGTTTGAATTTCTCAGTGCTCACAGTGAACTAAATTGTAGTGTAACAATCTGATACTGTTTTGGCAAATCTGGTCTTTTCATATTGGTTATTTTGTATTGCTAAGCTTATATAGCACTCAACTCTCTCAATTCACTTTTTAGGGAAACAGCATCCCTGCATTTTTATGTTTTCTCAGAAATTACCTTGGATTCTGTACTTTAATTTTAATTTTTTGTAATTATATCAATCTTGCTAAAAATATGCAAGACATTGCTCTAGTGAGCTCCATAATGGATTGGCATAGCATATTATTATCATTGCATTATTTTACCAAAGGCCCATTTGCAAATTTATATTTGTCATGGGTAGTGGTCATCAAACTAAGATATCCTTTTTTCCCTGTTCAAGAATTCATGTACACGAAAATGTCGTAAATAATTTTAAGTCACAACTGGATTTTCAATAAGATTTATAAAATTTATATTGATTAATAGTATACTTTTTTAAATTCCATTTAGTTTACCATATTGCAAAAAAAAGTATTACTTTAAATGTTGCAGTGTATTCTGCATTTACTTCTGTCTGAAAATTGTGTTCTTAATGTGCTTCAGTTTTTATTTCAATTCATAAATAAACTGATAATCCAGTCAGTTATGTAAACTAAAAAGTTTGCTTTGTAGAATTATTGTGTAAACATCTAAATGAAAGTGCTAAGTTGGCTCCTGTGGTAGAGCCCCAGTTTAGATGGCTTCTATCAATTGTTACGAATTCAGTGGAAAAGAAAGTGGGAGGTGAGGGTACAAATCTAATTTCTGCATCAACTCTGTGGACTCAATTTAGAATCTTTGGTTGATACACAAATGTACAGTACATTAAAAAAATACTGAAACTTAAAAAATATTTTGCAATACTTATAAATAAAGTATTAGGAGAAAATAGGTTTGGAATTGGCATAGGCATAGTATTGTCTATGGAATGGATGGTCAAGGGGGACCTGCTATATAATGCAGGGAACTCTACCGAGTGTCCTGTGATAACCTATATGGGAAAGGAATCTGAAAAAGAATGGATGTGTGTATGTTTATAACTGAATCATTTTGTTGTACAGCAGAAATTATCACAATATTGTAACTCAACTATACTTCAATAAAACATTTAAAGATGGGGAAAAAGGGAGATGATAGTTTCATTTCTGAGTTGTTTAAAACTTAACCTGTCTGGACTTAGGCTTCCTTTTTCAGTTAATTTAGCAGACGTTGTGCATAGTATGTAGCCTTCTGCTAGCCATAGTGGATAGAAATTCTGGTGGAATATGGGTGAGGAGAAACCCTTTCTTGAGGAGGGTAAACTTCAAGAGGAGGTTTTCTGGTGAAGAATGGCAAAAGAGTGATATTGCTCTCAGTCCTTGTCTCATTTGGCTTTCACTTTGAATATCTTTGTGACATGAGCATTTGAAGAACATGTAAAAAGAATTAAGAGGCTATATTTGCTTAAAGATCTTTATAGTATTTTTAGGAATTTATAGCTTTTTTTTTCTCCTGTCCAACAGCTTATGTGTGAGTTGGGGAATGATGTTATAAATAGAGTTTATGAAGCTAATGTGGAAAAAATGGGAGTAAAGAAACCACAACCAGGACAAAGGTATTACCTCAGTTGTGCTAATGTGTCCCCTCATTTTCCCCCTAATTAGAAATACAGCTATTACTGTATTTCACCATAATTGATATGTAATATTGAGATAGACTATTCAGAAGAGATCATTACCGCTTCTGTTAAAATGTGGCTGTCTCTTTTTGGATAGGCTAATTAGTTAATTATATTCTATTAATTAGATAATCAGTTATAATTTCCCGATGAGAATCTTAAAAATTAAAGCTCTACATAGGAATGATAAAAACTCTTAGCAGTTAAAGTAGACAAAGTTCTGTTGGTGGCAGACCTTTAAAAAGAGATAAACTGTTCATTAATGTTCCCAAGGATCAAGTTTCCACTACCTACAATGAATAGTTTCACATTGTTTGACTTAGTTCAAATATTTCTTAGTTACATATTTCATACTGGCATTGTTACATTGAAGAGTTAAAGGTGAAAAGGTAGCTTCTTATAGGGAAGAGTATTTATTTAACTCCTGTATGTGAAATTTTACTTCCCAGTTCTATACAGAGAATTCATTGAACGAAGTGGCATAGAGTACTTCAAGGTGGATAATTAGTTTTTGTTGATTTTATTTTTCATCTTTATGATTCTTTTTTTTTTTGTCTTTTTAAGGTTGTACCATTGGCATATGGAAGTTCCCAAGCTAGGGGTCGGAGCTGTAGGCGAGACAGCAATGCAAGATCCCAGCTGTGTCTGCAGCCTACACCACAGCTCACGGCAATGCTGGATCCTTGACCCACTGAGTGAGGCCAGGAATTGAACCCACATCCTCATGGATACTAGTTGGGTTCATTAACCGGTGAGCCATGATGGGAACTCCCTATGATCCTTTATTTTAGGTATTAATATTTTATTTGCCATAATCCTAATTTGGCTTTATGATAATTAATACTTTTAAAAAGTTATTGCTCTCTAAACCAATTCCAGTTAAATTAGATTCTTATTTTTTTTGCTAATACATGGCTGTTTGTTATTTCGGACCTTGAGATATCCTATTTTAGCCAAAGACCTAAGCATTTTAAAAGGATATAAGTAAGAAAAGATACAGAACAAATTGGACATTTTATAATTGTATCATAGATCAAAAGTTTAGAATGTGGAGTTCCCATCATGGCACATCAGAAACAAATCCAACTAGCATCCATGGGGATGCAGGTTTGATCCCTGGTCTCGCTCAGTGGGTTAAGGATCAGGAGTTGCCATGAGCTGTAGTGTAGGTCGAAGACATGGCTTGGATCTGGCATTGCTGTGGCCGTGACATAGGCTGGCAGCTGTAGCACCCATTTGACCCCTAGCCTGGGAACCTCCATATGCTGTGGGTACAGCCCTAAAAAGACAAAAGACAAAAGACAAAAAAAAAGTTTCAAATGTGATACATTTTTGGTTTCCCCACTTAATTTAGAAATGCTCTGTTGTTTTAAAGTAGTTGTCTGATGAAAAATTATGGTCATGAATAGTAGTAGTTCAGTATGTGACGTTATTTATTGGAGTAAAAATGGAATTAAAATTAATTTCTGTAGATTTTAATAGGTTCTTGGTAATGCTTTTCATTCTGTAAAAAAATTGAAATGAATGAGCATAGAAATTAAGAGAATATGAGACGGCCATGTTAATACTTGTGATTTTTCAATTAGTTTATTATTTGTATTTCATTTAAATGCGAAATCACAGTTCATTAAATATTTGGAAGGAATATGTTGCATAATGTCACAAATTCAGTTTTAACTAGTATTACATATAGTGACTTTCTTTGAAAAATTCAATATGTAATAGCTTCGTTTCAGTATTAGCCATGCTAAGAGATTAAGCAAAATATCCTGACATTTTTATATATACCAACCAGACAGGAGAAAGAGGCATATATCAGAGCAAAATACGTGGAGAGGAAATTTGTGGATAAATATTCTATATCATCATCACCTCCTGAGCAGGAAAAAAAGATTGTCTCCAAAAGTAGTGAAGAAAAGAGGCTGAGCATTTCTAAACTTGGACCAAGTGAACAAGTCAGAGCATTTCCCCAAAGTTCAGGTATTGCAGTCAACTTGTTGTCTATATGAATATTTTCTTAAGCTGAAGTCACTTTGTTAATCTCTGAATTAGTAGGTCTTATAGATTTTTTTTAAATGGTAAAAAAAAAAAATCTGTTTACTTCTACATATCCTAAGGAAAATTGGCTTTCTCTGTCTTTAAAACAGTTGAATTTAAATAGTGTCTTGGTAATTCACATTTCTAGGTACAGTTGACCCTTGAATAGCTCGGGTTGGGGCATTGACTCTCCCCTCAGTTAAAAGTTCACATATAACTTGTAGTTGGCCCGTTGTACATGCGATTCCTTGTATCTGCTCTGCAGGTCCTCTGTATCCTTAGTTCCACATCCGTGGATTCAGCCAGCCCCGGATTGTGTGGTAGTGTAGTGTTTACTATTGAAAAAATCCATGTCTAGGTGGACCCACGTAGTTTAAACCTTTGTTTGTTCAAGGGTCAACTGTGTGTATATGCTCAGGAATAAAACTGCTTAAAATGCAACGGGAGATGGGAAATACAAATCTATCATGCAAAAAGCCCTAAATATCTGATTAACCACCTAATATCCTTCCTATTTTTCCCTCCTAAATTTTTCCCAATAACGTTTTTTCCTGCCCTTTTCCCTTCTTATGGCCTGCTTTGTGCTTTGCTAACTTGCATGTCCCCAGTGGTTGCTGTAAATAGCGACGAGGCCAGGCGAGAGTCTCTGTTCTGTCCTGATGAGCTAGATTCACTCTTCTCCTACTTTGATACTTCTTCAAAACTACGTAGTAGTAAGTACTACTCTTGTGGAGCGTTCCAAGTCTGTGCCGGTGGTCATTGTGCGGTGTGGCCATTTCTCTAGCTGTTACCCATTGTCTCAGAATTCCACATTACTTAGAGTGATACAATAAATTAAGCTCTTTCCTACCCCTGACACATTATGGGGTAATGAGATATGTAACGACTCTGAAAATAAGTTTATTTTCAGGATTCATGATTAATTCATATTTTGATAAGTGAAGCATTCCATAAGCTTAAAATTGTGATAAATTTATTCCACTGGTGGTGGCTGAGTTCACCTTGATGTCTCAGAGCTCATTTTAAAACCTCGTTGTTTGTGGGACATTTTTTCCTTAATGGTGTGAACTTTAATCACTAGCTGGTTTTTCTCTAAAACAGTCAAAAGTAATGACAGTGGAATCCAGCAGAGCTCTGATGATGGAAGAGAATCTTTACCTTCCACGGTGTCAACGAATAGTTTATATGAGCCTGGTGAGTTTGCGTGAAAGTCAATGTTAATTGGTATTGTTGGCTGAAAAATGCATGTGGTAAATGCCAAGTTTGATTAAATAGTTTCTAAAGGAAGTGGTGAGTCTTTTAGGAGGTACTAAGGGGCAATTAATTCTGCTAAATGAGAAAGCAGCTATTTCTTTTCAAATTTAGAAGTCCTCTCCTAGCTGTACATTCTTCTAAGCCTCATGATAAGTGCTAAAAGTGACTTGTCAATAGCTAAGGATAATGTTTAATCCACATGAACTGCACGTCTTATTACCTTTATCTTTTTTTTTTTTTTTTGCGGCTGTTTTTTCTTAGGAAAAAGGTCAGAAAATCCCCCTCACCTGCCCTCCGAAATAGGTTTTTCTTCTGACCTGTGCTTTCTTCCTATATTCTCTCCTTTATGATTTCAGTGATTTTTGGTCTTGTACAATACACGGGGTCATTCTTTAAATTATTTGGACTGCTTGTACTGCAAATTGCGATGGTATTAGACCATCCTAGGAATAAAGTAAAGTAGTGAAATTCTGTAGGGATTCTTACTGCCTCTTCTGAGTCCTTAAGTCCTGGCTTACAGTAATATACCTAATTTTAATTTAATACCTACCCATCACATACTGGCAAGAGCTTTGTTTATCACAAAGACCTGGTGAACTAGTTGATATCTTTATTAAGAGAAGTTCACTGGGGAGTAATTCATCTACAGGAAAGAAGATAACTTTGTGAAAATTTCCATTATCTCATTTTGTTAAACTAGTTTCTTATGTCCCAACTTTCATATTGTGATGCAAGTAAGAATTCATTTTAAAAATTTTAATTTATTTATTGTATGTACATTCTTTTTATTTTTATTTTTTATATATAATGATTTTTATTTTTTTCCATTATAGCTGGTTTACAGTGTTCTGTCAATTTTCTACTGTACAGCATGGTGACCAAGAATTCATTTTTTAAAGACGTTATACAATATGCATAAAATTTATTCATTATAACCGTTTCCAGTGTGCAGTTCTGTGGCATTAAATCTGTTCGCATTGTTATGCTGCCATCACCACCATCCATCCGCAGAACTCTTCCTCTTACAAAACTGAGATTCTGTACCTATGAAACAATGATTTCCCATTCTCTCCCTCCCTGCCCAAGAGCTCATTTTTTATTGTTGTATTTGTATTTGCTTTTCAGAGGGAGAAAGGCAAGATTCTTCTGTGTTTCTCGACTCTAAACATCTTAATCCAGGACTCCAGCTTTATAGGGCTTCATATGAAAAAAATCTTCCTAAAATGGCTGAAGCTTTGGCTCATGGCGCTGATGTGAACTGGGCTAATTCCGAGGAAAACAAAGCAACACCACTTATTCAGGCTGTATTAGGGGTATGAGTTTGTAAATTCAGGATTTCAGTGGTAGTATAAAAAAATCATAGTTCATTCTGAGCATAGCATTAGCATTATCTTTTGCTTTAAGAGGTGGGTTGGAAAATAGAAGCAGCAGTTAGTAGTAACTTCTGAATACCACTGTGTGTAAGCTTAATTTCTTTTTCTTAAAGAATTTTAGTATTGAAAGTATGGGCTTTGCTAGATCACAGACTACAAATTGAATTCCAATTAGAAGTTGTTCTTGGGGGGAGTTCCCTGGTAGCTCAGCAGGTTAAGGATCCAGCATTGTCACTGTTGTGGCTTAGGTCATTGCTGTGGCCTGGGTTTGATCACTAGTTTGGGAACTTCTGCATGCCATGGGTGCCCCCCCTCAAAAAAAAGCAGTAGTAGTTGTTTTGGGGAAAAAATAATATAGTTTATCATTTCTCTTTTTTCTGGGGGGCTATTTTCTCTTTGAGGGAAAATGCAATAGAAAGGCTGTTAAAGTTTTTGATAGAAATATATTGTTGTTCACTTTTTGTACATCACTATTTTTTTCACTATTTTTTTTTTTTCCTCTAAGGGCTCTTTGGTGACATGCGAGTTTCTCCTACAGAATGGTGCTAATGTGAACCAAAGAGATGTGCAAGGGCGGGGACCACTGCACCACGCCACCGTCTTAGGGCACACGGGGTAAACTGTAGTGCTTATATGTTTAAATAGATTTTATCTGAAAAAAAGTTTTTGCTTTTTCTCAGGTTAAGATCATTAGGTAGAGTTGTAAAGTACTTTCCTGTGACTTACAGTGTCACAATGGAACTTGAAATTTTAAAAAATTTCATTCCGAGAAAAAGATACTTTTACTTCTCAGATAAGAAAAGTGCCAAGCTTATTTTGAACTTTACTGGTTCTTTATATAGGTCTGTTTTTGTATTTAAAACTGTTACTGAAATTGTGGGGATTTCATCAGACAGCTTAAGTCTATGTGTGTATTTATGCATGTACAGATAAATTATATACATAGCACACACATTTTGGGAGAATTTTGTAAGTTGATAAATTTTGGTTTTCCCATGGGGTAAAGTCAAATTCTAAAGTAAATTCTTATTCTGTGCTATTGATGTTATCATTTCTGGAACAATATTCACATTCACAAAATAGTGAAGCTATAAAAGTGGGCTTCTGCTAGAGGATACAAATAGAAATGTTGGCCTTATATGAAAAGTTTGTGTCATAGGTGATTGTTTTTCAGTAAACCTCTCAAGATCTCCAGTTCTCATTATCTGGACAAGCAAGAAGCTGTCATTTTTTATGTTTATTTTATCGCATCTTCTAATTTTATCATAGCTAATTTTCTTTGCCTATATTAGCAAAGAAATTCATTTCAATAACTTTATCATAAAACTTTTTCTGTACTTAAAAATGGTTGTATTTAATTCATCCTGTGTATTTTCTTCTTTGTAATAAGTATTCCCATTTGACATCATAGACTCCATTTATTCATTCTTTAATTATTTTTCATTTTTGTTGGTTTTTTTTGAGTTATGGGTATTTGTGGAATACAGTGGCGAGATTGCCTCCCATTCTTTGTGGTTGAATTATCATTAATATATTATGCTGTTAACATTACCTTGATTTCCTTCTTTCTCAGATCACGACCTTGAATGATTTTTGTCTTATTTAAGTGTATAGGTATCTGTGTACATACATCTTTTTATATTTTTCCAGGGTAGGGACCCTAATTTATATATCCCGCTATGCTATGTATTATCAGGTTAAATATGAAAATACCTTGAGATTTATAAAATGTTGATCATGATAGATTTTTATTATTAAAGTTAGTATTCAATAAAGCCTTATAGAATGAATTAAGAATTCCTAATAAAATGTTATTTCTATAAGTGTTACTTTTTTTTTTTAGGTGAATACTAATTTTTTTCTTATTAGCAATATCTCTAAAATACTGTTTCCTTAAACAGGCAGGTATGTTTATTCCTAAAACGAGGTGCCAATCAACATGCCACTGATGAAGAAGGGAAGGACCCTTTGAGTATAGCTGTAGAAGCAGCCAACGCAGATATAGTGACCTTGTAAGTCTTTTCTTCTCACTTGATTATTGTCCATACAGTGCATTACTTGTACAGAGTTTTGTGCATAGGTGTGAAATTTAAACTTGGTTATTCACTAAAAGCCACACTACTTCTCTGACCATGCTAAATGTATTTATTAAGCACTTTGCATACATGAACTTACTTGCCCACCTCAACCCTATGAGGAAGGTTTTATTATTATTATCAGCTTCATTATATAAGGAAGCCACACCACAGATAATTTGAGAAACTAGTAAGTAGTGAAGCTAGGGTTTGAAATCAAGAATCTTGGCTCTAAAACCCGTGTAATAGCTACTTCTCTTATTCTTCCTGGTCAGTAAGAATAGAAAACCAGAGACTTTACTGAGCTGGATTCTGTAACTCTTAGTACAGTACTAGGGTGGGAATTGGATTGATATGGTAACCAGTAATTATACTACTACCAAACGAATTAGAGGATTATAAACAGGGAAGCCAACTGCATTGATGTTAGTAACTTTTGCAGTTGCATTGCCTTTGGTCACCACTCCTTAGGAGACCTGTTAGGGCTTATTTTTTGAAAGAATTATTTACATGAGTACTCTATTCTGAGATAAACATTGTTCTTGAATGTTTGGATACAATTTAATATGATCTATTAAAGAAAGAATCTTGAAGTCTTAATTTGATTGTCATCTTAGATCACAGTTCTTTGTGACACTTGGAATCTAGGAATGTGATTGTCACCTACACTTTACTGTCAGGTAGGAAGTCTCAAGCTTAAGTTGTATGAATGAAGCCTGGGACTGTTGATTCTTTGTTTCTCTTTGAAAGCAACTGAAATTCATGTGGATCGCTTTCAAAGAGAAACTCCCTTGACTATCTTGAACTGAGCTCCCACTGGGAATTCTTTTTTTTTTTTTTTTTCTTCTTTTTATGGACACACTTACAGCATATGGAAGTTCCTGAGCTAGGGTGTGAATCAGAACTGCAGCTGCCGGCCTACGCAACACTGGTTCTGACCACATCTGTGACCTATCCTGGATCCTTAGCCCATTGAGTGAGGCCAGGGATCAAACCTGTATCCTCATAGAGACTATGTCCGGCTCCTTAACCAGCTGAGCCACAGTGGGAACTCCCCCACTGAGAATTCTTGACTTGCCATATATCCCTTCTCTCTGACCCCTGCCAGATTGAAACAAAACAAAACAAAACAAAAAAAGAAAAACGTATTTCTCTGTACTCAGCTTCTTTTTCTCACTGGAGGGATTATTGTTATTGTGGAGGTAATTGTAGGAAAATAAAGAACTATTAAAACATTATAGACTTAAAATTGGAGAAGGATAAGTTATTAAAGAAAAGATGAGTGGTGTGGAGAAGTTAACCTTGGCTGCAGCTTCCCAGCCAATTCTTATAGTAATGGCCCTTCCTCCTCAAAAATATGTTCCCAGATTGTCTAAATTTTCTCATTTTGTTTTGTATGAGGATGCCAGTTTCATTTAAAATTCTTTTTAAATAGTCATCCTCTCTGAAAAGTCCAAATACGAAAGGGAGACTTATGTTGCTATTATTAATTCACACAATAGTTAAAAAAGAAATTGGCAAGGAATTGTATTTTGAAGATAGGAAAAGACCATATCAGTTACCAGAGAGAGGACGTTAGAAGAGGGGATAAAAATCTGGGAAGGCCATGAGTATTTGCTGGCCTGACGGACAGGCCAGACGTTCTGAGTAGCAGAGGGGCATCACAGGCATCATTTGCTTCTTCCAAAATGTTACTTATGTTTAGTAAGAAAATGGGAAGAAATTCTTGTTTTCTTAATCCAATGCTGCAAGTCTTCCTGCTACCAAGAAATGTAACCCAAAAAAGAATGTATAATCAGTATGTAACTATGGGAAAATCTTGGTAACCTGTGGTCATTTAGTATAATGTCTATATGTCAGAATATATCCCTAGAATTTATAGGTAAGACATACTGTTTGTATGTCTGGAACTACCTTACTTCAGTGTACACTAAGTGTACTTCAGTGTGAGTTCTAGAATGAACTTATGACAGGCTACTGCTTCCATGCTACAGGAGCAAAATTTCAGCAGTTGGCAGTTACGAGTTTGACAGTTGCTTTAGAAGCCAGGAATTCTCCGTGTCTGAAGGAAGTAAGCTGCTGGTGGTGCTGCAGGGAACCTACTTAAATGGAGCTGAAATGTAATTTTTTGAAGTCTTTTATTGTCTTCTCTCATGAGAATTATATAAAATATACAGTTGTTGCTTTTTTTGTGTATCCTTTTTCAGCCACAGCCATGGTATATGGAAATTCCAGGGCTAGGGATTGAATCCATGCTCCATCTGCCATCTGTGCTGCAGCTGCAGCAACAGCAGATCCTTAACCCACTGCTTTGGGCCGGGGATCAAACTGGCAATGCCACAGAGACAGGCTGGATCATTAATCCACTGTGCCATAGTGGGAACTCCAAAATACAGTTATTTTTGTATTTCAGATTGCTAAGAATGATAAGAGCCCTTTTATTTCATTGGTAGATACTAGTAAGAGAAAAAATATATCAGTACATGTCCTAGCTATTTATATAATTCATTAGCTTATGAATATTTATATTGTATAACTTTATCTGAAAATCCTTTTATTTAATTTTAGGTTACGTTTAGCAAGAATGAATGAAGAGATGCGGGAATCAGAAGGACTTTATGGACAGCCAGGTCAATATTCTACTAATAACCATACTGAAATGCAGTATAAGAAATGTATCCAAGAATTTATCAGTTTACAGTTGGAAGAGTCATAGTTCTTTAGCAAGCTAACCTAATACTATAGAGTTTTTATAAATTACTTATAAAATGTGAGTTGTTAGTTATGTACTGTAACTACTGAAATCTTGAGAGTGGCTCACTCTCAAGCCTTTAAAAATCTGTAACTATTCCTCCTACAGTACACATTTCCTTGCTGTATTTAATTCTGGCTGCTGACTTCTTTATCTGCTGTACAGATGTCTTCCACATACATTCCAGTAAAGTGAATGGAATGATACTGTATCTTTCTACACTTACAGCAGCACAACAGTCATTTTCTTTTTGGCTGTCAAGTGAATACAACAAAATTGTTTTCTTTTTGTCATTCAGGGAATTTCTATAAATTGTGTTCAGGGAAAAAACCAAATCACTATGTGTTGACATATAAAAAGTCAGTATGGAAAATACCTAGAAAAAGTTTATTGAAGTAAGAGTTCTATATTTGACTTAAAAATGAGTTGGAGGTTTAGAAATAAAATTTACCAGTAGGTTAAGAAGTCCATAATGAGAATAGTTTATAAGGTATAGGGAAGAGGTCTCATTTTATCTTGTAGCTTTGCCCCAAGCAATTGTACAATATCTGTTGGATAAATGGAAGTATTTAGAACAATAATTTGTGAACTTGATGGCAAAGTAGACTTATTAGAGAAATCTCAACTCAAGATCAGCTCACATCTCCTTTTGAGCAATTTTTAATCTTTGAGTTGAGATGTTAAAAATAGCAAGAAATGTTGCTGATCAGATTTTTCTTTGATGAATACATCCTAATTAGACATTCTTCACAAAAGACAGTATAATAATTAGATCTCTGGTTTCATGAATTTGAGTATATGAATTACTGATTTATCTGTTTTAAATTCATATACATGCTGGTTAAAAATTTTAGGAATTCATGACTGAAATAATTGAGACTGTTCAGTTTTCAGTGAGTATATTTGACTTTTTTTCAATGAATATTATTTTAAAAGTGGCTTGTGATTTCATCTATTTTTCCTGTTTAAGTATGTTTTGAGATTTTTGTACTTTATGCTAGTATCAGCCATTTACTTTTATTTTACCAGATTAATATGTAATTAATATAAATATGGGGCCATTCCTTTCTCAGAAGACTGTATTTATTACTTAGTTTTGGTCTAATTTAATAGGGAACAAGTAAGACCTTTGAGAATAGAGGCACTTCAGCTAGATACTTCTAATCTAGGGTGTCCCACTTTAATCCTATGGATCAAATGATACTACTGACTCATGATGTACCAAGATGTAAGAGTGCTGATTAAGGGTGAAGTCTCAGCATTAATTCTGAATTTCACCCATTTGTTTTAAACTTGAATGTTAGATTTTAAATAAGTTATAATTTTGTAATAGATATAAAGTGATAGTATTACTAGGCCATTTTTGAGGCCTTTGTGTTTAAGCACTTTAAAATGAAAATTATTCAAAGAACATGACCTGATATGCGAGATAAGAGTGAACGTCAAGATTTTAAGTTAATTTATTTCCCCCCTGACATTTTAAACATATGCGTCTGGTCAGCTGCTCTCTCCTTAAGGTGTTTGCCGATGAAGTTGCACCCAGCTGAATAGTCAGAAGGTCACTGGTCGACTTTGCCCTGGAGCTGGGCATGTCCTTTATGTTCTTGCAGCTTCTAGTTCCACCCAAACTGCTTGGGCTTCTGCCCCCATTTAAGAGCATTTCACTGTCATTTTACGTATTAGTTTATGAGTGTATACTTTCCATTCATCAGTAGAAAGATTTTTCCAATTTATGGGAATGAATTTTTTTTTAAAGCCTCATTTAGAAAAACAAGCTTTCCTACTACCCTCAAATTTTAGTTTAGAAAAGATTAAAAAATAGAAGTCTAGAGATGGTATATCACTAGAATAAAATGAGATTCTGCTTTGATAATAATTAGGTTTTAAATTCATTTAGAGGGCCTCACATTTGAAGCAGAATAATTTTATACAGGTTACATGATGAAATGGCTTAGCAGTTGTTCTCTGGCTCCTTTTCCTTTATAAGTTTTTGGAGGGTAGATGTTTTTGCTCAGGCAGCAAGTCCTTTTTCCCCTCTCTGCTTATCACTGTAAATTGCTCTGTCATAGATTTTGGTTGGTTGTCTTATCCAGATCCTTTTTTTTTTGTTACCTAACAGTAGAAGGGAAACCTCAGAATTCTGGGTAGTTTTAAAATGCAAGTGGAGTTCTGTGCTGCAGTGGATTAAGGATCCAGCATGGTCACTGCAGTGGCTTGGGTCACTGCTATGGCTCAGGTTCAATCCCTGGCCTAGGAATTTCCACATGTTGTGTTTGGCCAAAAACAAAAAAACAGGTATTTTCATTATGAAGAGCCCTACCATTTAAAATATTCAGATATAATCTTCAGATATCATGAACCTCTTTTTAGGAAATCCCACTTTTGAACTATCAACAATCCTGAGGTCCTGAAACTCCCTATTTCTTTGCAAGGCGATGTAAGAGCACATATTTCCTAAACAGAAGATGTATTCCCCTTTCAGTTCCCACAACTCTTAGGAGGACTGGGTAGGTGGGTGCAGTATCACACGCTGCTCTCCACTGTTGGAAACCAGGTTGGTGCTTCCCACAGTTTCTGGCTCTGTGACTACTCTTTTTTTTTTTTTTTAATTTTATAATGATTTTTATTTTTTCCATTATAGCTGGTTTATAGTGTTCTGTCAATTTTCTACTATACAGCAAGGTGACCCAGTCACACATACATGTATACATTCTTTTTTTTCACATCATCATGCTCCATCATAAGTGACTAGATATAGTTCCCAGTGCTATGTAGCAGGATCTCATTGCTTATCCATTCCAAAGGCAATAGTTTGCATCTGTTAACCCCAAATTCCCAATCCATTCCACCCCCTCTCTCTCCCCCTTGGCAACCACAGGTCAGTTCTCTATGTCCATGATTTTCTTTTCTGTGGAAAGGTTCATTTGTGCCATATATTAGATTCCAGATATAAGTGATATCATGTGCTGTTTGTCTGTGACTCTTCTTGATTGTTGGCAGAGTTTCTTAGCCAATGAAAATCACCTCTTTAGTGAACCACTGGTTATGTGAGCATGTTACTGGCAAAGACTGATTGTTGATCTAATCAGTTATAAAAATGAAGCTGTAATCAACCAAGAAAGAGCAGGATCATACACTGATCACCTAGGGGTGGGGTCATACATGCTGCCAAATCTTGCAGGGGAGTACATTTAAGAGAAAATCAGCAAAATCTTGGATCATAACTGCTTTTGCAGTGCTTATTCTGAATACCAAAAATCAAAAACCTTTTTAAACTATCAGTGGAAATTTAGCAGTCCATTTTTTAAAAACTCACATCTGTCCAGGCATATAGGAAAGTTAACCTTCTGAAGAGAAACAGAATGTGATTAAGTAATTTAAAGAATATAACTTAGTATTACAAATATTGGGTGGTTGTTTACTGTTGATAATAAAGTATTAAATGTACTTATATGAACTTTCCAGGGCAACATATTCTGGGTTGTGGTTTATGTATTCTAGTGTAGAACAAGTTATATTTGCTGTGGGAAACATTTCAAGTGATTAAAATTGTATTTAAAGAATCACATTGAAGTTCAATTTGTGTTAACTATATTAAATATCTTAGTCACTATTGTTATTGTAATGTATGCTTTTTGACAATATATTTTGAGGTCTAAGAAAGGTATTATATTGATAGTCTATTAATTAATGTTTGGTTAGAAACTGAATGTTAACAAAAAGTTTTGTGTATGTGTGTGAAGGTGAGACTTCTTTTTGTATTGTATTAACTCTTCTAAAATGTATTCAGTAAGTGAAACCAATGATTAGTGTAGCACCAACACTTTCCTTCAAGGAAGCATTTAATTCAGTGAATAAAAAGTCTTACAATTTATTTTGCATGGTACAATGGTACTACTAAAATGTACTTGTGGACTGGATACTAGATAATTTAAAAACAAAAAACTGGAGAACCACAAAAAGAAAAAAATCCCATAGCTTGTTATGCAAAATATGCATTGCTAATAGTAGAAGCCATATATTGCCATTGTACTGTTGTAATACTTAAGAATGCTCATCTGGTGCTATCTGTAAACTATTTGGCATTAGTGTCTGCTAGATCCTTCTTCCTACTTTTTCTCGAATGTATAATGTGTGCCTTTTAAGTTACTTCTGGTGTTGAATGGTACAATCAGTGTGGTATTTTTGTATTATAATCTGCACTTTACACTTTCTTGGAAAGTAAAATTCCAGACTCTCCAGTTCGAATAGTATTTTTAAAATATTTATAATGTTTACAATAAATATTTTAAATATTTTAATTCATCTAATAATAAGAAAATTTTTAAATATTTTGTATGGTTTGTTAATTGATATTTTCATGTTTGTCTCTTCTTAGTTTATTTTATATCTTTTAGATTGGCTAAAAACGGGAATAGATTGTAGTTTGTCTTTTAATGTAGGGTAAACTTTTATGAAATCATGGGTATATTTGGATTGTCTCACCAGTTGTTCCAGCATATCAACCTTTATTTTTATTGTTTTAGTAACAATGATATGAGTTAGATCTTACTCTTAGCCTACCTATTATGATTCTCTTCTTACTGTATTTTTTTCTTTTTAAAGTAGATTGATTCAGGTCATGAGAAAATTTCCAGGGCTAAATGAAAACTATCTAGAGATTTTAATAACTTGCTTTTTACATTGACTAAATATTAAAAGCATTAGAATTTTTTATTGAAAATCCTGGGTTATTCTGTTAGACCTTTTTACTAGATCTTTATCCCTCTCCACCCATTTTTTTTTGATTCTCCAGCTTTTGGTATGACATCTGTTGCCTCAAAAAAAAAAATCTCGCTTTTTAAAAGCCGACAAAACTTACTGCACTGTTAGCAACAACTATAGCAATGAGTTTGTAACAAGATGGATGCAAGGTATTTTATGGGAAATAATTATAAAACCATGTTGCACCAACAATCACCTAAAACAGTATTTGAGAGTCTAAATCTTGAAAACAGAACTATGCCAAACATAAACAAATTAATGTGTTTTACAGGAATCATTCATGATGAATGATTCATCTTAAAAATAAGATTTTATTTTATGCAAATCTATTGTCTGAGGAGTTAATCTGTATGTGTGTATATAGTTTTTCATCACAAGAAGAATAGTATTTAATCTGCTATAATATCAGTATCTATACACTTCTCTGCAAGCATATTTGTACGTACATACACATGTATTACTCTAACAAATGTCTGGTGTTTATTATGCTTCTCTCATAGCATCCCTGCTCATATGACTTACCCTTAACAAAAACACTTCTGACTAAACTATGATTTTAAAGTCATTTTCTAGGCTTTATTATTTTATAAGCTTAGTAAACACTGGATTAGGTGCATTAGTTTTAGTTAAGTGTTGAAATTTGAGTACAGGCTTACTTTTTCATATGTGTTTAAAATACCTTTAATGAAAAAATATTAAAATAGGAGGCTTTTTTCTTTCTACCTGGTCTTGTCTTTCTAATAACTTGCATCCATCAGAAACATTAGTATTTGTTTTTGGTCTTTTCTTTGGCCTTGATCAAGGGAAATATTTATTTAAAATATGCCTGGTTTATTATACTTCATTCAGAATGACTTTTATTTCTCATGTGTTAATAAATGTATTTCTTCACATTGCTTTAAAACACTTGCATCTTGCTCTTTTCTAACTCTGAACTTTCCTCTGTGGCTGCATCTGAGGTGCTTTTTTCAGGTATAGTTTTATTTTTTCTTTCACTATATACTTTCCCAGAACTTACGTTTAGTTGGTCTTATTTCTTCCAAAAATGCTCATCTGAATAAAATTTTAATGTAATGAATTATAAAATAGTTACTAATCATAAAAGTGAATGTTGTTTATTAGTACTTTCATTGTATACATTTTAAAAGTCTCCTTATTTTACTTTCATGCAGGTGATGAAACTTACCAGGACATTTTTCGTGATTTCTCCCAAATGGCGTCCAATAATCCAGAGAAACTAAACCGTTTCCAGCAAGATTCACAGAAATTTTGAATTTTTTTAAGAAGGGGAAAATAGTAAATCTGGTTACTCCCTAAAGTATACATCTGAAAACTCACAGATTTTTACTGTTTCAGTGTCTACTTAATTTTAGTAGATACTGAGTGGTTTGAAAAAAAGGTGCCCATTCATTGATATTTTTATAAATCAAAACATAGAGCTCGAATAGTTGGGAGAGGAACCTACCTTAAGACTTGGCTTATTTTTTTTTTAATATCTGTTTAAAGGTCTATTTTTTACAGATAAAAGTTGAATCTAGACTTAGCCCATCTCTAGGTTGCAAGATGGTAAGAGTTTAGACAGATCTCTCTTTGCCAGTGGGTGATAGCATTGATTTTTTTGTTGTTGTTCTGAGCACTGTGCCCAGGGTCGTTCCTTCAAGTACATTTGCATCACATGGGAGCCTGATGTCCTACATGGCTGAAGAGTATGTCTTTGCTTTAGCTCCCTGATGTTGGTGGTTCAGAAATAGCTTTTTTGTTTTTTGGTTGCCTAGCTATCATATACATATTATGTAATTTAACTGTTAGAGCTAGAGAATATGTGTCCCCTACTTGTTCGTAAATGCAGTACTCAGTTATTGTCCAGTGCTTTAACATGCGTATAATGACTGTACAGATTGACATAACTCAGTTCTTTAGATTTATTCCATTTTATGAAGCAAAAAGAAGCCCTTAGCATTTTTTTTTTTTTAAATTACCAGAAGACTCTCATAGAAGTTGTAGTTCTCTATTGTTGGGTTGATTCCTTAAAATCTTGACAAACTTATTGATGTAATAAAACTGTGTTTCAAAGGTTACTTGAATGTTGCAAAATTATGCTTTCATCAGATTATAACCATCAAAGGAAATGTTGATTTATAAGATAATGTGGAACATTTTTATATTTGAAATTTGTCCTTTTCAAGATAGATTTTTGTTACTGCTTCTAGTGAAAGGAAAATCTCCATAAAAGGAGGGGGAAAAAAACCTGTTTTTTAGTTTATCCTAAAATATATGGCAATAAATTGCTTTTTAATTTTTCTAATTTCTACCCTGTGTACTCATACACAGTATATACTTTTTTAAATTATAGCATCTATATTGCTTTAGTATTTAGTTACATGAGTCATAGACCCTTGAGTTTTAAACTATTATGAATATACTAATTTTCCATGTTTATATTACAGATTAGTCTGATTGACACAGCTTGTCAGAAGTATAAAATAATTTGCCTTATGGTTTCTTTCTAATATTGTCAGCAATTAAGTTTAATTGTCTTTTCCATGTTACATGTAATATTACTGATACTCAGTTTCTAAATAAGAGAGGTTTTAAAACTTGAGTTATCAGATAAGTGGAGAAATTATATTGGGTGGATAATAAATTTTCCAACATTTTCCAATGAGAAGTAAGTAGAATTTTCTAAGTTGATTGACCTTCAAATCAGAATTTGTCTACACATGAGTTATACTAAAATAAATTCACATCACAGAAAAGGTTCCATATTTGGCCAAATTGCCTGCATGTGATGCTTAGTTAATAATAATCACTGTGCATTAGATCAGGATAAAAATATATTTAAGGATTATTTCTAAGGCAGTGCTAACTGTCAAAGCCTTGTATGTTAACTACAACAATAACAGAAACATTAAATCTTTGCTGATTCACCTCAGAGTCACAGATCACCTGACTGCAAAAGTTGGATTTGTATAATTTTTATTAGTGTACCTTGAAATTAATTGTCTGAAAGCTCAAGGATAAGGAGATCTGTTGAGAAAAGAAAGAAAGAAGGAGAAAAGGGAAGAAAAGGAAAAGTCCCACTTTTCCTTTGTGGTGTCTCTTTCCTGTTTTGACCCTAGGACTTCAGCTGACCTTTACCTGAGGCAGTTTTTCTTTTGGATCCAGCCTTTGGTCTTCAGGGCACTTTTGGGATCTCTAGTTGTGAAAGCAGTTCTTTATGACACTCTTAACATCTGTGGCTTCAGTCATGAGTTGTTAATGTGGCAGTAATTAGTGTCTACTTAAATTTAGTAATTAGAGATGTACTCACAGTTCACTAAAGATGATCAATGATCATGGTTCTAAATATCTTCAGAGAAAGTGAAATCTTTAAGAGTACAAGGGTACCTGTACATACAAAAATACATTGCTGTGGCTTGATTTCTTGAAGGTGCCAAGACTCAACTTGCATTAAATTTGGCAGAAATGATTCAGTAGTATAACAGCAAGGCTTTAAAGTAAATTAATGGTTACAAGTAGTTACAGAGTAGCTTGGTTCTTAACCAAGGTGAATTTAGCTGTGTCAACTAATAGCTTTTCTATAGTATGTAACAAATCTGAGTTTTCCTATGCTGTGAATTATTAAATACAATATGATATATTATAGTGTAAAGAATGTTAGTCATACTCTTGGACTTCATAAGTAAGTTCATTTGTCCTTTGTTTTCTTACTCTAACTGATCAGCTGGTATTAGTTTAGGATTCCTTATCATTCCATCAACTCATTATAATTAGCTCATTAACTTAAAAATTAGATTAATCTCAAAATAAGAATAGCAGTACTCTGAGGAATTCATAAAATGCAATTTCATGTTAGAACTAGACTAAAGGTAATTGCATGGTTATTTGCAATTTTTCATTATAACACTTACATGTTTACGATTTCTAAGGTTTTGCCTTTGGTACAGTCCTTAGGAATTTAGAAGTTTCCAGGGATTCACTACATTACAGTGTTCGCCTAATTGATACTGGTCTTCACTGTGGATTTTAATGAACTTTAGTGTTTACTTTCTAAAACATATAGATTGCACTTGGAATGTTACTTTGGTTCTTCATGAATGCATTTTGTGAAAAAAAAATGATACTTTCACAGTCTGAGCAACTTGTTTGTGACGTGTTAAGCAATATTTAAAAAAATATAATTTTACACATGTAAAGTGTAGTCATAATAAGCCAAATTGTATTTAAGACTAAATTTACTGTCCATTTTGAATAAGACATTCCCACATTACTTTTATATCGTCAGATTAACTCTTCTGTTTGATAGCACTTTCCCCTGTGGACATGAGCTGGAAAAATGATATATTTTTATAGGATTGTTTGTCCAGAATGACTTCAGATATGCATGATATAGTGGAAAGAGCACTGGCTAGTAATTTCTACGCTTTTTGGATTCAGAGCTCCTCACAAAAGGGAAAAATGAGGGGGCGGAACAAGGTGAAACTATAACAACATCCCCTTGTGTACTGTTCCGCTGCTCACAGCGTACTCTGGCATTACTTTCTCTCTCAGGATTCTCACGGTAGGACTTCTGAGATCTTAATCAAGGAGTGCCAGCATTGTCTCTTCTTTGATCCTGGGCTGCGCCTCATGTTTTACAGAGGGGGTCTCTGCTTTGTCCATTGATGGCATAGCTGACACCAGAACCCCTGTACGGCTGACTGCTAGTCAGAGGCACTTTACTCATATCATGGAATGATTTGAAATCTTTGTAAAGCAGCAAAATCTGATAATGACTGCCAGCTTTCCTTGTATACTCCAAGTATTCCGGAGAACCTGGATATAAGATTACTTTGAAGGAATAGATTAGGATTTGAAGACATTACAGTGTAGGGAATTTTATATTTGTGTAGTAACAAACATTAATCAAGGTAAAACGTTGTAAAAGTAGTTTTAATTCACCTTAGGTTTTATTAGTGTCTTGATGCTTCTAAATGAAGACAACTAAAAGGGGCACCAGTTTGTTTGGCTAAATCCTGACATCTAAAAATACAGATTTGTGGGCATCTTTTTCTGTTCACATAAATTTATTGACTAAAATGAGATAATGGGGAGGGGGAAGCAAGGTTCGATTAAATAAAATTTTCTCTGCATTGGTCTTTTCCCTATCTTATCTAGATTTTCTTATTTTTCCTCACCATGCCTCCCACTTTTTGGGTGTTAATTTTAAACAGGGAAAGCTCGCTACATTACAAAGGATGTTGGCACCACTTATTTTACACAAAGGCTAAAGGTTGACTTTTGGAAATGATGAGCTACTTTTCCATATGTGTTTACTTGTGCTTTGTGATATTTCTGGATCATTCCAGTCATAAAGACTTATTACATGTAATATTTCTTGCTACTTGTGAAAAGGTGTATTTTTAAAGAATGTATAACCAACAATCCATTTACTTTTTATTAGTATGTAGAGAATTTATTTGTATCTAATTCATGAATGTAGTTTTACTATAGGATGTCATTGTAAATGGAGCAAAGTACATTATCTTTATAGTTATTCTAAAATGTACATTATGTAAGAATTGTAAATATTACACCTGATTAAATACTTTGTATACTGAGAAATTATGTCAAGTCAATAAAATCTCACCTCTGGCACAGTTCTTCTATGCTCAGACTTCTACTTTGTTGTGAACTACAGTTGTAAACATACTTGCTAACAACTATCATGTTTAAGATCCTGAATTCATGTCCAGCCCTATCAGATTGGTCCAGATTGCTTCAATCATCAAGTTCATTTTTATCTTTTAAATATTTTTTTTCTGCCTGATTATTATGATTCCCAGTTCTTTAGCCAAAGACCACAAAAGGCTTTCTTGGCCCTCGTTCTTATTTTTTTCCATTTATGATTGAGATATCTGTTGAAGTTTCTAATCTAGGCAACACATTCACACTTGATCCTTTTAGCAAGCAAACAAAAACATGTTTTTGCATGAATTGAAATTAAAGGAACAAACCTGGAAGTGAACCTCCTGCTTTTGCCTTTTCTTTAAAAGTTAATCGAAGCCTAGACATAAAACTCTCCTTTGTAATTTGCTTTATTCCACTTCGTTTCATTCTCAGAATGGTTCTTTGATGAAGAGAACCCAAACTGATAGTGCTTTAAATGAAAACAAAATTAAAATTGGACAAAATCAAGAGTTCAGCTTATCTGCTGACCTGTCACATTTTGAGAGCTCCCAGGCCATACATCTCGTCAATACTGTTTTGAACAAGGCGGATTATAGAACATGCTAATCAGCTTAGGGAGTGCCGTTTCTAGTACTGAGGAGGAACTGTTACTTCCTTGGTATATGTATCCTTCTAGACCTTTGGGCATATGTATTTATATACAATGGGATGATACTGTTTTGCTACCTGCTGCTCTTTTTTTTTTTTTCTTTTCTTTTTTTGTAGGGCTGCACCTACAGCATATGGAAGGAGTTCCCAGGCTAGGAGTTGAATCAAAACTGCAGCAGCTGGCCTACACCACAGCCACAGCAACACAGGATCTGGACCGTGTCTGCGACCTACACCACAGCTCATGGCAACGCCGGATCCTTAACCCACTGAGCAAGGCCAGGGATTGAACCCGCAACCTCATGGATACTAGTCAGGTTCATTACCACTGAGTCACAACAGGAACTCCTGCCTACTTTTGTTAATAATGAGGAACAAGTTTCTAAGTCCTTAAGTAACCTGCATCACTTTGGGGAGAATTTGAAAAAATATTTTTATTATGAAAAATTTCGAGCATATAAAAAAGTAGAGATAATAACCTTGGTAGCTATTAGCTCATGGCTAACATTGTTTTATCTATATTGCCACCCATTTTTCTCTTCCCTGTTTTTTTTTTTTTAAACCAAATGCCAGACTTTTCAACAAGTTGTCAAGTATGTATCTCTAAAAGAAGGACTCCTAAGAATCACCTCCTTAAACTATGAAACTATACTCGGTATTCAAACTTGCCCAGTGTCTTAAATTGTTCTTTGAAAAAAGGTTTTTCAAATCAGAATTCACGTAAGTTCCATTCGCTGCAATTGGCTAATACATCTCTTGAGTCTCTATAGGTTCTTCCTCCACTTATCACTTAAAAAAAAAGCCGGATTCGTTTCCACTGCGCCATTGCAAGAACTCTGGATATATTACTTTTAATGACAGTACTTATTTTAGTTTCACTTTAGTGATGAACATTTGGTTCCAATATCTTAACATAAGCCTAGGTCTGCATTACCCTTATGCCTGAATATTTTGAGTACATTCTTCGTTGTTTCCTTAGGATGAATTCCTAGAAGTGAAAATGCTGGTTCATAATGTGTGGGTATATCTTTCAGGCTCATTCAGTGAATCAGGCACTGTTTTAGGTACTGGGAATATTATGGGTGAAAAAGTAGACATACTATCTGTTCTCTTAGAGTCTTTTCTTCTTGCAGTGGAGAAAGATGGGACCAGGTAGTTCATAGATGGCCCTATGGGATCTTTGAGGATGGTGCCTCAACTGGACACTGGATGGGCTTGTGTTTAGAGACCACTTCTCTGGGCAGTGACCTCTAAGACAAGGTCCGAAGCAGGACAGGTTGGCGGGGTGAATATCCAGGACAGTGCTTTTCAAACTTTGGCTTGTAAAAGAATCACCATCGAGGTCCAGGCTCATGGAAAATAATAGGGCCCTCGTGTTTTAACTAAGCTTCCCATTGCTTCCAGTGTCACAGCAATGCAGGATCCCAGCTATATCTGCAAACTACACCACTGGACAAGGCCAGGGATCGAACCCGAGTCCTCATGGAGACTAGTTGGGTTCACTAACCACTGAGCCATGATGGGAACTCCTCTGTAAAATTTATTTTGTTGTTCACTTTTATCCATAAATTCCAGGAGTAGTGATCTTACAAAGGTTTGAAAAATAAAATATTTGTTGAATGGATTATAAAATAAGTGGCAGGGAAAAAACCCACCTTATTGATGGTGTGTGTGTGTGGGGTGACTAAAAGGCACAAGTCCAGAATTATCTCTCCCTTATAAATGAACAATAGTTAGAATGTAATAATACAGCAGTAGCACTCTGCTTTGGGGATTCTGTGGTACATGTTATAAAGTCTTAGTAGAGATTTGGGATTTAGTATTGTAAATACTCTAGAGAAGCTACGATTGCTAAATTATATTTTGCACTTGTTGGATCTCTAGACTTTGTTTTAGAATTTGGTGTTTAGGGAGTTCCCATCATGGCACAGTGGAAGCAAATCCAACTAGGAACCAGGGGGTTGTGGGTTCAATCCCTGGCCTTACCTGGTAGGTTAAGGATCTGGGGTTTCTGTGAACTGTGGTGTAAATCGCAGATTCTGCTTGGATCTGGTGTTGCTGTGGCTGGGGAGCTACATAGGCTGGCAGCTACAGCTCCGATTGGACCCCTAGCGTGGAAATGGTAAGACTTGGGTAAGGATCCTGGCTCCATTATTTGTTAGTCAACTACATTTGGGGAGTTAGTTTCTCTAAATCTCATGTTCCTCAATTGTCAAGTGCAAATAACACCTCTGCCTCTTAGTGTTGTGAGGATTAAATGAACTAAAGTAAAACCCTGTTATTCAAGCAAGTTCATTCTGCTATTGCGGTCCCCACTCTGCTCCGCAAGGTGAGTAGTATGTTGAGTTTGTTGCCAAGACTGCTTCGAAAGTCCAGTATTATTCAGATAAATGTTGCTCCAGTTGAAAAGAACAAGAGTTAAAAATTAGATGAATTGTGGTTCTGGGAACCCAGTTGAGAAATAATGGGATGTTACAATAAAGGGGCGAGAGGGAATTTGTGAGTGCATTTGTGCCTGTGTTTTCACCTGCACCTCTTTCAAGCATGCAGACCCTTGTGCATGTTTACTTATGTAGTTGGCAGTGTCCAACTATACTGTCAAAACTGCCACTGTGTGACCTTGGACGAGTGACCTCAGCTGTGCCTCAGTTAGGAATTTCCTGGAGTTCCTGTTGTGGTTCAGTAGGTTAAGGACTTGATGTTGTTTCTGTGAGGATGCAGGTTTGATCTCTGGTCTTGCTCAGTGGGTTAAGGATCCCACCTTCCTGCAAGCTGTGGTCACTGCTGTGCAGCTGTTTCCATCTCTGGCCCCAGAGCTTCCACATGCTACAGGTGTAGCCAAAAGGAAAAAGAATTTGCAAAAGTACCTGTTACATATTAAGTCTTTTAAAAAGTGTTTAAGTTTTTGTTTTGTGTTTTCTGTGTGTGTGTGTGTTTAAAGAGTATCACAATCTTTGGTATTACTCCCCTTCAGAGCTCTGGGCTCCTCTAAGTTTTGGGCATTTGGGCCCCCCTGGTGGCCACACCTTTAAATTGCTTCCAGTGGGCCTTAGAGTTGCCAAGTGAGGTGGGCAGGTGACTTACACCTTGGTTGTCATTCCACCTTCACTGAGAATGGGGAAGGAGTGGCCAGTGTAAATTCTTTAGCCCCAGCTAAACTCTAAGGTGTGAAAGGAGTCAGAGAGAGGACTTGAGGCCTTCAAGAAATTAGAGGAATAACGGTATAAAGAGAAAAATGTTTTTTGTCCAATTTAGTCTTTTGAGTAGCCCAGGGCTTAGCTTTGGTTTCTAGCGTCTGGGGCTGGGCACTTAAGAGGGACATTTTTCACAGACAGTATAGTCAGCTGGCCTCTCTGTCTTGGTCCTCACCAGATCCTCTGACCACCTGGGGGATGGGGGTCGGGGGTCGGGGGTCGGGAGTGAGTCCCGCGAACCCGCGGCACATCTCGGCTGTAATCCTTCCGAGCCTAGGACCCAGCGGCTGCAGGACAGCCCTGGCCCCGCCTCTCGAGCATCAGCGCTCGTGGATTGGCCCTCGGCAGCAAGGCTCCGCCCCCGCCATGGCTGCCGCCCGCCGACTGAGCTACTAAGTGGCTGCCGGGGTACTGGTCTCCGCTGCAGTTTCCCGGCTGCTCTGTGTCGGCGGGCTGGTGGCGCATGGGTCTCCTCCGAGGCGTGCCCCCATGCGCTCGGGCCATGGCACGCCTGGGCGCTGTGCGCTCCCACTATTGTGCGCTGCTTCTGGCCGCGGCGCTTGCGGTCTGTGCCTTTTACTACCTCGGCTCCGGCCGGGAGACCTTCTCCAGCGCCACCAAGAGGCTGAAGGAGGCCCGTGCCGGGGCCCCAGCCGTGCCCTCGCCGCCGGTGCTGGAGGTGGCGCGGGGCTCCGTGGCGCCAGCCCTGGGTGCTAAGGCCAAGAGCCTGGAGAGCGGCGGGGCCGGGCCGGTGGACTACCACCTGCTGATGATGTTCACCAAGGCGGAACACAATGCCGCGCTGCAGGCCAAGGCTCGCATCGCGCTCCGCTCCCTGCTGCGCCTCGCTAAGTTCGAGGCGAATGAGGTGCTTAACCTGCACTTCGTGAGCGAGGAGGCCAGCCGCGAGGTGGCCAAGGCCCTGCTGCGGGAGCTGCTGCCGCCCGCCGCCGGCTTCAAGTGCAAGGTGAGTGGGGGCCTCAGCTGGAGGCTCCAGGCGGGTGGCTCTGTCAGTGCGCGCGCCCCACCAGGCTCAGGGGGTCGGGAGGGAGGCGACTTCGCTGCGCTGCCCACTGTCAACGCCAACTCGCACCCTCTCCCCGAAGTGGACTGGAGGCATCGTCGGGGGCGTGTCCGGGTGGGTGCCTCGGCGTTAGCTGACTACCCTGACCTGGTATCCCCCTTTAACTGTGGCCCCATTGAGAATCGGCACGCCCCTTCCTTACTAGCGTTGCAGGGTTCACTAGTGAGTGCCTTCACAGTCTGCCCCACTTTTTGATCTCCAGTCTTTGGCTTTTGAGGATGGAACATGTCATTTGAAGGCACCAGTATTCTTCTGCTGCAGAATCTGATAGACAGGGTCGTAGGCCTCTTGAATTCTTGAAGTTACAGTGGCATTTCTCATAGCTCCAAGGTATCTCAGTCGGAACTGGTCAAGCTCCAGTGTGAACCACCTCATCTCCTTTATGTGCCCCTTCTCCCCCACCCTCTAGGGTCATGAGCTCATTTAGAGAAGCAGAGGGTTCTTCCCAGGGAGGAAGAGAACGCTCCAGGAGGTACAGATAAGATCTGGGGAGAGCAGGGCAGAGCTAGTCATTGGACCAACCTGCCTCCTCATCCTCTGGCTTCACCACCTGGCTCTGCTTGGGCATTCCTAGCTTAGTGTCAATGGCCTCAGTTAAATTGCTTGCCTCCTTTTAACCTCATGGTTGCACAGAGGGGACTGATTTTGGAATAGAAATAGTAGGTGATCTTAAAAGATGGAGCCTGATGGTGGGGGGAGGGGTGGTGAGGGGAGCTGATGCCAGCATCCTGCAGGCCTCCAGGTCTCTTGTTTGTTGACTACAGAATCGATTTCTGGGTGGTGGGCCTGGCTCTCCACTCCAACCTACATTTTTGTCCTTCCTCCACATGTACCTTAGATCTTAATTGTACTGAATGAGCCTTTATACAAGCTCTCTTCTCCACCCAGAATGTCCTTCCTTCTCTCCTGGGCCTTTGGCCACTCTTTGCTTTCACCTCCCCCAGGAATGTCCATAGACTTGGGGACAATCTGTGCCCAGCCCTTGACAGATCTCTATTCCAGCTTCCCCTGCCCAGAACAAATGAGCCCTCCAGGGACACCCACCATAGTCAGAGAGTCCATGATATAGAAATCCAGGTCCTGGAACTTGTGGCTGGAGGGGCCCCAGAGACCCACTGTCTCTGTTGGGGTTTATCAGCCTGGGGCTCAGTTTCCCTAATTGCAGTCTCTGGGGGTGGCCCTTAGGATTCTAATGTTTGAGAGATTCTGTGCTAGTCCCAGGGAGCAAACCAAGGGCCCTTGATCATAGGGCCAGTCTGTGCAAAACTGGGATTTGAGTGGCTCTCCAGACATCAGCTCGAAGACTGGCATTGTCATCGCTTCACTTTCTGAGTCAGAGTTTGTAACTCCCGCCTACTGTACCACATTGCCAGGGCTTCACTCTCTCCTTCTTGAGCTCCAGCTACAGTGTCTTGTCACATACCCTCTGCTCTCCGGCCTACCTGCCCCTTCTTCTGTCTTTCCACTGGCAGGGTACCCTTTCTCTCTGCATCACTGAGAGTTGCCCATCTTCAGATGCCAGCCCCCCCCGGAGCCTTCCAAAGAATCCCCATCTGAAAGACACGTCTGCCTCTTCCTTGCATACCTCCCTGGTGCTGTGACTACAAGACGTCTTATCTCCCATCCCTATGCTGGCCATGCAGCAGAGGCACGGACACTACTGGTCCAGGGCAGGTCCAGCCTCAGGACCGGGGTTCCCTTCTTGGAGTTTGTGTTTCATGCTCTGACTCCCTTCCTCTGCTGGGCCCAGTTCTGACAGCCACAGCCATTGCCCAAGGCCTGAGGCAGCTGCAGATGGCCACAGGGAATTGATGCCACCCCTGCTGAGGCACCAGGAATGGGGCTATGTTCATATAAGGACTCATCAGTTCTAGCTAAAATGACTCCTATTCCTTTTGGATTGTTTTTTTGTGAACCTATTCTCTGTTTGTGACAGAAGATGCTCTTTTTTCTTTAAATGTGTTGTCCTAAAAGATTCGCCTCATTTTATTTGTCATTGAATTCTTCCTTGGGTTTGGAATATTCCTGAAAGGAATGCTTCTCTTGGAACCACTTCACACCTACCTTTCCCTCTGCTTGGAGACTGCCTCCATCCCCACTCCCTATCCTTGACTGGTACTCTGCTTTCAGGTCTCAGTGTAAATGTTATGTCCTTGGTCAACCTTTCCTTGGCCCCCATTGTGCCCTCTCATCACACCAAGGACTTCTCCTTACAGTGACATGACTGTATCACTTCTCATGGTTGTCATTATATAGGTATTGAATGAATTATGTATCTACCTTGCTAGACTGTGAACTCCTTAAGGACTTGGACCCTGACTTCCTTTAAGGGTTGGCCCCGCACTGAACATCACGTCTCACACGTGGGAATGCATCTTACACTGAGAAGTATTTTTTTCAGTGTTAATTAGGAGGAAGGAACTAATTGACTCTGAGCTGGAAGGGATCTTCAAGAATGTACGGCACGGCACCCCAGGTGAGGAGACTTACCTAAGGCCCCATGGGGAGTTACTGACCTGGCTGGGGCTGGACCCAAGTCCTGGGCCACTGTTTTTCCCTTTGTACCATGTTCTCCCTTTAAGGAGCACATCTCTCTTGTAAGAGAAGGTGATCCACTCCTCGGGAGAGTTACTCTAAAGTGTGTTAGAACTCCTTGGGAAGAGGGAGGCAGCTCCTGGCTCAGTCAGCTGTCTGTGAACAGCCTGGGAGCTCTTCCTCCTCAGGGAGGGATCTGGGGCTCTGCTCTGCAGGGGGCAGGGCAGGGCAGGGCAGCAGGGAGCTGGCCTAGGACTCAGCTCACACTCGGGAGTTCTCTTCTCTGGCCATTTTCAAATGCCACTGAAATGGTTGCAGAAATCCATCATAGAACATTACTAGTGACTTTAGGTTACATTTTGGTTATTGCGTATTAGCTAAAAAGCCATTCTCTTAACCAGAAAAATCTCGTTTTGATTATAATTGAAAGTCTTTCTAAATCTACTGGTTTGTTCTCTCCTAACAGTATGGAAATATATTATTTGCTCACATATTTAATAAACCTGTTATGTTCAAGGTACTGGCTTAGGAGCTGCTCATTTAATAGGTCTATGGATTAACTGCAGCAGACTCTCCTGGGAACGCTTACAAGTACAGAATCATGGCCCCTGCCCCAGCTTGTGGGTCAGAATCATCTCCTGGTGGGGCTTAGGCTATATGAGGCTGTAAACTTGTAAGAGGCTGTGGCAGCAGGCGTAGGGGGGCCCTGCTGTGAGGGATTTAGGAAGGCCCGGTGCTCTCCTGCCCTCTTTCAGTCCCAGCTCTGATGTCCTCTCCTCCAAGCAGCCTTACCTGTGAGCACAATGCCTGGCACATAGTAGGCCTTCAGGAAGCATTTGCCTTTCATCCGGACTGTGCTGGCTCTGCTGGACTGAGGAAGGCTACCTCATGCCTCACTCCCACTCAGAACCCCTGCTCCTGGGCTCGCTGTCACCCCATGTCATGCCAGCTCTCCTGCCCCACAACAGCTGGCTTCAGTGTCCCTGTCCAGCCTTTCCTCCCTAAGCTGCAGAAGGCACCGTCCCTTCTCCTGGAGCTTTGCTCGCTTTGCTTCCAGCCATCTGTTTCCCCATTCTGTCCATCAAGTGGGATCCCACACTTCTAAAACTTATGTCCAGACCTGTTTCATTTATAAGACTTCCTAGCTGTATTATGTTTGATAGAATATGCTGTGGGGACCCCAATTAGTGGTAGTTTAAGCATGATGGAGCTTTATTTCCCATCTGAACGGAGTCCAGAGGTAGGCATTCCTGGTCCGGCATAGGAGCTTCGTGACATCCTCAGGGTCCTAGGCTCCTTATACCTCTGTTTCACCATCCCCATGGGCTGGCCCTTGTCCTCAGGGGCCAGGATGGCTGCTGGAGCTTGAGCCATCACATCTGTGTTGAGGCAGCAGGATGGAAGAAGAACCACAGAAACTTACCCAGTTAAAAATAGGAGTTCTGTTCATAAGGAGAGGAGAGCAGGTTTGGGGTGGGCAACCTGTTATCTCTGCCCAGCACTCTGTGGATGCTGAAAGCAACGTGAATGACTGAGCACCTGCCATGTGGGACCCTGAATTCATAACTGCAGGGGGCACACATGGGGCAGGCAGAGCCCCTGCCATCCAGGAACCCATGTCACTTAGCCTCATACCCACGCATGGCCTGTCCTGTGGCTAAAACTGCTGGGTTGGGCAGGAGATGGCTCTGAGGGAAAGAGACACCCAGAGTTTAAGCCAGTGGCCAGTTACTGGGTGACGTGGGTCACCCTGCCCGCCTCTCATGGCCTCTGAGGCCTCCTCTGAAATGAGATTGAGCAGCCACCTCCCAGGGCTGTAAGGTGTGCAGCCCAGGGTTGCTGTGCCCGTTGTCAGGTGCCTAATCTCACGACACAGTTCTACTCTGCCGACTTCTGGGGATTCAGCACTGAAGGGACCCTGTGGCCATCTCCCTCCTTTTCAAGGTGGCCAGCCCCCTGCAGAGGCCTGGGGGGCTTACCCAGCTCTGTGGGGACACCATCAGGGTACAGCAGGACCGCTTCTTGTGCTGTTGCCTTGTTATCACTCATCTTAACCACCCAGCAAAGCCTTCCCCGAACCCCTTTTCTAAAGCAGCCGCCACCCCAGCCCTCATTGTCTTTCCCATCACCTTGTCTGTAGCATGTGTGAATCTGTTCATTCATCCAGAAGAGGTTAGTGGTGCTTAGCCTCTGCCAGGTGCTGTTCTAGGTGCCTGTGAGGATTGGGAAGAGAACCAGGTCCCTGCCCTCATGAAGCTTATGTGCTGGGACTTTTTGGGGGTGGTCGGGGGGAGGTCAACTTTAAACAGATCAACAGGTCCACGTAGAGTGAGTCGGATTGTGATGAGTTGTAGAGAGCAAACTAAAGCTGGGTAAGAACACAGGGAGTGGTTGTGTGTTGGGGTGGGGAGTGGTGGGCTGTTTTGTACAGATGGTCAGGGAAGGCCCCATGGACATGGGGATAGCTGAGCAGCGGCTGAGGGAAGTGAGAGTGAGAGCTATTTGGACATCAAGAAGCAAGTTTGCAGAAGTCACTACCCTGTTTCCTACTTTGCATCTGCCTCTCCTCCTAGAGTATCATCTCCATGAGAGCAGGGCATTCCTCACCTTCTTGCTCTGCTGAAGTGGGCAGGCACCCCAGAAACACCACCCTTGTTTCTGGCCTCAGCTGGGAGTGACAGACACAGGGGCAGGTGCCTCCCAACCTGGAACAGAGACCAGACAGATTTCTGGAGGGACAGACAGCTCTGGACAGCTGCTGGCTGTCCTGCGGGAGGGGCAGGCTCTCTGAGGGAGGCGGCAGGGGGGCAGACCTGCCTCCCAAACTCGCTCATCATGTCAGCTTCTCTTCCTGCCTTAGGGAGGTGGTGGTGGGTAGTGTGGGGTGGGGAAGGAGATGGGGAGGGGGCAGGAGGTAGGGGGTGCTGGTCTAGTGGGGTGTCCACCATGTGGAAGGCATGAAACAGAGGAAACAGGTGTTCCCCCTTCCTCCATCACCGTTATATTTTTTGTACGTTCCTGGCATCTTCTGGGCTCTCGGTAATATTTTATAGTTGACTGCCTAGTAGCTTATATTAATTAAACACAAGAAGTCATAGAAGAGTTCTGGGTGATCTGGCCCTTGTTCACCCAACTTTAGCATCCTCAGAGAAGGAGGCTGGGTTGTTCCATCTCCACATGACAAGTTAGAAATAAGAGGGAGGCTGGGTGCTTTCCACACTTAAAAGTAGCTATTGTGGGGGTTCCTGTTGTGGCTCAGCAGATTAAGCATCTGACTAGTATCTATGAAGATGTGGGTTCAATCCCTGGCCTCACTCAGTGGGTTAAAGGAGCGGGCATTGCCACAAGCTATGGTGAAGTTGGCAGATGCGGCTTGGATCCTGTGGTGCGGTGGCTGTGGGGTAGGCCAGCAGCTGCAGCTTCAATTCCACCCCTAGCCTGGGAACTTCCATATGCCGCCATTGCAGCCCTAAAAAAGAAAAAAAAAAAAAAAAAAAGTAGCTGTTGGATTCCAGGATGAGTGTGTGCTGAGGACTGGGGGTGACGAGACACATGAAAGCGCTGCACACTGTGAGGGAATTCCCAGTTTTCTTTCACTCTAAGAGCAAAACTGTTGGGAGTTGCCATTGTGGCTCAACAGGTTAAGAACCTGACATAGTGTCTGAGAGGATGCGGGATTGATCCCTGGCCTTGCACCGTGGGTTAAGGATCTGGCGTTGCTGTGAGCTGTGGTGTAGGTCACAGATGCAGCTCAGATCTGATGTTAGGTGTGGCTGTGGTGTAGGTGGGCAGCTGCAGCTCTGATTCGACCCCTAGCCCAGGAACCTCCATATGCTGCAGAAGCAGCCTTAAAAAGAAAAAAAGAAAAAAAGAAAAAAAAAGGGAAAAGGAAAAAAGACCAAAACTGTGAGTGGCTTTGAAAAGGTGAATCCCTCAGCTCACAGCTAGTGCGTGAAAGAAGCCTGGAGGGTAAAGACTTGGCTGCTGGCTGCCACCTCTTCATCATTGTTGTGGATGAAGCTAATGAACAGCAGGTGACCTTGCAATGCAGCTTCTCCAGCTTGTCACAGCAGCAGTTACCATGACCAGAAGAAAACTTTTGAGCAAATTAGGACAATCTGGGAAAGAGATGTTCAAAGAAAGTGTCCCGTAATAAGAGGTTCTTTGAAAAGATCAGCTGACATTTGATACTATAGAATTTAGAGAGCAGTGATATTTTACCAAATGCAGTGGAACTCTTTTAAATGATAAGATTTTCATGAAACACCTGTAGTACTTTGGGTACCAGTGCATGTGTCTCATGGAAAGATTTCATCATGGATCTATAGGGGAAAAACTCTGTATAGTGTTATTGTATCTTGTCCAATATATTCTGGATAATTTCAGAAGTATGTGTTGAAATTTCAAGGCTAAGCCCATAACATAAGGTCAGCGATCATCATGTAGAGGAAATACACTGATACCAGGGTGATTTGCAAATGCCGTGGGGCCTTCAGTGCACAGATGAAATGTGCCAGCTTGGGCTAACAGTCATTCTTCATGATTAACCTGACTGTTGTCTGTTCCAATAGGTCATTTTTTGAAGACAGATAATTACATGTCCTTGCAATAAAAAAAACCCTGAACTATATTTCACATACCACTAAAATTTACCCTTTTAAAATATACATGAGGACAAAACTGGAAAACTTTGAGATCTCCCTTATTATATCATGGTCACAGGTCATGGAAAATACAGTTCTATCATGATGTCATTAGAATCAGAAGTATGTATTATTAGCTTTGTAGATAGGAAGAGATACTGTTTAATATTTTTAAAATGCACAATTCAGTGGTTTTTTTTAATATATTCACAAGGTTGTTCAGTTATAACCACTGATTCTAGAACATGGCATCACCCCATGAAGAAACCCCATGCCCATCAGCAGTCCCTTCCCTCTTTCCTCCCAGCCCTCTCTGCTTTCTGTCTCTATAAATTTGCCTTTTCTGAATATCGCATGTAAATGGATCTTTTGTATCTGGCTTCTTCTTTCAATTAGTGTAATCTTTTTTTTTTGTCTTTTTTTTTGCTATTTCTTGGGCCGCTCCAGCGGCATATGGAAGTTCTCAGGCTAGGGGTTATATCGGAGCTGGAGCCACCGGCCTATGCCAGAGCCACAGCAATGCAGGATCCAAGCTGTGTCTGCAACCTTCACCACAGCTCACAGCAACGCTGGATCCTTAACCCACTGAGCAAGGGCAGGGATCGAACCCGCAACCTCATGGTTCCTAGTCGGATTTGTTAACCACTGCGCCACGACGAGAACTCCTTTTTTTTTTTTTTTTTTTTAAGGGCTGCACCTGCAGCATATGGAAGTTTCCAGACTAGGGGCTGAATTGGAGCTGCAGCTGCTGGCCTATGCCATAGCCACAGCAACTCGAGATCCGAGCCGTGTCTGTGACCTACACTACAGTTCACGGCAATGCTGGATTCTTAACCCACTGAGCGAGGCCAGGGATTGAACCCGCATTCTCATGGATGCCAGTTGGGTTCATTGCTGCTAAGCCACAATGGGAACTCCTTAGTGTAATGTTTTTAAGGTTCATGTGATAGCATGTTTTTAAGGTTCATGTGATAGCATGACTTTGTATGGTTGAATAATATTCCGCTGTACAGTGATTTACTTTTTATTTATTCATTTGTTAGTCAACAGACATTTGAGTTCCCACATTTTGGCTTATCAGTAATTGGCTGTGGACATTCACTTACACTGGATACATGTTTTCACATCTCTTGGGTACACACCTAGGAGTGGAATGATTGGTCATATGGTGACTGTTTAACTTTTTGAGGCATCACCCCATGAAGAAACCCCATGCCCATCAGCAGTCCCCTCCCTCTTTCCTCTCAGCCCTCTCTGCTTTCTGTCTCTATAAATTTGCCTTCATGGGGTGAGGCACGGTTTAACTTTTTGTCAGACTGTTTTCCAAAGGAGCTGTAATATTTTCCGTTCCCATCAGCAATGTGTGAGGGTTCCAATTGCTCCGTGTCCTTGTCAGCACTTATCATTGTCTGCCTTTTGGATTCTAGCTATGCGAGTGGGTAGGAGGTTTGATTTGCATTTCCCCAATAACTAGTGAGGAGATGATTACATATTGACACGGACAGCTGAATAAGTGTATTTGGTATTTTTCTCATATATTTACTGAAACGCATTTCACACGAAAAACCCTTTCTCTTGACTTTCCCCTCCCCGTCCTAAAGGGTGTTGTAACATCTCTGGAATTGCTTGTATTCTGAAGCACATGGAGATTTCTGATAACGTTATGCCTAAAGTCACCGAGGTGTTACTAGTATGAAGACTTGATTAGGAGAATTGTAACATTTGTTCAGCGCTTTAGAGCCTATGGAAGTGGTTTCAGGAACATCTCCCTTAAGCATCCCTGTGACCTGTGAAGGAGCCCCAGAGCTGAGAGCTCCAGTGACTTACTTGTGCTCCCACCCTAGGCCCTGGGGGGTGGGGGTGTGTGAGGGGGGGCTGGACTGTGTAACATACTTTGAGGAGTAGGAGGCAGGACAAGACAGGCAGCCACTGAGGGGCAGGTGTAGCCCACCTTGCAGTCTATATCGTCCCCCTGCCCAGATGCCCCACATCAGTACATTCAGTCTGAATAAAGATGGTGCTTGCTGCCATCCAGCTTTGAAGAGTCTCTCGGAATCACCAAACACTGTCCTCCCCGTGAGCGGACAGATCCTGGGGAAGAGGAGGGGCAAGGATTTATCCAGAGGTTCTCACAGCTGTGGTTAGAATGAATTCAGGCCTTTCACTCTTCTCTTTGAGTGTCAGTGTTTTCAGAATCCCCTGGCTCTTCTGGAAGGGTGGGTGAGACCCAGTGGAGCCTCTTCTCCTTGGGTCCCCAAGGATGCCTCTGGCTGGGATGGGCAGGGGAGGCACCACTCTGACCATCAGGGGGCCGTCCCTCTGTGGGTCCTTTGGGGCCAGCTTGCCAGCTGTGCAGTGTCTCCGATGGACCAGGGAGTTAGGATTGGGGGAGCTCTATTCCTCCCGGGGAAACTACATGGTTTGTCTTTCGCTTGAGGGTTCCCGCAGGAGGGAGCTTCAGGGCTAGAATCAGTGCCCGGGCCTCCTGGGCCAGGAGCAGACAGAGGAGGAGCTGCAGGAGTGCAGCCCATACTGGACCTCAGGCCTCCTGGCTGGTCACCACATTGTCCCAGGGACCCGGTAGGGGGAGAGCTTGCCCTCCTGCTCCCAGGCTGTGTCACCTCCCCTGCCTGTCGAGCCGAGTGCGGCGCTCCGAGCAGTCACTGGAGGGCGCTGCTGCACCGCGTTTGCTCAACCGGAGCCCCAATCCCGGCAGCCCCAAGGCCAGGAACCCAGAACCAGAGCTGCTTCTCCCTCCAGGAAAGCCTGGGGCACAAGCAGAGCTGTTTTTGTTCAGTCTCCATGAGCATTCCCCTCTCTCCCCTTCGTGTTTTAGAAAGGAAGCTGATATGAAAGGGGATCTGCCTGGCGATCATGGGCTGTCTTTTCCTTCCTGCATCGAGTGTAAACCTGCTCTGATGAGGCCCTTTGAGAAAGGCGGATGGAAAACAAACTGGGATGGTTGGATCCTGGATGGAGAAGCCTCCAGTGCTTCTCTGCAGCACAGAGGGAAGAGTGTGGATGAAGGGCGGGGTGTGTCTGAGCATCCTTAGCTGTCCTCACCCCTCTTTGGTCCCTGCCCTGTGACTCTAGCTGGGCCCTGCCCACGGGCCTCACTGCTTCCCAGGGCCCATCTTTACTCTATCTGGGGTCCATCTAGCACGTGCCCTGCGTCCAGGTGAAGGGAGGCAGGCTTCTGCTTAAGAGGGGGAACTGTGCTTATTGCAGCTTGAAGGTGGAGCCCCTCCCACCCACTCTTGAGCTCCCCGTTTGCGCCACAGGATTTGAGATCTCTCCGAAGCTCCAGGTATCCTGCTTCTTGGTGGGCGAGAGGACAGCACGATGGGGAGGCTTCAGTGACCCAGGTCCTGGGCCTGGCAGGCCCCTAGCTGCCTGACTGCCTGATCCTATGCATCCTCAGCTGTCAGATGGGCTGCAATCCCCACCTCAGGCCGTGTCACAGTGGTGAGAGGCCTCGGCAGAGAGGAGGAGCCAGGCTGTAACTGGGAGGAGCCAAGGGACGCCTCCTGCCCCTGTGGCCACAGCAGACTCCCAGGATACCGCAGGGCCCCTCCCAGCTTCCCTTCCTCACACCCTTCCTGGCTGCAAGCTCTTGCCTTTGACCTTGAGGCTGCTCACACTTGCCTGAGGGCTGCACTGGGCGGTCAGGCTGTCTGGTCAGGATGGTCAGGCCGGGCCCCAGGAGGCAGCTCTGTGTGCTCCCATTGCTGTTTCAGGTACCTGTTCTGAGCAGCTGAGCCAGGCCCTGTCAGCTGGCACAAAGCCTGCTGTTAGCTTAATGTCTTTTAAATTAAAGCCATTTGTTTTATTTATTGGGGTAATTACTGTTAAGCAGCCCCATTAAGTGATCTGCCTGCTGGTGGATGTGTGCTGCTGAGAGCCTGACCTCTGCGCCCTGCATTGGTGTTGGTCTAGCCACGGCCTGGGCGCACATCTCTCTCCCTTCCTCTTCCTCTCCCGCTGGAGCGCACCACCCTTCCAGCCACCAGCGGGGTTCCATCATCAATGGGAGGCGCAAGGGCAGGAGGGCAGTCTGTGACATTTGGGAACAGTGTAGCCCAGGATGTAAACCCTCTGAGCTGAGCCTCCCACCCCTCATACATGACCTTACTAGAGTGGCTGTAAGGCAAAAATGAGGCAACATTGGAGCTCTAGCACATGACAGGTGGCTAGTGTTGGCTGCCACTAGTGGTACCTGAGTAAGTGTTGGGGGAGAAGCCTTCTCTCATCATTTTAGAAGGCACGATGCTTGTTGATTCAGTTGGAGCACAGCAAAGTTAGCTTGAAGATGTTTATTTCAGGGTGTCTTAGTCTGTTGAGGCTGTTATGACAAAATACCACAGATGGGGAGGCTAATAAACAACAGAAATTTCTCTCTTGGGGGTCTGGAGGCTGGACAAGGTGCCAGCCTGGTGGGGTTCTGCCAAAGGCCTTTTCCCGATTGCAGACTGCCAACTTCTCACTGTGTCCTCATGAGGTGGGAGGGCCTAGGGGGCTCTCTGGAGCCTCATGTATCAGGGCACTAATCTCTTTCGTGAGAGCCCCACCCTCATGACCTACTCACCTCCTGAAGGCCCCACCTCCTCATGTCATCACGTTGGGGGTTAGGATGTCAGCACATGAACTGGGGCGGGGGGGGGAGACACATTTAGACTGGAGCACAGGGTGTCCTCACGTTCTTTCAAGTCTTCCTCAGTTCCCTTAACTAGAGTCTCTCCTCTGACCCTCCCCAGGCCCGCATTCCCTCAGCAACACACGGTTTGCCTCTCTCTGAAGGTACTGCGTGCTGTGGCTGCAGTTGGTGCTCAGGTGTGTCCATGCTTCCTCTCTCCTGCTGGAAGGAAGAGGGCCTGGTCATCTCTCCCTTCTCCCCTGGGCCTGGCACATGCCTGGCTCTGGGCAGAGGCTCAGCAAAGGCTGTCTTGCCTTGGCCTGTGCTCTGGAGCACATGCTGCTGTTTCTTGTCAGGATGGTGAAGGTGGGCTATGCTTTGCAGTCTTTGTGTAGGCGACATGGAAGATCCTGCTGCATCCTCTCTATGAAGGTTCCTTTCTAGAAATTCCAATGCTAGAATTTTCTAGAAGGTTCCAGTTCAAACTTGTTTATGGTAAACAGAGCACTTTTCATGTTTTGTTTACCTCTTTTTTAAAAAAATTATTTTTATTTTTTCCATTACAGTTGGTTTACAGTGTTCTGTCAACTTTCTACTGTACAGCAAAGTGACCCATCACACATACATATATACATTCTTTTTTTCACATTATCCTACATCCATGCTCCATTGTAAGTGACTAGATGCAGTTCCCAGTGCTATACAGCAGGATTGTTTACCTCTTCTTAATGGTGTTTGTTTTCTCGGTCTGATTGCATACAGCAATTGTTCATAATCTTTTGGGATATTTACCAAAGTATAAATCATAAGTGATTTTAAAAAGCCAGACTATGGGGGAGACCCCCATCCCCCAGAGCTTGCTCACTTCCCCTGTTCCCACCCAGCCCTCTGGGGGGTGGTGTCTTGGGTCTTGCCCTCTGTGGCTCACACCCCACCAACGGCTGTGAGGGGGCCCTGTTCTTACCAGATCTTCATGGCAGTCCAGGACGTGGGCTCCGTGAGACCTGCCCAGATGGTCAGACTCCTTGAGTCCTGGTCACTGGATTCTGGAGGGGCTTCGTTATCTCTGGCAGGTGGACGGGTGGCCTGGCCATTGTCTGACAGCCTATGCAGGATCAGGCAGAGTGCAAGCTTTGCTCTGGGCACTACTCTCTGGGGGGGCAGGAAGACAGAGGGCAGTGGATTCCTGGTGTGCCTGGGGCTTGCCCTTGGGGATGGAGGGGGCTGTCTGTGAGGGTCAGGGAGCTTTGGGGAGGTGGTGCCATCATAAGTTGGTAGGATGTGACCCTCCCAGTCTTGAAGAGGAGGAGGGGCAGCCGGGGCAACAGACTGGCCTTGTCTCCTGTACCTGGCAGGAGAGGCATGACCAGAAATTGAGGGGATGGGCTGGGCCACTTGGCTGGTGGGCAGTGCTGGGACATAGCCTGGACTGTCCGGACCCCGGAGTAGGCAGAGGGAGCCGGAGAGCCTATGCAGCCCGGCTGCAGTGGGCAGCGGCCGCCTGGAGCTGTGGGAGCCTCTTCATGCCTCTGGGGCTTTGCTCAGGTGCTTCCTCTCCTGAACACCCATCCTCCCTTCTTGATCTGGTTGACACTTTTTGCCCTTCAAAATTAAGCTCTGGTGGGTGCCAATTATGTGGGGAGGCCGTCCCTGGCCACCCCACCCTCGGTTAGTTTAGTCCTTTCCTTAGGAGGCCTGCTGTGCAGAAGTCAGCCAGTCTGCAGGCTCTGGGGACAGGGCTGTCATGTCCTGTATCTCAGGGCGTAGTGTCGCCTGGGGCCTGGCATAGGGGCAGACCCAGCACGAGCTTGTGCAAGTGGAGCAGGTGGGCAGTGCAGTGTACATGCTTGCTCCTGAGAGCCTGCTCTCACACGTTAGGATGTGGATGGCAGCTTTGGGAATCTTTGCCATCTACAGAGGCCTCTTGATTGAAGTGAAGGCTTCCTTGCACCTTGTAACATAGACTCTCCAGACAGCAAGTCGTCCAGCCTGAAACCAGCCTGAAACTAGATTGGAGACTTCCTCCTGGGTTCCAGAACCATCTCCTGGATATAGCTTGCTGATCCTGATGCTGATCTAGGGGAGTGGGGAGGGGCTTGGCTTGTGTTCCTGTCTTAGGGGTTTCATTCTCCCCCGCCCTTTAGGGGTAGGAAGGATGGGGCTGCTTTGGCCCCTTGATCTGCCTGGAGCCCCTGCTGGTGAGCAGCTTGGGGCTGCGGTTCAGCCTCTTGGGTGCGCAGCCCAGCCCTGCCCATCGGCACATTCTCGGCTGCAGTGTGGTGGGCAGAGTGATCTGGGGTTCCAGGGCTCTCCCTGGCCCTGGCTTTCATTTCAAAGCCTTTCAAGTTCTCTCATCTGTAAGATGGGCAGGGGGTTCTAGCCCTGAGTCGTAGTCCATAGCTCTTCTACCAGCATGTTGACACTGGACATGGGAAGTGGTAAAACAAACGTCCTTTCCAGACTTTTCCTGAGTCGGAGGGTAGGAGGCCAGGGGTGGGGGGTCGGGGGGCTTGAAGCCGCTGTTTGTGTCTTTCTGGGAGGGTCCTCCCAGGCCCTCCTTGCGGACTCTGTCCTCCCCCTGGGAGATACTGGTTCATTTCGCGGCCCCGGCCCCCAGCCAGGCTGCACCTCAGAGAGGCAGTGGGGCGTGTGGAGGCAGCCCGGCTCTCAGCTGTTCCCAGCGTCTCCATGATGCTGGGTTCTATGTCTGTTCTCTTATTGAAACTTGGCCGTTCCTCCTTTGAGGAGGGAGGGATTCTTCCCTAGGAAGAGGTCTCCCAGGTGAAGATTCTGGTTCCAGAGGTGGTTCAGAGCTTGCTTAGGGCCATGCAGCCCTGAGGTGGCGGAACGTGGGTGAGAGCTGGTCTTTCTGACTCTTAGGCACCCTGTCCCGATGTCTGTGCTGTCTGTTGTTTTGGTGGGTCTTTCCAGGCCCTGCAAACAGGGAATCAGGAGGGCTGGGGTCCCCCAGGAGGGTGCCCGCTGCTCGCTAGGGCCTCACACACACAGCCTCTTCCCCTTGTCAGCTGGTGGTGGGACCACACATTGTGTGAGAAGGGCAGGGGAACCTCAGTGGGCTCAGGGCGGAGCTCATTCCTCCTTCAGGTTCTGCCCTAGAACCAGCCGGGAGCCACCTTTTAGGATGTGGGATCTTAGAGGACTGTCACGTTTGGAGCCCTGCCTCCCTCAAGTGGCAGTGGGTCACAAGAGGTCAGAACGAGGAAACTGGAAAGGCCATGGGGTTCTGTCCCCTGTTACCCATGAGGAAGCTGGCCCAGAGAGGGCAAGTGACTCGGGCAAGGCCACACAGCTAGTCAGCGGACAGGGGTCTGGGCAGGTCCCCACTGCCCACACTGCCTGCCTGCCGTCCATGTCATTTGCTCTCAGGCCGGCTCTGGCAGTGCTGGTCTCTGTGTGCTTCGTTGTCTTCTGCCTTTGTTCTTAGCCTGACACATTTTTCAGATCTCACCCACCTGTGACTGCCCTGCAGTTGCCTGTGTTTTGTGTGCATTGAATGGTTTTGCTTCCCGCCCCGCTGAGCAGCGGTTCCAGAATCCAGCTGATTGGGCCTCCTCAGGTGCAGGCCCCAGAGCTGCCCGAAAGGCCCTCACTGCCCCTTTGCCAGGCATTGCTCAGCCTGAATGGGGGCTCATCGGGCCTTAGAGAGAGAGAGAGAGAGAGAGAGAGAGAGAGAGTGTGTGTGTGTGTGTGTGTGTGTGTGTGGTGGGGGTATAAGGAATCCCACTGCTGTCTCCTGCTTGGGTCTGCACCCCTTCAGACCCAGTCCTGCTGTGTCTGTTACAAGGCTGTTTGGGTGCCTGCTCCCCATCATGGGAGCTGATACACATGACTCACAGTAGGTGCTCTGGGAAACTTTTCCTGCTGTACCGTCCAGCTCACCCCACCTGGAGAATCTACTCTGTCTGGAGACCCTTTGCCTGACCGATGCCTCCGTCCTCCTCTGCTCTGTCTGCAGTGGGGGTGAAGCTGCCCAATGGGAGGCCTTTGGGGCAGGGTCCGATTGGGCTCTCTGTGCAGCCTAGTGCAGCAGTGGGCCTGCACCTCTCCAGTGAGCATGGTGTTGGCTACAGATGGGCCTGTGCAGACTCCCAGTCCACCTCGTCCCTCTAAGAGGCACAGTATCATCACCCATCTCAAAATGTGGGGATGAAGTGATGTAATGTGTCTAAAGGAGCTGTGTGTGCACAGCACTGCTGAGGACTTGAGGCTGGGCTGCCCCATCCTCTGTGAAGGCTGTCCTGGCCTGCCTCCTGCCCCCAGAATGGCACCTCATGGCTCATCCTGTGTCCCAGGTCACATCCTGGTGCCCGTGGCTGGGCCCCAGCTGGGGATGTGTGAGCCAGCTGCGTGGGTGCTCAGGTGTGTCTTATAAAAGAGCAAATTTGGCACAGAGGTGGACTGGCTGCCCACCTTCTTCCATTCAGTGTACGTACTTACTGAGTAGGAGTGAGAGGATGACTGAGCCCTGGGGGTTGTCTGAGCAGCCTTGCATCCCAGGGTCCCCAGCTCTCTCATAGGAGAGAAGGAGAAGGAATGGGCTTTCTGCTCAGGAACAGGGCTCCCAGGGTGGGGGTGGGAGGAGACCTCGATGTGGGAATACCCTGGAGGGAGGGGCACCTGCACCCTGTGCTTGGGAAGATGCTTGTGATTTCGGCTGCTGCTGATCTGTTAAGGTGAGTTTAATCTGCAGTCCGTGTAGGGAGAGACTCTGGTCTTGGGTCCCCAGGATGGGGCACTGCTGGCGCCTGAGTCATGGCCAAAGTCTCAGGTCCCTGATCGCCCTCCCAGTCTGTGGCTCAGTCAGCCAGGCGTGGGCAGTGGACAGGGTATGGGCTGCCCAGCTCCAGGCTTCCCAGTCTTGGGAGCACTGGTCACCTCGGCTGGCTAGGGGCTCCTTTTGTCAGTGACAACTGGACTGTTACACAGTGGGGTGAGCAGTGCTCCAAGAGGAAGTGAGACGGTGGGGAGGTCCATTGTGTTTACTTGCTCTGCTTCCGACTCCCCAAGCAGCTTTGCTTTGATCGGAAACGTGAGCAACCGAAGTTCGTCACCAAAGTGGCTCTCAGAGAGTTGCAGGACTTTGAGAGCAAATGCAGAACGAAGACATTTCTCTTTCCTTAAAGGGAGAGCTCTGTCTCAAGCCCCGGGCTCTGGAAGAGGAAATATGACCTTGCTGTTCAACCTCCTGGTTTCTGGAGCTGTTGACTTCGGCCCTGCCCTGTGACATGTGCAGCATCTGGAGTTGATTTATGGAAATCTGTGGGGATCTGTGAGAGCCTGGAAAGAATGAAAGGGAGTTCTTGCTGTCCTGTGAGAGTATTCAGCTCTGAGCCCTGGGCCTTAGGGGGGTATGAGGGGGAAGGGCCCCGAGAAAGGTGGGCGGGTGGGAGCAGTGGCAGCCCCCACTTTGTGACCCACTTCGACCAGGAGTATAAAATTATAGATCAGATGGAACATTCTTATTTCTCCAGGTTCCCTTTGGTCCTTGTCCCCTGGCTGGGTACCTCTGGGGTGCCAGGGACAGGGTTTCTCTGCTCACTTCACCACACATGGTGGCGCATCTCAGAAACACCTACCCATCTTTCTGTCTCATCTTGTCCTTACTGTTAATTTGGCTGCAGCGTAAATGACTGTCCTATTTCTTTTGTAAGCCATTCTGCAGGCTTCTAATGAATAATGCCACAGAGAACATCTCTGTATGTTTTTCCTTCTTTTCAATTTTTCCTGGGAACCCTTCCTTGACTCTTCACAAGGAACACTTTCCATTCCTAAAGGGTCCTCCATCTAAAAATTAATATCTGAAAATCAGGACTCAGGAGTTCCCATTGTGGCTCAGTGGTTAATGAACCTGACTAGCATCCATGAGGACGTGGGTTCAATCCCTGGCCTTGCTCAGTGGGTTAAGGATCGGTGTTGCCGTGAGCTGTGGTGTAGGTTGCAGATGTGGCTTGGATCCTGCGTTGCTGTGGCTCTGGCATAGGCCGGGGGCTACAGCTCTGATTGGACCCCTGGCCTAGGAACCTCCATACGCCGCGGGTACAGCCCTAGAAAAGACAAAATGACAAAAAAAAAAAAAAAAAAAAGGAAAGAAAATCAGGACTCAGCAGTGATGGTCCTCAAACTCTCTCTTGGCTTCTTATAAACAGTTTGTCTACTAATTTGCATTGCACAGCCTTGCTTTCTCTCCTCTTAATGTAGTATTTTTTTAAAAAATTTTTTTAGGGCATTTCCTTCATGGCTCAGTGGTTAATTAACAAACCCGACGAGGATTCGGGTTCTATCCCTGGCCTTGCTCAGTGGGTTAAGGATCCAGGGTTGCTGTGAGCTGTGGTGTAGGTCACAGATGAGGCTTGGCTCCCTGCATTGCTGTGGCTGTGGTATAGGCCGGCAGCTGTAGCTCTGATTCAACCCCTAGCCTGGAAACTTCCACATGCCCAAGTATAGCCCTAAACCCCCCCCCCCCCCAAAAAAAATTAAGCAACAAGGATTTATTGTATACCATAGATTAACTAGATTCAGTATCTTGTAATAACTTATAATGGAAAATAATCTGAAAAATATCTATAACTGAATTACTTTGCTGTAGACCTGAAGCTAACACAATATTCTAAATCAACTATACTTCAATAAAATTTTTTAGTATTTTGTTTTTTGTATATTATGAAGCATCAAAAAATCCAGAAAAAAATGTAATAGGTACCTTTTTTCCTACTATATAGGTTAAATAGGGGCTAACATTTTGCTCTCTTTGCTTAGATTCTTTTTTTATTTTTTATTTTTTCACTTAAAAAATTTTTTTTATTACTCACATGAATTTATCACATCCGTAGGTGTATAATGATCATTACTGTCCAATTTCACAGGATTTCCATCCCACAACCCAGGCACATCCCCCCACCCCCCTAGATTATTTTTTTAAAAGAAAAATAGATGCAGCTCAAGCCCACCCTGTTTCTCCCCCCCCTCCTCCCCGTGGCGTCCACTGTCACATACAAGAAGGTGATGTGCTTTGTGGGATTTGTGTTTTTGTATTTTTACCAGATATATGTCTGTTCATGGACATACACACATATAAAATATACATTTGATTGCTTTGTTTATCTTAAACAGTTATGTAAACGCTCTCGTTATATACCCTTTCGATACTTTTTTTTTTTCCACTGGACATTATGGTTTTGAGATGTATCTGTGTTGATACGTGCAGGTACTATTTGGCCTCAGTAACAACCTGAGCCACTGCAGTGACAATGCCAGATCCTTAACCCACTGAGCCACAGGAGAACTCCTTGTGTGACCATTTTAACTGCCACATCAGATTTCATTGAGGGGAGACCTCAGCAGATTCATTTTCCCTCTGAGGGATGAGCAGGTTGCCTCTGTTTTTTTTTGTCCTCGTAAGCATCACTGCAGTGAACCTCCAGGTGCGCATCTGCGTACATAAAGTATGTGAGTTCCTCCAGACTCCATCCCTGTAAGGAACTTTCCACCTGGCCGGGGGTGGGGTGGGGTGGGGTGGGGTGGGGGGTGGTCCATGCGTCTCTCCAAGAGCCTGCTAAGCTCTTCCCCAGGGTGGCGGTCCCCGCCCACTGCTCATTCTGTGAGCACTTAGTGTAGATTCCCTTTTCTGGGTGTGGGTCCAGCTGCCTTTGGACGGGAGGTGGAAACTCGAGGGCAGCTTTGGGAATGGGAAAGAAGGGCTGCTGGAGGCAGGCCTGAGTGCCCCTCTCCACTGCCGCAGGCTTTCTGGTCGTGTCGAGACTTAGACCAATCTGCCTAATATTTTCCGCTTCTCTGTGGTTGTGGGTGGAGAGGAGGGTGCCCCCAGCTGCAGGTGGCTGCCCTTGTCCGGGAGGCACTGCGCCTGGTTTTGGGGCTGGCGCCTCAAGTGACTACCCATGTAACCTGGGGAGAGCCCCGTCCCCCTTACTGGGCCTCACTCTCCGTCTCTGAGACGTGAGGGATGGAATCTGTGACTTGTAGGGCCTCTTGGCTCGCCCACATTGCTCGCCCATTTTGGCTTTTGCAGTTAGCAGAAGGGCTCCCCCTCCTAGCCCTGCCTGCTAGGCCTGAGCCTTGGATAGCTGGCAGGTCGGGCTGGAGGTCAGGGGCTGCCTTGTTGGGCAGCGGAGGCCTGGCTCTCCTCGGTGACCTGTCTGTCCCCTCAGTGGAATGGTCTGTGCTCTCATACAGCTTGAGGGAAGGGCCTCAGATCCCAGGGGCTTAAGGACAAAGCAGATTAATGATGACAGGGGCTGCTGCTGGCCCCCGGAGATGCCCAGGAAAGCCAGGGGCAGAGGAACACTGCTTTCTTTCTAAGGCCCGTGTGAGCCCAGGCTGTACTGCTGTCGTGTGAAACCTTCCTGGAGCCAGTGTTTACTGTGTGCCTGAGAGGTGCCCGCCCTGCCCAGGGCCCTGGTGCACACTGGCTGTGTTGGGGGTCAGAGGGGAAGTCACAACCCCCGCCCTTGTGCCGCTTACCTTCTGGCAGGAAGCCTGTAAATGAGCCAATAATACTTCTCGGCTTTGCTGCCTGGCACACCATGATGTAGGGGCTCAAAAAGAGTTAGGGTTCATGTCATCTTTGTTGTTCTTTGGGAAGCAGGTGAGCAAATGGTGCATCCTTGGAGGTGAGTTAGGAGTTAGCGGGATGAGAAGCGTGGGGTGCGGGGTAGTCACGATCTTCAGTCAGACAAGTGGGGGCTCCGTCTCTGAGAAGGTGGCATTGGAGCAGAGGCCTGCGGGATGAAGGAGCTGGCCAGGCAGCTGCTGATGGAGAGCCTTTGGGCAACAGGTGCCTGGCTTGTTCGAGGAGCAGCGGACTCCCCTGGGGGACATGGTGGGAAGTGGCAGGGCTAGTGGGAGGAGGGCGGGTCCAGGCCAGGCCCAGTGAGGGTTCGGATCTTGATGGAGTGATGGAAGGGCTGCTTCTGGGTTTTGAGCAGAGAAGGGTCACTCTGGCTGCTGGGTAGAGGACAGACTGAAGGGGAGCCCCGTTAGGAAGCCAGTGTCTTAGCCCAGGGGAGCGAGGATGCTCGTCTGAAAGGGGGAAGCTGGGGGTGGGTGTGGGTGTGGGGGAACTGCTGGGCCCACCAGGAGAAGGGTTCTCTACCCTAGAGGTTATTGAGACACGACTTGTGGCCATGAGAGGGCTGTAGACGATGTGTGTGTCTTTGGCAGAGCCGGGGTGTAGTATACACACTTAGCAGGGCATTGCGAGGGTGTGAAATAAGAAAAGTGGAGCAAGGGTGGCTCACAGTGCTTATGTGGGGTCTGGACTCAGAGAGGCCTGGGCTTGAATCGGCCATCCACCAAGTCACCTGGGGCAGGCAACGACACTGCTCCAAGTCCCCTCTTCATCAAGGGCCCGGCGTTGATGAGAAGTGATGGACGTGTGGCTGTCCACATTGCTGGCTGACCCCTGTTTCATTCTGCTCCACTGTAGTCCTGCCACAAGCAGGTGCCCATGCTTCAAGTGGCAGGGCTCAGAGTGGTGCTGGGACTGGGACGTGGCCTGGGGACTGTCTTAGCCTGAAGGTCCAGGCGGGGACTCAGTGGACGGGCTGTGGACAGGAGTCCAGAGATCCGGTCCTGACGTCACTGTGTGACCCTGGGGAAGGCAGGGACTCAGCCTCTGGACACCTCCCGGCTGCCCGTGTTGTGCTCGGCATTTTAAACACATCCTTGCGCCCTCAAAAGGAAGTGATGGACACGAGCAGTGCCCCCAGAGTTGAGCCATTGACTGCTTCCGTCATGCTTTTTGCCAAGATCCTAGAACTGCCAGCAGCATTGACGGCTTACTATGTACTCTAAACTGACTCACCTCTTCTTCTTAGCCTCTCCCTAGGTAATGCTTATGAAATCATAATTCTACCATGTTTTTACTCATTTTTCTAATGTTTTATATCTCAAACTATGTCCATGTGTGTTAAAATAAAGCAGTTGGTCTGTGTGCCTCTTGGGAGCCCCTTTTATTCCCCTCCAGAGGTGTGTACCACATCTCGGGGGTCACAGGATGAGGAGGTTTCAGGAAACCCAGGAGAGCAGGCAGCCTCGGAAAATAACGGACACTGTCCTGGAGTCCGGCTGGTCTGAGCTCAGCCGGGCGCTCCAGGGGTCATGGGCGCCCTACTTCGGGTGCCCACCGTGTCCCCCATCCTCGGGAGCCAGAAGGGGAGGGGGCTAGTGTGGATCGAGGAGGGGGTGCGGGAGGCCTGGCGGAGGCTGCCTTCCCACCTGCCCAGTGAAGCAGGAAGCTGGCTGAGTGCCTCCCTTTGGGTGTCACCCGTGTAAATCAGCAGTGTTCTTTGGGAGATCATAGATCATGAGAGATGCTCCCACAAATCAACAAGGCATCTGGGGGAGAACGCCTGACAGGCCGATAGCCACCCAGCTCCCGGGCTCACGATACGGTCCTGACACTGCCTGGTCGGCACTGTCCTCCCATCTCCTCTCCCTTCCTGGCTGCTTTTCTCTCGCTCACACCTTTGCTTTTCTGTGATGGTAGAAAACAGTATATTGTAGAAAACCGGATCCTATTGTCAGAAAAATTCAGTATTAAATGAAACAACCCAAACCTCAACATTGATAGAAGAGGTGAATTAAGGAATGATGATAGGAGTGCCTGTCGTGGCTCAGTGGTTAATGAATCTGACGAGGAACCATAAGGTTGTGGGTTCGACCCCTGGTCTCGTGCAGTGGGTTAAGGATCTGGTGGGGCTGTGGCTGTGGTGCAGGCCTGTGTCTACAGCTCCAATTAGACCCCTAGCCTGGGAACTTCCATATGCCACGGGTGTGGCCCTAAAAATACAAAAGAAAAAAAAATTAGAAAAAGGAATGATGATACCCACTACACAGGTTGTTTGAAATCACTGAACAGATTTTTCAGTGAGTGCTGGAGGAGGTGGGGAGCCACTGGGGGCACTTGCTTTTAAGGATGACTGCTCAGTATCGAGAGAAGGGCCCTGGGAGCAGCAGGCAGGGCCGCGGATGCTGGTGGCCATGGCCTTGGGGCTGGAGGCTGTGGGCATTGGATGGACTGTGCTGTAGAAATCATAGATTTCTGCTCCCGGAACCCCACAGCTATGTTGCAGACGTCTGCAAGGGCACATTGCCCGTGTGAGGGTGCTGTTAGCTGGTCACGGACACATGCAGACTCTGGAAGATAGCACAGACTCTTTTTTTTTTTTGCCCCCACGTTTCCTTTGGAGTCACCTTATGGCTCGTCAGCCCTGGAGGGGCATCAGGGTCCGATCCTCTGTCTCTCTCCCCGCCTTTCAGCGTGTTTGTCTTGTCTTGGATCCTCTTTCACCCTCCAGGGACGTGCTCTGTCCTGGTGATTGGCCGTAGTTCCTGGTGGTCGTCCTGGAAATTCATGTGGAAGGCCCCGGTGTGTGAAGGTCTAAGAGCAGAGTACCCGCAAGTCAGACCAACCTTTTTATGGCTTATACCCCGTCTGTGCCTTGCTGTGCTCACAGGTCTTCCTCTCTTTCTCTTCTTACCCAAGACCCTGTCACTCTTGGGGGGGAGGTGGAGCTCAGGGCAAGGGGGAAGCGAAGTTGGCGCTGCCAGCCGGGTGCACAGAGGGGCCTCCTCTCCTCCGGACACGATGGCCTGCGCTTCCCGGACTCCTTGTTGGGGGCTCCTGAGTCAGCAGGCAGTTGAGGTCTCAGGGGGAAAAGGGGCTTATCATCGCCATTTATTCTCTCTCTGTCACTGGCAAGCAAATGAAACCAGGTTTTAACATGCGTGGGGATGGAGGCAGAGCTGGAGAGAAGGACCCGGCACGTGTGTGCGCTTGTAGAAGTCCCCGTCCCCTGCCCTCACCTGTGCCCCCTCGGCCTTCTTTGGACTCGCTGGGGACTTGCCCAGGGCTGCACTGCCTGTGGTGTCCAGACCTGAACCTGTCTGGTTCCCTGAGTCCCACTGGCACTGGGTTAAGTGGGGCCCTCTGTCACCCTCCTTTTCAAAGTGTCTGGGGGCCACCTACAGTGGTGTCCCTGGGGGTGGCTTTTATTTATTATTAATATTTTTTTTGTATCTTGTCTTATTAGGGCTGCACCCATGGCATAAGGAGGTTCCCAGGCTAGGGGTCCAATTGTAGCTGCAGCTGCCGGCCTACACCACAGCCACAGCAATGGCAGATCTGAGCCACATCTGCGACCTACACCACAGTTCACGGCAATGCCAGATCCTTAACCCACTAAGCGAGGCCAAGGATCGAACCTGTGTCCTCATGGATACTAGCTGAGTTCGTTAACCACTGAGCTATGATGGGAACTCCCTGGGGGTGGCTTTAAATGAAGAGTCCTGAGCCTCACCTGGGACCCTGACTTGGGATGTCTGGGGTCAGGCCCCAGGAGTCTGCATCTTCTCCAGGCTCCCCAGGGCGGGCCTGCACACATGAAGATGGACCTCGGATCTAGACCCCCCTCCAGGCAGTGTATCTGGAGCTCATGGACTTGGTAGACACAAGCCCCTGTTGAAGCTGTTCAGCCCTCAGTCACTCACTGTCCAGGGGTCCTTTTCCACAGGTGCCAGGCCTGTTCCTCTTCTGTCCTGTTTCTTCCTCATCCTGTCCTACCCTGGCCATATGGAGGTGTGTGTGTGTGTGTGTGAGGGGGCTGCAGACAAGGATGCCCTGTTGTGGGTAAGGCGGGAGGGGCTGCAGCTTTTGAGCTGTTAGTAAACTAGGTCATGAGAATGGGGTTGGAAATTACTTTGGAAATTAGACGGGCAGGCTTCTTTTTTCCCCTTCAGCTGCTGGTGGTTCTGCCTGACAAAATGGAATTATATCCAGGACATCTTGCAGATGATGAACAACAAGTGAAGTCGCATGGAGGGGGGCAACCTGTGGATTTATATTTTTCTTTTCTCATAAAAACTGCACATCAGTGATGGTTTTAGTTTTTTCGTTCCCCAAATTTATAGCGTTTTTCACTTATCCTGGGAGATCTTTGTTTGCAAAGGGCACTGAAAGTGTTGAAAGAGGACAGTGTGCAGCCGCGGATAACCGATAGTATTTTAGGGCTTGATAGTGATTAAAAAAAAAAAGAGTTCAATTTATCTCTCTGTTGCTCCACCCACCTTTCAATCAATCATCTGTCTATAGCTCCATCCAGAAAAGCTTCATTTAAGGAGATGATATTTTTTAGTAATATCATAACCTTTAATAACCTTTGATATTATTTCTGACAAAATTTAAAAATAGGGCATAGGTGGAAACAGCTTACAGGTTGGGTACCAAATTTACTAGGCAGCAGCTCTCCTTCTGACAAAGTGAGGTATTGCAGGCAGCCCCACTGGACATTCTAACCAGCAGATTAAACAGAAAACCCATATTCCTGAAGGTTTAGAGTGAGTCCCACGGGCAAGAAACTCCTCTCCTTTGGCTGAAGAGCCAGGATGGAGGTGGGGGAGCTCACGATGCGCCCCGGGGGGGTCCTGAGGTCAAGAAGGAGCCTCAGGTCCTCAGGGCCTGCAGGGCCACTGCCCTGTCTCCTGTGAGCTGTGGTGTATGTTGCAGATGTGGCTCTGATTCGACCCTAGCCTGGGAGCTTCCATATGCCCCAAGTGTGGCCCTAAAAAAAAAAAAAAAAAAATAGCAGGGACTGGCTGTGTGTGTTGGGGGGGCGGTTGGGGGAGGAACTACTTTTTTGATCAGGGAAGCTCTCAGGAGGTGGCATTTGAACTAGAAGGACCTAGGTACTTGATGATTCTGGGGGAGAGTGTTCTGAAGAGGCAACAGCTGGTGCAAAGGCCCTGCGGTGTAGGTGTATTTGGCATGTTTGTGGGATTGAAAGACTGCCAGTCTGTTAGCAGATTTTTCTATGAGAAAACAAACTCCCCCCCACCCCAGGAAGTCATTTTTCCTCCAGCTCTTGTTGGAATTGATTACTAGGATCACACAAATGAGGAATGTTTTGTGGGTGCCGACCAGCCTGTGGTGGGGCCCACTCTGTCCCAGCCAGTCAGAACACTGCAGAGCTAGGCACTTCCTGTAATTGTTGTATCATATCTTGGGCTATTTATTGCAGAGTGTATTCTTTGATCAAATCTCAGCATTCTTATATGGGACAGGCACTCATACTCTCGTGGAATGGGGTGATAAGGTCATTTGTCCTTAATTGAGCTCCTGCTATGTTCCCCATAAAAGCCTGTGAGGCGGGCACCATAATTCTCTCCCATTTTATAGACAAAGTGGTTTCAGTATTTTGACCAGTATTGCCAGGTGACAAAAAGGTGGTTTTAGCATCTGAACCCAGAGCTGCCCACCCCAGCCTGGGCCTGACTGCCCAGCACAGGTGTGATGCTAGCTCAAGCTGGTGCCCGCAGAGCCGGGCAACTGCTCCATGGAAGGTGAATCTGCCCACCCACTGGTGGCTGTTGCCCTTGGCACTTTCTTGCTGCATCCAGATGTTGCCTCCAAAGCCTTCCTACCCAGTGGCCCGGGCCGTCCCTCGGGAAAACCAGACACTTATTTGCTGTTCCTCTGCAGCATGGGCATTCCTGCATGTGGCTGGTGCACCGGGAATATTGCATCTCAGCAGGCGCCCCAGCGCTTTGTGTGGTCACTCTTCCCTCACTGGCTTTTCTATGACAGCTGAATCCATTGAGGTGACGTGACTGTCCCTTGGCACTGTGTCCGTGGCCAGAGGAGCTGCTGCTTTTCAAGAAGCCACTGGTGTTTCTTAGAAACCTTTGCATCTCCCTGTGTGCAGGGCTACCACCTCCTTCCTTGGCTCCAAGAGCTTGGTGTGGCCTGACTTCCAGTGGGCATGCCAAGTGATAGATGAGTTTTCTCCATCGGGTTCAGCTCCGGCGTGGCATGGCCTGTGTCCCCAGTGCATGTTTGGGGGAGCAGTGGTCTGGCTCTTCAGGCCTGTCTGTCCCTGCCTGGCACCAGGCTCTGCTGTTCCGGGTGCTTTGGCCTCCTGTGTGGGACGCGTCGAGCAGGTGCTGTGCCTGGTGGATGAGAGGCAGGCTCCCCATCCCCGCCTCCCCAACCTGCTTTGCAAGAGAGGTGAGTTTTTCCAGCCTCTTCGTCGACACAGTGCCCTCTCAACTACATGCTTTATTTTGAACCATGATGTATAGCTTGAGACCACCTTAGCCTGAAACTGCTTTAGTCATGACTGAACTTGGGAGCTTCTAGACTTTACTTGGCAGAATTCATGAAACCTAATAGGAGGCAAAGAAATTGAACACAAATGTAGCCACTGTTTCTGGGATTTCCATCTCATAGTTATAAGTGGGGAATATTTTAATTTAAGAGAAACTTTCTTTTAAAGAGGCTACAAATATTTGATTATAGGCTAACGAAAAAACCAACCACCTAAGTGATATGAATATGGGTTGGGATAGATACCATTTCCAACAACAACCTCCTACACAAAGTTTTTAGGAACTGTATCCAAAACATCTTAAATGGATGATAAGGATGATGTGTTCTGGAAAACTGCTCTGAATGTCGGAACTTGACCCCGAGGTCAATAAAGACATTAATGTTGAGGAAGCACATGAAGGATTTGACAAAAATTGTTTTTTTTTTTTTTTGTAAGCTGTTTTTTTTTTGGGGGGGGGTGGGGGAATAATAATAAGATTTTTATTTAAAATATGTGTAGATAAATGAGTTAATAAAAGCTGGTAATGATTGGGCTTTTAAATCTACATCCCTAAAATATGTATCTAGTAAACCATTATTTTGGATCTTCTCAATGGTCAGTTGCCTTCATTACGGGGAGTCACCTTGTGGTCCTGGGTTTCTAGGGTGTATGGTACTTCTTCCTGCAGCCCATGAAGTGGGGGTTTGAAAAGGAGGAACGGAGTGAGGGGTGGCATATTCCCTGCCCCTCTTCTTCTCTCTCTCTCTCTCTTTTTGTCTTTTTAGGGCAGCACCTATGGCATATGGAAGTTCCTATGACAGGGGTCCAATTGGAGCTACAGCTGCCGGCCTACACCACAGCCACAGCAACGCCAGATCCGAGCCATGTCTGCAAGCTAAACCACAGCTCAAGGCAACACCATTTCCTTAACCCACTGAGCGAGGCCAGGGATCCAACCCACATCCTCATGGATACAAGTGGGGTTCATAGTCCACTGAGCCACAGCAGGAACACGCCTCTTTTTCTCTTTCCATCATCTTGCTTCGCTTTGCCCTGCAAGGCACAGCCCCTGCCTGGGCTGGGTGGGGGCTTCAGAGAGTGCCAGACTCCAACCTTCCCCCTCAGGGGACCACAGTTTGCAAACCTGTTTTAGACGCTGAAGGGCCTGGATGTTTTGATTCACCCTTGCAGTGTCTTGGTTTGTTTGCTTCTTGCTGCAGAAAGTATATTCCGTGGAACATATTAATCTATCTTTAAGTAGATTAATTATGTGAAATAGTCACTGGAGCGGACTCCACCGTACAGCCTTTGGAACAGCATACCAGGTGGTACTGTTTGTCCTCATAAATCTATTAATGCTGATGGGAGGTAACTGCCTCCTGTGAAGCTTTGGGGTGAGATGGGGGCCTGGGTAGAGGAGGAGCTGCCTGCGGCTCTCTCCCCCTCATGGCTTGGCTGCGGCAGGCCCTGCTGTGTGTGTGTGTGTGTGTGTGTGTGTGTGTGTGTGGTTGTACATATCCATTCTTTCTCTTCCTTTTTGATGACTACAGAGGCTTTCATTTCTGAGGGCCCTCTTGTCAGCTGCCAGCTTCTCATCAAATTCCAAGCTTCCAGCAGTGGTGGGAAGTATAATGAGGCTCAGAGGGAAGAGCTGCCTCATGAGTAAAGACTGATCTGTGAGCAGAGGGAATTCAGGGGACCGAGGAGGGAGCAGGATGCTAACACTGAGGAAGAAGCAAAGCGTGGCAACCCCTGGGCTGGGTGTCTTATCTGCTTGTCCCATGTGGTCCCTAACAGCCACCCGGGAAGGAGGTGTCATCGTTCCTGTGTTATCCATGAAGAAATGGAGGCTCAGTGGATGTTCTGAGAGGTCTGGTAACTTGTGCAAAATGCAGCTCATTTAGTTCAGCCAGTCTATCCTGATGGTCTGGGCCTGGGTTCAGGGCACGGTCACAGCCCCTGGCTTCCAAGAGTGCCCCATGCAGCAGCCGCAGAAACAGGACCTGCAGAGGAGTCAGGCAGGGAGGTGGTGCCTCCTTCCCTGTGACCTGGGGGGCACAGGATGGCGTGACAAATTGTGGGAGGTGGTGGGAAGGCTGTAGTGGGCATCTGAGCAAGGTTGGAAGACTGAATGGGAGTTTACCAGGCAGGTGCGGGCTGGGAGAGGGAGTTCCAGATGGTGCCAAAAGCAGGTACAAATACGTGAGGACAGAGGCCACCAAGCTGTGGCTAGCCGGGGGAGGGGGGGGGACGGCCTGGCTCAGTTCTGCTTAATCCCCAGGAGAGGGTAGTGGAGGGTTAGCCAGAGCCACTAGGGCAGGGCCTTGCTGGGGCATTTGGACTGTAACCCAGGCTCTGAGGACCCACTGGAGGTGGTCAAAGAGAGAGATCCAAATTTGTATATTTGGAAAATTATTGTAGGGGCACAAAAGAGGCTGGTTTGGAGGGGGTGGACAGGAGTGGGAACCCGTGAGGTTTGTGATGCTGAGTGGCCAGGATGTCAGGTGAGTGGGGGGGGGGGTGCCAGGCAGAAGCCATCATTTGGTGCCTGTGTTGAGAAACAGCAGAACCGTCTGGAGGCTCCATCCCAGGCTGACAGGCCACAAACAAGAAGTCAAAGTCAAAGAAAAAAGCAGTCAGTGAAAGGATAAAGGGAAATAGTGCATTAGAAGAGAAATGTCAAGAAGTTGTAAAAAGATCTTTTATGAAGAGAGAAAAAAATTGGAGTTACAGTCAGGGAATGATGAGAAATAACACAATATAAACTTTTTAAAAAAAAGTTTAATAGTGTTTTCGAAACTTAAATGGATCTGAGGGTAAAAGCAAATACTTGAGTTAAAACAAAAGCAGGTTTCTGGGCAAAAGCAGAACCCAGAGCAGGGAGAAGCAGAGGGGGTGGTTGGCTGCTGTGGGGCTGTGAGAAGTGCTTATTCTAACCATCTGATGGCTGTCGCCTCTGGGAGTGCAGGCTGGACGGGTGACACTGCAGGTGACATGGGGTCACTGGGCCTGGGTGAAACTGACAGAAAGGGCAGAATAAGTGACAAAACAGATCCTCCCTGTGTGGCTGTGTGGGGACTTCTTGGGCGCCGCCTACACCGGTCATTTCTCCTTCAGGCAGGGCCACAGACAGCGAGGCCTCTCCTTTCATTGTCAGTGCCCTGTTCAGGCAGGTTCTTGGCCCTGCAGTTGGGGCGGTGGCCGCCTCACGGGTTTGTCCCGTCCTGTTAGCGGCCAGGGAAGAGGGAGGTGGAAGGTCATCACCAGATCTCTTGTGGGGGTTAAAGGAGGAGGAACATCTGGGCTTCTGACCTGAGTGTGGTTGTTGAGTGCAGGGTCCACAGAACAACAGGAAAACTTGCAGGACATAGGTGAGCGGAGGGCCCCACAGGCTGGTATCTTGTATGAGGCTGCAGCTCCGTGTGGGACAGGCTGGTAATCTGGAATAATGTCGAACAAGGAAAACCAGCTCCTCTCATCCCTGGTCGTGCTGATGTGTTCCTCGGTCGGTCACCGTTAAGGAAAGAGGAAGCATGTGTAGTGGAAAGAGCTTGGGACTGGGAGTTTGGAGAGCAGGGGTCAAGTTCTGGGTCTGGCACTATGTGACCTCTCTGAGCACCTGCTTTCTCATTTGTGACTTGGAGCTGTAATATCGTGATGGCTGCTTGCTGAAGTCCAGGCTGTTGTGGGGCATCTGCACACATGTGAGAGCATGTCATAGACTCCAGAGATCTGTTCAATAGCTGGTGACATCGATAGACTCTAAGTGTTTTTAGGAAAGCGGTGCCTGGTTTTTCCTGATGCCTCTGCCAGGCCCTCCAAAGTGTCTGGGACATTCAAGAAATGCTGGTTGAGTCAATGAATGAGTTTACTGTAGCACTAGGCACATTCTGGTCCCATTTTCTAGTGCCAGAACCTCTCACTGTTGCTCTGTTGGACAAGGGGGGCGGTGGAGTCTGCTGAACATGTGTAGTGGCTTCCAGGTGATGCTGGAGCCAGTGCCAGCCCCCCTGACTTTCTGAGGGTCCTGATTTCAGGACCTGACCTTTAACCTGGTTTTCAGTCACTGGGCACAGAGCTCCCTCCACGGCGGCCCAGTTTGAAGTTCACAAGCAGCAGACTGGGGGCTGCTCTCATGCCCCTCCTGGCTCCTGCTCCTCTTCCACTACCTGCACGCCTGCCTGCACACCCTCCCTCGTCCCTGTCTCTGTATCCAGCCTTTGCTGCCTCTTTGTTGCTCCCTGTGGCCTTAGCTCCTAGGGTTTCTGAGTCCCCTGCTCCTGGGCTCCCTGCTCGTGGGTTCTAGAGAGGCAGCGTCTGCCCCCTCTGCAGCCCGAATGTACTGGGTGCCTGGGTGGGGTGTGCTCACTCTTGCTGTCTCCCGCGCCCTCCTGCAGGTCGTCTTCCATGACGTCGGCGTGCTGACGGACAAGCTCTTCCCCGTCGTGGAGGCCATGCAGAAGCACTTCAGTGCCGGCTCTGGGACCTACTACAGCGACTCCATCTTCTTCCTCTCGGTGGCCATGCATCAGATCATGCCCAAAGGTAACCTGACTGTGCTGCAGTAGTCCCCGGGGTGTGGCTTTGTGTCTGTTTCCTGGCCCCAGTACTGCTGGTGCCCTATAGCAGAGAAGAGCTGCCCTCCAACACAAGGGAGAGGATGAGGGGGCCGGCCAAGGCTTCTGTGTGCAGAGCTTCCCCCACAGAGACTCCAGGGCAGGGCCTTGGGCTGCACAGCTCCTGGGGCCCAATCACAAGGACATGGTGTGAGTTGTGTGGTGCGGAGTCTCTGGATCAGGGCATCTGGGCTCCAGCCCTGACTTTGCTCCTTGCATGCATGCCCTGTGGGACTCAGTTTGCTCCTCTGTAACTGGCAGGTTGAACTAGCTGACCCTCCATCCCAGTCTGTGGTCTTCTTCTTTCTGGTTTGAACCTATACTTATCTGATTTTTAAAATGTCAAATCTAGATGTGAGAGATGCAAATTATAACTGAGTAAGACTTATTTGGAGACTCTGATGCACAATAAAGTATTTTCTGGTCCCTCCAGGGCAGAAGAGATAGGATTGTCTGGTCTGTGTTAAGTCAGCCTTATGTGGAAGTGCTGGCAGGTTATCCTTGGACTGGAATGATAGGGGTGGGGGAGGTGGAGCTCCCATTTGTGGGGTGTCCCACCCTTCTGGGTTCTTCTCTTCCAAATGGCTGGAGCCCTGGATATTGCTCTGCCCCTATTTCTGGGTATGGTGAACTGAGAATTTTGGGGTGGGGTGGGGAGTTTTGAGGTCTTGGGGTAGCAGCTATCCAAACTGTGACTAGTTGACTTTCTAGCAGTCACCAGATCAGGCAGAACCTGATGGTCCAGGGGATAGCCAGGCCACTTGGTGGAGGCCGCTGCTGGGGCCCAGCAGACAGAGCGGAAGGGCACTTGGGAGCAGTGCTATTTGAAGGGGTCAGTGAAGCTGGTCCCAGCTCGGCCGCTAACCCCTATGTGCCTTTGCTGAGGCCTCAGCACCTAAACCCACCTAAAAACAGGGAGGCTGATCTGGTGAAGAGTCCAGGGTTATAGGAATGTCCATACAGGTTTCTGTAGTTCAGGGGAGCAGAGGGAAGAGGGCTTCTACCTCTCTGTCCCACCGCCACCTCACTCCTAGCACTCCGTCTTGACACTGTGCAGATCAGGCCTGGGAGCAGGATGCTATTTGGTCAAAAGGTATTGCAGTTAAACTGGCCCTTTGAAATATCTTGACTAGATGGGCCTTAAGGGCCTGGCCAGTCCATGTTGCCCGGCATACATGACTGACCTTGAATGAAGCTCTGTGACAGAAGAAGTGGAAAAGGACAGCAGAGGACCTGGGAGGAGGCTTGCCTGATCTTCCTTTCCCTCCTCCCTCCCCATGCCCTCCCTCTCTCCCTCCTTCTCTCCCTGCCTCATCAGCTGATGGCTCTCTGCCCATAATGTGCTAAACTCTAACCCACGTTTTGCTTTGGGGCACATAGAGGGAGGGGATTATCAGGACGGAGAAGATGCTTTGGCCTTGCAGCGCTGGAGAGGATGAGGCGGTGACCTGTAAGTGCAAACGACAAGAGTTAGGGACCCCAGGCTGAAGCCTCTCTGGTCCCTGACTCTGCTCTGCCCCATAGCCTGGCCTTGGCTCTGGGCCGTGTCTGTGGAAGAGAGGCTTTGGCCCGAGCTTCACTGTCCAGGCAGGAGACCAGATCATAGGTGTCCCTCCCAGTGGTCCAGGGGCTCTGAGGGGCCAGGGTCAGGAGGTGGGGAAGGAGCTGCCTGAGATGTGCCGACCCAAACATGGACGCTTCTCCTGCTTCTCTAGGTGGTTTGATTTGCTGTCAGAGATTCATTTTTACATCTGTCCAGAGCCTGCTTCCTAAAAAGCGTGTTATTAGAGGTTGATAAAGTTTGAAAATTGTACAATGAAAGGAGCAGTCCTGGGGTTCCCCGCGGAGTTTGGGTGTTTGTGTGAGCAGTCTGGCCACTATGCACTTGGCAGTGTGGCGAAGCTCCTGGGGGCAGGCCCTTGGGATTGCCTACACTTCTGGGGAGGGCGCTTTGTTTCCTAAACCGTGAATGCTGTCCTGGGTTTGTCATGGCTCTTTAGTGCTGCCGTGTTTTGTATTCATTGTTCTAAATTATAGACACTGCTGTTGTTTTGTGCCTTGTTGATGGTTTTGTTCTTGTGTAATTGCTGCATTCTTGCTATTTTGGTTTATTTTGTCTCTTTCACAGTGTTCTTATTTCTCCGGGAAAGTGAGAATGGGGTGTGGGTGGATCGTAAACCCTTGGTTTCACCCAGAAGGCCAGGTCAGAGAAGCCTCTGCTCCCCGACTTAGGTCTCAGGAGGCCCTGTCTGGTGTTTGCCCTAGAAATCCAGGTTATTTCTGTGCCCCAAAGCCTCCTTCCCTACCCTTTTGGAAGCATAAGTGTCACCCTTCTGTACCCAAACTACCTTTTACAATGTATTCTTCTTTTTCTATTTTAAAAGTAACACTCATTCCACGGAGTTCCTGTTGAGGCTCAGTGGTTAACGAATCCGACTAGGAGCCATGAGGTTGTGGGTTCGATCCCTGGCCTTTCTCAGTGGGTTAAGGATCCGGTGTTGCCATGAGCTGTGGTGTAGGTTGCAGACACGGCTCGGATCCCAAGTTGCTGTGGCTCTAGCATAGGCCAGTGGCTACAGCTCCGATTAGACCCCTAGCCTGGGACCCTTCATATGCTGTGGGAGCGGCCCAAGAAATGGCAAAAAGATGAAAAAATAAAAGCAAAACTCATTCCTAAAAAAAAAAAAAAAAAATTCGGAAAATTACATTAAAAGAGAAAAGAAGTTATCCCTTGGAGTTCCCGTCATAGCTCAGCAGAAACAAATCTGACTAGTATTCATGAGGACACAGGTTTGATCCCTGGCCTCTCTCAGTGGGTTAAGGATCCGGCGTTGCTGTGAGCTCTGGTGTAAGTCTCAGACTTGGCTAGGATCCTGAATTGCTGTGGCTGTGGTGTAGACCGGCAGTTACAGCTCTGATTCGACCCCTGGCCTGGGAACCTCCACATGCTGCGGATGCAGCCCTAAAAAGACCAAAAAAAAAAAAAAAACCCAAAAAAAGAAGTTATCCCTTTACGACTACATAAACATCACCACTGTTAGTTTTCTGATCATCTTCTAGTACTTCCTATCATGGAGCTTTGTTGAAAAATCTAGGCAAAGTAGGAGTTATTTGTACTATATATTTTAAGCTTTCTGAGTCTTTTTTTAATATATCAAAACATGAAATTGAACCTTCATTTAAGCACAAAAATGAAAGAAATGGTACAAGTAAATCTGTTTCATGACTTTTCAGCTAATGCCACTCATCACCATTTTCTGTGTAATCAGTCTTTGAAAATTTTTTGAATGGGTGCATTGAGTAGATGAACCTTAGTTCACTTCATCATTTCTGTGTCCTCAGCTACCTACACACTGTCTGTTTTTCCCTACAATCATCAATTATACTGTGCTGAATAGCCTCACGCTTAGGATTATTTCCTTAGGCTAGCTCCTCACAGAAGAAATTTGTGGGCCAAAGGTGACCCTTACAAAGCCAGCCTGTGTCACCTGCCCTTGCCCTGGTGTCTTGGCCTGCACATGAGAGGTTCTGTACAATTTTCTAAGCCCATGGTGTCTGACCTCTTGGAGGGACCTGAGGCAGTCACATAAGAGCTCTAGGACAGTTGCTGTCCCCACTTGACAGGAGAGGAAGCGAGGAGCTGAGGGCAGGCCCCTTCTCCGAGTCCTAGTTCTCCCTGAAGAAGTCCTAAGGCTTTGGCCCGAGCTCATTTTGATGGTGAAACTTGGGTGCCAGCCTCTCATCCTCTCATACCCGCCCAGCCCCCTGAGGCTTCCAAGGCCTGAGCTCCCTCCTCGTCCTGGCCCCCCCGCTTCAGCCCTGCCGAGGGGGTCTGGCTGGGCCAGGTGGGTGATGGCGAACCCTGTGCTTTACCCTGACTGTTCCCCCCGGGTGCAGTGCTGCTCCGGCCACATCTGCAGCGAGAAAAGAGGGGCTTTGCTGGTGGAATACGCTGGCTCTGATTTTAGTCAGACTTTGTTTTTCCTTCCTTTGCTTGTCGGAGGGGTCGCGTGCCGCTGGCTGGTCCTGCCACTCACACGTGCCAGCCCATGCATCCTACACAGACATGCAGCCTCTCTCTGCGCCTCACTCACACCCACAGGGCTTTTATCTCCTCCTGCCAGAGGTGCTGGGTTTGTCGCCATTGGAAGCATCTTATGCAATGGAAAAGAAAATATTTTTTGTCCAACTGGAGTTCGAGAGAGCAAAGCGCAGCTTTTCTCTCCTGTGCCACATGGCTCCAAGGAGCTGTTGGCTCTGGCTTAGAAACACGGGTCATAAAAACAGCCCTGACCGAGACTGAACCATGATGCCTGGTCCATGGTTGTGGTGGGGTTCCCCTGGGTAGGGAAGCAGGTGCCCAGACAGTCAGCAGAGGGTGAGCCTGGCCACAAGCCCCAGGAGACTTTCCTGGAAGGCCCTGCTGTCCTGTGGTCAACGCTTTGCTAATAGACATCCTTTGCCAGGGGTCTGGTGTTTGCATGACATGGTGCTGGGCACTCTGGGTGTCCCAGAGATGTTTGTTGGGTTGCTGCTTCTTGGGCTCATGGTGGCGGGGGGTAGGTGGCATAGTCTAGCAATTAGGCAGGAAGTCATGAAGACCACAAGGGAGATCCATACAGGGCTGAGCATTCAGAAAAGGATGAGTCCCAGGCATTTGGCAGGAAGGAGGGGGGCTTCATGGAGGAGGTGGTACTTGAGGTGGGCTTTGAAAGGTGGGTGAGGGAGTTCCCGTCATGGCTCTGTGGTTAATGAATCTGACTAGGAACCATGAGGTTGTGGGTTCGATCTCTGGCCTTGCTCAGTGGGTTAAGGATCCGGTGTTGCCTTGAGCTGTGGTGTAGATTGCAGAGGTGGCTTGGATCCTGCGTTGCTGTGGTTCTGGTGTAGGCCGGCAGCTGCAGCTCCCATTCGATCCCTAGCCTGGGAACCTTCATATGCCGTGGGAGCGGCCTGAGCAAAGGCAAAAAGCCAAAAAAAAAAAAAAAAAGAAAGGTGGGTGAAATATCATTGTGTGGAAACAGGCAGGAGCAGTTCAGGCAGCTGGGGAGAGTGTGCCACCTCTTTGGAGAAACCCATGAAGGCACGTGTCCAGAAATGGTGAGAAGAGAAGTTGGGCGAGAGAGGTTGGCTTGTGCTATGGGAGCTTGGATGCCAGGCTTAGGGGCTGGCTCTGAACACCGAGCCTTTGTGAGCATTTTGACAGGGAGGAGCTTGACCAGATCCATGTTTAGGATGTGTCTGAGACTGGGAGTGGATTACAAGAGGAGATGTTGGGGTCTGGGGCATATCTTTACCATATCTTAGCCGGACAGGCTGTAAGAGACCCACAGGCGGACTCCATGGCCTCAAGCAGCAACTGATCCGAAGTGTGCAGGTGTGTGCGTGCATGTGCATGTGTGAACCAAGCATGTCACATACGGAAGGTGAACTGCAGTACCAGGTGAGACCTGACAGGCACCCACAGCTTTTGCACAGCCTCCCTCTTGCCACCAGAGCCCAGGGACTGTAGATGTTACGCTGGCTACCGCAGGAACAGCTGTGAACTAATTTCAGCTTTTAGCAACTGTGTGGCTTAAGAACAAGAGGAAGTGAAGAACTTACCAGAGTTGGCAGAGCAGACAGTCTTCTACTCTGAGCTCATAAGCCCCTGTAAAAACCAGTGCAGGCATTCCCGTTGTGGAACTTCTTGCCAGTCAGTCCTTTGCACTTGAGTGTGAATTAGTCCCCAGTCTGATTGCTTTCCTCTGAACACTGAGTGGAGATAGATGGCCCAAGGGGCTGAGGTGAATAATATGTTAAATAATGACAAATAAATGAGGTTAAGGGAAAGGTGGAAGGAAGGAGAAAAAACGGATTTTGGAGCCCTGTGTTCTCCTGGGGTCTTCTGGAGATAGGCTCAGGCTAATCCAGAGAAACTCCTGAGTCCAGGCAGAAGGAGGTTGGGAGGGAGGCCAGTTGCCTGATTAGACCTTGACGAGGTCTCAGTCCTGGGAAGGTCAAAGAAACTGCCCTCCTCGTCTAGTATGTTCCCTCTGGGGCCCCACGTGTCTGGCCTCTGGGCCCTGGAACTCAGGCCTGAGTGATGGAGCTCGGCTATAGTCACGCTGTTCATCGACCTGGCTTCTGTGGGCTGGTCTGGTCCCTGACCCTGGTGTCTGTTGGGGTGGGAATGTAGAAACTTCCAGTTGCTTGACTTCTTGTTGAGCCTTGGGCAAAACTAGCTCCATGGGAGATGGGGGTTTATACATCTTGGGCCCCAGTTGGGCCTGGGCAGCTGCTCACTGGGTCTGTGCCCGTCATGGTGTCCTGTCTCCAGGGGCCCTGGGTTTTGGTGGGTTTCCCTGCCTGCAGTTGAGGAGTAAGTTCTGCATAGTCCTTTGTCTGCACAGAGGAGGGTGGCTTGGAATTGCAGCAGTCTGTCCTGGCTTGGCCCGTGGTGGCGGCATTGACACCTCTGGGCTCAGGATTCCAAGGTTGCTGGCTATGGGCTGTGCCTGCGGCACTGGTGTCTGGTCTGCTCGGTGTGTCAGAGCAGGTGGGGTCACCCATGGAGTGTGGGGACTGTCACTCTGGCTCTGCTTGGGCCATGCCGAGGAGGGGGCATTTGAAGTGAGGAAGAGGGTGTCCTGCGCTTATCTAGGGACAAGATCTTCAGTCCTAACCTTTCATCTTTATAGAGGATTCTCATGTCCACCTATAAGTGTGTGAGGGGCGTGGTGCAGCAGGCGCCATGATCCCATTTTTCAGATAAATGAATTGAGGCACAGAGAAGGGCAGAGACTTTCCTGGGGTCACAGCCTGACCGAGGCCCTCTGATTCCCAGCGGTGTGCACAGGGACATCCCTCCACATCCCTCCATGTTCCTGGCTTGAGCTAGAGGCCGGGCCGGCTGTGCTGCTCACGTGTCCAGTCTCACCCTTCAGGCCTGGCCTCTCAGACGCGTGGGAAGTTCACATTTGCGGAAGCTTTTCTCTGTCTGCCTCAGGGTCAGTCAACCAGAATCGGAGGGCCAGCTCAGCCTCAGCCCTGTTCCTGGGCTTTGGGGTTTGTAAAGAAAATTCAGTTTTGCTTGTTTCTTCTTTCCAACCTTAGTTTTCTGATCTGTGAAGTGGGGGTAATTTTACTTTTTTTTTTTTTTGTCTTTTTGCTATTTCTTTGGGCCGCTCCCGCGGCATATGGAGGTTCCCAGGATAGGGGTCAAATCGGAGCTGTAGCCACCGGCCTACGCCAGAGCCACAGCAACGCAGGATCTGAGCCGCGTCTGCAACCTACACCACAGCTCACGGCAACGCCGGATCGTTAACCCACTGAGCAAGGGCAGGGACCAAACCCGCAACCTCACGGTTCCTAGTCGGATTCGTTAACCACTGCGCCACGACGGGAACTCCTTTTTTTTTTTTTTTTTAATTTTGGTTCCAGACTATTGTGGGGTGAGGAAAGTGTGGGAAAATACCGAATGAACTGTGAGTTGGGGCTGCTATTATCATTATTATTATTATTATTTCATTTTGATGATTCTTCAGGTCAGATGCCCCTAAAGCAGTGGTTCCCAAGGCTAACCACTGAGGGGGCCTCCTGCCCCCACCCCAACTGTCCAGTCACCAATGGCTCTCTCTCCCGTTTGCCCCCAGGAGAAAAGCAGTGCCCAGTTAGGGGGAATGGACTGTGCTGGATGGGGTGCACTGGCCAGAGAGGTGGGGTCTGGCCGGTTGTCACCTCTAGGCTGGCACAGGGCATCGTGTTATCCTCTACTGTGTGACCACGTAATTCATAAGAGGTTGGAGCAGGGATTGCTGAAGGTGGTTGAGGAGATCTATTATTTATTTCAAGCCTCCTAACAGTTCTGTGACTTAAACAGGAGTTAGAGGTTGCCGTTTTACAGGTGGACCTTATGAGGCCCAGTGAAATGAGGGGATTTGGTCATAGTGACCTAGTGACTAAGAGGCAGAACCCAGATGAGGACCTCGGCCTGTGCGACTCCAGTTCTCTCCTGGCCTCAGTTTCCCCAGCTCTTCAAAGAGGGTGTCAGGTCCCATCATCTCCCCAGTCCTTTCCAGCCAGGCATTCGCTCCCCCTAAACACGTACTAGGAGTGTACTGCTGTGGAGGGGTGTGTGTGTGTGTGTGTGTGTGTGTGTGTGTGTGTGTGTGTATCTTCTTCACTCCAACTTATCAGACTCCCGCTCTGGTCTTCAGCCTTTGCATCTTCTCCATGTCTGTTGCAATCTCTAGTTGTAGGTAGTCACGTAAAAAAATAATAATAAACTGTGTTTTTTAGAACAGGCTTAGATTTATAGAAAAATGTGAAGATAGTACAGAGTTCTCATACACCTCAACCCAGTTTCCCCTAATATTAACATATTACATTAATGTGGTGTATTAATAAACATAATAAACCAATATTGATAGATTATTATCATCTAAAGGCCACACTATACAGATGCCCTTAGTTTTGTTTCAGGTTCTTTTTCTTTATGTTTTGTAAATCTTTTTTTTTTTTTTTTGGTCTTTTGTCTTTTTAGGGCCGCACCCTAGGCATACAGAGGTTCCCAGGCTAGGGGTCTAATCAGAGCTGTAGCCACCAGCCTACGCCAGAGCCATGGCAACGCTGGATCCGAGCCGCGTCTGCGGCCTACACCACAGCTCACAGCAACGCTGGATCCTTAACCCACTGAGCGAGGCCAGGGATCGAACCTGCAACCTCATGGTTCCTAGTTGGATTCATTTCCACTGCGCCACAATGGAAACTCCAGTTTCAAGTTCTTTTTCTGTCCCAGGACCCATCCAGGACACGGCATTACATTTGGTGGTCATGTCTCTGTAGGCTTCCCTTGGCAGTGACATTTTCTCCAGCTTGCCTTGCTCTCGATCATAGCAGTACTGAACAGATATTTTGTAGAGGGTTTGTCAGTTTGAATTTGTCTGATGTTTTTGTCATCATTAGACTGGAGTTAGGAGTTTTAGGGAGGAAGTGATGTTTTTCTTACATTGTATCAATGATGCATCACTTTATCTCAGGGGTGCATGATTTATCACTGTCGACGTGGACCTTGATCAGCTATGGTATTTGTTGGATTTCTCCACTGTAAAGTTTCTCTCTCTCTTTTTTTTTTTTAAGGGCTGAACCTGAGGCATATGGAGGTTCCCACGCTAGAAGTGGAATCAGAGCTGTAGCCACCGGCCTACGCCACAGCCACAGCAAGATGGGCTCCAAGCCGCATCTGCGACCTACATCACAAGATCTGCAACACCGGATCCTTAGCCCACTGAGCGAGGCCAGGGATCAAACCTGCATCCTTGTGGATGCTAGTCAGATTCATTTCCACTGAGCCCCGTTGATATCTCCTAAAGTTTCTCTTGTTTCCCCCCGCCCATGCTTAAAAAATGTAGATGGTCACTTTTCAAAAGATGAGTGTCTACTGCTGGGGCCTCATCTTGCACATTGTGCTGGTCGTATCTGCCCCTCGCCTGCAATGCCACTCGTCATGGTCTGTGGCAGCCCAGACATTTCGAAAGACTGCTTTACCATTCAAAAGGTAGGCTCCGTTTTACTATATGTGAACTTCTCTTGACATCCAGGCCCAGAGTCTGCAGAGAACCCTGAGCCAGGCAGGTCTGGAGCAGCCTGAAAGGGGAGTCCGTGTATCATAGGGAATAGGAGTTCAGGCTCTGGGTTGGACAGAACTGGGTGCAAATTGCCTCTGAGACTCACTAGATTTGTGACCATGGGAAGTTACTTTAACAAGGCTATGCGGTCTTTGTCTTTCTCTGTCTGACTTATTTCACTTAGTGTAATGCCCTCCAAGTCCATCCATGTTGCTGCAGATGGCAAAAAAAATTCAAATACTATATAACTTATATGTGGAATCTAAAAAATACAACATATAGCGAATATAACAAAAAAGGAGCAGACTCATAGAGAACAAAGTAGTGGTTACCGGTGGGGAGAGGGAAGAGGGGAGGGGCAAAATAAGGGTGGAGGAGTAAGCGGCACAAACTATTAGGTATAAAATAAGCTACATGGGCAGTTCCTGTTGTGACTCAGGGGAAATGAACCCACCTAACATCCATGGGGACGTGGGTTTGATCCCTGGCCCCACTCAGTGAGTTAAAGGATCCAGCATTGCTGTGAGCTGTGGGGTAGGTTGCAGACATGGCTCGGATCTGGCGTTGCTGCGGCTGTGGTGTAGGCTGGCAGTGGCATCTCCAATTCGACCCCTAGCTTGGGAACCTTCATATGCTATGGGTATGGCCCTAAAAGCCAAAAAAAAAAAAAAAAACCCATAAAATGAGCTACATGGATATGTTGTATAACACAGGGAATATAGCGGATATTTTATATAATAACTATAAATGGAGTATAATCTTAAAAAATTGTGAATCACTGTATTGTATACACTAAAGTGTGTAACATATAATATTGTATAGTAACTATACTTCAATTAAAATGAATAAATAAAAAGGCCATGTGATATAGTGGCTAAGAACTTGGGCCTGGAGCCAGAGTGCCTGGGTTCTTGGCAGCCCCCTCACTGACCTGCTGTGTGACTCTGGCTGAGTTATTGTACCTGCCTAGGCCTCAGTTTCCTCATCTATAAAATTGAGATTATAGCTCCCATCCTATGGGGTTGGTGTGAGAACTCGATGAATTAATAGATGTGGTGGGCTTAGAATGGTGCCTGGCATATGATAAAGTGTCAGCTTGTCTCCTCTCTGGATCGGTTTCCTTATCTGGAAACTGGGGCTGACGAAGTACGTGAGAGGATTAACAAGATGCTACCTCCAACAGGCCTCAGCACGGTGCCTGGCACATGGTAAGTGCCTGGTAATTATAGCAGCATGAGTCATGCCTCCAAACGCAGCACCAAAGGGTGTGGGGCTGGAGTTACCCTCAGTCTCTTAGGCCAGCCGCCTTTACCTTGGAAAGAGCTTCTGATGAGGGAGAAGGAGATTTTCTGGAGGATCCCGGGCAAGTCGAGTGACCTTTTATCTCCCAGGTGCAGATTGCCATCTCTGGCCTGCCCTCCTCTCAGGATTACCATGAGCGAGAGATGGAGTAATGCAGCTTAAGCTGCTCCTTCCCCCACCCCAAGGCCTGTTCCACCACCTCTCAGAATCAGAGCGCCTGAAATCAGTGCAATGACAGCACGTTACTATAACCAACTGCCCCATCCTGCTCATGCTTCCTAAGCAGACCTGCGTGTATAACGTTCAGGCAAATGCAAAATGCTGTAAACGCCCTAAAAATGTAGGACACGGGACCTCTGCCCCAGAGTCACCTCCTAGAAGCCTCACGTCATTGTGGAACGGAATGACAATGATGACTGGTGATGAATGGGGGGGTGACCCCATCCTGTGCCCAGTCCCCTTCTCCTGGCATCATGGGTGCCATCACCCCTAAGCATCCTTATTTCAGCAGTCTGTCCCTTGGGCCTTGCTGTCCTGAGTCTGGAGGCAGAAGCCTGGACTCCTGTGAGGACATTCTTGGATCTGCTTGGAGTTGCTGGTGCTGGAGGAGAAAGGCAGGTGCATCTCAGCCCAGGTTACAGGCCCAAGTGAGAAAGAATGGAGTCAGGGCTAGAAAGCCTGTAGGCTTCGGACAAACACAAGTGGGAAAATCCAGACTGGCAACTCTTATTTATTCATTTGTGCTTCATAACTGAGGGCAGTGTGTAGCCTTTTGCAGAAAGCCTTTAAAGTTTTCCATCTTTTTTTTTTTCCCCCTTAAATGAAATTGGACAGAGGTAGTAAAAGCTTTATCCAGTTTGGACTTCTTTGTTCTGTGCTTTTTGTATTTTTACTCACTCCTGTGGGGGGGTCTTTAATGTTCTCCACTGTTGTCTCATGGCAGTTTCATAAAAGAGAAGGCTTTTAAGGCTGGTTTGTGGAACTTTGTAACTTCATTCAGTGTGAACCCAAATCAGGAAGCTAGTCTATAATCAATGTGGAATCATCCATCAGTGAGGCAGACCTGTATCTAGCGGGAGGGGTCCTGCAGTGGAATGAACATGGTTCTGGAACCTGGGGTGCGGTGGAGAAGGGGTGGGGATCCTGGGGGTGGCCTCTTCTTAACCCTACCTCATTAGCTTTACTATCAGGAGAAAGCAGAAACAAGGGGCCCCCTAAACTCACTGATGGTTTAATTGGTTATCCAGGCTCCAAAATCCTTAACGGGAAACTTGGCCACCAGCCTGTGCAGGTACCCACAGCTATCCCATGGCCTCTGCTTATTTCAGGGCTGAAGAGGTCTGAGGCATGGTGTAGTGCTCTGTCCGCACTGTCCTGGCCATGGGCTGTAGGACAGAGGGACAGCTTCCCCCGCTGCCCTGATTCCTCCAGGGGATGGTGAAATAGGATCTGATTCTAGGACCCTGTTTGCTAGTGGGCACGGTCACTGTGCCAAAGGTCACATCCTTGAGTGTGGCTTCCCTTCCATCTTGAGTTTTCTTCTCGTTCCCGAAAAGGCGGGAACAGGGCTGCCTCAGCCTGGCGAGTGGGACACCCCCTTCTTCTCTTTCCTGCACCCCTCAGGCTGACTTGGGCTGGAGGGGAGTGGGGTTCTGCTGAGACTGGGCCTCACCACAGCCTGGTTTTCTGGAGAGTTCTGCCTCAAAACTCAGCTAATGCCAACTTGATGCTTGACTTCCCCAGCTGCCCTTACTGCTGGGGTATCTAAATGTGTCAGAAGCCTCTTCAGGAGTAGGGTCACTGGGCTGCTCTGAGTTCTCTGAGCTCCTCATTTTTTTTTTTTTTTTTTCCCAGCTCGAATCTTTGGATTTCTTTTCTTTACTTCTGGAATTGTTCTGGAAAAAGGCAGCATCTAGGACTGCCAAACCCCGCCTAACTCCTAACAGAGGCTCTGGGTGAACAACTGCATGTCTCTCCCTCTTTGTTGAGAAAGTAGGGACAACTGATTGTACAAATGTCATCGGGTTGGATGGGGACGGAGATGGCATGACTAGTAACAGGTTATTAGCACTTTTCCTCTCAGAGGGTCCAGCGCATAGCAGCACGCCAAAGCCTCTGATAAATACCAATAAATAAAAAAAAGAAGTTTAACTCAGTGCTTCTCAAACATAACTTCTCATCGAACCCCTTTCTGAGGAATCCTTATTGACATTCTGAGACAGGGCTGTGTCACAGAACTCACTGTCAGCCGTGCTGCCCTGGAACTAGCTTAATGAATAAGCCGAGGTGTGTATGGCTCTCTCTGTGGGGGCTTGGGGGTCAGGAAGCCTCAGCCCTCAGGGAGAGGCGCTTGCTTTTCAGCCAGTCCTTCCTCTTCCCCCTGCAGCTGCCCAGGGTCTAATTATTCACTGTTTTGTTGCCTCTCCCACGACCACTTCCTGAGCAGATCTGCAGTTGCTTTGGGGATGCCTGAAGTTGGCCTCAGACCCAGAAGGGTTAGGAAGACTTTCTCTGGATCATGAAGCATGGTGGGGACCGCGGGAAACAGGACTGCTTGAAGGGTGTGTCTGGTGTCCCTGTGCAAGCAGGGTGCCCCGGGGGCCTTGACAACCTGGAGTGGTTTCAGAGGAGGCTGACCCTGCGTGGTCCCAAACGGACCCTTGAGGGAACAGGGCCTCTGCACCAGAGAAGACTCAGTGGGAGAGAGGAGGCAGGCCTGCTCTGTGTGGGAATTTCCAGCTCTGTGGCCACCTTTCTGTGAGCCCCGGGGGCAGGCCTTTCCCTACCCAGGGGGCAGGTCCTCACCTTCAGCCTGAGGGCTTGGATGAGGTCCAGGGAGGAGACTGGTCATTTATGGCCATGGTCTGCCATCTGTTTGGCCACGTTAGCCTCCTTACAGGGGCGTTGAGTGGCAGTGGCTGGGAACTGCCTGGTCTCGTCTCGTAGCCCTGGGTTCCATGTCATGTCGCCTGCGATGCTATGGGCTGAAGCCCTCTTTAGAGCTGTGCCCGTCAGCTCTGCTCCTCCTGCAGCTGCATCACTGCATTGCTTCCCTGCCCCTGTGCCCAGACCACCCTCCCCCAGGGATTCCCGGTGGAGCCCCTTCACTTCCTTTTCTCACCTCCCCTGTTAGACATCTCTGAGCATCCAGCGGAACAGTGGCCTCATCCCCTCTGGAGCACCTGCCGTGACCCCTACTCTACCCGATAGAAAATGTATTTTACTTTTTTCTTTCCTTTTTTAAATTTTTTAATTTATTTTATTTATTTATTTACTTTTTGCTTTCTTTTAGAGCCGCACCCACAGCATGTGGAGGTTCCCAGGCTAGGGGTCTAATTGGAGCTACAGCTGCCAACCTACACCAGAGCCACAGCAATGCCAGGTCCGAGCCACGTCTGTGACCTACACCACAACTCACGGGAATGCCGGATTCTTGACCCACTGAGCGAGGCCAGGGATTGAAGCCGCAACCTCATGGTTCCTAGTCGGATTCGTTTCCACTGCACCATGACGGGAACTCCCACTTTTTTCTTTGATCATCTGTCTCCTGCACCCAAATGTAGGCTCCTTGAGAGCAGGACGTCTTATGTGTTTTGTTCATTGCTGTGCTCCCAGTGCCTAGAACAATACCATGCATGTAGTAGGTGTTCAGTAAATATCTGTTGAATGAATCTAAATAGCTTAAATGAATCTATTTTTGTCAGGTGTATATCTTTCCCTTGCCTATTTTGCTGGTCACCTCAGTGCACCAGAGGCGACTCACTGCCTCAGCACTTTTTCTTTTCTTTTAATTTTTTTTATTGAAGTATAGTTGGTTCACAGTGTTTCTTTGGTTTCTGTTGTACAGCAAAGTGACCCAGTCACACCCAGTTCCCTGTGCTGTGCAGTAGGGTCCCCATTACCCATTCATTCCAAATATAACAGTTTGCATCCAAAACCCCCAAACTGCTTGTCCATCCCACTCCCTCCCTGCTTCTCCCTGGGAAGCACAAATCTGCTCTCCTTGGCCATGCCTGGCTTTTCTTAAGCATGTTTAGAACTGCCTGGAGGTAGAGTCCAGCAGCTCTGATCCATTGCATAGAAACTGGGTATTCGTGTGGATTCATCTCCACCAGGAGCTTGGGTTTTCTGGACAGCACTTCCTGGTGGGTCCTTAAGCCATTTTTTTTTTTTTTTTTAGGGCCGCACCCGAGGCATATAGAAGTTCCCAGGCCAGGGGTCGAATTGGAGCTTAGCCGCCGACCTATACCACAGCCACAGCAACGTGGGATCTAAGCCGTATCTGTGACCTACACCACAGCTCATAGCAATGCCAGATCCCCGACCCACTGAGTGAGGCCAGGAATCGAACGCACATCCTCATGGTTCCTAGTCAGATTTGTTTCCACTGTGCCACAATGGGAACTCTGGGTCCCCAAGCCTTGAGGAAACACAGACAACTCTGATTCCTGGGGCAGCCAGCAGTGCCCTGACTGCCAGTGTTCATGAGGCACAGGAGTTCTCCTGTGGCAGAAAGCAAGAGGAAAAACAGATATTCAGGAACTTGCCTGAGTGGAAACATCTGAGTAAACACTGAACAAAGGTTATGAACATGTATCACGTGATTGCAGTGAAAACTGTTTTCTGGCAGCTCCCATGGAGCAGTCTTAAGGCATTTTGTCTTCTTATTCTGAAGCAGGACAACTGAGCAGATTTCTCACAAAATGCTAAAAATAATATTTTGTCAGGGACCACTTTCTATTAACTTAATGCCAGAGGCTGCTGGTAAGCTAATGAAAATAGTTGCCAAATTGATTGAACAGTAATACTTCCATTTTGGTCCCCCCATTAGATTCTGTTGCTTAACTTTTCAAGATCCTCTTTTAAATTCTTGGCCACCCGTCAAAGGCATTAGCCAGCATTTATTGCTGTCAAGAGGTCAAACAGTGTTTATTCTCAGCATTTTGTCACCGGTGAAGGGTCTGCCCTCTCCTGCCTTATGTGGGGTGCTGGCTGGTGCTGCTGCCCTAGCCTCTGGCAGCTCCCCTTCTCCTTGGGGAGGGAGTCCAAGCGGGTGGGTATTCACAGAGCCAGAGGTCAGAGGTCAGCAGTCCAGGGCCTAGACTTAGGGAGATGGTGGGGGATTCTCTGCATGGAGAATGGACCAGATATTCTCACTTCTGTCAGAGTTCAGAGGGGGATCTTTGTCATGGCGGGTGCGGTGGGTCTGTGTCAGCCTCGGAGGCTGAGGGGTTGAGAGCGGTGAGGAGAAGGTCAGGCGTTCTGGGCAAGGGAAGTGCTGGGCAACCTGGGTCTCAGCCTGGGCGGAGGCCAGTGTGCCCTGGGAATGCTGCCTCCTCTTCAGGTGGCATCAGATCCCAAATCCATCAGCCATTGGACCCAACAAGCACCTCCGGGCTTGATGTTAAGTACGTGTCTTCTTGTCCCTGTCTCTGTGCATTCAGTTTCTCTACACAAGCCATGTGTGTAATTGGTGAGGACCAGGTCCTACTGGTTGAGCATCTTGCATCGAATCTCAGGCCTGTTCTTCCTTCCTTTCCCCCACCCACTTACTTTGGCTCCTGGACTGAGCCTTTGTTTGGAATGTTCCTGGCTGTGCTGGGCCTTCCCGAGAGAGCGCTGCAGGGATCCATGCTTTGGCTGCTCCTGCCGGCCCTTCCTCTCCCCTCCATCCCCCTCCCAGCATAGTTTCTTGCTGCTCCCCAACAGCCGTCCTGTTTGCCAGCCAGAGTAGCTGCCTGAAATTGGTCTCGGCTCTTCCTTCGGCCGGGAACGCCTCCCCCATGTACGCAGTCACTGCGCGGCCTATCAGAAGGGCCCCCAGAGGGCAGGCTCCCCAAGCACACAGGGTGTCAGCAGGGCCTCTGCTGGACCTTAGAGAGTCCTTGGTCAGGTGTAATGAGACATGACGTGAACTGAAACTTTTTGTAACATCTGAAAGCCCTTGGTGGATGGGTAGCGTGATTCCCATCACGTATGGATAAGAACTCTCAGGAGGCCAGCGATTCCACTGAGTGAATGGGATCACCATGTGGGTGTGGAGTTCTGATGATAAAAGAGCTCTCTCAGGGAGCTGTCACAGGTCGTTCTAAAGGCAGCCTTAATCCTTGGATTTTTGCCTTCTGTCTCACACCAGCTTCTTGCCTTGCTTCAGGACTGACTTTTTTTTTTTTTTTTTTTTGTCTTTGCTAGGGCCGCACCCACAGCCTATGGAGGTTCCCAGGCTAGGGGTCTAATCGGAGCTGTAGCTGCCGGCCTACGGCCTAGGCCACAGCCACAGCAACTCTGGATCAAGTCGCGTCTGCAACCTACACCAGAGCTCATGGCAACGATGGATCCTCAACCCACTGAGCGAGGCCAGGGATTGAACCCACAACGTCATGGTTCCTAGTTGGATTTGTTAACCGCTGTGCCACGACGGGAACTCCAGGACTGACTTCTTAACCAGGTTTAGCTGCTTCCTACCCTAATCTCGCTCCCATCTAAAGCTCTGGGACATAACTTCTCTGAGAGGTGACTGAGCGTGTGGGGTACAGGGAGTGATGGTTTCCTTTTGCATTGAATTGGGGTAGGGAGTGATGGTTTCCTTTTGCATTGAATTGGGGTAGTCAGGTTCAATATTGATTTTTTTTTTTTTTTTTAATGGCCACACTCAAGGCATATGGAACTTCCCAGGCCAGGGATAGAATCCGAGCTGCAGCTATGACTTATGTTGCAGGTGTAGCAATGCTAGATCCTTTAATCTACTACACTGGGCTGGGGACTGAACCCACACTTCCACTGGGGCAGTCAGATTCTTAACCCACTGCACCACAGTGGGAACTCCTCAAGATTGATTTTTTTTTTTTTAAAGCATTGCCTATCACAGAAGATGGTTTGTCTATTCTAGTCACTAATCACAGAGCTGTGAAATTTAGGGGAACTAGAAGTGCTTGAGACAGGAGTGAACTTTTGACCGTGAGCTGACTCGGTGGCTAACCTCCAGTAAACTCCCCCAGGCAAGCCTTCTGACCGGGGGTCCTGGCCCTTGTCTGATGACCTCTGAGGAGCCCTAGGTGCTCTCCCACCTTCTCCTTCTTTTCTTCCTCTTCTCCTTTCCTATGAGAAACGGAGACTCATGCAAATCAGCACGGGATGAGGGATTATTATGGGATGAGCTAGAACAAGAGAGTCTGGGAACAGGGGCAGCTCTGGGCACTTGGGGGATTCTTTCCCTTTCTCTCTCTCTAACAGCATCTCTGTTTCTGTCTGTACTTCTCCATTTTCTTTTCTCTACACTGCTTTTTAAGAAGGTGTTTTTTTCTGTTCCTGAGGAACTAAAGCTTTCATAGGGCTTCCGTTTGTTATGACTTTCCCATATCAGGCATCACCTCTTGGTATTTTTTATCTCAGATCCTGAAAGAGAGTCTCCTGGCCCACAGGGCATGAGGTATTGATTTTTTTTTTTTATTACTCAAGTGAATTTATCACATCTGTAGTTGTATAATGATCATAATCTAATTTCACAGGATTTCCATCCCACAGCCCAAGCACATCCCCCACCCCCCAAACTGTCTCCTCTGGAGGCCATAAGTTTTTCAATGTCTGTGAGTCAGCATCTGTTCTGCAAAGAAGTTCAGTCTGTCCTTTTTTCAGATTCCACATGTCAGTGAAAGCATTTGATGCTGGTGTCTCATTGTCTGACTGACTTCACTTAGCATGATAGTTTCTAGGTCCATCTATGTTGCTAAAAATGCTGGTATTTCGTTCTTTTTAATGGCTGAGTAATATTCCATTGTGTATATGTACCATATCTTCTTCATCCACTCCTCTGTCGATGGACATTTAGATTGTTTCCATGTTTTGGCTTTTGTAAATAGTGCTGCAGTGAACATCGGAGTACATGTGTCTTTTCGAGTCATGGTTTTCTCTGGATAGATGCCCAGGAGTGGGATTGCTGGATCAAATGGTAGTTCTATGTTTAGTTTTCTGAGGCATCTCCATACTGCTTTCCACAGTGGTTGCACCAATTTACAATCCCACCAACAGTGTACTAGTGTTCCTTTTTCTCCACACCCTCTCCAGCACTTATTGTTTGTAGACTTATGGATGATGGCCATTCTGGCTGGTGTAAGGTGGTACCTCATCGTGGTTTTGACTTGCATTTCTCTAATAATGAGTGATGTTGAACATCTTTGCATGTGTTTTTTGGCCATCCATATGTCTTCTTTGGAGAACTGTCTATTTAGGTCTTCTGCTCATTTTTTGATGGGGTTGTTTATTTTTTTGGTATGGAGCTGCAGAAGGTGTTTATAAATTTTGGAGATTAATCCCTTGTCAGTTGATTCACTTACAAAGATTTTCCCATTCTGTGGGTTGTCTTTTTGTGTTGTTTGGGGTTTCCTTTGCTGTGCAGAAACTTTGAAGTTTGATTAGGTCCCATTTGTTTATTTTGTTATTATTGTCAATACTCTAAGAGGTGGATCTGAGAAGATGTTGCTGTCGTTTATGTCAGAGAGTGTTTGGCCTATGTTTTCCTCTAAGGGTTTTCTAGTGTCTGGTCTTATATCTAGGTCTTTAATCCATTTGGACTTTCTTTTTGTGTATGGTGTTAGGGAGTGTTCTAATTTCATTCTTTTCCATATGGCTGTCCAGTTTTCCCAGCACCACTTATTGAACAAGCTATCCTTTCTCCATTGTATATTCTTTCCTACTTGGTCATAGATGAGTTGGCTGTAGGTGCATGGGTTTAATTCTGGGCTTTCTATCCTGTTCCACTGATCTATATGTCTGTCTTTGTGCCAGTACCATACGGTTTTGATGACTGTTTCTTTGTAGTATAGTCTGAAGTCAGGGAGCCTGATTCCTCCAGCTCCATTTTTCTTTTTCAGGATGTCTTTGGCTATTCTGGGTCTTTTGTGCTTCCAAACAAACTTTAAAATATTTTGTTCGAGTTCCATGAAAAATGTCCTTGGTACTTTGATAGGGATTGCATTGAATCTGTATATTACCTTAGGTAGTATAGTCATTTTGATAATATTAACTCTTCCAATCCACGAGCATGGGGTGTTGATTTTTTGTTATTGGTCCAGTCAGCTGGGATCAGAGCAGGTGGGGCCATGTGGTCCCAAACCCAGCCACCTGGGCCTGCCTCTCAGCATGGCTAAGGGGGACAGGTGTGTGACTGCTGCTCTCAGAGCAGCCATGGGCATGGGGGGGAGGGGAAAGGAAAATACATGCATCAGATGTGGGGTTTGCCCTCATGACTTCATTTTCTTCTTCTTTTTTTTGGTCTTTTCTAGGGCCACATCCACAGCACATGGAGGTTCCCAGGCTAGGGGTCTAATTGCAGCTGTAGCCAGAGCAACACAGGATCCAAGCCTCATCTGTGACTCACACCATAGGTCACGGTAATGCCAGATCCTTAACCCACTGAGCGAGGCCAGGGATCAAACCTGCAACCTCATGGTTTCTGGTCGGATTCGTTTCGCTATGTCACAACGGGAACTCCAATATTTTCTTCTTCTACTAAAGTATTGTTGATTTACAGAAATTGTGCCAATTTCTGCTGTGCAGCAAAGTGACCCAGTCATACATATATAAACATTCCCTTTCTTATATTATCTCCCGTCATGGGCTATGCCAAGGGACTGGATATACAGTATCCCTGTGCCATACAGCAGAGCCTCATTACCTATCTATTCTAAATGTAATTGTGTGCATCTACTAACCCCAGTCTCCCAGTCCATCCCACTCCCTCCCTTCCTCCCTCTTGGCAATCCCTTTTGTCATTTTAAGAATGTTATATGAATGGAATCATAATGTAACCTGTTGAAATTGCCTTTTTTTCTCTCAACGTAATTCTCTGGAGATTCTTTCACATTGTTGCATGTATCATATGCATACTTTTTTTTTTTTTTGTCTTTTTAGGGTCACACCTGTGGCATATGGAGGTTCCCAGGCTAGGGGTCAAATCAGAGCTGTAGCCACTGGCCTACACCACAGCCATAGCAACGCCAGATCCTAGCCATGTCTGCAACCTATACCATAGCTCATGGCAACACCGGATCCTGAACCTGGCATTGAGCGAGGCCGGGGATCGAACCTGGGTTCTCACGGATACCAGTCAGATTCATTTCCGCTGAGCCACGATGGGAACTCCAAACGCATTCCTTTTTATTGCTGACTAGTATTCCACGCTATAGATATACCCCAGTTTGTTTCACCATTCATTCATTGAAGGACATCTGGGTTGTTTCCAGTTTTTGGTTATTTTGAAGTAAGCTGCTGTGACATTTATGTGCAAGTTTTTGTGCAAACGTAAATGGTTATTCCTCTTGAATAAATGCTTAAAAGAACAGGAGCTGGGTCTTATAGTAGTTTCATGATTAGTTTCATAAGAAATTGCCAAGCTTTCCCCGAGTGGCTGTGCCATTTTACACACCTGCCAGCGATGTGCATGTTTTCTCTAGTCTCCGTCTATAGGTCTGCTTTCCTTTTGCCTCTATTTTCTTCCCTACCAGTTGGAGATAGAAAACTGTGTTTTGATATGTTGCATAATTGAGATGATACATGTGAAACTGCTTTATAAACTGTCCCTAACTGGGACTATTGGTGCTTCTCTTTTGTGGGGTGTCTGAAAATGGCATTGTAGCACCTTTGGGCAGTACGGTAGTTGTTGACTATCTGCTCCTGTGTTTCTCAGCCTGGCTGGATTCTGCAGGGCAGCTGGGTCACCAGGGTAGCCACAGGTCAAATGTCTTGGCTTTTAAAGGACCTGGGGGCCAGGAGTGAGATAGTCAGGTTGCCTGAGCAACCGGTGAGACCGTAGTCCCTGCCCGCCACCCTGGCACGCTCCAGGCCACCGCCCCAGCTGCTGGAACTGGTCCTCCAGTCACCTCCTCATTCTTCCTTGTCCCAGCCAGCAGTTCTGCCAACCAGAATACGGAGATGCTTGGGTGTGTTGAGTGTGTGTGTGTGTGTGTACACTGACATTTTAGCCACACGTCCACACCAGATTTGCTTGAGATCATGGCAGTTTTCTAGCACAACATGTACAGCAAATTCCAGAGTTTATTAGAAATAAACATGTGAGGCTTTTTTAAAGCACTTCCTCGTCCCCTCCCCTGTGCTGTGTCTGCCACGACTGTAATTTCCTCAGTGTTGTCAGCCTTCCCCCTCCCTTGCTGAGCCGTTGCCTGATGTCCCTGACGTTACGGGCAGCCTCTGTTCCAGGGGCTGACCTAACTAAATGTCCCCAGGTTCCTGGGTGACCTCAGACAAGAAGCACAGCAGTTACCGAGCCTCCAGCCCCTTCGGCATTAAGAAGGCCAGGCCTGGCGTCCCACAGCAGGGGGCTGAGAGGAATTAGTAATAGACTTGTGGAAAAACACTACGTTAGAGGAATCGTTCTGGAGAGACACTAACACCGCAGAGAGGATGGATCTGTCAGGCTGTTTGCATCTTATGCTAAATGCCAAGCGATTGCTAGATCTCCATGCTGTGTGTTCTAGAAAATGAGATTTCAGTTTTGTTAGACTCGCCGCTTTGGTGGGTTTTCTCTAGTGCTGGCCTGCTCCCCTTTTGCATTGCTGTCCACCCCTGGCCTGGGGTTGGGGTTGTGTCTGCTACTCTCTTGAAGGACATGTGGGTCCAAAATGGTTTTCCCTGAGGTGCAGGGGTGGGAACAAGTCACTGAGTTCACTAATGGTGGTGAGGGTGGGGAGTGGGGGGCCCTGGCATGGGTGTTCCTGTTGAAGTGTCACAGAGCTGTGAACATGAATAGCAGCCAGAGGGCAGTTAGGTTTCTTTGGGGCTGGAACCTGCTGGCCGTTTCTATCTCCTTGTCCCTGACATATCACCCTTCCTTTGGGGGTGGAGCTCCAAGAGTCAGGTCTCTTGCCTTGGTGGTGTTATGTCCCTCTTCTTTGGGCCCCTGTGACTCCCAGTGGCCTTTCTGTGGGTGGTCACTCTCCTGGTGGCAAGCTTGGTGGCCCTGAGAGCCCAGGGGCATGCTATTTATCACACAGTCCCTTTCACTCACCTCTTACTTTCTATAACACTTTCATTAATGCCTGCCCCAGACTTGATCCTGTGGGAAGTGCTCAGATGCAGCCTCCCTGGCTCTTGGCCCCACAGAGCTTATAGGCTGTTTAGAAAGAGACCCCATTCCTAGCAACCTACCCCGCCTCCATATTCTTTTCTTTTTTCTTTCTTTTTTGGGTCTTTTTAGGGACACACCCATTGCACATGGAGGTTCCCAGGCTAGGGGTCAAATCGGAGCAGCAGATGCTGTCCTACACCACAGGCCCAGCAATGAGGGATCTGAGCCACATCTGCAACATATACCATAGCTCACGGCAACACTGGATCCTTAACCCACTGAGCGAGGCCTGGGATCAAACCTGCATCCTCATGAATACTAATCAGATTTGTTTCCATTGAGCCACAAAGGGAACTCCTCTGTATTCTTGCTGCAGTCTCTTTGGGTCAGATCCCTGTGGTCTATTGTTATTGTAACAACAGAGGCCCTGATTAAGAGAAGGCTCACCTTGTGCCAGTCATGTGCGGAATGCCTTTCTATTTTGTCTTATCTCCCATTAGCCCAGAGAGGTGCAGTTCCCCACTTTACAGCCTAGAGGGATCAGGTGAATTGCCCCAAGACACAGCCCTGATGGGAGAGCTGGACAGAAGGTGGACCGCCAGCCTCCAGGGCCTGCTCTTTACCAGTAAAAGGGAGGTTGGCTGATCCACAAACCTGGCAGAAACTTAGCTGAATCTCTCCCTGGCCACCTTTATATTCATTTTTTTTTTTTTGGTCTTTTTTTTTTGCTATTTCTTGGGCCGCTCCCGTGGCATATGGAGGTTCCCAGGCTAGGGGTTGAATCAGAGCTGTAGCCGCCGGCCTACGCCAGAGCCACAGCAACGCGGGATCCGAGCCACGTCTGCAACCTACACCACAGCTCATGGCAACGCCGGATCGTTAAGCCACTGAGCAAGGGCAGGGTCCGAACCCGCAACCTCATGGTTCCTAGTCGGATTCGTTAACCACTGCGCCACGACGGGAACTCCCACCTTTATATTCATTTTTAAGGACAGTGAACAGTACGCAGCCTCAAATAACCAAGCACAGAGAAAGCAAGGTACAATGAGTGAGAACCAGCAAAAACAAGAGAGAGCAGAAGTAGACCCTCTGAGACTTCAGATATTGGAATTATCCGATACAGATCATAAAAAAAGTCTAATCTCTTTAGAAAAACAAAAGACAAGCCTGAAAATACCTGCAGGAAGCTATAAAAAAATGACCTGACACATTTGAAAAACAACCAAAATGAACTTTTAGAAATAAAGAATTCAGTAATCAAAACAAAAAATTATGGGTGGTCAATTAGAAAAAATCTTAAAAATGAAGATTTTTAAAAGTAACCAGTGCATGGATTCCTTTGTTCCTTCTTAACTACCTCAATTCCACTCCCTTCTTCAAGGGTAAGCACTGTAAATAGATCGGTAGGTTTCATTTTAGGCCTTTTTCCATGCACTTATGAACACACATGTCAACACACAACAAAAGTATTTTTTTTTTAAATATAAATGAGGAGTTCCCGTCGTGGCTCAGAGGTTAACGAATCCTACTAGGAACCATGGGGTTGCGGGTTCGATCCCTGGCCTCCCTCAGTGGGTTAAGGATACGGCGTTGCGGTGAGCTGTGGTGTAGGTCACAGACTCGGCTCAGATCCCGTGTTGCTGTGGCTGTGGGGTAGGCTGGCAGCTGCAGCTCTGATTCAACCCCTAGCCTGGGAACGTCCATATGCCGCAGGAGCAGCCCAAGAAATGGGAAAAAAAAAATTAAAAATATAAATGAGATTAAGCTCTACATTTTGACTTGCAACTTGCTTCCCCCCCTTAATAACATGATAGACATTTGGATATCAGTGCATATAGATTTACCACATTGATGAAATTAATTTAAAATTTTTGTTGTTTTATTTTTCAACCACCTCCCCATGGTAGAAAATTCAGAAAACACAAAAGGATATACAGAAAAACTAAATCTTCTTACCCTTATTCCTACCACCAAGTTCTCAACTTCCTGGAAAATTTCTATACCTTATTTCTTTTTTTCACTTTAACAGCATGTCTTGCTGATATATTCAGGTCAGTGCGTTTAGGGGTGCCTCATTCTTTTATAGTTACAGAATATTTTATTATATAGGATTTAATTTACTTAACTGGTCCCTTGTTGATGTACCTTTAGATTATTTCCAAGTGTTATGATTAAAAATAGTGCTGCAGTTACTACCTTGTTTACAAGGATTTTACACATGTGCAGGGTTTGGGGGATGAATTTTTATTAATTTATTTATTGTCTTTTTAGGGCCACACCCAAAGCATATGGAGGTTCCCAGGCTAGGGGTCTAATCGAAGCTGTAGCCACCAGCCTATGCCAGAGCCACAGCAACATCAGATCAGAGCTGCGTCTGCAACCTTCACCATAGCTCATGGCAACGCCAGATCCTCAGTCCATTGATCGAGGCCTGGGATCGAACCTGCATCCTTGTGAATGCTAGTCAGATTAGTTTCCGTTGAGCCATGACAGGAACTCCCTATTAGATGAATTCTTTTTTGTCTCTTTGGGGCCACACTAGCGGCACGTGGAAGTTCCCAGGCTAGGGGTCTAATCGTATCTGTAGCCCCCGGCCTGTGCCAGAACCACAGCAACATCAGATCCGAGCTGCGTCTGCAACCTACACCACAGCTCATGGCAACGTTGGATCCTTAACCCACTGAGCAAGGCCAGGGATCAAATCTGCAACCTCATGGTTCCTAGTCAGATTCGTTTCTGCTGAGCCACGACAGGAACTCCCTGTTGGATGAATTCTTAAAAGCGAAATTGTTGAATCAAAGGTGTTTGCATTTAAAAATTTGATAGATATGGACAGATTGCCCTCCATCATGTTTATATCAATTTCTAAACCCACCAGCAATGAACGAGATTATCTGTTTCCCCATACCCCGCCCTGAAAGTAAGCAAATTATTGGATCTTTGCCAGTTTTATAGGTGAAAAATTATATCTAATGGAATATTAATTTTTCTTGTTCTTATTTTGGGTGAATTGGATCTCCTTTAATATGGTAAGAATCACTGAATTTCCTTTTCTTTGAACTATTTATATTTTTAGCCAATTTTTCTGTTGGGTTGTTGGCTTTTTCTTACTGATTCCAAGAATCTCTTTATTCATTAAGGCAATTAGTATTTTTGCGCCTGATATACATTGAGTTTTTTTTTTTCTTGCTTTTTAGGGCTGCACTCACAGCACATGGAAGTTTCCAGGCTAGGGGTCCAATCGGAGCTATAGCTGCCAGCCTACGCCATAGCCACAGCCACAGCCACGCTGATCTGAGTCTTGTTTGTGACCTACACCACAGCTCATGGCAATGCCGGATCCTTAACCCACTGAGCGAGGCCAGGGGTCAAACCCACATCCTCAGGAATACTTGTTGGATTCGTTTCCACTGCAACACAATGGGAACTCCTTGAAAATATATTTTTTTTAAAGTTTGTTCTCTTTGACTCTTTTTTCCCCTACAAAGACTGAAAAAAAACTGTGTTGTCAGATGTGCCAGTCTTTTGTGATTTTTAGATTTTTTGTCACACCTAGAAAAGTCTTCTTCACCTCAGGATTATAAAAAACATTTCGTGATTTCTGATGAAGCAGTCTGTAAATTGTAGTGTGTCAATAGGAAAACAAACTATTATTATCCTTAAGAATTGTCCTGACCTACTTTCTTCTCTAAATTCATTTAAAGTAACTCTTTTTTCAAGGTGACCCAAGTGGGTGACTCAGAACACAGAAGGTTGGCACTAGGGATCTGATAGTCTTAGGATAGCCTTTTAGCTCAGGCTTGTGGATGCCAGATCAACAGTCTTCTCAGGATTCCTAGATTTTCCTCTTTGGGGGCCACTGGTAGAGATGGCAGGCTCTACATATGGGAATATGTATATAGAAATTTATAGGATGGCAGGGGGACCAGTGTGCTCTAAAGCCCTTGCCTAAGGCCTCCTTTTCCCAGAACAGAGCTTGGATGGGCACTTAATAGCATCTGCTTCTGAGATTCTCTTTGTCTTTTGATTGACAGCCCACATCTTAAGACTTAGCAGTGTATTCTGTCAGTATTGCCAACTTTTTTGGGACCTAGTTGGTCTCCTTAAGATGACCTTGCAATCTCTGCCCTATTCCATTATGTGTCAATTTTAGGATTCATTCTAAACACTTATGTTTAGTTCTTTTGTTTTTTTGGTCCTAGAAGTCTCTCTGTAGCCCTTTGTGCTGACACCTGGAACAAAGTGAGATTCAACACCCTAGAAACTTGTTCCAAGTAGGAAATTGACCTCATCCAGTTCCTTTATACTCTTGGCTCTTAGCTCTCAGTTACCTGTGCAGCTGGAGGAAAGGAGCAGAAAGGTTGCTAAGTTCCAAACTCAGAGTTAATCAGAATGCCGAGACGTTGGGACCCTCTGGGCTCAGGATATGATGCCTTTATCCCTTGGCCAGCCAGGTTCTGTGAGGGTGAGATGGTCCCTGGGACATCATCAGCCCAGCAGGGGCTTGGGTTTGGGGGGTGAGCCAGGATGGGTCTTCTACCTGAGATGGCCCAAAGTGTGACAAGCCGTGGAAGTCAAGCCAGGTTCCTTGTGAGAGGGATGCTTGAGACTCCAGTACAATTTCTGAATCCAAAAGGGCAGAAATGGGATCCTCAACAAGGAACAGCCCACGACAAGACTTGGGGTAAAGTGAGTGTGGAACTGGGGAGGAGGCTCTGGGAGGGCTGGTGCTTCCTTCTGTTGGCACGTGCTCTGAGAGCATGTTAGGATGGCTTAGAGACGGAGGGCCGAGATGGACCTGCAGGGGTAGGTAGCTGGATAGAATGTCCCAGAGCAGCTGGGTTAACGTGTGTGCTGGGCCTCCTAGGATATACAGAGCGCCTCTGCAGGGCTGGGGACCCTGCCCAATAATCCCGACCTTGTCCAGCTGATGATTTGAAAGGCAGTACATTCGACACCCTTTTCAAAGAGGAACCGAAGTTGGGTGGTCTCTTATAAGATGCTGGAAGGGATGCTTGTGATCAGCCAGGCCATTTGGCTCCTAACAAGAGGGTGGAGTGAATCACCTAGAGAGTTTTTTCAAAATCCGTTGCTTGGGATCCAGCACTTAGGGATTTTTTTTTTTTTTTTAAGATGAATTTTATATCCAGTGAAAAATGGAGATTCTTGACTCAGTAGGTTTGGGGTTAGATCTAGATGGATTATTTCCAAAAAATACCCTGGCTAAGTCTAATGTTCATTTCCAGTTGAGAACCTGTGTTCACTTTACCCCTGAATTTTACCAATGGAGAGACCGAGGCCCAGAGAGGTGGCTGGTGGTAGAACACAAGAGCACATTGGATTCAGGGGCTCATATTGGGCCAGGGGCAAAAGCCTAGATTTCCTTCTTGTGGTCCAGGGCTCTTTCTACCGAGTGACTGTTATCCTTAAATGGGTAGCCGATGAAGTCGGAATAGAACATGGCTCTTGGACCCTCTCTTCCCAGCCCAGTCTAAAGTCACAGTGTAGTCCCAGATCCCTGCTCTCCAGAGCCCAGGAGGGGGTCCACATGAGCCAGCTTATTGTAGGTCAGTGAGCACTGGTCACCAAACCTTTTGCCTGGGGGGAGCCAAGATGTAAGGCCAAGAGGCAAGTCCCGTGTTCTGGTGCAGGTCTCCTGGTAAGCCCTGAGCGAAGCAGTTTCCAGGCTTGATTCCAGAGGAGTTATGGCATTCCACTACTGCTAGTGAACTGTGCTATGCACTTGGTTGAATTATCTCATGTGATCCACCCTTGGGAGGGGGTAGTCATTTATTTCATTTTACGGATAAGGAAGCAGGTTTAGTAACAAGGCCAGGGTTACCCAGCTGGCCGGACTGGAGCTGGAGTTCAAGCCCAGGCAGAATGACTCCAGCCCTGGGCTCCCACCCTGACTACTCTTGCAGATCAGATGCCTTCCAGAGCGCTGGCTGTGAAAGAAATCTGTAGAGCAGTGTTCTCTAAACTGCATGTTCCTGGGAAGACCCTTACAGGAAATGGGAAAAGCAGTGATGGAAAAATATGTGGAGAAAGAGCATTTGATCCCTCCTTGGAGACTGATAGTGAGCTTCATACCGGAGACTTGGAGATCGGCGACAAGGAAATGTGGCGACAAGGAAATCTCTAGCTTTGATTAACTGGCAGTTCCCCAACTGATTCACCCATGGAGCCCTTTTTTTTTCCACATCACCCTACATGGCTTTCAGGCCACTGTTCCTCAAACACCAGTTTGGGAAACACCATCATGAAAGATAAGTCCAGTTCTCTCATTTTCAGTGAATACAGAAGGGAAGGACTTATCTAACATCCAACATGTGTGTGTCACAGGGCTGAGGGTGTCTGTGTCCTGAGCCTTGTTACGATGGCCATCTTCATGGGGACCCCCGAGGGGAGGCGATGGATGATAACTCCAGAGAGGCCCTTTAGATCAGACCTCTATAAAGGTGGTGGAATGTTTTGTTGGAAATGGTTCGTTCTGTCTGTAGATACACAGAGACACAGAGGTTGTATTTTGAGGGACTCTAGATAAAATCCAAAATTCCACTTTCTTTCCCCTATGGATAAATCCCACCTCCTCTCTCCCAAGGTAGTGATGTGACCCCTGAGCCAGAAGCTAAGGGAACAGACTGGTTGCTTAATCTGGATTCCTCCTCTGGTCCTGCCAGTGGGGCCTCTTCCATGGGCCCCATGTTTCCTCCCCAACACTGGAGCCCTGGCCCAGTGGAAGCATCCACACATCCCACCTCTTCACTCACACTGCAGATTAGTTTCAGTGCCTGGTAATAGAGTTGATCAAAATTTATTTCCAAGAATCAAGGTGCTATCCATTGATGTTTAGAGAGGTTTGTTTTCTGCAGTGTGCTTGGCAAAATGCCTACCAGTATTTACTCATTAACTTGAGAATTGGTTTTTGTGCTCCCATCTGAGGACTCTGCAGCTTTAATCCGAATTTTCTGTAGTCATCAATGCTCTCAGTGGGGAGCGGAGGGGGTATTTTGCTCCCTGTGACAGATAAGTCACTTCCCAAACTGGCTCTCAAGAACTGTGGGTGCCCTGTCCTTGCAAATACCATGGAACTTTCCTCTGACCACAGAGGCGTTCAGGTTAAAGGTTTTGTTGTGGGTTGCATGGTGGTTAAGAGCCCTGGAACAACATGGCCTGGGTCTGAAGGCAGCTCTGCCATAAGCGACTGAAAATAATAGTCTCTGCTTATGGAGATGATTGAGTTAATATACAAAATGTGCTTGGGGATCCTGGGCACATACCAAGTGCTGGGTGAGGCTTAATGTTCCTGCCCTTGTTGGAGTGGCTTCACTTGGGACCTCCCAACAGCCCAGATCTCCGGACACCCAGGCCCTGGGCTCTCTGTCCTCGACCCTCTTTACTTACCACGGAGTCACTGGGGCCTGGAACTCCCTCCTTAGGCCCAGGACCTTCCCAGGCTGAAAGGCCTGGGCGGCTTGCTCCTGATTGGCTCTTTCTAAAACTCTGGCGAGTGGGAGGAGAAATGCTACATTGTTTGGCTCCTCATCCTTTTCATGAGTCACCTGTGCCAATTCTGACCGCCTACATTTTGCATCCCTCCCTTCCCAAGCCTACTTCTGGGCTGTTTTCCTCAAGGATTACTCCACCATCAGGAAAGGCAACTTATTTTTTTCTAATCCAAGCCAGACAGAATTGGGTGAGCCTGACATACACTGTCTCTCTCTAAGCCCCAGTTGAGTGGTTATTGGATTATCTGCCATTATGAATTAGTCTCACTTTGGCTAGTCTGATTTTATGGATGAGGGAGAGCCAGGGGTGAGGTCCGTGATTAGCACAGGAGCCAAGCCCGGCTCTGGGTGACTTCTCTCTCCAACTTGAATGGAAGGTAATGGGTGGGAGGGGCTGGTGTCTGCTCCCCCACCAGTTTGGGGCCTGCAGGTCCTTGGAGGGAAGCCTCTGGGTTTGCTTTTCTCTAAGCTCCCCATCTGGGTTAGGGGAGTGTGTGGAGAGGCCCAGTGAGCAGAGCATTTCTAGAGAGGGAGCGTGATCGCCTGTGTCAAGTGCTGATCATGGGTTAGTGTGAGGAGGGCTGGCTTTAGCAATGTGAAGGTCATCTGTGACCTTGACGAGCAGCCTCACTGGAGCAGTGGCGAGTGTGAGCCTGAGTGAAGTGGATATATAACCGTTTCTCTTTTTATAGGACATTTAATTTCTTTAGATTGTTTCAATTTTTGTCGTTTTATGTTATGATGCTTGTGAATATTTTTAGGTATATAGTTTTTCTTTTCGAATATTGTTTCATCACTGAACCGAAGGACTAAAACTTTTTTTTTTTTTGTCTTTTTGCCTTTTCTAGGGCCGCTCCTGCAGCACATGGAGGTTCCCAGGCCATGGGTCTAATCGGAGCTCTAGCCTCCGGTCTACACCACAGCCACAGCAACGCGGGATCCAAGCCGTGTCTGTGACCTACACCACAGCTTATGGCAACACCAGATCCTTAACCCACTGAGCAACGCCGGGGATTGAACTCACAACCTCATGGTTCCCAGTCGGATTCGTCAACCACTGAGCCACGATGGGAACTCCTAAAACATTTTTAATATTATACCACTAATATTTGACTCTCAGTCTGTCTTTTGCAGATTCCCCAAAACAATTTGTAATAGCATTGCATTTTTGCTATAAATATTTCTGGTAGAAATAGAGACTGGCTCCTACTATTTTAAGTTAAAAGCCAGTTGAGCCACGGAAACTCTTTGCCAATTCAGTGCGGAGGTGCGGAAAATAATTGCCTCAATGCATATTGATTTTTTTCAATCCAAGGTGGTTATGCTCTGAGATAACTGACCAACAATGGCTTTTTAAAAGGATATATCCGTCCCAAAGCAAAGAATTTCCCTTCGACTAGTTGCTCTGCCTGTCTTGAAATCTGCTACTTCTTTATACAACATTTCCGTGAAGTGACAATTAATGACTTGAAATTATAGCCAACTTAGTCTCATCTCATTCTAATATTCCTCATTACCTTGGTATTTTAGTTTCTGCAAAGCATTTTATAATTATCTCTTTTTCCTGTCTGATATGACTCTTAAATTTTGTTTTACATAATCTGGGCCCCAACTCTTAATATGGTGATGAAATGATGACAAAATTCCAAGCAAGTTATTTATTCGGCTTTCGAAAGAGAGAGAAAGCTGGGGCCTCATTCCTCTTTCATGTTTGCCTCACGGGTCTGACTCATCCCCGTGGTCTCTCCCTCTGGGTGTTTTTTCCCCCTAAGAAGCTTAGCTGAAAGGTTAAAGGAACCATCCCCAGACCTCTGTGATCACACCTGTTGCCCTAGGGGGAGTGTTTGTATATATATAGGGTTGCTGGTCCAGTGGAAATGCTGGAGGGGATGCAGGGGAAGGCAGGGCCTGGGTGGGCTGTGGGGGAGTGGCACAGGGTCCATGGGTGAGGTCAGGAAGCACCCAGCCCTGCCCAGCAGCCCCCCTGATGGGTTGTTGGCCAGTGTTCAGTAGCTAGAGCTGTGCTGTCTGAATCAGTAGCCACTGGCCACATGTGGCTATATAAATTTAAATTAATTTAAAGTAAATGAAGTTAAAAGCTCAATTCCTCGAGCACACTGGTCGGTCGTATTTGATGTGTTCAGCAGCCACATGTGATGGGTAGCGACTGCATTGAACAGCGCAGAATCGGAAGCTTCCCATCATTGTAGACATTTCTATGAGCCTGCGCTGCTCTAGACGGCGTGACAGCACCCCCCTTCCCTCACCCGCTTTGAGAGGCCAACATTTAGGGTTCTTTTTGCTTAGACCTCTCCTACAGAGGATGGAGTTCAGCTTCCTGAACAAGTGAAGTTGAGGGTGATCTGGGGAAGGAGGCTGCGACCTCAGGACAGAGTCCCCCGACGCACACCTGAGGCACCCCCAGTGAGGAGGCAAAGGGACTGTGCCTTGGAGGTCAGGGCAAGTCCCAGGCCCACGGAAAAACCCTGGATAGCTTGGTGGAGAGCCTGCAGCTGTGGCTGGGTGACTGAAGTCCTGCCCACCAGGGGGTTTAGCTGGGATGTGGGGGAAGGCCGATCTCCCAGGGCAGCACTGCCCACCCCTCAGAGCTGTTCCAGAGAGCTCTGTGAGTGGGGTTGGTGGGGCGGGCAGAGGGAGTGTTTCAAGAGCCGAGCAAATGGGACACAAAGGCTTGTCATTCCTGAATCTCTTTCATTTATAATATACTAGGAGTGGCCTCTGCCCAGGCATCCGAGTGATTCCAAGAACAAAGGAACAAATAAGAAAAAGACGGCTTTTTTTTCCTTTCCCAAAGCTAAAAGTGACTCTATCCAATGGACTTTTCAGTAGGACTCCTTTTAGGTACAACTCTGGCTTTCTCAAAGCTGCGGGGAAGGAGTCCACAGCGGCCACCCCTGGGGGTGCTCAGGGCCACCTTCTAGAGCACTTCAAAGGTGTGCCTATGGTATGAGTAATAGTAATAGTGATAGTGAGATTGAGGGTGTTATTGAGTAATAACAGTGATGCCAGTACAGTTGACCCTTGAATGACGCAGGGGCTGGGGTGCCAACCCTCCCCACAGTGAAAATCTACTATAACTTTACTGTCAGCCCTCTGTCCCTGTGGTTCTGAACAGCTTTGCATGTTCAGCTAACCTCAGATCGTGTCGTGCTGTAGTGTGTATTTCTTGAAATCCTGTGTAAGTGGAACTGCATAGTTCAAACCTGAATTGTTGAAGAGTCCACTGTAGTGAATACAGGCATAACTCATTTTATGGTGTGTCCTGTTACTGTGCTTGCAGTTTTCTTTTCTTTTTTTTTTTTTTTTTTAATAAATGGAAGCTTTGTGGTAGCCATGCATCCGGAAAGTCCACTGGCACCATTTTTCCAACACTGTTTGCTCATTTCATGTCTCTATGTCATATTTTGATAATTCTTACAATATTTCAAACTTTTTTGTTATTATTATGTTAGTCATTGTGATCTGTGATCAGTGATCTTTGACGTTACTATTGTATTTGTTTGGGGGCACATGAATGGCACCTGCCTAAGATGGTGAACTTGATAAATGTTGAGGGTGTTCTCACTGCTGCACTGACAGGCCCTTCCTGCATTTCTCTCCTCCCTCTACTTGGGCCTCCCTGTTCCCTGAGGTACAATGATATTGAAATTAGGCCAATTAATAACCCTACAGTGGCCTCTCAGTGTTTAAGTGCAAGGGAGAATTGCACATCTCTCACTTTAAATCAAAAGCTAGAAAAGATTAAGCTGGGAGTTCCCATTGTGGTGCAGTGGAAATGAATCTGACTGGGAACCATGAGGTTGCGGGTTTGATCCCTGGTCTCGCTCAGTGGGTTAAGAATCTGGCATTGCCATGAGCTGTGGTGTAGGTCGCAGACGTGGCTCAGATTCTACATTGCTGTAGCTGTGGTGTAGGCTGGCAGCTGCAGCTCCAATTTGACTCCTGGCCTGGGAACCTGCATATGCTGCAGGTGCGGCCCTAAAAAAAAAGAAAAGATTAAGCTTAGTGAGGAAGGGCCTGTCCAAAGCTGAGACAGGCCAAAAGCTAGGCCCCTTGCACCAGTCAGCTGAATTGTGACTGCAGAGGAAAAGCCCTTGAAGGGAATTAAAGTGCTAATCCAGAGAACCTACGAATAATAAGAAATTGAAACAGACTTGCTGCTGATATGGAGAAAGTTTTAGTGGTCTGGATAGGAGATCAAACCAGCCAGATATTCCCTTAAGTTAAAGCCTCACCCAGAGCAAGGCTCCAACTCTCCTCAGTTGTACCAAGGCTGAGAGAGGTGAAGAAGCTGCAGAAGGAAAGTCTGAAGCTAGTAGAGCTTGGTTTATAAAGTTTAAGGAAGGAAGCTGTGTCCATAACATGCAAGTGCAAGGGGGAGCAGTAAGGGCTGATGTAGAAACTGCTGCAAGTTATCCAGAAGATCCAGCTAAGATATGTAATGAAGGTGACTACACGGAACAACAGATTTTCAGTGGAAGTGAAACAGCTTCATGTTGGAAGAAGATGCCGTCCAAGACTTTCATAGCTAGAGAGGAGAAAATGCCTGGCTTCACAACTTCAAAGGACAGGCTGCCTCTCTTGTTAGGGGCTAATGCAGCTGGTGAGCCAATGCTCACTTACTATTCTGAAAGTCCCAGGGCCCTTAAGAATTATGCTAAATTGATTCTGCCTGTGCCCTAGAAATGGAACACCAAGGTCTGGATGATGGCACATCTGTTTATAACACGGTTTGCTGAATATTTTAAGCACTCCATGGAGACCTACTCCTCAGAATAAAAGATCCCTTTCTAAATATTACTGCTCATAGACAACACACCTGTTCACCTGACAGCTCTGATGAAGATGTACAATGAGATTAATATTGTTTTCATGCCTGTTAACACAACATCCATTCTGTAGCCCCTGGATCAAGCAATTATTTATTTATTTATTTATTTATTTTTTATTATTATTATTTTTGCTGCACCCACGGAACGTGGAAGTTCCTGGGTCAGGGATCAAACCTGTGCCATAACAGAAACCCAAGCCACAGCAGTGACAATGCCGGATCCTTAACCCTTTAGGCCAGGGCACTCTGATCAAGGAGGAATTTTGACCTTCAAGTCTTATGATTTGAGAACTACATGTTTAAGGCCATAGCTGCCATAGATAGATCTTCTAAGGAAGATTGAAACCTTCTGGAAAGGACTCACCATTCTAAATGCCATAAAGAACATTCATGATTCACAGGAAGAGGTTATCAACATTAGCAGGAGTTGGGAAGAAGTTGAGTCTCACCCTCACAGATGACACTGAGGGGTTCAAGATTTCAGTGAAGGAAATAACTGCAGATGTGGTAGAAATAGCAAGAGAAATGGAATTGGCAGTGGAGCCTGAAGATGTGCCGTCTCGTAATAAAACTTGAATGGATGAGGAGTTGTTTCTGCTAGATGAGCAAAGAAGTCATTTCTTGAGATGGAATCTACTTCTGTTGAAGATGCTGTGAAGATTGTTGAAATAACAACAAAGGCTGTCGAATATTAATCAACTGAATTGGTAAAGCAGGGGTAGGGTTTAAGAGGACTGACTCCAGTTTTGAAAGAAGTTTTCCTGTGGGTAAAATGTTATCAAAGAACATTGCATGCTCCAGATAAATTGTTCATGGATATAAGGGTCCATTGATGGACAGACTTCATTGTTGTCTCGTTTGAAGAAATTGCCACAGCCACCCTGGCCTTCAGCACTCACCATCCTGATCAGTTAGCAGCCATTCAGACCCTCCACCCAGCAAAACATTATGACTTGCTGAAGACTAAGATGGTAGTTAGCATTTTTTTTTAGCAACAAAGTATTTTAAAATTATAGTACGTACATTTTTTTAGACATAATGCTATTGCATACCTAATAGACTACGGCATAGCATAAACTTTTATATGCACTGAAAAACCAAAAAACATTTGTGACTTGCCTTACTGTAACATTTGCTTTATTGCAGTGGTTTGGAACTGAACCTGTAATATCTCTGAGGTATGCCTGTATTTGCATAATGCTTACTAAGATCCAGGAAGTGCTGTAAGTGATTGATGTAAATTCTTTTAAGAGAACATTTGTGAGAACAGCAGCAACTTTTGCCTTTGAAGGGTGCCCAATGAGAAAGGCCTAACACTACAGCATTTAACAGCATCAAAAACCAATGTAATAGCAGATGCTATATTTTATGGTTTAAAACTTTGCTTTATACACATTTCTTTTTTTCCAAACATTTTTGTTGAGATACAATTTACATACCATAAAATTCACTCATTGTAAATTCACAATTCAATGATTTTGGTAAATTTATAGTTATGCAACTATCATCGCAACTCAGTTTTAGAACCTTTCCATCACTTGGAAAAGTTACCTTGTGCTTGTTTGCAGTTAATCCCTGCTCCCACTTTTAGCCATAGGCCATCACTGATCTTTCTTTCTCTATAAATTTGACTTATATGAAAATTACTTATGAATGGAATCATACAGTATGTAGTATTTGGCATCTGGGTGCTTAGCATATCTTTTTGGGGTTTATTCACTTCTAAGTGTTAAATTGTATTCCATTGTATGGATATACTACATTTTGTTCATGTATTCACAGACTGATAGACATGTGGGTTGTTTCCATTTTGGAGTAATTTGAATAATTTTACGAACATTCATGTTTATGTTTTTGTGGGAACATACGTTTTCATTTTTCTTCAGTCGATTCTTAGGTGCAATGGACTGAATGTTTATGTCTGCCCATAATTCATATGTTGAAATTCTAATCCCCAAATATGGTAGCATTTGGAGGTGAGATCTCTGGGAGGTGATCGGTTCTGGTAGTTTTTCTGTGCAGATTCTTTGGGATATTTTTTTTCCTTTTTTCTTTTCTTTTTTTTTTTTTTTGGCATACCAAAGGATGTGGAAGTTTCTGGACCAGGGATCAAACCTGAGCTGCAGCTGCCATCTACACCACAGCTGCAGCAACACCAGCTCCATTAGCCCAAGGATGGAACCTGTGGTGTCACGAGACAATGCTGGATTCTTAACCTGCTGTGCCACAGCAGGAACTCCCTCCCAGGGATTTTTAACATGCAGGATCATGGCATCTGTGAATAAAGACAATTTTAATTCCTCCTCTCTAATCAGGAGAGCTTTAATTAATTAGATGATGATGATGATGATGATGGATATTTTTGTCTTATTGCACTAGCTAGAACTTCTAGCACAGAGTTGAATATAAGTGGTAAAAGCAGTGCCCTGTCTCCAATCCCAGAAAGAAAGCAGTATGTTTTGCATGTATGACCTAATAAATCCTTCAGTCATGAGATGGGTGAAAAAAATTCTCTCACCATTTGTGTATTATGATTGCCTGTAGTTTTTTTTTTTAATTGTATAGTTGCACTTAATCAAGTAGAATAAATTCCCTTATATTTCTAGCTTATTGGAGTTTTTTATTTTGTCTTTTGAGATGATCCATGGTCTTTGTCTTTTATTCTGTTAATATGGTGCGTTACATTAATTAATTTTGGATGGTACACCACCCTGGCATTCCTGGGTTAAGTCCCCACTTGGTTATCCTACATAATCCTTTTTATATGTTGGTAGGTAGGGTTGACTAATATTTTGTTAAGAATTAAAATTTTCTTTTCTTGTGATGTCTTTGGTTTCATAGAATACGTTGGGAACTGTTTCTTCCTCCTATTTTCTGAAGGATTTTGTGAGGGATTGGTATCATTTCTTTAAAGATTTGATATGATTTACCTGTGAGATCATCTGGGCCTGAGCATTTCTTTGTGGGAGGATTTTTAAATTTCCTGTTATAGATCCATTCAGATCACCTATTTCTTTTCTGATCGGTTTTGATCATTTATGTCTTTCTATACATTTCTGTTTTATCTAAATTTTCTGCTTTGTTGGTATAAAATTCTTCTGTAAGATTAGTGGTGGTGTCCCTTCTTTCATCGCACATTTTGTAGTATTTCTCTTCCCTCTTTCTCTCTTTCATTTTCTGTCTCTCTCTCTCAGCAGTCTAGTCAGGGATTTGTCAAAAAAATTTTTTTTTTTGGTCTTTTTTGTCTTTTTTGAGGGCCGCACAGGCAGCATGTGGAGGTTCCCAGCCTAGGGGTCTAATTGGAGCTGTAGCTACTGCCTTGCGCCACAGCCATAGCAATGCCAGATCCCAGCCGAGACTGTGACCTACACCGCAGCTCACGGCAATGCTGGATCCTTAACCCCCCTGAGTGAGGCCAGGGATTGAACCCGCAACCTCATGGTTCCTAGTCAGATTCATTTCCGCTGCGCCACGATAGGAACTCCCGGATTTGTCAGTTTTTTGATCTTTAAGAAACAGCTTTTGGTTTCTTCTTTTCTCTAGAGTGTTCCCTTCTCTTTAATTGATTTCTGCCCTAATATTTTTGATTTCTTTTCTTCTGATTGCTTTGGTTTTTGCTTGTTCTTTGGTTTCTTAAGGTGAAGGTTAAGTTATTTGTTTGAGACCCTTCTTTTCTGACATAGGCATTTAAAGCTATACATTCTTCTCTAAGCATTGTTTGGCTGTATCCCACATATTTTGATATGCTATGTTTTCATTTTCATTGAGTTCAAAATATTTTCTAATTTCCCTTGTATCTTTTTCTGACCAGTAGGTTATTTAAAAGTATGTAATTTTTTGGAGGTGTTTTTGGGTGTCTTCCTGCTGTTGATTTCTAATTTTAAACAGAGAACATACTTGATATGATTTCAAACCTTTTAAGTTTATTTAGGCTTGTTTTACAGGCTAGCATACAATCTGTCCCAGGGAGTCTTCCATGTGTTTTCAGTGTGCTGAATCTGTACATTGTATGTTCTGCAATCATTAGATGGAGTGACATATATATATTAGATGAAGTTAGTTGATTGTGTTGTTCAAGTCTTCTATATTCTTGCTAATATTCTGTGTAGTTGTTCTATCAGTTATCAAGAATGGAGTATTTAAATTTCCAACTGTAATTGTTAAAATTCTCTATTTCTCTTCTCAGTTCTCTTAGTAGTTGCTTCATGTATTTTGGGGGATCTGTTTTATTATTGTCTGTTTATTTATTTATTTATTTATTTATTTATTTTTGTCTTTTTTTATTTAAGGGCAACATCAGTGGCATATGGAGGTTCCCAGGCTAGGGGTCGAATCGGAGCTGTAGCCACCGGCCTACACCACAGCCACAGCAACGCAGGATTCCAGCTGCATCTGCAACCTACACCACAGCTCATGGCAATGCCGGATCCTTAACCCACTGAGCAAGGCCAGGGATTGAACCTGCGTCCTCATGGATGCTAGTCGGGTTCATGAACCAGTGAGCCACAATGGGAACTCTGGGGGATCTAGCTTTAGGTACATATGCATGTATAATTGTTACATCTTCTTGGTGTATTGACCCTTTTATTATTTAGAACTGTCCCTCTTTTTTCTCTAATAATAATGCTTGTGTTATAGTCTGGTTTTGTTTCTTATTAATTTGGCCACTCTAGTTTTCTTATTTTTTTTCATGATGTAGTTTTTTTCCCATTTTGCTTTTAACCTGTTTTTGTCTTTGAATCTTTAAAGTGTTTCATTTATAGATAGCACATAGTTGGATTCTGCTTTTTATCCAGTCTGGCAATCCTTGCCTTTGTTTAGAATACCTAGATTATTTATGTTTAATATAATTAATTGATATGGTTAGATTTACATTTGCTATTACGATATTTGTTTTCTATATATCTGCTACATTTTCTGTACCTGTATTTTTCCTTGATTTCCTTCTTTTATGTTAAATAAATATATTTTAGTGTATTTCAATTCTTCTGTTGGTATTTTCACTGTATTTTTTGAGTTATTTTCTTCATGGTTGCTCCAGGGCTTACAAGGTGCACTTTAAGTTAACACTATCTACTTTAGATTAATAGGAACTTAATTCCTATAAAACAGAACATTTAGGAATTTCCCATCGTGGCTCAGTGGTAACAAGCCTGACTAGTATCCGTGAGGATGTGGTTTCAATCCCTGGCCTCGCTCAGTGGGTTCAGGATCTGGCATTGCTGTGAGCTGTGGTGTAGGTTGCAAATGCTGCTCGGACAGGTATTGCTATGGCTGTGGTGTAGGCTGGCAGCTGTAGCTCCAATTCAACCCATAGGCTGGGAACTTCCATATGCTGCGAGTGGAGCCCTAAAAAAAAAAAAGAAAGAAAGAAAGAAAGAAAGAAAGAAAGAAAGAAAGAAAGAAAGAAAGAAAGAAAGAAAGAAAGAAAGAAAGAAAGAAAGAAAAATTATTCCAGTGAAGTTCCATTCTCTCTCCCTTCCTTTGTGCTATTATTGTCATATTTATTACATGTATATATGTTATAATCCCAATAATACAGTGTTAAATATTACTTCATGAAATATTATGTTTCTTTCTTTCTTATTCTTTTTTTTGGCCATGCCCACAGCATGAAGACATTCCCAGGCCAGGGATCAAACCCATGCCATAGCAGCGATCCAAGCCACAGCAGGATCCTTAACCCACTGAACCCCTGGGAGACCCCTATGTTTCTTTTTTAAGTTAAGAGAAGAAATGAAAAAAATAGGTAATATACATATTTAGTGCTAACATATATATTTTTAAAACATTCCTGGTGCTTTTCATCTTTTCCTGTAGATTCAGATGACCATCTGACAGAATTTCCTTTTAGCCTAAGGACTTCCTTTAATATTTCTTATATGGCTTGCCTGTGAATGATGAGTCCTCTGTGTCTTTATCTGGAACTGTCTTTATCTTGTTTTCATTTTAGAGGAATTGTTTTGCCAGACAGTTTTCTTTTGCTGCCTTCAAGATTTTGCCTTTCTCTTTGTTTTTCAAGAGTTTGATTACGCTTTGTCTAGGTATAGATTTCTTTGTATTTATCCTGCTTGGTGTTTGTTGATCTTCTTGCATGTGTAGGTTAATGTTTTTCATCCAGTTTCAGACATTTTCAGTCATTTCTCCTACAAACATTTTTTCTTTGCTCTTCCCTTGTCTATTCCTGAAAATCTCCTTGCATGTTTATGGTATATTTGATGTTGTCCCGCAAATCCTTGAGACTCAGGTTCATTTTTCTGCAGTATTTTCTATCTATTCTTCAGATTGAGTAATTTCTGTTTCATTATATTCAAGTACATTGATTCTTTTGCTGTCTTGAATCTTCTGGTGAGCTCCTGTTGTAGCTTTTCATTTCAGATATTGAACTCTTTTACTCTAGAATTTTCATTTGGTTCTTAAAAATTTTTTATCCTTAATGGATTTCCCATTGTGGCACAGTGGAAACAAATCCAATTAGGAACCATGAGGTTGCAGGTTTGATCCCTGGCCTCAGCCAGTGGGTTAAGGATCCGGTGTTGCTATGAGCTGTGATATAGGTCGCAGATGTGGCTCGGATCTGGCATTGCTATGGCTCTGGTGTAGGCTGGCAGCTATAACTTTGATTAGACCCCTAGCCTGGGAACCTCCATATGCAGCAGGTGTGGCCCTTAAAAAAAAGCAAAAAAAAAAAATTTTATCCTTATTGAAAATCTTTGTTGACTCATTATCATATTTTTCTTATAATTCTTTAAACATGTTTTTCTTTAGTTTGTTGGACATATTTATAATAATCTGCTTTTAATTTTTTGTCTGCTAAATCCAACATCTGGGTACGTTAAAAAATAATTTATATTAACTGTTGTATTTCCTGAGTGTAGGTCACACTTTTCTGTTTCTTTGTATGTCTAACAATTTTTTGTTGAAAACTTAACATTTTGATTATATATTTAGCAACTCTGGTTTCTGATATTTTTCCCCAGTGGTTGTTATTTCTATGTAATTTTTTTTTCTCTCTTGAGTAATTGCCTGGAGTAAATCTGTGAAATTCATATATATCTATATCTACCTATCTATATCTATATGTATCTATGTCTATATTTATCGTTTTAGGGCTGCACCAGCAGCATATGGAAATTCCCAGGCTAGGGGTTGAATCAGAGCTGTTGCTGCCGGCCTACACCACAGCCACAGCAATGCAGGATCTGAGCCATATCTTCGACCTACCACTGCAGCTCATAGCAACGCCAGATCCTTAATCCACTGAGTGAGGCCAGGAACCAAACTTGCGTCCTTAGGGATACTAGTCAGGTTCATTACCACTGAGCCATGATGGGAACTCCAGTGTGTGTGTGTGTGTGTGTGTGTGTGTGTGTGTATATATACATATATACTTTTTTAAAAAAAATTTAATTTCCTAATTTTAAAGCCTGGATCACTAAAGGTTGCCCCTATGTTTGTGTAGCTTAGTGGGCAAGTCATGTATGTTTTAGATCTCTGTTTCCTGTGTAAAATGGGAATAATGTAGTATTTAACTCATATGGTTCGTGGGGGGTTTGAATTACCTAATCAGTGTGAAGTATCAGCCTACTGATTCCTATATAGTTAGTGCTCAATGAGTGTGAGTATAATTATTATTTACTATTGCTGTGTGAGGAAAGTAAGGCTCAGAGAGATGAAGTGACTCAAGATGACACATCTGGTGAAAGCTAGAGCAGGGCTTGGACTTGGGCCAGGCTGATGCTTTTCTATCAGGCTGATACCTCCTAATTCTGAGATGTTTCTGTCACGTTAAATCATAAAATGTTTAAGTGCTTGATGGGGTGAGGGTTGCAAAATATTTTGCCCCTTTAACCCCAAAATTCTGTGATTCTGAGATAGTGCACAATGGACAGAAGTGGGAGCAAGTAATTTTAGCTGTCGAACCTTGAGCTGGGTGGGCCCCTGTGATCACCTAGCGCTGGCAATCAGGGCCTCAAGATGCCTGAGGATCTAAAGTCGGGGAGACCACGTCTACCCAGGAGGCATCTTTGGCCCTTAGTCTGGAAAGTGTCTGGCAGAGCTCACTTCACCGGTCCTTTGCAGCAGTCTGGATTTCTGGAGAGCTCCCTGGGGCCAGCGTACCTTACGTCACTGTCTGCCCAGCTTAGGAAATGAGAGGAAACTGCAGAAGAGAGTTTGCAGATCAGATCTAGCCGTGGCTGGAATGCCTGTCTCTGTGGTCCCGCTGCCCCGCAGCCCTCTCCAGCCAGCACAGGGGATTGTTTGGGCTCCCTTCCTGGATTTCCTTCCTCAAGGAGTAAAGGGCAATTCCTACATTTGTAGCTAGCTGGCTAGAGACTACTTCTATGAACTCTGCCTTTGGGAGGCACACTAATTTAATGCTGTCCCTTCGACTTTTTTCCTGTTAGAAGCGGTAGCTCTGGGATCAAACCTTTTCTAGAGTCAGGGGTTTGTTCCTGCATCTAAATTTAGAGCCAAGGAAAGTCATTGAGGCGTTACTTGAACTCATGTCCTTGGGATGCGTTGAGTACCACAGTGACTTTCTTTAGTAGGGCCTTTGTCAGAGAGAAAGAATTTGTCTTTAAAAAAAAAAAAAAAATTGGAGGGGTAAAAGGTTGACAGTAAACAAGGACACGTCTTTGAAGTGTTTAGTGTGAAAAGGAAGTTTTGACTATTTCCTGGCATTCATCTACCTCATAAGGGCACAACTTTGTTAATGATGCCCAGGCATGTCCATTAGTCCCAAGTCTCCCCACGATATTAAGAGCATGTTCCCTGGAATGCAGCCTGCATTCATCAATTCTGGCTACACATGAAAGGTTCCAGCCAGCTGGGATTCTCCCTCAGTTTGAGTGCAATTAGAATTAGAGGAGTCTAGGGGAATCGTTTCCAGAGGTGGAATCGCCTTTCTTTTGCCTTCTCTGTGCTGTCGCTCTCGAGTTCAGTCGCTCCAGTAAACCTTAGGTGGAGACACTGGGGGAGATTGCCAGTGATGAACTGCATCCTTATGGTTCCTCAGAGTGCTGCAGAGATAATTTGAAATTTCCTGAAAAAATGGCGTGGGGTAATGCCTGTGGAGAAGATACTGAGAGAAGGAATTCTGTAGAGGAAGTTGGGGGAATGAGAAGCAAAGCTTCAGCCAGTGTTGCCAGTAAGAGGACTCGGGTAGATGGAGGGGCGGTCGCCAGACTTCATTCCCTCACTCATTCAGCAAAGATCTATTAAATTCCTACTGCGAGCCAAATCCTACCCTAAGTACCAGGGATGCAGAGGTTAGAAAAACAGATGTGGCCTCTGTCCTAATGGAACCTACAGTAGAGAGCCATTAATCAGAGAATGGAGCAAGTTGTTAATTAATTGGGATAAGGGCAGTGGAGGGGAGCTGCAGGCACTGTGTTAGTGGGGATTTGGGGTGTGTGTGTGCTGGGGGCTGTTAAGAAAGGCCTCCCTGAGAAGGTGATGTTTAAGGTGAGACTGATTGGATGGATAGGTGGGACTGAGCTGGGCCAGGAAGCAGAGAAGGAGGTGTATAGCCCAAGAGCCTATACACATAAAGGCTTTGGGGGTGGAAGGAGCTTGATGTGTCTTAGACTCAGCGACCTAACTGGTGTTGTGGAGCCCAGTGAACTGCAGACCAGGGCTGGAGGGGTGGGCGGGGCCGGGATTGAGAGCTGGGGACTTGATCCTGGGGACTGTGGGGTTTGTAACCATCGATGGAGTTTCAAGCAAGGTTTAAAGTGGTTTGCCTTCTCATCTAGTGCCTTATTTAAGTGCTTTTTCATGCATTCTTCTGTGGCATGGATTGGAGTGTGGCCTGGATTTGAGGATCCCCACGGAGCACATCAAAGCCCAGTGGAGAGTTCTGTTTGTGGCATGTGGTCTGGGAGCCAGCGTTGGGAGGTTTTGAAGAGGAGGATGACATAGTCTGGGGAGCAGCTCTGCGGTGGCTTTCAAGTTCTGGGGAAACATAGTATGTCCCAGAAGGCAGCTGAGGAAGCCAGTCCAAGCATTTAGGAGGGAAGTGGCTTGGGATTTGTAAGTGAGGGGGGAGGTTTAGCACTCCAGGCAGGTGTCAGAGGGATGCTGGAACTGGAAAGTTCTAGTCTGAAGTCTTCAGAGCTGGAGTGCTCAGGAGAGAGAAGGCCTTCATAGGAAAATGAATGCGGGTTACAGATCTGACTGAGGAGGGGAGGGAAGAGAGGCAGGAGGGGCTTCTGGGCTTGTGGTGAGAGGAGAGGTGGATATCCAGGTGCAGAGGTGGCCTGTGAGCCGCATCACCTACCCTCAGCATCTGGAGGGTAGGTGGACCTTCCTCTCAGGCCAGGTTGCTTAGTCCTGGTAACTCCATGACCTCAGAGCAGAGGGCTAGAGTCATTTGGGCCACAGCTCTAAAGTCAGAAAGCTGATTTTCATAAATCAGCACAAATTGAGCTCATTACATAGTCATTCAGGGACTTCAGAGATCAAAGTGAAAAAACAAAAGCAGATCAAAAAACCCCTCCAGACCAGAGCTTCGTTCAAGAAGCAGGACCCAAACAAAGATCCCAGCAGCTGGCTTTCTGCTCAGGTGTGTCTGTCCTCTGGGTGCTGGTTCTGGGGAAGGTCCCCTCCAGCCGTCATTCTTCCCCGTTCCCTGCAGATGTGCTCAGAGTTTCGAGTTCCACTCATCACATTATCCTGATGGGACATTCCCCCACCAAACTGCTTTTTCCGTTCTTAAGTCTTCTGAGCCCTGAGACTGTGAGCCATCCAAAACCCTGCCTGTTCTCTATTTCTCAGAATAGTTCTTTCTTCTCAGTACTCTCATGCATTTCCCTTTCCTTCCTTTCCCCCCTTTTCTCCTTCTTTTTCTTTAACTGAAGCGAGGCTGTATGTGGAGCTGTCACTGCCCAGCAGAAGGGTAGCCAGAAAGGGACACCAAGCCCTTCTTGCTACGACTTCTGATTTGTACAACCTGTAAAATGAGCTGTATGAAACACTGAGCATTTGGAAGTGAAGTCAGTCAGACAATGAGACACCAACATCAGATGCTTTCACTGACATGTGGAATTTTAAAAAAGGACACAATGAACTTCTTTGCAGAACAGATACTGACTCACAGACTTGGAAATACATATAGTTTTCAAAGGCGACAGTTTGGGGGGTGGGGGGGATGCTCTGGGGTTGTGGGATGGAAATCCTATAAAATTGGATTGTGATGATCATTGTACAATGATAAATGTAATAAATTCATTGAGTAATTAAAAAAAAGAGAGAAAGGGACTGAAAAAAAATATGGAGCATTTGGGAAAATGAAACTGAAGGAATTGTTTAAGGTACAAGAATAAACTATAAATCTCTCTCTTTTTTTGTCTGCACCCATGGCATGCAGAAGTTCCTGGGCCAGGTATTAAACCCACACCACAATAGTGACTCCAGCCACAGCAGTGACAACGCCAGATCCTTAGCCTGCTGTGCCACCAGGGAACTCCTATAAAACTCTTCTTTATAATGTAGTCTATTTTCTTGGTAAAGATAAGAGTGATGTGGCATGAGGGGGGAACTTCAGATTTTTTTTTTTCCCTTAACTAAAGTAAAGACATGTCCTTCAGGACTGGTCATTTCCCCAGAATATTTTCCTTCTCCTCCTCTCTAGATGATAGACTCAGAAGATCTAACAGAAGCTCTTCATTCCGGAATTTAGGATGGTGCTTCTCTCTTAAAATGAGATGCCTCACAGGAGGGCCTAGGGCCACCAAGTGGATCTCAGAGCTCTTTGCCCCTGGAAAGTCTTAGGCCTTTAGCCCTTTTCTGGCTGTTCAACCTTCACTAGTTCCCTTCAAGCCTTGGGATTTTGAGGGCTGGGATCTGAGTTGGTTTCACATTACCCCTTTCCTGGAACTGGAGTAACAATTGGGTTCTGGGCCATTTCACTTCCTTCTTGTTCACAACCATAGCAGAGCCGTGACCCCAGTCTGGAGGGACTTGAGTCCTCTGGATTCCTGGAAATGGCTTGACTGTCTTTGACGGTTGCTGCAGATGAAAGCTGGTTTCTCCAAGGGCCCCACAGCAGGCCCATCCCAGTCTGAATCCCAAGAGTTCAGTGGGAGGTGGACAGTGGGTGGAATGGAGGGATGTATTTACAGTTCCCAAACCCGAACCTCAGCCCAGCTTTGCTACCCACTGGTTGTGTGAGTTTCCTTCTTTTTGTCATGCCTGAGCCTCAGTTTCTTGATTTGTAAAATGAGTGTAATAACAGATATCCCACAGGGTCTTATAGAATATTAAGGAGATTGGAGTTCCCTGTGGCTCAGCAGGTTAAGGATCTAGCATTGTCACTGCTGTGGCTCGTGTCCAATCCCTGGCCCAGGAGCTTGCCCATGCACAGGTGTGGCCAAAAAAAAAAAAAAAAAAAAGAAAAGAAAAAGAAAAAAGAAAGGACATGAAGTAAATAAAAATGTAATGTAAGCTTTAATAACATTGTTAATTTTTCCTGTTTTGTCTAGATTGGGGAGTTCTTTTATCCTCAGTACATGCTTTAGCACCAGACACATTACAAAACTCTCAGTAAACCTTTGCATGTTTAGGGAGTTGTTTTGGCAGCCCCAACTTAATGGTTCACATTCTGACCTTTTATAGGGAGGTAGCTGTTGTTATTGTTGGGAGAAAAAATAGACTTCACATAAAGGGATGAAAAATGTAAGGTCTTTTGTTCCTTTTTTTAATTTCCTTCCTTCCACCAAGACTTTTCGTATTATCTTCACCTCTTGATGGGGAAAGCAGACCTTGGCTTATTGCTAGATTTCCAGGAGGAGGAAGGAGAATGAAAAACAAGCAGGAAGTTTTCTCCTCTGCAGAACTGTTTACAAGCTTTGGCCGTGGGAGTAACACACCCCGGGGTCTGGCTCTGTGGCCTGAGGCTTGGCCACTTGCATACAGAGCTGACTGATTTATTTGGAAAGTGATGTGAGACTTAGAATCTTTACAATGGAGATGCTTTGTTCCAGTCCCTTGTAGAGTAAAAGCTACTATTGCTTTAGATGAACAGGTTGCTTTATGTATTTGTCATTGTCAGATAGTAGCAGCATCAGCAGTAGCAGTAGCTGACATTAATTGAGCAATTACCAGATGCTGGCCGCTGTTTTAGGCGCTTTATGAGTGCCAACCCATAATCCATGTAGCCACCATATGAAATCAGAAAATAGGTACTATAGTTTTCTCATCTTAAAAGTGAAAAAAATCCAGCACAGAAAGGTAGGTGACTTGTCCACAAACACACTCCCGGTTGAGTGGCTGACACAGTGTTTGGGAAGATGACAACTAAGAACCAGGGGATTTGGATTAACGAATTAACGTGCTCTTCACCATGTCTGGCACAAGGCAGGACCTGAACCAATGGCAGCTTTTAGTCACATTGGTCTAGAATTGGCCTGGAGGGGAAGTGGGGTGTCTCTTGAGATAGAAAGTGTGTTTGGTTCCCATCGTGGCTCAGCGGAAACGAATCTGACTGGGAACCATGAGGTTTCGGGTTCGATCCCTGGCCCTGCTCAGTGGGTTAAGGATCTGGCGTTGCTTTTGCTGTGGCTGTAGTGTAGGATGGCGGCTACAGCTCTAATTCGACTCCTAGCCTCCATATGCCACAAGTGCTGCCCTAAAAATACCAAAAAAGGAAAAAAAAAAAAAAAAGAAAGTGTGTTTGTAGTAGCATACGTCACTGGAGGTCTTATGGGACCAGGGCCATCAAAAAAAATACTGCAACTCCTTTGGAACTAACCTCAGAATTGAGCCTAAGAGCTTAACCAATGTCTGTGAATGAATTAGACAATTCATTCATCTCTGCCTCATTTATCCATATATAGCACCTTGGGCAGGGGTATGTATGGCCCGTGGAGGAAAGCCTTGCTGATTCAAACCCTCTGCCAGATACCACCTGTGACACATAACTGCTCTGCATCCAGATTCCTTCCTTTGCGAAGGGAGGATAATGATAATATACCTATCTCCATGGTTGTTGTGACAACCAATTGAGTGTATATAACAGGAAGACCTTAAAATAGTATCTGGCCCATGGTAAGCATTCAGACAACAATAATTTACTATTATTGTTGATATTTATTACCAGCTTCCTACTTAATCCCTTGCCTTATTCCTCAGAATGTTGCAGATGCTCACTAAAAGAACACAGAGTTAAAAAAAATAAAGATAATATGAGAAAAATGATATTTATATAATTGGGTCCCTTTGCTGTCCTGCAGAAATTGGCATAACATTGTAAATCAACTATAATTAAAAAACTAAAAAAAAAAAAAATCAAACAGAGACTCAGGGCCAGGGAGTAAATATATAGAAAATGAAAGCTTAGGTCTCATAGACAAAGATGTCAAGACATAGTTGCGGAAGCAGCTCTTCAGCTCACAGCCAGTGCAGCGGGGGAGACTGTGCCCCTTCATCAGTGAGGAGGAAGCAAACTCTCCTGAGCATTGACTTCTGAAATAAATGACATGTTTATTCTCTTTTATTAGAGAAAATGAGCCCTAAGTTCTAAACACTGGCTTTGTTCACTGTCCATCAGACACATGGGAAACCTTTACCCGAAATCTTTTGTCAACACTTAATTCTTTGGAATCACTTGGGCGTTTTCTATTTTGGTTTATGGTCCACACTCATTGGCCCAGCAGGGACGAACCACATCACTTACTTTTTTACAGCTAAAGGTCTTATGCCACCTTGCCTTTGAAAAGCTCTTATGAACAAAATTCCATGGTAGCAATAGGGTTCTGAGGAGCGCCCATGCGCCGCTGCTCCCGGCAAGCGGATGTGCGGTTGTGGGGTGAGGAGGAGTGGATGCCTTTCCAGTCTGCTGCTGGCGTGTGCGGAGCCGTCAGGCCGTGAGCTGGGTCACGTTTGCAGTGGCGCTGGCTGCCCGGGTCACTGCTGCCGCCTGGTCCTCTTGGCCAGACGGGGCCACATCGTGCTCTGGGGCTGGGAGGGGCCACGGGGACTGTCCCCAGAGGCTGACCCTTATCTGTTTGTTTGCCTGTTTCCAAGGGCTACAGAGCCAGGAAGAGGAATACAGCTCCTGTAGAAAGAAAAAGGAACAGGAAATTGTTCAAAAGGGAATGATGAAATGAGAAAGGCAACAGGAAACGGCTCGGGAGTCAGGGGAGGCATCAACCGAAGGAAAAATAAGTTTTGAGGACCAGGTGGGCCGGAGGGATAAAGCAGCCCCAAACCTTGGGGACGCCTTCCTTGTTGGCCCCGACCAGCCAGGTCTCCAGGACGGAAGTGACCTCCCTGGGTACTGAGGGTCTGTGCCACCCCTTGCTCTGGCTTCAGCACAGACCTGGGCTTCTGGAGCTAGAAATGAGCCTGTGCCCATGGGAGCCAGACCCTCCCAGTGTGCTCGTGTCCATCTGCCCCCCCCCCCCCCCGCCCCTCCTCTGCTCCTGTCCTTCCTCCTGCAAGGTCAAGAGTGTTCTCCCAGGGACCCTGGGGCCCCAGGTCACTCCTTGGTGCTGCTCAGAGATCTCTGTCCCACACCAGTGGCTCCTTTACTCCACTTTATCCTGGTTCCATTCTGTCCTGGTGAGCGGCTGCCCATGTGTAAGGGGGTCAAAGCAGGAGTGGGGGTGAGGTGGTACGTGGGGAGCACAGTGTTCTCAGAGGAGCGAACACCCGTCACTCAGCTTGGAGGGTGCAGACACAGGGCTTCTTGGGTCAGAGGCCACACTTAGGATGTCATTTGGTGACGGTGGCTTGCTTTAACATTTGTGCCACATCTTTATAACTGAGTGGGATTTGGGATGTCACCTTTTAGTGTTTCTCTTCCAGGAAGGAGGAAATAGAGTCCCCAGTTAGAAACTGCTTTTCTCTGAGTATGTCAAGCTGGTTTGTTTTGTTTCTGGGGATCAATGATCAATTTGTAACCTAATAATATTCTCTCAGAGGTTTGTATCTCGGGGCCATTTCTCACCACCCCCACCTATTCCCACGAGCACATGCACAGAGATCTCTTGAGCGTAATGATTCTTTGGCTGGGATTCAGGTTCGGTTTAAATAGGACGTGACTGCAAACCAGTCCGTGAACTTCCATATCCTCTTTTTGGTCAGACTATTGAACATTGCAGTTTTTAGTGGCGATAAGGGAGTAGCTTTGTTGGGTGAGAGAATTTCAAGGTTGGAAAAAACTGGAAGGTTTGATCCCTTCATCTGTTTCTGTCTCTCCCGTGGCGTCTCCAGGGCCAGAGGCTGTGCAGCGCAGCCTGCTTGGGCTCCTGATGACAGGGAGCTGCCACGGCTGCCGCCAGAAGCAGCCTCTTTCATCTGCAGACATGTTTTGGTTTTAGAAAGTTCTTTCTTACATTGTCCAAAGCCTACTTTTATCTGTTGATGCTTATACCAACTCTTGACCTCAGTGAAGAAGCCTAGTTCCTTTCTTTCAGAAATTCAAAGGCAGCTTTCAATCAGGGGAAACAGCCCTGGTTTCCTCGTGTGTTCCCCGCAGGAAACACTTCTAGACTGTTCATGAGCCAGATGCCTGCTTCTGAGGATGCCCCTGTTGGTCTCTGTCCCCTTCAAATATGGAGCCCAGATCTGAACACAATACTTCAGAGATGGGCACCATGAGAGGGACAGATGCAAACTGGACTACAGAGCAAGGCAATGTCCTTGTCCGCTTCTGCTGATGGAGCCGCACGGGGCTTCTTAGTGGTTGGCTGCATCCTGCTAGAGATGCAGTGCATCTAGGCATAGCAAGTCACTGTGTACCCCCTTTGCTGTGGCCACCCCCCGCTCCAAGAATAGACCCCCCTCAATTTGAGACTGCATAATGAGACTTCCTGAGGGGAGCAGGGTGGCTTCCTAAACTGGTCTGAACATGACTTGGGAGAGTGAGGAAGGAGGTGGCATGGGGTTTCTGTGGTGCTTGTGGGGTGCAATGGGGTGAGGGTTTGAACATCCTGTTAGTTCCAAGGGCTTTCTCATCAGCTGGCCCAGGTGTGGAGCAGAAGGGCAAGAGGAGGCATTGAGGCTTGAAAGCTGTCAGCAGTGAAGTAAGTATCAAAAACTGGAGTCACACGACCATTCTTTGTCTGCTTCCTGAACTCAACAAGCCTGTTGGGTCTGCTTCTTTATTTTCTAAGTCCTTGGTGGGAATATTTAACAGAGTGAGTTTGAAGAGAGCACCCTGAATTCATACACATGAACTCATCTTGCATTTGAGGTTCTCCTTCAGATCTGGTTCCCTGGGCTGGGGATAAAAGGAAGGGGAGACATAGCACAGTGGATCGACACACAGATGCCTCATGAATATTACGAGCATAAGGTAAAATTGTGTAAACAATTAATGTAAAGGAGCAAGTATTTCTGCACGGATGGCCAGGGAGGTCTGCAGAGGATAAGGAGTTTGGCCGAAGGACACCTGCTCAAGCCTGAGGAAGGGGCAGAGCTATCACGAGCGGGGAACTCCTGGCTGGTGATGCTGGTGTGACCGTCCAGAGAGAGGAGGTGGCATGTGGTCCCTGACATGCTAGAGAGGAGGCGTCAGCTGTGAGGGGCTTGCGAGCTCCTTCCCGTTTGTTCTAAGTCATTGGCTATGTCCTACATCTAAAATCATGTTTCCAGCAGGCCCTGTAGGCATGTATTCTGTGAGGTAAGGGGTGTTGCTATGGGAACAGAGACTCTTGCGTCTTTGTACTGAGCTATTCACATTGTCACTTCCGGCCCCAAACTTCTGCCTGCTGCGTGTTCAAAGTCCCTAGGTGAGCATAAGGAGGCAGTGCACGCAGGCTGCTCTGAGAAATACACACTGATGTCACTCTGCTCCAGTTCTCCAGCCTCCTCAAAGTCAGCACTTCTCCAAAGGTGAGGACTGGGGAGCTGAGGGGGCATAGTAGATGTGGTAAATGAATCAAGTTACACCAGCCAATCAGAGAGGTGGCGCCCGCTGGTGGTTTGTAAACATAGATTATTGAGTTTGCGACTGAGACCCGGAACTGGATTTATATTCACGATCTGCTTGTCTTCTCACTTCATCCAGTTATTCTTAGATCAGGCAGGTGGAGGATGAGCCCAAAGGTATTAGAGTTACCTGGAGGAGATTTAACATTTTATATAGCCCCCCTCTGCCCATGATTAAGTAATGCACCCCAGAATGGGGCAGGGGTGCCTCTTCTCCCTTTTGGTATGTGGGCAGATAAAAGATTGTGCTTTCTCACCATATCCATGGCCTGATCTCAGCTATGGCCTGTACACAGTACCCTGAACAATGATGACTCCTGCAGTAGGAAGACTACGCTAGACAGGCTGCAGTAACAAACACGCCCTGGGAGCTCAGCGATGTAATAAGCATGTGTTATTCTCCCAAGCACATTGCACTTTGGATGTAGCAGCTCTCTAGGGCAACTTCCTTTCAAGCAACAACCCAGGGATCCAGACCACTTCCATCCTGTCGCCACAACCCCTGGAATACAGGCTTGCAGAAGAGGATGGGGCTATGCAGTGGCTTTCACAGTTACCATCCAGAAGATAAAACAGCCATCACTTCTGCCACAGTTTGTGAGCCAGGAACTAGTCATAGGGCCACCCACCTGCAAAGAGCTAGGGAACAGGATGTGGATGAGCACTGGTAATAGTCTGACTACCATGTCCATCTGAGATCTGTTTTAAAAAGTCTCAGAGGAGTTGCCGTCATGGCTCAGTGGTTAACGAATCCGACTAGGAACCATGATGTTGCGGGTTCGATCCATGGCCTTGCTTGGTGGGTTAAGAGTCCGGCGTTGCCCTGAGCTGTGGTGTAGGTCACAGATACGGCTTGGATCCCGCAGTGATGTGGTTGTGGTGTAGGCCAGCGGCTACAGTTCCGATTCGACCCCTAGCCTGGGAACCTCCATATGCTGTGGAAGTGGTCCAAGAAATGGCAAAAAGACCCCCAGAAAAAAAAAAAAAAGCCTTAGTTAACACTGGCCCTGGAAATCCCCATCGGAATAGCCCATAGGTACATCAGAGTCAACATGCAACCCGGAACTGATGGTCTTCCTCTCCTCACCTCTGCCCTTCTTATCTTGGCAAATGATAGACTGTCTGAGCTGGAAACAAAGGACTTGTCTTTGATTTTCCTTCCTGCCTCATTCCCCGTAAGATTGTCACAAAGTCTCACCAGTTCTCCTTATACCTCTCTTTCTTTTTTGGCCGACTCATAGCATGTGGAATTCCCAGGCCAGGGATCAGATCTGAGCCACAATTGCGACCTAAACCACAGGTGTGGCAACGCCGGATCCTTAATCCACTGTGCCAGGCCAGGGATCGAACCTGTGTCCCAGTGCCCCAAGGCGCCACCAATCCCATTGCACCACAGTAGGAGCTCTACCTCTCTTCTCCTCTCATCTCTTCTCTTCTTTTCCCTCCCCTTCCCTTCTTTTTTGACCATCCCACAGCCTACGGAGTTCCTGGGCCAGGGATCTGTTCCAAGCTGCAGTTGTGACCTATGCTACAGCTGTGGTAAGGCTGGATCCATAACCCACTGTGCCAGGCGGGGAATTGAACCTGTGTCCCAACATTTCAGAGATAGCCCTGATCCCATTGTGTCATAGCGGGAACTCCTCTTTTTTTTAGCTGTTAAATGATTTTTATTTGTTTGGAAACAGGCAAAATTATATGTGCAACTTTCTTTTTTTTCTTCCAGTTTAATTGAGGTATAATTGATGCACAGCTCTAGATAAGCTTGAGTGCAGCATGATAACTTACATATATCATGAAATGCCTCCCACATAACCTCTTGATAGCTTCTGCCCCTGTTCCTGTCCATAGGGCTGGTGCCCTGTCAATGCATATTGCATGGCCACCCCAGTTGTAAAAAAATTTGAAATACTTACAGTCCGGTTGGTGAATTGACATCCCCCCAGCCCTCAGCAACACTGGCTTGTGGACTCCAGGATCCTTCTCCAGGGCTCCAGGCAGCTTCTTTTCCCATTGGTTCATTTTCTCTTGTGCTTCATCAACCAGTAGGTCCTCTTGTTACCTATGAGGTCTTGCCACTTGTCCTCTAAGGACATGGCTTGAGCATTACCTGCTGGATGTCTTTTCCTGACCTTCCTCCCCAGCAGAATCTGTGGTCCATCTCTGTGGCCCTTAGGATAGCCCTGATGGCTCTGAGGAATGACTGCTTAATAGTCACCTCCATGAGACACTGAGCTCCTTAAGTGGGCAGCTCCCTCCCAAGTGAGTCCGGTTCTTGGAGTGTCTTGTATCTCCTCCTTTTCAAAATGGTAGTTAGTAAATGTGCCAAGCACTGTGCTGGGAGCTAACATTATAAACCCTTGTGGAGTCTACGGTCCCCCTGGAGAGGCCAACCCTAAATAAGTAAACAATTAAATGTATAATTGCACATTGTAAAAAGTCCTTAGAGGACAAACGATGGGGTGCCTGGAGTAAGAGAGTCTGGGAAAGTCATTGGACTTGGTCTGTGGGGATCCTCATTTCATGAGGGAAATGGAAGGCTCATCCGCTTTTGAAGGTCCTGGTATTTGAGACAGAGGTGGAGTGGGGACCGCGAGGGTTTCCCAGCTGCCGTGAGATGTATTTTTCTTCGGTTTTTATTTTTTTAAAATTATTTATTTATTTGTTTGTTTGTTTGTTTTTTGGCCACACCTGTGGCATGTGGATGTTCCCAGGCCAGGAATCAAACCCATGCCACAGCAGTGACCCGGGCCACAACAGTGATAACACCAGATTCTTTACTGGGCCACCAGGGAACGCTCAGATGTGGTTTTAAAGAAGCTGATGGCTGGGATGATCCACAGCCTGCATTAAAAAAATCACCAGAGCAGAATCCGTGGACATGGGTCCTCCTTGGGCTGTGGGCTTGCTGTTGGCTTCCTGTCCTGCTGCCAGATGGGTGACTCTGACCCCTGCAAAGTGAGGGAGCCAAAGGCTATGTCAGCAGCGTCCCTGCTGACATGGGTTCTGTGATCCACTCACTGCCTGTGGAAGACACCCCGGGAGGGACACCTGGACCCTTTCCTTCAGGGAGGGAAGGTCTGGTAGACAATAGGAGTGGCCCTGTGGCCAGAGGGCGCGCAGGTGCCCCCTAGACGGTGAGCAGGTGCTGAGTGGGGGTGGGGCAGTGCCTGCCTTCTAAATGGAAGTTCACTTCCTCCAGGGCGATTCCTTTACAGTTTGCTTCTCTGGAGCCTGTCCTTTACCCTGAGCTGTTTGACAGCTGTGCTGGGAATGGTGGGAAGAAGGAAATGGGGAGAAATAGGAAGCTCACTGGCCATTTGAAAACCAGGCAGGAAGATGAGAGAGCTTTGAAATGATGCTTTTAATCATTGATAAAATAGGGTCCAATTAATAAAAATACAGTTTGTCTTAGGCACATATCAAGTGTGTCCCGGGAACTGTTCTTCTGCCAAGTCTCCTAAAACTCAGAATGCCATTTGGCGTCGGGTGCCACCCAGGTCAGCTGCCTTCCTGTTGTGTGTGCCGTGATGGTGACTGCAGAGTTAGAACCAGCAGGGGCCCGAGGGACCGCCTGGGCCTAGCCCCTGGTTCTATGGAGAGGACGTGGACGCAGGTCACAGAGGGATGGACTATATGTGCCTGGGACCCTGTGAGCGACACCGGCTTCCTGGTCTCACCAGGAAACTGCAGGGGCTGCCCAGGTTTGTGCTGTTAGGAATGCCGCCTATGGCTCAGGAGGCCCCTCTTCCTTCCATCCAGCAGTGGGCCGTGAGGCGGGCAGAGCAGAGGCTGGCTTGGGCAGTTTCCCCATCTCCGGAGTCAGCGAAGAACAGCATAGGGAGGTTTGCTCTGATGCGAAGTAGTTGGCTTCAGCCTAGCTGAAGAGACCCCTGCTTTTTACCTCCCTTTGGAGTCGCAGCCCTTTATGGCCACCAGGGGCCATACGTGGCCCCACCTCCTCGCTGGCAGGACCATGCCGCTGTGCTGGGGCAGGGCTCCCCACTGGGCAGCCAGAGAGCAGAGGAGTGTGTTTATTAGTGGACTCAGGCAGTTTCTTGGTGTTCAGAGGGGGGTTTGGGGTTCACAGCCCCGGGTATAGGAACCTCCACTTTGCTCCCCATCATCCTGGGTGGGCTCCAGTTGGCCAGGCCCAGAAAAGCCTGCATTCACGTGGCCGCAGCAGCACTCTGTTCTGAGCCATAGCCTTTTTTTTTTTTAAATCTTTTTAGGGCTGAACCCGCAGCTTATGGAGATTCCCAGGCGAGGGTTCAAATCGGAGCTGTAGCCACTGGCCTACACCACAGCCACAGCAACGCCACCTCTGTGATCTGCATCACAGCTCATGGCAACGCTGGATCCTTAACCTGCTGAATGAGGCAAGGGATCGAACCTGTGTCCATGGATACTAGTCAGATTAGTTTCCACTGAGCCATGACGGGAACTCCTGAGCCATAGTTTTAAAGCAGAGCCTCATCCTCTCTGGTCTCTCCTTTGGCAGCTGCCCTCTCACCATCCCCTTGCTCAGTCTGCCCTGGGAGAGCCGTCCAGCCTGCAGGCCTGACGCTGTCAGTCTGGTGATCAGTAGCTTCCCTGGCTCCCTGGCTCCTGGCCAAAGTGTGTCACTGGGATCCTCTGCCCCCAGACTGCCTCTGCAGCTCATCTGCCCCCCTGCCCTGTACACGCCTTCACTCCAGCCCAATTGGCTGGCTTTTTGCTCTCCCCTGAAGTCTTGCAGGCTCCCAGCCTTCTGTCATGCGTGTCCCACATAGGAAGATGGGTTCATATCTGCCTTTCAAAGCCTGCTGTGGACTGGATTATATCCCCTGGATTGCTGTGTTGAAGTTCAGCTCCCAATATGATGGTATTTGGAGATGGGGCCTTCGAGAGGTTGCTGGGGTTAAATAATGTCATGTCCTTACTGAAAAGGGGGTGATAGCAGAGTGCTGTCCCGCTCTGAGCGAGCACAGAGGAAGGGCCCTGTGAGGACACAGTGAGAAGGCCGCATCTGCAATCAGGAGAGAGAGCTCTCACAAAAAACTGAATTCGCCAGGACCTTGATCATGGACTCCAGCCTCCCGAACTATGAGAAAATCACTGACTGAGGTTTAAGCCACCCAGACGGTGGCCTTTTGTTACAGCATTCAGAGCAGACTAAGACCCCGTCTTCACTGAAGCCGCCTCCTCTCTGCACCCACAGCACTGGCTCTCCCTTCCTGGACACTTATCCTAGGCTTCCAGGGATTATCATTGTCAATAATTGCAGGAGTTCCTGTGGTGGCACAGCAGAAATGAACCGGACTAGTATCCACAAGGACGCAGGTTTGATCCCTGGCCTCGCTCAGTGGGTCAGGGATCTGGCGTTGCCGTGAGCTGTGGTGTAGGTCACAGATGCAGCTTAGATCTGGCGTGGCTATGGCTGTGGTGTAGGCCGGCAGCTGTAGCTCTGATTCAGCCCGTAGCCTGGGAACTTCCATATGCTGTGGGTGCGGCCCTATAAAGCAAAACAAAAACAAAAAACTTATTCTCCACCCCTAGACTCTCAGTAGTTTGAGAGACGGGACGATGTTTTGCTTCTCCTAATCAGAGTGCCAGGTACTAAATATTTATTCAGCTAATAACTGAATGAATTAAACACACACACACACACTCAGTCCCTGCTCCTTGCCAGTTGGCTGTTAGGCTGCGTAGAGTCCTTTTGTGGCCGCTTTTCACTTCTCTCTGCTCCTGGTGATCATTTGATCTGCTCTCTGCAGGGTACTCACCTGTGCGTGAGGGAGGGGCCCACAGCGTTATCTCCCCACCCTCCTCCTGGCCTGGTTGGCCTGGTTGTGCAGCTTGTCCCAGCTCAGTTGCTGGGAGAAAAGGAATTGTTTTGGTGATAGCACAAAGGGGAGTCAAGGCCAGGCCCAGACCCAGACCATGATGACAAGGAAAGCGAGAGTACACGTGTCCCTAAGCCTTCCTGGTATTGTCTTCCTCCAGAAATAGCTGCCCCGTCCTCTGTCTTTGGACCCCAGCCTCACAAAGGTTAGAGGATGGAGAGAAGCAGCTCCCTGAAAGGGCTGGGGTGGGGTTGCATCTCTCAAGTTCAGCCAGGGTGCCCGAAGTCCCTGTGCTGCCTGAGAGTGACACGGAAGCAGAGCCCTTGCCTGTCATTTCCCTGATAACATCTGCCGTGGCGAGAACAGTGCCTGGCATATAGCTGGGGGGTAGTAAGTATTTGTTGACCGATAGGAAGAATGCAGAGTTACTCATTACGAACAGGGAGGCATCTGGTGTCTTCGAACTGTGTGTAGCGCACACCAACCATGTTGTGTGTGTGGCTAGTGGGACGGTCCCTTGGAGGGGTGGGTGTGGTGCTTCCCCAGGGCCAGGAGAGGGCAGGGCTGTGCTCACGCCCAGCAGTGCCTAGCAATTGGCTTCCTAGGGGAGTGTTTTCCTCCTGAGCTGTTTTACTTCTAGCGACATTGAGTTTCCCTTTTTTTTTTTTTTGTCTTTTTGGGGCTATATCTGTGGCATATGGAGGTTCCCAGACTAGGGGTTGAATCAGAGCTATAGCTGCCAGCCTACACCACAGCCGCAGCAACTCGAGATCTGAACCATGTCTGCAGCCTACACCACAGCTCATGGCAACCCACTAAGTGAGGCCAGGGATCAAGTCCTCATGGATACTATTCGGGTTCATTAACTTCTGAGCCACAACGGATGAGTTTCCATTTTTATTACAGCATCTGAAGCTTCTCATTAGATGCAGAAGGCAAATTTGGTGCAGGTTCAGATTTCTCTTTTGAAAAGGAGAAAGCTCCATTCTTGGACAGAAAATCCCAGCTCTGTCTGAGCTAGAAGTGTTTTTGATAGTTAGGAAGACCTGAAGTCATAGAGACCTTGTTTATATTCAAGGAATTAAAGCTACAAGCCTGACTATACTTCAGATAGAAGTGGAGGTGAAAATCTTTTAAGAAGAAAATAAGGCATCCACAGAAAAGGAACATTCTTTTTTCCTTGTGGTATGTGTTTCTTCGTTTCTATAACCACATAGTCATGCCTGGCTTTATAATCGAAATCAGCTGGGAATAATTCTAAGATTGTTCAACTCTTTCATCACTGGCAGTTCCCAAACTCTGTACCTGGCTGTTTATCACCAAGGACTCTAATGATGTCACAGCATACTGTTAGATGAATTTCAAAGGCGACTTCATCTCCTAATGTTGGACTGGAATATTCAGAAAGCCTATTTGCCCTGACCTAGCATCGCGGTGGCCAGACCATGGAGTCCTGTGGGGAATCCTCCTGCCTCGGTAGAGAAGAGGAGGGCCGGGCCATGGCCTCCCTGATTAATCAGAGCAGTGGAGCCTTCGAGGAGAGGCAAGGCACCGATCACTGGCCACCCTCCTGCCAAGAAAAGGTTAAAGTGTCATATGTTTCCATAGGAATGCTGAAGGTTTTCCTTCATGCAGGCATGCAGGAAATTAAACCACAAGAAAGGCCAAGTTGAATTTCTTAATCTACCCCAAACAATGAAATTTGAAGTGTGGGTTTATGGTTGGAAAGTGACTGGGTAAAAATAGCACCGACTGACTCAACAAATCCGCTGCCTTGGGCTCCCAGAGCCACTGGTGCGTGCGGACTCTGCTGACAGACCCCTGTTCTCGGGTCAGCGCTTGCCCTCCCTTGGGAAGGCTGGTGGCCAGGAGAACTCGGGCCCCCTTGTGTCGTCATCTACCTGGGTTCCCTGCTCTCTGCATTCTCAATGCTGCGAGTCTCCAGTCCAGGCTCAGCAGTGTCCCTTGGTGGACGTGACTCAGAGGGAAGCCCCCTGTCTGCTTTGGGTGTTGGGTAGAGATGGTCTCTGTGCTTGGGGCAGTGGCAGCTTTATTACTTTCAGCCGTCCTTGTCCACACAAGGTTTGCATGGTCACTCCCCTGGCAGTGGGGACTGCTCTGCCTCAGGCTACCTCGCTTGCTGCAGAGGGTTGACTGAACTTCTCTGTGATCTCGTGTCCTCTTGAATCTCTAAGGCTGACCTTTCTGTTTTGGGTTCCTGGAGGGCAAATTGGCCTCTGAGAGACTCATCCCAATAAACGTGAGGATTTTTCTAAGCTGCTTAGATACCCAAAGCACCTGCCATTTGCCTTGGACTTCCAAGATGTGCTTGGCAAGAGAAGATGGGGAAAATGTAGCACAAATTCAATTAGATAAGTAACAGGAAAAAGAACCAGATGAGAGTAACTCCAAGCACAGCTTATCGTTTGCTTTTTCTTTGAAAAAATGCATTTGGAAACCCAGAAAACCACCTTGTGGTGAAGTAGGAGGCAGGCAGCAGTTTCTAGATGGACTTGCCTTAGGAAAGCGATTATAAATATGGGTAACTCTGGCCCCTTTGAGAAGAATCTTGAAGAAACTTGAGGTTATGGCAAAATGCCTTAAATCTGATCTACTTTGCCAGAAAATGAATATTTTTATGAGGTAGTTAATTAATCCCTTTAGGAATGTTTTTAATTGAAAAGCAATACATGTCCATTTTGAAAAGATGAACAAGTATTTAAAAATAGGTATTTTCTTCTACTTGCATGTGTGTGTATATATACACACATATAAATATATAACACATTAGTATATATTTGACATACTGATAACATGATTACAATATTACATATTTTAATATATTCATGTATTTCTGTGAAAACAAAACTGCATACATATATATATCTGTAGGATATTTAGAATAGCATAAAGAAGACATTTAAGGTAAACTGTAATTTCACTATGGAATGAGCATATGTGGTAGTTGGTCTCCATAGATGACCTCCTAAGGAGCCATCCCTCCCAGCGTTCACACCTGTGTGCCATCCCCTCTCCCCTCTCCAAGGCTCTGTGGCTTGTTTTTGCTGGATAGGATACAGTGGAAGTGATGCAGCTTGACTTCTGAGGCTCAGTTACCAGGAGCACTATGCAGTTTCAGCCCAGGTCTCTGGGAACACTTGTTCTTGGCAAGCTCTCTTTTGGAATCCAGCTGCCTTGCTGCAGAAGCCAAAGCCCTGGGGGAGCCCACATGAAAGTGCTCTGGTTGACAGCCCCAGCTGTGCTCTCTGCTGATAGCCAGCATCAACTGCTAGCCATATGTGTGATGTGGCTGTCCAGCCTGGCTGAGTCTTTGGAAGACTGTAGCCTCTGCTGCCATTTTCCAGTGTCCACAAAGGCAGCCCCAGGTGAGGACCACCCAGCTGAGCCTCCCCGACCCACAGAACCGTGAAGGATAAAAACTGCTGTTTTAAGCCTCTAAATTTTTTTTAATGATTTCATTTTTTCCATTATAGTTTATTTACAGTGTTCTGTCAATTTCTACTGTACAGCAAAGTGACCCAGTCATACATGCATACATACATATATATATATATACATTATCTTTTTCTCACGTTATTCTCTATCATGTTCCATCACATGTGACTAGATATAGTTCCCTGTGCTATACAGTAGGATCTTGTTGCTTACCCACTCCAAATGCAATAGTTTGTATCTGTTAACCCCAAACTCCCAGTCCATCCCATTCCCTCCCCCTCCCCATTGGTAACAACTTTGTTCTCCAAATCCATGAAATTCTTTTCTATGAAAAGGTTTATTTACGCCTTATATTAGATTCCAGATATATGTGATATCATATGGTATTTGTCTTTCTCTTTCTGACTTCACTTAGTATGAGAGTCTCTAGTTCCATCCATGTTGCTGCAAATGGCATTATTTTGTCCTTTTTTATGGCTGAGTAGTATTCCACTGTGTATGTGTACTGCTTCTTCATGTACTCATCTGTCGGTGGACATTTAGGTTGTTTCCATGTCGTGGCTATTGTGAATAGTGCTGCAATGAACTGGTGCATGTATCTTTTTCAGTGAAAGTTTTGTCCAGATATATGCTGAGGAGTGGGATTGCTGGGTCATATGGTAGTTCTATATTTAGTTTTCTGAGGTATCTCCATACTGTTCCATAGTGGTTGTACCAATTTACATTCCCACCAACAATGTAGGAGGGTTCCCTTTTCTCCACACCCCCTCCACCATTTGTTATTTGTTGACTTGTTAGTGATGGCCATTCTGACAGGTGTGAGATGGTACCTCATAGTAGTTTTGGTTTGCATTTCTCTAATAATTTGTGATGTTGAGCATTTTTTCTTGTGCCTGTTGGCCATCTGTATATCTTCTTTGGATAAATGTCTGTTCAGGTCTTCTGTCCATTTTTCAATTGGGTTGTTGGCTCTTTTGCTGTTGAGTTGTATAAGTTGTTTGTATATTTTAGAGATTAAGCCCTTGTTAGTTGCATTGTTTGAAACCATTCTCTCCCATTCTGTAGGTTGTCTTTTAGGGGTTTTTTAATGGTTTCCTTTGCCATGCAAAAGCTTGTCAGTTTGATTAGGCCCCATTTGTTTACTTTTGCTTTTATTTCTGTTGCCTTGGGAGACTGACCTAAGAAAACATTTGTAAGGTTGATGTCAGAGATTGTTTTGCCTATGTTCGCTTCTAGGAGTTTGATGGTGTCTTGTCTTATGTGTAAGTCTTTAAGCCATTTTAGGTTTATTTTTATGCATGGTGTGAGGGCATGTTCCAGTTTCATTGATTTACATGCAACTATCCAGGTTTCCTAGCAGCACATGCTGAAAAGACTCTTTCCATTTTATATTCTTGCCTCCTTTGTCGAAGATTAATTGACTATATGTGTCTGGGTTTATTTCTCGGTTCTCTATTCTGTTTCATTGATCTGTATGTCTGTTTCGGTACCAGTACCACACTGTCTTCATTACTGTGGCTCTGTACTATTGCCTGAAGTCTGGGAGGGTTATGCCTCCTGCTTGGTTTTTGGTCTTCCTCAGGATTGTTTTGGCAATTCTGGGTCTATTATGGTTCCATATAAATTTTTGGATTGTTTGTTCTAGTTCTGTGAAAAATATCATTGGTAATTTCATAGAGACTGAATTGAATCTGTAGATTGCTTTGGGAAGTATGGCCATTTTTACGATATTCATTCTTCCAACCCCAGAGCATGGAATAGCTTTCCATTTCTTTGAATCCCCTTTAATTTCCTTGATTAATGTTTCATAGTTCTCAGCATCTAAGTCTTTCACCTCCTTGGTCAGGTTTATTCATAGGTATTTAATTTTTTTAAATTAAAATTTAATTAAAATTGTGCAATTTTAAAAGGTATTTTTATATTCCTTTTCTAATATTTCATTGTTAGTATACAGAAATGCACCTGATTTCTGAATGTTAATCTTGTATCCTGCTACTTTGCTGAATTTGTTGATGAGCTCAAGTAGTTTTTGGGTTGAGTCCTTGGGGTTTTCTATATATAGTATCATGTCATCTGCATACAGTGACAGTTTTACCTCTTCTCTTCCTATTTGGATGCCTTTTATTTCTTTTGTTTTGTCGGATTGCTGTGGCAAGTTCTTCCAATACTATGTTGAATAAAAGTGGTGAGAGTGGGCATCCTTGTCTTGTTGCAGATTTGAGTGGGAAGGCTTTCAGCTTTTCTCCATTGAGTATTATATTTGCTGTAGGTTTGTCATAAATGGCTTTGATTATGTCAAGGTATGTTCCCTCTATACCCACTTTGGTAAGAGTTTTTATCATGAGTGGATGTTGGACTTCGTCAAATGCTTTTTCTGCATCTATTGAAATGATCGTGTGGTTTTTGACTTTTCTTTTGTTAATGTGGTGTATGATGTTGATTGATTTGCATATTTTGAACCATCCTGGTGAACTTGGGATGAATCCCACTTGGTCGTGGTGTATGATCTTTTTTATGTGTTGTTAGATTTGGTTGGCTAAAATTTTGTCGAGAATTTTTGCGTCTCGGTTTTGGTGTAGTTTGTTATACAGCTATAGGAAACTGGCATGGGGTGTAGGCTAATTTCAAACCCATTCAAAGGGAGCATGATGAGGCCAAAGAGCTCAGCCTCTAGGACCAGAAAGGCCTAAGGTATATTCTTGTTCTGTCACTCTCTAACCGTGTGACCTTAGGTGGGTTTTGGCTGCTATAAACCTTCATTTTCCACATTTGTTAAATGGGAATTGGGAGATTTAAAAGTATCCCAGTGTCTTGCACTTAGTAGGTGCTAAGTAAGTGTTAGTTTCTTTCTTTTTCTTTCTTTTTTTTTTTTTTTGTCTTTTTGCCATTTCCCAGGCTATGGGTCTAATTGGAGCTGAGCTGCCAGCCTACACCACAGCCACAGCAACGTGGGATCTGCGCCACATCTGCGACCCACACCACAGCTCACGGCAACGCCGGATCGTTAACCCACTGAGCAAGGGCAGGGATCGAACCTGAAACCTCATGGTTCCTAGTCAGATTCGTTAACCACTGCATCACGACGGGAACTCCTAAGTGTTAGTTTCCATATGGTCACATTGAATAGTCATGGAGAACTGTGATAAGGAATCATTGACAACAGCAGTGGCAGCAGAAGAAAATACACAATGAAAATGCTGCTATATTTGCATGTTTTGCGGCTCTAAATGATCTCATTCTTTTTTGAACCTCTGCCACACTTAGCAGAGTACTGGGCACACAGTAGGGACCTCATGGCTTGCTTGGCTTGGCATGGCTGAAGTCAACATGGTGAGGCGTATTTTTTGTGCCTGATATATCAGTGGTACTCTGAGGACAAGCTGCTAGGTTATGAGTGAGGGGGAAAAGGCCACCATCTCTGTTCAGAGTCACAAGGAGGCAGGGCTGGGAGGGGTTTCAGAGAACATCTACTCCGATGCTCTCATCTTCACAGTCTGAGAAGATGGATGTCCAGGGGGAAGTGGCTTGTCCAAGGCTGGACCTAGTGGCAGAGTCAGGCCCGTGAGCCAGGGATTTAAGCCAGTGCCCTGTCAGCTCTCACTTGGCCAGAGTTCCTAGGTTCACATTGCATTAAATAATGCAGAGCATGTTGTATGCTGTTTTTTAAAAAAGGGGGCTCAAAATTAACGTCTCCCAATAGTGGGAGAAGTTGACGTGCTACGCCTCCTGACATGATGGACTGAGATGGAAGTTCCCAAGCTAGGGGTCAAATTGGAGCTATAGCTTCCAGCCTACACCACAGCCACAGCAGTGCAGGATCCAAGCCATGTCTGTGACCTACACCACAGCTCACGGCAATGCTGGATCCTTAACCCACTGAGCGAGGCCAGGGATCCAACCTGCATCCTCATGGATACCAGTCGGATTCATTTCCACTGCGCCATAATGGGAACTCTTCTGTGCTTTTCTTGACAAAGATGCGTAACCTGAATCTAATCAGAAGGAAATATTAGCAAACCCAACTAAGGAAGATTTTACTAAATAATTGGCTGTCTTCCTCAAATTGTCCCAGGTCCCAGAAGAAGAGGAAGGACTGAGGAGCTATTTCAGGGTGAAGAGACGTGACAACAGTATGCCATCCTGGACCAGATATTTTGTTTTTGGTTTTGGAGAGTTGACAACTTTTGAATGAGATTGTAAATTAAATGGTAGTGATGTATTACTGTTAATTTCCTGAGTTTGATGGTTGTTCTATTATTGTAAGAGTGTCCTTGTCGTAGAATGTACATACTGAAATATTTAGAGGTTAATTTTTTTTTTCTCTTTCATTTGCAATTATGTCAGTTTGGCATTATATTTTATGTCTTTAATTTAAAAATTACAACAAATGACTTAATTTTATTTAATTAAAAACTAGAAACTAAAGTAATTAAATGGAATTAAAATTTAATTAAAATAGGGAAATGAATCAATCAGTGCTTAAGTACAACTTGGTAGGATCTTTTTAGTTGTGTCTGTGATGGGAGCAGGTTATAAAGAGAGTTTCAAATGCAAATTGGAGTCTGGGCTCATAGCACAGGACCAGTATTTGACTTCTCCGTGCTCTTGGATAATTCTTATTAGATTCATATGGGAGAGGCTCTCTCTTTCTCTCTCTCTTTTTTGTCTTTTTAGGGCCACACCCACAACATATGGACATTCCTAGGCTATGGGCTGAATTGTAGCTGTAGCTGCCAGCCTGTACCACAGCCACAGCAGCGCTAGATCGGAGTTGCGTCTGCGACCTATACCACAGCTCGCTGGCAATGCCAGATCCTTAACCTACTGAGTAAGGCCAGGGATCGAACCTGTGTCCTTATGGATACTAGTTGGGTTCGTTACCTCTAAGCCACGACGGGAACTCCGTAGGAGGGGCTCTCTTAACCAAAGTTAAAGTTAACTGGGATGAAAACAGTGAAATGTGGGCTGTATCTTCAGTGGGAGAAAACTATAAAATGGGGACAATAAAGCCTACTTGTAAGGATTAAATGAGGTAAAATATGTAAAAATGACCCAACCCAGTACCTAGTTCCTAAGCATATGGGAGCCTCATCATTTTACAGTTGACGATGGTTCATCATTTTTTTAATTGAAATATAATTGATTTACAATATTATATTAGTTTATGATCTACAGCAAAGTGATTCTCTATTTTTGTTCTTTCTTTTTTGTATTCTTTTCCATTATGGTTTATTGCAGGATATTGAAATAATTCCCTGTGCTATGTAGTAAGCTCTTATTGGTTATATATTTTATACGTAGTAGTGTGTATATGTTAATCCAAAACCCTAATTCATCCCTTCTTTGCCCCCTTTACCTTTTGGTGGCCATAGTTTGTTTTCTATGTCTCTGAGTCCACTGCTCTTTTGTAAATAATTTCATTTGTATCATATTTTAGATTCCACATATAAGTGTTATCATACAATATTTCTCTGATTTACTTAGTGTGATAATATTTAGGTCCATCCATGTTGCTGCAAATGGCATTATTTCATTTTTTTAATGGCTCAATTATATATTCTGTCATGTATATGTACCACATCTTCTTTATCCATTCATCTCTTGATGGACATTTAGCTTGCTTCCCTTTCTTGGCTACTGTAAATAATGCTGCTCTGAACACTGAGGTGTATGTATCTTTTCAAATTATAGTTTGTCTGGCTGGAAGCCCAGGTCTGGGATTGCTAGGTAATATGGCAACTCTATTTTCAGTTTTCTGAGAAACACCCATACTGTTCTCCACAGTGGCTGCACCAATTTCCATTCCCACCAGCAGTGTAGGAGGGTTCCCTTTCTCCCACCCTCTCCAACATTTATTATTTGTAGACTTTGGTGATGGCCATTCTGACTGGTGTGAAGTGGTACCTCATGTAGTTTTGATTTCCATTTCTCTAATAACTAATGATATTGAACATCTTTTCATGTGCCTATTGACCGTCTGCATTTCTTCTTTCCAGAAATATCTATTTAGTTAGGTCTTCTGACCATTGTTTGATCAGGTTGTATTTTTTTATTATTGAATTGTATGAGCTATTTGCATATTTGGAAATTATCCCTTTATCAGTTGCATCATTTGCAAGTATTTTCTCCTAGTCCATAGGTTGTCTTTTCGTTTTGTTCATGGTTTCCATCTTTTGTTTGTTTGTTTGTTTTAATGTAGCCTAAAAGGAGTTCCCCTGTGGCTCAGTGGTAACAAACCTGACTAGTATCCATGAGGACCCAGGTTTGATCCCTGGCCCCACTCAGTGGGTTAAGGATCCAGTGTTGCCTTGAGCTGTAGTGTAGGCTGTAGACATGGCTTGGATCTAGCGTTGCCATGGCTGTGGTGTAGGCTGGCAGCTGTAGCTCTGATTGGACTCCTAGTCTTGGAACTTCCATATACTACAGGTGCAGCCCTAAAAAGACAAAAATAAATAAATAAATGTCCATAAAATTAAAATAATATGACATCTTTTCAGAAGGCCTGGCTCAGGAGGTAGGAAACCTGGAGAGCCGTTGGACCTTTGGCAAGTCAGTTTGCAAACTGTCACAGAGGGACAAGTGTTCTTCCTGAAAACACTAAAACTTTTAATCTTTTAGAAAGGAAAACAGAATTTCTTTTCTTCCTGCTATAAAAAGGTAACAGGATGGGTAGTTATTCACAGAAAAATCTCAGGGAGATATTTCTGGGTTTGTAAAGTGGAGAAACTGGTTTTTGTCGTTGCAGTTTGCCTTAACGTGGATTTCTGGGCACAAAGAATGGTGTGGGGGCCTTTCCTTCCTCAGCTCTTCCATGGTCCTGGGGTAAAGTCATGTGCTGGCATGTGCCGAGGGGGGCTTCCGCCCTCAGGGGAGAAGCTGGCTGTTCTCTGTCTGATCTACTCACCTTCCTGGTGTAAGCATCAGGTGGTGCCCGTCCCCCTCTTGCAGGTCCTCCTGCTCTATCAGCTAGAGAGGAGGCTGAGGGCTGCTGAGAATGCTGGTGGACTGCAAGACTCCTTGTCAGAAGGATGCATCTGCCTGGTGAAAGGCACTCTGGCAGCTCAGCCCCAGCAAAAGAGTGACCGATCCATTGCTTACGTCTTGAAGAACTTCTGCCAAAATACAGAAATTTCTTTTATTAGTGAAATGAAAGTGACCAAGGTACTGGGACCTTGAGAACAGTACTGCCTGTGCTGGCTTTGGTGCTGTTGTCAGAGCCCTCGGGTCAGCATCTGCTCTAGCATACAGTCAGGCCATGTGCAGGAAATGCGATTTCAGTGTTGGAGTGGAACAAAGCCACTCAAGAGGTTCACCACCGGAGACAGTGTTAGGAGATGTCACCCATCCTGGTCGTGGTGGTGGGGGGTCGGGGGTGTTGGCAAGCGAGGCATCCTGCTCACAGAACTCCCATGGGCATTACAAAGACAGTTTGGGGGTGTGTCCCAGCTCACTGGGGTCTGGCTATTTCTGGCTTGGCTCACCTTACTAGTGACCAGGCTAGGATTTAGAGAGACCTGTTGGGACACAGGGGAAGGAGCCAGGCAGGGAAGAAAGCGTGAGGTGGGTGATGAAGGACAAGAGTCCTTCAGGATGGCAGCTCGGGGCTGGCAGGTGCACATCTCAGTGGTGGACCAGCTAGGAGCAGACGAGGGTTGAGCAACCATCTGGGAGGTGAGTAGAGAGGAGTCCAGGCAGGAACCACGCTAGTGGCGCCACTGGAACAAGGGAACTTTGTGAACAAGGAAAAGGGGTCTGGACGTGGGTCAGATGATGTGGATTTAGTGCCTGTGTTGACAGTATTGACCATGTGAACTCAGCAAAATTTAATCTCTCTGGGCCTCGATTTTTTCATTTGCAAAGTGGGTGGAATTAATACTGCCTGCTGGGAACTATTGCTAGTTGCTGCTCTGTTCTCTCCTTTTCCATTTTCAACTGAATCCCATTTATTTGGGAGCAGTGTCATGCCCAGTAAATGAATACATTTCACAGCTTCCCTTGCAGCTAGATGTGGCCATGGGACTAAATTTTATCTGATCTGATGTAAATAAACTTTTTTTTTCCATTTTTTTATTACTCAAATGAATTTATCACATCTGTAGTTGTATAATGATCATAACAATCTGATTTCACAGGATTTCCATCCCACAGCCCAGGCACATTCCCCCACCCCCCAAACTGTCTCCTCTGGAGACCATAAGTTTTTCAATGTCTGTGAGTCAGCATCTGTTCTGCAAAGAATTATCAGTCTGTCCTTTTTTCAGATTCCACATGTCAGTGAAAGCATTTGATGCTGGTGTCTCATTGTCTGACTGACTTCACTTAGCATGATAGTTTCTAGGTCCATCCATGTTGCTAAAAATGCTGGTATTTCGTTCCTTTTAATGGCTGAGTAATATTCCACTGTGTATATGTACCACATCTTCTTCATCCACTCCTCTATCAATGGTTTAGGTTGTTTCCATGTCTTGGCTGTTGTAAATAGTGCTGCAATGAACATTGGAGTATGTGTGTCTTTGTGAGGTGTGGATAGATGCCCAGGAGTGGGATTGCTGGATCAAATGGTAGTTCTATGTTTAGTTTTCTGAGGCATCTCCATACTGCTTTCCACAGTGGTTGCACCAATTTACAATCCCACCAACAGTGTACTAGTGTTCCTTTTTCTCCACACCCTCTCCAGCACTTATTGTTTGTAGAAATTCTCAATGGTGAAAAGCTGAAAGAGTTCCCACTGAGATCAGGAACAAGACAAGGATGTCCGCTCTCACCACTACTCTTCAACATAGTTCTGGAAGTCCTAGCCACAGCAATCAGAGAAGTAAAAGAAATAAAAGGAATCCAAATTGGATGTAAATAAACTGTTAAAGGGCTTCCAGGAAGGTTGCTTAAAGGGTCTGCCTTATTGCAGGGGGCAAGGGCAGAGGGGCTTTCCCCTTCCTCCTCTCTGTTGCCTGGAATGCAGCCCCATTGGCTGGAGCATCACTAGCTGTCTTGAACAGGACAGAAACCAGATCTAGGATAGAAGAACAAGAAGGTAGAAGAAGCCTTGATAGCATCACAAAGCAGCCATACCATTAACTGGATGGCTTAGCTATGGTCTTATGTGTATTTAAACTATTGGTATTTCAGGTTTTCTGTTATATGCAGTTGGACCCCCACACAGATGTACCTGCCCCCTGGAGTTGTTGGAAAGATTAAAAGGGCTAAAGCACAGGAAAGAGTTTTGTGAGCTGGGAATACCCTTTGAACATTGCCATGTGCTGTAAGATATAAGGAATCAGGAAAACATAAGGAATTATTGTCACTGTCATCTGAGTAGATCAGAGGGGGAGAGCTGGCCAGATCCAGGAGCAGGAGTGTGTGTCAGGGTGAGTGTGGTGATGGGGAACCACAGGGCAAAGGGACGAAACTTTGCTTTCCTAATTCTGCCTGAAATCCATGGGTATGGGGTCAGTTCAAATGCCAGTGCAGAGAGAGAGAGGAGGTGGAAGGTGTAGAGAGAGAGGCCGGATGAGATTAGAATCAGGTGCTCCCATACTTCCAATAATGAGCCTCACAGTGAGGAATTTGCCAAGTTGAGCTTTGTCTGTTTGGGCAGACCAGTGGTAGCTGTTGTATCACTATTTCCAGAAAACACCTATTAATTCTTCCCAAAGAGGATTGCTTTCTGCAGCCGCCATCCCCAGGGGTCGGTGAAAAAAGCCTGCTGGTAAAGAGCAGAGACCAGGCTTAGTCTCAGTGTTGGGGGCTAAAGTCAGGTGTGGTTCTGCCCCAAACGGGAAGGAGAGCTTACACATAGCAGACACCAGAGAGCTGTAAGCTGTGGAGAGGCCAGCAGGGACCACAGACACCCGTACCATAGAAATGAACGGATGGGAGACATTCTGCTTTTCAAATCTAAAATTCAATTTCCCCTGCATATTGAACTTCATAAAGAAGTGCCTGAGCTATAATTTCACATTGGCAGTAGAAGTGAGAGGGAAATTGAGACCGGGTGTTCTATTTGTTGTCATCTTATATATGGCCCTAAAGTTTTTCAGCCAAGTTCAAAATAAATTCTGTCCTCTCCTAAAGGATGTGATTTATAGAAAGTCACAGAAGGTGCCTAGGGTGAGGGAGGAGACCCGAGTTACCCTGCTGCTGAAGCCAAAAGCATGTCTTTTCATAATACTTTGTTTTGTCCACAAAACAGGAGCTGAAAGTTGTAACAAATATTATGGCTGAGCCATAGCTAACACGCCATGCTTAATTTTGAGAGGGGTGAGTAGGGTTCGTAGAAGGAATTTGCTGTCTAGCTAATACATAAAACTGACTGTGGTCATTAATTTCAACCTCTTGGCCCCAAAGCCTTTCACCAGAGCTGCTAACAGGTTGTATAAATCACTCATATGAACTCCATTTCCTCTCCCTTCTCCTCCTCCCTCCGGAGAGGGGCTGGCCGCTAATGTGGAAAGCGGAGATTAGCCCAGAGGACTTCCTGACTGAGCAGAGCCTGCTGACCTGCGCGCTGCTTGCATCCTGGCCATCCCGGGACCCGGAAGGCAGGGAAGCAGGGTGCTGAGGAGCAAGCATGGGCTTCAGAATTTCCTCTCGACTTACTTTTGTGGCCTGAAACCTCTTTTTCCTGCAGTGTCTCCAGTGACCCTTGCTCAATGCAAGGGAACCCCAGTAGCCTTCAAGTTCCTTGAGGGTGGGGGTCTTGAGGGAGGTGGCTGTGGGCAGTGGGAAACGCCTTCTCTGTCCATAGAAGCCACAGTCACTGCCCACGATGCTCTGGAGCAGTATGGTATTTGTGCTCTTGACATGGCAGCATTTCTTGTCTTCTTTAAAGATAGTGGAATTTGGCATTCCCGCTGTGGCGCAGTGGGATTGGCAGCGTCTCTGCAGCGCCAGGACCAGGTTCCATCCCCGGTCCAGCACAGTGAGTTAAAGGATCTGGCTGCAGCCGTGGCGTAGGTTGAAACTGGCTTGGATCTGATCCCTGGCTCAGGAAGTCCATATTCCGTGGGGCGGCCAAAAAAGAAAAAAGAAAAAAAAAAAGCGGAATTTGAAAAGGGGCTTCAGGGGTGTCTGAAGGGTTTTCTCAGAAGCCTGTATGAGGCAAATCTGTGCTTGCTCTCAACTCCGCGCTGCCTCGCCAGGTCATCCCTGACAAGTCAGCAAAACCTCTCTGAGCCTCAGCTTCCTCAGTTGAAGATGGGAGGTCCTAACACCCACGCGGCAGAGCTGCTGGTTGGAGGGTCATGAGCTGAGTCAGTAACTGTTAAGCCCTGGCACGGGCCTGGCACACTCCCGCTCTCCCTGCTCCGAGGGAGGGAGCGCCCGGCTGACCAGGCTGGAGGAGCCCCAAGAATCTGAGCCCTTGGACCCTTGGCAGTTTGCACTGTGTTCCTTCGTGCCAGCAATTCCCACCGTTAGCCAGCTGTTCCGCAGCTGGGCCTTACATGGCCAAGGGACTGGAGAAGGGGCTCTGAAGGAGGGGGAGAAGCCCAGCTGGGAGGCGACCCAAGCTCCCTGTTGGATGTCAGAACCACCCCAGCCCATTCCATCCTCGGACCCCCTCAAGGACACTGCTTGGGTCTGTGCGCCGCCCTGGCGGGCCCTCCGTCACGCACAGCCTGAGACCCTCCAGTGGGAAAAGCCAAGCTGGTGTGGTGCGTTGGGGACTGTCTCTTCCCAGTCAGGAGCCTCTGACCCTTAGAGGAAGTCTCTACCCTTCGCAGCTGCCCTTTAACTCCTGGAGGCCAGAGGTGCTGCTGGGCAGCAATTAACAAGCTCCAGAGGATGATAAAGCAGGTGGCGAATTGCTGCAGTTTTGCCAAGCAGACAAAGAGAAACGAGCTCCGTTTCCAAGCAGCTGCTTCCAGGTCCTCACAGCCTCGGGACGCCCCGCATAGTTTGGGGTTGTCATAATTTCCCTCCCTTCCCAAACCCCCTCCCAGTTAGTGGAAAGCTTGGGCTGATGTTCTGAGGTGAGAGCCCTCTGATGTGTTATAAATATTTATCTCCGGGAAGCTCTGATGCAGAAAGGGAGAGAAGGAGCTTGCATTGTTCATCTGCCCCTTGCAGAAGTCCTGTCTGCTGCCCAGGGTGGTGGACCCAGCGCTTACCTAAGCACATCTTATCTTTTCATCATTTCCTGACCAATTTTGTTGTGTGTTGTTTTGTGTGTGTTAAGATGTGTCTATTGTTTCTGGGGATAGGAGAAGGGAGGGGAGAGGAAAAGGAGGTTTTCTTTTTTTTTTTTTTTAAATCCTTTTGTTTGTTTGAGGGTATCATTAATTACTCACTCTGGGTTGTAATTCCATCCATGGTCAGATGACATGCCTTGTGGCCAGTTTAATTGGAAGCTGATGATGAGCGGTCTCAAGCCTGTTTCCACCAGGGAGTGTTGACTTGGGAACCTCCCAGCTGGTTCTAAGGCCATGGACGTTGCCTTCTGCAGTGTGCTTGTGCAGAGATCGGCCTTACAGCCCACCACGCTGGTGCTCAGGGCCTCAGGTGCAGCAGCAGAGGTGGGCTTCCTGAACCCCCGAGAACAATCACCTCCTCACTTCTGTCCAGGGCAAGGGTCTGAGGATGGTTATGGGGTCTCGAAGGTCTTGAAAGTGCATCTTGAGCCAGTGCTTGGGATCTTGTCCTTTTTTGCTAGAACCGAGGGGCACCCTTCTGTTAGCCTGAAACTGGAGCACGAGAGGATGAGGCAAGCCTACCTGTACCACATTTTTTACTTTATCCCCTGGAGTTGAAGGTCAGGAGGAAGTATGTCTCAGACCAGCAAGCCTGCCCAATGTTTCCCAGTCTGAGTGGACATACAGCCGTGGATCCTATCTTGTGGTCACACGTTCATCAGTCCTATGTGACCCCTGAACCACCTTCTGTACCTCGTAGGCCGTAATTCTTCCACTTCCTAAAATAGCCCAGATTGGCTTGCCTGATCTCTTGCCAGGCTACCACCCTCCATGGAAACCAGTGTTTAAAACTCCGACCGCTGACCTGTGAGGTTGGAATGCCGGAAGCTCTTCCAGTTTCCATCATCTACCAAAGAGGCCGGGACAGCCAGCATCAGGGGGCTGAACTCATCTGAGGAGGCTGGCCAGCCACAATTGTGTTCCTCAGACACTGGGTGCACATGCAGGCCTTTTCCTAACACTCGAGCCAAGCTTCCTTTACCTGAGAAAATGACCAAGGCACAGACTGAGGTTAAGTCCTTGTTGTTGTAATGTAAGCACATGTGTGAGAAGATTTTGAGTCGGAGGGGCTGCTTAGAATGTCCCTCCCCTAACTAGTTGGATGTAGCAGGAAACACATTCTCAGGAATGCCCAGATCTACCTAGAACAGAGGACGCTGGGCTGTGGGGCAGTCAGTGGTTGACCTCTGGTTGCTGTGGCTTCACACTAGGCCCTGAGCCATGTCTCTATGGGTGACTTTTGGATGCTACATCAGGTTCCTGCCTCCCTTTGAAGTTATCAGAGCTCAAGGTATGTTCTTAGAGGAATGTAAAGATTCCTTTTGACATCCCTGCCTGGTGATATGTGAGAAGATGGAGAGCCATTTTCTCCTTCCCAAAAGCTGGCTATAAGGTGGGTGATTCATGAAGGTCTCTTTCTTTTTTTTGGCTACTACTTAGTAATCTTCAGGTCTTCATGTTCATGGGATGAAATGCTGATCCTCCATGAGCTAGTCGTGCTGGGTGCCTGGCAAGTCTTGTCACAACACTTTGGGCCATTAGACAATGTCATCTGCTCCCTTAGCATTCATGGCCCGTGCTGGGAGTGGGTGGTTAACATGAGTGTGTTGGCTAGGGACCCAGAAGATCTGAGTTCTGGGATCAGTTTTGCCACTCAGCTTGACTGTATGATCCCTGACATGTCCCTCGTCTTCTTTGGTCCTCAGTTTCCCCATCTGTGCAACGGATATATTGTCCTTAGTTATTATCAGATTCTGTTTTCGAATTCGTTACCCTTGATTATTCTGTCCTCTATGTTTTTACTATCTTCTCATTGGATTTTGACACAGTGGGCATTCCACCAGCCTTAGATGCTAGCCATTCTTTTGAATTTTGTAGACAACTAGGCCTCCTTTTTCTTAGACATTCTTCCGCATGCCTTTTAGATTTCATCTCTTTGCTTTGGGGGCCATTATCTTATTCATTTATTCCTTACATTTCAGTGGTCCTTCTGCTCTCATTACAGTGGTCTTCCATCCAGCATCCTCTCCGGGCCATCCCTGGGGCGGCCACGTCCACTTGTCAGTCTTGTTTCATCCATGGAACAGCCTTTGAGCATTACGTGTAAAACCCTTGGTGTATAGTTCCCACAGAGAGATGACTGTATCAAGGACCAGAAACCAGAGGAAGGGGCCCTTTAAAAAGATCCCATCCTTGGAGTTCCCGTCGTAGCGCAGTGGTTAACGAATCCGACTAGGAACCATGAGGTTGCGGGTTCAGTCCCTGCGCTTGCTCAGTGGGTTAAACGATCCGGCGTTGCCGTGAGCTGTGGTGTAGGTTGCAGACGCGGCTCGGATCCAGCGTTACTGTGGCTCAGGCGTAGGCCAGTGGCTACAGCTCCGATTGGATCCCTAGCCTGGGAACCTCCATATGCCGTGGGAGTGGCCCAAAAAAATAGCAAAAAAAAGACAAAAAAATAAAAATAAAAAAAAAAATAAAATAAAAAGATCCCATCCTAATGAATTCCAGCATTCCTGGTAAGCATCTTCCTCTTTTCGGCAGCAACGTTTACAACTTGGCATCTTATTTCACAGTTCCATAAAAGGATAACCATCTGGACAGATGCCTGCAGGATAGTACAGGCTGTGTTGGGAGCTGTCAGACTCCCTGCATAGAAGGGAGTGTCCTCTTGCCTCTGCCTGAGAGGTGGCAACTGGGTCAGTCCTTTCACATCATGTAAAGGAGTCACTTCATGCTGTCTTCTTCCTTCCTAACCAGTGAACTTAGTTTGGTGAAGTTTCTTTTGAAAAAAGTGTTACCAATTTTAAGCAAACCCTTCCTGAAAGGTGCTTTACAAATGAGGAGTTATAAAAAAAAAAAAAAAATTGTAAAGCATCTCAAATTCCTGTGTCTCAGGGCTATGTGTGACCTTCCCAAGTTCATTCCCAGCCAGTCCCTAAAGGGCAGGGGAAATGCTCAGATTTATTGAAGGGCTCCACCCAAATGCAGGAACTGGATCTCCTCAAAGACGTGGCCCTCTGCCCAGGGCCTGTCTGGCAGGGCCGAGAAGGAGGCATTTGGGCTGCTCCTGGCAGGCTAGGTAGGATTTACATGGGCTTGCAAGACCAAAGCGTACACACAGCACATGGTAGGCTTTCAAGGAAAATGACAGACAGACCGAATGGCCCCTCTATCAGGAGTTCCTTTAATTAGAGTGAAATTACCACTTCTATATACAGGACTTCCTCATGATTCCCCTTTGGCCAGGCTGTCCCTCTGCTTTTCGACTGTCAAGGTCTTTGGCACTTCTGTGCTCCTAGGCCCCCCATGTCGGTAGCACTGGAGCTCAACTCTGCCTCCCTGGAGCTCCTCTCCCATCAGAAGCAGAATCAGGGTCTACTGGGAAGAGCGTGCTGGGCCTTCCAGTCAAGCAGACCTGGGTTCAGATCCCAGCTCTGACACTTGTTGGTTATGAGGCCATGGGCAATTGTTTTTAACCTTTTTAAGCCTCCGTTTGTTTGTTTGTTTCTTTTTTTTTTAATGAGGAAAATTTTTATTTTGATATCCAGCATCTTGTAGAAACTAATATTCTCAATGAAATATTCACTTATTCATTGAAAAAAATGTAATGGCCTAGGAGTTCCCACTGTGCCATAGTGGGTTATGCATCTGACTGCAGCAGCCTGAATTGCTGTGGAGGTGTGGGTTCAATCCCACAGTGGGTTAAAGAATCCAGTGTTGCCCCAGCTGCAGCATAGGTTGCAGTTGCAGCTCAGATTCAGTCCCTGTCCCAGGAAACTTCCCTATGCCATGAGTATGACCATTAAAAAAAAAAAAAAAAAAAGGTAATGGCCTAGCTATGGCAACCACTATTCTGGCAATGGAGGCCTCAGTCCCTTCACTGTTAGAATTGACATCCTCTTTGAGGCAGAGACACATACAGCGAGTCCTCACCCTGCGTGGTCCTGATAGGCATGAATTTCGGTTAGACAGTTTAGCTCAATACCTTCAGACCCCGCAACACATGGTTCAAATTTAAGTTACCACCGTTTACCGTGCACAGTTGCATAAAGTACATACTCTGCTGCTAGCTCTACTTCAGTCCACAAATCATCTTGTAACAGACTAAGCCTCTCTTCATCTGAACATGGGATGACTCCACTTTACTTGTTGGGCGGTGAAGAGAAATAAACTCTTGCCTGTGTCATAATAGTGGACACATAAGAACCACTCGGAGAAAGGATGCTTCCATGTGGCCATCGCAGATGTTATTGGAAGTACTCCCAGGGCCTGGAAGATGAGAGCTCCCCCTCTTTCATAACCCTGACGATGCCACGAAACCACCACTGTACATCCTTGAGGCCTCCCATCTTAGGCCAAACCCCCTTGTGCTCGCCCCCTGCATCCCCAAGATGATGTGGTTTCTCTGCTTGGGATGGTGGTGCCATCCTGTCCCTGATCACGAGGGCTCTGCTCTGCCTCATGTCAGAGTTGCCTGAGGCCCTGGGTGTGGCGCTCGGGACACCAGAGATGGACCAATAGAAAGAAGGGAAATGACTGCAGGTGGTTTGTGTGTGTGGTGGGGCCGCCTCATCATGACTGGTAATGACTGCAACTAATCGGAGCTGTAGCCATTGGCCTACACCAGAGCCACAGCAATGCAGGATCTGAGCTGTGTCTGTGACCTACACTACAGCTCACGGCAACGCTGGATCCTTAACCTGCTGAGCGAGGCCAGGGATCAAACCCGCAGCCTCAAGGTTCCTAGTCGGGTTCGTTAACCACTGCGCCACGACAGGAACTCCCATCATGACTTGTAATGACTGCAACCTGTGCCTGGACATTGTCTCCTGGGACACAGTGTCTGTCTGTCTTTAAGGTCACCATCAGGTTCCTTCCCTCTATTCCCAGGGCCACCTCTTGAGAGCAGCAGATGCCCTGAGACTCTGCCCTGTGCCCTGTCTCTCTTCTCCTTCCTGGTTTAGGGCAGCTTTCTGAGAGACAGCCAGGTCACCACGAGGGCTCCCCGACCTCCAGGCTCTCAGGTTATCACCCTTCCTGCTTTCTCGGTGGTTGTGATTGTTGTCTTCCGTGCAGAAGGGAAAGCAGCAATTTTGCTCACATTTATGTGTGGGGTAGGCAATGTGAAGGCTGGCAGCTGGGGCCCCGCTGGCCTGGGCACCCATTCTCCTCCACTCTTCTTCCCACAGGGACCCCGGAAGCCACCTGCTGCCCTCTCACTTGCCTCTGGCCTGGGCAGCTGGATTCTCACTTACTGGCACTTATTTATTTACTTATTTTTTGCAGAAAACTGATATAGGATGTCAGCTAATGATTTGTTTCTGTGTCACCAAGGAAAACAGAATAGGAACAAATGAGTCAGTTTTTCTTGAATCATAAGCTGTGATTTCTTCATAAACGAATCTAGAGAAAGGCTGTAGAATTCCACAGATGTTCCTGAGTGTTTACTGAATGCCAGGCCCCGCACTATGAGTGAATGGAGGCCAAGATGCCAGAGATGGGGTCCCTGGCTTCAGGGGGCTTCTGTGGGCAGCTGGTCCTGACAGCATTGTGCTCTGTGTGCTGGGTCCACATGAAACGCTGGTGGGGAGCCGAGGGGGGAGCCCAGCCTTCTGGATGGATGACATGGTACTTCACTGCTCCCTGCCTGCCCCAGTCCCCCTCTTTGTTAAGTCTTCCTTGACTGCCTCAAATTCTAGTGAGTCCCCTACTCTCCAGACCCTGGGTTCCTGTGGTGCCCATAGCCCAGATGAATAAGATGTTCCCACTTGTCATCTAGGATCACAGGCTCACCAGGCACATGTCTCAGCCGCACTTTTTTTTTTTTTTTTTGCTTTTTTAGGGCCGCACCCATGGCATATGAAAGTTCCCAGGTTAGGGGTCCAATCGGAGCTATAGCTGCCGGCCTACACCACAGCCACAGCAATGCCAGATCCGAGCCGTGTCTGTGACCTACACCACAGTTCATGGCAATGCCGGATCCTTAGCCCACTGAGTGAGCCTAGGGATCGAACCCGCAACCTCATCGTTCCTAGTCGGATTCATTTCTGCTGCGCCACGACCAGAACTGCCTCAGCTACACTTTAACAAATGAAACAACTGAGGTTTAGAGAAGGAAGCAATTTCCCTGGAGTCACAGAATCAGTCAGCAGCAAAATCGGAATCTGTACCACATGCTCTGATGCCCAGGCCAGGGCTTCTCTGAGTACCGAGTACTTACCCTCCTTTACCACTGAGCCCTGAGCCGCCCCTCTTCCACTTCACATCAGCTCTGGGTGCCCCGCTGTTTCTAGTCGCCTGTGTGTTTCTCCCTGAGGGCGGGGCCCCATCCTCCTGGTGTTGGGTCCCCTGATGGCACTGCCGGCCCAGGAGCTCAGACAGGCTGGTTGGGTGAAGAATGGAGAACCAACTCAACATTCTCTCCTCCCTTCTCACCCCTGACTCATCTGGAGGCAGAGGAAGCAAACAACTCTTCTGAGCTGGGTAACTGTGAGACTCAGTCTGCCTAATTATAGCTCAGTTAGTCTTTCAGACAGTGGATTAAATATACCTAACAGCATCTGAGGTCTCTTAGCTGGATCTCTCTGGGTCAGCATCCCAACTCCACGTATATCTAGGTTTGCAGAAATATTAACAAGAACCTGAAGTGACAGCAGTTTTTACTCCCCTTCTCTGTGGGTCATTTACTACCTGCCTCCCCCAACACCTGTATGCTTTGAATTTTAAGAATAGTGTGCAGGTACCGTATCATCTAAATCAGATACTTTTGAGAAGAAATGGTGCTCTCCTGACAAGGACAGTGGCCTAAACTGGGCGACCTGGTTGCCTAGCTTTATAGAAAACACGTGTCTGCATTTGGAAGTAAAGCTACCGGGCCAGTGTTTTCCACGAAGGCTTTTTGTGAATGGGAGGGAGGTTGCTGGTCGACGAAGGGCCTTTGTTTCCAGCAGTGTCTCTGCATTATTCGGTGCCAGCAAGCATAATCTAGAACGCTTTTCTGTACCCTCCTCCTCATCTTCTATCATTGACTGAGCCTCTGAGGTTGTGTGTCGATGTCATTGTTGTCCTTTTCTTTCCTCCAGAGATCCTGCGGATAATTCAGCTGGACCTAGACCTAAAGTACAAGACCAACATCCGGGAATTGTTTGAGGAGTTTGACAACTTCCTGCCAGGTGCTGTCATTGGCATAGCAAGGGAGATGCAGCCCGTGTACAGGTATGTGGCAGCAGCTGGCGGGCAACCTCAGGACACCGCTCCCCCCAGCCACCTCCCATTCATCCCTGGTTAACTGGGATTGGGAGTCTGCAGTCTTGCCCTGAATATCTCAGGGCCACATTTGTGCTTACTGCTTATGGCTACTAGTATGGGAAGTGGGCCTGCACCAAAATGGTCCATGTTACCTCATTCATGTCGGGGAGTTTGTGACATTTTTTTCTTGTGGAAAGCCCAGCCATTTGGGTTGTTGGTTCTGGATCAACTCAGAATTTTAAAATCTGGGGCTTTGCCTTAACAGAAGAGGTATGAAGATATAGCTTTAACTTGGGAAAGTGGCTCAGTGGAAGCGAATCCAGCTAGTATCCATGAGGACATGGGTTCAATCCCTGGCCCCCCTCAGTGGGTTAAGGATCCAGCATTGCTGTGAGCTGTGGTATAGGTCACAGATGTGGCTTGGATCCTGCATTGCTGTGGCTGTGGTGTAGGCCAGCGGCTGTACTTCTGATTGGACTCCTAGCCTGGGAACCATCATATGCCACAAGTGTGGCCCTAAAAAAGCAAAAAAAAAAAAAAAAGATATAGCTTTAACTTGCCAGTCTGGTGATGAATGAGGTTTCCTTGGCCTCTAAGTCACCAGTAATGCACAGGCACTGCTGGAAACAAAGGTCCTCCCTGTATAAGCGGAGGGGATTTGTCAACATCTCCCAGGGAGGGGGAGACAGCACAGCCTCCAGACACAGACTGGCATCGCCTAGTGAAGACCGTGTTCTCTTGTGAAGCAGTGTTTCCTTGTCAGGTGTGCAGTGCAGAGAAACGGCAGCCCCTGAGAATTAGGAGCACCATTCGGGAGGGCTCATTGCTGTCTTGTTTGTAGCAGCCAGGGCTGAAAACAACATAAATGCTCAGAGAGCAGAATGGGTAAATAAAATATATTTATCCAATTCAGGACGATATTAAGGTAAAAACGAGCAGACAGTAGCTCTGTGCACTGATAGGCAGAAAGAAACTGTACACTTTAGGGACGTATACACAAGTGGTAAACATTATAAGGAAAAGCAAGGATATGATGATTCCCAAAAGCCAGCATGACAGTTACCTGTGGAGCTGGTGGAGGAGTGGTGGGGAGGCGGACGTGGGTGGGGGTTGCCTCCGGGGGCTGCAGTGCTTTCATGCTCACCTTGAGGTGCTGTACATATATTTGCATGTACTACTTCATGTGTAATATTTGTCTCATATTTTTTATTTTTTTTTGTCTTTTTGCCATTTCTTGGGCCGTTCCTGCAGCATATGGAAGTTCCCAGGCTAGGGGTCCAATCGGAGCTATAGCCACCAGCCTACTCCACAGCCACAGCAACACGGGATCTGAGCCACGTCTGTGACCTACACCACAGCTCACGGCAACGCCGGATCCTTAACCCACTGAGCAGGGCCAGGGATCGAACCCGCAACCTCATGGTTCCTAGTCAGATTCGTTAACCACTGAGCCACGACAGGAACTCCTCTTATATTTTTTTAACAATTAGAAAAGGAAAGGAAAAGAGAAGCACCTATGGGTCTTTGTTAAAAACGAGGCCCATGGCGCTGGGTGCAGAGAGTCCCACGTTGCTGGCTCGTCCTCCTCTAGGCAGAGCTGTGGCTCACCCAGGGCCTGGAGCTGGGATTTTCCTCCCCGCCGGGGCCTGCTGCACTGGATTCTCAGTGCGGCCCTTCATGCTGGCTCTCAGTCGGCATGCTGGGAGCCGGGCCCACTCTTTAAAAGCTGCAGGGCACAGGCAACTGGTGATTCCAGAACATGATTTCCTCTAAGATCAAGGAGAGTGACAGCCTCAGCTTGGTTGTAGATCCCGTAACAGGAAATTCCTGCAAGGCGCCTGAATGAGCTGATAACTCCTGGGCCTGGTGAGCTGTTCTCCCTCCGTAAGCCTCTCACAGGATGGAGCATCACAAAGTGGAGCCCCTGACTCTGCCATGGGTGGGGAAGGGGGAGACTTTGGGTACACACCTGCCCTTGTAGTCAGAGCAGCCTCCCCACCTCATCCCCCACTCTCATACAAGGCGAATCTTACGTCTGAGGCTCTAGATTTGACACGAGGAGGAGATGGGAGGAGCAATGAACTGGGAGTCCTACGTGCTGGTCCCAGCTCAGCCACCAAGCCTGGGGCTGTGGCTCCCCCCGGCTGAGAGTGGGAACAGGTGGGCTCCGGGCCTCCATCCTGCAGCCCTGGCCGGTTCTGCATTGTCTTTCTTTATTTTATTATTTTTTTATTTTTTGGCTTTTTGCTATTTCTTTGGGCCGCTCCCGAGGCATATGGAGGTTCCCAGGCTAGGGGTCGAATCGGAGCTGTAGCCATTGGCCTATGCCAGAGCCACAGCAACGCGGGATCCGAGCCGCGTCTGCAACCTATACCACAGCTCACGGCAACGCCGGATCATTAACCCACTGAGCAAGGCCAGGGACCGAACCCGCAACCTCATGGTTCCTAGTCGGATTCGTTAACCACTGAGCCACAACGGGAACTCCCGCGTTGTCTTTCTTCATCCCGGGCGGCTTGTTGGCTGGGGAACTCCTCTCTGCTCTGTAGGGCCTGTGCCCCTGGATTGTTAAACCAAGCTAACTGTTAGGTGCAGTTAGAGCTATGAGGCTGCAGACCCTGGTGTGAAATCTTCTCATGGAACACACATGGAAAGATGACCACACTTAATTTAAATGGGATTGGAGTATGTTTTCTATAGAAACCGATTTTACAAATGGTGAAGCTTCGAATCTATTTCATGGGCCTTTTCAAAAGAAATCTGGGAAAGATTTTAGACCCAAAATGAAATTGAGTTTTCCTTACCTTCAGAATCTTTAATTATCATTCTGTACAAGGAGACAGATGAGCTCCCTGTGACAGGGCTCCTTGAGTCCAAAAACTGCTGTGTCTGTAGAGCTCGTGTGCTCGGAAGCAACAGAAATGAAAAGTCCTTGACAGGCTCTTCCCCCTTCCATTCCCCTCCAGCTGAAATGTTTCTAAAGGTCTCTGATAATTAAGGTCTGCAAATGACTGCCCTGTGCTAATCTGCTCCCCACCGGCTCTGGGTAATTACCTTTGGATAGTTGCCACCTTTCTCGTGCTGGGGCTGGGAATGGTTCGGTGCTGGCTGGGGCCGACGGGAATGGAGTGTGGTTTTTTTGCCGACTTCCAGTGGCCCAAACAATCAAGTGTTAGTGGCTGCCAGTTTGGAGCCTGTGCCTGGGTGTGGCCGGGTTTGGGGGCGGAGATGCAGGCAGGTGGGTGAGTGAACAGAGACGGAACAAGGGCAGGCAGAGCCAGGCGCTGTCGTGGGCAGTCTCAGCCCCATCCCCGTGGCCTTGGCGGTCCCGTCAGAGCTGGTGGTGAATCCCTGAGGCCATCTGCTCACCTCTGTGGCACTTGCCGCTCCCCAAGCAACTGGCAGCAGGGACCCCGCTGCCACGTGGTCTCCCTGAGTGTCCACTGTGAGGGGGGCAAGGATTTTTATCATAAAAAGGATCTGCTAGCATCTGTGAAAAGAAAGGAAAATTTAGAAACCAAACCGCACAAAAGCAAAACTTGACTGATTAACGGCACATTCTGATCTGGAAATTCACGACGCAGAAATAAATTTGGACCGCCTCAGCTGTGTTATTTTTATCGTCACTTGTCCGACAGTTACTATACTTCAAAAAGGGCGCGTATTAAGTCATTTTTATGGCTATTTCCCTTTGATTGTGTGCCATGAATGTTAGAAGCTTGCGGGGAGGGGGCAGAAAGTATTTCCCACTGTCCTTTTGACAAACAGCTTTTTAAAAAACAATCCCCCCACCCCAACGCCCGCCCTTCCCCAAACATAACACCAAATCAGCTGTGCTTTCAGGAAACTGATGGCTCATGGGATGCTAGCATAGTGATAGTGGAGCTTTTTTCACTTGGGTCCCTGTAGGATTCTTTTGTGTCAAATATTGCATGAGCGACCTTCCTCGTCTGAAAACTGGGGGCGGTGGTCGTCTGGGTGGAATGTCGTCATTCCAGTGTTGACACTGCATCTTTGTCAGGGAACTGTGCTTAGTCGGGCAATGTGGTTAGCTAGGATAAAGGGCCAAAAAGAGAGAAGGGTCTAGTGCTTTCTCTGAAAACAGAATGCTTTCCATAAAGAGACAACTCCATTTTGCAAATATGGGTTAGTCCAGGATGCCATTTGGCATTTACTTCCTTGTAAATGTATTGGAAAAGTAAAGGACACTGTTGGATTCGCTTTGTGTACAACCTATGAAAGTTATAAAGGTGTATCAGCAGGCAAAGCAGCCCTATATAAATTTTTTTTTTTTTTTTTGTCTTTTAGGGCTGCACCCACGGCCTATGGTGGTTCTCAGGCTAGGGGTCCAGGTGGAATTGTAGCCACTAGCCTACGCCACAGCCATAGCAACCTGGGATCCAAGCTGCATCTGTGACCTACACCACAGCTCACGGCCACGCCGGATCCTTAATCCACTGAGCGAGGCCAGGGATCGAACCTGCATCCTCACGGATCCTAGTCGGGTTTGCTAACTGCTGCGCCATGACGGGAACTCCAAGCAGCCCTATATAGAAGTAGTGCTCAAGCTATACTCAGAAGCTATGAATTATAAACCTGCCTTTCATGAATTAACCCATGTGACACTTTGCAAGTCAGATGATTCTCTGCACTTCTCTGTTTTCAGCTGTAAGTAGGGATAAATAGATCTAATACACAGAATTACTGGAAAACGTAAATGATATAACGCACATGAGTGTTCCTGGTGTAAGAGAGACCCTCAGTAAGGAGTATGTCCGTCCTCCCTTATTATCACAACTCCATCTGTGTTTTCCTTTCCAGCTGATCTGTGGTTCTGTGGCCCTCCTACTCTAGTCCACCCCCAACCACAGAGAGTTGCCGCTTAAAATACAGGACACTCTGTTAAACGGAATTTCAGATAAACAACAAATATTTGTTTTCTGTAAGTGTAGCCCAAATTGCACGGGGATATACCTATACAAATAAGTATTCTTTGTGTGAAATTTAATTTCCTGCGTATCCTGTTTTTTTTTTTTGTTTGTTTTCTGGTTGTTTTTGTTTTGCTAAATCTGGCAGCTCTACCCCTCCCTTTGAAGTTGAAGAAAGTGATTTGGCTTTTCCATGAGATGCCTGAGTGAGCAGGAACAAAGGGTATGGACGTGGAGTCTGTGAGGGAGATGAGTATGAGAGAGCAAGTGTGTGGTTGGCAGTCCCTCAAAGTCTCTGTGAGGCACCAGGTCTCCAGGTCTGGGGTTCACCCACCCCTCTGCAGGAGCCAGTCACCTGGGAGGTCACTGGGGTTAGGAAGCTTGGCAGTGGCTTAGCTTCTGGCCGAGAGAGAGAGGGAGAGAGAGAGAGAGAGAGAGAGAGAGAGAGAGAGAGAGAGAGAGAGAGAGAGTGTGTGTGTGTGTGTGTGTCGAGGAGCTGGGGTCTTGGCCATTGGTCACAGTCACTCTGTCTTGAGCTGGCCACCTGAGGAGCTGCTGAATGGCAGCTTTGTTGGCTGGCGGGGGCCGTGGGCTTCCGGTTCATTCTCTCTTGGCTCCTCAGGCTGGCTCTTTGCTGGTTTGAGCCCAAACCCACAGTGAGGTGGAAGCAGCAGGCGAATCCTGTTAGCTGCTGATAACACACCACCAGGCAGGAATTTGCTTTTGTGGTAAATATTTTAATAGTGTCCACTCTTTTACCTTTTTTAGGTCCCATGATTTTTATTGACAGCGTTTGTGCTAGCCTAACCTCTTTCCAGATGCTTGGAATGGAAATGTCCAGCTTATCTGCAGGGCAGCCTTTTTCCACTCCTGGGACTGGTGAAGGGCTCTCAGGGGTATTGGGAAGGCGTTGAGGACTAGCTCAGAAGTGGGGGGAGGAAGTAGACTGACACCACCTCTAGTGCTCGTGGCTGTGTGACCTTGGACAGGTTTCTAGACCTTTCTGAGCCTCAGTTTCTTTAGCTCAGACCTGGAGATTCCAGCACTGTACAATACCATGCATGGCAGAATTGATTGAGGACTAAATTGGACATGGGTCCGGCACAGGGTAGCACCCCCTTTTGGTGGTGGCAATTTCATCTAGTCCTACTCAGCCACTTATTAGTTCTTTGACCCTTAACCTCTGAGTTTGAGGCTTTTTTGTTTTTGTTTTTTGGCCACACCCACAGCATGCCCAAGTCCCCCGGGGCCAAGGATCAAACCAGCACCACAGCAGTGATGACACTAAATCCTTAACTGCTAGCCCAACAAGGAGCCCCTTCAATTTCTTTATGATATGTAAAACTGGACCAACTGATAACTTACTAAGTAGTACTGATATTTTGGCTTCTCAGCATCTGAACCCCCTTCCTATGTTTGAGGAACTTCTTGCCAAATAGGCCTGCCTCCCTTTATGGAAGACATAAGGGCTGGAAGCTCTCTTTCCTGGACTCCTTGCAGCTAGGGGTGTTCCCCCCCCTGCCCCCCTGAGGAGAGCACCATTGGGAATTTAATATCCATGCAGGCTGGGTTTTATACTTTGGCTATATACCCTAAGCAATATCAGGCATTTGTGAAACAAAAACTGACAGTGTTACAAGGAGAAAGCAAGGAGTCCGCATTAGTGGAGTGACATTTTCTCATGCTTCTATCAGAGACCAGGAGCGCAAAGAGGGGGGAGAGATGCATAAAGACTGAGCAGAGGAGGAAGGAAAGAGGAGGGGCTGGGAGAGGGAGGAGGACAAACCGTGCCTGAAGCAGGCTCCGGCCCCCTTTTCATACCCAGCACCCTGGCTGGGGGCCTGGGGTATTTCAGGGCCCCACAGAGGGCGAACTTCTGGCCACTCGCTGCTTTTGGTGGCTGGTGGCTGTAACCCTGATCACCAGGGTGGTTTCTGTTCTGTCTTCTGGTCCAGGGAGATGTGCATCTCATCTTTCACCCCTACTGCTTCCCTGCCCCTGCCACTTTCCTTGCATTAAAAATATTATTATATAAGAGTAATACATTTTCATTAAAAATGCAAACGGTATACAAGGATTATTATTTTCCCAGAAATTGTCTGCAGATTTATCGGTGGTATGCGTGTGTGTGCCCGTGGGTGCTTGCTTTGTAAATACCCTTGTGCATCTTTTTTTGTTCACTACACAGTGTTATGTGGCTGTCCTTCTACCTCAGTACTCCTTTATTAAACATTGCTAGTCTCCCAAGAGAATTTTTTTTTTAACTTTTTATTTTGCAAAACTTCTAACATAGACTAAAGCAGACAGAATCATGTCTTATTCTGGGTGCTTCAGTATTCATGGAGCTTCAATAATTATCAACTCTTAGCCAACCTTGTTTCATCTCTACCCGCATCCCCCACCGGAGCTGCCCCCATAATTTTGCCCCATTATTTGTCTGCCCGAGACGGCACACTGTTTCATCGGTAAATGTCATTTGTAATCTGTTGTGTTCAAAAGTTACTCTATGTGCCGTTGCTGGGTTCAAAGCCGAGGAGGTTGTGTGGACTCATGGTGTCATTTTGTCTTTAAGCTCCTCCGTCTGAAATCAGTTTTCATGACGGAGGAAAAGAGACAGACATGCTCTAACATCTAGCCACGCGGCATTTTCCATCCCTCTCCAGATCATCTTATGTCAGGATGTTAATGTAACACTCGTGTCTGGAAGGTTTTACGGTGGATATAAATTCAGGTCCATTGTTCGCTAGGCCTGAAGCTCTGCTTTTTAAGAGAACCCTGCCAACACCATCATTTCAGGATGAGTAAGCCTAGGACTTGGAGATGAAAGGTAGTAGATTTTCTTCTTCCTGCTGACACCTCAGGATGAACTTCTTGGCTCTTGTTCTTGTGTTTTTTTAAAAAAATTAACCAAGATTGAAACTGTCAGTTTCCATTAGAGTTAAATGTGAATAGAGAAGAGCCTGCCAGCTTGTTAAACAGTGACTGATAAAGCAGCCCAGTATTCCTCTGCCCCCGGGGTGTGAGCAGATGGGGCCGACTGCTTTCCCAGAGCCCAGGTGACCAGGAGGCAGTGGTGAAGCCCCTGCAGAAATCACTGATAAAAGGGGGGAGAGATACCTGCCCTGTGGTAGAGATAAAAATATCTATTAGGAGGTTGTTATTTCGAAATGATAATACCACTGGGAAAATGTATTTTAAAAGGAAAAAGCTGCACACAGAAGAACCTGAGTGGAACTGTGTGACTGTTAATATAATTGTTCCCTCTCTGATGGCCGTGCCTCCTGGGGAAGCTGCAAACATCCCAAGGTCATCTGAAGGCCAAGGGAGTCAGGGAGGCCCCTGAAAGTTGAGCATTTAGGCTAAGATGAGGTCCTGGTGACCATGTGAAGGGTTGCCCTTCTCCAAAAACAACTCACTGCAGCTCTTCGGTCACCCTGTGCATCATGAGCCCTCTGGCTCTACTGAATCAATAAACAAGATCCATCGCAGGGTACCTAGCACAGATGTCACTGAAAGAACGAGTGAGGAAAAGACTGAGCAGATGTGGTGGCACCAAGTGGCACGTTCTCTTTAGGGTGTGTGGACCGAGTGCCATGCACATAGTAGATGCTGGCTGAATACACAAAGGAACAGTTGTTTAATCAGAGGATGCTTCCTCAGTGGTGTATGGGCCAGCTATTAAGTAAGGGTCCATGGTCTCGTTGCTGCTATTCTTACAGAAATGGCTTTCACATTTTTTTTTTTAAAGACAATCCACAGGAAACATTGTTATTCTCAATTTTTACTGGGCTCATTGCGTGTGAACCACAGGATTAGGTGCTTGGAGGAATTACGAGGCGGAACACATGGTTCCTGCTTTCAAGGAAATTATGAGAGGAAGATGGGGCGGATGAAATTCAGTAAAGACAGCAACGCCAAAGATACAAACACCAAGTCAGTGCTGCTGTTTCGAGGTTTCCTTGGGATGGGACGCTTTGCCGCAGGGAGGAGGAACTTTGCTGTGTGGCCCACGTCATCCTCAGTTAAATATTGTGCCTTCAGAATTGGAGGGGTGTGTGTGTGTGTGTGTGTGTGTGTGTGTGTGTGTGTCCCACGTCATCCTCAGTTAAATATTGTGCCTTCAGAATTGGAGGGGTGTGTGTGTGTGTGTGTGTGTGTGTGTGATGCTTCTGTCTTTCCTCTGAAAGGTCCCTTGGAGTGTGTGTGTGTGTGTGTGTGTGTGTGTGTGTGTGTGTGTGTGTGTGTGTATGATGCTTCTGTCTTTCCTCTGAAAGGTCCCTTGGAAAGGTGGTGGGATTTACAGGCCTAGCCTCCAGGAAGCACGCTTAAGCTGGTCCTGGCTCTGGGCACAAATAGAAAACTCACCCAGCAGGCTTTTGCCATGGGTGTGGCTGAGCAGGAGAGAGAAACTAGATACGTCCTCCAGAAGCTGGCAGCCTGGTTGGCAGGACCACCTCCCCGGATGGCTCTACTGGGGGGTGGGCCGGGGCAGGTGCTCCAACTGAGGCCCAACCAAGGATGACAGGCCCAGAAGGACTGTCCTTTTTTTGCAGTACTACAGCTTGTTTCTTTTGCAGGATAAACATCTCATTGAGAGAACCTCATTTGTAATCTAGGCAACGAAAAAGACTTATCTATAAGCATCTTCCTGGGGGAAAAAAGGCAAAATAGCATAGTTGAATCACAGTGACATATGTACAAGAGGGACTTACTGTGACGAACAGTGTGTGAAAAGGGCTGAGTTAAGCATGACCGGCTCTATGTGAGGGGAATTTCAATACAGCTCCACAGCCACCCCAGGCACACATTTCAGCCACATGACTGCATTTCTGCAGGTGATTAAGTGAAATGGATGTTTAGTCCCTAGGCCCTCTGCCTCTAGGTTAGCTGCAGAATTGATATTGCAGAAATATCAAGCTTTTAAAGTGGACTTGTGTTTGAAATGAACGCCTTACCTCCTACTCCTGCATCGGGTGACTTCTTTAACTAAGCCATTTACCGTTGCTTGTCGGGCATGCCTGTGATCTTCTGTCTGGAGGTGGCAGAATTGATCCCCCCCCCATTAAGGAACTGCCATAGAAGCAAGTTGATCTTGGGACCCAGACATCCTAGGCATCCCTATCTTCGAGACTTTTCTGTCACTCTTCGTAAAAGAGAAGAAGCTTATTTAGAAGTCAGAATTGCTTTTTATATAATAATTTTCCTGGACATTTGCTATGTTCCTGCCTCTGTAGGTAAGCACTCGTTATGAGGTTTGCTGGTCCTGATGTATTTTCAGGAACACGAGGTCATGGAGATGCTCGTGGGGCCTCATTACTGTCAGGCAGCATGGAGTGGGTGCCAGTGCATTTGGCCTTGGCCCTCACTGTAGGGAAACACTGCCTCCCTTAATAAGATGAGGCCCAGTGTCTGCATCGAGTATAAGCAAGGGACACCCTTTCCCTAACTGCTAAGACCATCATATCCTGCTTGATCCAAGAATCATGAACTAGGAACTGTAAAGAAGGCAATATAATTCTAGCTCTCTAACTTGGCTCAACAGTGAGGAAGATTTTAATGTTCCTAATAATATAACTGTGGTTCATTGGTATTCAACTCTCGGAGAGCCTAGAAGAAGACAGTGTCTAAGCAAGGTAAAGGCAAAAAGATGAAGCATATTTTTTAGCAGGAACAACCAAAGCAGAGGATGGGCATCTGCAGTTCTTCCGCCTGCTCCTTCCTGCCAAGGGGTCAGCAGGGTGTGGGAAGGGTACGACGTGACCTTGTTTCTTCAGCCCACCTCTCTGCTCACACCTCACACACCTCCTTTCAGCTCCTGTCAAAGGTTCAAGGCATCATACAGATGATTAAGCAATACATTCTGTATGAAAGGAGTAGAGAGAGACTTTGAGGCCTGGTTGATGCAGAAGGGACTGAAACAACCAGCCAGAACCTGGGAGAGAGGTGCAGGTAAATGGAATAGCTGGACTGCATGTGATTAGCTGCAAGTTCAGGTCCCCAACAGCCCCGCGCATAGGCCAGAGCAGAGGAGCCCCCGTCTCCAGGCCACCTGCCCTGGGACACTCAGGATCCGAGGGAGATGAGTGGTTTTTAAATTAAAAACTATAAAATGAGAGAACATCTGGTTAGGCTCTCAAAAGAAAAGGGGAACATCCTGCGAATATAACATCTTGTAACAAGCACAAGAATCTTTGTGATTCAGAAGCTCAGGATCCAGCCTATAGCAGTTTAATTTTAGGTATAGGCCTCCAGGAAGTAATATGTGTTTTTGAAGATTAAAAATGGATTGTGACTGAGAAGGAAGGAGAGCAGTTGACTGAAAAGCCATCTATGCCCTGGTTCTTAACCGGTGTTTTTAATGTTCTTATTTATTTTGCATGAATATGGGCCTGATGTTTGGATTTTTTTTTTTAAGAGAAGCCAGAAATCTGTGTTACTGATATAAAAGCTCCTGATTTTAAAATAGTGATAATTAAGCAAACAGTCTGGTGGACAAAACAAGACAAAATGGTGCATCAGATTCAACCTGAGAACTACCAGTTTGAGGCTGTGACTCTAAAAGTTCACGGAGGAAAAAAACTGACCAAATGCCTCCTACTTGGCCTGGACTTTCTGAAGGCTTTGGTTGGCTGATCCTTGGAGACTCATGGTAACACTTTTGGGGTCTCAAACGTTATTTTTCTCAAAAGTTTTCTCCCATTACTTGAAGCACTTGATTTTTATTGGTATTTTAAAATTCCATCAAATGGTTTCCCAACTAACCTCATGCTTTAATCATAAAATGCCAAGGCCAAACGTAATTCTTGACCAAAAATGTAATTTGGGACGAAAATAAAAAGATCCCCAGACTTACCGTTTATTAGAGTGGGCAACTGCTTCCACTTTAATGTGTGTGAGAACGACCCTCAGTGTCTGAGGGTGCTTTTAGGAGGTTGAAGGTCTAGACGGGAAGGGGAGGAGCAGAAACGCCCAAGGCAAGAGGGAAGATGGGGCTGGAGTCGCGGGGCAGCTGTAAGTTCGCTGCTTCTCATCCACCAACCTGTCTATTTGGTGCTCCCTAATGAGCAAACCAGGGCAAAGCGTGGCCTATGGCGACCCCAGCCCACACCACCCCCACCTCCCCGCCCCCCCCAAGCCCCTCCCCCAGCCCACGGTGCCCCCCCCCCACCCCCGCCTCCCAGCCTTGCCCTCTGCGCAGGCCCGGAAGTGAGGACACTGGGGCGTGGCCTCCTTGCTGGTCCTTCTGGAAATCCTCCTCCCTGGTCTTAGAGTCACGGGTAGCTAATGAATTGGTTTCCCTTTCTGTACAATTCATCAAATGTCCCTTCCCCCCACCCCCCCAAGTTGACGAACAGAAGTCTTAGAGCCAAGATTGGGTACACTTCTCTGTAGGATGCCTCCTGGCATCTTTGCTGGCTAAGATAAATCCTTCTGGAACAAAGCGGGGGGTCGAATGTAAAGAGAAGGAGGGAAGGAGGCTGGCTGCACTCTGCATTCGACTCCCCTTTCTAGACCTGCCTGCCTCTTGTGATTCAAGTGAGAAATGGTCCTGGAGGAAGTACGACTTGTGTGGGGTGGCCATTTAACTTCACCATCAATTTATTGGTTAAACTAGAACATTTTGAGAGGGAAAAGGGGATGCTGTTAACAACCACACCGGGCCCATCCTGGGCCACCCGAGGGTGTGTAATCACCCTAAGCTCGAGGTGACAGAGTGGGAAGGGTGGAGGGAAAAGGACTGGGTCGGGGATGAGGCAGGGGAAGGAAGCTGTGAGAGGCTGAGGTATTGAGGGTCAGAAATACTGCTGAGGTTGGCAGTGTGTCTGGATCCATCATCTCTTAGAACCAGGAGTGGGAGCATGGGCCGGTCTCGGGCCAGAGTTTGGCTTATGCGTGGACTTGCAAGTTGGAGAGTGAAAGCAGCCTGTCTCAGTGAATGCATTTTACCAGGCCTGCCCCACACTGGTTTCCCATTGTTAGTGCGGGAGCTTGATTGGCCCTGGATTGAATGGGAAGATGGGCCTTTCTCTGTTGGGTTGGCTCACACACCATAGAAAATAACTTGAGAACCAACCACTGAGCTTTGGCCATAATTCTCCATGGAAGGAATCAGGGGAAAGAAGTGAAGGGGAGGTGACCGCCTCTCAAAAGTGTAAATGCTTTGTTTTCACCATTGCTTTTTGGCTGGTCTCAAAAATCCCCAAGAGCCACTTTTAGTGTGCACTCAGTGCAGTCAGAATTTCACCAAGGCTGCACCCTGTCAGGCTGTGCAGCCTGGGAGGCCTAAAGATAAGGGGATTGTCTCCCCAGACAGGGGTGGAGGGCTCAGGAAATGTGGCCACATGCCTCCTGAACAGTGCATTATGTCTGGAGCAGAATCTCCAGAAGCTGGGAGGGGCCCTTGTCTGGCAGAAACCGGCCAGGGCTATAGGTAATGGTAGCGCAGCCCAGCACAGCCCAGCACAGCCCATCTCCAGGAGGGGAATAGAATGGAAACTAGATTCCACTGTGGATTTCCCTAGGCCTGGCCTGGGTTCATCCAAGATGAAGGCCTTAGGCAGTGAACCAGAGCTGGGCATTTCAGTGGTTGGGTACATTTTGGGGAGGTGGCCTTTGTCCTCTCATCTCAGGACATCCCAACTTATCCATGCTAACTTGGTGACTTAACAGCTGAGCTGAGGATTTCACAGGTATTGCTGAGGGTCTGCTCTATGCCAGGCTCAGTGGACAGGCTACTCCCCCTGCATCCGCTTCCCCTCCTCCCCAACAATGTACAGTCTGGACAACTGGCCCTGCTGGCAGCTGAGGGGCCAGGCACCCTGTGAAAGAGTCTGTGGCTGCATTCCTAGAACTCAGAGGTACCTCCAGACCTCGCTTCATTCTTGCTGCTAGTTCTGACACTCAAGGTCCTGGTTCCCTGCTCACCACGTCATATCATGTTCTGCCTCTTAGACATTCCTTAGCCAGACTGGCCACTTGGCTTTCACTGTCATTTCATGCTAGACGCAGTCCCTTGGCTCATTGACAGCTCTGTCTTGAGCAGCCAAGACAACCTACCCCTTCCCTGTCTCCCTGGCCCCGAATTAACCAATGACCTCACTCTTAATGCTTTCTTGCGCACCTACTATAATGCTAGTCTCAAGTCCAAACGCAGCCCTCTGCCCAGGGATGTTCTTAGTCTGCCCCACCCTCCACCCTCACCTTCCCTCTCTCCCACCCCCTCTCTGTGCCTTTTGTTTCAGTTGCACTGAACCCCTGCTGTCTCCCAGACAGGTGCTCACCTGCATGTGTGGCCTTTGGGGATGCCCTTCCCTCTAGCTAGGATGCTCTCCCTCTGTCCTGCTCTCCAGTTTACCCCACTTGTCCTTCAAGGGCCGCGTGAGAAGCCACCACTTCCAGAGAGCCCCCGGAGAGCCTTCTTGCTCCCGGCCGTAACTCCCACCCTTTACCACCGACTGCCCTGAGATCATTTAACAGGTCATAACTCGGAAGCCAGGTGCTTCCTGCGTGTGTGCGCGCGCATGGCTGCCCCGACAAGGCTGTGACCCCTTTGAGGACAGGGCCTTGACTAATAAAACATTGCCACCCTTTCTCCCAGGCTCACAAGTACAGTTTGGAAACCTTGAACTTTACAGTTCCTCCAGCCATCATGCGACTCTGGTTCTCTAAAAACATCTTGGAGTTTTAAGGCTTGGTTATCATTTTCAAATAGTGGCATTCAGGATCCAGAGGAAGCAGAGGGGACTGAACTTTAGCCATGGGGATAAAAATCCAATCACTTAGTTTTTGGGGAAGATACATGCTGTCGTTGCATTGTGAAGATAGGCTAGAATGTTGGGAAATTATCTGACTGTGAAATCTGATGGACCCAGGTAGATATCTGGTTCCACAAAGCCATGTTACTTTGCATAATATATTTAAACGTTTTAAAACCTCATCTTCATTTTTTTTTATATAATGATTTTTATTTCTTCCCTTATAGCTGGTTTACAGTGTTCTGTCAATTATGTACTGTACAGCAAGGTGACCCAGTTATACACACATGTATACATTCTTTTTTCTCACATTATCATGCTCCATCATACATCATAAGTGACTAGACTACACAGCAGGTTCTCATTGCTCATCCATTCCAAAGGCAATAGTCTGCATCTGTTAACCCCAAGCTCCCAATCCATCCCACTCCCTCTCTCTTGGCAACCACAAGTCTATTCTCCAAGTCCATGATTTTCTTCTCTGTGGAAAGGTTCATTTGTGCCATATATTAGATTCCAGATATGTGATATCATGTGGTATTTGTCTTTCTCTTTCTGACTTACTTCACTCAGTATGAGAGTCTCTAATTCCATCCATGTTGCTGCAAATGACATTATTTCATTCTTTTTTATGGCTGAGTAGTATTCCATTGTGTATATATACCACATCCTTCTAATCCAATCATCTGTCGATGGACATTTGGGTTGTTTCCAGCTCTTGACTATTGTGAATAGTGCTGCAATGAACATGTGGGTGCATGTGTCTTTTTCAAGGAAAATTTTGTCCGAATATATGCCCAAGAGTGGGATTGCTGGGTCATATGGTAGTTCTATGTTTAGTTTTCTGAGTTATCTCCATACTGTTTTCCATAGTGGTTGTACCAATTTACATTCCCACCAACAGTGTAGGAGGGTTCCCTTTTCTCCACACCCCCTCCACCATTTGTTATTTGTGGACTTATTAATGATGGCCATTCTGACTGGTGTGAGGTGATATCTCATGGTAGTTTTGATTTGCATTTCTCTAATGATCAGTGATATTGAGCATTTTTTCATGTGCTTGTTGGCCATCTGTACATCTTCCTTGGAGAAATGTCTATTCAGGTCTTTTGCCCATTTTTCAATTGGGTTGTTGGCTATTTTGCTGTTGAGTTGTGTAAGTTGTTTGTATATTTTAGAGATTAAGCCCTTGTCCGTTGCATCATTTGCAACTATTTTCTCCCATTCTGTAAGTTGTCTTTTTGTTTTCTTTTTGGTTTCCTTTGCCATGCAAAAGCTTGTCAGTTTGATTAGGTCCCTTGAAGACCTCATCTTCCTTATCTGTGAAATGGGGATACACTCAGCATATTGGTTATAAGTGATTTCTGCTCCCTGCTCCATGACATATGTGACAAATGTGACTCACATGTCACAATGCAGGCAGAAGGATGTGTGTAGGAAAAGCTTGCCTGCTGATTCTGATGCTGGAGTTTCTGTCTTCTCTTTTCCCTATTTGAGCATCACTTGCCTAATCCTGTGGGTGCTCCATGAACAGTTAAAAATGAACTGATGTCATATATACATCACACAATGCCAGGTGCTCAGTGAGTGTCCCCCTCCCCGTCCTACACAATTCAGATCTTCCCTTGGTGCTAATCAGTGGTGGGCAGTGTTCCCAGAACTCAGAGGGGCTGCTGTAGAGCCTGAGGTGGGGCCACCTTTTGAAGCCAGAGGACTTTGTCCCAGCTTGGAAAGGCAGCGTGCTGTGCAGGAAGAAGCTGCATCCTGCCTGACACGAAGCTGCCACTGGCGCTTCTCTCTTCACAGTCTTTGAGGTTCCAGGCCAGTTGCATGCTCTTGGCCATGATGAAGAACATGACTTTGCTTTTCTGTTCCAAGAGCCAGAAGACCAGTGGGGAAAGCCCAGTGGCAAAGGTGCAGAAACTGGCTAGATTGGAGCTGACCGTGAGCAGCAGCTATGTTTTGGAAATTGCAGAGGGAAAACAGCTCACAGCATATAGTGGCAAGGGTTTTTGAAGAACCTGTCTTAAAGCATTTCAAGCTTCTTCTTGTAATGTGCCCATCCCTGTGTGTCACTCTACCCCTTTGCCCCCAAAGAAGAGTCGCACTTCACTCTCTCTCTCACTCCACTGTCTCAGGGTCCTTTATCTGTCCCAGCTTTACCAAGCTGGCTGACGCCAGCAAATTCTCCACAGTTCATGGGTACCTTGGCCTCCTGTAAATGTGTGGGGTGACCCAGGGGGCCCTCAGCTAAGCCTGAGCTTGTGGACAGCCTCAGAGGGTATGACCAGGTTGAAATCTATCCACCTCCATTTATTTATGTATGTATGTATGTATGTATATATGTATCTTTTTAGGGCCACACCTGTGGCATATGCAAGTTCCCAGGCTAAGGGTCAAATTGGAGCTGAAGCTGCTGGCTGGCACCACAGCCACAGCAACGCCAGATCCAAGACCCATCTCCAACCTACACCACAGCTCACGGCAACGCCAGATCCTTAACCCACTGAGTGAAGCCAGGGATTGAACCTGTGTCCTCATGGATACTAGTCGGATTTGTTTCTGCTGAGCCTTGATGGGAATTCCTATCCACCTTCATTTAGACACTTGTCATTCTCAGTGTGAGAACCTGTTTTTGGAGCCAGGCTCTTATGATGGAGGTATTAGCATCCCATGCCACTTTTGTTCTAAAGAAAAAGAATAAGCCATTTACTTTCTTTTCTTTACATTTATTTTTATTTTTATTTTATTTTTTATGGCTGTACCCACAGCATATGGAAGTTCCTGGGCCAGGGATTGAATCAAACCTGTGCCTCTGCAGCCACCCGAGCTGTTCAGTCAGGTTCTTAACCCATTGTGCCATAGTGGGAACTTCCAAGCTGTTTACTTTCTTGAGCCTCCTCTTGGTCCTTTCTTGCCCAAGCCCTTGGACAGGCGGGCCATCACCTTACCGGCAACTCAGGTGTGTGCTGTGAGCTGTGAGCTTCCCGCTGTGCTTCTTTGCTCCTGCCAGTGGTCAGAACAGCACTGCAGTCCCTTAGGCTCCAACAGAGCTCAACTGTTCCCACATTGGTTTCACATTTGCTCCTCATACTAATTTAGCGAAGTAGGAAGCAGAGAGTTTTATCCCTGCTTCGCAGAAGAGACTGATTTGGGGGGAGGTTAGATACGCCCAGGGTCACTCTGTCACTTGGTCAGGACTAGAGCCCAGGCCCCTGGCCTCAGTGCCCTGCTGGTGCTCTCTGTGCCTAAGGTCCTAGGTGGATGGTTCCTGGATTCTGCCCTCGATTTCCTGAATTATAAGGCAGCAGATCTGGGGAGTTTCCGTCATGGCTCAGTGGAAACAAATCTGACTAGCATCCATGAGGACTCAGGTTTAATCCCTGGCCTCACTTGGTGGGTTAAAAATCCAGTGTTGCCATGAGCTGTGGTGTAGGTTGCAGATGCAGCTCAGATCTGGCATCGCTGTGGCTGTGGTATAGGCCAGCAGCTGTAGCTCCGATTGGTCCCCTAGCTTGGGAACCTCCATATACCATGGGGTGCGGCCCTAAAATTAAAGAAAAAAAATAAGGCAGTAGATCTGGAGAGGTTTTCCCGTCTCATGCCCAGCTACCTCGCAGCCTGAGTCCCCTTCTTTGGGATTTACAGCATGTACAGTCGCCCCCACCCCAACTGCCTGTATCCTCAGGTTCCACATTCATCATTCAACCTACCATGGATCAAAAACAAAAAAAATTCCCAGAAGCAAACTTGAATTTGCCACACACTGGCAACTGTTTACATAGATTCTACGTTGTATTTACAACTATTTACATAGCACTGACAGTGTGTTAGGTATTATAAGTAATCTAGGGATGATTTAAAGTGTGTGGGAGGATGTATATAAGTTATATGCAAATACTGCTGCATTTTATGTAAAGAACTCGAGCATCCACAGATTTTGGTCTTCTTGGGGGGTCCTGGCATCAGTCCCCCACAGATACCCAGGAAAGGCTGTACTGACTTGCACGTTAAAGACAGTCACAGCCTTTCCATGAAAACATTGAAAGAGCACTCAAATCCTTCCTTCAAGGTTGAGCCCCCTGACCTCTGTCCCCAATTTGGCAAAAGCTGGATTTCTGTCCCAGCTTGTATAGGTTCCCCCTGGCAAAAGCGGTTTCATCACTTTTCCTCACAGCACAGTGACATCCCTGTCTGTGATGAAGGTGTAATTAGACTTGGTGATGGCTCTTCTCGGTCTGTTTCTGGGACTTTTGGCTTTTGGGGCATCCCAGTGGTATAGGTTTTAGTAGGATTTGTGTTCAGTCAGGCCACTCATGGATTTTATACCCGAGAGGGAATGTGTTTGGCTCTTAGAGGGCTTGGGCTTCATTTCTAGATGTCTGCAGCTTGACTTGGATTGAATTTCTCTTACTGTTAAGGAAGCATTAGCACATTTTCCTTTCTTCCCTCTTTCCTTCTTCCATCCATCCATCTGTCCAGTCCTCTTCCCCATCGAAGATGACAGGAGAGATTTCCTAGGGCGTCTTTGAATCTGATGAGTTTCAACATCTACCCCCTAACTTACAGAAACCCCATCCTGCTACTTACTGCAAAAGCAGCCTGTTTCTATTCTAGTATCTGTCCTCCGGTCTCACCCTCCTGGAGCTGAGCCTGGGGATCATGCGCAGAACCAGACTGGGGTCTCCAGGGAGGTCTGGAGGTGCTCAGCGTGTCACCAGCTCTTGGAAATCGAACCTACCTACACTTTGCCTCTTCCCTCCCATCTCCTTGCTGCCTCTTTGCTGTCATTGCAGTGCGTAACGAGCCCGCCTCATCCTGCTGAATGATTGTTGGATGAGGGGCTGGAGAGACAGCCTTGGGGTGGCTTGAGCCAAGTCCCTTCCTCTCTGTCGGTGCTGGTTTCCTCTCTAAACTGAGAAGGATGAATTGAAATGTCTTTCCTACTTCTAGCAGACAATTAGAAATTCTGTTAAAATAATTACAGAGTCTCAGGCATAGGGGAAACATCTGAGGCCATCTTTTCTTGTGTGTACCTTCCCCCTTGAGAGTCCCTGACTTATCAGGTTTCAGCTTGATTACCTCCCATAATGGGGAACTTGCCACTTCCAAAGCAGCCCATTATTTTATTGTTGGCCAAGGTGAAATTCATTAGCATGTTTTTCTATATATTAATTAAAAAAAACCCCAAAACCTGCTTCCCTGCAGTTTCTATCCATTGTCACTTCTGAACTCTGGGGCCACATGGAGGTGTGTGTGTGTGTGTGTGTGTGTTTGTGTTTGTACACGCTACCCCACAAAAGTCATTTGGATATGCAGAGAAGTTCTCATTTCCTCCTAGTCGTCTTTTGTGTGGCCAATAGCCCTTCCCTGCCACACACACCCTTCTCCCTCCCCTAAGGAAGGACCTTCTACATCTGGACATCAGCAAGTTAGAAATAGGGGTGGAAAAGCCTTCCATCTTGCCCCAGGCACCCAGAGGCAGGAAGGATGCCTCTCTGGAGCAAGGCTCTGTGGGCACACATTTCTCACCAGGGAAGCCAGGCTCCCAGCCTGTAGCTTTCCCTGAGTCCCACCCTGCCTCCCGGGGGCTGATTGTCTGCTCCTGGGACGCAAATGTCTGTGCAGACTGTACACAGAACCCTCTTCCTCGGGCCTTCCCTGGACCTCTGCCCTGTGCACACAGCTCAGAGGCGTAACGACCGGTAGGCATCATGCTCTTGTTTTGGGTCCAAGGGACCATCAAGGTTTCCAGGACATCTGGAGCTATTCGAAGAAGAAAGGGGCAGAAGAGAGAAAGCTTTGGGACAGCCAGGGTCCAGAAGAAATGTTTGAACGTATTGGGCGCTGCCCGGAGGGACCCAGGGCCTGCACGGGCTGCCCCAGGCGTGGCTGCACGGATGGACCACCTTCTTTGCTTTCCCCTCCTCACTTGTCTCCTCCATCTCCATTTTAAGGAAAAAAATAGATTCTTGGTGATTGTGTCCTTTCTCCTGACGGGTGGGCTGGCCTGGCCATCTTGAGCCAGAGAACCACGGTAAGGCGAGTGTTAGAGGATTCAGGCAGCGACGGGCACATGCCGGGATGCTTTTCCAAACAATGCTGTCCCAAAGAGCCACTTTTTCTTCCTGCTGTCTGGGCAGGCCCTGAACCTCCTGGGGTCCCTGCCAGGTGAGGCTGGTCTATTTTAACAGCTGTGAGCTCCAAGGGCCTCTTCTTGGCAGCTGGACGTCATGGCTGGGGACATCAGTCACAGCTTTGGGGGATTTCTCTAGGGCCACACTGAGACCATACAGCTTCTATTATCACCTAAAAACTAGCTTAAATTTTATATTGGGATAAAAGTGAATGGAACCCCTAGTTATTTCTGATACACAACCAGGCTGATCTCTAGAGGTTTTGAAATCTTGAACTTCACACAGAGGGGGTTCTGGTGGGAAGCCGTAGTTCTGCCCTCACATTCAGGGCTCTGAGTGTCTAGCCTGCAGGAGGTTCTGGGGGAGCGGGGTTCCCAGCCTCTCAGGTTAGGAAAGCCAGGTCACTTCCTTCTTCCCTCTCTGAACTGGGCTGAAGGGGATGCTAATGAGACAGCAGAATGGAGAGGTTAAGGGTACAGGCTGGGCTGGGATTGAAATCTGATTCTGCCCCTCATTGCCTACATGACCTTGAACTGGCTGTTTGAACTCACTATGCCTGGGGCATGGTCTGTAAAATAGGACCTTCCTGGTGGGTAGGGGTGGACCTGGGAGGACTGAACAAGCTAACATTTGTCCATTGCCTAGAACAACGCCTGGAACAAGTGCTCTGTGAATATTTGTAACAAGTAAAGCAGTGGTGCCAAAATATGCAAAGCAGCATGGTGACTATTCACCAAGACTATACCTTTGAGAGGATTTAACCACCAGATCATCCCCCTGTGGTGGTTATTCCAACAGAGGTGATTAAAATATGGAACACTGTCATTCCAAAATCAGAGGCTGAAGACCTGATTTTCTTTCTTTTTTTTTGTTATTTCTTGGACTACTTCCGCGGCATATGGAGATTCCCAGGCTAGGGGTCCAATCGGAGCCGTAGCCACCAGCCTACGCCAGAGCCACAGCAACGCAGGATCCGAGCCGCGTCTGCAACCTACACCACAGCTCACCGCAACGCCGGATCGTCAACCCACTGAGCAAGCTCAGGGACCGAACCCGCAACCTCATGGTTCCTAGTCGGATTCGTCAACCACTGCACCACGACGGGAACTCCAAGACCTGATTTTCTTGGTGCAGACATGTTCCTTTAGAGCCCAGTAGATGCTGTCACATACGGAACAATTTCTCCAGACAGTCTCTGGTCACCGTTGCCTGCTGTCCTTCTAGAAATCTTGGGCACCTATTGGATGTGCCAGCATTTTTTCTTCTTCCCACTTTGGGAGAAAAGTCCCACCCTTCTCCCCCCACCCACAGAGCTGGCAGAACTGTCCACCTGCAGATGTAGCTGCTGTGACTCAGATGTCATTTAGGAAACATTCATTTTCCATTCATCTTCAGTGCTTCACAGCCTGGCCACCACCTTTCTGTTTAGCAGGACGTGCATTTCAAGCTTCAGCTGTCTCTGTCTGCCCATTTCATGCTCCTTGATCTGCCTGATTCCTGTCTGCACCATCCTCATTCCATGAGGCTGCTGAGACCATGCTGGTGTGTACACCTGCCCGCTACCTCCGCCCAAAAGGTCTTTCTGCATAAGATGGTGTGAGATTCTATCTCACTGGAACTCAGTTAACGGGAAGATTTGGTTTACAGAATGTAGCTACTTCTGCCCTTGATAACTAGAAAATCCAGTTCATCTGAATATATGGTTTTGGGAGTTTTCCTGTTGTGGCTCAGCGGTAACAAAATGAGGATCCGGGTTTGATCCTTGGCCCCACTCGGTGGGTTAAGAATCTGGTGTTGCCGTGAGCTGTGGTGTAGGTTGCAGACGGGGCTTGGATCTGGCTGTGGCTGTGGCATAGGCTGGCAGCTATGGCTCTGATTCAACCCCTTGCCTGGGAACCTCCATATGCTGTGGGTGCGGCCTGGAAAAGAAAAAAGAGAAAAAGAATATATAGTTTTGATGGAGAATTAGTGTGGAATTAGGCAAACTGAAGTCAGTCTTCCTTCTCCTTCCTTGGTGGTAAAATAAGAAGCATATTGTATGTCTCATGGAGTTGTTTGAAGATCTGCAGAAACCTTAAAGCCCTATGTCCATCTCTGAAAAATAATTTTATTACTAGATTTCAAGTGTCCAGCTTCATGGGGTCTCCTGAATGGTGGGCATCAGCTATGAACCTCCAAGTCAATGACCACTAGAAATGTGGCATCACCCCTGGGCTCTTCGGCTCCGACTTGGTGCCTCAGGAAGGCTGTCCATCATCTCCTTGGCCAAGGCAAAGGTCATTTGTGCCTCTAAAACTTTATTTTCCTCTGTTGTAGTTTAAATTAAGGATGAACAGAAATATGCTTTATAATAGCAATAATAACTCATACTTAGTGAGCGTGTGTCATGCGTCAAGCGCCATTCCCAGTGCTCGGATGTCTCATTATCCCACTTCCATGACGTCAGTACTGTTTCTCTTCCCAATTTATAGGTGAAGGAGTAAAGGCCCTGAAAGGCCAAGTGCATGCCCAGCATGTTACAGCCTGTCACGTGGAGCCTGGCTTCCGACCTTGGCACTGCCCCATCACTGTGCTGTCCTTGTTCCCTGGGTGTGCAGGTTGGCATTGATGGGTCCCAGGGGTGCCCCTCTTGGTGATGGTCCCACTCTGAGGAAGGAGTGCCCCAGAAAATGACTCAGTATGCCGAGTCGCCTGCGAGAACCTCAGTCTGTGTCCCAGGGGCTCTGTGTGTGAGAAGGAAGCATTGTATCCAACGCTCCTGGGTCTGTTTAAACAGGGATCAAGGGCAGGAGCTGGCAGTGTGCCCGGTGTTCTGGGTTTTAGGCCATCCCGTTAGTAACCTATAGGGGAGGCCACCCCTTTCCCTGGGGCCTCAGTGTTGAGCTCTGGGCTTGCGGACACTCTGATCCTGGAGGGTGTGGTTGTCAGGGGCCCGTGTGGTTTGTTTAATACCTTTTCCTTAAAGTAGAAATAAGAATGAAGCCTCCTGCTGGTGTTTGGGGCCTGCTCTGTCCAGGCAGCACTGGGCGCTGGGGATGTAGAAAGGAGCTGGACCCAGGCCGGCTGCCCCCAGGGGTGCTGAGGTTGAGGACTAGAGGGGCTGGGGTGGGAACTGGTCCTGGGGCTGACACTCTAGAAAGGCCATTTTCAGCAGAAGGAGCATCCAGAGTGAGGGCAGGGGCCGGAAAGGGTAGGGCTGGCTTTAGGACTGAAGGACAGGGGCTGGGGCACAGGGGCAGCCTAAGAGGGAAGGAAAGTTGAAGGCAGCAGGTTTTCAAAAACTCAAGTGTTTGCGACTGTGCTCGTCCCCTCTGCGGGCTGGTCCAGGGGCCGTGTCATGTGTGTGTTCGCCCCTTTCCAGCCCATCCCTGACCCCATTCACAGCGAGGCCCAGGGTGCAGACATGGCCCCACAGCAGCAGCAGGCAGGCCCTCGGCCCCCTGCCTCCAGCTCACCAGCCTGGCTCCAGCCTCAGTCCCTGTGTCTGAGCTCCTGTTGCCTCAGCTCTGTTGGGACCCTCAGTTCTTTAGGAGTGAGGCCCAGCTGGGCTCCCTGTGGTCTTGCTGCCTGGCTTCCAGCATCTTCCTGATGGCCCTCCCAGATGCTAACCAGCTGCCTGGCCTTCTTTGTGGCCATGTCTACTCCCTGAGCCCTTTAGGGGAGAACCAGGAGTGACTGTATCCCCATTTTACAGAATTTGCCCAAAGTCACAAAGGTAGAAAATGGAGGTGCCAGACCTCAAGCATAATCCAGTATTCTTTTTACTACATTGTAACACTGTAACCTTTGTGGTGAAAATAGCCTGTTATGTCCGGTGGCTAGAATTTCGTCATCTCCTGCCTGCTCTGCCAGCCTAGCGCTGCCCTACAGCTCATGCTCAGAGAGCAGTCTTCTCAGAAGGAGATTCTCACCTCCCAGCTTGAAGCGTCACTGCATGGCTGACTTGTAACCACGGTGGAGGAAAGAGAGTGGGAAAAGTGTCTTTCAGGTGGAGTGGAGCTTTCTGGAGATGCATTTTCCTGCTGCAGCAATTCCCAGCCATTCTTCCTGACTGCTGATTTGTGCATTCTGCTGCACTTGCAGAAACAGCTGTGCAATAGCTCGCCAAACGCTCTATGTCTAGTTTGCTCCGGGACAGGTAGCTGCAAAGCCAGGGCCTGCCGTTGCTTGCATGGTGCCAATAAGAATGCAGAGCTAGGACTGAAAAATGCACCTGCATTTTAGATGACCATGTCAAAGTCTTGTGCCGACAGTGACCTGTGTGTCCCTTTCATGGGCATGTTTGGAAATGAATGAGGTTGGCCAAGAGGGTGAAAGAGACCTTCTCCAGATGCTTCAGGTTCTGATCTAGGGTGACTGACCATGATGGGGGGGATGGTCTTTGGCAATTAGGATGCTTGTGCCAGAGAGAGGCTACTGGTCCCAGCAAAGGAAGAAGAACAGGCGGGTGGAACAGGTCAGCAGAAGGGAGAACACGTTTGTGGTGCGTTTCCGCGGGCAGGCTGCAGGGGAGGGGGCCGGATGGGATGGTATCACGGAGGGGGAGGCGCCTGACTGGTGCTATTTGCACACCTCGCAGGCCCTGCCTGCCTTCCTTCCCTGTGGCTTATAGTTGGTGGGACAGCCCCTTCTTATCTGATCTGGCTTCAACCTGATCTTTTAGCCCATTTCCCTCCCCACCCTCCCCCTGCCATGAAGCTGTGTGCTTTGTGAGCTGTGTGTGGGTCTGAGTGCATCTCTTCAGATTCTCAAAGGCCCTGGTCTGAGTCCAGCCCCTGGGGATTGCCTGTTGCCTCCGTCCTCCTTCTCCTCCAAGGCTTTGCATGTGCCTGTCCTCAGCCTGGCATGCCCTTCCCTGGCTCCAGCTGTTGAAACCCTACGTGTTTTGTAAGCTGAGCTCAAGCAGAGCTGCTTCCATGAAGTGTTCCCTGACCCTCGCAGCCCCTCAGGTGGATGCATGTCTCCCTTTCCACCTGCTCCTGAAGCTCTTTACTCACGGCTGTAGCGTCACCGCAGCTTGACTGTCAAATTTTTGAAAGCAAGCAAGTTCTCCCCTCACTCATCCCTCTATCTTTCACCCCCAGCCCAGGCCCATCTTGCAGTTTCCAAAAGACAGCAGGCTGCACAGTCCCCTGTCCATTGAGTTGAATCGTTGTCCCTTCCAAGTCAGTTCCAGAGTCATCCCTAAAGGTGTGAGTGGGGGAGTCCTCCCCATTGGGGGGCCGCTGGAGCTGTAGCCCATGTTCCTCAGTGAGGGATCCAGAGATCTACCAGGAAGTCCCGGGAAAAGTGCCTCATACTGAGTATTTGCTGAGCCCGGCACAAAGGCCAAGAGCTGTGCAAATGCCCAAAAAGCCGATGAGAAGATGCTGGACGTCATTAGTCTTCAGGGACATGCAAATCAGCACCACACTGAGATGCCACTACACACCCACCGGAATGACTATAGTACAAAGACAGGCACGAACAAGGGTTGGTGAGGTGGTGGGAAAATCAGAACCTTCACAGACAGCCTGTGGGAACCTAAAATGGTGCAGTTGCTTTGGAACACAGCCTGGCTATTCCTCAGAAAGTGGAACATAGTTACCACATAAACCAGCCATTCTGTTCCTAGATATATGTCCAAGAAATTGAAAGTATATGCCCACTCAAAAAGTTGTGCATGAGTGCTCCTAGCCGTACTGTTCATGAGGGGCACAAGGTGGAGACAACCAAGATGCCCATCAGCTGGTGCGTGGATAAATCAAATGTGGTATATCCATATAAGGGAACATTATTTGGCCATTAAAAGAAAGGAACTATTGACACGTGCTATGACATAGATGCAATGAAAACATTATGCTAGGAGTTCCCATTGTGGTTTAGTGGGTTAAGGACCTGACATAGTGTCCATGAGGATGCAGCTTTGATTCCTGGCCTCCCTCAGTGGGTTAAGGATCCGGAGTTCCTGCATGCTTCCGCATAGGTTGTGGATGCAGCTTGGATCCTTCATTGTTGTGGCTGTGGCTGTGGCCTCAGCTGCAGCTCCCATTCAACCCCTAGCCCGGGAACTTCCATGGGCCACAGGTGCGGCCCTTAAAAAAAAAAAAAAAAAGAAAACATTATGCTGAATGAAAGAAGCTGGTCACAGAAACCCACGTTGTCTGCTTCCATGTATCTGAAATGTCCAGAAATAGGATGACATGTTTGCTTAGGGCTGGGTTTGCAGTTGAGTTTGGGAGGTTTGTGGGACTGATGGCTACTTTAGTACAGGAACTCTTTTTGAGGTGATGAAAATGGCTTACGTGGATTGTGATAATAGCTGCACCACTCTGTAAATATACTGAAGACCATTGGATTTTATACTTTAAATGGGTAAATTGTATGCGATGGGAATTATGTGCCGATAAAATCTTGCTCCAAAAAAATAAGGGTGGGAGTAGATATACTGCTGTAATTTACGTGTAGACGTCAATGTATGTGCTAAACTTGTTTTTGTCTCGGAAGGAGACATCTTTTAACGCTCTCCTTGGCTGCCTGGAGCCTACCACCTTTCCCCCACGCAATATTTTTTCCGGAATGGAACATGCATAAGTACTGACAGATCTGTATAAAGTCATTTTTTAAAGATGAAAAATTTTATTTCATTTTTATGATTGAGCTGCCCTTTTTCTTTGCAAGAGAATTGAAATGACTCAGCTTGTATTTGGATGTCTTGGTTGGCCCCTGGGACAACAGAGCTCTACTCATCTTTCAAGGCTGGTGACTGCTCTCACTCACTTGTTCAGCTGTTCGGTTGGCCCTCCATTCTTTCACTGCAAACATGTGTTGTGTGCCAGTGTTTTAGGATCTGAAGAGACAGAAATCAAAGTCTCCCCCACCAAGAAGCTTATAATGCAGTGGGGGAGACATTCACCCAAGCCACAAGGGATCAGTATTGTGACAGTGGGCTCTGTGAACACATCAGAGAGGCCCCTGAGCTCAACTAGGGATAATCCGGGAAGGCATCAGGAAAAAGGGAATTGTCAGGAGACAAGGAGGAGTTGGCCCGGAAGAAAGGATGTTTTAGGTAAAGGGAGCTGCATGGGCAGTGGCCAGGGTGCTTCAGGGAACTGTGGAGCTCAGTCCAAGGTGGGTAGGGTCAGGGTCAGACATGGAGTGCCTCAGAAACCATGCAACGGCTTTTTGTTCTTTGTCCCGTAGGGAATGGGGAAGCTTGGTTTCATTTTCATTTTAGGAAGGTCCAGTTGGCAGCATGATGGAGATTACGATGGAAATTACATCAGAGAGGAGTGAAAGCATGGATGCCTGGGATGGGGGTGAGATTTAGGGGGGAGAGCTGGGTGGGAGGGTGAGAGCACCATGGGGTCAGGGATGCTCCCTGAGATGTGGCTTGGACATCCTGGTACATGATGGTGCCCATTTGTGATCTAGGAGGCAATGGGGGACATGCAGGCTTTGGTAGGTCCTTTGCCTCCTGGGGCAGCACTGGCTCTGAGCTCTCCGTGCTTACATAGGCAGCCCTGGGCCGCATGTGTCCCCAAATCAGCCGGAAGCCAGCAGTGTGAACCCATGCGCGGTCACAGGTCCCGGTTCCCGTGGTCCTGGGCTCCTGGCACACCAGGCTCTCTCACTTCTCTGGACTCAGGGTTCACTCACTGTCTGTAATGAGGAGGTGGGTTTACTGATCTTTCTGCTCCCTTCCAGCTCTGATAGTCTATCATTCTGTGGGATGGGAGATTACACGTTTGCACAATCACCTCTTTTGATGATTTACCTAATCATTTCAGAGACACTTCAAATTCATTTCTGACCATCCATCCACTCTGAGAGAATTCCCAAAACTTAGATTTTGATCTTTCCGTTCCTGCCTTCCCAAGGCCTCTCTTCTAAGCGCTCATCTCTGAACATTCAGATTTACTGGGGAGCTGTGTTGGTGAAAGCTTTTCCCAAGGACGCTTCCAAAAGGTGATGCCCATCCCAGGTAGTTCAGGTTCCTCCCACCGTCACCTCTTAGGGCCTCTTCCTTTAATTTCTTAGCCTAGTTCTTTTGTCTTTTTAGGGCCGTACCCATGACATATGGAGGTTCCCAGGCTAGGGATTGAATTGGAGCTGTAGCCGCCGACCTACACCATAGCCACAGCAATGCCAGATCTGAGCCATGTCTGCAACCTACACCACCGCTCATGGCAACGCTGGATCCTTGACCCGCTGAGCGAGGTCAGGGATCAAGCCTGCAACCTCATGGTTCCTAGTCACATTGTTTAACCACTGCGCCACAATGGGAACACTGGGAACTCTTTTTTTTATTTACTTATTTTTATTTTTTTTCTTGGCCCCCTTCTAAAAGTCCACCAGAAGAACATTCTCTAAAATGGACCAGGTATGGGTTGCTATTCTCGAGTTGCAGAATGGTACCTACGAAGATGAAAGGACTCTTTCTCTCTGCTTCCCCATGAGAGTGTTTTGGTTCCTGTGCTTAACAGCATCGCAATTACATCGCAACCAGGCAAGAAAATCAAATCACCTCCTGCCAGATTCTAGTGTTTTTCCACTAGGCGACCAGGGCAAGAGGAGGGCTTCTCCCGCCTCTGCCCAGCCGACAGACACGTGGCCTGGCTGTTGACTATTTTCTCCAGGGAGGGGAGGGTGGACAGGCTGAGGGAAGGAGCCAGACTTCTTCAGGGCTGTCTGTTGATCTGTGTCACCTCTTTCTCAAGAAGGGACAATCTGTCCCTGCACACTTCTTTCCCTGGCAGTCACTTTGTCCTTTGTGGTCTTGCCAAAACTGTCCCAGCATCTGGGAAGGTCAGAGGTGGATGGTCTAGTCCAAATCCATGAGCTCCTTCCTAGAGAACAGGGGTTGTGTCTTCATCACCTTTACGTGTCCAGCACTGGACATGGTGCTGAGCACACAGAATCTCCACGAACGTTCACTGAGTGAATGAAGAAATGGCAGAATGACTGATTCGGTTTACGAATGAGGAGGCAACTCTGCCCTTCCTTGACCAGGGGCATGAGATTCTATTAGCGCCCATTGGACTGTGCCCAAGGCACAGGCGATGTCTCGGCCACATCAGCACCCATGGGCCGGCCCAGCGCAGGGTGGGAGTGGGTGGATGCACAAATACCCGCACTGCTGCAGAGCTGGCGCGGCTGCTTCTTCCAGCCCAAGAAGAAGCCTTGGCGGTGGTCTTGGCGGTGGGCCCTTACCCTGCCTCAGGCTGACAAAGGGGCTGGGTGTCTCAACCACCTAAGTGAATTAGGAGTGGGACACAACCCATTAAAAAAGAGAAGGAGAACTGCATCAGCTTGCTCAGGGAAGGTCTGCAATGAAGGGAAATTTAAAAATAACCCTACAAAGTGTGTATGTGATGTGGCTGTTTGTCACTGTTGACATTTTTCATTTGCTGACTGCAGAGCAATAATTCCTAGATGTGGTTTTGTGGTCTTTCCTGCTCTCTTACTCTGTGATCTCAAGGGTTGTCAAGAACTTGCCAAAAGTTGCTCAACTCAGAATTTTAATTCACGTATTTTTATTGATTTACTTATACCTTAGGCCCCATCAACTTGCAAAGATTTTTTTTTTTTTTTTTTTTTGGCTGCACCCACTGCACATGGAAGTTCCTGGGCCAAGGATGGAATCTGAGCTGGAGCTGCCACCTACCCTACAGCTGTGGCAATACTGGATCTTTAACCCACTGAGCCAGGCCAGGGATCAAACCTGTGCTGCTACAGAGACAATGATGGATCATTAACCCGCTGTGCCATGGCGGGAATTCCAACTTGCAAGGATTTTTTTTTTTTTTTGGTCTTTTTGCCATTTTTGGGGCCGCTCCTGCGGCATATGGAGGTTCCCAGGCTGGGGGTCTAATCAGAGCTGTAGCTGCCAGCCTACGCCAGAGCCACAGCAACGCAGGATCCGAGCCACATCTGCAAACTACACCACAGCTCACCGCAACGCCGGATCCTTAACCCACTGAGCAAGGCCAGGGACTGAACCCGCAACCTCATGGTTCTTAGTCAGATTCATTAACCACTGCGCCATGACAGGAACTCCCAACTTGCAAGGATTTTTTTTTGTTGTTGTTGTTGTTGTTGCTATTTCTTGGGCCGCTCCCGAGGCATATGGAGGTTCCCAGGCTAGGGGTCAAATCGGAGCTGTAGCCACCGGCCTACGCCAGAGCCACAGCAACACGGGATCCGAGCCGAATCTGCGACCTACACCACAGCTCACGGCAACGCCGGGTCCTTAACCCACTGAGCAAGGGCAGGGACCGAACCCGCAACCTCATGGTTCCTAGTCGGATTCGTTAACCACTGCGCCACGACGGGAACTCCCCAACTTGCAAGGATTTTTAAGGTGGCATCTGATAAAGGTGTCTAGGGAATATTTAAGTAGAAAAATAAAAGGTTTTAAAACATGTAGAAAGAGGGAATAAAAAGTAGGATACTTAATTGCTTTGATTGAGGAGTCAATGAGCACTTAGCTTCTTGGAGACCAAGAAAAAATGGTGAAATTCATGACAATATTTTGCAGCAGAAGCCGGTGGAGTCAGATGCTCTCGGCCCTCTCGGATTTTAGCTGTGGTTGTAGTGAGTGGACTCAAAGCTTAGACTCACTCTGAGGCATCCATAGGGCGTGGGACCTGGGGATGAAGGGGCCAACCTCTTGCCCGCTCGGAGAGCAGTTCCAGGAGGCCCCTGGACACTTCTCTGTGTCCTGGCTGGACCAGCTGCTGCACCTCCAGCTGGAGTCTAGAAAACGTACCCTTAGGTTGGTTTCACAGTGTTCCTTGCCCACCGGGCCCCTCTTGGACCCCACTACCCTGGTTCCTGGGCAGACACTGTTTTCCTCTGGGTGTCTCCCCTTCAGGGGGCTTAGGGGTCGTGTGCACAGTAAACACCATCCTTAGTTTAGCTCCAGGGCTCCAGCGATTGTGGTGAACACTCAAGGATCTATAGCCCCCATGTTTCCATTTCCATCCTCTCCTGTTTTCGCCGTCACTTTTCAGAAGAGACTGTTTTGTGACAAGGATCAAGGAAAGGACTCCTGGACAGGACTCTCCTTTGTCTTGCCCAGAACTACCCTCTGCCCACTTTTCCCGGCAGTGGGCACTGTCATCTGATCAGGCTCCCCTGTCGTGGAAGACGTGGGTGTGGGGACCGAGCCTCCTGGGGTTCTCCTCACGACAGGCTCGGCCCCTGCTTCTAGATTGACACCGTCAGGGCCTTGCAGGCTGATCCTACTCCTGGCCGCGGATTCTGCTTGTGGACATTTCAGCTTATTTCAGCTTATTTCATTTCTGTTGGAAAGCAATGAGCTGGTTGAGCTAGTTTTGTACCCAGAAGCCTGGGGGCCACCCAGGGCCACAGGGGATAAACTGATCTTGGTTTCCAATGCGGGATCACTCCCCACCCTAGGAGGTCTGAAGCAGGTGGCCAGCCTGAAGGATGACTGTTATAGCCCTGCTCTGCTCACCCTGTCCTTGAAGCTGCCCTGGAACCCCTCCTGGTTAGGACCCTGCTGTTTCATGGCACTTTCTAAGAGACCTGCCTTGGGTGGCACCCTAATTCCTGAGGCCCCCAGAGGAAGGAGATGGGGGTTAAAGGAATCAGCTCCAGGCTTTCCCCACCTTTACCGCGTCCCTTACATTTTGGGGGCTGTTCTAGGCAAAGAGAGGAGTGGAGGCTACACGCATCCTTTTTCAGGCCCCCAGTTATCAGTGCCGCTTTCCGTCAACATCAGGCTCTTTGTCCTGTTCTTAGCAGAAGAGTTTATCTTCTATCTCTGGTAACTTTTTTCCTTGTTCTGTGGTTCTGTGGTCACTTCTTTTCTTTCTTCCTAGGCCATAGCTTCTGGAGGGTGGAGAGTAAGTAAGCCTTTCATCTTTTCTTTTCTTCTTTTTTTTTTTTTTTTTAATGTCTTTTTTCTCCATCTTTTTGTCTTTTCTAGGGCTGCACCCACATCATATAGAGGTTCCCAGGCTAGGGGTCCAATTGGAGCTATAGCCGCCAGCCTACACCACAGACACAGCAACGCCAGATCCAAGCCTCATCTGCGGCCCACACCACAGCCCATGGATCCTTAACCCACTGAGCAAGGTGAGGGATCGAACCCACAACCTCACAGTTCCGAGTTGGATTCATTAACCACTGTGCCACGACAGGAACTCCCCTTTCATGTTTTCTTTCTCCTTGTGAGTAACTGCATAGTAAATATGTAATAAATGAATGGATACTGGGTTGGCTTGAAAGAAGTTGGGATGCCTTTTATTCCTGCTGTATTTGTTTCCCCCCGACATGTGTCAAATAACTCTCAGCCTTCTTGCTCACAGTGCATCAGTGTTAGGAAATATAGGTGTGTCTTGCATCCATGAAAAATGGTTCCCCTGCTGGCTCGGACTCCAGCTTTTCTGGAACCAGCCCCTTTCCACACTCTGATTGGCTCTAGTGGGAGCCTGGCCGACCACAACTAGCAGAGGCAGCCCTACCGTGCTGACAGTCAATACCCATTGTTCCACGGGGCTTTAGCATCTGGAAGCAAGAGGACTCATTGTCGAGGTGTCTTGGGCTCTTGGAAGGAGATATTAAGGCTCGTATTCATTAGTCCATCAGTCAACAAATATTTACTGAGTGTTGTCTGCTCGCCAGGCCCTGTGCCGGGGCCAGGATGCATTCATGAACAAAACAGACGTGGTCCCTACCCCATGGAGCCCACGCTCTAGCAGGGGAGACATAGAAACATTACACAAATGATTAACAGGAAAAAAGTGTTACTCTGCCAAGCCAGAAGGTCTCAGCGCTCTCTCACGCTGTCATTGCAAACCATCGCCTTCCAGGTTGTTCCTCCGGTTTGGATTCATACCCATCGGTTTCCCAGAAGCATTTCAGTCCCCAGCTATCTTGTCAGCTCCTGGAGAAAGTCTTGGCACTTTCCCTAAAGCAGCTGCCAAGCACCTGGGACATTACCATTTAGCATGAGGTTCCCTGTGTGACCACTCTGGTCCTCGGTCTCTTCATCTGTACAATGAGGGCTCCGTGGTCCAGGGCAACGCTTCTCAAGGTGCCCTCCAGAACATGTCCTGGAGAAAAGGGTTTCATGATGAGATACGTTTGGGGAGTTGAATATTTTATGTAAATATATGTATTTCCCCCACCTCTCGATTCATAGAGGATATTAAGGACTCTGAGAAGTTCTGTATACATAATCTGGCCTGGCTCTGTTGAGTGTAACCTTTCTTAAACTTTTGGACCCAGATCCTTATTTTCCTGAGGCTTTGAGACTCCACAGAGGCTGCTGGTCCAGAGACCCTGGAAGGCCCCTTCCGCTCTAGCCCTCTCTAGGTAGGGCTCTGGTGATGCTCTGGGCTGGAGGACAGAAGCTGGTGTGGGGCATCGGTCCAGAGCCTGGAGCATGCCACAGCACCCCTTCCTTTGGGACTGTCTTGCCTGTGTCCAAGGAGACGGCTGACCACATTTCCTGCAGCAGATTCTGGAGACATTTTAAGATACTCACTCTTGGTGGCACTGCCTCGGAATCCACAATCCTTCTTAATTGGCCTCAGAACCATCCGCTCGCCAAACCATCTGTCATGGGAAACCTGAGCAATAGTCAGGGTTTCATTAATAATTCAGCTGACAGCTCCTTCAGACTCAGGCCTTCTAGCCCTTGGGACTCACTTTTCTTCTACCTCCAGAGATGTTCCAGGGAGAGTTCTCTGTTAGGGTGCAGGTGTTAATGGCTCAGGCAGCAGTACCTCCATGCTCTCCCAGAATCCCCAAAGCCTCATCAGCCAGAAGAGGGAAGATCGATACAGGTTAATCCCACTCTAATTATTCCAGCCAGCTCGGAGGGGTGGGCTTGCTGACGGGGAGGCTCTGGGGAGTGGATGCCAAGGGCAGGCGTCAGGCAAGCCCCTTGTGCTGGGGAGACGATGGGGAGGGGCTTATGCACTGTAATAGACTCCTTCTATCTATAGCTTCTCCAGCCATTCAGTAAAAACTTACATAGCATTTTTTTTTTTTTTGCAAGTTAGAGATACCTAAAAATATTGGTTGAATTCGTTCTAGCTGATTAGATCTGCTTCGCATTCCCATTTAGTAGAATGATAGACTGTCACAGCTGAATGGGAACATAGAAATCATCTCCTCCAGCTCCTTCATTTTTCAGTGTAGGAAGATGAGACTGGAGGAGAGTGACAGTCAAGGTTACCCAGCTGGTTCTTGCAGAACCTGCCCCGTCCCCAGGCCTCCTGGCTCATAGCCCCTTGTCCTCTCCAGCATGTCACACACACCCCCTGCCCTGGGCTCAGTGAGCACAGTGTTCTTCTTGGAGTGCGGCGAGCGGTCCCAGGCACCGTGATCTTGGGACACCAGATGCTCTTTTCCTTCTCAGGCGCTGTGACGCCAAGGATAGCACATCCGTCCTGGCTGTCATGCTGATGGGGATAAGAGGCAGCTTTGTTACGTCCTATCAATAAGGTATTAAGAAAAAAAGAGCCGGGCTCTCTTCCCTTCTTCTCTCAGCTTCCCTGCTCATTTGTGGTGATTAGTGCTGGCTGTCACCTCAAGTCCCCTCTTCCCTCGGAGAGACTCGCCTCCAGTAGAGTCATGGAGGCCTGGGAATCAGCCCTTCTCATCCTCCTGTGGGCTCCCCCAGGCCTGACTGGGGTGTTCAGGCTCTGGCTACTTCCTGGCTAGACACTGAGCTGGATTTTCCACCTCCCCCTGGAGCCCGGAGAGAAGGGGGGGAGGGGGAGCTCAGAGAGCCTACCTTCCCCATCTGCATGGGGGGAGGGTGACAGACAAGGGCCCTGGAATCCTGAGTTTCTCATGGAGTCTCAGGGCTGAGGTGCCCTTGGACATGACTGGGTCCCACACCCACTCTTTATAGATGAGGACCTGGAGGCCCTTATTTAAGGTTGAAGGGCCAGTTGATGGCAGAGCTGGGGTAAAGCCCAGGCTGCTGGATGCCCTCTCCATGTTTTTCCTGTTGTTTCAGCTACAGGCCTTCAGCCTTTCTAGTTTGGGATGTCCTTTTCCAGGGTAGGGCCAGCTTGTCTCAGCCCCAAGCCCTAGTGGTTAGAAAGTAGAGAGTAGGTGTGGGGAGCAGAGAGCGCTCTGTTGTGGCCAATGGGGATTTTATAGTGAGGTGGAGGGAGGAGCTGGCAGAGTTGGCAGGGGCTGCTCAGCAGAGGGACGCATGCCCAGAGGGGCTGTGCTCTGCGGGCAGAGCAGAGCTGGCATGAGCCAGGGCTCCTGGGGCCTCTCTGCACCCCTTCCGACAGAGGGACCCAGACTTCCTTTACTTCCTGTCTGCACTAGAGGGAGCCCCTTCTCTCCTAACTTTTTTTTTGGAATTTTAATCTGGGGCAGTACTTGGCCAAGTTTCTGCCTGGAAGATTTAGGGAGCTGCCCCCCAGACAGGGCCTGGTTGGCCTGAGGGGAGGGCTGACCACATCCTCAGGTGGGAAGACAGACAGATGCCTGGCTGGCTTGGCAGCTTCAGACCCCCTGGGTGACTTCAAGGCCCCCAGGAAGCTCAGTGAGGCTTTGAGTAAGTGCAGTGTCTCCAAGGGCAGTGTGTCAGCTGAGTTAAGGATGCTGTGGGTGCAGGTGTTTGAACTGCTGAGGGGGGATTCAAGGAGGCGGCAGAGGCAGCCAGACCTAGCCCATGCCCCTCCTCTCCCGCTCCAACCTTGACCACCTCCAAGCCACAACTCACACAGTCCTGTCAGTGACCACAGAACAGGGAGCACTGCCAGGCCCTGTGGCAGGTGAGGGTTCCGGGAAACAGGTCCTGGGGTCCCGGCTCCATGGAAGCTCAGGTGAGGGGAGAGGCACGGGGTGCAGGAACTATGCTGGCTCAGAGCTTCTTCCCACCAGGATCCGGCATAGTGGATACTCAGTGACTGAGCCACAGAGAAGGGACGTCTCAAGTGAAATTAGAATAATGGAAACAGGTGCTGAGCTTTTGCTTTTGAGCAACATTGGAGCATTTTTCATTTACCTGGACTCATCTGAACAGAACACCAAAGGGGTGATAGTAACACCAACGATGGTAATAGCATCATGAGAGCATAACAGCAATGGAGCGATGCTTGTACTCAACCTGCCACTGCTGGTGGGAATGTTTATTAGGGCGCATACTGTGCCAGGCACTGTGCTAAGCACTTTATGTGGAACCTTCGTTAATCCTCATGGCAATTTTATAAAAATCATTATTGACGTTACCCCCATTTTCCAGATGAGAACGCTGAGGCAGATTTTTTTGTGGGGGATAAAAAGCAGCTTTATTGAAGCTTTCATTCACATACCATACAATTCATCCATTTCAGGTACAATTCAGTATTTTAAAATACATCTGTAGAGTTGTGCAGATATCATCACAACCTGATTTTTTTATGATTTTTATTTTTTCTATTACAGTCGATATACAAGGTTCTGTCAATTTCTGCTGTACAGCAGAGGCACCGATTGTTGACATGCTCGCTCATGGTCAGCCTCTGAGCCAGGAGGTGGTGGCGCCAGGCTTCCAGGCACGGTCTGAGGCTCTTTACCCGGCTATCCTCTGTGGTCCATGGGGGGGGGCATCTGGGCAGCAGAGGGACACCAGTGGTGTTTGGAGAGAGGACACCCCACGAGGATGGGAAGCAACAGCAGCAGTGCAGGAAGGGTGGGGCCCTTGCTGGACATCTCAGCTCTTCCCTTCTTTGAGCACATGGTCCCCTTCCTGGGGCCTTGATGGAGGCCTTAGCAAACAGGGTAGAAACCTAAGCTTTTCATTTGCAGAGAGCAAAGAGAGACCACGTGAGTTTTGACTGGAATCCGATCTGGAGAAAGGGCAGCTAGTGCCCCAGTCATCCCGCAGGAATCCTGCAGAGCCAGTGGGGGCTTCCCTCCAGGGGGAGCATGGGGACAGTGCTGTGCTCAGCCCCCCCAACCCCGGCCCAGACCCTCTTGCCCGCCTTTCCCTCATTCAGCCAGAAACCCTCAGCCTTGTTGTTTCAACTGCACAGCGCAGGTTACCAGCTATTGTTCTTGGAAGCTTTTCTGTGATCTTAGGACCTTTGAGAAAAGAACAAACAGCTACAAAAACACAGGGTAGTTAAAAAATGTTTGCGATTTTTGTGCTGCATGGAACAAAAGAGGCATTCAGGAGACTCAGCATTGTTCCGGGGGAGCGGGACGGCCCCCTCTCTCCCTTGGGAGCATCCCACTGCCAGCTGTGGAATGTCTTAGACCGTAGTCTCGCGGTGTTGGGCTCCTCCTCCACTCGGGGTCTGGCCTGGGGTCGCTCTTGAACTTGGAATCGCCTTTAATGCTCACTCGGTTTCCATCTAATGCAGTCTTTCCTCTCATTGGGAAAAGCGGCTTCATATCATCACCCAGTCGGTCCCCTTAGTTTCGTACTAGTTACCAGCTACCCCGTCTCTTTCTGAATGCCTTCGACAGCCTATCCTCAGCAGGGATAATAAAGTCATATTTATTTATATAGCAACACAGTGTACATAGTAATTTCCTTTATTGTTTCATTATACAGGAATCACCTCTATTTTATCAAAGGTAGAATTGAGGTTCGAAGCAGAGATATTGCTCAGCTAGTAACTAGCGGAGCCCCGATGAACGCAGTGCTCTTAGAACCCTACTAAGATGCCGCCTTCAAGAAACTAAATTTGGAAAGCCTATGGCCTCCACTTCCTGGGGAATCCTAAAACACTGTGTACCTGCTGTTGTCTTTATCCTTGAAAGTGCTTTTTAGGATTGAGGCTCTCAAACCCTGGGCCCAGGACTCTCTCATTCTGAGCTGGTGCATCTCCCCTGTGGCGGCCCAGGGGCCCCCAGCCCTGCAGCAGGGGGCTGTAAGGGAGCCAAGGTGCTCCTGGGCCTTCTCCAGGGCCACACGCTTTAATCACCTCTTCCTGTGCCTCCTGCCGCATCCACGCCTGGTTTAATCTGCGCAGCCTTCCCCGTGTAAGTCAAGGCCAGACGAGCTCAGCAGGGGGCATCTGGGGCTGAGTGTGGACACCACCACTTGGACGTGGAGAGTCTTTGCCTGCATCCTCTCCAAATCCCCAGGCTTCTCGGGAAGAGTAACGGCTTGACCTGCCATCAGGAAATTCCTGAGACGCATACTCAACACCAGTCTGAGGAACTGGGGCTGTTTAGTCAAGATAAGAGAGAGCCCGTGGGGGCACGATCCCTGTCTTCATGTCAGAGGAAATACGCTTGTTCCTTGTGGCTCCAGGGGGCAGGGCTTTGAGCAGAGAGTGGATGCTTGGATGCGGTGAGGTTCAGCACCATGTGAAAAAGACCTCACTATGCGGAGTTTTCAGAAAGAAAAAAAAAAAAGAGAGATTATGTGATCCGGGGCAGCGTGCATTTTCTCTCCCTGGAAATTCCTGTTCCTCTGAGGAGGAGGCTATGACGTGGGCTTCAGGGAACAGCAGCTCCAGCCCTGAGTGGAGAATGAGATAACCATTTCCCTTTACACCTATTGGCCTGTGATGGCACCGTCCATGGTGTCCTTTAGAACCAAGCTGCCCTCAAGGACCAAGTCGACCCAGGACAGGGCTCTGGAGGCACTCCAATGGCTGAAGAGGATCAGGGACAGAGGAGGCCACCGACCTCTCTCCCTACAAGGGACCCGTGCTTTTGGTCTTAGCCTTATTTCTCTGGGTGCGGAGCGGGTGGTGGTGGCGGTAGCGGTTGTGGTGACCACAAGGGCCTATGAGTGGTTTTTATAGAGACAATGAGCTGAGTTTGCGCACGGCTGGGCCGTCCTGATTGCTGGCTCTCCTGGTGGGGTCTTGAGAGAGGAGAGGATATGTAACAGCTCATTTCCACATTCTCACCTTGCAGACCGTGGGAGAAGTTTGCTGGAAAGAGCAGCATGGCGGAAGGGCGGGGCTGCCCTTCCAGCAGCCTTGTGAGTTGGAAGTATGGATGGAGGGGGGCAAGGACTCCCCAGATTGTGACCTTTTCATGATTCATCATTCTTCAGTGCAGGAACGTGTGTGTGTGTGTGTGAGAGAGAGAGAGAGAGAGACAGAGAGAGAGAGAGAGACAGAGAGAGAGAGAGAGAGAGTGAGACAAACACACATGGACAGACAGACGGACAGAAGGAGAGATGCTCCAGTTTTGTTTTCTCTGTTCCCTTTGTTTCCCTGTCTGAGCTCCACACCAAATAACTCATTTTATCTTATTTTATTTTTATTTCCCCAATACATTCTTTTTTTTCCCTAATGTTCAGCATGGCGACCCAGTTACACATATATGTATACATTGTTTTTTCTCACATTATCATGCTCCATCATAAGTGACCAGACATAGCTCTCAGTGCTGCACAGCAGGATCTCATTGCTCATCCATTCCAAAGGCAATAGTCTGCGTCTATTAACCCCAAGCTCCCAATCCACCCCACTCCCTCCCCTTCCCCCTTGGCAACCACAGAATCTTTCCAGACTTTTACCTATACTTATCAAAATTATATAGTTAAACACACACACCAACACATATGTGTTAAGATTTTTTTAAGTAATTGTTTTCTAAAAATGGGATATTAATCACAGTCACTGCACACTGCTTTTCTTATTCATCAGTACTTTATAGAAAATCCCTCCAAGCCAGCTGGTATACCACTTACTTCATTTTTTTATTCTTTAGAGCGGATGGTCTTTATTTTATTAAACCATTCTTATGTTGACGGGCATTCACTTTGTCTACAGTTTTTAAACTTACAATAACTACCTCCATAAACATCCATAGACTGCTTCCATAAACTTCCTCGTGTATGTCTGTATATCCTTATGGACTACTGCTTTTATTTCCCAGAGGTAGATTCCCAGGAGTAAGAGTGCTGAGCTGAAGGGTGGAGTGTTTTTATTTTTGATCGATATTTCCAGATTGTGTTCCAAAAGGACTACTGCAGTTCTCATTTCCATTAGGGGTTGGTGGGGGTACCTGATCCCCCATCCCCACAGCATTAATTGTTACTTCCTTGTTAACGTCAGCCCTCGGATGGCTAGACAGTAATATCTCACTGTTACCCTCATTTTCATTTCTCTGACTCCTATTGAGTCTGAGCATCCTTACACATGTGTATCTGCTCTTTGCATTGCTCTGCCATGAATTGCCTCCTAGGATCCCAGGGGAAGGGACCAACAAGACTCCGGGTGAGGCGGCAAGCAAGGGTGTGTTTCCACAAGAGCTTTTGCCGGGTCCTGAGTAACTGATGGCTCTCTCTCCCCCACCCATCCCCTTCCTTTCCCCTCCTCATCTCTCCCCCCACCCCATCTCTCTCCCCCTTCCTTCTCTGCATCTCTCCCCCCTCTTCTCCTCCCCATCTCTCTCCCCTCTTCTCCTCCCCATCCCTCTCCCCCCCATTCCTTCCCCTCTCCATCTCTCCCCCCCCCCTTCTCCTCCCCATCCTCTCCCACTGGCATAGGTTTTAAAGTCCACAGACATGAGAAATTCAATCACATTCTCCCAAAGGTCCCAGGGCAGGGCGAAGGTAAGCAGAAAATGAAGCTGTGAGCAGGTGAGAGCTGGCAGGCTGGTGGGTGGTTAGTTGCCCTTGTCCCTTGTGTGGCCCTGGGCTGGTTCCTCCGCTTCAGCCTATCTCTCTTTACCCTGGCTGCAGGCTTCGCTTTTCCAGCTGTCACATTGAACTTCCCACATCAGACCTCGTCACCCTTTAGGTAACTGAGCCCCAGTCCTGGTACTGACACACTTAGCTCACACTTCCACCATCTCTCTCCACTCAGACATGCCCCCCAGACCCCCCTGCCCTTCATCTCAGCTCCAAGATGAGCACGTCAGGGCCCTCCTCCAGAGCTGCCCTGGAGACTGACTAGCCCACCCCTGGAGTCTCATGGTGCCCTTTAAATAGCGATGCTCACAGGAGCACTTCTATTCTGGTTCCCTGGCATTCGAGCTTGCTTGGTTATATCCAGATGGTTTATCCACCAGGGGTCAGCACTGGAAACAGGAACCACGCAGGTATTCCAGGTATTATAAGCAGAAGGGGTTTAACACTGGGAACTTGCGTGCTTACAGTGTTGATGGAGGGGCTGAAGGGCAGGTTCTAGACGGGGCCTTTTGAGTGACTCCTAGATCATACAGCTGCCAGTCCCACAGCCATTTCTGGACTCTCCAGGGGGCTGAAGGACCTCGACCCCAAGGTGAGGTCCAGGGATTAGAGTTTGAACAAGAAGCTGCCTCCACCGCCCTGCTTTTTGGATACCCAGGAAGCTGCAGCATGATGCCTCGGTTTGGAGCAACGAGGAGCAGTGACAGCCAGGAGCTGCGTCCCCTCCCTCCACGTCTCCCTCACTCTTGCTTCATAGATCCCGACTTAGATGGAGGGCTCCCAATAGGAGTTTCCCTGGATCTGAGCTCCTGATAGGAAGGTGAAGGAGAGGCTTAGGGGGGACTAACCACACATCTGCCTCAGACAGGTTGGATTTTGACAGGGGAAGTGGGTGGGGCATTCCGCACTCACACCGCAGAATTCAGCATTCTGAATTTAATCCGAGGCCTGTGTGACTGGCCTAGTGGGCTCCAGCCAGATTGGATGTTCGTGCCCCCCAGAGGCCAGACTCGCCGACCCCCACCCCCCAGGTTCTTCCCAGACTGCGCTGCAGCGCTTCCTGCAGGTGGCGGCCCCTCCGTGGAGTAAGTTCCTCCCTCCCAGTGGACATGGTTCCACTGCGCCAGCAAGGGGACTTCCCTCACATCTCTCAGCTGTTCTAAGCATATCAGGCATTGCTGCCCGCCTGAGTGCTCCCAAAGCTTTATATTTTTATTTTTACCTAGTTTTCCCTGATTCCAGAGTGACAAGCTTGATAGAGATGCAGGCAATATGACTGTACAAAGTCGTGTCGGCTTCAGCAGGAGATGCTCTTTTGTTTGGGGTCATTAGGATTTCGTGTCCAATCCTGGTCTTCGTTATTCAACATGTTAAAGGGATGTTCTCCCGGCGCTGTAATGACAAGAACATTTTCTTTCTCATGACATGGTGGTGTGACATGATGCCTGTGGGCTTTGGAGGGGAAATGTGTTTTAGGTGTCAGGGAAGTGACAATCATTGGGTCTCAGGGGGCCATGGGAGAGCTCTGAGTTTGGGGGTGTGAAAGCTGAAAGCAGCTTGTGGCTGCAGAACTGGCGGCACATTTAGTGTCTGGAGGTAAAGATTGGCTTGTCATAGGAAGTGGAATTCAGGGGCGATCATGGACCCGGGCAGAGGCCTCTGGGCCTCCTCTCAGATCCCGGCACAGCACCTTATGCAGAGGAGGTGCTCAAAACTGTTTTTTTATTTCCTGGAAGGAGATAGAAAGAGGTTGAATGCACGTAAGTAGGAGCTAAGGAGGCTGGTGAGTCCCAGCGTTTTCCAGGTCTGCAGGCAGTAGATGTCCCCCAGGCCTAGGCCCTCTGTTTGGGGGAAAACAGACCAGGGCTCCAGGGTGTTCAGGGCTCCAGGATGTGGAGAAAGTGGCCACCCCCTGCAGCTCTCCCAGAGAGCCTTTAGAAAGGGGCACAGATTTATAGGAGAAGTTGCCAGCGTGATGGAGCAGAATCCAGAGGTGCTTCTCTAGCGTATTCTCATGGTTCTTTCAGAACTAAATCTTGGGATGCGTTCTGAATTTTAGTCCAAGGCCTGTGTGACTGGACTGGTGGGCTCCAGCCAGACTGGATGCTCTTGTCCGCCCCACCCCCTGACCCCGGCCGATGTGTGCCAGGCGTTCACCCTCTCATCGTTGCTTGTGCCGCTTCCTGGGGGCCTTCTCCCCTCCTGTCCCCACCTTGAGAAGCCCTCTTTGTCTTTCCCGGCCACACCTTCCTCATCGAATCTCTTGAGCATCAGCCACGGGAACGCCCTCTTGCCCGATCTGCACACCCAGAGAAGCTTCTCTTCCCTTCCTGCTGGCCCTTGCCCCTTTCTGCCCCCTGGTTCATTCTGTGGATGCCCTGCAAGCCTCCCCCCTCCCCAGCCCAGCTCTGCTTCCCAGGTTCTGGCTCAGAGTTGGTGTCGACACTTGTTTGTGGAATAAATAATTAAAAAGTGAAGTGAAACATCCATTAAACAGAGGGGAAATCCCAAACCAGTTACGGAGAAAGGATTCTGACCAAAAACGGCAGCGTCTTTGTTAGGAGAGTAAATCCTCAGAGTTGTCATCCCAAAACAAAAATGTTCTTTTCTGTTTCTTTAATGTCATTTCTATAGGAGATGGTGGATGTTCACTAAATTCAGGGTGTGAATCATTTCATGATGTGTACAAGTCAAATCATTATGCTGTACACTTAAATTTATACAGCGCTGTAGGTCAACCATATCACAATAAAACTGGAAGGAAATAAATAAGAAAAATGATTAAACAAACACTTTAGTGGAAAAAAAAAAAAAAGGGACAGTGCAGTAGTGCGGTTAGGCCAACAGGTGCTAGATCCACACTGCCTGGGTTTGGTCCTGACTCGGCCACTTAATAGCTCTGTGACCTTAGGCAAGCCCTTAACCTCTCTGTGCCTTGGTTTTCTCATCTGTTAAGCAAGAATAAGGCTAATACCCACCTCACAGGGCTGTTGTGAGAATTCAACTATTATGAAGTGTATAAAGTTCTTTGACTAGTGCCTGGGGTATATGAAGTGTTAATATACCCACCTTTCTCCAAATAAACTTTTGAAACTTTCTTACTTGCTTGTCAGAAGATGGTGCCAGATCCTGGGGGTTTTCTGGGCACCCACTGGATCTGCACCTCTGTTTAAATCCCATGCTCGGGGCCAAATCAGAGACTTTCCCCTGAGAGGGCTCGCTCCATCCATCCTATGGAAGAGAAGAAGGGTAGGAAGTTTCCCCGACGGAGGACTGGCTACGGCCAGGCTCTGTGCGAGGGCTGCTTATACAAAATGCTGTTTAATCTTTACAACAGCCTTTAGATGTGTATTAATATTCTCATCTTGCAGGAAGCTGAAGCCTCAAGAACTCAGCTAGTGAGTGGCATGGCTTGCAGCTGAAAAGCAGATCAGACTTGAAAACCTGTGTTCTCCTGGCTGCCTCCAGCGGCTCCCCCACCTCCTGGGGCTGGGCCATGGAGGAGTGTGTGCGTGGTCCCAACAGGGGCAGAGTGGGCTTGTCGGCCCTGCCCCAAGTGCCTCACAGGATAGCCCTGCAGGTGTCAGGAGGGGGAGGAGTGGATGGCTTCCAGCACCTAGAAGACCCACAAGCATCCATTAAAGTGTTGCCCACTGTTGAGCTGTGATAGTTCACAGAATCTGACCTGGATTCCTTGGATTTGCCAAGAGGTCAGAGGTATCAACAGCCTTATTTCTGTTTTCTAGTCTTTGAATTTTCTTCTTGGTTAGAAAAGATCCTATTGGTTTTAAAAATAAATATACTCTGGAGTTCGCATTGTGGTGCAGCAAAAACGAATCCGACTAGGAACCATGAGGTGGCAGGTTCGATGCCTAGCCTCACTTAGTGGGTTAAGGATCCGGCGTTGCCATGAGCTGTGGTGTAGGTCGCAGACACGGCTCGGATCCGACATTGCTGTGGCTCTGGTGTAGGCTGCTGGCTACAGCTCTGATTAGACCCCTAGTCTGGGAACCTCCGTATGTCGTGGGTGCAGCCCTAAAAAGACAAAAGACAAAAATAAAAAAAATATATTCTCATTTTTTTCCTCACTTCAGCTGATGTGATATACCAGTTTACTGATTGATATCAGCACCTCATCATTTGCACATTTATGCAGCCACAGTAATGCCAAGTAAACTGTAGAAGGAATGAGTTCCTCTGCCATTTACACCCATCTTAATGTACACTTTGCACATAGAGCCTGCATGTGCTATTTGAAGCAAGCTTTCATCACTGGGCTGAGCAAATAATGTTTAATATTTACATGGTTTTCTCCTGTGGGAGGCAAGGAATAAGGACACCTTACCTCTATTTTAAATCTTTAAGGAGTTCCCTTTATGGCGCAGTGGTTAACGAATCCGACTGGGAACCATGAGGTTGCAGGTTCGATCCCTGGCCTTGCTCAGTGGGTTAAGGATCCAGCGTTGCCGCGAGCTGTGGTGTAGGTCACAGATGCAGCTCGGATCACGCGTTGCTGTGGCTCTGGCATAGGCTGGTGGCTATAGCTTCGATTGTACCCCTAGCCTGGGAACCTGCGTGTGCCGCGGGAGCGGCCCTAGAAAAGACCAAAAAAATAATAATAATAATAATAAATAAATCTTTAAATTGAGTTTGTAGTTCTGAAACTGTTTTGTTGTAACAGGTAAAATAGCCCCAAGCATCTCTGAGGACGGCATATATTCAAAGCCCATCTGTCGGCTTTCCTGGCTTGAAGGCAGCAGAATTCCATGGGACAATATATGATTCAAGAGTCATTGCCGGTGGTGGTAGGCTGGGGACCAGTGGCAGAGATGGCACCATGGGGTCAACCTTGGCCACAATTAGCATGTCCCTTACCTGCTGCTTACAGATGGCCACATGACAGGTACACCTCCCTCATAAGAAACACTGACACCACCCCACACTGCCCTGGAGAAGTGTCCTGGCAGAGGGAGGACCCACAGCCAAGCCAGTCAGCCCAGCCCCATCCCCTCCTTTCCTGCCCTCCCTCTCCCCTTCCCTCCCCACTCTCTTACTCTCTCCCTTACCATCGGCTGCCATTCCCCCCCCCCATACATTTCTCTCCCTCTCACTTACTGTTATGGGTTGAACTGTATCCCTATGTTGAAGTCCTAAGCCCAGTGCCCCAGGATGTGACCTCATTTGGAAACAGGGTCAGTATATGTGATTAGTTAAGGTGGGATCGTGAGGGCGGGCCCTAATGCAATGTTTGATGTCCTTATTAAAAGGGGAATTTGGGACCCAGATATACTCGCCCTGGGAGAGCACCATGTGGGGAAGAAGGCAGAGATCGAGCTTCACTTCCACTAGCTAAGGACACCAAAGATCACTAACAAACCACCCAAGCTAGGAGAGAGGCAGAGAGCAGATGGGGTCTCCCAGGCCTGGGAGGGACAACCCTGCCCACACGTTGATCTAGGACTTCTGGCCTCTAAAACTGTGCAACAATATATTTCTGCTGTTTAAGCTACCCAGTTTGTGGTACTTAGTTCCAGCAGCCCTAGCAAACTTACACACACACACACACACACACACACACACACACACACACACCCCTCCTGGCTTGGGAAGCCCTGGCCTGCTTATTATCACTGTCTCACAGCCTACTGCTTTTTTTTGGGGGTGGGGGTGGGGGGTGGGGGGTGGTCAGTTGAACAGGAATTCTGCAGGGGTGTTGTCCTCTCATGTAGATGCACCATGCGTGTACCTTCCTTTTTAAAATTGTGCTCTTGTTCAAGAATGGAGATCTGCAAAACAAAACAAACAGACAAAAAACAAAGAAAGGATGTGATCTGATGTAGCGAGCATGCATTTTGGGGGGTGATAGACTAGGATGATTTAAACTCCGGATTGTGTCATTTTCTGGTTATTTTACTTCTCTGAGACTTTGTCGCCTTATTGATATATTGGAAATAGTAATAATGCCTTTGGGGTTGTTAGGAGAACTAAAGAAAATGCAAGTAAAACTCAGAGCATAATGCTTGATTTATAAGATGAGAGCTGCCTTAATTGTTGTTATTGATGAACATTTTGTGGGAAATGACTCTGAACAGTAGCATGTTGTAAAGGTCAATCCTGGGGTTTGCTTTGCTGAAATACCGGAGTTCTAGTTTGTGTCTGGTTGGGACTGTTACATGTTACTCTTTCTTTCTGGTTTGTAGTGTTTTCCAGCTTTTAAACTTTGAACATGTATTTTACAGACAAGAAATTGATTTTTTTTAAAAAAGGAGAAATATTTTTATTAAGTCTCATGAATAAACATTAATAAACAGCCATTTGATAACAGTTGAAGGTTGATGAGAAAGGTTCCACTTATGCCTCATTTGGGCATTTTTTTTCTGTCTTGCTCAGAGTGCATGTTTTGGTAAATGTAGTGGTTTGCATTTCTAATTAATCTTTATGCCTGGATGATTTTAATATGCAGTTATATTTAGTAAAGAAAAACAAGGGTGGATGGAAGGAGCAGCATACTGTGGCTGGCCTGGCTGGGACCAGCACTGGAGCCTGCGACCCAGGGCGGCCCCTGTAGGCCAGTGGAGGAGGGGCTGAGCGCCACCCACCCCTGCGGGGGGGCGAGGACCGGTTGATGCCACCAGATGAGTGGGGCGGGGAGGGAGGCTTTCCCCTTCAAATGGGGCATGGTTCGATTTTGCGACAGGTGCACTGCGATGGAGTAGGTACCCAGGTAGGGCTGTTTTTGTTTGCTGTGTGGTTGTGGCAGGCAGGCAGTGGGGAGTGGAAGAAGGGCCTTGCCGCACAGGAAGCGTGCCTGGAGGGCGACTGGCGCATTCAAAACGTGAGGTGCCTCATCCATTCCAAAGGCAATAGTTTACATCCATTAACCCCAAGCTCCCAATCCAATGAGATCCTGCTGTGTAGCCCTGGGAACTATGTCTAGTCACTTATGATGGAGCATGATAATGTGAGAAAACAGAATGTGCACATGTATGTGTAACTGGGTCACCATGCTGTACAGCAGAAAAAAAAAATCGTATTGGGGAAATAATTTAAAATATATATATACATAAAGATGAACAAACAAACAAACAAAAAGGTGCCACATCTACCACCTGGCTCCTGAGGCCGCGAGGGTTAAAGCAGACTGAGCTGGATCATCAGATCCACTCACAGTGGGAACCCTGGATAATGGTGGAGGGTGGGTTTAATTTTGCCCCTGGCGATTTGTGGCCCCCTCACTTCTTTCTGAAAGGAGTTCGGAGGCAGTTTTTAAATCTTGCGGAAACGAAGCTGTAAATGGAAGGTGAAAGGTCGTTCTAGGCAAAACAAAACAAATGTGCTCTTTCCACAAGGCAAGGCACAGGGTTTTATTTTTATTTTCTAATCCTGTTAGCAACAGAAAAAGACTCTGAGGAGCCCCTGATTTTATTACCACCGGGAGCACTTGATCTGTCGTTGGTGGGCACCCTGGCCAGATATCCAGGGCTCAGTCGTCTTCTTCCCCGGGGTGGGGGGCTGGTCTGGGAACTCAGCCACCGCGGCCTAGGAGCGGGGAGTGCTCATGGTCCCTTCTGTCTCCTGTCTGGGTAGAGGGGTGTCCATCATGTCCACTACCGAGGGGTACTGGCTTACTCCTGAGGCAGAGGTGGCAGGGGGAAGATGGTGGTGAAAGGAAAGGAAGGTGGCGCGGGTTAATCGGGTTGGGTGGCTCCTCGCAGAGCTGCGCTGCTGAGAGGCCCCCAGACCCTTCCGCGTGGGTGCAGTTTCACGCTTCGCCAGCAGGGGTCGCTCCTGGGTCACGCCCAGGGCTGCGTGCAGGAGGGAGAACTTTTTGGGCCTCCTCCCCTACAACAGCTTAGAATCACTGAGCTCTGGAACGTTCCAGCTGATGAGATTTGACACCATCTTGAGGCGCTGAGAGAGGAAGTGGCTAGTCCCTTGAGAGAGGGTGTATTTGGGTCCCAACTGCGGCAGAAACTTGCGGGCTAGGGTGGGGGTGAGACTAAAACAAGAGCATCTCTGATGATGAACATTAGTGAATGAAGGTATATATGTGGCTTCCGCAAAGAGATGTTATTATTTTTCTCAGTGATAATATGAAGTAACTTTATTGTTTGATCCCCACTTTATTAATGATAACGAGTTGGTCACATTGGCTTAAAGAGCCCACGTTTAATTTATAGCATCTTTTTCATAGCAACAGTTAAATGCTACTAGGCAGTGAAATGCTGCCTGAAATGAGAAATTCACATACTTACTAATATGTATTATTTCCAGAGAAAGGTCAGCATTAAGCTTACTAAGAGGTAATGATATTAGGGTAAGAGAAGGTAGGAAAACAGGAGGTGTGACTTTAGTGCTGGTGGTTGGCAGTGTCACCAGGAAAGGAGAAGTCAAGGCTTTGCAGCCTCACAATGCAGACAGTGGCTGAACACCTGCAGAGGTGCTGATGCCTGTGGATAATGCTCACCCTCTGACCCCAGTGTCTGAACCGGGGCTCCAGGTCATTGCTCTGAGGCCTGTGTGTAGAGTCGGAGCCTACACTTGACTGGAGCTTCCGGGATGAATTGTGGTTTCTGAAGGAATCTGAGCTGCTGACACCTCAGAGCAGCGCGGTGAGCAAAAAGTGACCCTAGCCGCCCACACCTACAGGGCCTTTAGAGCAACTTAAGTGCTTAATTTCCTCTGCCTGCTTCTTTTTATGAAAAATGTAAATAAACCACTCTTGAGCCATTAACCTTTGAAAGCTGTGTGTTAAAGGATGATTTCTTGTTATTACATCATTTGCTCCCCCTTCTAACAGACACATGCTTCTTTTTTTTTGAGTAGAAATTTAAATAGTCTTAACAGAGGCCAGATAATTTTGCAGGTGAGCCTCCCACCTGTGTACTTCTTGTGGCATTTTGCCAGTGGACCTAGATCAAATAAAATAATATGGTATCTTGGAGTTCCTATCGTTCCTCAGTGGTTAACAAACCCAACTAGTATCCATGAGGATGTGGGTTTGATCCCTGGCCTTGCTCATTGGGTTAAGGATCCAGCATTGCCATCAGCTGTGGTGTAGGTCGCAGACATGGCTCGGATCCTGTATTGCTGTGGCTGTGGTGTAGGCCGGCAGCAACAGCTCTGATTCGACCTCTAGCCTGGGAACCTCCATATGCTGTGGGTGCAACCCTAAAAAGACAGGAAAAAAAAGAAATAATATAGTATCTAGAAATGCCTGTGCTTCTCAAACTTTGAAAACCACTTGTGCTGGGGGTGCTGCAAATCACCGGATAAAAGTTCTGCATCTTCCAAATGAGTCAGTTTTACTTAAAGATTCGGTAGGGGGAAAATTGGCACATTCAGACAAATTTGGGTATGTTATAGAGTAGAATATTAAAGTTTTGTAGATCTTTTAGGAAGAAGTTTCAGTAGTCCCGGTATGTTTATGGTGTTATCATTTTATTATTATAATATTTTAGCTTTGTGCACTAGACGTATGAGACAAAAATGAGTGTTCAGTTATATACTTGGGAAGATGAGGAGAGGAGTACCAGCTTACCAGCGGTTCCCCAAAGTCATTGTGGCCACGTCACAATCACGCCCTTAAAATACGGGTTCCCAAGCCTTCTCCCGGAGGGTTTCTGATTCAGTTGGTCTAGGGTGGCGCCTCCAAATCTGCATGTTGGACATAAACCCCAAAGTGATTCTGGTCTGTAACGAGACTTGGGAACCTAAGAACAAGTTTATTCTGATTATAGGCACTGGGAAAGGGGCTGCAAACTAGTATCCCCCAAACCAGACAGAAGAGTGGTTTTGTTTTTTTGTGTTTTTTTTTTTTTCTGTAGCATTTTTAAAACTATGTATTCGTTGTCACTATTTAAAATCAGGATATTTTATAGCTTTTCTTTAAAACTCAGACATCAGGGAATACTACGCCTGCCTTCTCTCCAAGTCCCACGGCCAGAGCTGCGCAGTGGCCGTCGTTTGGATGACCCATACTTCTCAGGTCTCCCCAGCACCTCCACCACATGCACCACCCCAGCTTCACTCAGCCACATCACTACCTGGCCCTCTGGGCACTGGAGTTTTGATCCTGCTCGGTGGACACATGGTTCTGCATAATGTTCTTTAATCATAACGAACAGCTGAGTCACAGGCATCCTGGTCCGGTGAACAGCCGGAGTCTGCTGCTGCCTCCATTGCCCCTGCCCCGTCCTGGCCCCAAGGGAACAGCTCACCTCTGTTCTCACCTGGGAAGTGAGTCCTTTTAGTGAGAAGGACTTCAGCTGAGAAGTTATTGGGATTCACAATCCTCCTGCCTGGTACTTCTCCTTGTCTTTTGGTCACTTCCCTGTGCTGCTTTTGCTGTTTCGAGAGGCCCATTTTTCTCTCATGGGACCTACCCTCCCACAAAACACACACGCATGTGGATCCCTTGTGGCCACCATCATGGGAGCGTGGTCCCAGAGTGCTCCCGCTCACCGTCAATTTCACTGCTGCGTACGCCCCTTTTCCCTTCACCACTGGTCCCATTCTAAACTCCAGGTCATTCTGTTTCATATATAAAAAGGAGCCCAGGAGTTCCTGTCATGCCTCAGCAGAAACGAATCCGACTGGTAACCACGAGGTTGCGGGTTCGATCCTTGGCCTTGCTCAGTGGGTTAAAGATCTGGCATTGCCTCGAGCTGTGGTGTAGGTCCAAGGTGAGGCTTAGATCCCGCGTTGCTGTGGCCGTGGCCGTGGCTGTGGGTGGCAGCCGTAGCTCCAAACTAGACCCCTAGCCTGGGAACCTCCATATCCCCATGTCCTCTATATGCAGTAGATGCGGCCCTAAAAAGCAAAAAAAAAAAAAAAAAAAAGGAGCCCAAATGCCATGAGGAGACAGTTTTTATTTTTATTTTATTTTTTTCTTTTTAGGACCACACCTGTGACATACGGAAGTTCCCAGGGGTCAAATCGGAGCTACACCAGGTCCAAGCCTCATCTGCAACCTATACCACAGCTCACAGCAGTGCCGGATCTTCAACCCACTGAGTGAGGCCAGGGATCGAACCCACATCCTCGTGGGCACTAGTTGGGTTCATTATTGCTAAGCCACAATGGGAACTCCCGGAGACAGTTTTTATAGGCGATTGTGTTCAGAATTCCACACAACAGACATGAAGCTATGACCCATTAGAGCGTGGTGCTCCTGTGCCCTTGTTGGGACGCCGTGTCCCAGCATATGGTTTGGCAGGAACAGGAAGTGCAATAGGCGGGTCCTAGCCCTGCTCAGCAATCAGAGGCATGACCCCCACTCCTGTTGTCTTCTGAGAGACCACAGGGGTTCTCTTTTATTCTGTGAGGTCAAATGCTGCCATTTGGATTGCTCACTTGAGAGGACTGCATTGTTTCTGTCATTTTTTGTTCTAGTGTCCCAGGCCCTGAGTCGCAATTCTCTTGCCTAGCAACTTGCCCCTTGCTGGATCCCAGAGGTCTAGACCACAGGGCATCACCTCTTCCCACAATTATCTGAGTATGTAAAAGTGCAGAGCTGGTGAATGGCAATAACCTTTAAAAGGCTTTGAAAGGCAAATAACACTTTCCTTTTAAAATCGAACCCCTCTGCCTTACCTAGATTGATTCTTTCTGGGCCCTGAGCATGGATGACTTATCACTCCAGAAGTGAGGAGTACGCTGCTACATGGAGATGCGTTTCTGCCCTTCTTTTTTTCTTGCCACCAGATGGCTGGCATTAAGAGGCCCAGTCTCATGGCCCCGAATCCCAGTCTCTGCTCCTGAGCAAGTCACCATTTCCGTGTAGGATTTCCAGCCTTACCTTCGTCTGCTGCCTGGGGCACCAATGGTCACTACCTTCAGCCCCTGTCCTCCCCATCAGGCACCGACATTTCACTCCTTAGAGATATAAAAAGTAGCTAAATCAGAAAACATTCTAGCTTCACTCTTGGAAAACATTCTAACTTCACTCTTGGAAAAACCAGGCCTGCCAGGCATCCTTTCTGACACGTCCCAGTTTCATCTACTTCATCTTAATTAAGGGCCAGGTGCTCTCATTTTCATTCAAAACATGTTAATCAGAGAAACATGCGGAACCACCCTGTTTTAGCCACATCTCACTGAAATGTATAGTGTACAAAAAAATTCCTCGGGCTAATGAATGTTTGTAAATATTTACTTAAAGCAAATGAAAAATTGTGTGTATTTCTAGAGAAATTCATAAAAGAGGGAGGGAGTGGTTTTTGCAAAAGGAGCTGTGTTGACCTGTTTCACCATGGCGATGCCCTTGGCGCGTAGATGCTAACCTGCCAGGGAGACACTGTGGGTTTATCCCAGTGGGTGAGGGCAGGGGATGGGGGGGACTGTGTTTATTCTGTGCTGTAAATTAATTAGGTAGATTATGTTCAGTCTGGTGGTGCACATCCAGGCTCTAAAAGGGTAGTACAGCCCTGGCAAGTGGCCCAGCAGCCTCTGAGATAACAAGGTTTATTGGTTGCGGCCTCACTGTCATGAGCTGTGAGGTGCTTTGTGGCCGCCCTACCGAGGCTGGGCATGGCTGGAACGGCTCCCAAACGCCTTCACAAACACCAGCCCCAGCCTTGGCTGCGTGGCCGCAGCGTGGGGCCCAGCTGTTTTGGAAAAGGCAGATTTTTGTCCTTACTCTTTGGTGGTGAAATATCCCCGTCTAGAAAAATTCACTTCAGTCAATGGAGACAGTCCTTCTGCCTGCCAGGCACTGGGCTAGGCAGTGGGGATTCGGATATAAAAAAGACGCAGGCCCTGTGCGCCGAGGACTCCCAGCTGAATGGGACAGAGAGGCGCACAGAGTGATTATAGACACTACAGCCACGGATGTGACCAAGGCTGGGAGGCGGGAGGAGGGAAGTACACCGAGGACGCCGCCTCTGAGCTGGGTTTGAATGAAGAGACATTTCTGGTGGACTTGGGGGGTAAGGACGCTGTGCCCAAGAGGAATAGCAGCACGGTGGGTGGTCATGGCAGGTGGCACATGCGGGGACTCCAGCAGCTCCGGGCTGGGTGTGCACACGGGGCAGGGCTGGGGAGCAGAGGAGGATGTGGTGGGGCAGGGGCAGGGGCTGGATCGTGGGGTCCATGTGTTGTGCCGAGGAGCTGCAGTTCCTTCTCTAGGCAGTGAGGGCATGGTGTCACCCTAATGTCAACGTAGACGACTCTGTAGACCTCTGCCTTCCAGGAGAGGGGTCACACCCCAACCCCATCCTAGCCAAATCATGCTGTCTTGTTATCTGGCTGGTCAAAATGCCGAGCTGTGACGCACTTCCATATATGCCAACGGGTCGCACTTTCTGAGCAAAACCCCAAGCCGGTTGCTGACCCAAGATTCAGAGATGAGTAGGAAACCAGCCCTGTCCACCTGTCCATCAGATGTCCATAGGCTAGGCGGGGAGGGGAGGATGAGTGGGGCTGGACCACTTGTTGTAGAGTGATTATAGCCTGTTGTATGAAGCAGTGGAAGCAAAAGCGATGGGGAGATTCATTCCAAATTCACCTGGAATCTGCAATTTCCAGATTCTACCAGACTTTTCTTCTGAACAGTTATTATGGTACTTTATTTAATCTGGCTTCGTTTTTTTAAGTGTAGATAGGGAGGCTTTTTTTTGCCCCCCCCCCCTTTTCTGAGCCTAGTGAAAAACAGATCCCAAATATTACTGAAGCTACGCTTGTAAAACAATTTTTTCTTAAGAGCCTCTATACTGAACAGGATTTCAAATATAGTGCATTTAATTCTTTATCTAGTAGTTCTGTCTGTGCGTAGTTTTACAGGGAAAGGGGCTTGTGGGCCAGTTTATTATTTTTTTTAAATGGACTTTCCTTCTGACGACTTGGCACATGCAGACTGACAGTTCAACGGTGGCCTTGCTGGGGTGACAGGCGCTTCAACGGTGTGTGTGAGTGTATGCAGACTAGCCTCTGTGGTCGCAAGGCGGGGTGGTGATGGGGGCAGGGCACCGTCTGTCCAGCTACTGCCCTCAGCATCCCCACCCCTGCACCAGCGCCTGCTTCATATGTGTGAAATAGAACAGGTTTATCTCTTTAACTCTCTGCGGTTTATTGTTTCATCTCCCGGGAAGGGAGAAGGAGAGGAAAAAAAATAGTCCTCCTTCAGCAGAAAGCGGGTGTTGTTTGAGAGCCTGACCTCTGTCCCCTGTGTCCTCCGTTCTCTCGGAACATTCCACGTTAATTACACAGTCCACCACTGCCACGGCTTTTCCTTTGGCATCTGCAGCTTTGGAAACCAGATGGATTGTGATTGCAGAGCTGGAAGCAGTGAGAGAGAGAAAGCCACCGCCCTTCAGGGCCGATGGCCTGGAGGCAGCTTGGAGATGGGCAGCCTGAGGGAGAGGCTCAGGGTGGGGTCCCGTGAGCAGTGGGTGTTGGGGCTACAGGCAGGAGTGACGCTGCAGGCAACAATCCCCTGCCAATTCTGTCACCAGACACCAGGGCTCCAGCGCTCAGATGCGAAGGGAAAGAATGCATCTTCCCTGGCACCTGGGCTCAGCAGCCGTCCAGCCCAGCCCAGGGAGAGGGCAACTCCCAGGGCCTTGCCAAGGTTTGGGCCACTGTGTGTGTGTGTGTGTGTGAGGGAGAGAGAATATCTGTAACAAAATTTGCCACATTAACGTTTGTGTAGTCATTGGCATTAATTCCAGTCTCGGGGTTGTGCAACCATCACCACTATCTATTTCTGGAATATTTTCATAACCCCAAACAGAAACTCTGTACTGGTTAAGCAATAGCTCCTCACTCCCCTTCCCTCCGCCCCTCAGACCCTCTAGTCCACTTTCTGTCTCCGTGAATTTGCCTGTCCTAGGTGGTTCAGATGCGTGGACTCCCAATATTTGTCTCCTGCGCCATTCTTTGTTACCTCCAGGCCCTGGAGCACCCTGTCTGTCCCTCCGCTGCCCCCATGCTGGGCTCCGGGCCTCTCGGTCCTTCCTCCTCATTCTTTGCTGAGGCTGTGCTCCCCACGGGGCCTTTCTTTTTTGAAATCGAAGTACAGCTGATTGACGATATTATATTAGGTTCAGGTGTCCGGCATAGTGATTCAGTATTTCTGCAGATTATATTCCATCATAGGCTATTACAAGATAATGGCTATAATTCCCTGTGCTGTATACCATATCCTTGCTGCTGATCTCTCTTTCCCTGGGCCCTTTTTGATTCCCCTCAACCAGCCTGCTCTTTCTCTGTCTGGAACATTTGGTTTGAAGTACCCTTTCAGGCCACGCAGACTGCTCTGTGGGAGCTTATCCGTGTAAGGGTCTTTTCTGCATCTGGGCTCCCCCGATGAACCAGGAGCCCCTGGAGGGGGCGGCAGGACTGGGCAGCGTGGATCTCAGGGCTGTGCTTGTCTAGGTGGGATGTTCCTTGGGGGTTTGTCCCCTGAGGTGGGGTGAGGATGGTATCATTAGAGGGGCTCTGCCTGCCTTTGAACCCAGGCTTCACTTGGTGAGTGACTTTGGCTAAATTCCTTAACGTCTGTAAGGTGCAGGTTCCTCACCTATAAAATGAAGATAATAATAGTGCCTAAGTCACAAGCTCACGACGAGTAAATGAATTCAAGTGCGTGAAGCACCTACAACATGCTGACATGCGCTGTGTCATACGTGTTGGCCATGATTGTTGTCACCTACATCACAAAGTCATGAGGAGAAAGTGAGATCATTCATATAAGTTGTTTTAAAAGCGGCTGGCATCTAAAAAGCATTTAGTAAATGTCAGGGACCATTTTGCGTGTGTGCGTGTGCGTGCAAGTCTATGTGTATATGTATTTTTACACCAAAGCCAGCTTAGCTCTGAGACCCGTCCCGGGGGCTGCCTCTAACTTGAAGTTACCACTCTTCTGATAAAAGGGGATTGAACCACCTCGGGGGCAGATAAAAACACACCTGCCAGCATCTCTTGTTCTTTTGAAGACAAGAACAGAGAACATGGAAGCACCAGAAGGTGGATGCCAAGGGAAGGGCTCAGGAGTGTGGTGAGGTGTCAATCAGTACAGCCTCAACCAGGAGGTGTCATCCGAGTTCATAGCAGTCTTAGCCTTTTTGCCTTAAAAAAATTTTTTTTGGAAACAAATCATGCGAATTTGCATTCCTTCTAAACCTCAGGCAAAAGATCCTCCAATTCCATCTCCGTTTGGAAGACCAAGTGGGCTTTACCGTTCATGCGAGTGCATATAGTTTCAATCAAGCATCTCATTTCTTTAAACCCACAAAAGAAAAGTTATCTTCGGTGGAAGCCAAGCTTTAAAAACTGTCTCTGCGCTCTGATTTTAATTGCCGGTTAAGAGAGACCTCAACCCTGCTTGTTAAATAGCTGTGTGAGTTGTTAGCAGGGCATGGAGGAGGGCTGGGGTTAGAAATGGCCTCCTTGCAAATTTCTCTCTCTTCCCGAAGAAAAGAGGACATAGAACCAGCTGGGAAGTTGAACCTCAGCTTCCCCAAGGCAGAAGAAACGTGTGTGTACATGTGTGCATGTGCACGTGTGTGCATGTATGTTGGGGGTGCACTCTGGGAACAGAGCATGGTTTCCGGGGCTCACAGGGCCACGTGTGTCCCTTCGCACTGGATGTGGGCTGGTACCATGCCAGGGGGATCCTCCAGTCCCAGCAGGTACCCTCTACAACTATGTTGAAATGACATGATTTTTTCTTTTTTTAAATTGAAGTATGGTTGTTTTACAATATCATGTTCCAGGTGTACAGCATACTTTTCAGATTCTTTTCCATTACAGGTTATTACGAGATATTGAATATAGCTCCCCATGCTTTACAGTAAATCCCTATCACCTATCCATTTTATTTAGAGTAGTTTGTATCTGTTAATCCCATACCCTTAATGTATTCCTCTTCCCCTCCCTTTCCCCTTTGGTAATCATACATTTGTTTTCTATGTCTAGGAGTCTTTTTTTTTAATTTTTTAAATTAGTTGACTTACAGTATTGTGCCAATTTCTGTTGTACAGCACAGACCCCCAGTCATACATAAATATACGCAGTCTCTTCTGTTATCTTTCATCATGTTCTATCACAAGAGACTGGATATAGTTCCCTGTGCTGTACAGCGGGACCTCATTGCTTATCCATTCTAAATGTAATAGTTTGCATCTACTAACCCCAAATTCCCCATCCATCACACTCCTTCTCTCTTTCTCCTTGGCAACCACAAGTCTGTTGTGTCTGTGAATCTGCTTCTGTTTTATAGATAGGCTCACGTGTGCCACATTTTAGATTCCACATATAAGTGATGTCATACAATATGTCTTTCTCTGACTTATTTTACTTAGTATGATAATCTCTAGGTCCATCAATGTTGCTGCAAATGGCGGTATTCTTTTTATGGCTGAGTAATAGTTCATTGCATATCTACCACATCTTAAGCAAGTTGTTGATGGACATCTTGAGGTGTTTCCATGTCTTGCCTATTTAAATGATGCAGCTGTGAACTTCGGGGTGCAAGTATCTTTTTGAATTAGTTTTCATCTTTTCCACATATATATGCCCAGGAGCGGGACTGCTGGCTCATAGGGTAGCTCTCTGATTAGTTTTTTCAAGGAATCTGCATACTCTTTTCCACAGTGGGTGTGCCAATTTACATTCCTACCAACAATGTAAGAGGGTTTCCTTTTCTTCACACTCCCTCTGGCATTTATTATTTGTAGACTTTTTGATGATGGCCATTCTGACCAATGTGAGGTGGTAACTCACTGTAGTTTTGGTTTGTGTTTCTCTAATCATTAGTGATGTTGAGCATTGTTTCCTGTGCCTATTGGCCATCTGTGTCTTCTTCCAAGAATTGTCTATTTAGGCCATGTGCCCACTGTTGGATTTTTTTTTTTTTTTTTGAGTTGTGTGAGCTGAAACAGCATAATTTTCTGATTAAGATCAAAGGCGCTTGCTTTTGTATATGTGTTGGGGGCAGGGCTAGAGTACAGACTGATTATCGATAAACACTTGCTGCAATCGTTGGCTTTAGTCTAATTCCTCTTCTTGCCTTTGCCTTAAACCTTGGAAGCAACACTGAGGAGTTCCTGTTGTGGCTCAGCGGAAATGAATCTGACTAGTATCTACGAGGATGCAGGTTCAATCCCTGGCCTCTCTCAGTGGGTTAAGGATCCAGCATTGCCATCAGCTGTGGTGTAGGTCGCAGACGTGGCTCGGATCTGGCGTTGCTATGGCTGTGGTGTAGGCCAGCAGCTATAGCTTGGATTTGACCCCTAGCCCGGGAACCTCCATTATGCCGTGGGTGTGGGCCTAAAAATCATGTACTGAGCTCCATTCCTGGAGCCCCTAGCCTTTCCCTCGGCACAATCGAAACCTCTGAAACTGCTTGAGAACCTCAGGCCAGGAAAAGGGATGGGGAGGAGGGGTTCTGCTGCATGGTCCTTTTCCCAGCCAGACTGAGGAATGCAGCTTCTAAAGCACCTAGCTTTCTTCTGTTGAGCTGCTGGCCTGTGTAGTGAGAATCGGTAAGTGGGGACATGCAGTCCCCTCCAGTGGTCGCTGCCCTGGCCCTCAGATCAGGAGGCAGAGGGGCTTGGTTGGACCCTTACCCAGGGCTCTCCAGGCAGGTTGACCCCTGCAGGTCCTTGCTCTGTATGGCTCCTCCTATGTGTTAGCTGGGTCCTTGTCCACACAAATAACAAAATCACTTAAGGGATCGCCCATCACCATGGTCTGAACAACCCCCTTCCTCAGCATCAGGTACACAGCACTCCGAGCAGGCTGTGGAGACCCCTGGCCTGGGACATGGGCTTCTGGGCCCTCCCACTCCCCTCCCTGATCACATAGGGCACAGGTTATGTGCCAGATCCAGGACTAACAGCAGAAGAAGAGGAAGACCTCTCAGCCATCACCTGCCATGCTCCGCGGTCTTCAGGTGTTACTTCATTTAATTCTCTGGCAGTACCTCTCCTGCGAGGTATCACGTTCCTGCTATTACAGGGAGAAAGCTGAAGCAGAAGGCAGAGAGGCTGCACTTGTGTGCCCTAGCGGCCTCTGGCTGTCGGTTCTGCATTACTTCGTGTCACCCTCAGGGTGGTCACTGGAGGTGCGATGCTTGGTTCTGGTGGAGCTGGTGCCAGGGCGCAGCTTGACTGGCCCAAGTCTCTTTCCTCTTTCTGCTCACTCCCTAAAGTGTGGCCTTTGGACCACAGCAGCACCACCACCTGGGAGCTTGTCAGAGATACATTGTCCCACTCCTCTCCCCTGCTGAACCCCAGCTGCATGTTAACTGGCTCTCCAGACACACATTTTGTGGGCACAATAATGTCTGCTCATATGGAGGAGCAAACGGCCTACAGACTCAAGATTCAGCACCCGCACAGGTCTAGAGGCCGCATGCATCCAGGGGCTGCGGGGGGAGGGAGGCAACTCAGAGTTGGCTCCTTGAGTCCTTTGTACCTGGATGGCACTCGGAGAGGAGGGCAGAGGCCGGAAGGGCTTCATTGGGAAAAGTTTCCTGACCTCCTGCGAGGAGTCCGGCTCTGAACCAGGTGAGGAGCAGCCTGTCGGCAGCCCTGCGCACGTGTCTGGGCAGGGCGGCAAGAGGCCTGGCGGGGCCTGCATGCGTGTGGGCAGGTGTCTGGGTCTTGGACAAGGGGGCACTGGGAGGAGGAGAGGGGAGCGTAGAGGACGCAGGCAGACACAGGGGTGTGGGCAGGGTGCCAGCGCTGGGCTCCGTGGGGCCCAGCCCAGCTCTGCTGCGTGCGTTCATTCCTCTCCTCCACCTTCTTCCCAAGGTGTGTCTACAGCCCAGGTTTTTTCTCGCTTTTCGTCAGGCTCAGACCTAGTCAGGAACCTGTCACCACCCCAACTCTCCTGCCCCAAGCAGAAGGGCCCTGCAGGTTCCCCATGGGGCAGACGGCAGGGCTGCTTAGCGCCTCCGCTGGTGGTATGAGGATTTGCAGGATGAGGGCCCCCACCGAGTGTGCGAGTGAAAAGCAGGGCCTGATTCTTTTGGGCTGGTTCAGGGGGTCAGGACACTTATTCCTCGAGCAGCAGTCAGGCAGCCTGAAGGGCTGTGGGGAGACAGGCAGGGAGAGGGCGGCCAGGAGCCCTGGAAGAGGAAAGGCCGCCCCCTGGACGGCCAGAGAATTCCAGAAGAATGGCTCTGGGAATGGCTTCCAGCAGACTGCTGCTGTCTTCAGAGGATTCCTAATTACTCTCCACCACGGGTAGTGGCTTGGCCTAGCATCTCATTTGAAGGACAACTTTGATCTCTTTTTAAATTCCACTCTTCACATTCCCTCAAGTCTCAGGTGGCTGTTCTGGTTAAGCCAAGGCCCTCCACCCCCACCCCAGAAAGAGCTGAGAGGTCACAGGCCCTGTGTGCCCTGGGACCGGGTTGTCTCCACTTGCTCTTCCAGCCCCAGGAGCCCCAGGCATGCCTGTGGGCACCTGATGGTGGGGAGAGAGCAGGAAGGTAGTTCCCATGCTTTTCTGCCTTCAGAGGGAGCACCCCAGGCTCGGCAGAGATCCTGGTGAACCTGACGAACCATCTAGAAGACATGGAAAAGAGACCTGAGCAGAACAAGGAGGTGGCTCAGGGGCACACTCCAGTTTGAAGAGGAAAACAGCCCCCAGGAAGGCAGCAGGATGCACCAGCAGGATGCACAGAGGAAGCCCACCGGCCCTGGGAGACACTGAAGGTGGCAGAGGCCCAGAGGGAGCAGGGGGAAAAAGGCAGGTTTGCTCCAAGTCATTTGGAAAGAAGTCGGCGTGTAAATGGCCCACCCAGGCCAGTGTCTCACAGCCGACCCTTCCCCATCCCGCCAGCCTGGTCCTGTGTTCGGAGAGATGCACAAAGGCAGTGAGCGTGGTGCCTGCACTGAGGCGGGTGTGGGTGGCACAGAGCCACATAGATCTGAGCTGGGAGGGTCTCCTTGTTGTGCAGGTAGGAAAATGAGGCTTGACAGGGGAGTGACATGGCTGGCGTCCCTGTGTGAGTTGACGATGATTAAATAGCTGTTGCCATTTATGCTGTACCCAGGCATGGAGCTCCACCCTTCTTCAGTCCTTCTGTCCATCCACCCGTCCTCAGGTCCTGTTCTGCACCTGCTGACCATCTCCTGAATCCCCCTCTTCCCTCCATCCCTGCCGCCACCACCATGCTGCCCCCACCCGGGTCACTCCACCTATCTTGCTGCTTCCAGCCCTGCCTCCTCCACCCCAGGCCTGACCTTGCTCCTACACAAGCTGCCTTGCTTTAACCCTTTTTTACTCCCAGCATCAAGGTCAGCCTCCCTGACCTTCCTCACAGAACCCTTCCTGGTCTGACCCCGGCCCGCCACCCATCTCACCCCAGCCGAGCTGGACCACGCTCTGTACACACCCTCGCTGCCCACCTGTATTCTCCACCCGCCTGACTCTTCACGTCTGGGCTCACATGCCCATTTCTCCAGGATGCCTACCTTGAATCCCTCAAGACTAGGAGAGCCTCACTTCGGGGGTCCCAAAGCTCTCCCTTGCTATGCTCTTCTGTCTCTTGTCGCCCAGAGTTGTGATGGCCTCTTGGCTGGTCTGCATCCTCACCAGATGCGAAGCTCCAGGAGGGCAGGAGTCGTAATCGTCTTGCAGGTTCAGTGTTGTCTCCCAGGGCCTAGAATGGGGTCTTGCACACAGTAGGTTTTCAGTCTGTCTTCAGTAAATGTGCCAGGCGCTCCTCCGGCACTTTGCATACCCTCCTTAGCTGATTTAAGGCTCAAGGAGATCTCAGTCTCTCAGGTGTAACAGGTGACCACACCAGAAAGTTAAAGTAGAACGGGCTGGAGGCCCCGCCTCTGGGAAGGGACAGCCCTGAGTTTGCAGCCCAGGCCCGACTCCACAGCCGCTGCTTGGAATCCCTGTGCTAGTTGACTGTGGGCTCGGCTGGACCCCGGCAAGTTGAGAGACGGATGGGGTGGGACCTAGTCCCAGCCAGCGAGGCCCAGGCAATGCCTGAGCTTCCAGGCCACTTTGGAGGAGTTATGTTCTGAACCAGACTGTTCAGATACCCCCCTAGGAGTGTCGCTTTTTGAGTCAGCCTAGTGCACCTGTTACCTGAGCTGGCCTGTCAGGAGGACAGACTATGTTGTGGATTTTCTTCTTCTCTCCTTTAAAAAGGAGAGAGCAGCGAAGATGACGAGGTGGAGTGCCAAACTAGGAGGGTTCAGGGCACAGTGTGCAGGCAGCTATGTCAGGACGCTGGCAGCCGGGGCCAAGCTGGATGTCTGGAGGTCAGGTTCAAGGGTGCACTATAAAGAGGACCTCTAATGCTGCCGCCCCCTGCATTGGGCCCTGGGCAGCTCTTGGGTGAGGAGAGGCTTAAACAGTATAGAACGACTTTCTGCATCTCAGGGCACCATGGAGCTGCAAGAGGCGGCAGCACTGAAGGGGTGGCTGCCCCTGGGGCTACGGAGGTGGCTGGCCTGGCCAGCGATCCAAGGCCTCTTTCCTGTGCTGAGTGCAGGGGTTGTGCCATCCACCAAAGGGCAAGGCTCTGAGGGACCTGAGAGCATGAATTAGACCCTGGGCCAGCCACTGGTGGAACGGTCAGAATGAGCCCAGGATAGGAGTGGTTTCCCTTCCTGTCCTGGACTCTGCCAGGCTGTCCCCACATACAGACTGTAGCTCAGAAACACCCACCACAGCCCCAGGCAGGGCAGGGCTCTCAGGGTGTGAGGGGTGCATGGAGGGCACACCAGCTCCATTTCTGACTTCATTGCAGGGCCAGGGATGAGGACGGGACTCTGACACTGGTGCCACGTCACTGTCCCCTGCAGAGAGGCTGGTAAGGGGTGGGGCTATGGGCCAAACCGATAGATTCTGTCCCCAAAGCACACATCCCTTCTGGAAACCATCCTGCGGGGACCCCCACAGAGCCTCCTTTTGTCCTTAACTTGAACTTCCAAATGACAACAGTTTCCTTGCCCACTTGACCTCACAGGAGGACTTAGAATGCATGAATAATGTAGGTCCCACAGGGTGAGCCTTTTGTTTTAGAGGTGACGTCCACATGAAGACACTGGCCAGGCAGAGAAGCATGGACTCTGGAGGGCTTCTATGTTTTGAGAGATCTGGGGAGTGGCTGCCTCTGTGGCCTCCCTTTCTTACCCTGTGCTCCTGTGGCTGGCAGGAGGCCTGTCTCGGGAGGGTCAGAAAGACCTTCTGCTGAGAGCCAATGTGGGCTGTCCCCAGCCTCGTGACTGGTTGTCCCATCCAAAGGGGACCCTGCGGGACGGCGGTCTCTGTGCCCTCGCATTCTAGGGCACCAGGATTCGCTTTCCTAGGCTGATGGGGTCCTGGGATCATGTGTAGAGAGCATGCTTGGGTGGTTGAACTCTCTAGATGATGGTGCGCTAAGAACAGGCAGCAAGGATTGACCTAAGTATTCTAGGGAAAGAACTGGATGTACTATGTACCTTAAAAAAAAAAAAAAATGTTTTCTTTAGTCAAAATCTGGAAGCAAAAGCAGAGGCTTGCTGGGGCGGCAGGGCCCACGGGCAGCTTGGTGGTGCCTAGGCTGGCCATGTGAGCGGTTATGTCCTAGCTGGGTAACCCTGTGCAAGCTGCTTACCCTCTCAGTGTTGCTGGGTGATCTCCACAGGATTGGGGTGCCAGGGCCATGACTGGAACCAGGCTTCCTTACCCCAGCCTGCTCTGTGGTTGGACTGGCCTGATGTAATTCAGATCCCCCCATCCCCAGTCTTAGCGTGTGGACCCCCCCCCCCCCAATCCTGTCTCCCACTCCACCAGCCAGACCTCCTGTGACAACCAGAGCACTGAGAAGCCCTTCTCAGAGTTCTTCCTCCCTCCAGCCCTGAACTTGAGAAGTGCACATTGAGCAGGCGGGGCAGGAACATCCCCGTCTCCCCAGAATTCCTTTCCGCCAGTCATTTCAGCATAAACCCGTGGAACCCCAGTGGAAACGGGGGTCATAGCAGGAGAAGAGAAAGTGAGGGCCTCTGAAGCAATGAGAAGTGTGATGAGAGCGCACATTGAGAGGCCAACCCATAGGCTCCACCTATGCACGGGCCCCCCTGTGGGGAGCACAGTGCTAAGCAGAGAGGGCACATCCTCCTGCCCCTGCAACCTCACCCCCAGGCTTAGCCTTGTAGAGGGCTGTGTGACCACCAGCCCATGACTTAACTTCTCTGAGCTTTCATGAAACAGAGTACTGGCCATAGATATTGTCATGAGGAACTGAGTGCAGGTAAAGCTGAGTAAGGGCTGCAGCGAGTGGCGGCAGCTCTTCTCCCCCAACCCCCTCATTATTGCAGGCACAGTGTTTGGTCCACACTATGCTCTGAACAGCTGTTTACTGAAGACGTAGGGACATGGGGGTCCTCCCTTCTGAGAAGGAGTTGATGAATTCAGAAGCCTCCGGTGCTGGGGAAACTGGAGGAGAGGCCCTAGGGGTCATCTCGGTGGGGGAGAGGTGGGTACAGAGCTACCTGGCCCTTTGCTAACTACATGGGGCTGAGGCCAGGTGTCTGGGACCTGCACAGAGGGAGCTGGCTTCAGCACATGTGTGTGTGTGTGTGTGTGTAGTGTGCCTTGCGGCTGAGGGCAAAATTGGAGGGGTCTTGCTTCAGAGGCCCTCACTTTCTCTTCTCCTGCTCTGACCCCCGTTTCCACCGGGGTTCCACGGGTTTATGCTATAATGACTGGCGGAAGGGAGTTCTGGGGAGATGGGGATGTTCCTGCCCCGCTTGCTCCAGCTCGGGTGCTCAGACAGCACACCAGGGGGAGAGGGGAGATGGGCAGCTTTCCGCAGCATCCAGTGATTCCACCAGGAAGGAGGGAGGGAGGCAAGAAGCTAAGAACAGTCTACTCCCAGTTCCTGAGACCTGTATCTATGAGTGCCCACAAAGAACACAAGTAAGAGGACTCGGCAGAAGCCAATACATACACCGATTGCCCCCGACCCCTGACACAGGGTGCGTGCTGCTGCAGGGCTTATGACTGAGAAGCACCCAGGAACTTCTCAACAGTGGGGCTTTGCTGGCGCATGGACATGGGTTTTGAAACAATCGACAAAAACCCAGGTCATAGCCACATGCTGGTGCTGCATGCAGAGAGAGATTGATAGTGGCGTCTGGTGATGGCTACACTCCTTGAACTTCACCCCCAAAGTTTCATGCACAGTGACCCCTAGTCTGGTGTGGAACCCCAGGCTTGGGAAAGGATCCTAGACCTGATTAATCCACTTGACAGACACAGGAACTGAGGTCCCAGGAGGGAAGTGACTTGCCCAAGGTCATCCTGCTTGGGGGTCAGAGCCAAGTGAACCAGGTTCAGGGTCCTTGCTCGCCACAGACCAGGCCAGGGAAGCATGTATTTGCCACCAAGAAGTCACACCGCTGCTCACAGAACGTGATCCGTGTCCTCGGCTTCCGTATCTCCTCTGATGGGATTGAGCATTTCACCTTTGATGCCTCATTAAGATTCAGCCACCTTGTTTCTGTAATGAGAAGCCTGACGCACAGAGAGCTCTAGCGCCTCGTCCAGGGTAGTAAGCAGAGGCCCAGGATTTGAACACAGACTGTCTGCCCCAGAACCTGCGTTCTTAGCCCAGTTGTACACTGGAGCCGTTTTTAAGTCAGTGGACAAGTCATAGATACCTGCATCCCCCTCCCCTCAACCTGACTGCTAATCCCTGGGGATGGAAGCTGGCAGAACCGGGCCCACCCTCCTGGCACCAAAAGCTCTCTGCTTCCAGAAAGCATCTCCCCAGCAGTGCCCCCCAGGACCGTGACAAAGTGAGAAGGCTCAGCGAAGAATTCGCATAAACTTGGCAAGTGGCCATGCCACTTATTTCCCGGCCATTCGCAGCATTAAAATGGTATCCGTGCTTACTCGTGTGGTTTTCATTCCTTTAGAAAATTATTAGAGTCATTAGAAAGTCTTTCTGAGTATGACCCTCAGGCCAGCAGCATGAGCATTACCTGGGAGCTTGTCAGAAATGCAGCATCTGAGTGGGAACCTGCACTTTAATAAGTCCCAGGTGTGGTCTGCTTCCAGGGACAGGATTCCGAGGGGCAGAGCCTGTCTGGCCGATCGCCGTCCCCCCATGGTGCCTTGCGATCCTCATCATTTGCATCCATGTGCTGACCACGACCCATGCCATAAGTGTAGGATGGGGATGGGGATGGGGACGGGGACAGACAGGGGCAGGCAAAGGTGGAGGTCAGCCAGATGAAGTGGGAGGGCTCACAGACTGCTCTGGGCTTGAGAAGTAACGCACTTTCCTGTGGCTTGGTTGCCTCTGTGCAGGGTCCACTGCACCCGGGTAGTGGGCACTGGGCTGGCTGGAGCTGGATTCTGGACACAAGGTGAAATTCCCCCCGTGCCCCTCCCCATCGCCCTTCCTGCACATGCCTGTGTGCAGCTCACTGTCCCAGAAAAGCACCCCAGCGTGTGTCCTGGGCACTTCTCTCCCATGTCCCCTAGTGCCACAGGGCTGTTGAGAGCAATGAGCCAGTTCCGAAGGTGACTCTCAGCCTCTCTCTTCCCCCTGATCAAAGTCCTTCCCTTCAGCCCAGCGTCAGGGAAGGGGCAGATTGTGGAGCTGAGCTGGGCCCCTGCACGGGGGTCATGAGCAACCCGGCCTGCTGGCTGCGGGCCCTGCAGTCTCCTGCTTGGGTCCCAGGGCTCCCCCCAGATTTGAGCTGTTCCCTAGCAGCAACACACAAGCCCCTGTACTTGGAGGCCAGGGGCTCTTCCAGGACCAGCTCTGGGAAGGACACTGTCCGGTCAGGTTACAATCTGGGGCTCTTCGTGGCTCACCTTTCTCACCCCTGCATCCCATCCCTGGTGTGGAGTCCTGGGCTCGCAGAGCCAGCTTTTCTCCTTTGCCTCCTCTGTCCTCCCCCACTCAGGGAGACCTGGCTCCTCCCTCCTGTGAAGGCCCCCTGGCCCCAGGGCCCTCTCCCCTGTCTACCTCTCTGAACTATTGTTCCACCACCTTCATTCGGCTTCCTCCTCTTTTAAATTTCTGATTTTACAGACTCTTATCCCTTTGTTCATTCATTCCTTCTTTAATCCATTCCTCTGAAACGTAGTGGTTCCCATGGGCCTTCTGTGACTCAAATGCCCATGCCAGGCTCTCAAGACATAAAAACGAATAAGACATTCCAGTCATCAATCCAGGGCTTCCTGCCTCCATGCACGCCCTCACTACTCTTTCATTCAAATTGGATTGATGAATTGCTTTTCCCAGGGGCCCTCATAAACAGTTTCTCTTTCTCAAGCCCTTCTTTGCACCCCAGCCCCTCTATCTCACCCCCCTCAACCTTTCAAGATTGAGCATTCATCAAAAAGGAGTTTTTTCAATATTCCTAATTCCTGCCTCAGAACCACTGCACCTTCTTTCTTCTGTCCTTTCCCCAGTCTCAGATGCATCCAAGATGTCCCTCTTGGCATATGCTTCTGCCTGGCTCTTCTGACCTTAGGCAAATGTCTTATGTCTTTCTTTCACACTCATCTGTAAATTGGAGCTAAGAGTACCTACCCCATGGGTTTGTTACAAATATTGAGTTAATACATTTAAGGACTTAACACAGGGCCTGACCTGTAGTAAGTGCTCACTAAACACTAGCCACTGTCATGATTATCATTCCTCAAAGGCCACCCTCCCATTCACCCTGGGTTTTTCCTGTTCATTCTGGCACACGTGCCCCTTTCCCTCAGCGTGTACACACACTTGGTTCCCTCTCTGTAAATACACTTCCCTCTGCCCTCCCTTTGCTGCACGTGCCGCTGCCTGCCCTGCCTGTACCCCCTGTGCTTGCGCCCCCCAGGCCAAGTGTCCAGCCTCTTAGTCTCTATCACTCACCCCTCAAAGGTCCCCGGGAGCTCCCGTAGCATTTCCAGGTCTTCCTCCTCCATGGCTTTCAGCACCGTCGGGTTGCAGGCAGGCAGTGAGGAGCTGTTGAGCCTGGGTCGGGAGCCAGGAGACACATCATCTAGGGCACAGGGAGAGATGGACCCCACAGACTCCCAAGGGGCCGAGGGCAGGTTCTGTGGGGGTGGCGGAGGGCAGGAACGTGTGGTCCCAGGGGCTCTGTCTCTGCTCCCTATGCCTGGAGCAGGGCGCCTTCTGGTGGTGAGGTGTATGGAGGGGGAACCAAGTGGGTGGCTCAGGTGGGACTTGAAGGACCCTGAGGCTAAGGTGAGGATGTCATCATGGTCATTGAAATTACTGAGGGTACCCCTAAGGATGGGGCGGAGAAGGGGGTATGGATGGTGGGCAGAGCTGGTAACAAGCAAGGGGGTGAGGAGGCAGCTAGACTGATGGGTGGTGGGAGGGCAGCTCCGCAGCAGGAGGCAGTGTGCGTTCTTGGGGGAGGGTTGGGAGCCTGGCTGGGGTGTCATTCTGTCCCCATCCATGTCTGTTCAAATGGGAAGTTGATATCAGTAAGAGGGTTTGGGGGGGGTGTCAACATCGGGGGAGAGGCCCACTGGATTGGATGGGGATGAGGGGTGGGGGAGGGAGGCTGGGGGCATTTTTGGGTGCCTGGGGGACCAGGGGTTGGAGTGGGCACAGTGGGTCTGCAGGTCCAGCTGTAGGCTGTGTGGCCCCTTGGGATTCCCACAGCAGATAGACAGCCCCATGGCCTAGTTGGTACCAGCCGCTTAGGCCGTCCTTGGTGGGGACAGGTGGCTGGCCTACCCCAAGGTCCTACATCTTTCCTTGCTCTTCTTCTTCCATTCTGTAAATGTCAGAACTCTCCAGAATTCTGTCCTGCCCACATTGCACTGTGCTCGTGACCTGTTGCCAGCCCCTTGCTGGACTTCTCCACACTGCTACTCTCTCTGGCATCTATTGAAGACTGGACTGGTCACTCCGATCTTCTTCCTAGTCTTGCAGTGATGCTAGCACCTCCACCATCCCTGTAGTACCCTAGGCCTGAAGCCCCTCAGAGCTCCATCTGCCTGGCTGAAACCCTCCAATGCCTTTTCCTCATCATCTCTGCCCAAGTCTCTCCCCCGGTTCCTCCACCCTCCAGGGCTGCCCAGTTCTGGCATGTCCATCCACACTCCAGCACTATTTGTCAGACTGAGGGACGCTGAATCCCCCAGCCTCGCCCACCTAGTCACAGCTCTGGGGCAGCAGGCGCGGGAGGAAGCCAAGACATCAGGCAGGCTGGGGGCTCCAGCCAGGACGATGCTTTACAGAAGGGCATCCCACCCCTCCTGAGGGCACGGGGAGCAGCCTGCACCCCAGTGGTGCCTCAGGCCCACAGACAGTCCCCCAGAGGCTCCCGAGCAAAGAAGGGCTGTGTGCCTTTGGAGGGCAGTCCTGTGGCAGATAGAGGCCTTGATGGCAGGGGTGTTCATGCTCCATGATTCCAGCGCCCTGCCAGGTTTCGCAGAACCCCACAAAAGTAGGCAGGTCATAGCAGGTACTGCTTTGGGAGAGATACACACGATGTGTGTCACTTTTATCATTCCAGACTCTCTGGAGCAGGAAGCCGTGTTGAAACATAACCCTGCAGAAGGCTGGATGAGGGCCCGTCCTCGGGGCACCACCAGACCCGGGGAAGAGCATGGGTGGGGAGGGACGTCTGCCTTCTGGGGCCGAGCATCATGGTGCCAGCCAGGGCCACTCCTCAGGGGCCTGGCACTGGGCAGGGTTTGGCATGCGTTTGCTCCTAGAGTCCAGGACAGCCACAAGGGGTGTCTCACCCTCAGTCCCACTTTTGCTCAACAAACCAAGGTCCTGAGAGGCCCCGTGGCTCATACAGCCAGTCTTAGCCCAGACCCGGGGTTCCAGGCGCAGCCCTCCTCCACTTCAGGACTGCCACTGATGGTGTATTCACACCCGACTCTCAGCTCCTCACTGCCATGTCCTAAGGGTAGGGGTGCTGTACTCACCTCCGTGTTGGTTGGGTCTAGTAGGTGCTCCATTAAATAATCTGAGTGATTGCTGATTGACTTCTCCGTTCAGTGTGCTCTCAACACATTCCTGCTTGTCTCACGAAGACCTAGGGACACGGCAGAGGGGAGTTTGAGGCACCTCTCTGCTGCCTGACCAGTCCTACCGCCTGTAACCTGTGTGACTTTGGGAAAGTATCTTACCCTCTCTGACCAGCAGGGTCAGAGACCTACCTGCCTCGGCTTTGCTAGCAAGTGATCCCAGCAAGGTTCAGTTGTGACTCTTGGCGGTAAGAAATGCCCAGGGCAGTGGGCAATTTACAGCCTTAATGGGCCCCCTCCCCCCCTCCCATAGTCCATACCCTCTCCAGTTTGATACCCAAGCAGTGGTTCCCCTAGAGAACTGAAGGGTCAGTGCCTGTCCTGCCCAACCACAGCCTCAGCCCAAGGCAGGACAGAGAGACGGTGCCACTGCTCTGCAATCAGCCCCCGGAACTGTCACCCCACAGGATGGGGCTGGCTGGAACACTAGGCTGCCACCGAACCTGGCTCCGCATCCTGGCCCTTCCTCTCAGAGCACTGGAAAGCAGAGTCCCTTCCAAGTCAAACAAGAGCTGATTGGGCCTGGTACACCGCACAGTCACAGGGGAAGCAGGGCTTCCTGATTCCGGCCTTTGCTGATTAGATGCATCCAGATGGCGCGCTTCCTCCAGGGGAGGCTGGCCTCGTTTGCCTCTTATCTTAGTGACTTGCCCTCAGCGTGAAGACCTTGAGCCACAGTGGGATGTGCCCTGTGCGAGGCCGTCCTTGAGACTTACACTGGAACCTTCTTGGCCTGAGAGCCTGTGGCTAGAACTCAGCCTGAGTTGGCACAGGCCTCTCAAACCTTCCTAGAGGGCTGCCCAGATCCAGTGTGTGTTCCCATCCTTGCTTCTCCCCACTTGGACGTGAATGTGGGGAACTGAGCCTTAGGAGCTGAGAAAGGCCAACCTAGGAGAAAAAAATCAGGAAGAAACAGGGAGGCAAAAGGGTCAGTGATTTGGGGGGCTCTTTTCTGGAGAACGAGAGCTTTGGGTCTCTGGCCGAGAGACCTGTTAGGTGACCTTAGCGGTGATCATCAGGGGAAAGGCCTGAGGGAGGAGAGGACGCTGCTTTTCAAAATGACTTCAAATATCCCCCCTTCCTGTAAACATGGCTTTTCCTCATAAGAACTGGTCCACTAGCTTTTAGGTCTTTTTAAAGACTACTTTTTTTTTTTTTTTTTTTTTTGCTTTTTAGGGCCGCATCCACGGCATATGGAGGTTCCCAGGCTAGGGGTCCAATGGGAGCTGTAGCTGCCGGCCTACACCACAGCCACAGCAACGCCAGATCCAAGCCGCGTCTGTGACCTACACCACAGCTCACGGCAATGCCAGATCCTTAACCCACTGACCAAGGCCAGGGACTGAACCCACAACCTCATGGTTCCTAGTTGGGTTCGTTTTTTCTACGCCATGATGGGAACTCCCTTTAAAGACTATTAATAAGACATATTTGATAGAAAAAAATTAGAAAATGCATCACCCATAATTAGAATGTGCTTGAAGTTTCTTCAGTTGCCCTTTCCCAGTAAGCCTCGTTGACTTCTGGAAGGACTCGCTATGTACATGGACCATCTGCTCGGGGGCTTATCTCACAGTTAAGGTTATTTCTAAAGGGGCAGGAACCTTATCCCCTCTGGCGGGGTCACCAGGTGACCGTGGGGGATGGGAACAAGATTCTGCAAGGCCTGAATGCAGACAGGCAACACAACATGGCTGGGCTGTGCGCATGGACGTTAATCTGAGAAACTTCTGGAAACTGCAGGACTCAGAACCATTTTCCTTCATTCAGAGAGGTTTCCTGCAGCCTCAGCATGTGCCCCTGGCAGTGCCCTGTGAGTATATATGGTTGGCCCAGGCCCTGGGAGGAAGGCAGGGGTCTGGGGTGCTCTCTGACCCATCCCCCAGTCAGTGAAGCGCCAGCAGCGGCTGCATCACCTGATGGCTTGGTCCCTAGCGCCCGTGGCCTTGGGGTGTGCCAGCCAAATTCAAAACAAGATTGAAATCCAAGTGTTGTTCCTTGCAACACTAGCCCGTGGTGGCATCTGAGGCCGTCAAAGATGAAAGGGGCCTCGGAGATCAGAAGCCCTGGATATGAGTCGGGGCCCTGCCTCTGACAATCGACAGCCTCTGTTCCTTCCCATTGAACTGCAGGCTACAGGGACCCTGCGGCTGCCAGAGAGGAATGAGGCAGAGAATGTGAGAGGAATTTGCAGCCCTCGTGTGCAGCGGCGGGTGAGGAATTGAGGACCTCACCTCGGTAGGTGGGTCCACATTTGACCAGAGCCCCTTATGTGAGTGCTCATCCCTTCCACGTGCCTGTATCACTCTCATCCCCAAGGCTGGTGCGGTTTCTCTGCAGGACCCAGCTGACGTGGAGGCCAGAGAAACCCACCATTCCCCTAAGCAGCTGCTCTGTTTTGCTGGGTTCATCGCAGGTAGTAGGCACACTTTAAACAAGAGCAGGAATTTTGTTCTTAGACAATGACTGGTTCATCTTCAGGCTGTGTTCCTGCTTCAGCAGACACCCTGGGAAGCTTGCATTTCCAATTTCCTGTCCCTCCCCGGCTTCTCCTTACAAATCATAATATGCTGATGTCCCAGACCTGCTTCTTTCTGGCTGTTATAAGATGCCTCTTTGTGCTGATGGAGTGGCGATGTGAGGCAGCATATTCCCGAAGAGCCACCTGGGTCATTGTCTCTGCCAGGAAGGATGTTCTGTCCATCTCCCTGCCTATGGCTCCGCCCTCCTGAGCCCAGCAGTTTTGGTGCCAGATCACTCTGGTGTAGACAAGATGATGTGGGGGAGCTTCCTTGCTGAGGTTGGTAAGGGCACCCCAGGGCTGCTGAGGGCCCCTCACCTCCCCAGCTTTCAGGAGAAGCCCTTCTGAACCCTTTTAAAACCTCTGAGCACCCTCCCATGGGTCCCTTTTCCTCATGCACCCCTAAAGTAGATCTGGCAATGGTGGCTCTAGGGCTCAGAGAAGCAGCAGGGTTTTTTTTCCAGCAGCAGGAGCTGTGTCCTGACATTTTCCTGTCCCTGGTGTCAGACGACATTGATGGCCACGTAGCCTGAGCTGTACTGACCCTCCCTTGGTCCTCGTCATCACTCACGGTTCCTGAGATGCTGCTGTGCCAGGCGCTGAGGAAGGAGAGGTGATGGTGGTCCTGGGAAAAGTCACAGAACAAAGGGTGGCAGACCTGACCCTCACAGCCCACGCCACCAGCCTGTGCCACTTTCCCCCGCCCCGTCCTCTGGGAAGGGAGGAGACAGAGCTGTGGGGGGAAGTACCGCAGGACGAGGGGGCTGGATGGCATGTGAGATGTCCAGGGGCTCCGGGCACACAGACTCTGCTTCTCTGCTGCCATCTTCTCCTTTCCTTCAGGTCTCCTGGAGGGTGAATCCAGTGTCTTGGTGATAAAATAACCCTCCCCTTAAAACAGGCAGAGATACAAGCCCTATACCTAAGGTGACACATAACTTATAATCTGACCAAACATGTCAATGGATGACCAGCTGTGCAGATTTGCCTGGACCCAGGAGCTTCTCAGGACATGGGACAGTTGGTCCCTCTGCTTTTGAAAATAAAAAGGGAACATGACTATTCATTCAATTTGCAATATGTTCTGATTCCCCTTATGATTTCCTTTTGGCCAATGGATTGTTTAAAGGTGCATTGTTTGATTTTCAGCTATTTAGAAATTTTCTAGTTTTTTTTTTTTTAAGTTTCCAGTTCAAGTCCATTTTGGTTAGGGAACATTCTTTATATGTTTTTAAAACTTTTTCAATTTATTGAGACTTGCTTTGTTATCCAGCATACATGGTCTATCTTGGTGAATGTTCCATTTACCAGACAAAAAACAGGTGTTCTGCTGTTGTTGGGTAGCAAGTTCTACAAATGTTGCCTAGGCCAAGTCGGTTGATCCTTCTGTTCAGATCTTCAATATCCTTTTTCAGTTACTGAGGGGGTTATTAAAATTTCTAACTAGAATAGTAAAATAAAGAACAAAACAAACAACCCCCCCCAAAAAAAAACCTCCCCTAGTTGGAGGGTCCCTCCTTTACCATGCTGTGGTGGCCCAGGTCTATTGGTAGAATTTTGGCTGGTTTGCAACCTGTTCCTCAAATTAACCATTAGGAAGAAACATGGTTAAATGAACTAACAGTTGTCAAGCTGCATTCTAACCCCGCTATGATCCCATCACTGCAGGCTTTAGTGGCTGGAAAGATCCAGCATCTCTGTTTGCTCTTTGGAAGCTTATTTTTGCCAAGGTTGTTATCACCAAGTAGGCGCCAGAGCTCTGCTCCTCTCCCAGTCCAATTATGGTGAAATTTAGACAATGAACCTGTGTGTTCCATCTGTAAGAATGTCCAAATGGAATGCACTGCCCCTGGCCATGAGCACACTTTCGGCCCCTTTGTGATATGCAAGACCTCAAGGAAGGCGTCTCGATTCCCAGACCTGGGAAAATGTGTTAGAAGTGGAAAATGGACGGGGATAGCCAGGCCTCTGGTTTTCTTTCCACTGCGCCACCGTCACTTCACCACCCAGCTCCTGCCCTGGGATTGGTTGGGGAGCTGCTCCGTGTGAGGCCAGAGGGTGGCATTACCAGGCTCGGAACAGAGCTGATTTTGCCATGATGCATTTCCCAATTTACTGACTAGGGAAGGGGCAAAGCTGGTAAAGTAGGTGGGAACCCTCCCCCGCCTGCCCCTGCCTGGAACAAAAGGCTCTCAGTCGTTCCTCTTTCCTCCAGGCCGCAGGCCCCTCTGTTGTGACTGCATTATCTCCGGGGGTGTGCAGCCTGGGGCTCTCTCTGCCCACCCAGTGCAGGAACTTGATAGGGAGGATGGGGGAGAACCAAGTGGCTAGTGCTCTAATCTTGTCATCCCTGGGGAGGGTTCTGGATCCGACTTCCCTTCTCCAAATGGAAGCATTTGGACAGAGGACCTAAAAGGTGGCCCCCTGGCTCTAGCATCCGTGAGCTGTGGGCCTAGGCTGGATTTCTAAATCTGCCTAGAGAGAAATTGAAATCAATCGAGCTGACCTTCTCTCTAAAACAACCGTAATTCTACCTGACTGTCCTGCAGCCGCTTTTTGCAGTTTCAGAAACGCGAGGCATGGGGGTCTTAAGGAAAAGTGACTTATTTTCAAGCAAAAAGAAACCGATTTTGATTCAGCCTGCGTTTAGCTCCCTGTGTCTTTATCCCATCACCACCTAGATTGTTGTACCTTCAGACTAGATGCTGGAGCTGAATGCTGGGTTGAGTTGCTGCTTGTGCGACTTTGGGGAAGTTCCCAAACCTCTCTGACACCTCGCGTGTGCGGTGACGTATTGTCTCAGAGGGGACTGTGCCTGCCGTTCCCCGAGTCTGTACAAATGTGAGCAATGGTGACAATGATGTCATCCCGAGGTGGCCGAGGGTGGCAGGCAGAGCATGAGCCTTGGCCTCGGGAGACTCAGACTGGCTCTCCTCTTGCTGGCGCAATGATCCATCCAGCTTCTGAACCTCAGGATGTCTCCGTTCTCCTGAAACTGGAGCGAAAACGGAGCCTCCCTGCAGGGTGCTCCTGAAGACCCAGGGAAAGGGCTGGCAGGCTGCTTCCCCCCACAGCAAACTAAGTCTCTTCTCTTTCCCCTTCCCAGGCACACATTCTGGCAGTTCCGCCACGAGAACCCCAAGACCCGGGTCGGGGGCCCTCCCCCCGACGGGCTCCCCGGCTTCAACAGCGGGGTGATGCTGCTCAACCTGGAGGCCATGCGCCAGTCCCCGCTGTACAGCCGCCTGCTGGAACCGGCGCAGGTGCAGCAGCTGGCCGCCAAGTACCACTTCCGAGGTCACCTCGGGGACCAGGACTTCTTCACCATGATCGGCATGGAGCATCCTGAGCTCTTCCATGTGCTGGACTGTACCTGGAACCGGCAGCTCTGCACCTGGTGGAGGGACCACGGCTACAGCGACGTCTTTGATGCCTACTTCCGCTGCGAGGGCCACGTCAAGATCTACCATGGGAACTGCAACACACCCATCCCAGAGGCCTAGGCACCTCTCACCGGCTGGGTCCTCGGGCTCTGGGGAAGGAGAGGGGCAGGGTGCCCCGACAGGCCTGGAGTGCTGTCCCAACTCCTACAGAGACACCGCGAGGATGTCCTTGTGACCAGGTGCTGCAGCTCTCCCACTGCGGGTCACTGTCCTGAGGCTGCCTAGTGACGACTGGCCTGTACCCCGCTGGTGCTTGGGACACTTTTGTGGCCAGGGGGCCAAGTGTCGTGAAGGACGAACACATAGCCCTGGCCTGGTGGGCTAGGAAGCCTTTGAAAAGAAGGAAGAAAACGGTGCCCCTTGCCTTCAGCCCCCAAAGCATGGAAGTCCTTTTAAGAACTGGGCTTTCCTGGACCAAAAATCAATTTATTTTCAATCAACAGGTGAGAGAGAAAGAGTACTGCTGTAGCTCCCAGTGCCCCCTCTGAATACGTGAGCCAGGGTTTTAACAACCGGCCCAGAGTTGAAGCATCCAAACGAATGCCAGCCTTCCACGTGCACACCCTGGGGGCTGTGTGCTTATTGCCACGGTGCTCACGTCACCCGGCACAGGTGTAAAGATCACCTCCTCTCTGGGGAGGGCCCTCAGCACCAATTGTGGCCCACAGAGGAAACCTTCATAGCATTTCGCTCCCAATTGCATTACAGAAGCTCATTATCCCTGACTCACCCGTGCCAGCGCCAGGTGACCAGACTCTGCTCAGAAATCAAACTCGCCATCAAAGAACAGAGATGGGCCATCCCCAAGGGCACCTGGATTGGGAAGACCCATTCCAAAAAGGAGCCCAGCAGCACCTATGCAGCTTGGAAGGGGTGTCGCTCTTAGGCTTACAAGCATTCTAGTCTCTTGATTTAGCAGAATCACCCTTGTGACTTTGTTGCACCAGGTCAGACTCTGTACCTTAGAAGAAATTAGGCTGTCATTTCTTTCTTTGTGGCAGCACTCACAGCATGTGGAAGGTTCCTGGGCCAGGGATCAAACCCACGCCACAGCAGCCACCCAAACCGCTGTAGTGACAACATCGGATCTTTAGCCAGCTATGTCACAGGAGAACTCCGGGCTGTCATTTCCTGATTTCTGCTTTTAATGAGTTCTCCTGTAAGCGGACTGCAAACATGGTCCATTCTGTATCATCTAGCCGTGGTCCTCGGGGGAAAATGTTGTTGAACTTTCATCTTATTTCAATTGCATTTACTTTTTTTTTCTCTCCAGGAGTGAGAATAATAATCTTTGAGAATGCAGTGGTTTATACTGTTTGCTCTCTGATCAGTTTCCTACTACCTGAAGGTTCTGAATCACTGTCACTGTCATTCAACGTCTCCCTCCCCTCAGGATTAAGCTAGGGGTGCTCACAGCGGGTCCCCCAGGCCTAAGGGGGAGCATGTCTGGGAAGGCAGTGGGGAGGCCAGCAGTGTTGTATTGGACTCAGAATAGAGAATCATTTCGTTCGAACTTGTGTGCAGGCCTATCTGCTCCTGGGAGCAAAACCCACCACCTCATCCCTGCTCATCAAGCGTAGCCCTGATGGTCTGGTCACCTCATCGTCTGATGAAGCGGAGCACACATTTCTAACTCAGCTCTCACAGAGCTGGTCTGTCTTCTTAGGTGCCTGATTCCCTGTTCTTAGCTACCAATTACTGAATGCCTGCTGCGTGCCCAGCATTGTATTAGGAGTGTGAGAACATGCACTATCACTGATGCTCATAAAAATCTCATGAAGCACATTCAGAATTTCTAAAATTTGTTGTAAGAAAATAACGAGATTTGTGGACAGAGGGTCCTTGTTTATCCCAGCCTTTTTTATAGTAGAAAGAAATTGAGAGCAATTTAAACTGCTGAATAGGGGAGTGGATAAATAACCTATGTTAATCCATACAATGGAGTACTTTAGGCATTAAAAATCATATTTTTAAAAAATAATGCTTTGGAAAATGCTTACAATGTGCTACTGAGAATGCAAAATACAGAATTACATGGACAGTATGATCCTAGTGTTAGTCTTTAAATTACATATATATATGTGTATGGTGTTTGTAAATATTTAAAGAGCTTGTTCTGCTATGTTTCATTCGTTCAACTCCTAAATTAATCATGCGTTTCAAACACCACATTAAAAAAGCCATCTATTTGGGCAGTTCTTGTTGTGGCTCACTGAGTTACCCAACTAACATCCATGAGGATGTGGGTTCAATCCCTGGCCTCGGTCAGAGGGTTAAGGATCGGGCGTTGCCGTGAGCTGTGGTGTAGGTCACAGACATGGCTTGGATCTGATGTGGCTGTGGTGTCGGCCGGTAGCTGTAGCTCCAATTCGACCGCTAACCTGGGAACCTCCATATGCCACAAGTACAATCCAAAAAAAAAAAATGGGGGGAAAAAGTGAGTGAAACACTAGAGTATTTAGACTTACAACAGCAAATATATTTTTCCAACAATTTCAACCATTAAAGTGTTTCTATAGCTATGAGTGTAATTTTTCATTGTGAGGAGAAGACAGTCAGCTGATTGATCACAATGGGCAAAAGCCAAACAAAATCTCGTTTACTTTTGAGATCACCCACTCACAAGTGTCTCCCCTCTCTGTCATGAGTAGCTTTGACCTCACACCTTCATGGTGAAGAGCGAAGAACTAACCCAGCCAGACTAACGAAGCCATCATGTGCTCCTCTGCTTTATCACGAGCAACGTTCTGACAAATCCTGGCAGCCTGGTTCCTGATAAGGATCCTGTTCTGATCCATGCAGTGCAAACAGAACGAATTGTGTTTAATTTGTCTTGTGAGTAGAGCATATGCCTTAAGGATGATCAGAAGTCTGAAAAGAGACACTTCCTGGAATAAGGTGCTTTTTAAAATCTCCACCTGTATTTATGTTTATATTTTCCGTAGTGAAAACTCTTCTATAATAAAAAATACAGGCTATAAAATTCTAGCCACCCACCTTCCTCCCAGTTCCCTCTAAGTATCATCCTGGCCATGTGACAGCTCATGCTTGGCCATGGTTACCATTATCCATAAGAAAACATCATCTTGGTTCCATAGGCTCTGGGTTTTTGGCTTTCCTTATGGACACCCTAGCTCTCCAAATAAAAGGGACCTAATAATAAATAACATCTCCGGACTCTGCTTTCTTTTCTGATACCATCATCTTTTGTGTGTACACCATTGATAATGGCCTTTGCAAGGTGTGTGGGCTTGTTGAAGAGATTTATTCTTGCATATGTGTCGAAACCAAACGACGGCATCCCCTTTCCCATAACATCACTTCACGCCAAAGAGTGATGTGTTGGTTCCACAGGCCAAGCCTAGGCCCCCTGCCCCCCTGGGGCTCATGGGCTAAGGAAACAATTGCATCTATGACTTGTCATCTGCTTTGACCAAAGGCCAAACCTCTGCTCATTCTAAGACCTCCTGGCTGATCTCAGCATGGAGACCCTAGGTGGGGCAGCATGGAGTTTGCCAGGGTGAGCAGTGATTTCTGAGCAAGCAGGGGGTGCCATCACAAGAACCTAGGCCCTGAGACAGGCCTGGCTTTGAGTCCACATTCTGCCCTCACTACCCTGGCAATCTTGGACAAGCGAGGTCACTTCTTTCCTTATTTCTAGACCCAGCTAATGAGAACTCCCTCAAAAAGTGCTGTTGGAAGAAAAGAGATGCGTAAGGGTTTGTAGGCTGAGAAATAATACGTAGATGCAAGTAAATTCTTAAGAGTTATTACTTAAAACACCCTTTCTAGAAAATAAATGAGCCATGGTGGCGGGGGGGACATTAAGCGTCATCACTAAACTGAGTAGATGACCAGACACTTGCCTGTAGGATGATTTTTGTTGGCGACTCCACCCTGCAGAGGCCTAGATGGGCCCAGGAGCTCTCAGGTCCTTGGGTAAACCCCCTCCCTCTCTGGGCCCAGTTTCCTCATCTGTGAAAACAAGGGGGCAAGGGGCATGGCCTCAATCTCTGAGCAGCACCTGCCCTAGCTCTGTTGGAAGTAATGTTTGCATCCATTGGGGTTCACACGTGCACATGGCAGGGGGTTGAAATCAAAGGCAGAAACTCCAGACCCCAACGCACCCATCGCCAACTTGGAATTGACCATTCACACTGCAACTCACTCAAAAGGCACTGAGAGCACACTCCCCCCTCCCAATCCAGAGAGGCCAAGTGAGGAACACAGACACACTGGAGAACTGGGGGTGGTATTAAAATCCAGAGAGAACCAACTGCCATCCATGAGCCCCAGCCCCTCTGCTTGGGACTGACTTTACCTATGGCAGCTAAAATATTGTCTGAGCCTTCGGCTTATGTGACTGGCTCCCAAGGGGCCTCCCAGGTAGAGCTGCTGTACAGAGGGACCCACGCCCCATGGGTCTTTCCCTGGGGAGGCCCGAGCCTTGAGTCCTTGGCCAGGGACCCCATGGAAATGCCCTGCAGGACAGAGTGGACTGGCCAGCCATTCCCAGAGGTGCTTGCAAAGATCAAAAACCTTCCTGGAGTGAAGGCTTCCTTACCTGGGACTGGCTAGGCTCCCAGGGTATGTACAGGCATACCGCAAATATGAAGATGTGTCTGCTCCACTCATTCTGCAGCCTCACCAAGCACCCCACATTCTCAGAGCCTCAGAAATTCTGCTGCCTCCTTGCCAGCCCCTCTTCCCTGATAGGACGTGCTCCAGGCCTCCCCTGAGCCCTGCTCTCTGCACACAGGTCCGAACAAGACCATGGAGCACTGAGTCTGGGGTGTTTCTGATCCTAGTGTAGAGTTCCCTCTTGGTACCAAGATTGAGTCAATAAGAAACAGATAATTTTTGAGAACTATGTCTAGATACTCATGTTGCAACAGAACAAAGGGTGGGGAAAAAAATGTAATTGTAATGTATACATGTAAGGATAACTTGATCCCCTTGCTGTACAGTGGGAAAATAAAAAAAAAAAGAATGAAAAAGAAAAAGAAACAGATAATTTGAACAGACTGATTACTACCAGTGAAGTAGAATCTGTAATAAAAAAAACAAATAAACAAAAAAACAAACTCCCTGCAATCAAAAGTCTAGGACCCGATAGCTTTGCTGCAAAATTCTACCAAACGTACAAGAACTTATATCTGTCCTTCTCAATCTCTTCCAAAAGACTGAAGAGGAGGGGACCCTCCCAAAGCCATTCTATGAAGACTTCTCACCTTGATATAAAACCAGACAGAGACACCACAAAAAGAAAATTATGGACCAATATCTTTGATGAATATAGATGCAAAAATTCTCAATAAAATATGAGTAAACCAAAGCCAACAATACATAAAAGGATCATAGGCCATGATCAAGTTGGAGTCATTCTAGGGTTATAAGGATGGTTCAACACAATCAATCAATCTACAGTACATCAACAAAAGGAAAGACAAAAACCACACTCAAGCTGCCCTGGGTAGAACCTGGTGTTCCTGCATTACAGCATCCTGCCCTCTCAGGAAGGCCTCCCCTCTCTCACCCCAGGCAGCCAGGAAGCTCCAACCCTATCACCCTCATCCAGCCTGGGCCTGGCACCTCCCAAAGCACTGAATGCCTTTACCCAAAGCCCAAATCTATACTAAGAGTTTCCACTAGATGTGTGTGGAATTTCCAAGCTTGAAGGATGCTGTCAGAGATGCAGATAATCCTTTTTTGTTAGCAACAGTCTGAGCCATAAAGTGGCAGGGATGTAGATAATCTTCCAAGGCTAAGTCAACAGATGCTTTGAAAAATGTAAGTTCTTCACAGTCACAGACAGGCAGCTTCACCGTCAATTTGAGTCCATCTCATCCTGTCCCTCCTTTCAGGAAAGCTAATCTGATCTCTAATCCAGGAAGCCATGACAACCCTTCTCTCCAGCATTCCTCTGGGGGCTTCTGTGGCCCCTGCTCTCCCGCCTATCTTTCCTGGCCCAGCCTCTTTCCCCAGGGACACTGGGATACCCCCTGCTTTGAAACTTCTCAGCCAGGGCTCCCACCATGTCATCCCATGTCCAAACCACTGTGTACTCTGATCTCATACCACTCCCCACCTCTCCTTATAGGGCTTTCGCTGCCCCGAGGAAGGGAGCTCTGAGGTGGAGGTTTATGTGCAGGAAGTTTCCTGGGGGGATTCTGTGGGAGAGGAGGGGGAAAGAACTGGGCAGGGAGAAGCTGAGCTGTGAGGCAGTCATGATAAAGACCTCAGCCAGCCCCACGGAGAGCTTCCAGGTTGGGGTGGCCTTGCAGAGGAGCCCTGGTTGAAGCCTGGCAATGAGGCCTTCAACTCTGTCAAGTCACTGGGCACAGGCTGCCCCAGGGTAGGCTTATCTGTGCAGCACACCAGGGTGTCCACTCTGGAAGCCCTGGCCATGCAGCCAAGCTGTTCACAACCCCCCCCCTCTCCTGCATCTTCCTCCTTGGCTTTCCTCTGAACTAATCTTTGTTCTTTCTTTCAAAGTCCTTCAAAGCAGAAGGCCTCTCCTGCTTCAGCTCTACCATATTCCAGGTTTCCTGGCCATCTCCCTGAGCAGGAGCCCAGACTTGTAGTATAGGCTGCTACCTCTCCATGATGATACCACCCCCACTGTTACAGCCCAGATTGCCCCACGGTGTCAGGCCAGTTCTACTGGCAACACTAGGGAAGATAGCATGCTGTCTGTAGGGGGCAAGGACTTCTCTTCTGTTCCTTCCCCCTAGACTCTGATCCCTGCAGGATCCCAGGGGCCCACCTGCCTCTACATTTTCCAAGATCTGTACATGGCCCAGAGTCCATGGACAGGCTGGAGGCAAGCCACTTGGCACAAACAGCAAGACATGGGACACCTTGACAGGTGGGATGCTCTCCAGAGATCAATAACCAAACACCAGGAAGAAACTGCCCTTCCCAGGGGTGATGTCTGAGTTATGAGCCTCTGCCAGGATTTCCTCCTGCTCACTGTGGGGAAAGGAGGGAGGAATTCTTCACATAGAGTATGGGCTTTGGAGGAGGTAGGCCCAAGCTTACACCCTAGCTGTGACACTGTTGATTTGTGTATGTCATGGATGTTTACCAAGCCCCAGCCATGGGTTGGATTCTTGGGTCACTGTAGTAGAGAGCGTGGGTCAATCCTGCTCTAGCAGAAGTTCCTATACAGTGAGGTAGTCTCATTGCTACAGGTTAAGTACACTGAGCGGGGGCTGCATGTGCACCTAGAGGGGTACCCTAGGGTCCAGACTGATGGTAAGAGATGTGCTCTATACATGTAACAAGAACCCCAACCCCTGGTGAGAGAGCATGGCTCTGTGGCCTTCAGGAACATACGTTACCTCTCTAAGCTTCCCAGTTATAGCCATCTACTGGCTATCATCCTCACAAAAGAAATAATGTAAGTATCATCAAAGTCTCTGATCCCTATTCATGGACTAGAGTTCCAACTCATTACTACGATAAATACAGGGAGCTACCATTTTCTTGGTATAAGAAAATTCCTTAAGTTCTGAGAATAAGTAGGGGCTAAGAACACTATCCTATCCAGGGCTGGGTGGGACTTAAGACTGCAAAGATTCACAGCCTTGTTGTGCCATGGCCACCAACTTGCTTTGTGTGACCCAGAGCAAGTTACATCCCATCTCTAGAACTTACTTGACTGCTTTGTAACAGAACAGAGCTGAACCAGAGTCTGTCATTCAAGGCCACATTTAAAATCCAAATTGGGGTAGAGGGGATCAAGATGGCAAAGGAGTAAGACATGGTGTTTGCCTTATCCCACAAATGCATTAAAAAAATATATACATGGAGAACAATTAGCAGAGAACATCTACCAAATGCTGGCGGAAGACCTTAAACCTCCAAAAAGGGCAAGAAACCCTCCACATAACTGGGTAGAACAAAAGGAAAAAAGAGGAAGAGAGTTAGAAAGAAAAAGGAATCAACACAGGACCAGAACTCCTGAGAGAGAGCTGTGAAAGAGGCAAAGAACACACACCTTGGGAAACCACCCGACAGATCAGCTGATACAGAGGGACCTCAAAGCCACAGAGAAAAGTGCAACTGATGAACTGAGGAGGGAAAAGCAGAGAGAGAATCACAAAGACCATTGGTACCACCGCCCCTGGACACCACAGCCCAGGCGCTTGGGTGTGGGCTAGGTGCTGAGACTCAGGCTCTGGAGGTCAGTTCTGGGAGAGCACCAGGGTTGGCAGTGTGGAAACAGCCTGAGGGAGCTAGGGAGTGGTGCAGCAAGGGTTGGGGAGCAGAGTGCCACAGCCAAGGGAACCCATGAGGAGGTTTGGACTGGCAGGAGAAGCAAGGCACCATTGTTGAGGAGAGCAAGAGGAGGAAGGGTAGACCATCATAGGAATATCTTTCCCTGCACATTCACAGACTCTCAGAAGTTGGGACTATGGGCAGCAAGGAGCCTCTTGTGTGGGCTACAGGCGACTGCTCCTACTGTGCTGGCTACAGGTGGCAGCACCTCCTGCATGGGCTAAGTGTGGTCTAAAGGCAGCACGCACAAACCATCTTAGTTACCTCTGATTCCAGAGGTGGGTGTGGCCTGCCACCACTAGGGGTCCATTAATAGTCACAAACTGCAGCCCCAGTTACCTCAGAGGTCAGCACAGAGGAGGGCACTGCAATCAAGCACCACTCATTGTTGCTCTCACTCCCCTGGGAATGCACATTCCCTGCCACTGCCAAATGCTCCAGGTGCCACCCAAACCTGCCTGAGGCTCACTGGCACTTCCCAGGGCCCTGCAACTAGGAGCAGCCCACACCACCTTCCCAGAGGTTCTTGCTACTGCCAAGGGTCCAGCAACCAGGCACTGGCTACTAGCCCTGCCCACTACCTCCATCTCCTTGGAAACACATGCAGCACCACATCAAGGGGATAACAGCCTGCACACACTGAGGAAAGAGACAGAAAGCATCCAAAACCCTCATGCCAGGAATAAACAGCACTAACAAAATAACTAGGGGGGCTCTAGCATGTAAACGGCCCTCCAAAACTACAGTAGTTGGTTTCCCTAAACTCAAAGAATAAGAAAAATATAAGCAAAATGAAACAGCTCAGGAAACATTCCCAGTTAAAAGAATAGGAGAATTCACCTGAAGGAGCAAACAATGAAACAGACCTCTGCAGTCTAACAGACACTGAGTTCAAAAAGGAGATAATGAAAATACTGAAGGAATTAAGGGTGAGTAAGAGGGAATTAAGAGCAGATATGAACAGTAATGCAGATAACTTTAGAAAGGAAATAAAAAATATAAGGGAGAGCCAAGAAAAATTAGAAAATTCATTTGCAGAGATTCAAACTGAGTTTAATGCACTGCAGAGCAGAATGAATAAAGCAGAGGAGTGAATTAGTGACTTGGAAGATAGAATAACGGAAATCACCCAATCAGGACAGCAGACAAAAAACCAAATAAAAAAAAACATAAAAGCAATATAAGAGATCTATGGAATAATATAAAGCAGGCCAATCCATGCATAATAGGGATTACAGAAGAAGAAAAAGAAATGAGGATTGAAAATATATTTGAAGAAATTATGGCTGAAAACTTTCCAAATATAAAGGGAAAAGATATCAAGATATAGGAAGCACAGAAGGCCCCAAATAAGGGCCTAAATGCAAATAGAAACACACCAAGACATATCATAATATAAATGGAAAAAGGTGAAGATCCAGAGAGGATTCTCAAGGCAGTAAGAGAAAAAGAGTTAATAAGGGAAGCCCCATAAGGCTATCAGCTGCTTTCTCTACAGAAACATAGAAACTTTCTTCTTTCTACAGGCCAGAAGAAAGTGACAAGAGACACTCAAAGTTCTAGAAGGGAAAAATTCAGAGCCTACAATTCTCTACCCAGGAAGAATATCACTTAAAATAGAGGAGAAATAAAGAATTTCTCCAAAAACAAAAACTAGAAGAGTACAGCAATACTAAACCAATTCCAAAGGAAAAACTGAAAGGGCTCCTCTAAATAAAAGAGCTAAGAAGAAACAGGATGCTGGAAATCACGATTGGAAAGTAATCAGTAAAATAAGCCAGTATACAGAGCTAAAGGAAAAAAAAAATCCTACTGTAAAAGTGATGAGACAGGATTAAGATGGTGGAATAGAAGGACTGGAGCTCAACTTCTCTCATAAAAGCAACAAAATTACAACCAAATGCTGAGCAATCTTCAACCAAATGGACTGGAAACTTTCAAAAAGATATCCTATTCCAGAAGACAAAGAGGAGGTCACATCAAGAGGTAGGAGGGGCAATTATGCAATATAAGCAACCCCATACCTCCTGGGTGGGAAGCCCCCCAGACTGGAAAGTAACTGGATCACAGAAACTTACCTACAGGAGTGAAAGTTCTGAGCCCCGTGCCTGGGGCTCTGGCATTGGGAGAAAGAACCCCCGGAACATCTGGCATTGAAGGCCAGTGGGGCTTGTGTGCATGAGCTCCAAGGGACTGGGGGAAACGGAGACCCCATTCTTAAAAGGCACACACAGAATTTCATGTGCATTAGGTCCCAGGGTAAAGCAAAGTCTCAATAGGAATCTGGGTCAAACCTGACTGCAGTTCTTGGAGGACCTCCTGGGAAAAGAGGGGTGAATGTGGCTTGTTGTGGGGAAAGAGCATTGGAAGCAAATATCTTGGGAATATTCGTCAGCATACATTTCTCTGGAGGTGGCCATTACAGGAAAATCTGGCCCCATCCATCAGAGCTGAGAAGCCCCAGGGCAAACAACAATCCAGGTGGGATCACAGCCCAACCCATCAGTAAACAGGCTGCCTAAAGACGCCCCAGGCACAGAGCCTCTAATCTCACCTAGAGACAAAGCCCCACCCACCAGAGGAATAGGAATCAGATCCACCTACCAGTGGGCAGGCACCAGTCCCTCCCATCAGGAAGCCTACAGCAAGCCCCAATACCAACTTCAGTCACAAGGGGGGCAGAAACCAGAGGTAAAGAGGCTATAACTCTATTATCTGTAAAAAGGTCACCATGCCGAAAACCTATAAAAGTGAAAAGATAGAGAACTATAACTCAGATAAGGGAGAAAGAAAAAACCCCATAAAAACAGCTAATCAGGAGACTCTCAGCCTCCAGGAAGAAGACTTTAGATTGTTGGTGCTGAAAATGATGAGAGACATTAGAAATAAACTGGAGGCAAAGATGGATAATTTACAGGAAACACTGAGCAAAGAAAATACAAGATATAAAACTTAAACAAGAAGAGATGCAAAACACAGTAACTGAAATAGAAAATTCATTAGAAACAGCCAATAGCAGAATACAGGAGGCAGAAGAATGAATAAGTGAGGTGGAGAACAGATTAGTGGAAATCATGGATGTGGAACAGAAAAGAGAAAAAAGATTGAAAACGAATGAAGACACTGTCAGAGAACTCTGGGACAATGTTAAACACACCAACATCCATAATATAGGGGTGCCAGAAGGAGAAGAGAGAGACAAAGGGACAGAAAAAATATTCAAAGAGATAAGAGCCGAAAACTTCCCTAACATGGGAAAGGAACCACTCACTCAAATCTAGGAAGTGCAATGAGTACCATATAAAATAAACCCAAGGAGGAACACCCTGAGACACATATTAATCAAAATGACCAAAATTAAAGACAAAGAGAAAATCTTGAAAGCAGCTAGGGAAAAGAAACAAATAACATACAAGGGAACCCCGATAAGGTTATCAGCAGACTTTTCAACAGAAACTCTGCAGGCCAGAAGGGAGTGGCATGATATACTTAACGTGATGAAAGTGAGAAACCTCCAACCGAGATTACTTCACACAGCAAGGCTCTCCGATTTGAAGGAGAAAACAAAAGCTTCACAGATAAGCAAAAGCTAAGAGAATTCAGCAACACTAAACCAGCTTTACAACAAATACTAAAGAAACTTCTCTAGGTAGAAAAGGCCATGACCAGAAAAAAAAAAAAAAAAAAAAAAAAAAAGACAAGGCTCACCAGTAAAGGTATATATAAAGATACGAAATCATCCATGCACAATTATGCCACCAAAATCAGAAATTGTGAGAAGAGGAGGGTACAAATGCAGGACACTGGAGATGCACTTGCAATTAAGAGACCAACAACTTAAAACAATCTCATATATACACACACACACATATATATATATACATATACATATATATACATACTTTTATATCAAAACTTCAGAGTAACTGCAAACCAAAAATCTACAATTGATACACAAATAAGAAAAATCAACTCAAATACAACACTAAAGATAGTCATCAAACCAGAAGAGGAGAGTACAAGAAGAGAAGAAAAAAGAACAAAAACAAATGCAAAGCAATTAATAAAATGGCAATAAGAACATATATATCAATAATTGCCTTAAATGTTAATAGACTAAACGTCCCAACCAAAAGACACAGACTGGCTGAATGGATACAAAAACAAGACCCAGATATATGCTGTCTTCAAGAGACCCACTTCACTTCTAGGGACACATACAAATTGAAAGTGAGAGGATGGAAAAAATACTCCACGCAAACAGGAATCAAAAGAAAGATGGAGTAGCAATACTCATTATCAGACAAAATAGACCTTAAAATGAAGACTATTTTAAGAGACAAGGAAGGTCACTACATAGTGATCAAAAGATCAATCCAAGGAATTCCCATTGTGGTGCAGCGATTAACGAATCTGACTAGGAACCATGAGGTTGCAGGTTTGATTGCTGGCCTTGCTCAGTGGGTTATGGATCCAGCATTGCCATGAGCTGTGGTGTAAGTTGCAGATGCGGCTTGGATCCTGTGTTGCTGTGGCTCTGGAGTAGGCCGGCAGCTACAGCTCCGATTAGACCCCTAGCCTGGGAACATCCACATGCCGCAGGAGCGGCCCAAGAAATGGGAAAAAGACAAAAAAAAAAATCAATCCAAGAAGAAGATACATCAATTTTAAATATCTATACACCCAACATAGGTTCACCACAATATATAAGGCATCTTCTAACAACCTTAAAAGGACAAATCGACAAAAACACAATCATAGTAGGGGACTTTAACACCCCACTTACAGCAATGGACAGATCAACCAGACAGAAAATCAATAAGGAAACACAGGCCCTGAATGAAGCATTAGACCAGATGGACTTAATAGATATTTATAGGACATTCCATCTGAAAGCAACAGAATAACATTCTTCTCAAGTGCACACGGAACATTCTCTATGATTGATCACATCCTGGGCTACAAATCCAACCTTGGTAACTTTAAGAAAACTGAAATCATATCAAGCATCTTTTCCGACCACAACACTATACAACTGGAAATCAACAAGAAAAAAAACTGCAAAAAACACAAACACATGGAGACTAAACAACATGCTGCTAAACAGTCAATGGATCACTGAAGAAAACAAAGAGGAAATTAAAAAATACCTAGAAGCAAATGACAGCAAAGATATGACACTCCAAAAGCCAGGGGATGCAACAAAAGCAGTTCTAAGAGGAAAGTTTATAGCAATACAAGCCCACCTCAGGAAACAAGAAAAAGCTCAAACAAACAAGCTAACTTTACATCTAAAGCAGCTCAAGAGAGAAGAACAGACAAGACCTAAAGTTAGTAGAAGGGAAGAAATCATCAAGATCAGAGCAGAAATCAATGAAATAGAAACAAAGAAAACCATAGAAAAGATCAATGAAATGAAAAGCTGGTTCTTTGAAAAGATGAACAAAATTGATAAACCCATAGCCAGACTTAATCAAGAAAAAAGAGAGAGGACTCAAATCAGTCAAATTAGAAATGAAAAAGGAGAAGTAACAATGGACATCACAGAAATACAAAGGATCATAAGAGACAACTTTATGCCAATAAAATGGAAAACCTAGAAGAAATGGACAAATTCTTAGAGAAGTACAATCTTCCAAGACTAAACCAAGATGAAATAGAAAAGATGAAAGGACCAATCACAAGTACTGAAATTCAAACTGTTATTAAAAAACTTCCAACAAACAAAAGTCCATGACCATATGGCTTCACAGGTGAATTCTATCAAACATTTAGAGAAGAGCTAACACCTCTCCTACTGAAACTATTCCAATAAATTGCAGAGGAAGAGACACTCCCAAACTCATCCTATGAGGCCACCATCACCCTGATACCAAAACCAGACAGAGATACCACAAAAAAAGAAAACTACAGGCCAATTTCACTGATGAACATTGATGCAAAAATCCTCAACAAAATACTAGCAAACCAAATCCAACAATACATTAAAATGATTGTACATCATGATCAAGTGGGATTTATCCCAGGGATGCAAGCGTTCTTCAATATCCACAAATCCATCAGTGTGATACACCACATTAACAAACTGAGGAATAAAACCCATATGATCCTCTCAATAGATGCAGAAAAAGCCTTTGACAAAATGCAACACCCATTTCTGATAAAAACCCTTCAGAAAGTGGGCATAGGGGGAACCTACCTTGACATAATAAAGGCCATACATGACAAACCCAGGGCTAACATCATTCTCAATGGTGAAAAGCTGAAGGAATTCCCGCTGAGACCAGGAACAAGACAAGGATGGCTGCTGTCACCACTACTATTCAACATAGTTTTGGAAGTCCTAGCCATGGCAATCAGAGAAGTAAAACAAATAAAAGGAATCCAAATTGGAAAGGAAGAAGTAAAACTATCACTATTTGCAGAAAACTGTTAGAGCTCAATGACTTTGGCAAAGTTGCAGGATACAAAATTAATACACAGAAACTGATGGCATTTCTACATACAAACAATGAAATATAAGAAAGAGAAATTAGCTAAACAATCCTGTTTACCATCACATCCAAAAGAATAAAATACCTAGGAGTAAACCCACCTAAAGAGACAAAAGACCTGTACTCTGAAAACTGTAAGACACTGATCAAAGAAATCAAAGGACACAAATAGATGGAAAGACATACCATGCTCATGGTTTGGAAGAGTCAATATCATCAAATGACTATACTACCCAAGGCAGTCTACAGATTCAATACAATCCCTATCAAATTACCAAGGACATTTTTCATGGAACTTGAACAAAATATTTTAAAGTTTGTTTGGAAGCACAAAAGACCCAGAATAGCCAAAGACATTCTGAAAAAGAAAAATGGAGTTGGAGGAATCAGGCTCCCTGACTTCAGACTATACTACAAAGCAACAATCATCAAAACCATATGTACTGGCAGAAATATAGATCAGTGGAACAGGATAGAAAGCTCAGAATTAACTCATGCACCTACAGTCAACTAATCTTTGACCAAGGAGGCAAGAATATACAATGGAGAAAAGACGGCCTGTTCAATAAGTGGTGCTGGGAAAACTGGACATCCACATGGAAAAGAATGAAATTAGAAAACTTCCTAACACCATACACAACAACAAACTCAAAATGGACTAAAGACCTAGATATAAGACCAGACACTATAAAACTCTTAGAGGAAAACATAGGCCAAACACTGACATAAACAACAGCAACATCTTCTCAGATCCACCTCTTAGAGTAATGACAGTAAAAACAAAAATAAATGGGACCTAATGAAACTTAAGTTTCTGCACAACAAAGGAAACCCTAAACAAAATGACAACCCTCAGAATGGGAGAAAATATTTGCAAATGAATTGACTGACAAGGGATGAATTTCCAAAATTTGTAAACACCTTCTGCAGCTCCATACCAAAAAAAAAAAAAAACAAACCACCCCATCAAAAAAAAAAAAAATGGGCAGAAGATCTCAACAAACAATTCTCCAAAGAAGACATACAGATGGCCAAAAAACACAAGAAAAGATGTTCAACATCACTCATCATTAGAGAAATGCAAATCAAAACCACTATGAGGTACCACCTTACACCAGCCAGAATGGCCATCAGCAAAAAGTCTACAAACAATAAGTGCTGGAGAGGGTGTGGAGAAAAAGGAACCCTACTACACTGTTGGTGGAATTGTAAATTGGTGCAACCACTGTGGAAAACAGTATGGAGAGGCCTCAGAAAACTAAACATAGAACTACCATTTGATCCAGCAATCCCACTCCTGGGCATCCATCCTAAGAAAACCACAACTCGCAAAGAGACATGTACTCCAGTGCTCATTGCAGCACTATTTGCAACAGCCAAGACATGGAAACAACCTAAATGTCATCGACAGAGGAGTGGATGAAGAAGATGTGGTACATATACACAGTGGAATATTACTCAGCCATTAAAAGGAATGAAATACCAGCATTTTTAGCAACATGGATGGACATAGAAATTATCATGCTGAGTGAAGTCAGTCAGACAATGAGACACCAACACCAAATGCTATCACTGATATGTGGAATCTGAAAAAAAGGACAGAATGAACTTCTTTGCAGAAGAGATACTGACTCACAGACTTTGAAAAACTTATGGTTTCCAAAGGAGAGAGGTTGGGGTGGGGTGGGGGGGATGCTCTGGGTGTTTGGCATGAAAATGCTATAAAATTGGGTTGCGATGATCATTGTACAACTATAAATGTAATAAATTCATTGAGTAATAAAAAAACTTGAAAAAAAACAATAATAGCAAAAGGATATACATGATGATGTTAAAAAATCAATATCATAAATGAAAGAAAATCTAGACTTTTTTTAGAATGTGTTTGAGCCTATTTGACTACAAGGCTAAATCAAGCAGATACAGGACAGGGTTAACATACTTTAAAAACAGGGCGACTGCAAGTCAAAACCAAACATCACATTCACAAAAAGTAAAGGACACAAGCATAAAATAAATGGAAATCATCCAACCAAAAAAGAAAGGAAAGAAGGAAAAAACATAGAATCAACTGGAAAACAGAATCAACTAGAAAACAAGGTTTAAAATGGCCATAAACACATATTTATCAATAATTACCTTAAATGTCAATGGAATTGTGCTCTCATCAAAAGAAAGAGCGGCAGACTGGATAAAATACAAGAGCCTAAAATATATTGCCTACAAGAGACTCACCTTAGGGCAAAGGACACATATAAATTGAAAGTGAGAGGACTGAAAAAGATATTACATGTAAATGGAAAAGACAGGAAAACAGGAGTTGCAAAACTCCTATCAGGCAAAATAGATTTTAAAACAAAGGCCATAAAGACAAAGAAGGAGATTAATGATAAAAGGATCAGTTCCAAAAGAGGATATTATACTCATCAATATATAGGTCCCTAATATAGGAGCACTCAAATACGTACAACAAATACTAACAGACATAAAAGGAGAAATTGATAGGAATACAATGAAAGTTAGGAGACTTTTAACACCCCACTCAGATCAATGGACAGATCCTTTAGACAGAAAATCACTAAGTCAACAGAGATCCTAAGTGACACAATAGAAAAGTTAGACTTAACTGATATTTTCAGGACACTACATCTCAAAAAATCAGGATGTAAACTCTTTTCAAGTGCACATGGAACATTCTCAAGGAGTGACCATCAACTGGGGCTGAAAACTTTTCCAAATCTAAAGGAAACTAACATGAACAAATTTAAAAGTGTAGAAATCATTTCAAGTATTCTTTTTGACCGCAATGGCGTGAAACTAGAAGTCAACCACAGGAAAAGAGGAAAAAATGACTACATGGAGAGTAAACAACATGCTACTGAAAAAACAATGGGGCAATGAGGAAATCAAAGGCAAAATTAGCAAATACCTTAGACAAATGATAATGAAAACACAACCATTCAAAAATCCATGAGAGTATGCAAACGCAGTGCTTAGAGGAAAGTTCATAATGATACATACCTTCCTCAAAAAAGGAAAATATCAAATTGACAACTTAACCCATAATCTAAAACAATTAGAAAAACAAACAAAACCTAAAGTCATCAGAAGGAAGGAAATTATCAAGACCAGAGAGGAAATCAATAAAATAGAGATTCAAAAAATAATAGAAAAAATAATGAAAGAACTGGTTCTCTGAAAGGGTAAACAAAATTTACAAACCTCTGGCCAGACTCACCAAGAAGAGGAGAGAAAGAATGCAAATAAACAAAATAAGAAATGAGGGGAGTTCCCAAAGTTGTTCATGAACTTGACTAGTATCCATGAGGATGTGGGTTTGATCTCACTCAGTGGGTTAAGGATCTGGTGTTGCTGTGAGCTGTGGTGTAGGTTGCAGACACAGCTCAAAATCCTGCATTGCTGTGGCTGTGGGGTAGGCCAGCAGCTAAAGCTCCGATTCAACGCCTAGCCTGGGAAACTCCATATGCTGTGGGTGCAGCCCTAAAAAGATTATACACACACACACACACACACATATATATATATATATATATGAAATGAAAGAGGAGAAATCTCAATGGATACTGCAGAAATACAAAGAAACCATTAAGAGAATACCACAATTATACGCCAAATTTGACAACCTAGAAGAAATGGACAACTTTCTAGAGACATACAGCCACCAAAACTGAATCAAGAAGAAATATATCAACTGAACAGACCAATCACTAGGAATGAAATTGAGTATGTAATAAAAACACTCCCTACAAACACAAGTCCAGGACCAGATGGCTTCACAGTCAAATTCTACCAAACATACAAAGAAGAAATTAAATCCATCCTCCTTACATTTTTCCAAAATGTTGAAGGAATAATCCCAAAGACATTCTATGAAGCCACCATCACTGTAATAACACAACCAAAGATACTACCAAAAAAGAAAATTACAGACAAATATCTTTGATGAATATAGATGCAAAAATTAGGCAACCAAATTCAAAACATATACAAAAGATCATATACCACAAAGTGGAATTCACAAGGATTGTTCAACATCTGCAAATCAATCAACATCATATACCACATTAACAAAAGAAAAGTGAAAAACCACATGAACATCTCAATTAATGCAGAAAAAGCATTTGACAAAATCCAAAATCCATCCATGATAAAAACTCTTACCATGTGTCTTTTTTTTTTTTGTCTTTTGTCTTTTTAGGGCCACACCCGTGGCATATGGAGGTTCCCAGGCTAGGGGTCTAATCCGAGCTATAGCCGCTGGCCTATGAGAGAGCCACAGCAACACTAGATCCAAGCCGCATCTGCAACCTACACCACAGCTCATGGCAACGCCGGATCCTTAAGCCACTGAGCAAGGCCAGGGATCGAACCTGCAACCTCATCGTTCCTAGTTGGATTCCTTAACCACTGAGCCACAATTGCAACTCCCACCATGTGTCTTTAAGGAAAGTTTTGTCCAGATATATGCCCAAGAGTGAGATTTCTGGATCATATGGTAGTTCTATGTACCGATTTCTAAGGTACCTCCATACTGTTCTCCATAGTGGTTGTACCAGCTTACATTCCCACCAACAGTGCAGGAGGGGTCCCTTTTCTCCACACCCCCTCCAGCATTTGTTATTTGTGGACTTATTAATGATGGCCATTCTGACTGGTGTGAGGGTATCTCATGGTAGTTTTGATTTGCATTTCTCTAATGATCAGGAATGACGAGCATTTTTTTCATGTGCTTGCTGGCCATCTGTACATCTTCCTTGGAGAAATGTCTATTCAGGTCTTTTGCCCATTTTTCACTTGGGTTGTTGGCTTTTTTGCTGTTGAGTTGTATAAGTTGCTTGTATATTCTAGAGAGATTAAGCCCTTGTCCATGGCATCATTTGAAACTATTTTCTCCCATTCTGTAAGTTGTCTTTTTGTCTTTTTATTGTTTCCTTTGCTGTGCAAAAGCTTGTCAGTTTGATTAGGTCCCATGGGTTTATTTTTGCTTTTATTTCTGCTGCTTTGAGAGACTGACCTGAGAAAATATTTGTGAGGTTGATGTCAGAATGTTTTGCCTATGTTCTCTTCCAGGAGTTTGATGGTGTCTTGTGTTATATTTAAGTCTTTAAGCCAATTTTGAGCTTATTTTTGTGCATGGTGTGAAGGTGTGTTCCAGCTTCATTGATTTGCATGCAGCTGTCCAGGTTTCCCAGCAATTCTTGCTGAATAGACTGTCTTTTTCCCATTTTATGTTCTTGCCTCCTTTGTCAAAGATTAATTGACCACAGATGTCAAGGTTTATTTCTGCATTCTCTATTCTGTCTCATTGGTCTGTGTGTCTCTTTTGGTACCAGTACCACACTATCTTGATGACTGTGGCTTTGTAATATTGCTTGAGGTCTGGGAGAGTTATGCTTCCTGCTTGGTTTTTGTTTCTCAGGATTGCTTTGCCAATTCTGGGTCTCTTGTGGTTCTATATAAATTTTTGGATTGCTTGTTTTAGCTCTGTGGAAAATGTCATGGGTAATTTGATAGGGATTACATTGAATAGGGATTGCATTGACTCTGTAGATTGCTTTGGGTAGTATGGCCATTTCTACAATATTAATTTTTCCAATCCAGGAACATGGAATATCTTTCCATTTCTTTACATCTTCTTTAATTTCCTTGATTAATGTTTTATAGTTCTCAGCATATAGGTCCTTTCGCCTCCTTGGTCAGGTGTATTCCCAGGTATTTGATTTTTTGGGGTGCAATTTAAAAAGGTATTGTATTTTGTATTCCTTTTTTTTTTGTCTTTTTGCTATTTCTTTGGGCCGCTCCTGCGGCATATAGAGGTTCCCAGGCTAGGGGTCGAATCGGAGCTGTAGCCACTGGCCTACGCCAGAGCCATAGCAACGCGGGATCCAAGCCGCGTCTGCAACCTACACCACAGCTCATGGCAACGCCAGATCCTTAACCCACTGAGCAAGGGCAGGGACTAAACCCGCAACCTCATGGTTCACTAGTCGGATTCGTTAACCACTGCGCCACGACAGGAACTCCCTGTATTCCTTTTCTAAAGTCTCATTGCTAGTACACAGAAATGCTACTGCTTTCTGAATGTTAATCTTATATCCTACTACTTTGCTGAATTTGTTGATCAGTTTAAGTAGTTTTTGAGTTGAGTCCTTAGGGTTTTCTATCTATAGTAGCACCTGCATGTTCACTGAAGCTCTATTCACAATAGCCAAGACATGGAAACAACCCAAATGTCCAATAACAGATAACTGGATTAGGAAGATGTATATACACACAATGAAATACTACTCAGCCATAAAAAAGAACAAAATAATGCTATTTGCAGCAACATGGATGGAACTAGTGAATCTCATACTAAGTCAAGTAAGTCAGAAAGAGAGAGACAAATACTATAGGATATCACATATCTGGAATCTAATATATTGCACAATTGAACCTTTCCACACAAAAGAAAATCATGGACTTGGAGAATACACTTGTGGTTGCCCGGGGAGAGGGGGAGGAAGTGGGAGGGATTGAGAGCTTGGGGTTAACAGATGCAAACCATTGCTTTTGGAATGGATTAATGATGAGATCTTGCTGTGTAGCACTGAGAACTATGACTAGATACTTATAATGCAGCATGACAATGGGAGAAAAAATTATGTATATATGTATGTGTAACTGGGTCCTCATGCTGTACAGTGGGAAAAAAAGTGTGTTGGGGGAAATAAAAAATAAATTCAAAAAAAGGTAAAGGAATGGTACATATCCAATTTTCTGTCATATTTTAAACTCTGGGTCCTCTGATGTTCACATGTGCTGACAGGTGAGAAAATCTCTCCTTCCATGTTGAGCATTTGAATATGGGATATTGAATCTTTGTTCAGGAATTATGTTCAAAATTAACTTCTAAATGCAGATTCATCAAATGCATGATTAATTTAGACTACAAATATTATCTTTGTCATTATATTCATTATAAATCTTTATTCAGAAAAAAAAATCTTACCAAAGTGGGTATAGAGGGAACATACCTTAACATAATCAAAGCTATTTATGACAAACCCGCAGAAAATATACGCCTCAATGGAAAAAAGCTGAAAGCCTTCCTACTAAAATCTGGAACAAGACAAGGATGCCCACTCTCACCACTTTTATTCAACATAGTATTGGAAGGCCTAGCCACAGCTATCAGACAAACAAAAGTAGTAAAAGATATCCAAATTGGAAGAGAAGAGGTAAAATTGTCACTCTACACAGATGACATGATACTATGTATGGAAAACCTTATTGATTCCACACAAAAAAATATTCAATTGACCAATGAATTCAGCAAAGTAGCAGGATACAAGATTAACATTCAGAAATAGGTTGCATTCCTGTGCAATCAAATATTAGAAAAGGAATATAAAAATACAATAGCTTTTTAAATTGTACCCCAAAAATTAAATACCTGGGAATAAACCTGGCGAAGGAGGTAAAAGACTTAAGATGCTGAGAACTATAAAATATTAATCAAGGAAATTAAAGAGGATTTGAAGAAACGGAAAGATATTCCATGCTCCTGGGTTGCAAGAATTAGTATCATATTATACTACTCAAAGAAATCTACAGATTCAATGCATTCCCTATCAAATTACCCATGACATTTTTTCACAGAACTAGAACAAACAGTCCAAAAACTTATATGGAACCATAAAAGACCCAGAATTGCCAAAACAATCCTGATGAAGAACAAAAACCAAGCAGGAGGCGTAACTCTCTCAAACTCCAGGCAATATTATAGAGCCACAGTAATGAAGACAGTGTGGTAATGGTAACCAAAACAGATATACAGACCAATGGAACAGAATAGAGAACCCAGAAGTAAACCCAGACACCTATGGTCAATTATTTTTTGGCAAAGGAGGCAAGAGTATAAAATGGGGAATAAAACAGTCTTTTCAGCAAGTGGTGCTGGAAAAACTGGACAGGCACATGCAAGTCAATGAAACTGGAACACACCCTCACACCATGTACAAAAATAAACTCAAAATGGCTTAAAGACTTAAACATAAGACAAGACACCATTAAACTCCTAGAAGAGAATATAGGCAAAACATTCTCTGACATCAATCTCCCAAATATTTTCTCAGGTTAGTATCCCAAGGCAACAGAAATAAAAGCAGTGGGACCTAATCAAACTGACAGGCTTTTGCACAGCAAAGGAAACAATAAAAAAACAAAAAAACAAAAGGACAACTTACAGAATGGGAGAAAAGAGTTTCAAATGATACAACTGACAAGGACTTAATCTCTAAAATACACAAACACCTTATACAACTCCACAGCAAAAAAAGCCAACAACCCAATGGAACAATGGGCAAAAGACCTGAATAAACATTTCTCCAAAGAAGATGTACAGATGGCCAACAAGCACATGAAAAAATGTTTGACATCACTAATTATTAAATGCAAATCAAAACTACTATGAGATACCACCTCACACCAGTCAGAATGGCCACCATTAATAAGTCCACAAATAGCAAATGCTGGAGGGGGTGTTTAGAAAAGGGATCCCTCCTACACTGCTGGTGGGAATGTAAATTGGTAAAACCACTATGAAAACAGTATGGAGGTACCTCAGAAAACTAAATATAGAACTAACATATCCCCCAGCAATCCCACTCTTGGGCGTATATCCAAAAAAACTTGCCTTGAAAAAGACACATGCACACATATGTTCATTGCAGCACTATTCACAATAGCAAAGACATGGAAACAAGCTAAATGTCCATTGACAGAGGAGTGGATCAAGAAGATGTGGTATATATACACAGTGGAATACTACTCAGCCATGAAAAAATAATGTAACTGGCAGCCACATGGATGGAATTGGAGGCTTTTATACTAAGTGAAGTTAAGTAAGAAAGAGGAAGACAAATACCATATGGTATCACTTATATGTAAAATCTAATATACAGCACAAATGAGCCTTTCTACAGAAAAAAAAAACAAACTCATGGACATGGAGAACACACTTGTGGTTGCCAAGGGGGTGGGAATAGGATGGACTGGGAGTTTGGGGTTAGTAGGTACAAATTATAGCATTTGGAATGGATAAACAATGAGATCCTGCTGTATAGCACAGGGAACTGTATCTAGTCATTTTTTTAAAAAAATTATGTATCTAGGAGTTCCCATCGTAGCTCAGTGGTTAACAAATCTGACTAGGAACCATGAGGTTGCGGGTTCAATCCCTGGCCTTGATCAGTGGGTTAAGGATCCGGCGTTGCCGTGAGCTGTGGTGTAGGTTGCAGACGCGGCTTGGATCCCGTGTTGCTGTGGCTGTGGTGTAGGCCAGTGGCTACAGCTCCGATTCGACCCCTAGCCTAGGAACCTCCATATGCCGCAAGAGTGGCCCAAGAAATGGAAAAAAGACAAAAAAGAAAAATTACGTATCTAGTCATTTGTGGTGGAACATGATGGATGGTAGATTTGAGAAAAAGAATGTATGTGTATGTGGGGGGGCACTTTACTGTACAGCAGAAATTGACAGAACATTATAAATCAATCCAAGTTGTGACCAGGGATCAAGATGGTGGGATAAGAGTACATGGATCTCACTTTCTCCTACCAATGCATCAAAACTATATCTACATGTGGGACAATTCTCATAGAAAATCAATTGGAAACTGGAAGAAGATCTCTTATACAACCAAAGCTGCAAGAAAGAACTCCACATGATCAGGTAAGAGGGGAAAAAAATCAGGAATGGGCCAGCACCCTGGGAGGAATATGTATAGGAAAAAAGGTCCACATGGGTGGGTCTTTACCCTGGTAAGCTACTTTGCCCACTTGGAAGTCTGCCAGGATAGACAAAGGGGCTGAAGGACCTGGGTGCTGCTCACCATGAGTGTGCATAGGTTGGCTTGCTAACAGTAAGGGTGGAGAGAGACTAGTGTTGACAGCTGCAGCCTTGCTGCACTTCCAGTCCAGAGTGTGTACCAGGCAGGGCTTCTAGTACATGTAACTACTAGGTTCTGAATCTTGGTTGTACAGGCCCTGGGAGAGGCTGCATGGAGATAGCCCAGAGGGCCTAGGGTAGGGTCTATGCTGAACCTCCAAGCCCATAATCAGTGTGCATATGGTTGTCGTCGGGTCTGGCTGAGTAGACTTCATTGGTGCATGCAACTGGTGGTGCCACAGAAATTTGTATCTTAGTGGATAGTCCCTGGGGAGAAGTTCTTGTGGTTCAGAGTGCTCCAGCTCTTTCCATCTTGCACTGCAGTTTAGAGGTGGATCTGCAGCAGACAGGTTCTAAAAGAGTGACACAGAGGCAGCCCAAGTCTCAGGCAGCAGCACAACCACCTTGATTCCTGCAGCCACAGCATGCTGGCCCCCCACACTAGCACACTCAACACCATGGCCTAGCATTAGGTCTGGGGCAAACACAATAGAGAAAGGTGCATGACCTTGGGAGGCTGCTAAACAGAACCATGGACACCTGCATAGGCAGCACATGTTTGCTGTGACCACATGGGCCTCACTTGCTTCAGCACTCATCTCTTTTGGGACAGAGCAGGCACTCAAGGGGAACACAGTCATATCAAACCCAAACCTCAAGATTTCTATTCAAACTAGAGAGCAGACACCACAGCTGACAAGTCTGTGACAGCCATGGAACAAAAAGGAGTCCCTGCCCAACATTCACTGAAGGTTCTGGTCACAACAATACTGATCACACCCACTATCAAAGTGACAACAGTTAGCACACTCTGAGGAAAGACATGGCATGCATCCATACCAATAAAAGGTCCTCATACAAAAAATACTAGACTCACAGCCTAGACAGGGATAGTTCCACATAAAAACATCCCTTCAAGACCACAGTGGATAACTGTTTCCCCTAAAGCCATAGTCAGAGAAATTTAAGTAAAATGAAAAAGTAGAGGAACTACTTCCAGTCAAAAGAACAAGAAAAATCCCCTGAAAGAATGAACGAAACAGACCATATCAGTCTACTAGAGCCCAAGTTCAAAAAGGAGATGTTAAAAATGCTCAAGGACTTAAGACAGTAAATAGAAATTCAGATAACTGCAACAGGAATTAGAAACTATAAAGAGGAACCAATAAAAATTAGATTTTTGGAGTTCCTGTCATGGCGCAGTGGTTAACGAATCCGACTAGGAACCACCATGAGGTTGTGGGTTTGATCCCTGGCCTTGCTCAGTGGGTTAATGATCTGGCGGAGCTGTGGTGTAGGTTGCAGACTCGGCTTGGATCCCGTGTTGCTGTGGCTCTGGCGTAGGCTGGTGGCTAAGCTCCGATTAGACCCCTAGCCTGGGAATCTCCATATGCTGCGGGAGCGGCCCTAGAAAAGGCAAAAAAAAAACTAGATTTTTATCTTGGCAACTGAGTTGTATATCTAAAAGCAATGAATAACAGACTACATAATGCAGAAGAACAAGTAAGTGATCTGGAAGTCAGAATAATGGAAATCACCCAATCAGAATAGCAGACAAAAATACAAATGGAAGATAATTAAAGCAACCTACAAGATCCATAGGGTAATATAAAGCATGCAAACTGACGCATAATAGGGGTTCCAGAAGAAAAGAGAGGAGGGGGTCAAAAATATAGTAGATGAAATTATGGCTGAAAACTTCCCTAAAGAAGAAACAGATATCCAGGTACAGGAAGCACAGAGAGACCCAAACAAGATGAATCCAATCAGACCCATACCAAAACATATCATAATTAAAACAGCAAAATATACAAAGAGAGGATTCTAAAGGCAGCAAGAGAAAAACAAAGAGCCATTTACAAGAGAATTTCCATAAGGTTATTAGCTGATTTCTATACAGCAACTTTGTAGCCCAGAAGGAATGGCATGATACATTCAGTCTTGAAAGGGAAAAACCTGCCACCTACAATGCTCTTACACAGCAAGATTTATCATTTAGAAAAGAAAAATAATTTCTCAGACAAGCAAAAACAAAAGAATTCAGCAATACTAAACCTACCCTGAAACAAATACTGAAATTCTAAAAGAAGAATCTGCAAGAGAAAAATCACAATAGAAAAGGAAAATATATAAAAAATATTGAAGATCACCCTCAATAAGTCAGTATATAGATTAAAAAACAATTTTTTGATGAAAATGATTATAATTACAATTAACAAAAGAAATAAGCATGAAAATGCAAAATAGGACATCAAAAATCATGAACTATAGGAGAAAGAATTATAAACATGCAGCTCTTTTAGAATATGCTTCACCTTGTCAGTTTAAAGCAAAGAGATATAGGTATGGGTTAACACACTTGAAAACCAGGGTAATCGCAAATCAGAAAAATACCAGTAGGTTCACAAAAACCAAAAAAGAAAGGAACTCAGGATAATACAAAAGAAAAACATCAAGGAGAGTTCCCATCATGGCTTAGTTGTTAACAAACCCAACTAGTATTCATGAGGACATGGGTTTGATCCATAGCCTCACTCAGTGGGTTAAGGATCTGGAATTACCATGAGCTGTGTTGTAGGCTGCAGATGTGGCTCAGATCCAGTGTTGACATGGCTGTGGTGTAGGCTGGAAGCTACAGCTCCATTTTGACTCCTAGCCTGGGAACTTCCATATGCCACAGGTGTGGCTCTAAAATGGCAAAAAAAAAATAAAACAAATAAATCAAACTACAAAAGGAGAAACAAAGAGTATAAAAATCAACTGAGAAACAAGGTTTAATGTGGCAATAAACACATACCTGTTAATAATTGCTCATAGACTTAATATCCCAATAAAAAGGTAACAGTGAAGGTTGGATTAAAAAAACAAAAACCTATAACATGTTACCTACAAATGACTCACTTCAGGGCAAAAGACACACATAGATTAAAAGTTAGAATGGAAAAAGATATTTCATGCAAATGGAAATGACATGAAAGCAGGGGTAACAATACTATTATCAGACAAAATAGACTTTAAAACACAAGTCCATAAAGAAAGACAAGGGACACTATACAATGACAAAGGGGTCAATACAAGAAGAGGATATTACACTCATCAGCATTTATGCACCCAATATAGCAGCATGTAAATATGAAACAAATACTAACAGACATAAAAGAATAAATTGACAGGAATACAGTAATAGCAGACAACTTTAATACCCCCTCTGGCATCAATGGAAAGGTCATCTGTAGAGAAAAATCAGTAATGCAAAGGAGATCCTAAATGACACAGTAGAACGTTGGACATAACTGACATCTACAGGACACTATATCCAAAAAAAATACACATCCTTTTAAGCATACCCATGAAACATTCTCAAAGATTGATCATGTACTAGGACATAAAACAAGCCTCAATAAATTTAAGAGGATAGAAATTATTTTAAGCACATTTTCTGACCACAACAGTATGAAATTATAGATAAAGCACAGAAAGAAAAAAAAAATGGGTAAAAAATAAGCATAAGAAGACTAAACAACAAGCTACTAAAAATTCAATGGGTCTATGATGAAATTAAAGAAGAAGTCAGAAAGAACCTCAAGGTGAATGACAATGAAAACACAACCCTACAAAATCTATGGGATGAAGTAAAAGCCATTCAAAAGAGGGCAGTTCATAACCATATAGGACTTCCTCAAGAAAAAAAGAAATTTCAAATAAACAATGTAACATACCACTCAAAATAATTAGAATAAGAATAATATGCAAAACCAAAGCCAGCAGAAGGAAAAAAAATAATAAAGATCAGAGAGGGAATAAATAGAGATCCAAAAATAGAAAAGATGAATAAAACCAAGAGCTGTTTCTTTGAAGGGGTAAAAAAAAAAAAAAACAAAAACGACAAACATCTAGCCAGGCTCATCAAAAAGAGAGGACCCAGATGAAAAAATAAGAAATTAAAGAGGAGGAATCATGACAGATACCACAGAAATACAAAAAAGTCATGAGAGAATATTATGAACAGTTATATGCTAAAAAATTGGACAATCTAGGAGAAAGGTACAAGTTTCTAGAAACATACAACCTGGAAAAATTGAGTCAAGAAGAAATAGATAATTTGAACAGACTGATCACCAGAAGTGAAGTAGAATCTATAATTAAAAAATAAAAAAAACTTTCTACAAGCAAAAGTCCAGACTGGGTGGGCTTCACTAGAAAATTCTACTCAACATATGAAGAATGTATACTTATCTTTCTCAAACTCCTCCAAAAGACGGAAGAGGAAGGAACACTCCCAAAGTCATCCTATGAAGTCACCAACACTCTGATACAAAACCAAAGACACTACAAAAAGAGGACATCACAGGCTAATATCTTTGATGAATATAGATGTAAAAATGAGCAAACTGAATACAACAATACATTAAAAAATCACAGCATGATCAAGTGGAATTTATCCCAGGGATGCAAAGATTTTTCAGTACCTGCAAATCAGTGTAATACACCACATTAACAAATTGAAGAATAGAAAACCATCTGATCATCTCAATAGATCCATAAAAAGCTTTTGACAAAATTTCAACACCCATTTATGATTTTAAAAACTCTCCAGAAAGTGGGAATAGAGGGAACCTACCTCAAAATAATAAAGGCCATATATGACAAACACATAGCTAACATTCATACTCAATGGAGAAAGACTGAAACCATTTATTCTAATATAGGAACAAAACAAGGATGTCTACTCTTGCCACTTTTATTTAACATACTTTTGGAAGTCCTAGCTATGGCAATCAGAGAAGAAAAATAAAAGGAGTCCAAATTGGAAAAGTAAAACTCACTGTTTGCAGATGACATACTATACATAGAAAAGACTTAAGATGCTACCAGAAAACTACTAGAACTCACCAATGAATTAAAGTTGTAGGATACAAAATTGGCACATAGAAATCTCTTGCATTCCTATACATCAGCAATGAAAGCTCAGAAAAAGAAATTAAGGAAACAATCCCATTTACTATTGCATTGAAAACAATACCTAGGAATAAACCTACCTAAGGAGCCAAAAAGACCTTAACTCTGAAAACTATAAGATGCTGTTGAAAGAAATCAAAGATGACTCAAATGGAAAGGTATGTCACATTTTTGGCTTGGAAGACTCAATATCATTAAGACGACTATACTACCCAAGGCAATCCACAAATTCAGTGTAATCCCTATTAAATTACCAATGGCATTTTTGAAAGAACTAGAACAAAAAAAAAATCTCAAAATTTGTATGGAAAAATCAAAGATCCCAAAGAGCCAAAGCAATCTTCAGAAAGAATAACAGAGCTGGAGGAATCAGACTCTCTAGTTTCCAACTATAAAGCTACAGTAATCAAAATATATGGTACTGGCACAAAAGACAGAAATATAGGTGAAACAGGATCAAGGCCCAGAAATAAACACACACATCTATGGTCAATTAATCTATGACAAAGGAGTCAAGAACATAAAATGGAGCAAAGACAATCTCTTCAATAAGAGGTGCTGGGAAAACTGGAAAACTACATGTGAAAGAATGAAATTAGAATGTTCTCTAACACCATACACAGAAACAAACTCAGAATGGCTTAAAGACCTAAATTTTAATGCAGATACTATAAAACTTCTTAGAGGAAAACATAGGTAGAACACTCTTTGACATAAATCATATCAATACCTTTCTTGACCCACCTCTTAGTATGAAAATACAGAAATAAACAAATGGGGCCTAATTAAACTTAAAAGGCTTTTGAAGAGCAAAATAAACTATCAACAAAATGAAAAGACAGGAGTTCCCATCATGGTGCAGTGGAAACGAATCCAACTAGGAACCATGAGGTTGTGGTTAGATCCCTGGTCTCGCTCAGTTGGTTAAGGATCTGGCATTGCCGTGAGCTGTGGTGTAGGTTGCAGACGCAGCTCAGATCTGGCATTGCTGTGGCTCTGGCATAGGCTGGTGGCAACAGCTCTGATTAGATCCCTAGCCTGGGAACCTCCATATACCACAGGTACAGCCCTAAAAAGACAAAAAAACAACAAACAAAAACAAAAAACAAAACCCCCAAAACAACCAAAAAAACCCCCCAAAAAATAAAAAGACAACTCACAGAATGGGAGAAAACCTTTGAAGCAACCAACAAGTGATTAAGCTCCAAAATGAACACCTCAAACAGCTTTACATAAAACAAACAACCCCCCCCCCAAAACCAAGCAAACCAGCTAAAAAAATGGTCAGAAGATATAAACAGACACTTCTCCAAAGAAGACAAAGATGGCCAAAAAGCATATGAAAAGATGCTCAACATCACTAATTATTAGAGAAATGATATCACCTCACACCAGTTGGAATGGCCATCTTCAAAAAGTCTACAAACAATAAATACTGGAGAGAGTGTGGAGAAAAGAGAACTCTCCTATACTGACAGTGGGAATGTAAGTTGGTGCAACCAGTATGGAGAACAGTATGAAGGTTTCTTAAAAAACTAAATATAGAACTACCATATGTTCTAGAAATCCCACTCCTGGGCATATTTGAAAACATACCTGTATCCCAATGTTCATTGCATTGTTATTTACAATAGCCAAGACATGGAAGCAACCTAAATGGCCATTAGCAGAGGACTGGTAAACACAATGTGGTACATATATATAATGGAATATTACTAATCCATAAAAAAGCATGAAATAATGCCATCTGCAGCAACATGGATGGACCTAGAAATTATATTAAGTGAAGTCAGATAAAGGTATCAAACAAAATTACTGATATATGGAATGTAATGGAAATGATGCAATGGAACTTACAAAACAGAAAGACTTAAAGATTTTGAAACCCAACTTATGTTTTCCAGAGGGGAATGTTGGGGGGGGATAAATTAGGGGGTTGGGATTGATATGTACACACTACTGTATATAAAATAGATGGGTAACAAAGACCTACCTGATAGGACAGGAAAATTTACTCAATACTGTGCAATAACATATGGGAAAAGAATCTGGAAAGGAATGGATATATGAGTATGTATAACCAATTTACTTTGCTGTATGCCTGAAATTTAATGTAACTTTGTAAGTCAACTATACTCCAATAAAAATTTTAAAATATATGAGCAAACTGAATATAAAAATACATAAACGAGATCATAGACCATGGTCAAGCTGGATTCATTCCAGGGTCAACAGGATGGTTCAACATAATGCAAATCGATTGATGTGATACACCACATTAACAAAAGAAAAGACAAAAAGCATGCGATCATCTCAATAGACACAGAGAAAGCATCTGATAAAATTCAACATACATTCATGATGAAAACTCTCACCATAGTGGGCATTAAGGGACTATATCTCAACGAAATAAAAGACATCTACAATAAACCCATAGCCAACATAATATTCAGTGAAAAGTTAAAAGCCTTCCTGCTAAATTCAAGAAAATGACAAGGATGTCCACTCTAGCCACATCTATTCAACATACTATTGGAAGTCCTACCCACAACAGTCAGAAAAGAAAAATAAATTAAAAGTATATAAATGTGGAAGGGAAAAGGTAAAACTCACTATTTGCAGATGACATGGTACTCATATATAGGGAACCCTAAAGGCTTAGAACTAATGAATTCAGCAAGGTTAACAGAATACAGGATTAATACACAGAAATCTGTTGCCTTTCTTTACACTAGCCATGAAATTATCAGAAAGAGAAAGTTAAAAAAACCTATTTAAAATCTCAGGAAAAAATAAAACCATAGGAATAAACTTCACGAAGGAGATGAAAGACTTATCACTATGAAACATTGATAAAGGAAACTGAAGATGATTCAAAGAAATGGAAAGATATCCCATGCTCTTGCACTGGAAGAATATTGTTAAAATGGCCATACTACCGAGAGCAGTCTACAGCATTTTTCACAGAACTAGAATAGTTCTAAAATTCACATGGAACCACAAAAGACCTGGAATTGCAAAGGAAATCCTGAGAAAAATAGAATAAATCTGGAGGAATAATCCCCCCATGCTTCAGATAATACTACCAACATATAGTTATCAAAACACACTAATATTGGCACAAAAACAGACATATAGATCAATGGAACTGACTAGAGAGGCCAAAAATAAACACACATCTCTGCAGTCAATCTACAACAGAGGAGGCAAGAATATACAATGAAGAAAAGACAAGTCTCTTCAGCAAGTGGTATTGGGAAAGCTGTTCAAATAAATTAGAACACTCTCTCAACACCATATGCAAAAGCAAGCTCAAAATGGTTCAAAGACCTATATATAAGGCACGACACCATAAAAGTCCTAGAAGAGAACATAGGCAAAACACTCTCAGACAATGAGACATAAACTGTAGCATTATTTTCTTAGATCATTATTCTATTATTGCAGATAATTATTCTATTATTGCCTTAGTCTCCCAAGGCAAAAGAAATAAACTAATGGAACCTAATCAAACTGAAAAGCTTTTACAAAGAAAAGGAAACCACCAAGAGAACAAAAAGAAAATATTTTCAAATGATGCAACTGACAAGGGGTGAATATCCAAAATATACAAACAACTCATACAACTCAATATCAAAACACAAACAATCCAATCAAAAAATGGGCAGAAGACCTAAACAATTTTCCAGAAAGACAAGACACATAGCCAACAGGCACATGAAAAGACATTTAACATTGCTGATTGTTAGAAAAATTCAAATCAGAACCACAGTGAGCTATTACATCACACCAGTCAGAATGGCAATCATTAAAATGTCTGCAAATAATAAAATGCTGGAGAAGGTGTGGAGAAAAGTGAACACTTCTACACTGTTAGTGGGAATGTAAATTGGCACAGCCATGGTGGAAAACAGAGATTCCTTAAAAACCTTAAAGTAGAAGTACCATATGATCCAGCAATCCCACTCCTGGGCATATATATCCAGAATAGACGAAAACTCTAATTTGAAAAGATACACGCATTCCAATGTTCATTGTAGCACTGTTTACAATAGCCAAGACATGGAAGCAACCTAAATGTCCATCGAAAGAGGAATGGATAGAGATGTGGTACATATATAATTGATATTACTCAATCATAAAAAAGAATGAAATAATACATTTGCAGTAACATGGATGGACCTAGAGATTATCATATTAAATGAAGTCATACAAAGAAAATATGATATCACTTATATGTGACAGCTAAAAAGATGAAACCAATGAACTTATTTACAAAGCAGAAACAGACTCAAGAACTTATGGTTACCCAAGGGGAAAGCTTGGGGGAGGGATAAATTAGGAGTTTGGGATTAATGTATACACACCACTCTATATAAAATAGATAAATCAACAAGGACCTACTATATAGCAATGAGAACTATATTCAATATCTTGTAATAACCTATAGTGGAAAATAATCTGAAAAAATATATATAACTGAATCATTTTGCTGTACACCTGAAACCAACACATTATTATAAGTCAACTACACTTCGATTAAAAAGTAACAACAAAAAATCCCCAAATCCCCACAATGAGGTATCACCTCAGACCAGTCAGAATACCTAGCATCAAAATATCTATAAATAATAAATGCTGCAGAGGGTACGGAGAAAAAACGAACCCTCTTACACTGTTGCTGGGACAGTAAGTTGATGTAGCCACTATAGAAAACACTATGGGTATTCTTCAAAAAACTAAAAATAGAGTTAATGTATGATCCAGCAATCCCACTCCTGGGCATACATCCAGATGATTTGAAAAGATATATGCACCCCAAATATTATAGCACTATTTACAAATAGCCAAGACATGGAAACAACCCAAGTGTCCATCAATAGGTTATTGGTTTAAGGAGATACTGCATATTTATACAATGGAATATTATTTAGCCATAAAAAGAATCAAATATTGCCCTTTGCAACAACATGGATGGACCTAGAGAATATCATACTAGTGAAGTGATTCAAAGACAAATATTATGTGTGGAATCTAAGTCAACTTATTTATGAAACAGAAATATACCCACCGACATAGAAAACAGACTTATGGTTACTGAAGGAGTAAAGGAAGGAAACAGGATAAATTAGATTAGTATAGGATTAACAGGTACAAACAGCTATACCCAAAATAGATAAGAAAGATTTACTATTACAGGGAATTATATTCAATATTTTGTAATAACCTAGAGTCTAAAATAAACAAAAAATATAACTGAAGCACTTTGTTGAGCACTTGAAATCAGCGCAGTATTGTAAATCAAATATACTTCAATACAAATGGGGTTTGTAGATGCAAACTATTACATTTGGAACAGATGGGTAATGGGGTCCTACCATACAGCACAGGGAACTATGCCCAGTCTCCTGGGTTAGAACACGATGGAAGATAGTATTAAAAAAAAGAAGAAAAAAGAAAAAAGAATGTATGTGTATGTGCGGTTGGGTCACTTTGCTATACAGCAGAAACTGAAGGAACACTGTCAATCAACTATACCTTTTGTGTGTATGTCTTTTTAGGGCACCCATGGCATATGGAAGCTCCCAGGCTTAGGGTCAAATTGGAGCTGTAGCTTCTGGCCTACACCACAACTACATCAATGCCAGATCTGAGCCACATCAGAGGCTTACACCACAGCTCACAGCAACACCAGATCCTTAACCCTCTTAGCGAGGCCAGGGATCGAACCACTTCCTTATGGATACTAGTCAAATCTTAACCTGCTGAGCCAACATGGGAACTCCAACTATACCTTGATTAGCAACAACAACAACAAAACCCACATCTCCCCTCCCCCCAAAGAAGAGTATATTCAATTGTAACCCCCAAAAAAGATTATATTCGGTTGCAAACAAAACAAAAAATGAGTTGATTATTCAGCCCTTGCTAACGTGATGACTTTATATCCTCTGCATGTGGTATTGTTTGCTTGTTTAGAAGAAATAGCTATTCTTTTATTAAGACTCTTCAAAAGTCTTCACATGCACTGGGACCCAGAGCAAAGTGTGTCTCTATAGGAGCCTGGGCCTAAGTCTAGACCTCTGCTAGGGTCTCCTGGGGAGGCAGGTATCAGCTGTGGCCATCTGTGGGGGCAAGACCACTAGTGGCAGAAGCCCCAGGGAATATCCATCAGTGTGAGGTATCCTGAAGGTCGCTATTTTGGCACTGAGACCTGGCCCTACCCAACAGCCTGCAGTATCCAAAGCTAGGACATCTCAGGACAACAACCAACAGGGTGGGGACACAGATTCCCCCATCAGCAGACAGACTGCCTAAAGTCATCCTGAACCCACAGCCACCTCTAAACACACCCCTTGACACAGCCTGGTCCACCAGAGGGATAAGGCCCAGTTCCACCCACCAGCAGACAGGCACCAGTCCCTCCCACAAGGAAGCCTGCACAAGTCCCTGGAACAATCTTATGGGGCAGACACTAGAAGCAAGAGGAAATACAGTCCTGCAGCCTGTGGAATGGAGACCACAAACACAAATTGAGACAAAACAAGATGGCAGAGAAATACGTTCCAGACAAAGGAACAAGATAAAACCCCCAAGGCGGGATCAAAATGGTGGAAGAGTAGGATGTGGTACTCACCTTCTCCTACAAACACAAAAACCTTCCACTTGTAGGACAGTTTTCACTGAACATCTATTGAACACTGGCAGAAGACCTCAAACTTCCAAAAAGCACAAGAAACCCTCCACTTAACTGGGTAGAACAAAACAAAAAGAGAGAAAAGGAATAAGGATGGGACCAGAACTCCTGAGAGGAAGTTGTGAAAGATGAAGGGAATATGCACCCTGGGAGGCCACCTAACTGATGGGGAGATCAACCACTACTGAGGGGGAGACTCACAGCCTTGGAGAAAAGCACAGCAGCTAATCTGAGGAGGGCAAAGCAGAGAGAGAGCAGCCCAGACAATTATTACCCACAACCAGGTACACTAAAACCTGAGACACTCGAGGCAGGGGGCTGGGCACTGAGGATCAGGTTTCTGAGGTCAGTTCTGGGGTAAGGACTAGGTTTGGATGTGTGGAAACAGCCTGAGGGACCTAGGGAGCAGGATACCATAGCTGAAGGAGCATAGGAGGATGTCTGGACCTGCTAGAGAATCAAGGCACCATTGTTGGGGAGTGTGAGAAGAGGGGGGAGTGGATCACCATAGGAACTCTTTCCCCTTCACATGCATGGGCTCTCAGGAGGTGGGACATCTCTTGTGTGGGTTATGGGGGTGGAGTGTAAACCACTGCAGCCATCTTGGACTCCTGAGGTGGGCTTGACCCACCACCACTAAGAGTCCCATGAAGAGGCACTGCCTGTGGCCCAAGCCCCCCCTCAGGGGTCGCTACCACAGAGAGCAGTGCAACCAAACTCCACCCACTGCCCCCACCTCCTTGCAAGCACAGGTGGGCCATATACATTCACACCACCTATACACTGGCAAAAGAGAGAGCAAGCATCCAAACCAAAATCAGCCCTCACACCAAAACAAAACAAACAAAAAAGTAAGCCCTCACAAGCTGTTCAGGGATGCTCCTGCATGTAAATAGCTCTACAAGACTACAGTAGGTATTTATTTTCCCTAAACCCACAAAGTAAGAAAAATATAAGCAAAATGAAGAAACATAAGGAACCATTCCCAGTTAAAAGAACAGGAGAATTTCCTGAAGAAGCAAACAATGAAAAAGACCTCTGCAGTCTAAAAGATACTGAGTTCAAGAAGGAGGTAATGAAAATACTGAACAAATTAAGAACAGATACCAACGGTAACAGATTCTTTTAAAAAGGAACTAGAAAATATAAGGAAGGGCCAAGAAAAATTAGAAAATTCATCTTCAGAGACAAAAATTGAGTTCAATGCATTGAATGGTACAGTGAATAATGCAGAGAAATGAGTAAGTGTCTTGGAAGATAGAATAATGGAAAGCACCCAATCAGGACAGTAGACAGAAAGCCAAAAGAAAAAAACACAAAGCAATAAAAGATCTATGGGATAACAGAAAGTGTGCCAATCTATGCATAATAAGGATTTCAGCTGGAGGGGGGGAAAAGGATTGAAAATATATTTGAAAAACTCATGGCTGAAAATTATCCAAATCTTAAGGAAACAGATATCAAGACAGGAAGCACAGAGGGCCCCAAACAAGTTGAACCCAAACAGACCCACACCAAAACATTGTAATAAAAATGGCCAAAGATAAAGTTAAGGAAAGGATTCTAAAAGTAGCAAGAGAAAACAAAATAATTATAAGGAAACCTCCATAAGACTCTCAGATGACTTCTCTACAGAAATGCTACAGGCTAGAAGAGAGTGGCAAGATACACTCAAAGTTCTAAAAGGAAAAAGTTTACGACCTAGAATATGCTACCCAGAAAGATTATCATTTAAAATAGGAGAAAGAAATAATTTCTCAGGGAAACAAACACTAAAAGAACAAAACAACCCTAAAAAGAAATATTGAAAGTTCTCCTCTAAATAGGAAAAAAGTAAGAAGATATATAGGATGACGGAAATCATAATGAGAAAGTAATCACTTAAAAAAGCCAGTATATAGAATAAAAAAAAAACTATTTGTGAAAGCAATGATAAAAACAAGGAACAGCAAAAGGATAAACAAAATCATAAAATGTGGGGAAGGAGAGTAGAAAAATTTAGACTTTTTCTTTAGAATGTATTTGATCCTAAATGACTATCAGTCTAAAGCAAACAGATACAGGAAGGGGTTAACATACTTGAAAAACAGGACAACCACAAATCAAAAACAACACATTTACAAAAACCAGAAAATAAGGTAAAAGGAAATTATCCAACCAAAAAAAAAATGAAAAAGAAACAAAGGAGAAACATACAATCAATTGGAAAACAAGATTTAAAATGGAATACATATTTATCAATAATTTTACCTTAAATGTCAATAGACCAAATGCTCCAATCAAAAGATAGCGTGGCAGACTGGATAAGAAAACAAGAGCCTAGAATATTCTACCTATAAAAGACCCCCCTTAGGGTAAAGAACATATATAAATTGAAAGTGAGAAGATGGAAAAAGATATTTCATGTGAATGCAAATGATAGGAAAGCAGGTGTTGCAATACTCATATCAGACAAAAGAAGACTTTAAAACAGAGGCCATAAAGAAAGATACAGAAGAACACTATTTAATGATAAAAGGATTCGTCAAGAGCATATTATACACATCAACATATGTGTCCCTAAAATAGTATTTATGTGTTTGCATGCTTCCAACAGACATAAAAGAAGAAATTGATGGGACTACAATAATAGTAGACTTTAACAACACACTCATAACAATGGACAGATCTAACAGAAAAAAAAAATCAATAAGGCAACAGAGATCCTAAATGACACTATAGAACAGACCTAAATGATATTTTCAAGACATTACATCCAAATAACCAAGAATACACATTATTTAAGTACACATGAAATATTCTAAAGGATTAACCACATACTGGGGCACAAAACTAACCTCAACAAATTTATGATTATTTCAAGCATCTTCTCTGGCCAAAATGGCATGAAACTAGAAATCAACCACAGACAAAAAATGAGAAAAAACCGACCACATGGAGACTAAACATGCTGCTAAATAACCAATAGGTCAACAAGGAAATCAAAAAGGATATTAAAAAATACCTTGAGACAAATGACAATGAAAACACAACCACACAAAATCTATGGGATGCCACAAAAGCAGTTATTAGAGGGAAGTTCATATCAATAAGGCCTTCCTCAAACAAGAAGAATCTCAAATCAACAACCTTACCTACTGCCTGAAAGAATTAGAAAAACAAAACCTAAAGTCAGCAGAATGAAGGCAATCAAAGATCAGAGAGGAAATCAATCAAACATAGATTTTAAAAAACAATAGAAAAACCCCCACAAGATCTGGTTCTCTGAAAGGGTAAAGAAAAATGACAGACCTCTGGCCAGACTCACCAAGTAGAAGAGAGAGAGAACCCAAGTAAACAAAAAAAAAGCAATGAAAAAGGAGAAATCTCAACTGATACTGCAGAAATACAAAAAAAAACCATAAGAAAATACTCCGAAAGGTTCTATGTCAACAAATTTGACAACCTAGAAGAAATCAGCAACTTCCTAGAAACATACAGCCTACCAAAACTGAATCAAGAAAAAAAAATAGATAATTTGAATAGACTAATCACTGCAAATAAAATTGAACATGTAATAAAAACAATTCCTACAAACACAAGTCCAGGACCAGATGGCTTCACAGGCAAATTCTACCAAACATACATAGAAGAAATTTTACCCATCCTTCTTAAACTTTTCCAAAAGATTGAAGAACATTCCCAAAGACATTCTATGAAACTATCTTCATCCTAATACAACCAGACAAAGATACCACTAAAAAAGAAAATTATAGGACTATATCTTTAATGAATATAGATATAAAAATCCTCAACAAAATTTTAGCCAACAGAATCCAATAATACATAAAAAAGATCATACAACATGACTGAGTGGGATTCATCCCTAGATCATGAGAATGGTTCAACATATGCAAATAAATGTCATATATCACATTAACAAAAGTAAAAAAAAATCATTTCAACAGAGGAAAAAAAGCATTTAACAAACTCCAATATCCATTCACGATAAAAACTCTTACCAAAGAGGATATAGAGGGAATATACCGTAACATAATAAAAGCCATTTATGACAAACCCATAGCCAATGTAATACTCAGAGAAAAGCTGAAAGCCTTCCCACTAAAATCTGGAAAAGACAAGGATGTCCACTCTCACCACTTTTATTCAACATAGTATTGGAGGTTCTAGCCATTGATATATAAAATATATATAATATTATATGAATGTATAATGTATACAAATTGGAAGAAGTAAAATTATCTTTATATGCATATGACATGATACTATATATAGAAAACTTTAATGATTCCACACAAAAACTTTGGAACGGATAAAGGAATTCACCAAAATAACAAAGTAAAAGATTAACACTGTACTAATCTTGTTTGCGTTTCTGTATGCTAAACAATGAAATATCAGAAAAGGAATATAAAAAATACCTTTAAAATCACACCCACAAAATTAAATACCTAGGAATAAACCTGACCAAGAAGGTGAAAAACTTAGATGCTGAGAACTAGAAAACATTAATCAAGGAAGTTAAAGAGGATTCAAAGAAATGGAAAGATATCACATGCTCCTGGATGGGAAGAATATGGTTGAAATGGCCATACTACCCAAAACAATCTATAGATTTAATGTGATCCCTACCAAATTACCCATGACCTTTTTCACAGAACTAGAACAAATAATCCAAAAATTTATATGGACCCATATAAGACACATAATTGCCAAAGCAACCTTGAGGAACAAAACAAAGTAAGATGTAAAATTCTCACAGAGTTCAGACAATATTACAAAGCTACAGTAATCAAGACAGTGTGGTACTAGTACAAAAACAGACATGCAGACCAATGGAACAGAATAGATATCCCAGAAATAAACCCACACACCTATGGCCAATTAAACTTCAACAAAGTAGGCAAGAATATAAAATGGGAAAAGACAGTCTCTTCAGTAGGTAGTGCTAAGAAAACTGGACAATTGCATGTAAATCAGTGAAACTAGAAACACCCTCAGATCATGCACAGTAATAAACTCAAAATGGCTTAAAGACTTAAAACACAAGACAAGACTCCATGAAACTCCTAGAAAGGAACATAAGCAAAATATTTCTCTGACATCAACCATACAAATGTTTTCTTACATCAGTCTCCCAAGGCAATAGAAATGAAAACAAAAACAAATGGGACATAATCAAACTTAAGTTATTGCACAGCAAAGGAAACCATTTTTAAAAAAGGCAAAAAGCCAATCTACAGAATGGGAGAAAATAGTTGCAAATGATGAAGCTGACAAGGGCTTAACCTCAAATACATACAAACAACTTATACAAATCAAAAACAAACAACCCAATTAAAAAATGGGCAGAAGACCTAAATAGACATTTCTCAAATGAAGACAGAGATGGCCAATAGCCACATGAAAAAATGCTCAATATCAGTGATTATTAGATAAATGCAAATCAAAACTACAATAAAGTACCACCTCACACCTGTCAGAATGGTCATCATTAACAAGTCAACAAATACCAAATGCTGGAGAAGGTGTGGTGTAAAGGGAACTCTCCTACACTGCTGAATGTAAATTGGTACAACCACTATGGAAAACAGTATGGAGGTTCCTCAAAAAACTAAATATAGAGCTACCATACGATTCAGCATTTCCACTCCTGGGCATATATCTGGACAAAACTGCAGTTCAAAAAAATACATGCATGTATATATTCATAGCAGCACTATTCACAATAGCTAGGAAATGGAAGCAACCTAAATATCAACCAACAAATGGTTTAAGAAGACTTGGTATATATATGCAATAGAATACTACTTAGCCATATAAAAAAATAATACCATTTGCAGCAACATGGATGCAACTAGACACTAAAATACTAAGTCAAAAAATACCATATGGCATCACTTATAAGTGGAATCTAAAATATATCATAAATGAAGATATCTACAAATCAGAAACAGACTCAGACACAGGAACAGTCTTTTGATTGACAAGGTGGAAGGAGGAGGGAGTGGTGTTAACTGGAAGTTTCAGGTTGGTAAATGCAAAATATTATATTTATAATGAATAAGCAAAAAGGTTGCCCTGTATAGCAAAGATAACTGTATCCAGTGTCTTAGGATAGATCATGATGGAATACAAAAAAAATAATGTATATATACGTATGACTGGGTCACCTTGCTGTACATCAGAAATTGGCACAAAAATATAAATCAACACACTTTCATTTTTAATAAGGAAACATGGACTTCTATGTTCATAGCAGAAGTATTCACAGTAGCCATGACATGGAAGCAACCTAAATGTCAATGGACAGATGAATTGGTGTACATATATAAAATGGAATAGTACTTAGCCATAACAAAGAAGTAATGTCATTTGAAGCAACATGGATGAAACTAAAGATAATCCTAATAAGTGAAATAAGTCAAAAAGAAAGACAAATATCATGATATCACTTATGTGGGATCTAAAATATGGCACCAATGAACTTATCTACTAAGCAGAAACTATCAGAGAGAAAAGACTTGTGTTTGCAAGGTGGAGTAGAGAGGGATTGGGATGGACTGGGATTTTGCAGTTAGTAGATACAAATTACTGCATTTAGAATGGATAAGCAATGAAGTCTTACTGTATAGCACAGGAAACTGTATCCAGTCATTTCAGATAGACCATGATGGAAGATAAGAAAGGTAGCCATGTATACATAGGTATGACTGGGTCACTTTGCTGTACAGTAGAAATAGGCACAACATTGTAAATCATCTATAATTTAAAAAATATACATGCCACTGTATGTTCATAGCAGCACTATTCACAAAACCAAGACATGGAAGCAATCTACAAGTCCCTCAACAGATGAAAGGGTTAAGATGTGGTGCATATATACAATGGAATCCTACTTAGCCATAAAAAAGAATGAAATAATGACATCACATCTGCAGCAACATGGATGCAACTAGAGATGATGACACTAAGTGAAGTAAGTCAGAAAGAGAAAGAAATACCATAGAATATCACTCATATGTGGAATCCAAAATAGGCACAAATGAACTTTTCTGCACAACAGAAATGGACTCCCAAACATACAGAACAGCCATGTGGCTGCCAAGGGGGTGGGTGGAGGAGGGAGTGGGATGGACTGGGAGTTTGGGGTTAGTAGATGCAAACTATTCCATTTAGAATGGATCAGGAATGAGGCCCTACTGTACAGCACAAGGAAATATATCCAGTTTTTAGGGGTAGACCATGATGGAAGAAAGGGAACATATATGTACAACTGGGTCACTTTGCTGTAAACTGGCACAACATTGTAAATAATCTATAATTTCAAAAAAGATACATGCACCCGTATTAATATAGCAGTACTATTTACAACAGCCCAGACACTGAAGCAACCTAAATGTCCATTGACAGATGAATGGATTAAGAATTTGTGATACATTTGTAATACATTTATATAACAGAATGGTTTACTACTCAACCATAAAAGAGAATAAAATAATGCCATTTGCAGCAACATGGATGAACCTATAGAATATCAGAGTAAGTGAAGTAAATCAGAAAGAGGAAGACAAAGACTATGTGATACCACTTACATATGGAATCTCAAATATGGCAGAAATGAACCTCTCAACAAAACAAACATACTCACAGATATAGAGAACAGACTTTTGGTTCACAAGGGGCGGTGTGGGGGGGGAAGAAATTGTTTGGGAGTTTGGGGTTGGTAGATGCAAAGTTATTATGTTTAGAAGGGATGAGCAATGGGGACCCACTCTATAGCAGAGGGAACTATATCCAGACTCTTGGGATAGACCATGGTGGAAGATAATATAAACAAGGTAATATATATATATGTATGACTGGGTCACTTTGCTGTACAGCATAAATTGGCAAAACATTGTAATAAATCTGCTACATGCACTCCTGTGTTCACAGCAGGACTATTTACAATAGCCAAGACATGGAAGCAATATACAGATGAATAGATTAAGATGTGGTACATATATACAATGGAATCCTACTCAGACATAAAGAATGAAATAATGCCATTTGTAGCAACATGGATGAAAACAGACTATCATACTAAATGACAATAAGCAGGGAAAAAAGAATACCACATGGTATCACTTGCATGTGGAATCTAATAGGCACAAATGAACATTTCTATAAAACAAACAGACCCCTAGACACAGAAGAGACTAGTGGTTGCCAAGTGGGAGGGAATGGGAGAAGGAACGATTGGGAGTTTGGCTTTAGTAGATTCAAACTATTCCATTTAGAATAGATAAGCAATGAAGTACTACTGTATAACACAGGGAACTATTTCCAGTCTCTTGGGATCAACCATGAGGAAAAATCACATACAAAAAGGAAAGAATCTATATTATGTGTGTGTGTATATATATATATATATACACACACACATTATATATACATACTCACATTATATATGTGTGTATATACATAATGTAGGCTTGGGTCACTTTGTTGTACAGCAAAAATTGGCACAGCAATTGAAATTATAATTAAAAGGAAACAAGCTAAATGTCCATAAACAGAGGAATAGATTAAGATGTGGTACAAATATACAATGGATTACTACTCATGCATAAAAAAGAACACAATAATGACATTTCCAGCAACGTGGATACTACTAGTGATTATCATACTAAGTGAAGCAAGTCAAAAAAGAGAAAGAGAAATATCATATATAACATATATGGAATCTAAAATATGGCAAAAATGAACCTATCTACAAAACAAACAGATCACAGATGTGGAGAACAGACTTGTGGTTGATAAAGGGGAAGAGGAGGGAGAGGGGTTGACTGTGAGTTTGGAATTAGCAGGTGAAAATTATTACATTAAGAATTGGTGGGAGTTCCCATCGTGGTGCAGTGGTTAACGAATCTGACTAGGAACCATGAGGTTGTGGGTTCCATCCCTGCCCTTGCTCAGTGGGTTAAGGACCCAGCGTTACCGTGAGCTGTTGTGTGGGTCCCAAACGTGGCTCAGATCCCGCATTGCTGTGGCTCTGGCGTAGGGTGGCGGCTACAGCTCCAATTAGACCCCTAGCTTGGGAACCTCCATATGCTGTCAGGAGCATCCCAAGAAATGGCAAAAAGACAAAAGAAAAAAAAGAATTGGTAAGCAATGAGGTCCTACTCTATAGCACTATATCTAGTCTCTTGGGATAGCCCAAGATGGAAGGTAAGAAAGGGAATGTGTATATATATGCACAACTGGGTCACTTTGCTACACAGCAGAAATTAGCACAACATTATAAATCAACTATACTTTAAGAAAAAAGATACATGCATTCCTATGTTCATAGGATCAGTATTCATAACAGCTAAGGCATGGAAGCTATGTAAATGTCCATTGATAGATGAATGGATGAAGAAGACATTGTGCATATATACAAGGGAATACTACTCAGTCATAAAAAATAATGAAATAATGCCACTGCAGCAACATTGATGAATCTAGAGAAGATCATAGTAAGTGAAGTAAGGCAAAAAGAGAAAGACAAATACTCTAGGATATCACTTATATGTAGAATCTAAAATAGGATTATCACTTATATGTGGAATCTTAAATATGGCAGACATGAACCTATCTACAAAATAAAGACAGACTCACAGTCATACATAACAAACTTATGGTGTCCAACGACGAGGGAGGAGGGAGTGGGATGGACTGGGAGTTTGTGTTAGTAGATGCAAACTATTACATTTAGAAGGCATAAGCAGTGAAGTACTCCTGTATAACACAGGGAAATATATCCAGTCTCACAGGTTAGTCCACAATGGAATATAAGAAATAGAATGTATGTGCATGTATATATATATATATATATATACACACACACACACATACATGCTATATATATATATATATATATATATATATATATATATAGTATTGTATTGTACAGCAAAGGGACCCAGTCATACATATATATATATATACATGACACACACACACATATATACACACACACGACTGGGTCCCTTTGCTGTACAATAGAAATTAAAACAACATTGTATGTCAACTATACTAATAAAAAAATACATGTGCCCATATGTTCATAGCAGAATTATTCATAATAGCCAAGATATGGAAGCAACCTAAATGTCCATTGATAGATAAGTGGATTAAGAAGATGTGGCACATGGGAGTTCCCATCGTGGCTCAGTGGAAACGAATCTGACTAGTATCCATGAAGACACAGGTTCTATCCCTGGCATCACTCAGTGGGTTAAGGATCTGGCATTGCTGTGAGCTGTGGTGTAGGTCGCAAATGTGGTTCGGATCTGGCATTGTTGTGGCTATGGGATAGGCTGGCAGATACAGCTCCAACTGGACCCCTAGCCTAGGAACTTCCATATGCCATGGGTGTGGCCCTAAAAAGACAAAAAAAAAAAAAGATACGGCACACATAAGAATACTACTTATACAATGGAATACTACTTAGTCATATAAAAAAATGAAATGTCATTTCCAACAACATGGATGCAACTAATGATTATCATACTAAGTGAAATAAGTATGAGAGTTAAGACAAGTACCATATGATATCACTTTTATGTGGAATGTAAAATATGGCACAAATGAACCAATCTACAAAACAGGAATAGACTCCCAGACATAAAGAAGAGACTTGTTACTGAGGGGGAGGCAGAGGGATTGATTGGGAGTTTGTAATTAGTAGCTTCAAACTATCACATTTAGAATAGATAAGCAATGAAGTCTTAATATATAGCACATGGAAATATATCCAGTCTCTTGGGATAGATCATGATGGAAGATAAGAAAGGGAATGTGTATATATATGCATGACTGGGTTACTCTGCTGTAGAGCAAAAATTGGCACAAACTTGCAAATCAACTATACTTTAATTAAAAATAACAAGATACATGCACTCCTACATGCATAGCAGCAGCATTCACAATAGCCAAGACATGGGAACAATCTAAATGTCCATTGACAGATGAATGGATTAAGAAGACGTGGTACATAAACAAAATGGAATACTACTCAGCCATAAGAACAAAATAATGCCATTTGCAGCAACATGGAAAGAAACAAACTCTCGTGCTAAGTGAGGTATGTCAGAAAGAGAAAGACAAATACCATATATCATCTCATATCTGGAATCTAACATATGGCACAAATGAACCTTTCCACAGAAAAGAAACTCATGGACTTGGAGAACAGACAGTGGTTGCCGAGGGGGAGGGAGTGAGGAGGACTGGGAGTTTGGGGTTAGTAGATGCAAACTATAGCATTTAGAGTGGCTAAGCAATGACTTGCTGCTGTATAGCACAGAACTATATGTAATCACTTGTGATGGAATATGATAGAAGATAATGTGAGAAAGTTATATATAATTATCTATAACTGGGTCACTTCATTGCAGAAATTGACAGAACATTGTAAATCAATTATAATAAAATTTTCTTTTGAAAACAACAAAATTGATAAACCTTTGCTAGACTAAGAGGAGGACTCAAATTAATAAAATTAGAAATGAAAAAGTTACAACTGACACCACAGAAATACAAAAGGTTATAAGAGCAACATATGACAGTAAAATGGACAACCTAGAAGAAATGGACAGATTCTTACAAAGGTACAACCTACCAAGACTGAACACAGAATAGAAAACATGAATAGTCCATTCACAAATACTGAGATTGAAAATGTGATTTAAAACTGTCAAAAAAAACAAAATAAACATCCAGGATCTGATGGCTTCGCAGGAGAATTCTATCAAAAATTTAAAGAGTTAACACCTAATCTTCTGAAACTTTTCCAAAAAATTGCAGAGGAAGGAATTTCTATTCATTGCCAAGCTCATTATATGAAGCCACCATCACCCTGATACCAAAATTAGACAAAGATATCACAAAAAAGAAAATTACAGGCTAATATCACTGATGACTATAGATGCAAAACAAACTGAATCCAACTGTATATTAAAAGGATCACATACCATGAGAAAGTGGGATTTATCCTGGGGATGCAAAGATTCTTTATTATCTTCAAATCATTTAGTGTGACATACCACATCAACAAACAGAAAAATAAAAACCATATAATCATCTCAGTAGATGCAGAAAAACCTTCTGACAAAATCAACACCCATTTCTGTGGAAAAACTCTTCAGAAAGTAGGCATAGAGAGAACATACCTCAAAATAATAATAGCCATAAATGATAAACCCACAGCCAACATCGTTCCCAATGGTGAAAAACTGAAACCATTTCCATGAAGATCAGGAACAAGATAAGGATGCCCACTTTCACCACTATTATCCAAAACTATATTGAAAGTCCTAGCCACAGCAATCAGAGAAGAAAAAAAAATAAAAGGAATCTAAATTAGAAAAATTTTAAACTATTACTGTTTTTAAAATGTAAAACTATTACTGTTTACAGATGACATGATACTATACCCTGGCGAAATCCTAAAGACACTACCAGAAAACTGTTAGAGCTCATCAATGAATTTGGTAAAGTTGCAGGATCCAAAATTAATACACAGAAATCAACTGCATTTCTATACACTAGCCATGAAAGATCAGAAAAAGAAATTAGGGAAACCATCCTATTTACCATCATATCAAAAATAATAAAACAATTAGAAATAAACCGATTATTTTATTAATTAGGAATAATAGTTAATAAAATAATAGGAATAAACCTAAAGGAGACCAAAGACTTATACTCTAAAAACTATTAAGACACTGATGAAGAAATTCAAATATGACACAATGGAAAGACACACATGATTTTGGATTAGAAGAATCAATATTGTGAAAATGACTGTATTATCCAAGGCAATCTACAGATTCAATGCAATCCCTACTAAATTACCAATGATATTCTTTACAGAACTAGAACATTTTAAAATTTGCATGGAAACACAAAAGACCCTCAATAGCCAAAGCAATATTGAAAAAGAAAAACAGAGGAGAATCAGGCTCCCTGATTTCAGACTACACAACAATGCTACAGTTATCAAAATATATGGTATTGGCACAAAACAGGATAGAAAGCTCAGAAATAAACCCAAGCACCTATGGTTACCTAATCTATGACAAAGGTGACAAGAACATACAGTAGAGAAAAAATAGTCTCTTCAATAAGTGGTGCTGGGAAAACTGGACAGCTACATGTGAAAGAATGAAATTAGAATATTCTCTGACACCTAACACAAAACCAAAATAAAAATGAATTAAATACCTAAATTTAAGGCCAATACTATAAAACTCCTAGAAGAACACACAGGCAGAATGCTGACATAAATCATAGCAACATCTTGTTTTATCTACTTCATAATGACAATAAAAATAAACCAGTGGGACCTTATTAAACTCAAAAGCTTTTACACAGCAAAGGAAAGCACTAAAAAAAAAAGAAAAAAAGAAAAGTCTACCCACAGAATGGGAGAAAATCTTTGCATACAATGCAACGGACAAGGGCTTAATCTCCAAAATATATAAACAACTCCTACAACTCAACAGAAAAAACACAACCCAATCAAAACATGGGCAGAAGACCGAAGTAGACATTTCTCCAAAGAAGATATACAGATAGCTAACAGGCACATGAGAAAATGCTCAACATCACTATTTATTAGAGAAATGCAAAACAAAACTATAATGAGGTACCTCTTCACACCAGTCATAATGGCCATCATTAACTATTAAACAAATACCAAATGCTGGAGAGGGTATGGATAAAGGGGAACCCTCCTACACTGGTGGTGGGAATGTAAATTGGTATGACCACTATGGAAAACCACATGGAGATACCTCAGAAGACTAAATATAGACTACTATAGGATCCAGCAATCCCACTCTCCTCAGCATCTATCTAGAGAAAACCATAATTCAAAAAGATATATGCACCCCAATATTCACTGCAGCACTATTCACAATAGCCAAGACATGAAAGTAACCTAAATGTCCATTGACAGAGGAATGGATAAAGATGTGGTACATATATACAATGTAATATTACTTAGCCATAAAAGGAAATAACGCTACTTGCAGCAAGACAGGCAAACCTAGAAATTATCATACTAAGTAAAGTCAGACAAAGACAAATATCATAATGTCACTTATATATGGAATCTAAAAAAAGATACAAATGAACTTATTTACAAAACAGAAACATATTCACAAACTTTGAAAACAATTTGCAGTTATTAAAGGGGAAAGGTGGGGAGAGGTATAATTAGGATTTTGAGATTAACATAAATACACTACTATATAAAATAGATATGATCAACAAGGACCTGCTGCGTTGCACAAGGAACTCTATTCAGTATTCTGCAATAACCTATATGGGAAAAGAATCTTAAAAACAATGGATATATATATGTGTGTGTATATATACATATATATATATATACATATATATATATATATATATATAACTGAATCACTTTTGTATACCTGAAATTAACACATTGTAAATCAACTATACTCCAATATAAATTAAAAATTAAATTGAAAAAAGATCTGATATAATCATGGAAGGTGGGTATATTGAGCAGACACATCATAAAACAGTAGGACAGATGTCAGTAAATTTCTTTTTTTTTCTTCTGTCTTTTTAGGCCCACACTCACAGCATATGGAGGTTCCCAGGCTAGGGGTCTAGTCAGAGCTGTTGTTGCTGGCTTATGTCAGAGCCACAGCAATGACAGATCTGAGCCACGCCTGTGACCTACACCACAGCTCATGGCAATGCTGGATCCTTAACCCATTGACTGAGGCCAGAGATCAAACCCTCAGCTTCATGGTTCCTAGTCAGATTCGCTTCTGCTGCACCATGACAGGAACTCTGATGTCAGTAAATTTCTTGCAAAGAGTTTCAAAATGCTATTTTGCCTGTTTATACAAATTGGTTATATTTCAATATTTTCACTTTTAGTAACTTCAAGTTTCAATTAAGTCCACACCTAGAGAAAGGAACCCAAAACAATTTTTTCCCCTTAGTATAAAAGTATAAATTTTTAAAAAGATGGTCTAGATAATCATATCTCACAAACAACAGGGATAAGAAAGGATCAATCTCCATAAATACTTGCAGGTGCTTCATGATACTACCGACTCAAATATTTTGACAATTGATTTTGAAGTACTCATATTCATATGTACAGTAAAAATATGATCAGAGAAATAAAATTGTTTCTGTAGAAGAGTATTACAACAACAAACGAGCACTATCATTGCTCTATACTACGGTTGAATGAGTGCAGTCCAGGAAGTCTTTGGTCAGAGATGGGCTTAAGCTCTCTCTGGGTTCAGCTTGCAGTGCCTGGGCCACTGCATTTCTCAGCCCAGCCAAGGTAGTGCAGGAGCCCTGTCGGCCTGAGGTCTGAAGCATATAACTAGAGATGCCAGCCAGCTGCTTCCTGCTGTATAAATGATGGTGGGGGCTTTCCCTCTAAAATAAGGCATTCTACCCAGTTACCCTGACCCATTTATAGCCCTCTTTTCACTTCTGGTTCTTTTAGGGATAAGAGAGAACAGTAGGGGAAGTAGTTGCAGGTGACAGCCTTTCTGTATGTGTTCACAATACTTCATGAGGGTTCCTAAACAAGCACTTACAGAGGGCCTTCACTTTCACAACCTCACTCAGTCTTACAGCAGAGTACCAACCACCTCCCTGCCCCCACCCCTGCCATCAAAGACGGAACAGAGCCAATTATCCACATGGTACACAAAGGATAAATGAGGCTCAGAGAGGTCGAGTTAATTGTTTATGCTTGCCTAGCTTGAAAATCATAAAACTAGTATGATAGGAAAGGACTCCTGGCTCTCAACTCTTGTATCGGTTCCTACTGTATATCAAACACTGCTCTAAGCACTAGGATATAGTAGTGATCAAGAAAGACATGGTCCCTGCCCTCATGGAGCTTATCTTCTAATGGGAAGAAACAGGTAACAAAGATGTAAACCAATAAACAAGCCAGATCATCTTACACAGTGATGAGTGGATAGTGATTCAGTAGCTACTGGAGTGGGAGATGCTCTTTAGAATGAATGCTCAGGGAAGTCCTCTGAGTTGTTGACATCTGAACCAAGAACTGAACAAGGAGGAGGAGGGTTTGTGAAACCTTGGGGAAGAGGATGCCAGGCAGAGGAAACAGCAAGAGCAAAGGCACCAAGGAAGAAAAAAGCCAGGGAATTCCTGTCGTGGTGCAGTGGAAATAACTAGGAACCATGAGGTTGCGGGTTCGATCCCTGGCCTTGCTCAGTGGGTTAAGGATCCAGTGTTGCCATGAGCTGTGGTGTAGGTCACAGACATGGCTCAGATCTGGCATTGCTGTGGCTCTGGCATAGGCTGGCAGCAACAGCTCTGATTGGACCCCTAGCCTGGGAACTTCCATATGCCATGGGTGTGGCCCTAAAAAGATAAGACAAAAATGAATAAACTCACTTAAAAAGAAAAAAGCAACACTTGTTGAGGGACTGTTAGAAGGCCAGGGTGGCTGAGGACAGAGAAGAGGGCCAGGGGAGGAGGTAGGGTCAGAGTTAGAGGTCATATCAGGAGGGCCTCATTAGCCACAGGAAGGAGTAGTAGTGTTTTTATCTGAAGTGTGATGAGAAGACACTGGAGAATTTCAAACAGAGAAATGACATGATCTGGTTGTATAGAAATTGTAGGTGGGCAAGAGTGTCACAAGGAAGACCGATAAGGAGGAGATACAATAGTTTAGGCAGAAGGTGATAGAAAGGTGTAGGCTTGGGTTGGTGACTGGTTAAGGAGGAACTAGAAAGGAAAGAGAAGGTTTTACTTTGAAGAGAAAGCAGCCAGGTCTTGCCATGAAAGAGGCCCACAGTCAGGCTGGGATGAATACAAGAGGGGAATTACAGCTTTCTCTTGTGTTTTTGGCTCAAGCAATCTGCCTTTATTAAGACAGAAGACTTAGAAGTAGTCTTTGAAGTAGTTTTTTTTTAGGGGAGAAGAAATAGTGTCTTACTGATGACAAATGGGAGATGTTTATTAAAGCAACCAAGTGTAGATCTCAAACATACTGACAGAGTTCAGGGGAGAGGCTGGCTATGGGCTATTCTTCTGAGTCAGATTTGTGGTTTCAAGATGCTAGGTGAGGACATATCACACCCTTCCTTCTCCTCTTTAAAATTGCCTCCAAAACAAAACAAAAACCTAAAATAAAACTCCAAGTCTGGTGAAGTGAGGAGATGTCTGTAACTCCAAACAACAATATATGAAGATGGGAAGTAGATAGAGAAACAAGAAATAAACTTAGCAGAAAGGAGAAGCCCCAACCTAAGTGAAGGCAGATGATACTGGCAGGAAGGGAGCTGGTCTACCTTGCAGAACCCCTGTAGGGAACAGGAGTTAGAGGTACTAGACAGGAATGATGGGAGTGAGGCCAGGGAAATGGAGGCTGAAAACTGGGCAGGGATAGGGGCGGGGAGTGTCTGAAAATCTGTGTAAGGAGAAGTAGTCCTTACCCAGATCCTCACTAGAAAGTACCCTTTCTCCAATCTGGTAGGAAACTGGAACTTTATTCTCTGGATAATGAATCAGGGAGGCCTGAGAGCAGGGAGCAGGGATGAAGCCCTAGGAACAACAAACTAAGCTCCTGCCCAGAAGCTAGGCATCTATCCTTGGGCAGACAGGAAAAGGAGGAGCTTTCTAGTCTCTGGAGAAACTGAAGTGCCCACGAATACCTGTAGCTACTGACTTTGCGGACACAACGTGAAAATACCAGTGATCACCTCATCACCCCACAAGGAAGCTCTCCAGTCTCCTAATCTTACTCGTGCCCAAAGTTTCCTATAACATTTGGCCACAAAGGCACTGTCGAGTTCCAGCAAATATTTGAGGAAAGCATCTACACAAAATACAAGAGACCAAGACAATCAGAAGAAGAAAAAAAAAAACAAAACAAAAAACAAAAAACAAAAAATACCCAGAAGCAGATAGTACCTAAGAGATTTTTTTAAATGTCAAAATAAAATCTTCAGAAAGATGAGATGGTTTTAAATCCATGAGACAGAAACTACATTAAAAAAAAAAAAAGCCAGAGATCACAATATATTCTTGGAAATCAGAAATGCTAGCTAAAATAAAAAAATTTAATTGCAGGGTTGGATGATAAATTTAGGAAAATTTCCAGGAACTAGCGGTGGGGGGAACAAAGGAGGAAAACAGTGAAGATGTTCTTAAAATCAGCAGATCCAGTAGGAGTTCTAAGAAGAGAAATCAGAGAAAGTAATAAAGAGGATATTACCAAAAGAATAGTATAAGATATGTAAGAAAATATAAGAAAATAACTAGGGGACATAATGCTCACTCCAAAGAATACAAGAAGTCCTAAATCAGTGCAATCAACATGAAATTTAAGAGTGCTAGAGATAGGAGTTCCTGCTATAGGTTAAGGATCTGGCATTGCTGCAGTTACAGCACACGTCACAGGTGTGGCTCAGATTCAATCCCTGGTCCAAGAATTCCATATGCCACAGATGAGGCCATAATAAGAAAATTAAAAAAAAAATTTAAACAGTGCCAGAGATAAAAATACTAAAAAATTCTAGTCAAGTGTGAGGCTGGAACAAAGATGTTTTCCAACACACAAAATCTCAGAATATTTTCCTCCCACATGTTTCACAGGAGGCTTTTAGAAGAAAAGCTCCACCACAATGATGGAGAGAATCAAGAAAGGATCATTCATGGGATTGAGGCAAGAGAGGTCCAATGAAGGTTAAAGGGAACACTCACCTGTACAGCATGCCTGGAGAACAGCGTATAGTATAGTTTTGAGGGGGCAGTCAAAGGGGGATTGTGGGGGTATAACTGATAAATTTAGTGACATATTTGACCAAAAATAAGGCCTATTGATAGGCCTTAGATGGTATAGGAAGATATAGCCAGATGGTAAAAGAGAACTAAAACTTTTTAGGCTGGAGTTATTTTCATTTAATTAAAGAAAGAAAATACATACACTTGGCCCATCAATGAATATTATTAACATAATTGTATAAATAAGATATTACTGCACATTTCTCTAAAACTCACATGTAAGGAGAGGGGGGAAGGGATGTAAAATTCAAATCATTATTGTAAGAAGTTAACAGATATTATATAAAATTGATCATTAGAAAAGAGCAAGATGCATATTGTTTAGAAATATGGAGGGAAATACTAGAAGGAAAGTAAAGGCCTTTACAGAGACCATTTCTGAGGAGTATGAAGAAGGGTAGGGAAGATAGCACTGGTTTTTAGAAATAAGATTGGGAGTTCCCATTGTGGCTCAGTGGTAATGAACCCAACTAGTATGCATGAGGATGCAGGTTTAATCATTTACCTCATTCAATGGGTTAAAGATCTGGTGTTGGTGAGAGTGAGAGAGAGTGAGAATTCCTGTCATGGCACAGTGGAAATGAATCTGACTAAGAACCATGAGGTTGCAGGTTCAACCCCTGGCCTCACTCAGTGGGTTAAGGATCCAGCATTGCCATGAGCTGTGGTGTAGGTCACAGACATGCCTTGGATCCTGCATTGCTATGGCTTAGGCTGGCAGCTGTAGCTCTGACTGGACCCCTAGCCTGGGAACCTCCATATGCTGCTGGTGTGGCCCTGAAAAAAAAATCATCAATAAAACCAAGAGCTGGCTCTTCGAAAAGGTAAACAAAACTGACAAACCTCTTACCCGACCCACCAAGAGGAGGAGAGAAAAAACCCAAATAAACAGAATAAGAAATGAAAAAGGAGAAATCTCAATGAATACTGTGGAAATACAAAAAACTGTAAGAGAAAACTATGAACAATTGTATGTCAACAAATTTGACAACCTAGAAGAGATGGACAATTTTCTAGAGACTTTACAGCCTGCCAAAACTGAATTAAGAAGAAACAGATCAACTGAATAGACCGAGCACTAGAAATGAAATTGAATATATAACAAAAACACTCTCTACAAACACAAGTCCAGGACCAGAGGCTTCACAGGTGAATTCTACCAAACATACAAAGAGGAACTTACACACATCTCAAACTTTTCCTGAAGGTTGAAGGAATACTCTCAAAGACATTCTATGATGCCACCATCAACCTAATACCAAAGCCAGACAAATGTATTACCAAAAAAGAAAATTACAGGCCAATATCTTTGATGAAAATAGATGCAAAAATTAACAAAATTTTAGCCAACTGAATCCAACAATATATACAAAAGATCATATACCACGACCAAGGTTCCCAAGGATGGTTCAACGTATGCAAAAATCAATATCATACACGGTCACACGGTTAGAGAGTGACAGAACAAGAATATACCTTAGGCCTTTCTAGTCCTAGAGGCTGAGCTCTTTGGCCTCATCATGCTCCCTTTGAATGTGTTTACTTTGAAATTAGCCCACACCCCATGCCAGTTTTCTGTAGCTGTATAACAAACCACATCAAAACCGAGACACAAAAATTCTCAACAAAATTTTAGCCAACCAAATCTAACAACACATAAAAAAGATCATACACCACGACCAAGTGGGATTCATCCCAAGTTCACCAGGATGGTTCAAAATATGCAAATCAATCAACATCATACACCACATTAACAAAAGAAAAGTCAAAAACCACATGATCATTTCAATAGATGCAGAAAAAGCATTTGACAAAGTCCAACATTCATTCATTATAAAAACTCTTACCAAGGTATTGAGGGAACATACCTTAATGTAATAAAAGCCATTTATGACAAGCCCACAGCAAATACAATATTCAGTAGAGAAAAGCTGAAAAGTCTTCCCACTAAAATCTGGAACAAGACAAGGATGCCCACTCTCACCACTTTTATTCAACATAATATTGGAAGGCCTAGCCACAGCAATCAGACAAACAAAAGAAATAAAGTGTATCCAAATTGGAAGAGAAGAGGTAAAATTGTCACTCTATGCAGTTTACATGATATTATATATGGAAAATCCTAAGGACTCCACACAAAAACTACTTGAACTGCTTAACGAATTTAGCAAAGTAGCAGGATACAAGATTAACATTCGGAAATCATTGACAGAACACTGTAAACCAGATATAATGGAAAAAATAAAATTATAAAAAAATAAAAACATTTGGAAATTGCTTGCATTTCTGTATACTAACAATGAAATATTAGAAAAGGAATATAAAAAACAGTAACTTTTAAAATCACACCCCCCCAAAATTAAATACTTTGGAATAAACCTGACAAAAGAGGTGAAAGACTTAGATGCTGAGAACTATGAAACATTTAATCAAGGAAATTAAAGAGGACTAGGAAATTAAAGAAGATTCAAAAAAATGGAAAGATTATTCCAAGCTCCTGGGTTGCAAGAATTAATATCATAAAAATGGCCACACTACCCAAAGCAACCTACAGATTCAATGCAATCCTTATCAAATTACCCATGACATTTTTTGCAGAACTAAAACAATCCAAAAATTTATATGGAACCACAAAAGACACAGAATTGCCAAAACAATCCTGAGGAAGAACAAAAACCAAGCAGGAGGCATAACTCTCCCAGACTTCATGCAATATCACAAAACTACAGGAATCAAGACAGTGTGGTACGTGTACCAAAAGAGACGTACAGACCAATGGAACAGAATAGAGAACCCAGAAATAAACCCAGGCACCTATGGTCAATTAATCTTTGACAAAGGAGGCCAAGAATATACAATGGGAAAAAGATAGTCTCTTGAGCAAGTGGTGCTGGGAAAACTGGACAGCCATATGCAAATCAATGAAACTGGAACACACACTCACACTATGCACTAAAATAAACTCAAAATGGCTTAAAGACTTAAAGACAAGACACCATCAAAATCCTAGAAGAGAACATAGGTAAAACATTCTGACACCAATAGTGCAAATGTTTTCTTAGGTTAGTCTCCCAAGGCAACAGAAATAAAAGCAAAAATAAACCACTGGGACCTAATCAAACTGACAAACTTTTGCACAGCAAAGGAAACCATAAAAAAACCCCTAAAAGACAACCTATAGAATGGGAGAAAATAGTTTCAAATGATGCAAATGACAAGGGCTTAATCTCTAAAATATAAAAACAACTTATACAACTCAACAGCAAAAAAACCCAACAACCCAACTGAAAAATGGGCAAAAGACCTGAAAGGACATTTATCCAAAGAAGATGTACAGATGGCCAACAAGTTCATGAAAAAAATGCTCAATGTCACTGATTATGAGAGAAATGCAAATCAAAACTACCAGGTACCACCTCACACCAGTCAGATTGGCTATCATGAATAATTCCACAAATAATAAATGCTGGAAAGGGTGTCGAGAAAAGGGAACCCTCTTACACTGTTGGTGGGAATGTAAATTGGTACAACCGCTACAGAAAACATGCATGGAGATAACTCAGAAAACTAAATATAGAACTACCATAGGATCTAGCAATCTCACTCCTGGGCATATATCCAGATAAAACTTTCCTTGAAAAAGTTACATACACCTGCATGTTCATTGCAGCACTATTCACAACAGCCAAGACATGGAAACAAGCTAAATGCCCATCAATAGATAAATGGATTAAGAAGATATGGTACATACACACAATGGAATACTACTATTCAGCCAATACTATTCAGCCAAGAAAAACCACAAAATAATGTCATTTGCAGCAACATGGATGGAACTTGAGACTCTCACACTAAGTTAACTAAGCCAGAAAGAGACAGATACCATATGATATCACTTAAATCTGGAATCTAATATATGACACAAATGAACCTTTCCACAGAAAAGGAACTTGGAGAACAGACTTGCGGTTGCCAAGGGGGAGGGGGAGGGCATGAGATGGATGGGGAATCTGGGGTTAACAGACACAAACTATTGCATTTGGAGTGGATAAGCAATGAGATTCTGCTGTATAACACAGAGAACTGTATCTAGCCACTTGTGATGGAGCAGGATGGAGGATAATGTGAGAAAATGAATGTGTATATATATGTGTGTGTGTGTGTGTGAGACTGGGTCACTTTGCTGTACAGTAGAAAACTGACAGAACACTATAAACCAACTATAATAGAAAAAATAAAAATTAAAAAATACAAGAACAAAATCTACATGATCATTTCAATAGATGCAGAAAAAGCATTTGACAAAAATCCAACATCCATTCATGGTAAGAAGTCTTACCAAAGTGGGTATAGAGGGGAACATAATAAAAGCCATTTATGACAAGCCTATACCAATATAATACTCAATGGAGAAAAGCTGAAAGCCTTCCTACTAAAATCTGGAAGAGACAGGATGCCCACTTTCACTGCTTTTATTCAGCATAGTACTGGAAGTCCTAGCCACTGCAATTAGCCAATGAACATAAAATGTACCCAAATTGGAAAAGAAGAGGTAAAACTTGCCACTCTTTGCTGATGACATGATACTATATGCTGAAAACCCTAAAGCTCTACCCAAAAATTACTCAAACTGATAAACTAATTCAGTAAAATAGCCGGACACAAGATTAACATTCAGAAATTGGCTGCATTTCTGCATATTAACAATGGAATATTAGAAGAGGAATATTTAAAAATATCTTTTAAAACTGCACCCCCCAAAAATAAAATACCTAAGTATAAGCCTAACCAAGAGGTGAAAAGACCTATATACTGTAAACAATAAAACATTAAATCAGGGAAATTAAAGAGGATTCAAAGAATTGGAGAGATATTCCATGCTCCTGGATTGGAAGAATATTGTTAAAAGATCATACTACCCAAAACAATCTATAGATTTAATGCAATCACCTATCAAATTACCCATGGTGTTTTTCACACAGAACTGTAACAATCCAAAAACTCAAATGGAAACATAAAAGACTTAGCATTATCAAAGCTTTCCTGAGGGAAAAAAAAAAACAGAAGGATAACTTTCCCAGACTTCAGACAATATTAAAAAGCCAGAGTAATCAAGACATTGTGGTACTGGTACAAAAAACAGACATGTGGGCCAATGGAACAAAATAGAGAGCCTAGAAATAAATCCAGACACCTACAGTCAATTAACATTCAACAAAGGGGGCAAGAATTTAAAATGGGGAAAAAACAGTCTTTTCAGAAAGTGGTGCTAGGAAAAGTAGATGGCTGCATGTAAATCAATGAAACTAGAACACACCCTCACACCACGCACAAAAATAGACTAAAAATGGCTTAAAGACTTAAGAAACCATAAAACTCCCAGTAGAGAACATAGGCAAAACATTCTCTGACATCAGCTGTATAAGTGTTTTCTTAGGTCAGTCTCCCAAGGCGATATAAATAAAAGCAAAAACTAAACAGTGGGATTTAATGAAACAAGAGTTTTTTCACAGCAAAGGAAATGATAAAATGAAAAGATAACCTATGGAATGGGAGAAAATAGTTGCTAACAATGCAACTGACAAGGGTTTAATCTCCAATATATACAAACAACTCATACAACTAAACAACAACAAAAACAACCCAATCAAAAAACAGGCAGAAAACCTAATTAAACATTTCTCCAAATAAGACATATGGATGGCCAACATATCCTCAACATCACTAACAGAGAAATGCGAATGAAAACTACAATGAAATACTGCCTTGCACTGATCAGAATGGACATCATTAATAAGTACACAAATAACAAATGCTGGAGAGGGTATGGAGAAAAGGGAACCTTCCTACACTGTTGGTGGGAATGTAAATTGGTACAACCACTATGGAAAACATGATACACCTCAGAAAACTAAATTTAGAACTACCCTATGACCCAGAAATCCCACTCTTTGGCATATACCCAGACAAAACTAGAATTCAAAAAGATACATGCACCTGAATGTTCATAGCAGCACTATACACAATAGCCAAGACATGACAATACCTGAACGTCCATCAACAGATAATGGATTAAGGAGATGTGGTACATATACAAAATGGACTGCTACTCAGTCATAAAAAGAACAAAATAATGCCATTTGCAGCAATGTGGATGGAACTAGAGACTCATACTAAGTGAAGTTAAGTCAGAGAAAGACAAATACCATATGATATCATTTATATGTGGAATCTAAAATGTGACACAAGTGAACCTATCTACAGAACAGAAAGACTCACAGACATGGAGAATAGATTTTTGCTGCCAAGGGGGAGGTAGTGGATGGACTGGGAGTCTGGAGTTAGCAGATGCAAACTACTACATTTAGAATGGATAAACAATGAGATGCTACTATATATCATAGGGAACTATATCCAATCTCTTGTGATAGAACATGATAGAAGATAATGAGAAAAAATGTGTATATATTTACATACACAACTGGGTCATTTTGCTGTACAGCAGAATTTGACAGAACATTGTAAACCAACAAAAAAATACAGATAAAGCCCCGCCCCCCAAAAGAAAAAGAATGTGTATACATGTATGACTGGGTCACTGCTGTACAGCAGATATTGACACAATATTGTAAATCAACTATAACTAAAAAATTTAAAAAACCATTAGGTTGAAGTTATTCTGGTACATGAATGAAATAGAATTAAAGATGGCTTTTTAAACTATATAATTCATACTCACCTAAATCAGACTGGTCTTGTCTCCCCCAACACAGATTTAAAACTTATTGGCTGTCGTATCACTAGCAATCCCTTTTTAACACCTGCCCCCAGTAAAAACAAAATGAACAAAACTACTTTATCTCCTGTGCCTCAAATTTACTTTGTGCTGGAGCTGGCTCATACCAGCTTGCAAGAGTTTGATTGTTAATTTGTCAAGAGTTGTGCAATCTGGTTCTGTGGTATTGTGATTTGTTATAAGAAATAAATAATTCAGTTTCTGGAACTTTCTAAGCTTCTAAAACCCTTAAGTGATAGAGAGATAAAGGTATCTTTTGTTGTTAGTGAGGTGACTTTTGAGATGCCCCTAGGTGACTGAAGGATGGGGGCTGATTGCCAGGGGAAACAACCCATGACTGGAGGTTGGAACTTTCAAGCCACGTCTCCCCCCTCAACCTCCTGGGGAAAAGGTGAGGGAAGATAGGCTGGAGGTTGAATCAGTTGCCAATGATTTAATCAATCATGCCTCTGTTTGAAACCTCCACAAAATACCAGAAAGACGGGGTTTGGCAAGCTTCCCGGTGGAACACATGGAGCTTCAGGTAGAATGGCATACCTCACCTTATGAGGGCCTGAGATCCCTCCCAACAGTACCTTGTCCATCTGGTTGGTCTTGAGTTACAACCTTTCAAACTGGTTATCTAGTAAGTGAAATGTTTATCTGAATTCTGTGACCACACTAGCAAATTAATCAAACCCAAGAAAGGTGATCATGGGAACCTCTGATTTACAGCTGATTTGTCACAAGCATGGGTAACAAATCTGGACTTGTGACTGGTATTGGAACTTGGGCTTGGGGGGAAGTCTTGTGGGACTGAGCCCTTAACCCGAAGGATCTGATGCTACCTCTGGATAGAGTGTCCAAACTGAGTTACATTGTACAACACCCAGGTGGTATCTGGAGAACTGCTAGTTGGCAAAGGGATCTCTCCCCACCACATCACACACATACACCCTTGCATTGGAATGAGTGATCAGAACCACATTTTAGGTTGTTAGATGCAACCATCATTTAAGATTAAATTATATAAACTTTCAATTAAATTATCTTAAAAGCAAAAATAACCAATACTCAAAACTTACCACCTTATAATTATTTTATACCATTTTACAATTATCTATGCTCTTGAAGTTATCTGTATGGTGGAAATATCATCTAAAAACAGGCTATTGTGCATCTTTCTCCACTCTGCCTTGGTGACATTGTTTTGGTAGCTTGAATTCAACCACAGTGGGAATATTTATGTCATAGAAATTGGCCAGATTCAATGCAATCCATATCAAATTATCAAGGACAGTCTTCACAGAACCGAACAAAGTATTTTAAAATTTTTATGAAAACAAAAAATACCCCAAATAGCCAATGCAACACTGAAAAAGAAAAATGGAAATGGAAGAAAGCAGGCTCTCTGACTTCAGACAATACTACAAAGCTACAGTTATTCAAACAATATGGTACTGGCACAAAAACAGAAATATAGATCAATGGAACAGGATAGAAAGCCCAGAAATAAACCCAAGCACGTATGGTCAACTAATCAATGACAAAGGTGGCAAGAACATACAGTGGAAAAAAGGTAGTCTCTTCAATAAGTAGTGCTGGGAAAACTGGACAGCTACATGTAAAAGAATGAAATTAGAACACTCTCTAACACCATACACAAAAATAAACTCAAAATGGATTAAAGACCTAAATATAAGGCCAGATACTATAAAACTCCTAAAGGAAAACACAAGCAGAATGCTCTCTGACATAAAATCACAGCAACATCTTGTTTGATCCACCTCCTGGAATATGGTCAATAGAAGCAAAAAAAAACAAAAAACAAAAAAAACAAAAAACACCAATGGGACCTAATTAAACTCAAAAGCTTTTGCATAGCAAAGGAAACCTAAAAGAAAAAAAAACAAAACAAAAAGACAGCTCATAGAATGGGAGAAAATCTTTGCAAACAATGCAACAGACAAGGACTTCATCTCCAAAATACACAAACAACTCACAAAACAGCAAAACAAAACAAAAAACAAATTCAAAAATGGGCAGAAGAGCTAAATAAATATTTTTCCAAAGAAGATAATACAGGTGACCAACAGGCACATAAAAAAATGCTCAACATTACTAATTACTAGACAAATGCAAATCAAAACTACAATGAAATACTACCTCACACTGGTCACAGTGGCCATCGTTAACAAGTCCATAAATACCAATCACTGGAGAGGGTGTAGAGAAGTGGGAACCCTCCTTCACTGTTGGTGGGAATGTAAACTGGAACAATCGCTATGGAAAATAGTATAGAGGTAGCTCAGAAAACTAAATATAGAACTACCATAGGATCTAGCAATCTCACTCTGGGCATGTACCTGGACAAAACTTTCCTTGAAAAGGATACATGCACTCGTATGTTCATTGCAGCACTATTCACAATAGCCAAGACATGGAAACAACCTAAATGTCCATCCACAGATAAATGGATTAAGAAGATGTGGTACATATACACAATGGAATACTACTCAGCCATAAAAAATGAAATGCCATTTGCAGCAACATAGATGGAAACAGAGACCCTCATACTAAGTGAAGTCAGAAAAAGACAAATACCATATGATATCACTTATATGAGGGATCTAAAATATGGCACAATGAACCTATCTACAGACAGATTATGGCCATGGAGACCAGACTTGTGGTTGCTGGGGGGAGGGGAGAGGAGTGGGAAGGATGGAGAGTTTGGGGTTGGAACAGCTACATTTGGAATGGATGGGCAACGTACAGCACAGGGAACTGTGTATGACTGAACCACACTGCTGTACAACAGAAACTGAAGAAACATTGTCAATGAACTAGAATATATATAAAAAAAGAAACTGTCAAACACCACAAACCAGGTTTTTGCCTCATACTGTCAGTGATTAAACATACCAGAACATCACTGCTTATACAATTCTTTGCATATTCCCCTTGGATTCCAGTTGGATGAATGGATAGATTGCTTGTTGACTGGTTTTATGGCTGTCTGCTAGATAATTGGCTCGGTAGTTGGAAGGCCCCTCTCTTTCTGACAGTCACTGGAGCCTAAAGACCACAGTCCCAGTGCAGGAACAGCAGAGCATGAGGAAGGCCTGGCTCTAGCTGCTAAATGTCTCTCCTTAGCTAAAATGGATCATCACTCTGCTCAGTCTTCCCTAAGCCTGGATAAGGAAGAGCTTGTCTGGAGAAGTGGGCTATCTCCACCATTTTGCCAGAAGGAAAGCCTTCTGTGCAGAGGGAAGAGGATACCTTTTATTCTCTTCATGCCTTTAAGTAGCTTTGGTCTGTGCCAACTGCACACACACCCAGCACTTGAGGTTGACAGCACCACTCCTCACTGATACACTGCTTATTTTCATAGAGCCTTGATTGACAACTAGGCTGAGGGAAGAGTTAGATACACAGCTCAGATCATAAAGAAATTACTGGTAAGAAACTCAGGCAGACATTGGTACCAGGGAATATGAAGAGACCAGCATTAACTAACAATGATGGGTGAATGGCAGCAGGCTGTTGTAAAACCTGATTCCACTGGAGAAGCAAAGCGGGGCCCCTCTGACTCACCAGTACCTGCCCCCACCGCCATCCCAGCTCCCTCAAGAATGTCAGGAAATACCTCCTACCATTTTCCCATTTTCCAGGGCTTCTTGAAATGGTGGAGGGCTGGGTTTTCATCTCTGCTCTGTTTCTCTGTGATCCTGAATATGTTAATTCATCTCTCCGGGCCTTCCACCTGTTAAAATAATGGAATGAGCTTAGATCAGCATATCTCAGAACATGTTAATGGCTATTAAAAAAAAAATAAAGATTTTGTGGTCAGAAGTCAAAAGGTTTCTTAGGCAAATGTTTGCAAAACCCCATACCCACCCTGAATCCCTTTCTCAGAGATTTGCAATCCTCTCTTGCACAAATTAAAGGCTCTGAGAAGTTCTGCAGGAGAGAACTATGTCTATTTTTCCTCTAAGACATCTCAAGTCTATTTCACCACAGAATCCTTTTTAAAGAATTGCTGTTGTAGAGTATCTTCAAGGATGGGTAACAACCTTTTGCAGGTAAGGCCCCTGCAGTATGACCTGCCTGATTCCAGGGGTCATTGTGATTGGTCCATATTTATTTCCAAGTCACCAGCCATAGGGTAAAGTGAAACAGGATGGAACAAACATTGTGGGCCTCATCAGCCCCAGGTGCTCTACATCGCTCATGTTATTTAAATCTAATGAAAAACTCTGAAAGGAGAGCAGCTCACACCAATTTAACAGATGAAGACTATGAGCCTTAATGATGTTACATTACTACTCAAATCCTCCCAGTTGGCCAGCAGCAGAGCTGAGCAGCAGCCTGTCCGCTTCTTAGGCCCCTGCCCTTCCCTCCCCGCCATGGGTCTCCCAGGAGGGAGGGTGGGCTCAGCCTGGGTTCTTTCTTTCTGGGAAAGAGCTGCAGCAGTTGCCATTGCTTTCTGGGCCTGAGCAAACCCTCCCCCTACACACAGAGCTCCCCTGACTCAGCCCCCAGGGCAGCTGCGCCTGCAGGGCTGCTTGGGCTCTGTCCCTGTCTCTGTGCTGTGGCTGCTCTGTGGCCTGGCTGCCACCAAGTATTTGGTCTTTCTGGGTGTCTGCCTTGTGTCCAGCACCTCATTTCCCTCAGGAAGTCTCCCTGTTCTCCTGGGGCCCTCTCTTTGCCCCCTCCCCTTTCTCCTTCCTGGCACTCTCACAGGTACCCTTAGAGACAGACTTGTGCTTTCTCTCCCTCAGGATTGAGGGACTCAGGAGCCCTGGCTGCTGGCTCTGGGGATATTGTGGGAAGCCTGAGGTCAGCCCAGCACTTCGTTGAGTGTGTCAGTGAGTTTCAGGGACCCTGCTCCCAGACCCTCTACATCCCCACCCCAACTCCACCCTGCCTCAGAAATAGGGGCATTCCTGGGAGATGGGAGGGTGAGAAAAGGGAAGCTTGGTAGATAGAAAAATGTTGGCATCAGACCGGCCCTGACCCTCCAGTGGAACCACTCTGAGCCTCACCTGGGAGACGGAGATCCTGGGTGGGTCTGAGAATGAAACAGGATGATGCATGCAGAGTTCTTAACGCCCAGCTCTGCATGCAGTGTGAGTGATGCGCAGTGGGGAGGGTGAGGAAGATGGTACTGCTGAAGACGAGAGGCTCAACCGCATAGCGAGCCCTCTGAGGCTGTGGCTTGGAGGTGAGGCTCGCTGGGAAGTGGACTCCAAGGTGAAGCTCAGCATCCGGGGTGTGTACTGGGGAGCGCTGTTAGCACCCACACCTGTGGGCACAAAGGGACGGAAGCAGGATCGCATAAAGGAAGAAGCTGAGGCTTCAGCTGACTCCAGGGGCCTGGAGTGCGGGTGGCGGGGTGACGAGCCAGAGATTTATACCCCTGGGTTGATCACTCACCCACTGTGGGACACCCAGGAGCGAGGGAGACCTTGCTGCAGGCGGCTTTCTTCAGCCCCGCCCCGCCCGGCCCCGCCCACAGGCCCGGAGTGGAGACTGACTTCCGGAGGTGCTCCCAGCAGCAGGGAAGATGAGTCCCTCTTTCCAAGGAGGTTTCCATAGTGCATCAGGGTGCCCACCCCAGAAGTCCTCGAGTATAGTGGTTCTCAAACTCAAATCACTTGGAGGCTGTGTTAAATCATTGCTGGAATCCCAAGTTCTGGAGTATCTCTTTCAGTGGGTTCCAAGCCGGCCTAAGAATTTGTTTCCAGGTGGAGGTGGGACCACATTATCTCAATGTTCTAGTCGAATCCCTTCATACCCTGCAGGTGGGGTATCTCTTGGGAACTAAGTGAATACCCTATTCCCCAGTGACCTCTCTCCCAATGGTTTTAGGCTCTGTGGACTTGCTGGTGTCAATTTTTCTATCAGTGGTTGCGAAGGGTGTTTTGTTAATTCTCTAATTCCTTCTAGTTTCGTTAGTTGGCATTCTTCTAGAAAGAGATACTTTCTCTTTACCCTTTAGGCCAGTGGGTCTATACTTGAACTACCTAGGAGCTTTTAAAAATGATTAGAGCCCACCCCCATCCCCCAAATTCTGTTTTAATTGATCTAGTTGGGGCTTGAGCATCCATAGCTTTTTAAAGCTCCCAGGTAATTCTCCTGTGTAGTTAGGGCCCAGAGCCTGCCCTGGGTTCTGGGGCACCATGGAAGAGTTGGAGGCAGGGGAGCAAGACCCACTGAGGGTTCAGAAGGGGCCTTCTCACTGCAGAGGGGAAGGTGCTTGGGAGTGGGGAGTAGGGCTGGGGGCGGGGAGTGGAGTGAGAATGATGCTGCAATAATCCTGCGGAAACACTGTGAAGGGCAAATCGAAGGAATAAAGGTCATGTGTGAAAGCACTTAGATGTTGCAGTCCCAGGGGCTGTCTCTGAGGATGTTGCGGGCTGGAGTTCATAAAAAGTGAATCTCTTTCATGCACCTGGCGTGGCCTGCATTTCAAGCGTTTTCACATCCTTCACATCTCACACTTAGAAGCATCTGGGAGGACAGAGAAGGGCTGAGGATGAGGGTAAGGTATGTGCCCTCCCCCCCGCTTTGCTCTCCAGCCCCTGAGATCTGAATGGCTGTCTGCCCCTCACTTGGCAAGTGGCTGTAAGACACAAGAGGGAACATGATCCTTTCGGCTTATGATTGTCATTAGTTTTGAGACTACCTCTGGGGTTGGCTTTATGCTGCTCTTTATTTAAATGGCACTTGCACATCTATGAAGAATGGTGGGCAGGTGGGGGCCCAGATGGCCCATGGGCTTGTGGAAGAGAACATGACACTGCTCAGCACACTGGCAGAGTGTGACCAGACAGGTTGGTGGCTGCTGGGGCTGAGCAGTCTCCAGGGTAGCTCAGGAAAGCCCATCGGGGGTGACAGGGTCTGGCTTTGCAGAAGGGGCCCTTCTTGGGCATCTGAAAGCAGCTTTTTTATTTATTTATTTATTTATTTATTTTGTCTTTTTTTGTTGTTGTTGTTGTTGCTATTTCTTGGGCCGCTCCTGCGGTATATGGAGGTTCCCAGGCTAGGGGTTGAATCGGAGCTGCAGCCACAGCAACGCGGGATCCAAGCCGCGTCTGCAGCCTACACTACAGCTCACGGCAATGCCAGATCGTTAACCCACTGAGCAAGGGCAGGGACCGAACCCGCAACCTCATGGTTCCTAGTCAGATTCGTTAACCACTGTGCCACGACGGGAACTCCTGAAAGCAGCTTTTTTAAAGGGCTGCAGCTAGAATCATTGGCATGCTGACCCTGGGTTGTTTCATCTATCTTTCCTTAGCTCTGCAAACCCCTCAGGAAAGGCCTGGCCTGGGCCCAGCCAGTCACCACTCTCTTTCGCTCCTCCGTGGCCCTGCACTGAGTACAGCAGCAGGGAACACCAGGGGTTTGTGGGCTGGTGAGCAGATGAAACCAGCTACTCTCTCCAGGTTTATCCATTGCAAGCTGCATGTGCAGGGTGGGGGTGGGGGGGCCTTTGGGACTTCAGCTTTGGTGCCATATGACCTTAGGTGGGTCACCTTCCCTTTCTGGGTTTCAGGCTCCTCAACTTTTAAAAAGGGCAATATTTGTCTCTGTCCTCCAAGAATTTTTGGGCAGATCCAAGCTGATGGCCTTGGAACCCAGTGAAGAGCCATTGGTTGAATGTGGGGGAGAAGAGTTATTTCCATCATGAGGGAGAATCCTCAGGTCCCTCCCTCCCCACAGGAGCTTTGCAAATCTGGGGCAGTGTTTTTCTCCTCATAGCTGGGTGGCTAGATTTCATTGTCTTTCTCCTCCTGCAGCTCTCCATCTCTTTCAAAAGATGAAACTGCCTGCCACCCAACTCCGGAGCAGTGCTGTGAGGTTCAATGGAATAATACTTGCAAAAATCATCTGGCTATGAAACCAGCTCCTTTCTTTGCCTTCTCGGGGCTCCTCAGGCCTGCCTCTCCACTCCCAGAGGAGGCTGGGGTCCTCTCTGGGCCCCCAGTTTCAGAAGTCCCCTCCTCCCCAACCCTGTCCTCTTGCAGCCCCAGCTCTGTGTCACTGGCAGTTTGTCCTGGGTCCTCTGACACCCCAGAGCAGGCCCCTTCGTGGACTGCCAAGCCCTGGCCACCTGGCCCTCTGAAGGCCAAAGATTTATCCAAAAGGACCAAGCTCTTTTCTTGCATTTTTTCTCCCTTTCTTGGAGAATGTCAAACAGAGAAATGCAGTTTAGAAGAAATCAATATCCTCAGATGGAGGAGAACCTGATGCATTTAAAGCAAATCAATTCGGCACAAATTTACCCGGTACCCGCTGTGGGTGGGGCCCTCAGCCCTGGAGGGAATCAGAGTTGAATCAGCCCCCACTGGGCCGCAGAGAAGCTCACTGGCAGGAGGGAAGATGGACACAGGCATTAATAATTCTTATTTAACCTGAAGAGTGTTGCCAAACCAGAAAGCCATTTACCCCTTTGAGCTGCCACTTCCTTACCTGTGGTATGCAGGCAATATCTAGCTAGGGCTGTTGTGCAGAAAACAGGAGGCAAGTTTTCAGACATGTATGTGAAAGGGCTCTGCAAGTAGAAACCTACTATCCATGCTTTTCTATCCATAATGACCAGTGTTATAATGGTGGTGTAGGAGAAGGAGAGATCGACTTGGACTTGGGGGGGCTATGGCCATATTTCTTGGAGGAGGCTGGATGTGCACCTTGCAAAATGGTGTGATACTAAGTTTGATATTAAGTTAATACCAGAGTAATGAGATAGCAAATGGCATAAGCATAACACAAGGCTCTTTCCTTTTCACAGAGCAATCCCAAGGTAGGTGGCCCAGGGCCGGTATAGAAGCCCCATGGAGTCAAGAACCCACAGTGACCTTCTGTCTCATCGCTTTTCTATATATTGCTTCAGACCCAAGATTACCTCATGGCCCCAAATGGTTGCTCCCATTCCAGCCATTAAATCCACACTCCAGACACTAAGAAGGAGGGAAATGAAAGGAGAAAGGTGCATCCCTTCAAGAAAATGTCCTGGCCTAGATCTTAGTCACATGGCCGTATCTACTGCAAGAAATGCTGGAAAATGTAGTCTTTATTCTGAGCAGCTATATCTGTAGCTAAATATCCCATGGAACAGGGGAGAACAGATATTAGAACCAACAAGCCTCAGCTGCTATAGGTAGGCAGGCCTCTGGTTGTCTGCGGACTTTGTCTCCAGCCCTCATTTCTGTCTGCTTTAAGGAGACCTCCTGCTGCCCCTCCCTCCCATCTGGTATCCAGAAGAATGAACTCAAAGGGCTTGGCCAGCTGGCTCTGAATTCTGACCTCCCTGCGAAAGCATAGAAGGTTGCTTACACTGTTTCAGCTGCTCCAGAAAGAGCTCTGCCGGGGGGTGGGGATGAGGGTTGTGTGCTGTTATCTGTACAACCTTGGGGGCATGAACCCACTGATCTGAAGAAGATTTGTCCCCAACAGAAGAGGCCCTCTCTCCGAGGCACCTCTGTGGCCCCAGGGGAGAAGGTGGGCTGAGGAGCTGAGAAAGATGCACCCCTTCTCTCCCCAGAGGTGGGAGGGAGACTCTGTCCCTGACCCTCTTCGACTCTTTCCAAGTGGACAGGGCTGGCCTGTCCAGACCCTGGGCCCCTCCACCTGAAAAGGAGAAGCCTGGGGAGGAGCTGGGCAAGTTGCGAAGAGAAGCTGCCTGGAGAATTCCACCGCTGCCTGCCTCGGGGTGTCCAGGTTTCTGGAACACGGGGTGTCCTGTGAGACTCTTGGTGTTCATGTTCCCTGCCCAGTACTGCCTGGCTTCCTACAAAGGCCTCCTCTCCCAGCTCAGGGCCTTGTCCTGGCCCTGTGCCTGCCTTGCCCCCGTCCTTCTGCAGTCTGGTGAAAAAGCCCATCGTATTTTCACTTACACTGATCCTTGGCCTGGAATGCACCCTCCTCCCTGCCCGGCCTCAGGCCAGCCCCTCCTCCAAAGTCCCCTGTGTCCTCTTGCCTCAGTGCCCTGCTTCTACTGCACTTGGCTGTGACCACTTCCTACCACCCCCACCACGCGACAAAGTGAATCCCCTTTGCACTCAACTCACACCTCTCCTAATGGCACCACTTTTGGTCTCAGGTGTAGGTATTTGGTTCCTGTCCTGAGTTCTCCCCTAAACTGAGACCCTTGAGGTAAAGGGGCCATCTCTGTGTCTCTCCCCAGTTAGGACCTGGCCCAGAGTAGGTGCTCAATAGTGTGTGCGGAGGGAACGCTGCTGGACACAGGTTAACCCATCTCCCCACTGCCCCCTGAGTAAGAGGAGTTTGCTCATGGTAACATGGTGGTGGGTTCCCAGAACTATCAGGACTTTAAGGCTATATGGGTAGATTTAAAAGACTTGGTCGGGGAGCTCCCCCTGTGGCTCAGCAGTAATGAATTGGACTAGTATCCCTGGGGATGTGGGTTCAATCCCTGGCCTCGCTCAGTGGGTTAAAGATCTGGTGTTACGTGAGCTGTGGTGTAGGTCGCAGACGCGGCTCAGATCCCGCATTGCTGTGGCTGTGGTATAGGCCAGCAGGTGTAGCTCCAATTTGACCCTTAACCTGAAAACTTTCATATGCCACAGATGTGGCCCTAAAAAGACACACACAAAACAATTGGCTTGGTGGGCAGGCTGGACACTCACTGCATGGGATACATACTCTGGTTCCAAACAGCCTGGTTTCAAACAAACTCATGGGAACAAGTTGTCTTTGGTGAATTTGGGGACTCATGGCATTTCCCAGACCCCAGAGCCCTGTCTGAAGACCAGCCAAAGACGGGAAGGACATAAAGACTCCTGAAGTGGGAAGAAGCAGATGTGACATGGAAAGTCTTCCAGCCCCTTGTCCTTGTTCTTTGAAACCATAAAGGCCTGAAACCTTCTCCCCACTCCATCTCTTCTGCACTAATGAAAGCCTAGAAATTCCACAGTGGTTGGGATTGAAGCTGTCAATTTCGCTGTGTCCTAAACAGACTTCTCTGAACCTTCAAGGTCAAAGTTGCATCACTTCCTGGATGGGAAAGAAAATGATCAATCATCAGCTCCAATCACTCTCCCCTTCTCTTTTGACCTATGCAATGAACCCCGTCTGACTCAGTGTGGACGCTGCGAGGTGTGTCTGTGCAGGTGCACCGAAAAGTCCCTGCCTGATCCCTGTCTCTGCTGATCTTCACTCAGACCTATTTATCCAGTGCTGCTATTGCTGATATGTACCTGTTAAACACTTCAGTTTCAGGAGAAAAGGTGTATCCAGGACTGTTGTTATACTTTCCTACCCTCATGCTGAAGGTAATTCAAGATGGAAAGTGACCATTCTGAGGAACTTTGTCTAGGACTAAAATTTTAGATTTTGTTCAGCTATTTGTTTTAGCATTTCAACTTTTTTTTGGATGATATAGCTGATACCTGAGAACATATGCAGTGTTTTAGCTATTTACCATATCTACTTTGCATACAGAAGAGCATACTTAAGTGTGCAGCTGGATGCATCTTTGCAAATAGTAGATACCTGGGTAACCACTTCCTCATTTTTAAAGTCCTCATTAATACAAATAAGATTCCATCAGGAGAGGAAGCCTCAGCTGGGGCTCCAGATCAGAGCTGTGTTTAGACTCACCAGCTAGAAGGTAGGTTTAACCTTCAGAAACCACCCATGTAAGGGCCCTTGCCCTCCACTCCCCAGTGGGCCTGAGGTGGTCCCTGAGTTATCAAATTGTATTCAATTTTTAAACACTGAAGTATAGTTGATTTACAATATTGTACTAGTTTCAGGTGCACAGCAAATTGATGCAGATTACATATACCTGGCAGGTTATTTTCCATTATAGGTTATTACAAGATATAAATACATTTCCCTGTGTTATGCAGTAAATCCTTGCTGCTTATTTATGTTTAGTAGTTTACATATATATTAATCTCATACTCCTAATTTATTTCTCCCCCTGCCTTTCCCCTTTAGTAATCATAAATTTGTTTTCTGTGAGTCTATTTCTGTTTTGGTGTATAGATTCATTTATATTATTTTTTAGATTCCACATCTAGGTGATATAATAGTTGTCTTTGACTTACTTCACACAAATTAACTTATTTGCTTAAGAACATAGCTGAGTGCAGTGTTTTTAGGAATTTTACATCGAAATTATCAATTTATTTTAAGTTTACCCTTTGGAGTGGTCTTCAGCTGGACCATGTGGGGCAACTTCTCTGGTACCCCTGTTTCCTACAGTGTCTGATAGGTGATTTTCCAGAGCTCAAGAATCACACAGGGAACCGCATTGTCGGTTCTAAAGGCCCAGTTAGAGTATAACTGAATCACTGATTTACCAAAGTGTCCAGAATTGCCTTCACTTACTCTGACCTGGGCAATTTTGGAGGAAAATGGATTTGGGATATAAATGTTCTGTGATGACCACATGGTCCTGGGACATAAGCCCCTCAGGCTCCTTGAACGCAGAGACTCAGGAGCCAGCGGCCAAGTTTGCCAAACAGATGAGGTCCCCTTCCCACCCTGAGAGGTGCCCCACTCACCAAGGGATCCTAGGGTGCTGGCAACCCCTGGTCCTGGCTGCCAGAAGACCAACCCTGCTTCCTTCTACCACACTTGTGTCACAGGGAAATTCCAGGCTTCTCCAGAGACCATTTCAGTGGCTTGGAATCCTGCTCTTTGACCTGTCTGGGCTGGTGCAGGCCTGGGAGGAAAGGAAAGTAAATCAAGAGAAATCCATTTGATCACAGGCAGGATGTTTATCTTTCAACAGGAAACTTGCTAAGGAAGAAGAGAAGGGGTTTGGAATGAGAGTGCTGTGTGAGGCTTGGCCTGTCCATGCCTTTGCTTGCCAGGGGTAGTGCCTGCTGTGACCCATGAAGGCTCACTGGGAGTGGCATCATGGCCATGCTAAGCCCCAGCCCTGCCCTTCCCGCCAAGGTCCCTCCAGGGGTGCACCTCCCTCTGGACTATCGAGGGAAGCTGAAGGGCCCAGCCTGGCTCCCTGGGGCTTCCCAAGCAGAGGAGAGAATGAGTCTTCACTGAAGCCAATAAGCCAGCCTCCCTCCAGGATTCAAGTCTTCTCCACGGCTGGGGAGGAAGTGCTGGGGCGAGGAGTAGGATTGGGAAGCCAAATTCAGGTGTTCCCTGTGGGGGTGTCATCTGGCCATTCAGGATCCGGAAAGAGAGAGGGTGCCTGTATCCTTTTAGTTTGAGTCTTGAGAATCATTTGCCTGGGACACTTGTCACTACCCCTTTATATCTTTACATCTCTGTCCTTGTCTGACTCTGGCCAGAAACCCTGTGTTGGCTTTAGATGCTAAAGATCAGGGAGGGGCCCAGAAATCCTTTCCCAAAGCTTGCAGAAATCCAGTGGCTGTGGTCAAAAGCCCATTTGCTAATCAGCTGGTGAAAGGTCATGGCCTTTCAAGCCCTGCCCAGTAGATGGTGTCTACCCTGCAGTCCCAAGGGCACCTTAAATGACCACATGGAAAATTAACTCGGCACTTGCCCCCTCCCCACTTCCTGCCCCACTCTACCCTCTCCTTCCTTCTGCTGGACACCTGAGAAGTCCAACTTAGTCCATATCCCCCAATCCTCCTAACATTTAAAATCAAAATCTAGGAGTTCCCATCATGAATCAGCAGTTAGTGAGCCCAACTAACATCCATGAGGATGTGGGTTCAATCCCTGGCCTCGCTCAGTGGGTTAAGGATCCGGCTTTGCTGTGAGCTGTGGTGTATGTTACAGATGCAGCTCAGATCCTGCATTGCTGTGGTTGTAGTGAGGCCAGTGGCTACAAGTCGAATTAGACCCCTAGCCTGGGAACCTCCATATGCCGTGGGTGTGGCCCTAAAAAGACAAAAAGACTAAAAAAAAAAAAGTAAAATAAAATCAGAATCTAGGAAATTATCCGATGTCCCAAAGATGTCTTTTGTGACAAACCCCATTTCACTTGATTTGGTTAAACTGATTTCTTTTCATTCATTCATTCAATAATTCATTCATTCATTAGTGCTGGGTACTGGAGTTCCCGTCGTGGCGCAGTGGTTAACGAATCCGACTAGGAACCATGAGGTTGCAGGTTTGATCCCTGCCCTTGCTCAGTGGGTTAATGATCCAGCGTTGCCGTGAGCTGTGGTGTAGGTTGCAGACGCGGCTCGGATCCTGCGTTGCTGTGGCTGTGGTGTAGGCCAGTGGCTACAGCTCCGATTCAACCCCTATCCTGGGAACCTCCACATGCCGTGGGAGCGGCCCAAAGAAATAGCAAAAAGACAAAATAAATAAATAAATAAATAAATAAATAAATAAATAAATAAAGTGCTGGGTACTGTGCTGGAGCTAAAATCACAGAGGGGAGGAAGATTCAGGTGAGGCTTGCAGGGACAGTGTCCTGGACAACTGCCATGCACCCAGGAGACAGGAAGAGCACTGTGCACTGGGCTGGAGTGCAGCCCTCAGTGGGCTTCACACTTATCACGCTCCTATTCATCAAAAATCTGCATAGTTCACAACAGGAAATATAGGGCACAAAATAATGGTCATTGTCAACAACTGAGAATCAAAAGGTAGGAAAAGGGAATAAAATGGGCTCTGTAGGTATCATGTATTTTTAGAAAATGGAGTTCATTCACTCAGGAGGCTTGATGGATAACTGAAGTGGATCAACTAGAAAGAACATACAGAGAACAGAAGCCTCGTGGAACCCCCCTATGAAGTAGACAAGGCCCTGTGTTGGCACATCACATGTTATCAGCAGCTGTAATTCTCAGAACAACCCCCTGCAACAGGTACTCTGCACCTTCCCATTTTTTGGATAAAGAAACAAGGTCAGAGAAATTACATGGCTGGCCCACAGACACAGGACTAGAGCTGGGATTCAAACACAGGTCTGTCCAACTCTAGTGTTTCTGTTAATTACAGCACAGAAAGGATTCCTTGTTTCCACCAGCTTCTTTTTAATCCAGACTAGGCATTCGTGTACTGGCTAACCTAGCCTTTGAGTGCAGGGACATATATTTAGCACCTACAAAGTGCAAAATTAGCTGTTATGTGTTTGTTGGTATTCTGGGAACAGACTGTTGACAATTACCAGCCAGGCTTTATCTCACGTACTGTGTTGAAATCTCTGCCCATATTTACCTTGCCCACATAATGGCTCTGGAAATGGAATGGACTGGAAGTCAGGTGACTGGAGATTTAATCCTGGGTTTGTAGGGGATTATCAGCGTAACCTTGGAGAAGTCACTTTTCTCTGGTTTCAATTTCCCTGTTTGAAAATGAAAAAGAATGCAACCATTCTACTTTTAAGACTAGGAGAGAAGTACAGGTGCATTAAGAAGCATGCCCATGGATGTTCATGGCAGTGCTGCATGTAACTGTGAAAAAATGAAGACTGCTACTGTCATGTGGTCCATGATGGCCCTCAATGATCCCCCCTCCTGGTATTGCCCTGGGTATAGTCCTCTCCCATTGAACCAGGGTTGTTATGCATGACCAACAGCCACTACATGGCAGAATGATAGCATGCTATTCTTGAGCTCAGGCTATAAAAGGATGGCAACTTCCATCCTGGGTTCTCTCCCTCTTTCTCATCACTAGGGAAGCTGCCTTGTTGTGAGCAGCTTTGTGAAAGCTCCATGCAAAGAAGGACTGAATCTTCTTCCCAACACCCATGTATGTGAGACACCTTACACTGCAATTTTTATCCCCAGCCAAGTCTTCAGTTGACTACAGTCCTGGCCCACAGCTCAACTGCAACCTCACAAGAGACCCTAATTCATAATTACCAGCATAAGCTGTTCTCAGACCCCTGGCCTCAGAAACTGTGTGAGATGATATATGGGTGTTGTTTTAAGCTGCTAAATTGGGGAGCAATTTGCTACATGGCAATAAAAACTAATACACTCACTATAGAATGTTATATAGCAGTTAAAAAATAGATTAGATTTCTGTGTGCTGATATGGAAAGATTTCTAAGGTATATTTATAAGAAAATAATAACTACAGAAAAAAATACAGAGCTGTATCCCTTTTACATAAAACACTATCACCCTTCACTATATTTTTGTGCATTTACAAAATAGTAGTCATCAAAATATACCAACTACTAACCTTGGTTTACCTCTTAGTGAGGGGGCCAGAGGAGGATGCAAAAGAGGACTTTCATTTTTTTATTCAATATATCTCAATTTTATTTTAGATTTTTACCGTGATAATGTGTTCATGTATTACTTAAATACAATTATTTATTTTTTATTATTTTTTTTTTGCCTTTTCTAGAGCCGCTCCTGCGGCATATGGAGGTTCCCAGGCTAGGGGTCCAATCGGAGCTGTAGCTACCGGCCTACGCCAGAGCCACAGCAATGCGGGATCCAAGCCACGTCTGTGACCCACACCACAGCTCACGGCAATGCCGGATCCTTAACCCACTGAGCAAGGCCAGGGGTCGAACCCACAACCTCATGGTTCCTAGTCGGATTTGTTAACCACTGCGCCACAACAGGAACTCCTATACAATTTTTTTAAATTCTTCTTTAAACAGAGGGATTGGACTGCATGATCAATGAGGTCTCTTTCAACTCTAGTATTTTAGAGTTCTATTAAAATAGTGACTGAACACAAATTAAAAGGGGTAACATTTATTACCTCTTTGTTGGCAAGCATTATGAAGTTTGATAAATTAATTTTTGGCAAAAATGTCAGGAAAACTGGTACTCTTATATACCACTTCTGGGCAACTAAAGTGAGAATCATTTGGGAAAGCTGGTTAGGATGGGAATAAGATAATGTAAACTAGAATGAAACATGCAGACTCCACACCCTTGGAAGTCTAGCATTTCTACTTCTATATATTCATTCTTTTACATAGAATCATGCTGAAAACCAGATGGTATTGTGATTATTGACATAAACACTATATTTCAAGGAGCATTCTGTCACACATGTAAGGATGTACACGGCAGAAAGGCATGTAAGAGCAAATACTAAGATATAAGCTAAATGTCCATAAATAAATGTTAGTGTATTTTCATACTATGAAATACTATGAAACCATTAAAATGAATGAGTTACACTTATATGTCACAATGTGGATAAATCTATGATATATCAAGTGAAAAGATATACTGCAGAATGTTACATAGATGATACCATTTAAAACCATCTTGTCTCCTAAGTTTCAATGAAAAATCATAGAAAAATGTCTGTAATGATATAAGCCAAAGTCATAAGGCTAAGTGTCTGTATCTCTGGAGAAGAAGAAGAGACTACAATTGAGGGATAACTAAAAGAGACTTAACCTTTGTCTGCAATGTTCTGATGTGATTAAATAGTTATAAAGCACTAGTAAGAACTATAAAAAAGTATTTAAATATTCATGTGTCATTAAAAATTAAATTAGAAATACTCACTTGCTCATACCAAGAACTCTGCCTGGATAAGAAGGAATTCTGAGCAATTTATTTAAGAGCAATAATCTCATCTCTGACTGGGTGCACATCAGAATCACCTGGAGCTTTAGGAAAAAATGTTAGCCCTGCCCACACCCAGCAATTCTGGTATAACTAGTGGATGGCTCTATACTTGCTGATTTTCAAAGGCTTCCTAGGTTATTCTAGTGGACAGTCAGGGCTGAGAACCCCTGGTTTAGAGCAGCAGGCTCTGGAAAACTGACACAGACAATAGGACATGGAGGAGAGATAATGATGTGGTCTCATGGATTAGATACTGGAATAAGAAAAAGATATTAGTAAAATCCAAATAAATCCATAATTTAGTTAATAGTGTGTACCAACATTAACCTCTCAGTTTTGATAAATTTACCCTAGTTAGGTAAGACATGAACATGAGGGAAGATGGGTGAAGGGTGTAGGGAATCTCTCTGTAGTAACTCTACAGCTCTTCTGTGAATCTAAAACTATTTCAAAATAAAAAAGTGTTACATATCTTGGATAACTGTTCTGGTAATATTTAAATTCTTGCTCAATTTAAAAAAATAATTCAGGGGCAGAGATCAAGATGGTAGGGTAGGATTATGGAGCTCACCTTTCCCCACAAACACATCAATTATATATCTCGACATAGAACAATTCTCACAGAAAACTGAAATATTGCAGAATAGCTCTTATACAATCAAAGCTGCAAGAAAGATCCCTACATAACCAGGTAGGATAAAAAAAAGGAATTGGGGTAGAACTTGCACCCTGGGAAGAAGCTATGAAACAGGAAATGTTGTATTGCCCTGAAAATCCCCTTTGTGGGATGGGAGGTCTACTGGGAGAGATAGGGTCTGAGAGGCACGTGCAGATGCTGAGTTGATAGCAATCAGGGGCAGAGAGACTGGCACTGAAGGCTACGATGTCACCATGCTTCCTAGACAAAAATGCATGCCTGCTAGTATGCAGTGGCTAGGTACAGAAACTCAGGCTTCAATCAATAGACCCTGGAAGAGGACTCAGTTTAGCTGCATGGAGACAGCCAAAGAGCCAGGACTATGGTCTGAACTATCATTGTTAATGCAAGCAAGATAGGTCATGGGTCTGCCATAGGAGCCCCATTATCAGTGCACACAGAGTGTGATGTGGGTCTGCCATAAGAACCCCACTGTCAGCATGCTTGTGGTGGGGCTTGGCTATGGCCATGGCAGACTTTGTGAGGGTTCACATGCTAGGGGAAGGGCTGACATTGGAGCTGGGTCTGGGGGCATGTCCAGGAACAGTGGACTTTGTGGGCACATCCAGAGGATGGTGGGATACTAAGTCCAGCACTGCAGGGCCATATGAGATCCTGAAAGAGGGATGGCATGGTATAACAAAACACACAAGACTTTTTTAGAAAGTGGGAGACCAGGAGGCACTCTGTTCTTCAGAACAAAGGCTTTAGCCCTCATGACTTTTATTAGGGAAGGTAATGTAGGTTAATGAGCAAAATTGGGTGCAGGCAATGACAAAGCCATCTCTTAGTAAATAACAAAAGAAACCACTAGCAACTAGTTACAGGTGCATACCTCTAGGGCATACTGCAGCTGCTCATGGTTAAAGCATAACTCCCTTGTCTTGTCTTTGAAGGAGACCCTGTACCTTAGAACTCTGCACCAGCATTCCTTAGCTTGTTGTGCTTATGCACGTGCATCAAATTTGCCTTCTGCAGAGTTTGGCAGTTCAGTGGTTCCCAAAGGTGGGAAACATTATAGAATTGCATGTCCCTTAGGACAGCCCCTGGGAAGAAACATACAATGGTTCCTTTTCCAGCCCCATTTGCCTCACACTGCAGCTTGGAGCCAGATCTAGGGGCTTCTACTCCAACAACTGGGGAGCAGACCCTGGCCATGACAGGGTTATGAAATCACAAAGCAAATAGGAGGCCCCAGTCTAAATTCAGTGCATGCTTTGGTCACCACAATGCCAAAATACCTACTATCAAGGGGACAACAGCCCACACATGCTGAGAAAAGGCATGGCTGGCATATATAACAAAAACAGCCCTCACTCTGAAAGTACTGAACCCACACAGTCTACACAGGAATGTTTCCACATAAAAATAGCCCTTCAAGACCACAGTAGATAACTTCTTATCCTAAATTCATAGAATCAGAGAAAAAGCAGAGAAACTACTCCCCATTAAAATAACAAGAAAAATCCCTTGAAAGAACAAACAATGAAACAGAACTGTCCACTCTACCAGACCCTGAGTTCAGAAAGGAGGTAACAAAAATGCTAAAGGAATTAAGAAAGATTATTGATGGAAATGCAGATCACTGTAACAAGGAACTAGAAACTATAAAGAGGAACCAATCAAAATTAGAAAACTCAATTTCTGAGATAAAGCCAATCTGAAAGCAATGAACAGCAGACTAAATAATGCATAAGAATGAATAAGTGATATGGAAGACAGGATAATGGAAATTATCCAATCAGAACAACAGACAGAAAGACAAATGAAAAAAAAATGAAAGCAACATACAAGATTATGGAGTATAAAGTGTTCCAACTAACACATGATAGAGGTTCAGAAGGAGAAAAAAGAGAAAAAGGGATGAAAATATATTTGAAAAAAATATGGCTAAAAGCTTCTCAAACCTAAAGAAGGAAACAATATCCAGGTATAGGAAGCATAGAGGGTCCCAAACAAAATGGATATAGACAAAACCACACCAAGCATATAATTAAAGTGGCAAAAGTTAAAGAGAGGATTCTAAAGGCGGCGAGAGAAAAATCAATACAAGGGAACCCACATAAGGCTATCAGCTGATTTCTCTACAGAAACTGCCAATCAGAAGAGAGTGGTATGATATATTCAAAGTCTTGAAAGGGAAAAACCTACAACCTAGGATATTCTATCCAGCAAGATTACCATTTAGAATAGAAGTAGAAATTAAGAATTTCTCAAATAATAAAAGACTAAAAGAATGCAGTAATACTAAACTTAAAATAAAGGAAATATTGAAAAATCATCCCAAAATAAAAAAGAAACCAGAATCTATAGGAAAGGGGAAAAAAATAGGAAAGTCAAATAAATAAAAGTATTGAATTACACCTAAATAAGCTAGTAGGTAGATTGAAAACAATAAATTTTGAAAAACCAATTATAACTACAATGGAGAATAAAAGTATAAAATGAAGATGTAAAATAGAATATCAAAATCACAAAATATGGGGGAGGGAATAAAAAAATAGATCTTTTAGGATGTGTTTGAACTCACATTACTATCAGTCTAAAGCAAGCAAATGTAGTTATGGGTTATTATTCTTGAAAACCAGGGTAACTACAAATTAAAAAACACAATAGATTCACAAAAACCAAAAAGAAAGGAACTTGAGCATAATACAAAAGAAAATCATCAAACCACAAAAGTAAAAACAAAAATAAGAAGAAAGGAACTAAGAACTACAAAATCAACTGGAAAATAAGATTTACAATGGCAACAAATACATACTTACCAATAATTACTTTAAATGTCAATAGGCTAAATGCCCCAATCAGAAGACATAGAGTGACAGATTGGTTAAGAAGAACCTACAATAGCATGCCTACAAAAGACTTACTGTAGGTTGAAAGGTATACATAAATTGAAAGTGAGGGGATGGAAAAATATACTTTATGCAATGGAAATGAAAATAATGTAGCTGTAGCAAGGCTGATATCAGACAAAAGAGACTTTAAAACAAAGTCCATAAAGGAAGACAAAGAAGCACACTATATAGTGATAAAAGCATCAATACAAGAAGAGGATATTATACTTAGTAACATATATGGACCCAAAATAGGAGCACATAAATATATGAAACAAATACTAACAGGCATAAAGGGACAAATTGACAGACATACAATAATGGTAGAAGACTTTAACATCCCACTGACATCAACAGACAGATCTTCCAGATATAAAGTCAATAACAATTAGAGATTCCAGATGACACAATAGAACAGTTGGATATAATTGATATCTACAGGACACTCCATCCAAAAAACCCAGGATGCACATTCTTTTCAAGCATGTGAGGAACATTCTCTAGGACAGACCATATAATAGGTCACAAAACAAGCTTCAAGAAATTTAAGAGGACAGATATTATTTCAAACCTCTTTCATATCACAATGGTATGAAACGTGAAATCAACCACAAAAAGAAAAATGGGGGAAAAAAACACTGGGAGACTAAACAACATACTATCAAAAAATCAATGGGTCAACAAGGAAATCAGAAAATACCTTGAGAAAAATGACAATGAAAAAGCTACCTTACAAAATCTATGGGATGGAGCAAAAGCAGTTCTAAGAAGGAAGTTTATAGCAATACAGGCCTTCCTCAAGAAAATGAAAAATCTCAAATAAACAATTTAACCTACAACCTAAAAGAATTAGAAAAAGAACAAACAAAATCCAAAGTCAGCAGAAGGAAGGAGGTAATAAAAAATAGAGAAGAAATGAATAAAACAGAGATTAAAAACAATAGAAAATAAAAATCAAGATTTGGTTTTTAAAAATCTAAACAGAATCAACAAACCTCTAGGCTCACTGAGAAGAAAAAATAAACAATATAAGAAATAGGAGCTTCCGTTGTGGCTCAGTGGTTAACGAATCTGACTAGGAACCATGAGGTTGCAGGTTCAATCCCTGGCCTTATTCAGTGGGTTAAGGATCCGGGGTTGCCGTGAGCTGTGGTATAGGTTGCAGACATGGCTTGGATCCCGCATTGCTGTGGCTCTGGCATAGGCTGGCGGCTACAGCTCTGATTAGACTCCTGGCCTGGGAACCTCCATATGCCATGGGAGTGGCCCTAGAAAAGGCAAAAAAGACAAAAAAATAGAAATAAAAATAAAAATAATAAAATAAAATAAAATAAGAAAAGAGGAGAAATTACAAATATTACTGCAGAAATACAATCACACTCACTAATGTTTGCATTGTAGGGATCCCAGAAGGAGATGGGAAAGAAAATGGGTCTTAGAAAATATTTGGAGACATAATAGCTGAAAACTACCCTATCCTGGAGAAGGAAACAGTCACCCAATTTCAGGAAGCAAAGAGAGTCCCATACAAGAATAACCCATAGAGAAATGCATTAGGACTTGAAATTAAATGACAAAAAATTAAAACTAAAGATAAAATATTAAAAGTAGAAAGAGAATTCAACACTCTCACACCAGACTCAGAAGGCAGATGTAAAGTGATAACCATCTTCCTGGTGCTTCATCAGTTTTCTGCTGGAAAGTGGCATCATGGAGATGTTGGTTTTTCTAAGGCAGTTTCCCAATGACTAGCCACTAGTTTCATGAGAATTTGAGGCAGATGGGGTAGTGGTGGCAAGCAACAGCTTCCTGACCCTGAGATAAAAGTTCCAGGAAACAAATTTAGTGGATTCTCTACTTTCCTGATTGTGTCATCTTCCATTATAGGCCAGTTTGGGGGTGTGATTCTGAGATCTGTTCCTTAAGGACCAGTCAGGAGCCCATGTCTTCAGCCCTTCCAGCAATTTTATTGAATCCTTCTTGGCAAAATAATATAAGCCGGCATCTACAGCTAGATGGACCTTTTGAACCCTTCCAAGGGCTTGGTTGGCAGTGTAAATTAAACCACAGAATACAAAATCACATTTAAGGGGGTCTGCTGTACCCTGTAACCTATGAGGGATAGCTATGGAGGGCTCCAACCAAGATGTCAGAGCAGTAGGTTGTGGAACCCCCCCCCCCAGTGAATATATCAAAAATACATTCACAAATGGAACTGTTCTCACAGCTATTGAACACTAGAAGAAGACCTCAGACACCTGAAAGTACCAGAAAGATCTTTACAAAATTAGGTAGGATGAAAGGAAGAAAAAGAAGATGCAGGATGGGGCCTGTACCCCTGGGAAGGAGCTGAAAGGGAGGAGAGGTTCCCACATCCTGGAAAGCCCCTAACTGGTGGGGAGATCATCTGGGACAAAAAACGAGCTTCAGAGGCTCAGAGGAGAGCACAACAACCAGTTTATGGCAGGTAGAACAGAAAGAGGTCTATGCAGACACTACACTCCAGCCTGAGATGCACATCTGCTGGTATAGGAGAGGCTGTGTGCTGAAACTCAGGGTTTAGAGGATAGACCCAGGGAAGAGGAATGGTGTTGGCTCTGTGGAGATAGCCTGAGGAGCTGGAATGTGGTATGGCTACAATTGGGAGTGTTGCCAGAAGAATCCTGGGCCTACCATAGAAGTGAAGCACTATTGTTAAGTGGTGTTGAGGGTGGGGCTGCCACAGCAGCTTCCTTCTGCATGAGCCAACCCCTGCCTCTGCAATCTCCTGGAGAGCATGCCCAGATGCCAAATGGGCTGGCTCCTACAACCCAGCTGCAACGTTGGCTGGCCCCTGTACCAACTGCTGCCTTAGCTGGCCCTGGGAGCAGAAACCAGCAGGTTCCCATACTCAGAGATGGGGTTGAAAACTGATCCACAGGGGCCCCATAACTTAGGAAGCAGGACTGAAATCCCTTCCTGCATCCAAGCAAGGCATGGATTTACACCTCCACAACAGCTTTGTAAATTTAGTGCCTGTGGGACATACAAATGGACAAAAAGTGTTCCAATGGCTGGGGCGGGTCTGACCTTAGCAGCCGTGGGCTATGTGGTTGTATGAACGTGGGGGCTGTGCTGGGCCAGGATCTAGGCTGCCTCCATAGCTCCCACAGTGGGTATGTGTGTGACTATAGAAGTCCTGGGACCTGACTTCAGTGGATCTGCACTGGTGGCTTTCTGAAGACAACACTTGAGAGATACCAGGATTAATTGCAGGCATTCCCACAGTTGAGGAGGGGTCAAAGGCAGTACCAACAATAGTGCGTTTTGTGAGCTTGCACAATGGTGACAGGTGACTCAACAGAGCATATTCATTGGTGAACAGCACTGGGAGAGGAATAATCAGTGGCTCTTCTCCCAGAAGGAGCACTCCAATCCCACCTACCTTGTACCACAGCTCAGAAATGCTGCTCAGAAGTGGGTCTGGGGGCTTCTACTCCAAGAACTAGGGAGAAGATCCTGCCCCTGACAGGGCAGTGACAACACAGAGCAAAGAGGAGACCCTGCTCAATATCCAGTGCAGGCTCCATCACCACAACACCAGTCACACCTCCTATGAAGAGGATAATGGCCAGTATACATTGAGGAAAGAGGTGGTAGTCATTCATACTAAAAACGCTTGCACCCAAAATATTAAACCCAAATGGGATACACAGGGAGATTCTCACATAAAATAGCTCTCCAAGACCATAGTAGATAATTATTTCTCCTAAGCCCACAGAGTAAGATAAATACAAGTAAAATAAAGAAGCAGAGGGATCACTTTCAATTAAAAGATCAAAAGAATTCCTCTGAGAGAATGCCATATTATCACTTATATCTGGAATCTAATACACAGCACAAATGAACCTTTCCACAGAAAATAAATTCATGGACTTGGAGAACAGACTTGTGGTTGCCAAGGGCGAGAGGGAGGGATTGGGATGGACTAGGAGTTTGGGGTTAATAGATGTAAACTATTGCATTTGGAATGGATAAGCAATGAGATCCTGCTATATAGCAGAGGGAAGTATTATATAGTCACTTGTGATGCAACATAATGGAGGATAACGTGAGAAAAAGAATGTATATCTGTGTATATATGTATGTATATGTATGTGTGTGTGAGAGAGAGAGAGGGAGAGAGTGGGTCACTTTGCTGTACAGTAGAAAACTGACAGAACACTGTAAACCAACTATAATGGAAAAAATAAAAATCATATAAAATTAAAAAAAAGAACAAACAATGAAACATCTCTTCAGTCTAATAGACACCAAGTTCAAAAAGGAGATAATGAAAATGCTATTAATTTTGAAATTCTATTAATTAATTAAGAAATTAAGAATTAAATTAAGAAATTATAAAATTAAGAATTAAGAAATGCTATTTACAAAAATGTAGATTACTGTAACAAGACTAGAAACTGTAAAGAAGAGCCAAAAAATTTAGAAAATTTATTTTCAGAGACTAAAGCTGAACTAAAGGAATGAATAGCAGAAAGAATATTGCAAAAGAATGAATAAGTGATCTGGAAGACAGAATGGTAGAAAATACCCAATTAGAAGAGCATACAGAAATCCAAATTTAAAAATGAAAACACTATAAGAGACTTAGGGATAATATAAAGCATGCCAATTTACACATAACAGGAGTCCAGGAGAAGAGAATGGAGATTTAAATGTATTTGAAGAAATTATGGCTGAGAACTTCCCAAACCTAAAGAGGAAACAGATGTCCCAGGCAGAGAAAGCACAGAGGGTCCCAAACAAGATAAATCCGAACATACCTACACAAGATATATTATAATAAAAATGGAAAAATTTAAAGATTAAGAGAGGATTCAAAAGGAGGCAAGAAAAAAAAGGTTAATTACAAGGGATACCCCATAATACTATCAGCTGGTTTCTCTAGAGAAATGCTACAGGCCAGAAGGGAGTGGCAAGATATATTTAAAGTCTTGAAAGGGAAAATCTGCAACAGAGGATACTCTGTCCAGCAAGATTATCATTTAGAATAGGAGAGATGAGGAATTTTTCTCAGACATGCAAAAACTAAAATAATAAAGCCATACTAAACCTGTCCTAAAGAATATATTGAAAGGTTATCTCTAAACAGAAATGAAATAAGGACCTATAAGAAAGAGAAAAATCTCAACTGGAAAGTAAATCACTTAAATAAGCCAGTACACAGGGTTTAAAAAAAATTTAAAAAAATTGTGTTAAAGTTATGGTAACCACCATAAAGAGTAAAATGGTGAACATTCAGCTGTAAAAGAGGATATCAAAATCATAAAATGTTGGGGAAGGAAGTAGGAAATTTAGATTTTTTTTCCTAGAATGTGTCTGAGCCTATATAACTACAAGTCAAAAGCAAGTAGATATAGGAAGGTGTTAATATACCTGAAAAACAGGGCAACCACAAGTCAAAAACATACAATAGATCACAAAAAAACAAAAAGATGAGAACATAAGCATAATGCAAAAGAAAATTATCAAAACACAAAAGGAAAAGAAAGGGACAAAGAAAACATATGAAATTAATAGGAAAACAGGTTTAAAATAACAATAAATACATGTTTATCAATAATTATCTTAAATGTCAATGGATTGAATGCTCCAATCAAAAGACACAGAGTGGCAGATTTAATAACAAAACAAGAGCCTATACTATGCTTCCAAAGAGACCCACTTTAGAGCAAGGGACATGTAGATTGAAAGTGAGAGGATGGAAAAAGATATTTCATGCGAACAGAAATGACAAGAAAGTGGTGTTGGGCAGTATTCAGACAAAATAGACTTTAAAACAAAGTGTATAAAGAGATGGAGTTCCCATCGTGGCGCAGTGGTTAACGAATCCGACTAGGAACCATGAGGTTGCAGGTTCGGTCCCTGCCCTTGCTCAGTGGGTCAACGATCCGGCGTTGCCGTGAGCTGTGGTGTAGGTTGCAGACGCGGCTCGGATCCCGCGTTGCTGTGGCTCTGGCGTAGGCCAATGGCTACAGCTCCGATTGGACCCCTAGCCTGGGAACCTCCATATGCCGAGGGAGCGGCCCAAGAAATAGCAACAACAACAACAACAACAACAACAAAAAAAGACAAAAAAAGACAAAAAAAAGTGTATAAAGAGAGATAAAGGACACCATAAAATAATAAATGGATCAATACAAGGAGAGGATATTACACTCATCAACATGTACGCACCCAATACTGGAACACCCATACATATAAAAAATACAGACATAAAAGGAGAAATTGACAGACCATAATAATCGTAGGAGACTTTAACACCCCCACTCACATCAATGGATAGATCTTTGTCACAGAAAAGCAGTAAGGAGACAGAGATCCTAAATGATACAATAGAATAGACTTCATTGCAATCTTCAGGACATTACATCCAAAAAAAGCAGAATATACATTATTTTTATATGAACATGACATTCTCTAGGACAGATCACATACCAGGATATAAAACAAGCCTCAACAAATTTCAGGGTATAGAAATTACTTCAAGCATCTTTTTTGAGCACAATGGCATGAAACTAGGAATCAACCACAGAAAAAAAAAAACGAAGAAAAAACTTACATGGAGACCAAACAAAATGCTACACAAAAACCAATGGGTCAATAAGGAAATAAAGAAAGAAATTTTAAAAAATACCTTGAGGCAAATGACAATGAAAACACAGCCAAACCTTATGGGATGCAGGAGTTCCCTGGTGGCTCAGCAGATTAAGGCTATGACATAGTCACTAATGTTGCTCTGGTTACTACTGTGGCATGGGCCCGATTCCTGGCCCAGGAACTTCTGCATGTTGTGGGTGCAGCAAAAACAAAACAAAACAAAATAAAACAACAACAAAACAATTCTATGGGATGTAGCAAAAGAGGTTCTTAGAGAGGAGTTCATAGTGATAGAGGTCTCCTTTAAAAAACAAGAAAAATCTCAAATAAACAACCTAATCCACCACCTAAAAGCATTTTTAAAAAGAGAACAAAACCTAAACTCAGCAGAATAAAGGAGATAATAAAGATAAGAAAGGAAATACATAAAATAGAGATTAAGGAAATAATAGGAAAAAAATCAATAAAACCAAGAGCCCGTTCTTTGAAAGGGTAAACAAAATTGACAACTTCTGGCTGGTTTCACAAAAAAGAAAAGAGAGAAGACTCAAAGAAAATAATAAGTGAAAGAGGAGAAATCACAACTGACACTGCAGAAATACAAAAAAACCACATGAAAATACTATCAAAAATTACATGCCAACAAATTTGACAACTAGAAGAAATGGACAACTTTCTAGAAACATATAGCCCACTAAAATTTAATCAAGAAGAAATGTATAACTTGAACAGACTGACCACTAGAAATGAAATAGAATGTGTAAAACTTAAAACAAAACAAAACAAAAAACAACTCCTTACTAACAAAAGCCCAGGACCAGATAACTTCACTGGGGAATTCCACCAAACACACAAACAAGAACTATACTGATCATTCTTAAACCATTCCAAAAGATTGAAGAAGAAGGATCACTCTCAAAGACATTCTATGAAGCCACCATCACCCTGATACCAAAACCAGACAAAGACACTACCAAAAAATAAAATTACAGGGCAACATAATTTGATGAATATAGATGTAAAAATTCTCAACAAAATATTGGCAAACTGACTCCAACAACACATAAAAAAGGTCATACACCATGACCAAGTTGGATTCATCCCAGGGTCACAAGGATGGTTCAACATGTGCAAATCAATCAATGTGATACACCTCATTAATAAAAGACAAAAACCACATGATTATCTCAATAGATACATAAAGTGCATCTGATAAAATTCAATATCCATTCATAGTAAAAACCCTTATGAAAGTGGGTATAGAGAGAACATATCTTAACATACTAAAAGCCATATATGACAAAACCTCAGCTAATATAATACTCAATGGTGAAAAGCTGAAAGCCTTCCTGCTAAAATCTGGAACAAGATGCACTTTCACCACTACTCTTCAACATAGTATTGGAAGTCCTAGCCACAGCAACCAGACCAAAAAAAAAGGAATAAAAGGTATTCAAATTGGTAGAGAAGAGGTATGCAAATGATATGATACTATATATAGAAAATACTAAGGACTCTGCACAAAAACTGCTAGAACTGATAAACAAATTCAGCAAAGTAGCAGGACACAAGATTAACATACAGAATTCAGTTGCATTCCTTTATACACTAACCATGAAATATCAGAAAAAGAATGTAAAAAAATCACTTTTTAAAAATTGCATAAAAATATTTAGGAATAAACCTCACCAAGGTGAAAGACCTATACATTAAGAACTATAAAACATTATTAAAGGGAGTTAGGAGTTCCCATTGTGGTGCAGTGGTTAACGAATCCAACTAGTAACCATGAGGTTGCGGGTTTGATCCCTAGCCTTGCTCAGTGGGTTAAGGATCCAGCGTTGCTGTGAGCTGTGGTGTAGGTCATAGACATGGCTCAGATCTGGCACTGCTGTGGCTCTGGTGTAGGCTGCTGGCTACAGCTCCGATTAGACCCCTAGCCTGGGAACCTCCACATGCCACGTGTGTGGCCCTAGGAAAGGCAAAAAGACATAAATGAATGAATGAATGAATGAATGAATGGAGTTAAAGAGGATTCAAAGAAATGGAAAGATATCCCATGCTCTTGAATTGGAAGAATTAATATCATTAAATGGCCATATTATCCAAAGCAATCTACAGATTTAGTACAATCCCTCTCAAATTACCCATGGTGTTTTTCACAGAATTAGAATAATCCTAAAATTTATATGGAACTAGAGAAGACCCATATTTTTGTCAAAACAATCCTAAGAAAAAACAGCAAGCAGGAGGCATAATCCTCCCAGACTTCAGACAATACTACAAAGATACAGTAATCAAAATAGCATAGTATTGGCACAGAAACATACACACAGACTAATGGAACAGAGTAGAGAGCAGAACAGAAATAAACTCACACATCTATGGACAATTACTCCTTGACAAAAAAGGCAAGAATATACTATGAATAAAAGACAGTCTCTCTCTCTCACTTTTTCCTTTTTTTTGAGGGCTGCCCCCATGGCATATGGAACTTCCCAGGCTAGGGGTTGAATCAGAGCTATGGCTGTCAGCCTACACCACAGCAACACCAGATCCACCGAGTCTGCAACCTACACCCCAGCTCACAGCAACGCTGGATCCTTAACCTACTGAGCAAGGCCAGGGATCAAACCTGCATCTTCATGGATCCTAGTCAGGTTCATTAACCACTAAGCCACAAAGGGAACTCCTGAAAAGACAGTCTCTTCAGCAAGCAGTGTTGGGAAAGTTAGACAGCTGCATATAAATCAGTAAGGTTAGAACACATCTTCATACCATACACAAAAATAAACTCAAAATGGCTCAAAGACTTCAATATAAGACACCATAAAACTCTTATAAGAAAATACAGGCAAAACATTCTCTGACATAAATCATACCACTGTCTTCTTAGGTCAGTTTCCCAAGGCAATAGAAATAAAAGTAAAAACAAATAAATAGGTCCTAATCATAAACTTTCTCAGAGCAAAGGAAACCACAAACAAAACGAAAAGACAAGTACAGACTGGGAGAAAACATTTGCAAGTGATGTGACCAAAAAGGGCTTAATTTCCAAAATATACAAACAGCTCATACAATTCAATAACAAAAACCAAGAAACCTACTTGAAAAATGGGCACAAGACCTAAATAGACATTTACCTAAAGAAGACATACAGATGGCCAACAGACTCACAAAAAGATGCTCAACATTGCCAATGATTAGAGAAATGCAAGCCAAAACTACAATGAGGTACCACTTCACACCAGTCAGAATGGCCATCATTAAAACGTCTACAAATAATAAATTCTGGAGAGGGTGTGGAGAAAAGGGAACTCTCTACATTGTTGATGGGAATGTAAATTGGTGCAACCACTATGGAAAACAGTATGGAAGTTCCTCAAAAAACTAAAAACTGAGCTGCCATATGTTCTAGCAATCCCACTCGTGGGCATATACCCAGACAAAACTATAATTTGAAAAGACACATGCACCCTATGTTCATAGCAGCCCTATTTACAATGGCCAGGACATGGAAACAACCTAAATGTCCATCCACAGATGAACGGATAAAAGGTAATATTTATAGACAACCAGATACTACTGAGCCATAAAAAAAAGAATGAAATTTTGCCATTTGTAGCAATGCGGATTGTCTTGGAGGGTATTATGCTAAGTGCAGTAAGTCAGAGCGATAAAGACAAATATTGTCTGATATCGCTTGTATGTGGAATCTAAAAAATATAACAAATTGGTAAATATAACAAAAAGAGGAGTTCCCATTGAGGTGCAGTGGTTAACGAATCCAACTAGGAACCATGAGGTTGCGGGTTCTATCCCTAGCCTTGCTCAGTGGGTTAAGGATCCGGAGTGGCTGTGAGCTGTGGTGTAGGTTGCATACGTGGCTTGGATCCTGCGTTGCTGTGGCTCTGGCGTAGGCCGGCGGCTACAGCTCCAATTAGACCCCTAGCCTTGGAATCTCCATATGTCGAGGGAGCAGCCCTAGAAAAGGCAAAAAAGAAAGAAAGAAAGAAAGAAAGAAAGAAAGAAAGAAAGAAAGAAAGAAAGAAAGAAAGAAAGAAAGAAAGAAAGAAAGAAAGAAAGAAACATGCAGATATAGAGAAAAATCTAGTGGTTACTAAGAGGAAAGAGGAAACATAGGGGTAGGGAGTTAAGAGACACAGACTCTCATGAATAAAATAAGCTCCAACTATATACTACACAACATGGGGAATATAGCCAAAGTTTTATGATCACTCTAAAAGAAGTATAAGTTTTAAAAACTGTGAGTCACTATATTCTATACCTGTAAGTTATAAAAATATTGTCCATCAACTATGCGTCAATAAAAAATTTTTAAAAAGAAAAAAACTTTAGTTGTATAAAAAAGTCTTTCATATATTTGTGTTCTTGAGTGTTTTACTTTAAAATGTTGGGGGTAGATTTCCCCAGATCTGGTGCTCATAAGGTTTCTAGGTAAGAACAGAGTTTGATCTAGAACCTCAGAACCTCCCCTCCAGCTGGAGCCCCAGAATTCCTACTAGAGAGGAGCCTCAGAGGAGTCATACCCTTTCCTTCGGGGTTGCAGGCTTCCAGCAATGAAAAGGTGTTAAACAATGTTCATATTCTCCAGAGAACATTTTCCTCAAGGTTCACAGGCTAAATTTCTCAGGAGTAAGAACTGTCCATGAAGCCTGCTGGCTGTTCCATAATGAGATGGAAATAGAGGGAGTTTCTGCTCTCCACTCTAGGATTGGCGGCATCCCTAGAGTGCTGGGATGCAGTTTCCTTAACCCAGCAGAGTGGGCTAAGGATCTGGCATTGCCACAGGTGCAGCATAGGTGGCAACTGTGCCTTTAACCTGATCCCTGGCCTGGGAATTCCATATACTGCGGGGAGGCCAAAAACAAACAAACAAACAACCCAAAAAACAGAGATGGCAGGAGAAGAAAGTTCTTTTCCACAAGAGGGAAAAACCCCAGAGCCTTTGAACTGAGAGAATCTGAACACTCTTGGGTCTGATGAACTCTTTGCATAGAATGGGAGAACAAAGGCCAGAGAAATGGGAAGGCCGAGCCACGCCTGCTGGGAATAAGGCTAAGGCAGCACTGGCCTTCAGATCTAGTTCTCTTGACCTGCAAATATAGGGCCCTTCCTGTTACTTCACCCTTGTTCCTGTACTTGACAAGCAGGTGTTTGTATGGGAGGATCTAGTGTCTGGGCTGAAGAGCACCCAGAACTTAAATTGTGGTTACTTATAACTCCCTCTGTTTCTGCCAAGTTAAATTTCTCCTTTTCAATTACTTGTAAGAGATGGGCTCTGGGAGAGGGTGCCAATATGCCAGCTGCTAACACCTCACAGAATGCAATCATCTGATCAAATTAATAAACTCTGGACCTCCCTCCACCAGAATGCTGGACCCTGTTCCTGCTGGCACTCTTGGCTGATAAGGCTGTTGCTCCATTTTTTCTGGAGGGCCAGGGCCTCACTCAGATGACTTGGGTGTTTAGCTGAGATGAATGGGCCATGTTGCCACAACATTTCTCCAGAATTTATGCCATCCCTCTCCCCAAGCCTGACGGCCCACTCAGAGGCCTGAGATTGGCCTGCCCAACTCAGAACATCTTATTCAGGGTTTGTTTGAGTGAAAATGGCCTTGGAGAAAAGTAATTGCTTCTAAGAGCATTCTCAGTAAAGTGCCTCTGATTGATCTTGCTTGAGGAGGGACAGTAATGATCCTGGCCTGTGGGTTTGAGGGGGATGTTCTGGGGAGATGGGAGCAGCAGTTCTCAGCCTGGCTGCGCAGCGCAATCACCACCCCATCCCCCATCCCCTGCCACACTGGGATCTAATTGATTTGAGGGGCCAGACATGGGTATTTTTAAAAGTGACACAATTGGCTTTAATAAACAGCTAGGATTGGGGACTCCTGGGCTGGAGAGAAAGGGAGAAAGAACATGAAGGCCAGTGGATGAGATGGGTCATGTTTGCTAAGCCAAGAAACCTTCTAGAGACGGGAGTGACTGGCCCATTGGTTTGCACATTCTTGGCAAATTAAAGTCAAGTTTCAGTTGAGCAAAAATCTGTGGGTCACCTAGTCTGTGCTGGGTGTGGAAGGAGACTGGGATGGAAAGAGTCATCTCTCCCAACCACTCAACCAGCTGTCACCTGGAGCAGGAGAGGAGGAGGCCAAGTCCCACCCACAGCTCCTGTGGAGGAGATGGGGGAGGCGGTGCCCAGCTCCCACCATGGTCTCTTTCCACCACGTCCTCCTACATATGGCTATAAGCCTGAAGTGTTGGGTTACTGTCTCCTTTGAACAGCCTTCCCTTAAAGGGGCACTCTAGTACAGTAGGTGATCATATAGGCCCTGGAAGCAAACTGCCTGGGTTACCTGAAGCTCCAGTGCTTCCTAGCTGTGTGACTCAGGGCCCATGACATAAACTCTCTGTGCTTCAGTTTCCTCATCTGTCAAGTGGGGATAATGAAAGCATCAACTCCACAGAGCTGGAATGGCTAAATGAGTCAGTATCTGGCCCTCCACACATGCTCATTCAACCTTAGCTCTTGTTAGGCCTGCAGGCTCACCAATCATGCCTCTTGGTTGGAAGGAAGGGAAGTTTCTCTACAGAACAACCCTGTCTTCCTGGTGGATAGGCAATTCCAGGGTAGCATACCTACCACCTGTACTCACTTCTTTCCTGTACCCCCAACTACCTGGTCTCAGATGCACCTGTGTAACTGAGCATACCCTGGTGGGGTCTTTCCAGGACAGACCAGCCCCCCCACCGCCACCATGTCCTCTGCCTGCCTCTTGTTTGTAGGAAAACTTTAGCCTCCTAGGGCTTCTCTGAGTTCCAAAGAATAAATTTAATCAGAGAAGTGAGAAAATGAAGAAACAAAGGAAAACAGACAAGAAAGACAAAATAATAGTTTAGCCATTAAAGTCAAGGACCTTTAGTTCCTCCTTAAGAGCAGTAGTTAATATTCTGAGCCATAGCCTTTGAGCTATTTTGCAGACACTGAAACCCCCACCAGGTGGAAGACGTTAACTGTATGCCTTCCACAAGCAGGTAGACCCCAGATACGTAGGAACCAGTAGGTTAATGATGTTAACTCCCAATTATATCACCACCAACCAATCAGAAGAATGTCCACAAGCTGATCACACACCCAGAAACTCTCTACCTCACTCCATCTTTAAAACACCTTTCCCTGAAAGCCATCGGGGAATTTAGGCCTTTTGTCCATTATCTTCCTGGACTCCTTGTTTGGCACCCTGCAATAAGGGTTTCTCTTTTCTTCACCACAACCCAGTGTCAGTAGATGGGCTTTCAGTGATAAGGTGAACAGACCCAAGTTTGGTTCAGTAACACCTGGGCTTAGCTCCATCTACAACTTGCAGTCACTCTACCTGTGCTCAGCTCTCACCTGGACCCGGGTCCCCTCTGTGCTTGGTTCTTGTCTGAGCCAGTCCCGCTGTTCCCACAGATTCACCTGTTACCACCTTGAGCTTGTGTTGGGGAAGCATCAAGGGCAGGTATGTGAGGGTGAACTGACTTCAGCAGGAAGGAATCACATATTCCTGTGGCTGAAAAAGAAATGTCATGGATGAGCTGGGATGGTGACACATTCACCAAGTCAATGGAGAAATTTCAGTGAAGGGCCTCTGAAAAGCAGCAAAGAAAACCACTGCGGAAGCAGGTGAGTGGGAACTTTCCTACTCTCCTTGCCTCATCTCTTTCTCCCATGGTGCCTACCCCGGGAAGGGCAGGAACCACAATTAGCAAGAGGGGGAGGAAGAGTAGAAGCAGTAAAGGGGAGAGAGGGAGAAGCTCAGCCTTCCTGTTATAGTCTGAATTGTGTCCCTCCCCAAACTCACATGCTCAAGCTCCAACCCCCAGTACCTGAGAATATGACCGTGTTTGGAATAAGACTGTGAATGATGTGATTAAGTTAAAGTGAGGGTGTAGGATGAATCCTAGTACAAGGTGATTGGTGTCTTGATGAGAAGAGGACACACAAGGAGACACCAGGAGTAGAAATGCAAAGAAAGACCATAGGAGGACACAGCGAGAAAGGCCATTTGCAAGCCAAGGAGAGAGGCCTCAGGAGAAACCAAACCTGCAGAAACCTTGACCTGTGACTTCCTACCTCTAGAACTGTAAGAGAGTAAATTTCTGTTGTTTAAGCCACCCAGTCTGTGATGTTTTGCCATAGCTGTCCTGGCAAACTAATGTATTTCCCCAGCGAGATGCTTTCTAAGGACCCTGTCGTTTAATATCCTGCAATTTCTTTGGTACCCTCACTGAGAATTTTTAAAAATTGTCTCTGGCCCCTGAGGAAGTTCTGAAAGGGAGAGCCTGGTGCTGGGATTGGGATGCTGGGTTCTGGGGTATGTTGCTAGCCATCTCCCATGCAAGCTCAGGGCACAGGAAGGATGGTGAAGTAGGTGATTCCCTGCAAGTGTAGCTCAGCCTGCCCTCTCATTTCACAGCTGATCTGCTGAGCAAACTCCCCAAGTTAAACAGTGATGTAGTTCACAGCCAATGGTGAGCAGAGAGGGCACCCCGCCAGGTTGTCCAGGCAGATCCTGCCTTCCTCACCATGAATAAAGGGTCAGACCAGCCTCTAAAAGTATGTATTACTGACAGGCTTTACCACATAGTGAGTTCAAGTCAATTCAGCTGAGTGCTGGCTGCATGTTGAATCCTCTGTTAGGAACATGCTTGCTAGGAGCTTACCAAGAGGTCTGGCCCAACCTCCATCCCTAGCCCTTATTCTCCACACCAGAGCACCTGGTGTACCTGTGTTAGTCAGGGTTCTTTTAGTTGCAAGTGGCAGAAAACCAATTCAAATCAACATAAACAAATAGGAAGGAATTTATTAATTCACACAACTAGAAAGTTCTAAAGGATGCATATGGCTTAAGGATTCAAGGGTTTAAGTGACAATATCAGTAATATGACTCTTTATTCTCTCTCCTGATAGCCTGTTTTCCTCTTTGCTGGCTTCATTCTCAGATAGACTTTCCCTACATTAAGTAATTGCCTAGCAAATCTTTTATCAGAAGGACCCCAGTAAGATCTGGCCAAGATTCTGATTGGCTCTTCTTAGGTCGTGTGCCCATTTCTACACTAAACATTATTATCAAAGGGGGGAGAGTTGTGATGGACAGGCCTGTATCATGTGCACAGCCTTGAGTAGGGGAAGGAGTTGTCCATGTGGAATGCGCTCCCTACTTTTAGGAAAGTTTCTGTGAGTAGAAGAGAAGGAGAAAGGATTCAGGGCAAACAAAACTTATAGCTGGCACAGTCTGCTGCAGAGCTAAATAGAACAGAATTGTTACTATTGCCAGAGCCCCTCCTTATATTTCCCCATCACCTTGATTCAAGCCTTCCTCCAGCCTGTACTGAAAAAAAATCAACATAAAACATGATGGTTATGATCAAACACTACTGCCATCCAGAAAAGCAAGCACAGTAAGTTCCAGAAAGTAGAACTACTACAGACTTTCTTTGATCCCAATGCAATATAAGTAAAAATGGATAAAACCAGAAGTAAAAATCCCTATTATTTAAAATTTTAAAAATAAGCAGAACCAAATTTTGTTCTTCTGGTTTCTGGTCCAACATTTAAGGAGCTTGGAAGTTGCCACTCACTCCTAATGACAAGTAAAAGGCTGAACAAACTGAAATATTAACAACTCTTTTTAGATCTGTCAGAGAAGGGAGGTCACAGGGCAAAACACTCCCCCCCAAATTGAAGAAACAAATAATCACCACTTACTAGTGTAGAAACCTCTGTGGGAACCAGTACTAAGTTAGGAAAACATGAACCATAATCAATGATTGCTGAAGGCTTAATGTGGATAACTCCGTGATTTAGAAACTTCCACTCTGTGAGAGATACAAAAGAATGAGAAGACAAGCCATAGCCTAGGAGAGCATTTTGCAAAAGCCATATCTCATAAAAGACTGTTACCAAAAGTATGCAAAGAACACTTCAAATTCAATGATAAGGAAACAAACAACTTGATTTAAAAAATTCACAAAAGACCTAAAGAGACACCTCACCAAAAGAAATATACAGATGGTAAATATACAGAAATATACAGATGTGCTATTTTGTTATAGCAACCCTTTCTGACTAAAATATCCACACAAAAAATGCAAAACCAATGTTTATTACAGCTTTATTCATAATTGCTAAAACTTGGAAACAACCATGGTGTCCTTAAGTAGGTGAATGGGTAAACAAATTGTGGTACATCCATACAATAGAATATTATTCAGCACTAAAAAGAAATACTAGGTCCCTAAAAGACATGAATAAATCTTAAATGCATCTCGCTAAGTGAGAGAAGTCAGTCTAAAAGTGCTACATAACCAAATGATTCTAACTGTATGATATTCTGGAAAGAGCATAACTATGGAGGTAGGAAAAAGATTTGTGATTGGGTTGGCTAAGGTTTGTCTTTTTTATCTTGAAGCAACTCATATTTATTAATTTCATTATCATTTTTCTAATCTAAAGATTCACTAATCTTTATTTATTTATTTGGTTTTTGCTTTTTAAGACCATGCCCATGGCATATGGAGGTTCCCAGGCTAGGGGTCGATTCAGAGCTGTAGCTGCCGGCCTATGCCATAGCCACAGCAATGCCATATCTGAAACATGTCTGTGACCTATACCATAGCTCATGACTATGCTGAATCCTTAACCCACTGAGTGAGATTAGGGATTTAACCTGCATCCTCACAGATGCTAGTCAGATTTGTTTCCACTAAGCCACTATGGGAACTTCAAGATTCACTAATCTTTAATGTATTTATTTATTCACTTATTCCTTGATAAGAAAGTAATATTCTCAGATACAGAACTAACTAAAAGGGTTGTGTGATGTTTCTTCCCTCCATTCTATGCAAATAATTTTGAAAATCTGGGTGAAATAGATTGTTTTATAAGGGAATGTAAGTTCCCACAACTTACCCCCAAATAGATAGAAGATATAAACAGAAAAAGTAATAAAGAACAGGAGAAAATATTGTCAAATGACTACAACAATATCAGGAGACCCAGATGGCATCACAAAAGAATTACATGAAAATCTAAAAGGATGATAATAATAATGCTAGTTGTTATTCCGTAACATAGGAAACGTTTTTATGACATATAACACTGATACCAAAACCAAAAAAAGTACACACAAAAAGAAGAAAACTGCAAACAAACTCCACTTTGATTATCAATGCAAAGAAATCCCAAATGAAGTATTAGCCAAAAGAATACACTAGCAAATTAAAGCCATTTCAAATAAGTGATGAAATTATGGATTACTTAATAAATAGAATTGGTACAATCATTAGCTGTCTGGAAATGATTAACTTGGATCTATACCTCATATTTTGCATCAAAATAATTCCAAATGAATCAAATATTTAAATATAAAAATACTGTAAGATACCATGAGATTTTTTTTCATTTTTCAAAATAGAGAAAGTCTTTCTCAATACAACTGCCAATGCAAAATCCATAAGAAGCTTATAAATTTAAGTACGTATTTTTTTTTAAAAAAACAGTTCAGTATGGAAAGAAGCACCATAAACAAAGTCTGAAAAAAGGTTGGAAAAATAGCAAATTATATCGTAAATAAAAGCCTCTTAATATTTAAGAACCCCTACAAATCCACAAGAAAAAGACCCACGGCCCAGTAGAAAAACAGGCAAAGGTTATGAATAGACAATTCACAAAAGAGAAAATACAGACAGTTTTTAAACAAATGAAAAGGTGTTCAACATCACTTATAAAATGAAATGCAATTAAACTATGATGAGATTACCATCTTTGCCTGTCAGACTGGCAAAGATAAGACAACAAGATAACACGGTAAGGTAGTGAGGATGGGAAGGAATAGGCTCTCTTATACTCTTACTAGAGGGGGTGTAAATGGGTAAAATTTTCCGAAGAACACTAACAAATATCTTGCAAAAAATGACACAACCCTTTGATCCAGAAAATTGACTTTTATGAGTTTATCCTGCAGATAAACCTGCACATCTACAAGATGACTCATGTTTAAGAGCATTGATTGCAACATTTTGTCATTGTAAATGACTATAAATGACCTAAATAACTGTCAGTAAAGGATTGAGTTAATAAATTGTGGAACAAGTACATGAAGAACACTATCAGCTATGAATAAGGCAGAGCAGAAGAATATATGGGAATGCTGCACTCCTTTTAACCTCTCTGTAAATCTGAAACTCTTCTAAAGGAAAAACAGTAACAAAGAAAACCCTACAACCTGTGGATCACCCATGCCAGGGGCTGTGCTATAAAGGAAGTAAAAGAACTATTACTATCCTCAAAGAACTTGAATATGAATAAAGCCCAGTTCAATTCAAAAGACTGATTGTAGCTAGATAGTACAGTTCTTTATAACAGAGAGACAGTCCAACAGATACAAGGCAGCTTTACATATCTGATATGGAACAATCTCCAAGAAGAGAACAACACGTACAGTATGCTACATTGCTACATTCTTTTTTTTGAAGAAAAACATATATTTGCTTATAAATGCATAGGGTATCTCTAAAATTATATTTAAGAAACTGTTAATGGAATTCTTCTGTGGCACAGCAGGTTAAGGATCTAGTGCTCTCACTGTAGCACCTTGAGTGGATGCTATGGTGTGGGTTTAATCCCTGGCCCAGAAACTTCCACGTGGATATGTGGCCAAAAAAAAAAAAAAAAGATTGCCTCTAGGGAGGGAACCTGGCTAATATGATGCAAAGACTATTCTGTTTTACTTTAAATTGTTCTATATATTTTATATTTTATACCCTGTCATGAATTATCAGATTTTAAAAAATTAATAATGCAATTCCATGGAGAGAGGATAGTCAGGGAATGCTTCCTAGGAGAAGAGGCATCAGGTGGGTCTTAAAGGATGATGATGATAATGGCCAAAATGTCCAGGGCAAAGGGACTGCACCAACAAAGGAATGGAAATGGGAAGCTAGAGGAGGGAGCTGGAGAGAATCACATGATAGTTTCACTGAAACAAAATCTTTAATAAAGTGACAGCTAAGAAAATATCCCTATATTTCTATGTGGGATGATAGGGCCCAGTGAGTAAAAATCAGTCAAACACTGTACTGTTTACCAGCTCTGCAACCTTGGGATTTACATACCTTCTGTAAAGTATACATAATGGTAGAAATTTTTAGGGTTTTATGAAGACTATATAGGTAAGATCAAGGGCTCAGTCCAGGCCTTGCAGCAGGAGGTACTCAGTGAGTCTCAGTTCTTCTATGACTAGAGGGCTCCTAGCGCTGGATTTATGCTGTGGGCAATGAGAAGTTAGCACAGGTTTTTTGTCAGTGGAGTAACATCACCAGAGCTGAAATTTAGGAAAAGTACCTAGTCACCTGTGTGGGGTGAACTGCAAGGGCATGAGATGGGAGTAAAAGAGACCAGGGAGGAGGCTGCTGACATAGTCTAAAGGAGAAAAGGAAGAGGAAGGAGAAGAGGAAGGTCTGAACGAGGCAGGTGCCACAATTAGGGAAGGACAGACTTGGTAACATAAGAAAATTAACAGAGAAGAAGGTATATTGAAGAAAATTTGGGTTTTTAAATTTAAGTAACACAGAGGTTTATGACACCTCTAAAGAAATATAAATCCTGAAGAAATGAGCAGGATTGATAGAGAGATGACTTTTTGGATGTGTTTTAACATGTGAAGAAATCCAGGTAGAGATAATCAGTATGAAGCTACAGATATGGGAAACTCCAGGAAAATGCTGAGATAAGGTATAATACTGAAAATGATGTTAAAGAGGACTTTTATTTTCAAAAGAGAGAAGGCCAGCTTGAATTAGATTAGGCAAAGAGTCTATTTATGTGTGGATCTGGAAAGTCTAAGGAATGCAAGCATGGCTGGATCCAGGGGCTCAAACAATAGCCTCAGGTCTTAGACACTTATCTTTCTGCCCTCATATGCTATGCTTGGCTTTATTTTCTTACAACCTCTTGCATGAGACAGCAAGATAACCACTGGAAACTCTATCAACTCCAAGAGAAAGGTTTTTTTCTCTTTACTTATAAATTTTGCAGAAAAGTTCTGGGTAAGGCTATATTTGGCTTGGATTAGATCACTCCTACTAGAGAAAAAGCAGAAGAATCAGCAAAGAGTGGTGTCAAGGGGACTCCTAAGGAGGAGTAATCATTGATGTCAAGTTCTAAGAGAAAAACTTGTTAAAGAATGAATAAACTTTAATTTATGTATATTGGACAGCCACATGTAAATCATGAAACTGGAACACACCCTCACAACATACACAAAAATAAACTCAAAATGGCTTAAAGACTTAAATGTAAGATAAGACACCATCAAATTCCTAGAAGAGAACATGGGCAAAACATTCTCTGATATCAACCTTACAAATGTTTTCTTAGGTCTGTATCCCAAGGCAACAGAAATAAAAGCAAAAATAAACCAATGGGACCTAAGCAAATTGACAAGCTTTTGCACAGCAAAGGAAACCATAAAAAAAAAAAATGACCATCTACAGAATGCGAGACAATATATTTTTTTTGTCTTTTGTCTTTTTTTGTTGTTGTTGTTGTTGCTATTTCTTCGGCCACTCTGGCAGCATATGGAGGTTCCCAGGCTAGGGGTCGAATCGGAGCTGTAGCCACCGGCCTACGCCAGAGCCACAGCAACGCGGGATCCGAGCCGCGTCTGCAACCTACACCACAGCTCACGGCAACGCCGGATCGTTAACCCACTGAGCAAGGGCAGGGACCGAACCCGCAACCTCAGGGTTCCTAGTCGGATTCGTTAACCACTGCGCCACGACGGGAACTCCCATGGGAGACAATATTTTTAAACAATGCAACTGACAAGGGCTTAATCTCTAAAATATACAAACAATGTATACAACTCAACAGCAAGAAAAGAAAAAAAAAACCCACCCCAACAACCCAATTGAAAAATGGGCAAAAGGCCTGAATAGACATTTCTCCAAAGAAGATATACAGATGGCCAATAAGCACATGAAAAGATGCTCCAAATCACTGATTATGAGAGAAATGCAAATCGAAACTACTATGAGGTACCACCCCACACCTGTCAGAACGGCCATCATTAATAAGTCAACAAATACTAAATGCTGTAGAGAGTGTGGAGAAAAGGGAACCTTCATACACTGTTGATGGGAATGTCAATTGGTACAACCACTATGGAAAACTGTATGGCAGTACCTCAGAAAACTAAATATAGACTACCATATGACGCAGCAATCCCACTCTTGGGCATATATCCAGACAAAACTTTCCTTGAAAAAGACACATACATCTGTATGTTCAGTGCAGCAATCTTCACAACAGCCAAGACTTGGAAACAACCTAAATGTCCATTGACAAATAAATGGATTAAAAATATGTGGTATACACAATGGAATATTACTCAGCCATAAAAAGAATAAAATAATGCCATTTGCAGCAACATGGGTGGAACTAGAGACTCTCATACTAAATGAAGTATGTCAGAGAGAGAAAGACAAATACCATATGATATCACTTATATCTGGAATCTAACATATGGCACAAATGAACCTTTCCACAGAAAAGAAACTCATGGACTTGGAGAACAGACTTGTGGTTGCCAAGGAGGAGGAGGGAAGGGGATGGACTGGGAGTCTGGGGTTAATAGTTGCAAACTATTGCATTTGGAGTGGATAAGCAATGGGATCCTACTGAATAGCATAGGGAACTATATTTAGTCACTTGTGGTGGAGCGTGATGGAGGATTGTGTGAGAAAAAGAATGTATATATATGTGTGTGTGCATGCATGTGTGTGACTGGGTCACTTTGCTGTTTAGTAGAAAAATGACAGAACACTGTAAATCAAGTATAATGGAAAAATATAAATAATTAAGAAAATAGAAATGAAAATGAAAACATGACAATCCCAAACCCACATGACACAGCAAAAGTAATTCTAAGAGGGAAATTCATAGCAATACAAGCTGACCTTAGGAAATAAGAAACATCTCAAATAACCAAACTAACATTATACCTATAGAAACTAGATGAAGAAGAATAAACAATACTTAAAGCTAGTAGAAGGAAGAGTTTCTGCTGTGGCACAGTGGGTTAGGAATCCAACTGCAGTGGCTCAGGTTGCTGTGGAGGTACAGGTTTGATCCTTGGCCCAGTGCAGTGGGCTACAGGATCCAGTGTTTCTGAAGCTGCACTGAGGTTCACAGCTGGGCCTCAGACTCAGTCCCTGGCCCTGGAACTTCCATATGCTGGGGGTGTGTCCATAAAAAAAAAGAAAGCTAGTAGAAGGAAAGATATAGAGATCAGAGATGAAATAGAGAATAATATAACAATAGAAAAGATCAATGAAACTAAAAGGTAGTTCTTTGAAAAGTTAAACAAAATTGATAAACCTTTAGCCTGATTCATTAAGGAAAAAAAGGAGAGGGCTCAAATCAGAAATGAAAGGGAGAAGTTATAACAAACAGCATAGAAATACAAAGAATAACAAGAGACTACTACAAGAAACTATTTGCCAATAAAATGGACAACCTAGAAAAAATAAACAGTTTCTTTGAAAAGTACAATCTCCCAAGGCAGAACCAGGAAGGAATAGAAAATATTAACAGATCGATTACAAGTACTGAAATTAAAATTGTGATTTTAAAAACTCCTAATAAGGAGTTTCCATTGTGGCTCAGAGGAAACAAATCTAATATCCATGAGAATGCAGTTTTGATCCCTGGCCTCACTCAGTGGGTTAAGGATCCGATGCTGCCATGAGCTGCTGTGTAGGCCACAGACATGGCTTGGATCTGGCATTGCTGTGACTGTGGTGTAGGCCAATGGCTACAGGTACAATTTGACCCCTAGCCTGGGAACCTCCATATGTCACATGTGTGGCCCTAAAAAGACAAAAAAACTCCAAACAAACAAAAGTCCAGAACCAGATTGCTTCACAGGTGAATTCTATCATATATTTAGAGAAGAGGTAACACCCATCCTTCTGAAATTATTCCAAAAAATTGCAGAAGAATAAATATTTCTGAATGCATTCAATGAGGCCAACATCACTCTGATACCAAAACCAGACAAATGTATCACAAAAAGAAAGAAAATTATAGGCCAGTATCACCAATAAATATAGACACAAAAATCCTAAACAAAGCACTAGCAAACTAAATCCAACCATACATTAAAAGAATCATATACCATGATCAAATGGGATTTATTCCAGGGATGCAAGGATTTTTCAATGTCTTCAAATCAATCAATGAGATACACCACATTAACAAATTGAAGGATAAAAACCATATAATGATATCAACAGTTGCAGGAAAAGCTTTTGACAAAATTCAGCACCAATTTATGGTAAAAACTCTCCAAAAAGCAGGTACAGATGGAACATCATAAAGGCCATATATGACAAACCCACAGCTAACATCATACTCAACAGTAAAAAGTTGAAAGTATTTCCTTTAAGATAAGGAAAAGAAAAGGACCCCCACTCTTGCCACTTTTATTCAACATAGTTTTAGAAGTCCTAGCCACAGCAATAAGACAAGAAAAAGAAATAAAAGATATCCAAATTTTAAAGGAAGAAGTAAAATTGTCACTGTTTACAGGTGACATTATTTCTATATACAGAAAATCCTAAAGATAACACCAGAAATCAATTAGAGCTCATCAATGAATGTGGTAAAGTTGCAGGATAAAAAAATTAATATTCAGAAATCTGTAGCATTGCTATACACTAACAACATATTAGCAGAAAGAGAAATTAAGGAAACAATCCCATTTACCATAGCATGAAAAAGAATAAAATATCTAGGAATGAACTTACCTAAGAAGGCAAAGTACCTGTACTCAAACAACTATAAGACACTGATGAAAGAAATTGACACAAACATATAGAATTGTATGTTGTATTTTTGGATTGAAAGAATCAATATTGTTAAAATGGAAATCTATACATTCAGTTCAATCCTTATCAAAATACCCATGGTGTTTTTTCACACAAATATAACAAATAATTTAAAATTTTTATGGAAAAAAATAGCTAAAACAATCTTGAGAAAGAAGAACAGAGCTTGGATAATCATGCTCTCATAATTCAGAGTATACTACAAAACTACAGTAATCAAAACAGCACTGTATGGGCATAAAAACAGACACATATATCAATGAAACAGGGTAGAGGGCCCAGAAATAAATCCATGCACTTATGGCCAATCAATCCACAACAAAAGGGGCAAGAATATACAATGAGAAAAGACAATCTCTTCAATAAGTGGTGCTGGGAAAATTCAACAGCTACATGTAAAAGAATGAATTAAAACATTCTCTAACACCAAAATAAAAAACCCCTCAAAATGGATTAAAGATTTAATGTAATATTGGATATTATAAAACTCCTAGAGAAAAATATATGCAGAACACAGTTTGACATAAACCACAGAAATTTTTTGATCTGTCTCCTAAAGAAAATGAAATAAAAGCAAAAATAAACAAATAGGACTTAATTAAATTTGAAATCGTTTGCACAGCAAAGGAAACCATCCACAAAATAAAAAGCCAACCTACTGAACTGGAGAAGATATTTTCAAATAATAGAACTGACAAGGAATTAATATCCAACAGATATAAACTGCTCTTACAACTCTACATTAAAAAACAAGCAGCTTGATCAAAAATGGACAAAACACATTTTTACAAAGAGGAAACTCAGATGGCCAACAGGTACGTGAAAAGATGCTCAACATCAATAATCATCAGGGAAATGCAAATCAAAAACCACATGAAGATATCACCACACACTTGTCAGAGTAGTTGTCTTCAAAAAGAACACAAATAACAAATGTTGGCAAGAATGTGGAAAAAAGGAAATCATTGTACACTGTTGGTGGGAATGTAAATTGGTGCAGCCACTGTATAAAAGTATGAAGATTTCTCAAAACACTAAAAATAAAACTACCAAATAACCCAGCAATTCCACTCCTGGGTATATATCCACCCAAAATAAGAACACTAATTTGAAAAGATACATAGACCCCAATGTTCATTGCAGCATTATTCACAACTGCCAAGATATGGAAATGACTTAAGTATCCATCAGCAGATGAACAGATAAAGAAAAAGTATTGTGTGTGTGTATGCACACATAATGGAATACTTTTCAGCCATAATAAAAATGAAATTTTACCATTTGTGGCAACATGGATTGAATTGGAGGGTATTGTGCTAAGTAAATAAGTCAGAGAGAGAGAGAGTCTGTATGATACAACTTACATGTGGAATCTTAAAAAAATGTAACAAACTAGTAAATATAACAAAAAAGAAACAGAGTGACAAATATAGAGAACAAACTGATGGTTACCGGGTGGGGAGAGGGGATGTGGGATGGGCAATATAGGAGTAAGGGAGGAAGAGTTACAAACTATTATCTAAAAATAATCTATAAGGATATATTGTACAACACAAGGAATATAGCCAATATTTTATAACTATAATAGAGTATAATTAAAAATTGTGAATCACTATACCATATACCTGTAATTTACATAATGTACAGCAGTTATACTTCAATAAAAAATATCAAATATGTAAAAAAACCCCAATACTTATTATCACACTTTCTGTGGACCTGTAATATGGGTGCAACTTAGCTGAGCCCTTTATCTCAGAGTCACTTGCAAGGCTCTAATCAAGGTTTTGGCTGAAGCTGTGATCTCATATGAAGGCTTGGCTTGAGAAGAATCCACTTCAAGCTCATTCACATGGCAATGGGCACTATTCCCTTCTTCACTGGGTGTTGGTCAGAGGCTGCCCTCATGCTTTTTGTCATGTGGGCCGTACAACATATCATTTGACTTTCATAAGAGTGAGAAAATGGGAGAGAGAGAAAGAGTAAAAGCCATAGTCTTTTACAACCTTAATTTGAAAGTGATATCACATCACTTTTCCTATTCATTAGAATCAAGTCACTAGGCACAGTCCATACTATAGAAGAGGGGATTATATAAGGGCATGAATACCAGGCGACAAGGATCATTGGGAGTCTTGTCAGAAGCTGCCTACCACACTGAATCATTAGGAAATACATAATACATTTGAAAAGGTAGAAACCTTCACCTTTGAGGCCACGTTTTCTAGAAACAAAGCCATATGGCCAGAAAACAAATAATTTGTAAAGTAAAATAGCAAGAAACTATGTATCAAATCCAGGGGATACAATCAAAATTATACTTGGAGGAATTTCATAGCATTAATTGATAGTGATATTTAACAAAAAATAATTAAAATAAATGGACCCCACCTTCAATTTAGGAGGCTAATTATCCTCTATTCTCAACAAATAGACTTAAGCAGCAAGAACAAATGCAAAAATCAATAAACCTGAAAATAATAAAATTAATAAATAATCCAAGTGCTCATTTGAAAAATAAAATAAAATAGGCAAATCTCTAATAGAGTTAACCAAGAAAATAAAGGAAGACTTACATCTAACATTAGATTTGACAAAGGGAATATAACATCATGAGCAGGGACATTGTTTTCAAATAAAAGAGAACATTGTGTACTATATTCAGATAGATTCAAAAATCTTTGGAAGAGAAACAGAATGATTATAGAAAAAGAATCCAGAGAGCCACGCAGATTTCAAAGAACAGCTCTGTGGGTGAATTCTGTTCAATTCAATTCAATTCACATGCCATTTATTCCAGAGTTTGGAAAAATATCCCATTTAATTCTACAAAGAAAGCATCACCCTGATACCCAAATTTTCTTAGACAAAGCTCTCTCTTTAGACCTTTGGTTTTCTGTCCTACTTGTTCTCTGAATACAGTGACTTTTCCCAGTCCTGTGCTGCTGGAGGAGAAGGATGCTATAGACTCAGCAGTGACAGTCTGTTCTCTCTTCAGAATCCCTGTCTGTTCTGGGGCTCAGGCAGGAGAATCTGGAAGGTTCAGACAAAAGCTAAGGATTTTGGCTGCCTGGAGTACCTTCTCTCACCTTCTTTAAAAGGAGTGTGATTGATTGTGGCTTTGCTGGGCCCTGTGAGATGCTCCAACTCTGCTGGAGAGTTAGGAAAACTACATACAGATTCTTGACTCTGGTCAGAAAAACTTGAGATCTCATAAGAAAAGGTGTCTTTCAAATAGCCTGGAGGGAAGAGTAGAGAAAATTGAAACTGAGAAAAAGAGAAAGCAAAAAAGCAAAAATAATAAGTATTTTTCTCCAGGTATTTTGAGATTTAACTGACATATAACATTGTGTATATTTAAGGTATACCATGTATTGATTTGATATGTATAATGTTACAAAATGGTTACTACCACAGCTTTAGCTAACACCTCCATCATGTCACATAATTACCATTGCTTTTCTGTGGTGAGAACATTTAAGATCTACTCTCTTAGTAGCTTTCAAGTATACGATACATCACTATGTTGTATATTAGATCCTCTGAACTGGAAAATTGTACTCTTTGACCAGTATCTCCCCATTTCCCCCACCCTTCAGCCCCTGGTAACTGTACTCTTTGTTTCTATGAGTTTGGCTTTTTTAGATTCCACATATATGTGATATTACACAGAACTTGTCTTTCTCTTTCTGGCTTATTTCACTTAGCATAATGCCCTCAAGTTTCATCCACATCATCTCAAATGGAAGGATTTCTTTATTTCTCATGGCTGACTAATATTCCACCGTGTATGTATATACCACATCTCTTTTAGCCACTGATTCACTGATGCACACTTAGGTTGTTTCCATATCTTGGCTATTGTGAATAATGCTACAATAAGTATGGAAGTGCAGATATCCCTCTGAGATCCTGTTTTTATTTTCTTTGGATATATATACAGAAGTAGGATTACGGGATCAAATGGTAGTTCTATTTTTAATTTTTTGAGGAACCTCCGGTTTTCCATAATGGGCATACCAATGTATGTTCCTACCAACAGTGCACAAGTGTTTTCTTTTCCCCAAATCCTTGTCAACACTTGTTACCACTTGTCTTTTTGATAAGTAATTTCAATAGGTGTGAGATGATGTCTTGTGGTTTTGATTTACAGCTCCCTGATGACTAGTAAGATTAAGCACCTTGTCATGTACCTATTGTCCACTTTATGTCTTCTTTGGAAGGTTTTATATTCAGTTCTTCTGCCCTGGAAGGTTTTATATTCAGTTCTTCTGCCCCCTTTTTAATCAGATTGTTTATTTCCTGTTAAGTTGCATGAGTTCTTGATATATTTTGGATATTAACCCCTTACCAGATATATGATTTACAAATATTATGTTCTTCTACTCCAGAGGTTGCCTTTTTATTTTGTTGATTCTTTTGCTGTGCAGAAGATTTTTAGCTCAATGTAGTCTTTTCATTTTTGCTCTTTTTGCTTATGCTTTTGGTATCTTATCCAAAAAGTCATTACCAAGACCAATATCAAGAAAATTTTCCCCTGTTTTCTTCTAGGAGTTTTATGGGTTCAGCTCTTATGTCTAAGTCTTTGACAAGTTATTTTTTGTGAATGGTGTTAGGGGTACAATTTTGAAGAGACTGTCTTTTTCCCTCTGAGTATTCTTGGCTACTTTTTCAAATATTAGTTGACTGTATGTTTATTTCTATGCTTCCTATTCTGTTCCATTGGTCTATGTGTCTATTTTTATGACAGTACTATATTGTTTGATTACTATAGCTTCATAGAATAGTTTTAAATCAGGATGTGTAGTGCTAGCAAATTAGTTCTTTTTTCTCAGGTTTTTTTTGTTTGTTTGTTTTTGGTTTTGGTTTTTGTTTTGTTTTTTTTTTTTTTTTTTGCTATTTGGGGTCTTTCATTGTCACATAGATATTTTAGAATTGTTTTTATCTATTTCTGTAAAAAATGCCACTGGAATTTTGATAGGTATTGCATTGAATCTATAGATGGCTTTGGCTGCTATAGATATTTCAGCAATATTAATTCTTCTGATCACTGAACATGAGATAGATTTCCATTTGTTTGTGCCTTCAATTTCTTTCATCAAAGTCTTGTAGTTTTTAGTATACAAATATTTCATTTCCCTGGCTTAATTTATTCCTAAGCATTTTGTTGTTTTGATGTTATTGTGAGTGGGATTTCTTTCTTGTTTCTTTTATTTTTTAGATGTTTCATTGTTAGTCTTAGAAATGCAACTGATTTCTGTGTGCTGATTTTGAATCCTGAAACTTTCCTGTATTCAGTGAAACCAAATTCACCGAATACATCATTTTTTGATGGAGTCTTTAGGATTTTTTTTTCTATATAAGATTATATCACCTGCAAAGAAAGACAATTTAACTTTTTCTTCTCTGATTTGGATGTTTTTATAAATACTAGTATTAAAATGGATCTTATGGCTTTGTTCTAAGCTTCTTAGAAGCCAGTATAAAAAACAAAACATGGAACATTATATAAAAGATGCAAACATATTTTCTTAGAGAAGACAATTTTGCTGGCACTAAATTCTAAAATTATTTTTACCAAGTGTTTATATAAGGAAAATAGAGACATATATTAGACTAATTCTTCAATAAAGATTCCATAGTAAATGTAGGAAATTAATTCTGGCTCTTTCTTGCAATGACTGTCCAGAAAAGCCCAGAAAAAAAAATTAAAGCACAGACCAATAAAGGAGATTCTTCAAGAGGCTGAGTCTCTGCAACCCAAGTAGGAAAAGCCAAGACAATATTTGGTCATTGGGAGAGTGAGCATTTTCTGTAGAGTGTTGGGCAAAAGCCATTTTTAGAAGTTAAGATACAATTTGGAAGCAAGGAAATAGGGACAGCAGGCAATCTGTAGTCAAGGAAGTTGATGAAGGTGTGGTGAAAACCTTCTAGTGAATTTTTAGTTATTTTGGAACTTTTCTTACTCCCTTAGAGTTAGAAGAGGGTTATTACTTCTCCTGCTACCAAGTAGAGGAGGCCTTGTACTGAGAAAGGGGAGACATAAGATTAAAACAGCCTACTTTTCTGTGTCCCTGCATGGAAGACAGTTGCTCTGGAAAGTCACATTGACCTGTAGGAACTTTGCCTGAGTAAGGAAAAAGAAACCTAATCTTTGCTATGTTAGATTTGGGGCTGTTGGTTACAGCAGAGTAACCTAGTCTGTCTTAACCTAATACAAGAAGGATGAGGCAAGAGGAATGAGAAGGGAAGCATGGTGAAGAAAGTCTATTTTTAACTATAGAGAAGGCCTTAATGAATTTATAGGCTAAGGAAAATGACCCAGAAGAGGTGGAGAAACTGGAGCTACAGGAAAGAGAGGACCTGACTGGCCATTCAAGTTTAACACATGACAGCACTTGTATGATTTCCAGGAAGAGAGGGAGGTTTGCAGTGTCCAAATGGTGACATTTTGGAACTCACCTCTTCCCTTGGATACACTGAATCTACAGCTGCACATGGAAAAACTGCTTCTGAAAGAAATCCAGAAACTACCTGAACAACTCCTATACATTGGACCAATGAGAAAATACCTTCATCTAAGTAGGTAGGAAAGGCTGAGACACACTCTCACCATAAACCCTGCCCTTGCACAGGAAGAGGAAGGTTTATGTTGGGTCAAGAAGAGAGATACATCTCCCTTGAGCACAAAGGGAAGGAAACTATGAGCAATGAGAAAGAGTTGGAAGTAAGGAAGCTAACAGCTTTTGTCTGGTAGTCTTGATTTCCTCAATAAATGAAGAAATGAGGATGACCAGTAAGAGGCAGGATGTGGTGGTGGGACAATATTTCAAATAAAGGGGAAAGGTTTGGGAACCCCCAAGAGGTGAATCACTGGGTGGTGAGGAAGCAAAGGTGCCTGCTATAGCAGCTCAGCATGAATTTGTGGAAAACCTAGTTTTTGAAAAGCTGTGACTTTCCTTAGGAAATCTCTGTCTCCTCATAGTGGGCAAAGGATAGTCCCATTAGTTTTCCTGCGGGAAAGGCAAGCTCCCCATCACTGAAGCTACTGAGGCAGAGCTTGTATAACCAATTGGTAGGAATACTGTGAAGGGGACTCCTGAATTGGATGGGGTAAATAACCTTCATGTTCTCTATCAACCTTGAGATTTTATGATTCTATAATCTAGGTATTGTATGTAACTTAATAAAAATCAAATTACTTCCAGCCTATGCAAATTACAGTGACCTGCCTATCAGCTTCCCTAAGGGAATGGATTAAAAATGCTGTGCACTTAGACTAGATTATGCGATTCTTGCACTCCCTTTCCAGGTCAGTTCTCCTAAGTGTCAGGTTATTATGATGGAGCAGATGTACCATTGTGCTAACTGATAAGTTAGCAAAGTATTCATCTCTCTTGAGCAGGTATGATGGAATGGTTGGAAATGGAGTATCATCTTGATAAATATTCTTTTTGCTTGCTGGTGACTTTTGGAATTTTCTGTTCCTAAAATCAGAATTTCCTCTGCTGGTTCTGGGTTATCAAAGTTTTGTTCTCTTTAGGATTTGATTTAGTGTTTATAACTTGGAAGCAGCTTTGTAAAGGAGGCAGGTGAGAGTGGAGAAGTTAGAAAAAACAAAGGCTGCACCAAAGTTACAATGCTCGCTTCATATTGGGACAGAGTTATATATTCCCAGCCTAGATCAAGGGATCTTTTGAACAAAGGCTCAATATATAAATCATAAAAAACCACTGAATACCTTGCAATTCTATTCTAGTTATTTTAGAACTGTAGTGATTTTTATTCTCTTCTCTAGACTTATCCAAATTTTCCAAGTTTCATAAAATGTGCACATAAAATGAGTTTATTACTTTTACAAATACTTTGACATTTGTTGAGGCTTTCTTTATAGCTCAGTTTGTGGTTAGGTCTCATTGATCCTACATATATGTTTGAGAAGAATACATGTTATGAAGGAGGACAATATTGTCTTCATCATTTAGATAAAGCTTGTTAATTTCTAGTCATTTCAAGTACCCTCCCAACCACTTCTATCACCATAACAATCCATTCAATGACCAGCAGCAGGTGCATTTTCAGGAGGAATGGGAGGCGTCAGCTTGTCAACATGACCTCCAGCCCTAATCTGAAGATCTTTATCCGAGGAAGTCTCTTTTTAGCTTCTGGTCAGTTCATACCATCTTGTGATGCAAATCACCTGCCCAACATTGAAATATTTCTACACAGAATTGGGCTTTATGCTACTCTTTGGCATAGGAAATATTGTTTGAGTATCCCTCAAACTCAGCATCAGTAGATTAGAGGAATATCAACATTAGCTACATCCTACACGTCAGGATAGAAGTAGAGGGAAAATGTTATGAGATCAGAGCAAGTGCAGATCATCACCCTGCCCACAGATAATAAAATGACATGGATAAATAGCTTCATAGGGCCTAATGGTTAAGAACAAAGGGGCAGAAATAGAAATAAAAACTCCAAACATCACTAAAAACTACAAAACTTTGATGAAAGAAATTGAAGACACAAACAAATGGAAAGCTATCTCATGTTCAGTGATCAGAAGAATTAATATCGCTAAAATATCTATAGTAGCCAAAGCCATCTATGGATTCAATGCAATACCTATCAAAATTCCAGTGGCATTTTTTACAGAAATAGATAAAAACAATTCTAAAATATCTATGTGACAATGAAAGAGCCCAAATAGCAACAACAACAACAACAACAACAAAAAAAAAAAAAAACTGAGAAAAAAGAACTAATTTGCTAGCACTACACATCCTGATTTAAAACTATTCTATGAAGCTACAGTCAGAAAGAACTCTTTGCTTCTGGTTAATGTCACCCCACAAACGTAGTGACAAGTATGTTGGTTAAACTCTCTGACCTCATGTTTCAACTGAAAATATTGGGATTTAAAGTGAGAACCTGTTTATTGACACCATCCTTGGCTATTTACAAAATGGATATTAAAGATTTTGATTTCAGAGTTCCCATTGTGGCACAGTGGAAATAAATCTGACTAGGAACCATAAGGTTGCCAGTTCAATCCCTGGCCTTGCTCAGTGGGTTAAGGATCCAGTGTTGCTGTGAACCGTGGTGTAGGTTGCAGACAAAGCTCGGATCTGGCATTGCTGTGACTCTGGTGTAGGCCGGCAGCTACAGCTCCGATTAGACCCCTAGCCTGGGAACCTTCATATGCTGCAGGTGCGGCCCTAGAAAAGACAGAAAAACGAATTAAAAAAAAGTCCATACTTAGATGATTCTTTAAGCCAAGTAGAAGGAGAACCAGGTAGCAAAATGGAAAGAGAAAAGGACTGTTGCAGAATCCTAGCCTGACTAGAAGTACTGTAACAGCAGCTGAAATTTAGCTCTTCAAGATTTTGACTATCTGTATGATTCCTCACCAGTCCACAATACCATGATTCTTATATGGAATAATTAATTGCACTTACCAAACAGATCCTGTGGTAGGTGGACGGTAAACACTGTTGATGTGAAACACTGTAAAGCCCAGGGAGAAAACAGATTGTAGGAAAATAATTGGAAATACATAAATTCTTCTGCCATGAGCTCCTGGATACATCACAACAAAAAATGACTGTAAATGAATATCCAAGTGTACAAGTAAGAAAGGAAAGTCACTAAGCACCAGAAATGAAGAGGGGAATAAAGCTTTAGAGGAAAGTGCTGCTGCTGCTGACTCCAGGGTGGAGGAGCGGTAGCTGCAGGAGTGACTAGCATGGAGGGAGGCATGGTTGTCACACTGTTGTCAGCTTCAGGAACCTGGAGGGCTTGGGCTTTCATGTCCATTTGGGAGCAGGAAATGAAATTTTGGGCCACATAAGGCAGAGCATTAGAATGAGACCCCTGCTTATAGCTGATCTTTAGGAGGACAACACCCTCAGGGGAAGTATAGATTAGAAAGAAACCTGTCCACTGGCTTAGCAAGATGACAAGAAAGCATGTCTGTCTCTGCTTGGGTTCAGTGTGAAAAATCCTCCCCTGAGGAAATCAAAACCCAGGGTTTGTGTCTCACATAGATTTAAGTCTGAATTTATACTACTCAGAAGCTAGGAAACTCTCAAGCAAAAAACCTTAATAAAAAGTGGGTCCCAGGCTGCTGATACTTTTGATTTGCCTGGAGAAGTAAATACAACACCACCTTGGAGGGACTATTCCATAATCTGGGATGAAAGGAATTTCATGGAACACACAAATCAATTAAAATCATAGTAGCATTATTTATAATAGTCCACCTAAATGTCCATCACCTGATGAGTGAACAAAATGTGTTATGTCCATACAATGGAATATTATTTGGCAATGAAAAAAACGAGTACTGGTACATACAACAACATGGATGAACCTCAAAACTATTATACTAAATGAAAGAAGCCAGTCACGGAGTTCCCGTCGTGGCACAGTGGTTAACGAATCCGACTAGGAACCATGAGGTTGCGGGTTCAATCCCTGCCCTTGCTCAGTGGGTTAACAATCCGGCATTGCTGTGAGCTGTGGTGTAGGTTGCAGATGCGGCTCGGATCCTGCGTTGCTGTGGCTCTGGCATAGGCTGGCAGCTACAGCTCCGATTAGACCCCTAGCCTGGGAACCTCCATATGCCATGGGAGCGGCCCAAGAAATGGCAAAAAGACAAAAAAAAAAAAAAGGAAAAGAAAAGAAAGAAAGAAGCCAGTCACAAAAGACCACATATTGCACAATTCCATTTATATGAGATGTAAAGAGTAGATAAACCCATGGAGACAGAAAGTAGATTGATGGCTGCCTAGGACTGAGGGTGGGAGGGGAGGCATGTTAAGAGAATGGTATGTATAGGGTTCCTTTAACATTAATAAAATATCCCCAAATTGGCTATAATAATAGTTGCACAACTTTATGAATATACCAAAAATTGAATTATATACTTTGAATGGGTTAATTAATATGTTATGTGAATTATATCATATATAGCTTCGTTTAAAAAAAAAGTAGCTTGGAGTTTCCGTCGTGGTTCAGTGGTTAACGAATCTGACTAGGAACCATGAGGTTGTGGGTTTGATCCCTGGCCTTGCTCAGTGGGTTAAGGATCCCATGTTGCCGTGAGCTGTGGAGTAGGTCACATATGCAGATTGGATCTGGTGTTGCTCTGGCTCTGGCGTAGGCTGGTGGTAACAGCTCCAATTAGACCCCTAGCTTGGAAAACTCCACATGCCACAGGTGTGGCCCTAGAAAAGACAGAAAGACCAAAAAAAAAAAAAGGAGCCTGAAAATGAGTGAGCTAAGTCTAAAAGTCAAGAAATCAGAAAAAGTACAAAAAGAGTAAACTTTAAGAAAATAGAAGGAAGAATAATGGTGGAAGCATAAACAAATGAATTAGCAATAGGGATCTTTGCAAAAAATAATATGGCATGACTGCTAGAGAAAACATGAGAGAGAGCTAAATAACCCAGGAACATCAGGAATGGAAAGGGGGCCATCATTGTGGATGCTGCAGATATTGCAAAGATAATGAATGGGTTTTATGAAGAAATTTATGTCCAGAGGAAAAGGATCAAGATGGTAGAGGAGGAGTTCCCGTCGTGGCGCAGTGGTTAACGAATCCGACTAGAAACCATGAGGTTGTGGGTTCGATCCCTGCCCTTGCTCAGTGGGTTAACAATCCGGCATTGCCATGAGCTGTGGTGTAGGTTGCAGACGCGGCTTGGATCCTGCGTTGCTGTGGCTCTAGCATAGGCCGGCGGCTACAGCTCGGATCCAACCCCTAGCCTGGGAACCTCCATATGGCATGGGAGCAGCCCAAGAAATGGCAAAAAGACAAAAAAAAAAAAAAGATGGTAGAGGAGTAAGGCATTGTGCTCATCTTCTCCCACAAACACATAAAAGAACACATGTACATGTAGAAAAATTCACACAGATCATCTACTGAATGCTTGCAGAAGAATGTAAACCTCCCAAAAGGGCAAGAAACCCTCCAAAGAACTGGATAGAACTAAAGAAAAAAGAAAGAGAGAGAGAGAGAGAGAAAAGGAATCAAGATGGGACTGAGAAGGAGCTGTGAAAGAGAAGAGGATCCCACACACTGAGAAGCCACCTAACCAACGGGACATCAGCTCAGACAGAGGGACCTCAAAGGTGGAGAAAAATGCAGCAGCTGGACTGAGTAGGGCAAAGCAGAGTGAGAGCTGCACAAATCACCTGTGCAATGCTCCAGGCAGTGCCCACACATGCTTGATCACTGTCACTTCCGAGGACCCTGCAACTAGGAGCAGCCTGTGCAGCAACTCCTGCATGGGTTAAGCAGGATGGAGTGCTTCTTTCAGAGTCTACAAGTAGCAGGGGCAAATCACCATAGTTATCTCTGATTCCAGAGGTAGGCATGGCCTGCCACCACTAGGGGCCTGTAAATAAGCACCACTTGCAGCCCCAATCACTTCAGAAGTTACCAAAGAGTAGGGCATTGTGACCAACAACACCTGTTGATACTCTCACTCCATGGGAAAGCACACACCCTGCCACTGCCACTGCCAAATGCTCCAGGAACCACCTAAATCTGCCCAAGGCTCATTTCCACTTCCCAGGGCCCTACAACTAGGAGTAACCTGCCCTACCTTCCTGCAGGTCCTAGGTACTGTCAAGAGCCCAGCAACTAGGCACTGACTTCTAGCCCTGCCCATGGCCTCCTTCTCCCTGGAAACACACTCAGCACCCTATCAAGGGATATATTGCTCACACTGAAGAAAGAGAGAGAGCAAATATCCAAACTCCCATGCCAAAAATAAATAGTAACCACCCACAAAATACAAAGGGGTGCTCTTGGATTGAAATAGCCCTCAAGACTACAGTAGTTGGTTTCCCTAAATTCACAGAATAAGAAAGATATAAGCGAAATGAAGAAGCTCAGGAACCACTCCCAGTTAAAAGAACAGGAGAATTCACCTGAAGCACCAAACAATGAAACAGATCTCTGCAGTCTAACAGACACTGAATTCAAAAGGGAGACGGTGAAAACAATGAAGGAATTAAGGGTGAATACAAAGGAATTAAGAGTGGACATAAACAGTAATGCAGATTACTTTAGAAAGGAACTGGAGGAGTTCCCATCGTGGTGCAGTGGTTAACAAATCCAACTAGGAACCATGAGGTTGCAGGTTCTGTCCCTGCCCTTGCTCAGTGGGTTAAGGATCTGGTGTTGCCATGAGCTGTGGTGTAGGTTGCAGACGCAGCTCGGATCCCACATTGCTGTGGCTCTGGCCTAGGCCGGTGGCTACAGCTTGATTCGACCCCTAGCCTGGGAACCTCCATATGCCATGGCAGCGGCCCAAGAAATAGCAAAAAAGACAAAAAATAAAAAAAATAAAAATAAAAAGAGCTTCTTTATTAAAAAAAAAAGAAAGGAACTGGAAAATATAGGAGGAACCAAGAAAAGTTAGAAAATTCATTTGCAGAGATGCAAACTGAGTTAAAGGCACTAAAGAGAGAATGAATAATGCAGAGGAATGAATGAGTGACTTGGAAGACAGAATAATGTAAATCACCCAATCAAGACAGCAGACAGAAAACCAAATGAAAAAACACGAAAGCAATATAAGAGATCTATGGGATAATATAAAGTAGTCCAATCTATGCATAATAGGGATTCCAGAAGGAGAAGAAAAAGAAAAGGGGATTGAAAATATATTTGAAGAGATTATGGCTGAAAACTTTCCAAATCTAAAGGAAACAGATATCAAGAAACAGGAATCGCAGAGGACCCAAACAAGTTGAACCCAAACAGGCCCACACAAAAGATATTATAGTAAAAATGGCAAAAGTTAAAGATAAGGAGAGGATTCTAAAGACAGCAAGAGAAAAACAAAGTGTTGATTATAAGGGAACCCCGTAAGGCTATCAGCTGCTTTATTTACAGAAACAGCACAGGCCAGAAGAGAGAGGCAAGATATAGTCAAAGTTCTAAAAGGGAAAATCTTGCAGCCTAGGATACTCTACCCAGCAAGAATATCATTTAAAATACAAGGAGAAATAAAGAATTTCTCCAACAAACAAAAACTGAAAGAGTATAGCAATACTAAACACGTTCTGAAAGAAATACTGAAAGGGCTTTTCTAAATAAAAAAGAAGTAAGAATAAATAGGAAGGAGGAAATCACAACTGGAAAGCAATCACTTAAATAAGCCAGTATATAGATCTAAAAGGGGGGAAAAAACCTATTGTAACAGCGATGATAAAAACAAGGAGCAGCAAAAGGACAAACACGAGGAAGTTTAAAAAAAGACTTCAAAATCATAGAATGTGGGGAAGGAAAGTAACAAAATCTAGAATTTTTTTTTAAAGAATGTGTTTCAGCCCATTATGACTATCAGGCTAAAGCAAGCAGATATAGGAAGGGGTTAACATACTTGAAAAACAGGGCAACCACAAATCAAAACCAAATATTGCATTAACAAAAACTAAAAAGGACACGAGCGTAAAATAAAAGGAAATCATCCAATCAAAGAAAGAAAGAAAGGATAAACACAGAATCATCTGGAAAACAAGGTTTAAAATGGCAATAAATACATATTTATCAATAATTATCTTTAATGTCAATGGACTGAATGCTCCAATCAAAAGACACAGAGTGGAAGATTGGATAAAAAAGCAAGAGCCTACAATATGCTGTCTACAAGAGACTCACCTTAGGGCAAAGGACACATATAGAATGAAAGTGAGGGAATGGGAAAAGATATTTCATGACAATAGACAAGACAGGAAAGCAGGAGTTGCAATACTCATATCAGACAAAATAGACTTCAAAATGAAGGCCATAAAAGAGACAAGGACACTATTTAATGATAAAAGGATCCATTCAAGAAGAGAATATTACAAACATCAATATATATGCCCCTAAAATGGGAGCACCCAGATACATGCAACAAATACTAACAGACATAAAAGGAGAAATTGATGGGAATACAATAATAGTAGGAGACTTTAGCACCCCACTCACATCAATGGACAGATCCTCTAGACAGAAAATCAATAAGGCAACAGAGACCCTAAATGACACAATAGAAAAGTTAGACTTCATTGACATCTTTAGGACATTAAATCCAAAACGATCAGAATATATATTGTTTTCAAGTGCACATGGAGCATTCTCAAGGATTGATCACATATTGGGGCACAAAAGTAACCTCAGCAAATTTAAGAGTATAGAAATTATTTCAAGTATATTCTCTGACCACAATGACATGAAACTAGAAATCAACCACAGGAAAAGAAGTGAGAAAAAACTAACTACATGGAGATTAAACAACATGCTACTAAAAAACCAATAGGTCAATGAGAAAATACAAAATCAAACTAAAAAATGCTGTGAGACAAATGATAATGAAGACACAACCATTGAAAATCTATGGGATTCTTCAAAAGCAGTGCTGAGAGGGAAAATTATAGCAATACAGGCCTTCCTCAAAAAAGAAGAAAAATCTCAAACTGACAACTTAACCTACCACCTAAATGAATTAGAAAAAGAAAAACAAACAAAACCTAAAGTCAGAAGGAAAGGAAACCTAAAGAAGGAAGGAAATCATAAAGATCAGAAAAGAAGTCAATAAAATAGAGACTCAAAAAACAACAGGAAAAAAAAAACAATAAAACCAAGAACAGGGTCTTTGAAAGATTAAACAAAATCGACAAACCTGTGCAGACTCACCAGGAAGAGGAGAGAAAAAAACCAAATAAACAGAATTAGAAGTGAAAAAGGAGAAATCTCAACAGATACTGCACAAATACAAAAAACCATAAGAGAATCCTATGAACAATTATACGCCAATAAATTTGACAACCTAGAAGAAATGAACAACTTTCTAGAGACTTACAGCCCACCAAAACTGAATCAAGAAGAAATAGACCAACTGAACAGACTTATCGCTAGAAATGAAATTGAATATATAATAAAAACACTCCCTACAAACAAAAGTCTAGGACCAGATGACTTCACAGGTGAATTCCACCAAACACACAAAGAGGAACTTATAACCATACTTCTTAAACTTTTCCAAAAGTTTGAAGAAGAAGGAATACTCCCAAAGACATTCTATGAAGCCACCATCACTCTAATACCAAAACCAAAGATACTACCAAAAAAGAAAAATAGAGTACAATATCTTTGATGAATATAGATGCAAAAATTCTCAGCAAAAGTTTAACCAACCGAATCCAACAACATATCAAAAAAATCATACACCATCCCAAGTTCACAAGGATGGTTCAAAATATGCAAATCAATCAAAGTCATATACCACATTAACAAAAGAAAATCAAAAACCACATGATCATTTTAATAGATGCAGAAAAAGCATTTGACAAAGTCCAACATTCATTCATGATAAAAACCCTTACCAAGGTGGGTATAGAGGGAATATACCTTAGCATAATCAAAACCATTTATGACAAACCCTCAGCAAATATAACACTCAATGGAGAAAAGCTGAAAGCCTTCTCACTAAAATCTGGAACAAGACAAGGATGCCCACTTTCACCACTTTTATTCAACATAGTATTGGAAGGCCTAGCCATAGCAATCAGACAAACGAAAGAAATATAATGTATCCAAATTGGAAGAGAAGAGGTAAAATTGTCATTCTATGCAGATGACATGATACTATATATAGAAAATCCTAAGGACTCTACGTGAAAACTACTCAAACTGATCAATGAATTCAGCAAAGTAGCAGGATACAAGATTAACATTCAGAAATTGGTGACATTTCTATATACTAACAATGGAATATTAGAAAAAGAATATAAAAAATACCTTTTAAAATCACACCCCCCAAAATTAAATACCTAGGAACAAACCTGACCAAGGAGGTGAAAGCCTTATATGCTGAGAACTATGAAACATTTAATCAAGGAAATTAAAGAGGATTCAAAAAAATGGAAAGATATTCCATGCTCCTGGGTTGGAAGAGTTAATATCATAAAAATGGCCATACTACCCAAAGCAATCTCCAGATTCAATGCAATCCCTATCAAATTACCCATGATATTTTTCACAGAACTAGAACAAGTAATCCAGAAACGTATATGGAACCACAAAAGACCCAGAATTGACAAAGCAATCCTGAGGAACAAAAACCAAGAAGAAGCCGTAACTCTCCCAGACTTCAGGCAATATTCAAAGCTACAGTAATCACAACAGCATGGTACTGGTACCAAAACAGAGAGACAGACCAATGGAACAAAATAGAGAACCCAGAAATAAACCCAGACACCTATGGTCAGTTAATCTTCAACAAAGGAGGGAAGAATAAAAAGTGGGAAAAAGATAGTCTCTTGAGCAAGTGGTGCTGGGAAAACTGCATAGCCATACATAAATCAATGAAACTGGAACATACTCTCACACCATGCACAAAATAAACTCAAAATGGCTTAAAGACTTAAACATAAGGCAAGATACACTAAAACTCCTAGAAGAGACCATAAGCAAAACATTTGACATCAACTGTACAAATATTTTCTTATGTCATTCTCCCAAGGCAACAGAAATAAAAGCAAAAGTAAACAAATGGGACCTAATCAAATTGACAAGCTTTTGCACAGCAAAGGAAACCATTAAAAGAAAAAAGACCTCCTATGGAATGGGAGAAAATAGTTTCAAAAGATGCAACTGATAAGGGCTTAATTTCTAAAATATACAAACAACTTATACAACTCAACAGCAAAAAGAACAACAACCGAATCAAAAAATGGACAAAAGACACGAATAGACATTTTTCCAAAGAAAATATACAGATAGCCAACAAGCACATGAAAAAATGCTCAGCATCACTGATTATGAGAGAAATGCAAATCAAAACTTCTATGAGGTACCACCTCACACCAGTCCGAATGGCCATCATTAACAAGTCAACAAATAACAAATGCTGGAGAGGGTGTGGAGAAAAGGAACCTTCCTATACTGTTGATGGGAATGTCAAGTGGTACAACCACTATGGAAAAAAGTATATCAGTACCTCAGAAAACTAAATATAGAACTACCATGTGACCCAGAAACCTCACTCTTGGGCATATATCCAGACAAAATTTTCATTGAAAAAGATACATACACCTATGTGTTCATCGTGGCACTATTCACAATACTCAAGACATGGAAACAACCTAAATGTTCATCTACAGATGATTGGACTAGGAAGATGTGTGTGTATATATACACAATGGAATACTACTCAGCCACAGAAAAGAACAAAACAATGCCATTTGCAGTAATATGGATGAACTAGAGAGTCTCTTACTAAATGACATAAGTCAGAAAGAAAAAGACAATTACCATATGATATTACTTATATCTGGAATCTAATATATGGCACAAATGAACCTTTCCACAGAAAAGAAACTCATGGACTTGGGGAAAAGACTTGTGGTTGCCAAGGGGAAAGGAAGGGAGTGGGTTGGACTGGGAATTTGGGGTTAGTAGATGCAAACTACTGCATTTGGAGTGGATAAGCAATGAGATCCTGCTGTATAGCACAGGGAACTATATCTAGCACTTGTGGTGGAACACGATGGAGGATAATGTAAGAAAAAGAATATATGACTGGGTCACTTGCTGTACAGTGGAAACTTACAGAACACTATAAATCAACTATAACAGAAAAAATAAAAATCATAAAATTAAAAAAAAGAAAAAAATTTATGTCCATAAATCAAAGAAAAGACAAATTCACCCCCAAAATTATATGTTATTTGAGAAATAACAGGTCTCTTTGGCTTTTTAAAAAGGATCAGTTTAATGTAGGGAGAGGAGGATGCAGGAGTAATGGAAAAATAATAAATTCGGATGAGGTGTAGAGTCAGGGAAGAGCAGTGGTCCATCAGGCAGACTGGGACAGACCCCCATGGAGGGAGCTGATTGGCTTTGAGGGTCACCAGTTGGAGGGGTATTTGAGGCTAGTAGTGGGCACAGAGGGACAGTGCAGGTCTCCAGTGGCCACTTTCCCAGAGCCACATGCTGCTCCAGGGCTTCTCTCATTTAGTGAGGGCCCTTCCTCCATTTCCACACTGGGTCGCCATCTGCTCTGCTACCATTTGTTCTGTATCTTACATGGGTTCTTCTTCCGGTCGGGGTTTTTGATTTCCTTCCCTGTCAAGTGAGAAAATTTGTCAAGAAGATGTCTCTGCTTCTCTCCAACTCCAGAGTTCTCTAAGTCTGAGTTGTCCTATCTTCTAGTAGGTGCAAGAGATGTAAGATGGAAATGTGTGGCAGTTTGGCAGGTCAGCAGATCCTCCACAAATCCAAGTTACAGAGCAAGATCTGGGGTGGTGGTTCTCACTCTGTTCCAGGGAACCCTATGGTTCCAATAATGATTCTAAGGGATCTCTGAGGGGATAAGATGAACTGTGGGGCTTAGGCCTCCTACCAGAGTGTCCTCCTGTGAAGCTTTGCCAGAGTTGTTTTATATTCTTGTGAAAGTTTATTTGCAAAAATCTCAACTCTAAGCAATTCTGAAGATCCCTCCACTATCTAAGCTGCAGCAAGAAAACAGACATCATTTTGGTCATTGATGTTTGAGGGGGAGTCTCTGCTGAGGCTCAAGTCTAGGGGGACATGTGCTATGGGCTAGCACAAGGGTCTCTTATCCACCATGGATTGTAGAACTCAGGACCGACCTGACTTTGTGTTTGCTATGAGGCCATCAGAGCACTTGATATATTATCAATTGGCTGTGCATTGTTCAAAGGGCCTCAGAAGAATATGAGCCAGTATTTGATGTGGCTTCTGCAGAGGGTGCTGAGTTTGCTGGGCATCTGCAAGGTGGATGCTGACTATGGGCTCAATCCCATATGAGGTTTATGGTGAGAAAGACATGGGAGTGGGAGGCTGGGCAGGGAAGGCACTTGTTGAACACAAAGGAAGAAAAGGCCAGCTCCTGAGTCCACTGGTGAGAAAAGGGAGCTAAATAACTAGAGGACAATCAGTGGCATTGGGGCAAGGCGAGGGATTACAGAAGGAAAAGGAGCTATTTATTGAGGGACCTGGGGAAGTTGTCAGATGGAAGAAGGAAGGGTTACAATTGTGTGGCCCTTAGGGGTGGAACCAGGAGCTGTGAGTGGAAAGTAAAGGGGTCACATCTAACGCTGTGAAGCCACTTCTGACAGTAAGACCTGCCTGAGGACTTCCCTCCTCCCTCCTGAAGTCATGAGTGCCCTCCAATGCAGGTGCTCAGAAGCAGGACAATTCTTCTTGGGGATACTGAAGAAAGAATGGGTGATGGGGGGATGGAGTGGGTGGCAGGATTTGTGAGGTCCCTGTGGCCCCTTCTAGCTCTTCCAGCTTCTGGCTAGGAGCCGCATTTTTAGGTGCAGACCCAGGTGCAATCAAGGTTCAGAGAAAGAACTCAGCACAGTCTGGAGTGGTCAACGGGGGCTTCCTTAGGCCCTTGAACTCAACATTGAAAATATCAGCTGTGCTCAGGGCAGCCTCTCCTGAGCCCTGTGCAGCACAGTGAGGAAATTACAGCACCTACACTGCACTATGATCACAGGCTTGGTTATGAGATACCATCAGGAGACGAGACTGGGCACTGAGGGCTGATGTAACCCATAACTGGAGCCATCACACGGGCCTGGTTAGCTTGGCTCTGTACCTTCTGAGCAGGGCTTGGAGTGAAAAGCACATTTATGAAATGCCCCCATTCATTTCCTGCCAGAGATCTTATCTGAAGCCAGGGTTCTTGCCTCCTGGAGAACTAACTGTTTCTCACAAAGCCATCCCTGTCCCTAAAGATGCCGAGGGAACAGTAGGGGAGGAACGGTTTTTATTTGGCAATGCAAACTGGTATGTTTGCCCTCTATTTTCTTAAGTAATGCTTCTTTGCTGGTTGAAACATCTAGTGTGAGAGATTGGGCCAACTTAACACTGCATCATTTCCTATCCCATACTTTTGTTGATCTGAGAGAAAAGCACTGAAAAGCTGTGAAAATGATCTGAGTCACTGTAGATGCTGTAGCCACAGGTAGTAGAAAGCAGCTAGATTCCCATACTGCAGATATAAGGCCGTCTGAGATGGTTTAGCCTGCTTTAGCGGGTGCTCCAGCTGAAAGAGACTGCAACATCTAAGGAGAATGGAAACAGGGTGTCAAGGAATAACCTGACTTCTGCAAGGCAGCCTTGCAGGTAACCACCATGTTTACCAGCCCATGAAAATGGGTAATGGTATTTAGCACTGCTTTCCCTATCTATCCTATTAAACACAGGAAGATCAGAAAACCCCACAGTCATTATAACAGGATAATCTGCATTGTCCTTGGCCTGGACCTGTGGCAATTCTTCTCTGTAAAAATCTGGCTGAAATGCTGTGTGTTCTGAGAAGGCTCAGAAGTAAGAGCTTTGATCCATAAGCTGGTGTGACCCTGAGCTTTGTGAGATGGGTGATAGCTGACCTGACCATGGCCCAGATTGGGTAGAGCCCCAGATGAGGGACACATAGGCTGACCTCTTGCTTCTTGGAGCCTGTGCACGTGGGGGAGGGACTTAGTTGGCTGACCTGGGCCATGGCCCTTGGGGACTGCCTGGGGTATTGACATGGCTCAAGTATGGAGTGGGCTTAGGGGGAGGATGAGCATTCTGAAATGAGCTCACCGTTCGCTAGAGGACAGCAGCCCTCCTCCAGAACCATCGCTCTGAGAACAGGGAGGCCAGTTTTGCTTCTTTGGCTGCTTCTTTGGCTTTCCTTTCAGCCTGAGCTCTTCCTCTGCTCCCATCTCTCCCCCCTCAGATTTCACTGTCCCTCACCTACCTGCCATTCGCTACCTTCCTTAGGGAAAGGCGAGTGTCTGGATCTGCCAGGCTGCCTGAGGGAGGGGACGCCGTTCTTGCTTCACCTCCATGATGCCCCTGCTAAACACAGGGGCTCAGCAGATGCCTGGTGCCTCAGCTCAGGGAGGAGGCCCTGTGTTGCCGCCAACCTTGGCACATGGCAGGGGCTCCATACATGTTCACTTAATAAAGGCCCGAGGTTCCAGAGGATGGGAAGTACCTCACTCTTCTCCACCTCTCGGCAGCATTGCAGGACCTGGCCTTCCGAAGGTACTCTGGGAATCTGACTCTCTTAGCCCTTGATTCCCCAGGTCCTTCATCTCAGGATGAAGCCAGGCTTGGGGAACCTTCTGGAAATGCTTTTGATCTTTCCAGTAGGTCCCTAGGCATGTAGAAAGGAGGCTGTCTCTTCAGGCCTGTGAAGTGGAGACTTCTTCCTCAAGCACGCTGTGGGGAGTTGGCTCTGACGTCAGGCCCTGCATGTGTGCATGTGAGCGGGCGCTCTTGCTTCTCTCAACTGACAGGGAGGCTCCCAGCACAGAGCCCAGATGACCGGGCCCGAGCTCTCCCTCTGCCCATGTTTCCCTCCCTCTGGAGGGGAATGGATCTCCAGATCAGCCAGCCAGTGTCAGAGGGAGGAAGGCCGGGGCCACATTGTCAAGAGTGGGTGCGAGGAGCCAGAGCCAGGAGTAGCCACCCAGCTGAGCCACAGGGTGAAGGGGTTGGCTCCCAGACAGAAGCCTGCTGCTGGGAGCTTGCAGCTGGCAAATCCAGCTGTGGGCAGCCCAGCCCTGATCTGGGAAGGGATTCTTTGGACTAATCACCTGTTGGAGGAGTCCCCTGTCATGCAGGAACAGGTCCCTCTTAGTACCTCTGCTGGCTCCATCATCGTTGGCTGGGGGCTGCCACTTTCCTATTTCTCCTGTGTGTCTCCTGAGGGCTGAGGATTCTTGCCTTCCCTGGTCAGGCCTGCACTGTGGTCTAAGGGGTCCCTGGCTTTCTCTCCCCTTTATCCTTCAAGACCATTTTCCCATAAATTTCTCATATGTCTAAATGTGACTATCTGCTTTTCAGGGGATCTGAACCATCACATGCATGGGGTATGTTCCTCTGTGTCTGGCTTCCTTCTGCATCATCTGTTGATAAGAGCCACCAGCTCACAGTGCAGGAAGGGCATTGCTTTGGGTCCAGCCAGGGTCCTCTTCCCCATGATAAGAGGCCTTATGGCTTCAGGAGGCCTTCGGGGGTCACATCTCACCAGAGCCAGGGCCCCTGACAGCATCTCCGATGGGTAGTCACCTGAATCCTGTTCGAGCATCTCCGGGGAGAGGCTCCTCCCTCCTCTGTGAGTCCATTGGAGGGCAATTCAATTTGCTAGGAAATTCTTCCCTGTGTGCCTGTCTCCCCGCTCCAGGGGTACAGCTGACACAGACCGTTTGCTCATTTCTTTTTTTCTCTGAAGGAGTGTTACCTGAGGCCTGCCATTGGAGGCCCGTGTGAGATCTCACCTCAGACAGGGTAGGGGGCAGGGGGTGGGGGGTGGGTGTAGAGTGGGGAGTGCCGGAGGCCCAGCCCAGGGCCTTTCCTCTGTGCAGGGGTGTTGGCAGAGGCGACCCCTGATGTGGGGTGGCGGGAGGTGATGGGTGAAGAGAAGTGCCTCCATCAAGGTTTCGGCAGCAGCAGGCTGAGTGCCCTGGCTTATTCTTTGGGCATAAAGCACCCCCCTTTTCCTAAAGGGGGATTAAAAACCTGTGGTCATCTGTCTCACCGGCCTGGTTTTATGTTCCAGTTCTAATTCACGAAGGTTGTGTGATCTTGAGACCTCATTCAATCTCTCTGTGTCTTGATCTCCTCATTTAAAATAGGATAATAATACTACCTCCCAGATTTCTTTGAGGATTAAATAATTTTATGTTTGGTGGAAGACAATTTTTAGCTAACTGGCATCTATGCAGTGGCCCCAGCACACAGTTATGAACTGCTGGTCCTGAATGTGAGTTTGGACCCCCATGTGTGTGATAGGTTGAATGGTGACCCCTAAAAAGGCATGTCCTTGTCCTAATCCCTAGAACCTGTGACTGTGACCTTATGTGGAAAAAAGGGTCTTTACAGATGTAATTAAATTAAAGCTCTTGGAATGAGATCATCCTAGATTATCTGGGAGGACTGTAAATCAATAATGTGTCCTTACATGAGACAGAAGATGTCCTCACCCAGACCACAACGAGCTCATAGAAGGAGCTGCAAAGGTTTTGGGCTGATTAAATCTGGAGCTGAAATGATTTGCCATCTTAACGATGCAATCCTTCCTGCCAGAGCAGATGGTACAAAGGCTTGCTTTTCATATCCGTGTCCTTGTAACAGGAAAAACCACATTTTGGAAGTAAAGAGAGTTGTCACATGAACAAAACATTATGCAGTGTCTTGTATGTGTGAAGAAAAAAAGAAAGAATAGCTGTATGGATGTTGACAGAAGTCTGCCTTTGGAGAAAGATCCCATTCATGCCCAGAGCATCAAGACTGCTCTCCTGCCAGTCTTCTCCCTTCTTTCCTTCAAAACATATTTATTAAACTTCAGGATTATGCCAGGCACTGCAGTAAATGTTGGGGACATAGCTGTGAACACGTAAAACAGCCTTTCTCCTGCCTGGGCCTGCAGCCAAGGAGGGGAGACAGGCCTTAACTGAAACACAGACACATCATTTTGAATGGTGATAGTGGTAAGTGCTATGAATTTGCCTTGGTGCCCTTGTCAAAATTCAATGACCGTACACATGTGGCTCTATTTCTGGGTTCTCTATTCTGCCCATGGATCTGAGTCTCTTCTTTTGCTAATACCACACTGTCATATGCCGCAGGCAGCCTTGAAAGTTGGGGTGCACAGGCCCCAAATGTACTTTTTTCCAAAATTGCTTTGTCTCCCCTGGTTCTGTTTTTTCCCTATCTAAATTTTAGCATCCACTTTTTCAATTCAATTAGCCATACATGTCAAGTGTTAGGAAGGAAAATCCGTGGAGTGAAAGATTTTTCACAAGCAAAGTTTTAGCAGTCAAAGTTTTAGCCTCCACTATTAGGTCAAAGGCAGCTTCTTTTTCGCTTTTGAGGTTTCCCACAGGGGACTGAGGTTCTATGATCCTTTCCAAATGCTTTGAGGTAGCTGATGGTTGGATGTAGGTCAGAACTCCAGAGCTGCCCAAACCATCCTTTGTGTATTTTTGCTTCTTCGCCTCATCTTTTATAACCAAATAAGTGAAGCTGGAGACATGATGCTTGCCTCTAAAACAGAATGTTGAGCAGGGTCAGGAGAAAGAGGCCATCTGGTGGCCAAGGACTTAGACCAGACCACAGGATGTGACCTGCAGGCTGACAGGTTCACAGTCCCTGAGCCCCTCCCACGTGAGCCAAAGCGCAGAGCTGGAGTGTTCCATTCAGGGGTTTAGGGGACTGCAGGCCGTCCTGTCTGGTTAATTCAAACATGAGAGAAGGGGCCAGGCAGGGAGCTTGCCTCTTGCCCAGGGAGCCCTAATGGTGCTGGCCAAGCAGGGAGCCAGCAGATGCCTCCTCGCTCTGTGTTCAGTTCAGGCTGCGTGCTGCTTGCTGCTGGGAGGTGGACAGGCAGGCAGAGCCTGCAGGCTGCATGTTGCCCTCACTGGCTCTCAACTGTCAGGAGACAGGCAGGAAGAGACATGGAAGTGGAAGCTCAGGCTGTCTGGGGCCTCCCAGTGAGAGAGAAATGAGAGGCGGGACCAGGGCAAAGCTACCAAGTTGTCCAGTAGATTCACCCCAAAGCCCAGTCCTCTGTCCCTCGTGGAGGCAGGGAGGCCCTGAGACCTGGAGGACAAGATTCCTGCCCTTCAGAGTCTCATGCTTTGCTGAGGGAAGGAGAGGGGGCCTTCCCAGACAGAGATCTAAAAATGTCCACGCAACAAAGGCATCTAAAAATGCTCCACATGTACAAAGCGGCAAAGAGGGGCAAGGGCACTGGACTCAGGACTGAGATGGCCTCTTATCTCGCCTGAGCCACTGCCTGTTTCCATGGCCTTGGGCAGCCACATGATTTCTCTAAGTCGATTTTCCTCCACTGCAAAATGGGATAGTCATTCTGCCAGTCTTTCAAGCTAGTTGAAAATTAAAATAAATGGTAGACAGAGGATTGGGTAGAGAGAGTCCTAATGATAGACATTAATACAGTGTTTACTGTGAGCCCAGCATCAGCCCAGGCCCTCTAGATACACGAACTCACTGAATCCCCACATCGCACCTCACGAGAGAGGTGCTGTGATTAGGTCCATGATGCAGAGGAGGAAAAGGAGGTTCTGAAAGGTAATGGAACTTGCTGAAGATCAGGTGGTGGGGCTGGGATTTCACACGGGTCTCTCTGCCTCCAGAACCCTTGCTCTGAAATACGGCACTCTTGCATCTTTGACGAAAACTCTCTGGGAACTACAGCACATTGTACAAACCTAAAAGTTATTCAGTTAGTTTTTCTCTCACGATCCTCATTTGGAAACTGAAGCTGTGTGGCGAAGGTTGGATTAGATCAGATGCTCTGCTCCTTGGAGAGCCAGCAGCAGGTAAAGCAGCAGGAAAGGAGGCCTCCCATTGGCAAAGCACTTGTCAGTCACCCAGAGAGCCTGGGCAAAGCGCCCTGAGGGGCAGAGAGAGGACACAGCCCCATGAAGGGAGGGCCTCAGGGTGGAGTCTGGTGACCAGAGGCGGCTCCTCTGGTGGCTTGGGGGGTGTAGTTTGCCTCCCAAAGCGTGCCTGAGCCTCACCCCTGCAGGAACAGCCCTGCCGGATGATAGAGGCTTGGAGGAGCCTTGATCTGGGAATACACAGCAGGGAGAAAAGAGGCTGGAAATGGACACACATGGGAGTAACTGGTGACAAGATGCAGGGCTGCTTGGGGGCAGAAGGGGCTCTAGGGGTCTCCTAGTCAGACCCTCTTAAGCCTGAGGCTGGGGGATTTAGAAGGGCCTGGAATAACCCCTGGTGGGTAGTTTACCCTAAATTACCTCCTTCCACGATCTGTATCACGGGCCTGAGTTTCCACGCTCAGAGCTTTCCACCTTTGAGTTAAACATTGCCCTGTTTTGCAACTACTTTGAAGATGCAAGCTTACCTGAGACCATGGAGTCACCAGGAAATGAGTAGGAGAGAGCCTGGACCCAGTGAGGAGCAGGAAGAGGGCACCAGGCTAGGAGAAGATGAAGAAAGATGTGGCAAGCAGGAAATTAGCAAGAGGGCATTTTGTCAACTCTCTGGTTTCACCTACAGCTGGTCCTCAGAGAGCCAGTCTCCATGGAGAACTGGGCTTACCAGGGACCTCTGGTTAATCTCTGCATTTATCAGTTATGAGGACTTTGCTGCTGTCACACATGTGCCCCCCAAAATTTAGGGCTCTAATACCATATGAATGTCTTTCTTATGGCACAGAATCTTCAAATTTCTTCTTAGGCACAGTCTACAGCAGGGTGGGACCCTCGGCTCGCATAAACATTCATGGTCCCAATATCCTCCCCTCCTCACTGCTCAGGGGCCTCTGAGTGCGGAGAGAATGAGAGTGATTATGGCAGCTGGGACATTTGTATGCGCCAGGCTTGTCATTGGCCTTCATGTCTTCCACCCACATCAACCAGATCTCAGCCACCGGGCTCTACCTGATTACAAGGGGAGGTCCTCTAGCTGTATGCTCAGGAGGAAGAGGCAAACAGTTGTTTCTGCCCACACTGGGACCCCTCTCCTTTCTTTCAGAAATGGATCAGAGCAAAGTTTGGGTCACCGGGAAGGTTCCATGGAGGAGGCTGTGCTGGCTCTGGCCTGGAAAGATGGGAGATTTCTCCTTGAGATGGGGTGGGGGCTGTGTGCAGAGGTGCAGAGATGACCCATATGCCTAGACTCTGTCCTCCTACCCATGTGCAACCCACAGGTGCAGGGGGACAGGGCCGATCCCACCAGCTAACTCAGGAGGGAGCAGTGTAATTTGGGAGGACTAAGGAGAGTAGTTTACCCCAAATATCTCGGGCCACCTGATCTGCACAAATAAGCACAGATCTCATCTCTTCTCATGAGGACAAAAGGTGGTTATTTTGTGCGTCAGGAAGGTGGTTTTATAGCCAGTAATTACATAGTCATTGGGGGAAATGTAATAAAAATCATCCCTCTCTTCATTTACTTAAATGTGATTTTTCGGTAGCCATTATGTAATTACCGGTATTTTTCAGTAACATTATTAAGAATAAACGGGCCACTATCTCTCCACCACCATACAGATTCAAATGTGAGAAGTGCCTCATTAGACAGGGAGAGTGGGGAGAAAAGGGGCCATTATCTTGCAGGAGACTCTGGCAAGGCTCAAGGTATATTTGTCAGGTGGTTTGGAACACATGGTACCAAAACCAAGGGCTGGTGCTGACAGAATGGTTTGCAGCTGTCTTCTGTGTTCAGCCCACTTCTCTACACCTGCCCTCACACCTCTGGACACAAAGTATCTCAGAGAATGTATCTCCTGCCCTTGGCTAATGGCAGACCTGCCTGCCATCTGAAGCCCAGGGCAGGGCCCTTAGAAAGAAACAAACTGAGTGCATATTTTAGAACTTGTCCTCTGTGTCCTTTTCCCCAGCTCTCCCCACCCCTAGATAACTGGGATGGAGATCGATATTCTTTTTCCCAGAATATCCCTTCAAATGGCAGAGTTTGTTTCAAAAGAGCAGGTCTGGGACCACTTAAAACTGCCCATTCCCAGCATATGCACAGCTGTTCCTGAGGATCTTAAATGATTCACAAGGAACACAAGAAACACTGTGGGGCTTGGAAAGAGGAACACTGTGTACTTCTGCTCAGGTTGTGCACTGCTCAACTCTGGGGGCAGAGGTGCCACTCACCAGACTCCAATGCATACCCATCACCCAACTGTAGGTGGGTGGTCCTGCTACAGAATCCTGGACATAGCTAAGAGGACAGGAGGCAGCTAGGAACCCCCTGGCTGGTGCTGCCAGGCTCTCATTCCAGTGAATCAAACATGTTCTAGACTTCCTGTCAATTGCTAACATAAAGGCAATGGCATTTGCGTGGCAGGACATGGGAGCCATCAGCTAGGCCTTATGTTCTGGGCAAAGACATACCTTGCACTGCTCCTTAGTCAAAAGTCGCTCCTTCCCTATAATCCAAAGGGGTGAATGTATGGCACAAATGAACCTATCTGAGAAACAGAGGCAGACTCAGACATGCAGAGCAGATTTATGGTTGCCAAGGTGGTGGTGGGGGGGAATGGGATAGACTGGGAGTTGGGGTTAGAAGATGTAAACTATTACATTTAGAATGGAAAAGCAGGTGGGATCAAGATGGCGGAGGAGTAAGATGTGATGCTCACCTTTAAACACATTAAAAACAATCTACATGTAGAACAATTCACATAGAACATCTACTGAACACTGACAGAAGACCTTAAATCTTCAAAAAGGGCAAGAGGAGTTCCCGTCATGGTTCAGTAGAAACAAATCTGACTAGCATCCCTGAGGACACAGGTTCAATCCCTGGCCTTGCTCAGTGGGCTAAGGATCTGGCATTTCCTTGAGCTGTGGTGTAGATTGCATACATGACTCAGATCCTGTGTTGCCGTGGCTGTGGCCAGGAGTTGTAGCTCCAATTCAACCCCTAGGCTGGGAACCTCCGTGTGCTGTGATGCGGCCCTAAAAAAAAAAAAAAAAAAAAAAAAAAAAAAAAAAAAAAAGAGAGGGGAAGAAACCCTCCACATAACTGGGCAGAAAAAAAAGGAGGAAAAAAAAGAATCAGGATGGGGCCAGCACTCCTGAGAGGGAGCTGTGAAAGAGGAAAGGAACCCGCACCCTGGGAGGCCACCTAACTGATCAGGAGATTAGCCAAGACAGAGTGGAAACCTCAACACCTGGGAGAAAAACACAGTAGCCAAACAGAGGAGGGCAAAATAAAGAGAGAGTCATACAGACCATCAGTACCACCTCCTGAGACACCATAGCCTGAGACACTCGAGAGAGTGCTGAGTGCTGAGACTCAGGTTTCAGAGGTCAGTTTTGGGGAGAGGACTAGAGATGGCTATGTAGAAACAGCCTGAGGGGCTACAAAGCTGTGCACCACAGGCTGAGAAGCTGAGTGCCACAGCTGATAGAACACTGCAGGAGAACTGGGCCCATAGGAGAAGCAAGGTGCCATTGTTGGGGAGAGCAAGAGGGGGAGGGGTGGAACCACCATAGGATTATCTTTCTCTGAGCATGTGAGGGATCTTGGGTGGTGGGAAACCTCTTGCATGGGCTATGGGTGGTGGGGGCAAACCACACACAGCAGCCATCTCAGACTCCAGAGTTGAGTGTGGCCTGCCAACAGTAGGGGTCCATGAACAGGTACTACCTGCAGGCCCAGGCACCTCAGGGATTGCCTCAGAGGAGGGTACTGCAACCAAGCACCACTCATTGTTACTCTCACTCCCCTGGGAATGTATACACACTGCTGTTGCCACTGCCAAAGGCTCTTTGCATTGCCTACACCAGCCTGAATGTCACTGCCACTTCCCTAGGCCCAGCAACCAGGAAAAGCCTGCATTGCCTCCCTGCCAGTCCTCACTCTGTCAAGGGCCCAGCAACCAGGCACTAGCTACAAGCTTTGCCCACTACCTCCATCTCCCTGAAGCACATATAGGCTATACAACAGTACACACCTCATAAAGAGGGTAACAGCCTGCACACCTGAGGAAAGAGACAGAAAGCATCCAAGCCAAAAGCAGCCCCCCGCCCCACACACAAATAATAAGCCCTCACAAACTACCCAGAGGCACTCTTACATATAAATAGCCCTCCAAAACTATAGTATTTGGTTTCCCTAAACTCATAGAAGTAGAAAAATACAAGGAAAATGAAGAAGTTCAGGAACCATTCCCAGTTAAAAGAACAGAATTCACCTGAAGCACCAAACAATGAAAACAGTGTCAGTTTAACAGATTCTGAGTTCAAAAAGGAGATGATGAAAATTCTGAAGGAATTAAGAATGGATATGAATAGTAATGTAGATTGCTTTAAAAAGGAACTAGAAAATATGAGGAGCCAAGAAAAATTAGAAAATTCATTTGCGGAGATGCAAACTGAGTTAAAGGTATTGAAGAGTAGAATGAATAATGCAGAGTAATGACTAAGTGACTTGGAAGATAGAATATTGGAAATCACCCAATCAGGACAGCAGATAGAAAACCAAATGAAAAAACATGAAAACAATATAAGAGATCTATGGGATAATATAAAGTGGGCCAATCTATGCATAATAGCAATTCCAGAAGGAGTAGAAAAAGAAAAGGGGATTGAAAATACATTTGAAGAAATTATGGCAGAAAATTTTACAGATATAAAGGAAACAGATATCAAGATACAGGAAGGAGAGAGGGCCTCAAACAAGTTGAACCCAAACAGACCCATGCCAAGACATATTATAATAAAAATGGCAAAAGTTAAAAAAGTTAAAGATAAGGAGATGATTCTAAAGGCAGCAAGAGAAAAAGAAAGAGTTAATTATAAGGAAACTCATACAAGGCTATCAGCTGATTTCTCTACAGAAACACTACAGGCCAGAAGAGCGTGGCAAGATATAGTCAAAATTCTAAAATGGAAAAATGTGCAATCTGGAATACTCTAAACTGCAGGAATATCATTAAAAATAGAATAAAGAATTTCTCCAAAAGTTATTGCACAGCAAAGGAAACAACTTTTAAAAAAGTCTAAAAGACAACCTACAGAATGGGATAAGATAGTGGCAAATGATGCAACTGACAAGTGCTTAACCTCAAACATATACAAACAACTCATACAACTCAACAACACAAAACAAACAACCCAATTAAAAAATGAGGAGAAGACCTACACAGACATTTCTCCAAAGACAACAAATGGATGACCAACAGGCATATGAAAAAATGCTCAACATCACTAATTATTAGAGAAATGCAAATCAAGACTACAATTTGGTGCCACCTCATACGTGTCAGAATGGCTATTATTAATAGTCTACAAATACCAAATGCTGGAGAGGGTGTGGAGGAAAGGGTCTGTTGGTGGGAACATAAATTAGTACCAACACTACAGAAAATAGTATGGAGGTGCCTCAGAAAACTAAAAATAGAACTACAATGTAATCCAGCAATCCTACTCCTGGGCATATATCCCGACAAAACTATAATTCAAAAAGATACATGAACCCCTATGTGCATTGCAGCACTATTCACGTAGCCAAGACATGGAAACAAGTTAAATGTCCCTAAGATGGGTATATATGCACAATGGAATACTGCTCAGCCATAAAAAAGAACAAAGTAATGCCATTTGAAGCAACAAGGATGGAACTAGAGATTTTTATACTAAGTGAAATAAGTCAGAAAGAGAAAGCCAAATACCATATGATATCACTTATATCTGGAATCTAATATATGGCACGAATGAACCTTTCCACATAAAAGAAACTCATGGACTTGGAGAACAGACTTGTGATTGCCAAGGGGAGAGGGAGGGAGTGAGATGTACCAGGAATTTGTGAGTTAGTAGATGCAGATTATTACGCTTAGAATGGATAAGCAATGTGGTCCTGCTGTATGGTACAGGGAACTATATCCAGTCTCTTTGATAGAGCATGATGGAAGATAATATGAGAAAAATAACACACACACACACACACACACACACACACACACACACGTCACTTTTCTGTATAGCAGAAATTGACAGAACATTGTAAATCAACTGTAATACAAAATTTTTTGAAGAAAGATCATATTCGCCACATACTGAAACATATATTATTTGCAACCTTTTAAACTTAAGATGAAAATTTGGGATGGCAATTTAAAAATATGAGAAGAGGTGTATTTTTTACAAAATTCTTTTTCTACAAAAATTTTTGAAGGACACTGATCTAGTTTTGACAACAAAAAACAGAACTGCTAACTCATAATATATGTTTATCTTCTTCTTTACAGAATGATACCAGGCTCCATGGATACACATATCAGCCTCTCAGCATTTTGACATAAGGTTTTTTTTTCCTGTATCCTCACTTGGATTTGGAATTTTCAGATTTTAACACCCCCCTCTTTTTAAACCAGTATATATGCATATACATTGGTGTCTCACTGTGTTTTAATTTGGATTTCCCTGGTTACTAATTAGATTATATTTTCATATGTTTATCACCATATTGATTTCCTTTTCAGCAGAGTGCCTATTCAGGCTCTTGTCCATATTTTTTTCTTTTGAGTAGTTTGTGTTTTTCTAATTGCTTTGGAATAATTCTTAACATATTTTGGTCACTATTTTTCAGTTAATTGTATAGAAGATAACTTTGAGTTCATGACTCATATTTATTCTTCTTCTTATTTTTTAATAGTTATTGCCCCAATAGAATTTTTTTTTTTTACTGTACAACATGGTGACCCAGTTACACATACATGTACACATTCTATTTTTGCATATTATCATGCTCCATCATAAGTGACTAGACATAGTCTCAGGGCCACACAGCAGGATCTCACTGCTAATCCATTCCAAAGGCAATAGTTTGTATCTATTAACCCCAAGCTCCCCAACCACCCCACTCCCTCCTCCTCCTCCTTGACAACCACAAGTCTATTCTCCAAGTCCATGATTTTATTTCTGTGCCATAAATTAGATTCCAGGTATAAGTGATATCATATGGTATTTGTCTTTCTCTTTCTGAATTACTTTACTCAGTATGAGAATCTTTAGTTCCATCCATGTTGCTGCAAATGGCATTATTTTGTTCTTTTTTATGGCTGAGTAGTATTCCATTATGTATATATACCACATCTTCCTAATCTAATCGTCTGTCGGCAGACATTTGGGTTGTTTCCATGTCTGGGCTATTATGAATAGAGCTGCAATGAACATATGAGTACATGTGCTATGACTCGTATTTTTATTCTCTTTATAGTATTATGTGATAGATAAATTTTCAGTGATTTCTTTGCATCTTAAATCTTTCTCTACTTCAAAACCATAAAAGTTATTTTGTCATGTAAAAAAAAAGGAATGGATAAGCAATGAGGTCCTGCTATAGCACATGGAACTATATCCCACCTCTTGGGATAGACCAGGATGGAAGATAATCTAAGAAAAGGAATGTATATTTATGTGTGACTGGGTGACTTTTCTGTACAGCATAAATCAGCACATGGTCAACCAACTACACTTTGATTTTTAAAAAATGACAGGAAAAAAAAGAAGTGAATGGATGGGATTGTATTCTCCTTTGGGAGGTGAGGACTCCGGGATACTGGAGGGAAAACCCTCCTGAGAAATACAAATCTGAGGATCTCAGGGAAAGGAGAGTATTTGAGTATTTGGGCCTATAGGACCAGTGGGAGGGAAAAGTGCAGCCTTTGAAGCAAGAGCCAGGTTTAGAGCCTGCAGACCAAGCTTGGTGCTCAACTCTCAGGCTGGACAGGTTTGGTCAACCAAGCTGGTGCTGAGAGCTGATTCTTTCACTCAACCATCTCATATCCATCAAGCCTTTTCCTCACAGTGCCACAGGCACTGTTCCAATACATTCTATCAACTCAGTTAGTCCTCATGAGGACCAGTAAGGTATTTCTGTGCTCCCCATTTTACTTTACTAAATATTTTTTTGAACTTAAAACAATTGAATGTGATCCTCATTTGAGAGATGAGGAAACAGATGCATAATTGATTTGCCTAAGATCACACAGTTTTTTGTTTGTTTGTTTGTTTGTTTGTTTGTTTGTTTTTTGGTAGTGATCTGGGATTTGAACCCAGTCTCTCTGGCCCAAAGGCTCATTTCCAACCATTATGCTCATCTGTGTTCAAGGTTAACTGAAAACAGGAAATGAGACTGGAAGAGGTGGATGTGAGACGATAGATGGATCTGTCCCAAATATCCTTATCTAGCCATCTTTTGACTCCTCACTATCTTTCCCTCCCTCTTTCCTCTTCCACCTCCTCTCATGCTTTTACATCATACCCTCCCTTCCAACCAGGCTAATCCTTAAGCCCCTTTCTCTGGGCAGGGGGGCTATTCCCAGGTCCCCACTTTTTCCTGTCCATCCACACTAGGTCTCCCTTTCAGATTTGATGCCAATTTCACTGTCTTTAAGAAGCCTGCACAGGCTCACTTCAATCATTTGTTTCATCAATAACTCTTGAGCAGCTACTTTGCATCAGGGACCATTCTAAGCCACAGGATGCAGAAATGGAGGAGCCAAGGGCCTTACCCTTAAATTACTCATTGTCTCTCTGGGGAGACAGTGAATATTCAGAGCAGTGAATAGACACTAGGGGTCTATTCTAGAATAGACTAGGGGTCCCTGGAACATCAGCTCTCAAGCTTAATGTACCAGTGAATCACCTGGGGAGCTGGTTAAAAGGTCCAAGTGGGGACTGATGTTCTGCCTTCCCAACAAGCTCCCAGGTGATTTGGCTGCTGCTGAGGACTATACTTTGTATAGCAAGACGCCCGAGGATTTCGGAAACTATGATAGGAACGTATGCCTGATGCTGGGGGTAGGGGACTCAAAGAGGAACTGAGAGTCTGGGAAGGGGCTGAGGCTGGAGCCAATCTGACAAAAGACAACACTCTCAGAAGTGTTGATCAGAATCTATTCCGGAATAATAGATATTCTGTCTACTCCTGCCTTGGCTTGCTCTCAGAAGTCGCTGGCTTCTGGAAAGTGTAGGCTGGGTTAGGAGTTGGGCTGAGATCTCTTCCAGCTATGACATTTTTAGGAGTCTGTGATTCTCACCCAAACTTGCAGAATAGTTCCAGGAATTTTGGTGGGCCAGTCCTGGAGCTTGGTAGACAGAAGGGACCTTAGAAAGGACATAATTCAACCCCTTCATTTGGCACACGAGAAAACAGATCCCAAGACGGGGAGTAATTTTCCAAGATCACATGGTGGGTCAGGCCCAGACCCCAGACCCCAGCTCACAACTGCCAGGTCTGGGCTCCTTCCCTTATACAGTTTCAGGGAGTGGGCAGGTGGGGTGGGAGGTGAGGGGGTGTTCCCATTTCATGACGTTTCATGCAAAATCCCCCCCCACCCCATGGAGTTGCCCCACCTTCCATGATCCCGAGCCATTCAGCATGAAACAAAAAAATGAAATAAATGACTCACCTGGGAGGAGTGACCTGAGTCCTTCTGGGAGGAGCTGGCGACAATCACAGCGAAGTGTTCCGAGCCTGCCCATGGGGTTCTCACAAGGGAAATCACAGAGTCCTCGTGATAATCACCACAAGGACTTCAGTGCAGAGTCTCTCAGTCTCAAGCGATCCACGTGAGCTGTACAGCTTCCCAGGTGTTTAAATGCCAACAAAGAAGCAGCTGGAACCTGTTTGGCCGCCAAGTGCATTAGCTGAGGGTGTGCCTGCCTTTGGTGCTGGGACCTGTGGGCTGGAGAGATGCAGACGAGCACGTGCACGTGCACCCCCACACACCAGCTCACGGGCTTCCATGAGCACTCACGCACATGCAGGTCTCATGCACACAATCGAGCATACCTGCACACACACCTCAATATTCTGGAAAGCTCAGGAAGCCAGCGAAGGCGCTGGGCACAGTGGTGCCACCACAAATGCCCTTTTGGAACTCTGAAAAGCAAACTAGTGCAGCCTGCAAGCTGAAACCCTATCCCCTTTGAAAAATAAGTCCCACCCTTCCCCCCAGAGGATTAACCAGGTTCTCCTCACCCACTGTTTTAACTAATACCAGGCACAGCTGGCGGATGGCTGAGCCTGAGGCTGCATGAAGGCTGAATTTCCAATATGTCAACAAGCTTGGATAGCTGTTGTGATGATCAGGATGCTTTGGTTAAATAAACAGATGCAGCAAGAAATGCTAATAAGCGAAAGCGGGTCAGGTGCTTATCTGTAGCGAGGTAACTGCTTTCCCACTCCCGCTTTTGGCCACTGTCCAGGCCAGCCTTGCTGTGTCAGAGATTAGAAGGCCCTGCCCCTTGCCCTTCTCAGCTCATCTAGCCAGGAGGCCAGCCACCTGCTGACTCCCTCCTCACCCATCAGGCAAGCCCCCCACCCCCACCCCAGTCATCCTCTCTCCTGACATCACCCTTTCTAACCCCTCTCTCCTGTAGGTAAGTTCTGCAGACATCTGCCAAACTGATAGGGGTTGAGGGGAGGGATGAGACCCTGGAGGATTGAAACCTGTGGGCTGAGGCTTTTGCCCTCAAAAAGCCCCCATCAAGTTGGAGAAACAGACCTAACCTCCAGAAACTCAAATTCTGCTTGTGGGCTGAGAGCTGGGTGATTGAACATGGCGCTGATCCCATGCTATGGGAGAGAGGAAGGTTATGTCTCCTGGGAAAGTTGGGAAGACTTGACTTTGGTGTGTTTGAGCAGGTCTTGGAGGATGAGAGAAATGTCAGAAGAGAAACTTCCTTGGGAGCAGAGAGGCAAAGGCACACACCTGTCTGCACATGGGCACATCAGGGGGCTGATAGGAGCCAGGCTGGGGGCTTGGTCATGGGAAGGGGGAGAAGGTTCTCTACTGAAGCCACAGGAGAAGGGGGAAATCACATAGAGGCTTTAAGGGCATGCAGGGGAGTATGAGCCTTACTTTGAGGGGCAGCTGGGAGCCAAGACAGGCTGATCCATCTATACCAATGCCAGCTCATGATGGGCCTCCTGTGGTCTCCTAGCTGGGGCAGTGCCACATGGAGGGTGGAGCAGATGTAGACCAAGGGACAGTTGTGTCTCATAACATTAATACTAGACTGGCACTGCAGCTGGATGGCCTTTAGCCCAGGGGTCCCCTGATGCATATGCGGCTCTTTCCCTTTGCCTCTATAGGAATTTATATGAAAATGATGGAGAAGTTCTGCCTCGAATCAGTGTTGTTTGTTAAACTCAAGAACTTGTCTGGGAACCCCCGGTATCCTTTGTTGGGCCCTCAATTGAGAAGTACCATTCTAGTTACTCTACTATTGTCCACTTGGCTTACATAGGCCACCAGAGAACTTCAGTTGTGAACTGCAGTTTTTGGATCCAGGTCAAATTGTATTATGCATAATTCACTGGCTGACACTGGGAGACCTTATAGGAAGGCTAATGTGTTTCCTGAAAAATACACTGTTGAGGATTTACTAATAAACATGAAAGAGTACCCTCTTTATGAAGACCTTAGGGATCTAATTTCTCTCAGACCTTAGAACCAGGAAGTTGACCTTTTCCTCAACAACTGGTTTATCCTCACTATGCTCTTAGTCTTGTAATTGATTGTATCTCTCTCCTTGCATTAGCTGCCTGGAAGCTCAGAAGAAAATTTTGGCTCACTCTATCAAAGTGGATAGGGCCCAACTTACTATTCTTTCCCTTCCAATTTCCTCACTGAAGTTTTTAAAATTCAGGCCAATTTGTTTTTGTAAGCCACCAAGAATCATATGACCACGATGTCAGGATAACAAAAAAATTAATAGTCATGGGCATGAAACTGGGAAGAATTTTAGAGAAAATCTGGTCCTGCCCCTTAAACTATAGAGAATACAATTAAGACTCTGAGAGGAAGTTCCCATCATGGCTCAGTGGTAGCGAACCTGACTAGTATCCATTAGGACAAAGGTTCGATCCCTAGCCCTGCTCAGTGGGTTAAGGATCCGGTGTTCCATGAGCTATGGTATAGGTCACAGAGGAGGCTTGGATCCCATGTTGCTGTGCCTGTGGGCATAGGCTGGCAGCCACAGCTCCGATTCGATCCTTAGCCTGGGAACTTCTGTATGCCATGGGTGCAGCCCTGAAAAAGCAAAACAGAGAGCAAGAGAGAGAAGACTCTGAGAGGAGTGAAGTGTCAGGTGCCTTAGTAAACTAGGGGTCGGGAGTGGGGGCTGGACCTAACCCAGATGCCTGTCCTAACTACTTTTCTTTCTACTGTGTCACCGAACCACCAAGTCCAGAAGAGGATTTTTTCCCACCCCTTTCCACGCAGTATCACAAAACCATCTCTGAAATAATCAACCCATCTTGCTGCTCTGGCTTCCCCCTAGGGACTCTCTTAGCATCACCAATTGGGTTAACATGCCCCAAACACTCCCTATCCGAAGCTGAGGGAAGCTGTCATCTTCTGCATCGTAGGGGGCAGAATGTGGGCATTTAAAAAATAGGTTGTTTTAAATGAAATCATTCTGAAATGAATGCTAGACCCTGAAGTGAGCTAGCTATCTGTGCTGATTAGGAATCAAAGTTGTGGATGCCCCGTTTCACTGTCTCTGGAGGGAAGGAAATGGGAGGGGAAGATGCTTTATAACAATCCTTGAGAAATTGAGAGAGATAGGAATGACAGCTTCTGTCTTCTGTGACCCCAGACAGCAGTGAATCAGCCCCTCTGCATCATTTGTAAACTCTAAAGAGCAGCATTACCATAAATTCACGAGGGGTTGTGGCAGGGAGGGGAGCGGATCTCTAGCCTGAGAAGTGGGCGGTCACTGTTAGTGGAAGATAATGATTCCTCTCTCTTTTCTTCATAGCACAAATTAGACTCTGTCTGCCTACAAACCCAGCGAACAGCCAGTCTTCCACCCGGGTTCTCTGGGACTGTCTCTGAGGTCTTCAATCTCTAGGCAGTAGACTCTGGGCTTCACTGACTTTTGATGGTGGCTGATGAAATGTGCTCTTTGTCCTCTTGCTGAGGCAGAGACAAGACTCTGTGGGCCTTGCAGGCTAGGAGGTTGGGATGTGGGTGACCACCCAAATCTTGAATGGGCCTGGGCTCATATCTGGGATCCCAACTCCAGGCAGCCCCATACTCTCAGCATGAAAATCTGGGGTGGGCTTTGAGGATTTGGGCAATCTGGATGGTCCTAGAAAGCACTCCTCTGCTTCCTCTAGCTCTCAACTGAGTCCTTGCATCCTTGAGGAGCCTTCTCTGACCTCCTGATCAGTTGTCATCATACCATCAGCCTCTCCTTCTTGGCACTTGTGATGCCTTTACGTTTACATTAATTTGCGCAATTTTCATTTAATGTCTCTCTTCCAAGGAAGTATGTACTCCATGAGGGCAGGTCAAGTGATAGTTGTCACTCGCCATGTGCCAAGCCCAGTGTCTGGCCCATGGCTAAAGTTTGGATCATGAATAAGTGAAGAAATGAATGAACTTCTGGACCTAATTGTTTACTGTCTTTGATCTCTAGAATTAGGCCTGGTGCCCCACGGGGCTGGGCTGGACAAGGGACAGAAGCTTCCTCTGTTATTAACTCTTGGGCAGGGATGTTCCCCCACAAGTAGGCTTAGGATGTGATGGCTGTAGTTACAGGCGAAGAATGTGAGCCTCAGCCTGGAAAGTGGTCCTGGGAGAGGACTGGAGGTTGAGATCAGAGTCAAGGGCACAGGGCACTGACCAGGGAGGTATCTGAGCAGCCAGACACCCTGACACTCTGGTCTAGGTTTCCATTTCACAGACATGATGGTGAAGCAAGTGGGATCCACTTGAAGTTTGTACGTATGTTTTTAAACCTCTGGTTTTCATATTATAAAATTAATGAAAGAAGGAATCCGAGCAGACAATAAGTATATGAACACCTCTTTAATAATCCTGAAAATGCAAATTTAAACAAAAATGAGATACCATTTCCACTCATCAGCTTGACAAAAATAAAATGGTCTGACAGTGCCAGTGTTGGGGAAGAGGCGGGGAGGCCCTCACAGGTCAGTGGGGGGGGCGATAAAAGGGGAAACTGCTTTGAGAGCTATTTGGGATTGTCTGGTGAACCCGAAAATGTAAAGATCCCGGCAGCCAGTGACCATTTCTAGATACATGTTCTAGTCTAGAGCAGTGGTTCTCAAACTGTAGCTTGCACTGAACCACCTGGAATTTTAGATTTGCTAAAATAGATTGCCCAGTGCCAGGGTTTCTTGTTCATGTGGAACCTGAGAATTTGCATTTCTACTAAGTTCTCAGGAGATATTGGTGTTGCTTGTCCTGGGAGCACACTTTGAGAACTGCAGTTCTACTTAAATTCTTGCTTATGTGCACAGGAAGACATGCCCAGGGATGTTTATTGTATCATATCTTATAGTGAAAATTAGGGAAAACAAAAAACAAAGACCAAAGTCCATCAGAGGAGGGCTGGAGAAAGATATTGTGGGGTATTACACAATGGATTATTATACAGCAGTTAAGTGAACCAAACGAATATGTTTATTTCAACACAGATATCTCTAGAAGGATGTACACTGCAGAGCATTGTATATAGTATAACATCATTTTATTGGTAGTTTAAAAACAATGTAAAAAAATTCCAATTCTACACATATACATTCCTGTATAATACAGGAACTAAAACATGGGCTAAACACACTTCTAATCTATAAAAGCTGTGGAGTTCCTGTCGTGTCTCAGGAACCCAACATCATGTCTGTCCATGAGGATGCAGGTTCGATCCCTGGCCTTGTTCAGTGGGTTAAGGATCTGGCATTGCCATGAGCTGCAGTGCAGGTCACAGATGTAGCTCGGATCCATGTTGCTGTGGCTGTGGCTGTGGCTGCAGCTACAGCTGCAGCTCTGATTTGACCCCTAGCCTGGGAACTTCCACATGCCGAAGTTGTGGCAGTTAAAAAAATTTTAAAAAGCTGTGGTCTCTGGAGAGGATGGGGGACTAGGACTGGGGAAAGGGGACACAGGGGCTTCTATCTAGTCTGTTCTTTCATTCCCTAAAAAAAGAAGCTCTAAATCAACTATGATCTTTTTATTATGGGGCAGGTACATGGTTTTTAATATTTTTTGTGCTTTTCTATATTCTTTAAGTGGATTTTGAAACAGAGTAATACATGTTCATTGCAGAAAATAGAGAATGTAGAAAATGATAAAGACAGAAATTAAGGAGTTCCTGTTGTGGCTCAGTGGTTAAGGAATCTGACTAGCATCCGTGAAGACACAGGTTGGATCCCTGGCCTTGCTCAGTGGGTTAAGGATCCAGCATTGCAGTGAGATCTGGTGTAGGTCGAAGATGTGGCTCGGATCCTGTATTGCTGTGGCTGTGGCATAGGCCAGCGGCTACAGATCCGATTCGACCTCTAGCCTGGGAACCTCTATATACCATGGGTGCAGCCCTTAAAAAAAAAAAAAAAGACAGAAATTTACAAATCCATTGTAAGTTTTTTGAAGTTCTTTCCAATTTGATTCATTTACAAAAAAGAAAACAGGGACCGTGCACACTATTGACTTGTTTGCATCCTGGCTTAATAAGATATTGTAAATAGTTTCCCATTCATTAAATTGTTTGGGGTAACATCCTTTTAGTTAGCTACATAATAATCCATCCTTGGGTAGCATTTTTATTTAAGCAACCCCTTATTGTTCACTCAGGTTTCTAGGTTTTCACTGTTATAAATAACAAGGTGATGAATAGCCTAATACATCCAGCTTTGTCCAGGTTGCTTCCTTCTCTGCCTGGGGGCAGCAGTGTCCCTGAGTTTGGGGGTCACAAGGTGGGTGACACTGTCTGTCGCACTGGGCCTGGGGTAGGGTGGCTTGGGATATTAGTGACACAGATCTGTGGAGGGAGGTGGCCTTGGACACCAGTTAAGTTCCTGGAGCCCTGGAAGTCCAGAACCTGCAGGGCCCCCCCCCCCTCCCCCTCCATTCATTCACTGCAGGACCTGTGTGGCCCTGGGGCAGGAACATGAGGCAATTAGAGATGAGAAGGCCTGGTCTAGATGGGAGGTGCAGGCATGGCCACAAATAGAATAGTTTAAGGTATCACCTGGAAGAGAACCCAAAGGGGCTGCAGGAGTCCTGAGGAGGGTGTGGTTGGTTCTGTGCAGTGAAGACAGTTGGGGAATTTTCAGGAAGGAGGTTACACACACACTAGGTGTTTGGTTTAATTAAAAAAAAAAAAAGAAATTTTTTTTTTATTACTTGCTTTATTGAGTTGTGTTGTACGTATCATGAGATTCAACCATTTCAAGCATAGAATTCAATGAGTTTTGGTAACTTTACCAAGTGGCACAACCATCACCATGTATCAGTTTTAGGACGTTTTCAGCCCCTCAAAAAAGATCCCTCACACCATTAACATCCCCATTCCTAGGCAACCACTAATCCAATTTCTGACTCTGAATTTGCAGTAAAGGATGGAAACTGGACCTTAACTTGTGGTAACTGCAAGGAAAATGTAAAACCTGAGTACACAGGTGGTTTCCCTCTTTATAGCAGAAGAGCAACTCCCTAGCTTCTCACTTTGCCATCAGGGGTGAAATTCTGAACTTGGAAGCTTCAAACAGTCAAGACCTCTTCATGCCCTAGAAGCCTGATTTCTGTGCTTGGTCAGCAAAGTCCTTCTTTCCTTGTGCCTTTTGGCTGGCCAGCTGTCTGCTCTTCCCAAAGTCCCCAAGCTCAGGAGTTCCCGTCGTGGCTCAATGGTTAACGAACCCGACTAGGAACCATGAAGTTGCAAGTTCGATCCCTGGCCTCGCTGGGTGGGTTAAGGATCCGGTGTTGCCATGACCTGTGGTGTAGGTTGCAGATGCTGCTCGGATCCCACGTTGCTGTGGCTCTGGCGTAGGCCAGTGGCTACAGCTCCTATTCAACCCCTAGCATGGGAACCTCCATATGCTGGGAGTGCGGCCCTAGAAAAGACAAAAAGACAAAAGACAAAAAAAAAAGTCCCCAAGCTCACTCAAGGTGAACACAGCACTGTCTCTGGCTTTGAAAACACTTTGGGCTGTGGATTTCCTGGCCTGGCGGTCACGGACAACCAGGGTCCGTGAGGGTCTCTACCCTCTTGATATCATCTTCCCTGGTCCCATCGTGATGGGGGTCCTCCTGATCTCTGCTCATCGTGAGCCCAAACATTTTTCACCCTGAGAAGGAGGGAAATGCAAGCAGTTCATTTGTGTTCAGTCTGTCCGCCGTGTTATAATCAGCTGTGCCTTGAGACGCTCTGTGTGAGTTTCTTTGAAATAACTTCTTTTCCCCTAATTTCAATACTAATGCCATCTCAATGCAGAAGAGTAACACAAAAATCAGTCCCTTCCATGACCTCACCTGAAGATAACCCCTGTTGCATTTGGGTGTGTGTACTTCCTGTTTTTTTTCCCCACTTGCCTGGCATTTTGTCAGCTTCCATTAAATCCCCATGGAGGTGGGGGAAGTGTTTAGAATGATCGGGACCCAGCCTGGCTCTTCCTGGTCTGGAAGCCCTGGCCTCAGGCTCCCATCCTGGATTATACGTGGGCTGCTTCTGGCACTTTGAACTAGTTGTTTAACCTTGATCTTAGTTTTTCCCTCTGACAACGAGCCACATGCTTGACTCTGGGCAGAGAGTCCCTCTGCCTGGGGCATTATCTGCTGTGTAAAGAAAGGCAGTCAACTTGGAGCTATTAATAGTTCTAAATTCTCTAAAGAATATCTGGGCAGCAGGTTGCAACACATCTGAGATAATTCAATTTTTACAGAAGCTATTTCCATTAATCATTTATTAATGGCTCTCCCAACTGAGGCAATTAAGTAGACCCAAGATTAAAAAGAGCCCATATTCATTTCATATCTGTCTAATTACCCTGAAGTTCACGGATCCTGGAAGAATGTGAAAAATGGACTACAGTTTTGTTTTTTCTTTTTTTGTACTTTGTATTTCTGTCTGTGTTTGGCTTCAGCCCCCAAATGGGGCAGACTCTGGGGTGTGTGTGCATGCATGCGTTCGTTTGTGTGTACGTGTGACACCCAGTGGTCCAGGCTCAGAGGGGAGGGGCACTGATTGTGAAACCTGAGGAAGCCTGTGGGGTTGAGGCAGGAGCCAGGGCAGTGCTGCTTGAGGAACAGGTAGCCCAAAGAGCCGACCGAGCCTGTCTTCTGCAATGTGAGGGTTAGAGGTAGGGAAATAGAGCAGCAGCTTCCTGGACTTGTCCAAGACAAGGCTGAAGAGCAGGGGACAGCAGGATGGACCGGATGTCACAGGGCACCTCCCAGCTGAAGGCAGTGTTAGGTACTTGAGCTGTGTACTCTCGTTAATCCTTCTCAAACTCTGTGGGTTAGATAGCAATAGCCACACTTTGACATAAGGAAAATAGGGCTCGGAGAGGCTACGTGACTTGCTCCAAGTCACACCACTGACAGCAGCAGAGCCAAGGCTGGAGTCCAGGTGCTCTGAACGCAGTGTCTTGGCACTTTCCCTGAACCACACAGGCATTGTCATGCAGCCTAGCCTGGCACATGCAGAGATTCTGCAAAGGAAGCAGAAAAAGCCAAACAGTGTGGATTTTCCCCTGCCATGGGAATATAGCACTCCATTTTTTTTTTTTCAGGGAATAGAGATTGTAATTAAAGAATTCCCAGGGAATCCAGCAAAGCTGAGAAAGGGGAATTCTTACCCAATGTCCTTCCCTGGGGAAGGTCCTGAAGATGTGAACTGATTCCTGCTTTCCAACCCCCTTCCCACAAACCCTTGGGTCCCGGGAGGTTATTTTCAGCCTGTGTGACCTTGGACACCTGTCTATTGCTTCCAGCCTGGAGCAAAGGGTGGAGGCAGAAGGTGGAAACCAAGGGTGTAGGATGTGAATTTGGGGCAGCTGGACCTAGAAATGTAGGTAGGGCTCCATGGGAACTGGATGGAGGATTTAGATGGTCTCTTGGTGCCTGTGGCTAGGTCAGTGGTGTTCAAAGTGAGGGGTGCAAACCCCTGCAGGTAAAAGATATAGCCACGGAGACTCGAGCATTGCAGGTTTAGAAGGACTCCCAAGTCCAGATGCTTGGCTTCTCTGGTACTCTTTCCTAAAGCTGATCTCCTTGGGAGGCACTGGGCTTCACGCTAACCCTTCTCCTACCACACGTCTGATTTGCCCTTGCCCATTAAAGCATATGAGACCTCTTGGGCTATAAAGAAAATGGAGCCCACTTTTAAGGATTAATCAAGCCACCCCAAGCCCTCAGGGCACAAAGCCTTTCAAGGCCCTACACACATTTCTGTTAAAGGGTGAAGCCTGGCCTTAGAATTGGAATTGGGGCCCAGGTTGGGATATTCTGAGTCCAGACGCGTAGAAGAGTGCAGCAGTGGACGTAATAACAACTTTTATTTAAGAACTTTAACCCTTCTAGCCCCCAAATAGAACTCTAAGGTTTCCAGGATGGTCACGTTTTTCAAAATACCCTGAAAAAAAAAAAGACAGATAAAATTTGTATGGGATGTCTTTCATATCTGTGTGTATTATTCAATAAAGTTATTTTTATCAAATCACATCATAAATTATTTATTCCAGGTGCAGACAATCTTCATCTTCTTTCATCTTTTAAAATGCTATTTTCTACCTCTCATTTAAAGTATGCTGGCCGTGGGCCAATTATTTTTTAGTGTGATTTATCTTTTCTCTTTCATGAAATACATGGGACAATTTTAACTTTCATTTTTTTTTACACTCTTTTTCAAATATTCTTTCCCATTACGGTGTTCGTAGGACATTGAATATAGTTCTCTGGGCTCTACAGTAGGCCCTTGCTATTTATTCCCTCCATGAATAATAGCTCACATCTGCTAACCCCAACCTCCCATTCACCTCCCCCGGCACCTCGACAACCACAAGTCTATTCTCTATGTCTGTGAGTCTGTTTCTGCTTTGAAGATAAGTTCATTTGTGTCATATTTTAGATTCCTCATATAAGTGATAGCATATGGTATTTGTCTTTCTGACCGACTTCACTTAGTATGATAATTTCTAGTTGCATCCATGTTGCCCTTTGTAATAATAAATGGCATTATTTTGTTCTCTCTTTATGGATGAGTAGTAATCCATTATATATAATTACATAGAACAATTTGATCATAATGTCCAATGAAATGAATGGAATTAGTTTTTTAATGTATTCCCAAAAACCAACACCGGACTTCAAAGAAAAGTATGCTTTTTATCAAACTCCTAGCTTGCTAAAAAACTTACAACTGTGGCTCCACAGTACAACATTATTTATAAATGTTACAAATTAAGTAATCAGTATTCATATATTGAGCTATGATTTTGTTTTTATAATGTAAAATAGATTAAATAATTATACCGGGTCAAAATCATGTAAATCTTGACCTATTTTTAGAACCCTATCTTATGAGATTTCTTCCAAAATTTATTTTCCAAGAGATTGTATGGTATTCCTTAAAATGCTTATTATTTTCTGATAAAAAGTAAGCCTGATTTGGCTGACAGATTTAACAGTAAGTACTGGATGACAAGTTGTACGAGAACTATTTTTCATAGGTTGGTGAATGAAATCTGCAGTTTCTAGGTATTGTGAAAAGCGCCACCTCTGGCTTCTAGTTCCTCACCTCTGAGATGAATTGGGAGTGAGGAGGCCAAGATCTATGAGCTACAGATCTATGAGTTTTCCTCCACAGTGCCGACCTGTTGAGTCTCTACGATTATCAGATTTGAAATTGAGACCCAGGCAAAGGTGAGTCAAGCCATGAAGAGGATTCATAGCAGAGAAGGAATGACAGTTTCTGCTTCTTGAGCCCCTGAAGACCTACTCTTTTCTACTGACTCTGACGTTTTCTTTTTCTTCTCTCCTTTTTTTAAAACTCCTTAGAAGCAACATAGCAGACCTCTCACATCTTATTGATAAGAGTTAGGTCCCCTGCTTCTCCATCATTTATTTGTTTGGGGGTGGACATGTGATCTACTTCTGGCTAATCCCTGTGTCACACAGAAGTTCCTGGGCTAGGGGTTGAACTGGAGCTGCAGCTGACAACCTAGGCTACAGCCATGGCGCCACCAGATCTGAGCTGCCTCTGTGACCTACGCCGCAGCTTGCCGCAACGCTGGATGCTTAACCCACTGAGTGAGGCCAGGGATGGAACCCACATCCTCATGGACACTATGCTGGGTTTTTAACCTGTTGAGCCATAATGGGAACTCCCTGAATCTTATGTTTAATCAGCAGGGTGATTGCAGATGCAAGGCTGACTTGGCAAACCCAGGAGCTGCCGTTTCTGCGATACCGGCTCGTAGGGCTCTCAAGTGACTTCCCGGCCCAGCAAGTCCCAGACTCAGCACTCCTGGCAACTCTGTACCCTGCAGTGGGCACTGTACCCCCTGTTGCCTGGAGGTGGGAGTGGGGCACTGACTGAGGGGCCTGCCAGGTCACAGCAGTGCCTAAGGATGAGGGAGGGAGTTGGAGACAGTGGCTGGAGGAAGCAGGCAGGGCAGGAGGTATGCCTTTTCCTGCTGTGTGTCACTTGGGGAAGCAAAACCCCAGAGAAGCTAAATGACTCATCCCCATCATGCAGCTGGTTTTGGGCCAGACCTAGAGTGCTGGCTTTGATTGCTGGCCTGGGATTTTTTTCCATCATCCCACTGCCTGCCGGGTATGGACCGGGTTGGTAAATCAGTGCCATTTAACTGTGTTTCTGTTTTGAGTTTCTTGAGCAGACAAGAAATTAGCAAATCAGCGCGAAGAAGCTCCTGCTCTTGGAAACCCCATACAAATGATCACAGCTGGAGAGGATGGCCCTGCAAGCCTGACCCCAGGGCCCTCAGCTGCCCTGTCCCTCCTCCAAGGACCTTGCAGGAAACCCTGTCAGATTGACATTGAGGGGTGGCGGCTGCAAGGCCCTTGAGTTCTGTGAGGTTTCTGTTCCATCAGACTCCTGACATTCTGAGAGGAGACCTGGGCTCTGTTTCTGATCTGGAGGGTCACCAGCTGCATCATCCACAGAGGAGCCTCCGTTTCCTTATCAGGGGCCGGGAGTGGGGGTGGGTGGACTCAGAGGTCTCTAAGGCCCCTGTGACCCTGGTCCTGTAGGAAGGGGAAAGGTCTTCTGGATTAGAATTGTTTTTATCTCAGCAAGCGCTGAAGTCCAACATTTCCAAATAAAGCCTGATGAGAGAAAGAAGGAATACTAATACAATCCTATGATTACATAACATGTATTATCTATATATTTTCCCACATACACAGGAGGGAGAAAAACCATTATACTCAGGACCCTGGGGGTGGAAGTTGGGCTGTATTCTTGATTCTTCTGCTACTTGGTTTCCTCTTAGATTTTGCTTCTTCAACTTGGTCCCCGCTCAGCTGCGGTCGATTGAACAACTAGGCACTTTCATAAACAGGCGCTCCATCAGCTCCTTTTATGCTCTGGTTAGTTTTTCTCTCTAGAGCTTCCTTGTGTCTGTCTAGAGGAACCTGTGAGCTGTCTTCCCATGTCTGTGGTGGGGTGGAGACATTGCAGGGGGGTTGCTGGACCTGGTGGGGAATTTGACTACATGAGGTCCTGACTCACCTTGATGCCAGACGACTCAGTTCTGAGGAGTTTCGCCTCAGCCATATTAGTCAGGGTTCTTGCAGGTAAACGTGACAGAAACCCAGCTCACACTCGCTTACACACAAAGGAAAACTGTGGGCTCAGGAAACTGGGCAAGATGAGTGGAGTGGACAAGGGGCACCTCTGGATTGAGGACTCAGCAATGTGGTCAGGTCTCTCACCAACACTCAATCACTTTTCTCTCTTTGTGAGTTGTCTTCATTTTTTTTTTTTTTTTCTACCGCAAATAGAAATATTTGGCATGGGGTGGGGGGTGGGGAAAGAGGAGAGGCATGGCTACAGACAAGCCAATTGAATCTACTTCAGTTAGTGGCCCTAGAGGAGAGAGACCTTGCTGTCTACAAGTCCCAGGGGAAGGTTCTCATCAGCTGTCTTAGGCCACATGCCCATATCTGGGACCAACACCATATCCAGGCCAGGTTAGGGCAACAGGGTACTGCCATTGGCAGTCAAATAGAATTCTATAGAAACAGGTCAGGTGGGAAGAGCAGTTAGTAAATGAGGGGTCAATGTTATCAGATGGGGGGGTCAGATACTGTGAGAGATCAAAACAATAGGAAGCCATTAAAGATATGGTACCAGTCAGTGTCCAGTAACCAGAATAGAGAAAATGTAATAGAAAGAACCAGTTATTAACTAGATAACCCAAGGGTAAAAGGAGACCTCTAAGGTGGGACAGAGGTACAAACTTTAGGAAGCAGCCACTTTCCCCTGGCTGAGGGAGCAAAGGGAATATTTAGAAGCACAGGGAGGAGCCCTGCAGAGCTGGAACTCAGTCTTGGGAGGAGGGAGGGGCCTGTGCCTGGGCCCAGACTCCCAGCAGGGGCGCCAGCTGGCTGTGGACAGTGTCCTTGGGGGGCAGGGTGGGGTGAAACAGGTTCTACAGGAGCTGGAAAAGCTGCAAACTGGAGTCAGCTGCTGCTGCAGTTTGGCCCGGTCTTGGGCCAAGGGAAAAATTGTGCTGGGCTGGTGCTCACAGAGACAGGAAGCCCACAGGAAGCAGACGGGGAACAAACAGGAAAGAGCGAGCAGGCTCTCCCGCCTCCAGCCTGTAGACTCCCTCTTGCGCCCCCTATCAGCAGAGCTAACAGCGCCAGCCTGCAAAGCCAAGGGTGAGTATGGAATCCCAGCTCCAGCCCAGCACAGACACAGTGACTTGGTAATTGACCCTGATGTCTTACTGCAGGGGTTCTGGTTGGTGTGGCCTTCAGAGCAGCAGTCTGTCTCCCTCAGGAGGCTGTGGACTTCTGGAGGTCAGGGGCATGCCTGATCTATCTGTGTCCTTCTCAGGGTCTGGTACCCTGCCTGGGGGGATCCTGCCCTACTATGTTCATAATGCTGAAATGTACCACAGGAGGTCAAGGGGCCAGTGGGTCCTGGGGCAGCTCCAGCCCTGCCTGCCCAGCCTTTACAGTTCCTGTCTGTCTTCCCTCGGGCTGAGATTCTAGGCTCTCCCTGGAGTCCTGTGAGGCAGGGATGGGGCATTGAACACTGACTGTGAACACCCTGGGGCAGGCTCTGTCCAGCCTGGTTGGTATGCCCACAACCCTCTTCTCATCCTCACTCACTTTCTGACGAGGTCCCAGCTCCACTTCTAACAAGGTTTGTGGCTTTGGGCAAGTTATTGGACCATCCTTAGCCCCAGTTTCCCCAGAAAGCCCCCTTCAGTCATTTAATCTCTTCACTAAGAGACAAGCTTGGTCCTCTCCATCCCATGTCCAGCTTCCTTCCTCCAATCCCCCTTCCCCATCATCCTGCTTCTTAAAGGACTGACAATTTCGCATCGTATTTAGGCTTTGAAAAGCAGTCAAGACTAGCAAGACAGAGATCTGTGTAGCTCAGAGGAAAGTAAACATTCAGGACAACTTGGACTTGCTGAGCAGGGCTGTGGGACAGCTGCAGGATGAAGCAAGCCCCTGTGGTGTGGCGTGGGGAGCAAAGGAGGAGAGAAGGCAGGAGGGAAAGGGGCTCTGCGTCCACCCTAAGGAAGCAGGAGAATAGGGGGTTCCCAGTGAATTCCAGATCCCTTGAGTGTTTGAGCCCGACTTCTCAGGTGAAGGCCTGAGCCTCCCAGCCTCCAGCTGCTTCCACGGGGGCAACAGTCCCCGTGGGGGTAAAGGGCCCATAAAGACCTGGTGCGGCCATGTTGGCAATGGGATTAGGCCAGTGACCGATACAGAGAAAACACGCCAATGACAAAGGGTAGCTCTAGCTGCATTAGAGCCCTGACCACATTCTGGCCTGTGTTAAAGGTTTCTGTGTGCAAGCTTCTCTCTCTCACTAACCTCAAGTTCTTTAAGGTAGAGCCTGTGTCCGATTTTTCTCTGGTGATGTTCTGCCCAAAGAATATGGGGAAGAGGGGTATATCTGGAGACCAAGGTCAAGGCTGGGTGAGGATTAGGAGGGCCTGCTATGGCAGCGTGGCCCTAGATCACGGCTGTGAGCTGAGGCAGAGGCGTGAGTGGTGGAAGATGGGACATTTCCCAGTGACGGGCCCTGGCAGGCAGGCAGACAGGATCAAAGCACAGCACCCTCTTTCCCAGCCAGAGGAGAGTTCACCAAAGACCCTGGCACTCCAAGGGGAGGCTAATTGGGTCCTGAGGACTGACAAGGGTTCCAGGACCCTCTTGGCATCCTTCCAGCCAAAGAGCACCTGCTTCCTTAAGAATTTAATTTCCCTTTATTGAATGCAGCTCTCAGATCATAGTTTGGGCCATTTCTTTTCATTCTATTCTTTTTTTGAAATGAGCCACTCTTGTGAGAAGATTCCAGCACCTGGCACCTTTGAAATACTGGGGTGGGATGGGGATTGACATTTTCCAGAGCAGGTCCTCAGCACAGTTAGCATCTATCTCCCTCCATCTGCTCAGCTGCTCATCTATCTGCCCTGCTCAGCGCTGGCAGAAAGGTTTGCTTACCAGCCAGTCCTGGGCAGTCTTTCCTTGGTGGGGGGCTGGTGGGTGGAGAGATGTCTGGTTCCAGACTGCTGACACTTTTTCCTGTGACCCAGACACACAGCAGGAGGTGGACATACCATCTTTTCCTTCCACCTGAACTTGAAAGATGACTCAGGAGTTGGACTGTGTTTGCATCTGAATCCTGGCTCTGTGGCACCCTGGGCAAGTCGGTTCATCTCTCCATGCCTCAGTTTTCTCTTCTGTAAATTAACTACCCCAGAGAGTTATTGTGAGGCTTAAATTAGATAATCAGGGTGAGAAGTTTAGCACAGGACCTGGCACATGGTGTGTATGATGGAAGTAGAGTTTATATTACGAGGTGGGCATATTCATTTCCTGTGGCCGCTGTAACAAACTACCATAAAGTGGGTGGCTTAGAACAACAGAAACTTATCCTGTCACAGCTCTGGAGTATAGAAGTCCAAAATCAAGGTACCAGCAGGGCCATGCTGCCTCCAGAGGCGCTAGGGGAGAATCCATTCCTTGCCTCTTCCAGCTTCCGGTGGTTGCCAGCATTCCCTGGTTTGTGGGTCCCTCACTCCAGTCTTTAAGGCTGGCATCTTCAAGTCTCTCTCCCTGATCTGTCTTTACCTGGCCTTCTCTTCTATGTGCAGCATCAAAACTCCTTCCACCTCTCTCTAATAAGGAGATGCAATCCATTTAGGGCCTGTCCAGGTAATTCAGGATAGTTTCCCCTTCTCAAGACTTTTCATTTAGTCATGTTTGCAAAGAGTCTTTTTTTCCCCCCACTATGAGGTAACATTCACGGGCCCTGGGGATCAGGATCTTTGGGGGCCCACTTTTCAGCCTACCAAAGAGGGCCGGGCTGGAGAGTGGGGGAGAGACTTGATGCCATTGGTCATTGTCCTAGGACGGGCTCCCTAGAAGCAGACCCTGGATGAGGACCCATGTGCACAAGGTTTATTAGGGAAGTTCTCCCGGGAGAAACAGGGAAGAGTGGGAGAAGCAGATCAGAGAGGGGAAAGGTGCTAAGCACTGGGAAATTTGAAGACTCAGCTGCAGGCTACTCCCACAGGGAGCTTTAAAAAGAAAAATTCCTGAAATTTGAATCTCACTTTTATCATTATCCAATCCTATTTCCTTCCTTACCTTTCCCTAGGAAATTATTGTCATAAATTTGATGTTCCTTCTTGTCCACCTTAAAAATGTTAATAACATGTGTGTGCCCATGAGCAATGTAAAGTCTTATCTTCTGTATTTAAAAAAAATGTATATAGTAATATAAAGAAATTTTATTGATTTTATGTAGCTTTCTACCTCTTTTTGTTCGTTTGTTTTTGCTTTATGTATCTTTCTGCTGTTTGTTTTTGCTTTTTAGAGCTGCACCCATGGCATATGGAAGTTCCCAGACTAGGGTCAAATGGGAGCTGTAGGTGCTGGCCTACACCACAGCCACAGCAACACCAGATCTGAGCCGCATCTGCAACCTACGCCACAGCTCACGGCAACGCTGAATCTCTAACCCACTGAGTGAGGCCAGGGATCAAACCTGTACCCTCATGGATACTAGTTGGGTTTGGAAACTGCTGAGCCACAATGGGAACTCCTGCCTCTTTGCTTTTTTCACTCAGTGTAGGATTTGGGGGAATCTGTCCATATTGAGACATAAAGATTTAGTTCATTCATTTTAACTGCTGCTAATTAATATATATCACTCTTATTTTATTCATTATTTCCTTGATGGAAATTTATTTGCTAATTTTTTAATTTGGAAATTTAGGATGTTTACTTCATTATTACAACAGTGCTGAGCTGTCTCCTTACCCACATAGAAGAATTTTTCTAGGGTTGATACCTCAGGAATTTGCTAGGTCATATCATGTGTGTATTTTTCACTTAAGATGAAAACTGCAAAGCTGTCCTCCAGAGGCTGTGCTAATTTATCCCCTGACATGCAGCGTATATGTTCCTATTCCCTCACATTCTCAAATAGATTAGTATTGGACCTTTGATTTTTTTCAAGGCATGAGGAATGAAATGGTATCATAATGCTTTAATTTGTTTTCCATGAGTTCTTAGGAAGCTGAGCATTTTTTCAGGTGTTCATTGGCCCTTTGCGTTTCCTCTTCTGCGATTACCTCTTCATATCTCTTACCCTGCTTTCGGTTGGGCTGAATGTCTTTTTTCTCACTGAGATGTAGAAAGAAGGTCTTTATATACTCTCAAAATACTTTTTGGCTGTTGTATTTTCAGTTTCTAATGTCACTTTCTCGTGACAAGATATTTTGATTTTGATAGAAACGAATCTGTTAATTTTTAAACAGTTTCTCCTTTTTATGTCTTGTAAGCTTTCTCTTACCTGCTGTCATTGAGATACATACGTACGACTGGGTCACTGTGCTGTACAGCAGAAATTGACACAATGCTATAAATCAACCTCTAAGGCATATGCAGGATGGGTTCAACCCCTATCATCGCTTTGAATCTCCTCTTCATTTGAGCATCCACATAGCTTCGGATCTTGGTTTTAGGTTGACCATTTTAATTTTTGGTGTTTTACCTAGTATTTCCATGTGTTTGGTGCAAAATGGGAACTTGACACATTCCTGAAGGACTTTGATACCTAGAAAAGATTGTGCCATTTGCAAATAAGCAGCATGTACCATTCTAGAGGGCCAGCACTGCCCTGCTCTCTCAATCTAGGTGCTCGGTCTTTATCTTGCCCCCAGTTCTCCCAAGATTCTGCCTCTGATGTCTTTGAAGTGCACTCTGCCCCAGGGGGCGGGGTCCTTCCTGCAGCTGGTGAGGACCTGATAGCCCTGGAGCATTGCTGCTGGCAGTGTCCGCCTGTGCTCAGTGACAATACAAACCCCTGGGGCTTGACTCAGCCCACGAGAGACATCCGCATTGGCATCTGTTTCAAGTGCATGCAAGGCGCCCAACAATTTGGGCGAGTAATAGCATTGAATTTGGCAAAGTTAGAAGCTGTGTCACTGAAAATAGCTCCAGGAGGTAACTCGACTTCTGCTTTAATTAGCCACTTTGGCTGGCGAAATGAGCTAAAGTTACTACGATCCAAAATGGATTAAGTTAAAAGTGAAGTGGTTAGAAAGTTACAAATCCTTCTCTATGCCACTGAAGATGAGCTTTCCAAGTCTCATGTAAAGAGAAAGGGAATCATTTAAAAAAACATTAGAAAGTATATAACTAATATATTATTTCCTCAAAATTTTGAAGCATGTTTAAAAATGTAGAGCAATATGACATTACGGTTTTTGTAAAACACAAAGAGACAGAGTCAGTTATAAAGGAGGCATTTCCCAGGAAGAGAAACATCATCTTTGGTCAGGCTTCTCAGTGGCAACAATAGAAAGCTGTTCTGCTCATTTAAACCAAAAATAGACTTTAGAGCTTAGAAAATAGTCCATGAATTCCCACTGTGGCTCAGCGGTAACGAACCCAACTAGTATTCATGAGGATTCGGGTTCTAACCCTGGGTTAACGATCCAGCATTGCTGTGGCTGTGGCATAGGCTGGCAGCTGCAGCTCCTATTTAACCCCTAGCCTGGGAACCTCTATATGCTGTGAGTTCAGCCCTGAACAAGAAAAGAAAATATCTCAGAACAGAGAAGGCTAGCAGCGCTCAGTTTCATACCCGAACTGCAGCCCAGAACCAGACTGGGGAGGATGCTGTTGTCACATCTGCTGGGAAATACAAGGCATCAGCTGGAATCCCTTCCACCCCGGGATGCCAAGCGCTTGTTACTGTTGGCTCCACCGCTCCTGCTGCTGTCCCCTCCCTCAGGACTGGCATCACAACCACAGATTCTGCCATCCCTGGAATGCTTTTTCTGTTGACCCTATTGTTTTTTAACATCAGATCCTGGCTCATATCTGGGGCAGTGGAATCTGATTGGCTGAGTCTAACCATGTAGTCCTGTCCTTGTTACAAGGGAGGCTGGAAAAACACAAAACTAGCCTTCTTGGCTCCACGGTGGGAGGAGGGCTCTGCTTCCTATCATGACTCATAAGGTGGTAAATTCACAAGCATGGGGGAAGGGTTTCAGATGCTGGGCTGTCAAAACAACAGCGATTACCAGACAAATGTCCTCTACAATTAGTTCCTGCCTGGAAAATGACATTTTAAAAGAAAAATACCTGGAAAGCATGTGAAAAGTTGACCCGGGATGACTGATTTGTCAAAAGATCAAAGGAATGTTTACCAAAAAAGGTTGAGTGGAAAATAACAACATCAAAGCAGGAGGAAATACAACTCATAAAAAAAAAAAATCCAGATCAAGAGTAGGCAAAGGACTTGAATAGACATTTCTCCAAAAAGATAGACAGGCGGTCAATAAGCACATGAAAATGTGGCCAATGTCATTAGCCACTAGGGAAATGAAAATCTAAACCACAATGAGATACCAGTTTGCACCCACTGGGATGGCTTTAATCAAAAAGACAGATCATAACAAGCGTTGGTGAGAATGTGAAGAAATTGGAACTCTTATACACCACTCTACCACATTACATAGGTGGGAATGTAAAACTGGAGTCATTTTGGAAAACAGTCTAGCAATTCCTCAAATGGTCAAATGCAGAGTTACCGCATGACCCAGCAATTCTATTCCTAGGTATATATCCAAGAGAAATGCAAATGTACATCCACAGGAAAACCCATGTATGAATGTTTAGAGCATCATTATTCATAACAGGTAGAGGGTAGAAAAAAATCTGAATGTCTTTCCACTGGTGAATGAATAAGCAAAATAAAATATGTCTATGGAGTGGAATGTTAGTCAAGCGTAAAAAGGAATGAAGTGCTGATAATGCTACAACATGAATGTACCTTAAAAACATTATGCTAAGTAGTTCCTGTCATGGCTCAGCGGTTAATGAACCCGACTAGCATCCATGAGGACACAGGTTTGACCCCTGGCCTCGCTTGGCGGGTTAAGGATCCCTCATTGCTGTGAGCTGCGGCATAGGTCGCAGATGCAGCTCAGATTGCTGTGGCTGTGGTGTAGGTGAGCGGCTACAGCTCCGAGTGGACCCCTAGCCCAGGAACCTCCGTATGCCACGGGTGCGGCCCTAAAACACCAAAAAACAAACAAACAAACAAAAAACTTTATACTAAGTGAGAGAAGCCAGTCACAAAAGACCACACATGATATTATTCCAGCCCAGAATACGCAAATCTACATAGAGCTAGTAGATTGTGGTTGCTTAGGGCTGAAATTGGGGGTTGGAGCTTGGAAAGTGATAGCTTAAGTGTTCAAGTTTTTTTATGATGAAATTGTTCTAAAATTGTGGTGTTAGTCGCACATATCTGTAAATATACTAAAAACCATCAAGTCATACACTTTTAAGGAGTGAATTGTGTGGTAGGGGAATTATATCACAATAAAGCTGTTATTAAAGAAAAAGATTTGCTTATTATAGAGAAGGAGAAAGAAAGGGAAAAATGATAATTTACTTAGTGTTAACATTGGGGGATATTTCTTTTCCCTCTTTTTCTAGGCAAAGTTTTTGTTTGTTTGTTTTGTTTTGTATTTTGTCCTTTTAGGGCCGCACCCGCGGCATATGGAGGTTCTCAGGCTAGGGGTCTAATCGGAGCTGCAGTCACCGGCCTACGCCAAAGCCACAGCAACACCGGATCCGAGCCGCGTCTGCAACCTACACCACAGCTCACGGCAACGCCGGATCGTTAACCCACTGAGCAAGGGCAGGGACCGAACCCGCAACCTCAAGGTTCCTAGTCAGATTTGTTAACCACCGCGCCACGACGGGAACTCCAAAGACATTGTTTTAAGAGAAGGAAATCCCATGCCCCCTTCCCTCAGGCCCTAAACTGGGTGCTCTCCTCCATGATTCCCTGCTTTTTTCTTGGAGATGGCTTTGCCCTGTAACATGTGCAGTCAATACTAGTGTTTTTGTCTGTCTGGGCCCTGAGTTGATTGCTGTCTTGTACTATTCAAAATGACATGTTGGATTTTTTTCAATAACTATTTTTTAAATTGAAGTATATATAATTTACAATGTCGTCTTAGCTTCAGGTGTACAGCAAAGTGATTCACTTATACATATATCCATTCTTTCTCCGATTCTTTTCATCATAGGTTATTACAAGACATTGAAGACAGTTGTGCTCTACAGTAGGTCCTTGTTTGTCTATTTTATACAGAGTAGTGTGTAAATATTAATCCTAAGCTCCTAATTTATCCCCCCCTCATATCCCCTCTGGTGACCATACATAGAAAACAGACATAGTGTATTTTTAAAGCATACATATATAAATAGCACAGGAGAAGAGGCAACAGCAACAGAATTTGGAAGCTGAGAAACTGCTAGACAAGTGGTAACTGACTCAGCAGATACATTAAAACTGAATACAAGCCAGTAAGGGGGAAAGTTGAAAAACAACCCAATTTGGGGAGTCTGTGTAGTACTTAGGAACAGGGCACCTGGTTCTATAAACGAGAGCAAATTCGCTTTCAAAAGAGGAGGATTTGTGGCAAGTCAACTTAAAAAGCAGATAGATCCCAAGACCACCTCCCCCCACTCCAAGTAGACACATGTTCTGTGCCCCTTCTGAAGACTGCTGCTCTATCTCTGGGAAGGGTAACACAGGGGGTACTGGACTGGGCCTAGCTGATGGCAAGGGTGCCAAATTGAAAGTAGGAGGAGTATGTGAAAGTTTAGAGACACTTAGCTCTTGAGACACTTAGCTCCTAAAACATGGTCAGTTAGGTGAATACACTCCAGGCAGGAGGTTGATGAATTTTCTCCAGGACTGGCTGACAGAAAATCCCTAAAGATAATTATATCAGGAACTCTCCATGAAATGGCTGGGCCAGTTTAACTTACAGTGAGGACCATAGCCAACAAGCCACACATACACTCAGAGCTCTGTATCAGCATTTTTCTGCTTCACCCTTAGGTACGATCAACAGGCAAGGATTGTTTAATCTTCCCCATAGAGGGAATATTACTGAGCCATAAAAAAGAATGAAATAATGTCATTTGCAGCTACATGGGTGGACCTAGAGGTTATCATACTAAGCAAAGCTAAGTCGAAAAGAGATAAACACCACATGGTATCACCTGTATGTGGAATCTAAAATATGGCGCAAACGAACTTATTTATGAAACAGAAACAGACTCACAAACATAGAGAACAGACTTGCAGACTTGTGGTTGCCATGGGGGTAGGGAAGGTATGGATTGGGAGTTTGGGGTTAGGAGGTTCAAACTAGTATATATAGAATAGATAAACTACAAGGTCCTATGATATAGCATTGGCAACTATATTCAATATCTTGTAATGAAGCATAATGGAAAAGAAAAAAAATAACAAATTAATGGTCCCATTGAGAAGCATGGTATGTTTCACCTTAATGTATCCAGGATATTTACCACCCTTTGTGGGGTTTTATATCCTATTGATGGTGTGTACATTAATTACTAAGTTCATTTCTCCTATGTTTATTGTCAAATATGAAAAGGACTTTTTCTCCAAGTATTTCCTAACTGATTGTTGGCTATGTATGTATCAAAGTTATTACTTTTTGTGCTTACTTTGTACCCACTACTTTATTGAACTTTCTTATTAATCACCAAAATTTTCAGCTGCATCTTGGATTTTGTGGGTCAACAATTTCACCACATGAAAATTATGTTAACTTGTCTCCTTTTCCTTTTCTATAGCTACATTTCTTTTTTATGGTTTCATCTGCCTTGGCAGCCAATTTTAAAAGAGTGCTGATTAACAGTGGCGATACTAGACATTCTTGTCTGTCCTTGATGAATAAGTTTGCTTCTAAGGGTCTTGCCATTAGGTATTCTCCTTAAGTTGGTTTAAGAAAGGTATTCTTTATCATATAAAGGAAATGTTCTTTTTTGTTTCTTTTTCAGGAATTGATTGAATTTTATCAAATGTCTTAACAGTACTTGTTGATATGTGCATATAGTTTTTCCTTTGACTTACTGAGACACTACTGAATAAACAAAATTAGTGCCATTCCTTGAGTCAGTCAGTTAGACATAGCAGCAGGAACACGAGAGGACATAGGCCTTCTGGGTGAATGGCCATCCTCAGCAGGCAGCTCCCTTGCAGGCACTCCCCCACACCCCCCTGCCTGGATATTTTCACCACCTCCAGTAGTCTCCAAAGTTCCCCCCAAATGGGAGAGTCATTTTAATCTCTTGCCATTTAAAATGTGGCCCATGGACCAGAAGCTTCAGCATCACCAGGGAACTTATTCAAAATGCAGAATCCCAGACCCCAGCCCAGACCTACTGAATCAGGAGGTGACATTTATTTAATGAGACCTCCCAGGAGATGTGTGTGACCATGAAAGTTTTAGGAACACCGTTCCCCATACAGCAGTGGCTTTTCCTACTTGTGATTTTGCTAATAGGATAGCCCTCTAGTTCCAGCCAAGAGCTGTTGAGAGAAGTTCTAGGGTATTCCTCCATGTAAATATAAGACACAGAGAGACAGAGGTAGACAGAGAGCAGGCCTGGGATGAGCACACGTGTGTACATGAAACTTTTCAGTATCCCTGAGCAATCTGCACCCCTGTGAGAGCCAACCTTTCAGGTGCATGGGTCGGGAAAGGGAGCACCCCCTCAGGTAGTACGGGGAGGGGAGGAGAGGAGAGGAGAGGAAAGTTTTTCCTAGGAAGGCCACTTGATAGTTTGCTTTGACCAGCTGCAGATGGTAAATCCTAAAGGGCCTGAACCTTTGGGGGAGGGGATGCTGCCGTTTAATTATCTGCAGATTTGATGGTTAGCAGCTGCTGGAGAAAGGATTTCCTATGGTTTTCTTGGGACACTGAATGTGGCTAAGAAGACGTAGGATTAAGACTGTGAGCATGAGCGCACGCACGTATGTGTGTTCTTTGGAAAGTGCCCCAGCCTCTCTACATTTGTTTCCTTGTTTGTAGGACAGAGACAGACATCCCTGCCTATAATCTGGGCATTGGGTAGTAGTGGTGGTGGGAGGGGGAAGAGGTTGGGTAGTGAAGACCAGTTAGAAAGTCCTGTGGATCACTGTGAGCTCCATAAAGGTGGTGGTCAATCAAAGGTGCCCTTGACATGAATCACAGCCACGAGATGCTGTCATCATCCTCTGACACAGACTTCCCATGCTTCTCCAGAAAATTCCAAATGGAACGAGGGAAAATGGAACTGGCAGAGAGCACACCTGTCTTTTCAACTGACACTCCAGGTTCATATAAAAAAAAACAAACCATGCTTCAGAACATCTTTTTGGAATATAGATTGGGTCAACTTCAAAGAAGCTTGCATATCAAAAGCATTTTGCTATTAAATTTTATAAGTGAGACTAGAAACAATCATTTAAGACAGTGCTAGAAAGAGTGACTTGATGGCACAGCTCTGAGGGTACCAGAGAATGGAAAGATCAAAGAGTGATTGATCAGATGCTTTACAGACAGGGGAAGAACAGAGACATAGGAGAAACATTCCCGCTGAAGAATCTCAGACCTGGGAAAGAATCTTTGAAAAAGTAGATGAGGAAGAGAAAAATATGTATTGAGCCTCTGCCACTAGCCAGGCACTGTACTAGGGGCTCTATAGCAACACTGCTCTGACTTTAAAGTGCTCATGTATTAGTTACAGGACAGAGTTGAGCTTCAAATTCAGATCTGTTAGACTCTGGAAGTCACACCCAAATACACCACTCTCTCTTATGATCTCCCATAAAGCAGTGCTCTTCAAACTTCAATTATCAATCACTGATGATGTTGTTTAACTGCGGATTCTGATTCATAACATCTGAATTCAGAAGCTTGGGACTCACCTCATCTGGGGTGAGTCCCAAGCTTCTGTAGTTCTAAAAAGTTCCCAGGTGATGCTGCTATTATTGATTCATGGATCACAGTTAAAAAGCAAGACCTTAGAGGTAGTTTATTCTAATTATTTGCAACTGTAAATGCATATAAGCTTTACCCAGGGGTCCCCAGACCCAGGATATTTTGAGAAGTTCTCTAGTTCATTCTAATGTTCCACTAGAATTAAGAATTGCTGATCTAGTCTGCTGGTTCTGAATCAAAGTGTGGGGATAGAGATGGTTTGCAGGTGGGGGGTAGGATATGACTTGGAACAGAATCATCTATGGAGTTTTTTCAAAATGTTTATCTCTTTGTGGATATGTATAGTTTCCAAAACACACATGCCCTTCTGTTCTGAGATTCAAATGTGTTTCCTGAATGCACACCCTTCTGGCTACCTCCTCTTGATGTTTTCAGGATACTGGAAGTCATAAATGAGGACCAACTGGCCCTGGAAGGATTAAACATAATTCAAGAAACAATTAAGAATATTTTAAAATTGTAATAGCATTCAGAGAGATCAAGAGAGTGCTGCATCCATAAGAATGAGGAACTTGATAATGAAATTCAAAATTCAATGGGGTAAGCTGAATAATATAATGGACAAGAGTGAAAACCAAACCAAATTGGAAATTTGAAAAGGAAATCTCCAGTTTACAGAGCAAAAGTACATAGAAAGAAAATAGAGAAAAGTCAAGAGACATGGAAGATAAATCAGAAGGTTCATAATCTGCCCAAGAACAGTTTTAATAGAAAAATATACATTTAAAAATACGGAGAAAAAGCATTTCCTGAACTGAAAAAAGTAGGAGTTTTCAGATTGAAACAGTCCACAGTATGTCAAGAAGTATTTATTAACCAAAGACCATGGTCTAGACATGTTCTGATGGAGTGGCAGACTCTAAGGATAAAAACAAAAAGTATAAAAGCTAGAGTTCCCATCATGGTGCCTTGGAAATGACTCCAACTAGGAACCATGAGGTTGCAGGTTCGATCACTGGCCTTGCTCAGTGGGTTAAGAATCCAGCATTGCTGTAAGCTGTGGTGTAGTTCACAGATGCAGCTTGGATCTGGCATTGCTGTGGTTATGGTGTAGGTTGGCAGCTACAGGTCTGATTAGACCCCTAGCCTGGGAATCTCCATATGCCACGGGTGCTGCCCTAAAAAGACAAAAGAAAAAAAGACAAAAAAGTATAAAAGCTTACAGAGCAAGGAAAAAGTGGTACCCTGAAAAGTAACAAGATACAGACTGACATGAGATTTCTTCTCAATAGCTGTACTGGATGCTAGAAGTCTATGATGCAATGTCCTCAAATTTCTGAGGAAAAATCATTTTTTAGTTTATAAAATAGAGTTTTACACCTAGCTAAACTGTCAATAAGAGGATGGCACACCATATAGTCTTTTTTAAGGTATGGAAGAAATTATAATGTTATCATATTTGTTTCCTATGCCTGCTGTAACAAATTACCACAAACTTGGTGGCTTAAAAAGACAGAAGTGTATCCTTTCATCATCCTGGAGTACAGATGAAATGAGTATCATTGGACTGAGATCAAGTTGTTGGCAGGGCTGCACTCCCCTGGTTGTAGGAGAAAAGTTTCCTTGCCTCTTCCAACTTCTTTTTTTTTGTCTTTTTGTCTTTTTTTTTTAGGGCTGCACCTGCGGCATATGGAGGTTCCCAGGCCAGGGGTCAAATCAGAGCTGTAGCTGCTGCCCAGCAACCTACACCACAGCTCACAGCAACACCGGATACTTAACCCACAGAGTGAGGCCAGGGATCGAACCCGAAATCTCATGGTTCCTAGTTGGATACCTTTCCACTGTGCCACAGTGGGAACTCCACCTCTTCTAGCTTCTGATGGTAGCTGGCACATCTTGGTTTGTGGCTGCATCACTCTAGCCTTTAAGATGAGCATCTTCATCTCTCTCTCTTTCATCTTCATATCTACTTCTGCTCTAAGTATGTGTGAGAAATCTCCATCTGTTTGTCTTACAGGGACACCTAGGATTGCATTTAGGGCCCTTTGGATAATCTCCCCATCTCAAAATCCTTAACTTAGTTACATCTGCCAAGATCCCTATTTTGCCATGGAAGGTAACATTTACATTTCTGGGAAGTAGGATATACACATTTTTTGTGGCAGCCATATTTCAGCCTACCACAATTTACCAATTACACACCCTCAATGAAAACAAATTTCGAGGAAATATTCCAGCAAAACTGAAAAAGGAATTAAAACGAAGATTACATGAGAGCCAAGAAAAAGTGCAGCTGAAACTGATCTAGAAGATGCGAAGAAAGCTGAAAGGGAATGATGCATCTCTGCTAGATTCTTTGCTTCATAGAAAAGCCTCCTTAGAGTGTCCAAGGGTCCATAACAGTGAATACATTTTCTTCTCTGTAGATCCAGGCTTCAGTGAATAGGGTTGAGGCATCACAATGCTGTTTATTGACTTTCAGCCTTTAGAATGATCTTATGGACAAAACGTGGAACACTCTTATAGTTAAAGAACAGAGTACCAATGTTATAAACCTTGAAATTGTAAACATATATATAATTAAATACATCTGTATTAAAACTGGAGGGGGAGGGAGTGGGAGGGATCGGGAGCTTGGGCTTCTCAGACACAACTTAGAATAGATTTACAAGGAGATCCTGCTGAATAGCATTGAGAACTTTGTCTAGATACTCATGTTGCAACAGAAGAAAGGGTGGGGGAAAAATGTAATTGTAATGTATACATGTAAGGATAACCTGACCCCCTTGCTGTACAGTGGGAAAATAAAAAAAAAAATTATAAAAATAAAAAAAAACCTGAGCATCAGAGAGGTAGAAAAAAGAGGTTCACTACTTTTCTCAACTTTCATAGGAAAGAGTTAATGAATGTTGCATTAAATGAATAAGTCAATGCTGATTTTTAGGTAGATTATTGATAGTAATAAGAGTACCCACTGGAAGAACACAAAAGAGTAATATAATTAATCAAATTAGGAAGTTAAAACCATACAGAAATGGGAGATGGGGTAAATGTGCTGAACTCCTAATCCTGCATAGAGGAACAATCAAGAGGTGCCATCTAAAGATAAGCCAAAGGAGTTCCCATCCTGGCTCAGCTGTAATGAACCTGACTAATATCCGTGAGGACATGGGTTTGATCCCTGGCCTTGTTCAGTGGTTAAGAATCCAGTGTTGTTGAGAGCTGCGGTGTAGGTCTCAGATGTAGCTGGGACCTCATGTTGCTGTGGCTGTGGTGTAGGCTGGCTGCTATAGCTCCTATTCAACCCCTAGCCTGGGAACTTCCATATGCCACAGGAACAGCCATAAAAGCAAAAAAAAAGATAAGCCAAAAAATCAAGATCAGGTTGTGCTTTTAAAAATTTTAATAGAAATTACCACAAGAAATAAAAATAGAAACTTTCATGAGAAGCTTCTTCTGGGGAGTGGTACTGTGTTTAGAAGAGAATGGAAAGAGACTTTTACTTTTTGCTTTATTCTCTTTTGCTATTTTGAACACTTTACACAATGTACCGCCTTACACAAGCCAGAATGGCCATCATCAAAAAGTCTACAAACAGTAAGTGCTGGAGAGGGTGTGGAGAAAAAGGAACCCTACTACACTGTTGTAAATTGTAAATTGGTGCAACCACTGTGGAAAACAGTATGGAGAGGCCTCAGAAAACTAAACATAGAACTACCATTTGACTCAGCAATCCCACTCCTGGGCATCTATCCAGAGAAAACCATGACTCAAAAAGACACATGTACTCCGATGTTCATTGCAGCATTATTTGCAATAGCCAAGACATGGAAACAACCTAAATGTCCATCAACAGAGGAGTGGATCAAGAAGAAGTAGTACATATACACAATGGAATATTACTCAGCCATTAAAAGGACTGAAATCCTGGCATTTTAAGCAACATTGATGGACCTAGAAATTATCATGGTAAGTGTAGTCAGTCAGACAATGAGACACCAACATCAAATGCTTTCACTGACATGTGGAATCTGAAAAAAGGACAGAATGAACTTCTTTGCAGAAGAGATACTGACTCACAGACTTTGAAAAACTTATGGTTTCCAAAGGAGACAGTTCAGGGGGTAGGGGATGCGTTGGGGTTGTGGGATAGAAATCCTATAAAATTGGATTGTGATGATCATTGTACAACTATAAATGCAATAAATTCACTGAAAAAAAATCAGTGGGTGCAGTGCCTGGCATTTGGTATGTATTGAATAAATGGTGGATGTCATTACATCATTACAGAGGGCATTGGATGGTGTGTGAGAGAGAATAAGCCAGGTCACCTATGAGGTCCTTCCACCCTGAGATTCCCAGGCCTTTGGAAGCAGTGACTGAACCTGGGTACTTAGCTCAGAGTCCTATCTGAAAGCCAGAGGATCCCAAGTCCTGAGTCTTCCCTTCCATTTCTACTATGGGGACCACAAGGTCAGGTCTAGGGTGGCCTCTTTCCCACTTTGCCAGCTGGAGGCTGAGGGATATCCGGATCACACTGAGAGTCAGGGGTCAAACAGAAGAGGCCATCTTCCAGGAGGGTGGCAAGAGTGTTGGGAGGCTTGGAAAATTACTGTGTATTAAGACCTTTGATACTCTTGGGGCAAAGCACCCCCCCCCCAAGAGGCCAGCCATCATATAGCAGCTTTCCCATTGGGCCCCTGGAGATATACAGGCTTCCATCTCACCTGTGCCACTCCTGCCATGCACCCAGCGTGCAGCATGGAAGGTGCCCGGGGCCGTGACTCGGCAGTGCATTCCCAGCCACGGGCGTCATGGCACTGCCCTGATGGATTCTCCAGCCCAGACATTCAGACAGACACTGTGTGCAGACGCCAAGCTCTCCCAGGGCCATGACCACGAGCCATTTATAAAAGCAGCTTCCACATAATCACGCCACTGTCCCTGCAAGGACATGACCTGCCGCAGAGCCAGAAAGCTACACCCGGAACCTCAACCCCACAGCAAACGTCACAGACGAGGAGATGATGTGATAGCCTGTTTTCCTTCTAAAGCATGTAGCTGTGAGTAGTTGCTTTCCCACAGAGCCCTTCTCTTTCACACCGGAAAGCAATGATGTCCTCCTGATGGCAAAGCCCTTGGTGCCAGGACCACGTGCTCAGGTGGGGCCCAGCCCGCTCTCAGAAGGCTTGGGTTTGGTCATGCCTGGCAAGGGCAAGCCAAAAGCACATCACCACAGGGGGCTTCAGAGGGATCCAGGGAGCATGGAAGTCCTCCTCTAAACCAATCAACTTATAAGCAAAAGCTTTTTAAGGAAACCTCAACAGAATCCTGGTAACAGTGTCCCCTGACTTGCTGGGAGCCAGAGGTGGTTCAGCAGATGCCAGGAGAGCCTGACGACCACTTGGAAGGGGGAGGAGGTGGAAATGATAGTTTCCTCGGTCCTCCCTCTTGATGTAGCAAAGGATTGGAATGGCGGATGTTTTACAAATATATTAAAGTGAAAGTACATTTTCAGAGAAAGAGAGAGAAAGCTCATGTGTGCACAGGTTTAAAAAAAAGAGAGCCTGGCTCCCTCTGTACATGAGTGGAGACCCAGTTTCTTCTACACCAGCCTCTTATGCCTTGCTAAGGGCTGAGTGTTGTTTTTATTTTATTTTATTTTATTTTTTTTTTATTTTTCCACTGTACAGCAAGGGGGTCAGGTTATCCTTACATGTATACATTACAATTATATTTTTTCCCCCACCCTTTCTTCTGTTGCAACATGAGTATCTAGACAAAGTTCTCAATGCTATTCAGCAGGATCTCCTTGTAAATCTATTCCAAGTTGTGTCTGAGAAGCCCAAGCTCCCGATCCCTCCCACTCCCTCCCCCTCCCATCAGGCAGCCACAAGTCTCTTCTCCAATCCATGATTTTCTTTTCTGAGGAGATGTTCATTTGTGCTGGATATTAGATTCCAGTTATAAGTGATATCATATGGTATTTGTCTTTGTCTTTCTGGCTCATTTCACTCAGTATGAGAGTCTCTAGCTCCATCCATGTTGCTGCAAATGGCATGATGTCATTCTTTTTGATGGCTGAGTAGTATTCCATTGTATATATATACCACCTCTTCCGAATCCAATCATCTGTCGATAGACATTTAGATTGTTTCCATGTCCTGGCTATTGTGAATAGTGCTGCAATGAACATGCGGGAGCATGTGTCTCTTTTAAGTAGAGTTTTGTCCGGATAGATGCCCAAGAGTGGGATTGCAGGGTCATATGGAAGTTCTATGTATAGATTTCTAAGGTATCTCCAAACTGTTCTCCATAGTGGCTGTACCAGTTTACATTCCCACCAACAGTGCAGGAGGGTTCCCTTTTCTCCACAGCCCCTCCAGCACTTGTTATTTGTGGATTTATTAATGATGGCCATTCTGACTGGTGTGAGGTGATATCTCATGGTAGTTTTGATTTCCATTTCTCTTATAATCAGCGATGTTGAGCATTTTTTCATGTGTTTGTTGGCCATCTGTATATCTTCTTTGGAGAACAGTCTATTCAGGTCTTTTGCCCATTTTTCCATTGATTGATTGGTTTTTTTGCTGTTGGGTTGTATAAGTTGTTTATATATTCTAGAGATTAAGCCCTTGTCAGTTGCATCATTTGAAACTGTTTTCTCCCATTCTGTAAGTTGTCTTTTTGTTTTCTTTTGGGTTTCCTTTGCTGTGCAAAATCTTTTCAGTTTGATGAGGTCCCATGGGTTTATTTTTGCTCTAATTTCTATTGCTTTGGGAGACTGACCTGAGAAAATATTCATGATGTTGATGTCAGAGTGTGTTTTGCCTATGTTTTCTTCTAGGAGTTTGATGGTGTCCTGTCGTATATTTAAGTCTTTCAGCCATTTTGAATTTATTTTTGTGCATGGTGTGAGGGTGTGTTCTAGTTTGATCTTGTATGGGGCATATTTGATCTTCTGATTGGTCTCAGGCAGGATGCCTTATTTGCATGGGGAACAGGTTATGTAGAGGCAGGGTGAGGAATTGACCACATTCCTTCTCAGGTAGGGAGTAAGCAGCCCACGCTGGTTAAGGTGAGGGAAGGGGCATTACAATGAGACAAGGCCAAAGGCTTTTGGATTTAATCTCCTTGAAGGGGACTTGAAGCCTATAACAGGAAGAAAAAAGCTAGGAAGCTTTCTGGTTGTCCCTTTTTCTTTTCTTTCTTTCCTTCTTTCTTTCTTTCTTCCTTTTTCTTTCTTTCTTTTTTTTTAAGGGCCACAACCATGGCACATGGAAGTTCCTGGAACTAGGGGTCAAATTGGAGCTGCAGCCGCAGCTACCAGCCTACATCACAGCCACAGCAACACGGGATTGAAGCTGTGTCTGCAACCTACACCACAGCTCATGGCAACCCCAGATCCTTAACCCATTGAGCGAGGCCAGGGATCAAACCTACATCCTCATGGACATTAAGTCTGGTTTTTGACCAAGCCCCTGAGCCACAACGGGAACTCCCCCTCCCCCTCTTCTTGATTCTCCTTCAACGCTGAATATTGCCTTGGGCAGATCAAGTTGCAATTGGCCCGGTCCTCCCCACTCTGGCTGGAAGATCACTGATGCTCCCCTGGGGAGCTGCAAAGTCCTGCTGAGAGGTCAGGGATGCAAGTCAACATGTCCAGGGAAGGCTCATGGTCCTGGAGACCAGATGCAGACTAAGCCATCTATGGGAGGAGCCAGCTGAGCCCTGGAGCAGCCAAGGGAGGAATGGTGCCTGCAGTAGAGAGGCAGCCTGCTGTCTTCTGGGCAGGTCAGGCCACATCTAGTGGTCAAGTAAGGCCCTAAGCATCACCTCATAGGAGGGACAGTGAAACACTGGGCTGATGGTGAGGGTCATCTGAGGAAGGTTGAGGGTCCAGGGTGGAGGAGGGTGAGAAAAGACGTCAGTGCTGTCCTCCGGGCCTAGAAAAACACCCTGGGGAAGAGCCAGCTGCAGCATGCTCTGAGGCTCTGTGGGAGGGGTGGGGGAGAGGGGTGGGGGGCTGGGTGGGGGAGAGTTACAAGCAACCAGAATACAGCTCACTATTAAGTACTTTATTTTCCCAGGCTTATCAAGGATGCTGTACATGGCTTTGGAAGGTTATGATCAAGCTGTACCTAGAGATGCTTAACAGAATACAGAGCTTCTTGTCAAGGATGCAGTGGAAGAGATTCAAACACCATCGAATAGTGATTGGACCAAACATGCTCAACTGTCCCTTTTTAATCCTGAGACTCTCTGATTGTATCATTAAAACAGACCTTATGAAATGGGCACAGCTCATGAAAATGGGACCCTCTTCTCTCCTCCCTCTGTGGGATAATAATGTTTAAAGACTCCTCTCCTCACCAAAGGGTCTTTCTTCCTTCCTTCCCTTTGTCATCCCTCCCACCCCGGGGCCTTGATTGTACAAAACCACTCAGGACTGATGTTGCCTGTTCCAGGGTCCTTGTCAGCCTGAGCAAGGCCATGGAACAGCTGTTGGGCACATGTCCCAAACTGGGGAGCCAGAAACAACATCTTTAATTGATTTCTCTGTAACAGGCCATGTCCCCTCTGACACCATACTCCTTTGAAGCCCTCCTTATTTTGAAATATTTTCACATTCAGTTTCCTTTCCCATCTTAAAAAAATGAGAAAATAAAAATGTATTCATTGTCCATCCCAACATTATTCTTCCTTATCAGTTTCAGTTGGAATGTTCCATACCAGCCCCAGTTCTATCTTACAGTGTCCTGGGAATCAGCACGCCTCTCCTCTTTTGATTCAGTAATCGGCATTTCCCAATAAAGTGGAGGCCTGAATGGAGATGGAAAGATGGAGAGTCAGCGCTCTCAAGACCCGAGGAAGCAGTGAACTTGAGGGTGGGTCCAGGAGGTAAAGAAGCCAGTGTTGGCCATTCCACGATTCTGCAAAGCAGGTCACTTTCATCTAGGCTTTGGAGGCAGGACTAACAAACGTCCTGATGGGATGGTGGGCACTGTAAGGGATGTGCCTGCAATTCATACTCTTTTGATCTGCAGCAAACTGCCACCAGAGGCTCCAAGATTGTTGCTGCTGAAGTAATGGGGACCACAGCAAGGAGCCTGGGAGTGGCTGGAGGAGGAGTTGATGCCCATGGGGTGTGATTCCTCAGACAAAGGGGATGTGTGCCAGCCATGGGCTGAGCCCCAGAACCAGTGTGGGTGTATAGGGAAAGGGGATTTGGGGAAAGTATCTGATTCTAGCATTGGGGCTGAAAACCCTGGGATTTGGCTACTTTGACCCATGGTGCACCACCAACCCCACTGACCACTCTGCTACCACCTTATTTTGGGCCTTTACCTTTCCTCCCCTTGATTGAGAACACCCTCCTAATGGGTTACCTTGCCTTCAGACTGGGCCCACCACCCTCTCTGCAACCCCTTCAGCTCCCGATCCACTCTCTACACCTATCTGATCTGATCACGCCCAGGCTTCCAAGGTTCTGATGTGCCCCATCTCCTTCAAGGAGACTCAGGACACATTCTTTGCCTTTTTTGTTTGTGTTTTCTGTCTTTTTTTTTTTCTTTTACCACCACACCTGTGACATATGGAAGTTCCCAGATTGGGGTAGAATTGGAGCTATAGCCACTGGCGTATATCATGGCCACGGTAATGCCAGATCTTTAACCTACTGAGTGAGACCAGGGATTGAACTCCCATCCTCATGGATACTAGTTGGGTTCTTAACACCATGAGCCACAAGGGGACTGCCAGGACACGTTCTCTGAATGAATGGATGAATAAGCTAATGAGTAAGGAGGGTGGACTCTGTGTACATTGAAGCACTCGATGTATGCTTTGGGGGTGGGGGAAGGGTTGGGGCCTCAGGCATTAGGGAGTCAGATGATCCTTTAAGGCAGGAAAGTACACAGTCAAAACTCTCCAAAGGCAGGGGTTGGAGGGAGTCCAGAGACCTGGGTTTTGACCCTAGTCCCTACGATGTGGGGCAGAGGTCAGCCCCTGCTCCTTCACTAGGAGAAGTGAAGCCCAGCGCACTTCTCCATGGAGTGTGGCATGGCATCACTCACACACTCCTTCCTGAGTAGCTCTCTGAGCCGCAAGAATAAGGAGGGATGTTGGTGGTGAGTGTCATGGGAATCCAAGCCAAACAAGAGAGGTTAAAGAACCCAATCACCACTGCAGGTGGCACACACTCATGCAGGAGCACCACAAACCCCTGGAGGCTCTCAGGCTTGGGTAGGAAGGTGTAGACCATGAATTGATTTTTGTTGATTCACTGTGTTTGGCTGAGAAGATTCACTGGGTTTTCATTACTCAGATTAAAAAAAATTTTTTTTTGTCTTTTCATTTAGACATTGGATAGTGTCTAGGGATAATACTTTCATTATATTAAAACTATCCCCAAGTTTGGGGATTGTTATAGGAATGGCAGATCCCCATTAATATGGTGATTGATTTTATATCGGGAGGTAGAAGAAGAGAGCTTAAATGGAAAGACAGTTTCCTAGAAGAAGTGGGGATTTTAACAATAGTTTTACTGAGGTATAACTGACAAATAAAATTGTAGTATATTTAAAGTGTGCAACATGATGGCTTGATATATGTACTTTGTGAAGATTCCCACTATCCTTTCACATTAATTAACACTTCTATTATGAAGAGGGTTTTTTTTTCCCACAGCCCCAAGGCCCTGAATTTCTGACACTTTCTCTTTCATTCCATTTCATCTTGCAAACTAGCCAGTTCTTTCCTGAGCTTATCTTTTTCTCGTAATAACTTGCTGAATGCAGCCAATAAGAAGAAACACGCAGTGGGAATATTCTCATTTCCATCCTCTTCCTCTTTTTAAAATTTTTTTATTTTTATGTTCACACCCATGAGATATGGAAGTTCCCTGCCCAGGGATTGAATCAATTCTGCAGCTGTGACCCATGCTGTAGCTGTGCTAATAGTGGATCTTTTAACCAGCTGTGCCAGGCCAAGGAATGAACCTGTGCCTCTGCAGCGACTTGAGCCACTGCAATTGGATTTTTAACCCACTGTTCCACAGCAGGAATGCCCGTCCTCTTCCTCTTAAGCATGTATTTTTGACTTTCAAGTTATCTCAGGCAACAGTTTTTACCAAATGTTTTTTTCTGAACATAACGAGGATCTCTTGTCACCTAAACCACTACATCTCTTTTCTCTTTCCTCAGTTAAGATTTATCTTTTAATTTTTCTTATGGGAGTTCCCTACTTCAAGAAACACATTAGTCAAGGATGCTAATTTCTGAAACAAACAGCAGTCAAATCTCAGTGAACATGCAACTGATACAAAATAAGTTTTTTCCCAGAAGAAAGTTGACTCAGGGTGGGCATGGGAGTAAAGAGAGCTCTGCTCCATGTTGTCACTCAGGAACCCATGCTCCTTCCATTGTGGGGCTCAGATATGCCTTAGGGCACTGGACCCCTTCACTGGATTATGGAATCTAGTTTGCAGGTGGGGGAAGAGAGATCATGAAGAAGTTCATGAAAAGTCTTTAGGGCAAGCCTGCAAGTGCCTATCCATTGGCAAGAACTATGTACATGGCCCCGTTAGATGTAAGAGCTTTTGGGTATTTTAAGTCTACTGGTAGTCCAGGAAGAAAAGGAGAAACAGATATTGGTGCCCAGGAGCATTCTCTGCAGGTTCCCTCTTCCTCATGCTACGGGCGTGATGGACACAGAGATACACCCCCAGTTCTCCCTTTAATGAAGTACTTCAGAGAGGGCTAGCTGCTGACAGCCTCCAACTGCTGGCCTCTTTAAGAATCACCTTAGTTGCAAAATGCCACCTCACCCAAGGTCACTGTCCTTCCTGAGGTGGCCCTCATCCAATGACTGATAAAGATAGGGGTATAACAGCCAGGTCATTCTGACCCCAGGCAGGATAGCTTTGATGCGGGTACTTTGGCTCCAGATCCTTGTGGGTTTGGCAGACACTGTTCTTGGGTCTGCTTTGTAGCTAGACTTCTCCTTTGGTCCAGTTAGGCTTTCCCTTCCTCTCCATAGCTATCAATCATAAGGGCACTTCCTAGTAAACATGCTGCAGACAAATCCCATCTCAGGGTTGGCTTCCTTCAAGAGCAAACCTCCATCAGTGGGTGTACGTGGTAACTCTATCAGGGCTCTTTTCAATTTGTGTACTGTTCTGTTGTTCCCTGCCATGGCCCCAGCCCTCATAACAGTTCCAGACACACAGTGTGTGCTCACTAAAATATATGTTTAAGTGAATGTCTGTACAGCTGTCATTCTGCTTTGCCAGACCCCCTGCCTAGAGGACAAGGTCCATATGATTGTCTTATCTGTGTCATCAGCTCCCTGATAAGTGCCTGACACTGAATCATAACTCAAAAACTTTTTTTTTATGAATACATAAAGAGTGTGACTCATCAAAGAATGGAGGGAAAGATCCTCTTAGACCAAAGATCAGCCCAGAATTTCTATGTAGGAAAGACTAGGGGTGAAAAACCAGTAGAGAGTTTGAATGTCCAGTGATCTCTCTTTAGCTGATATTTGCCAAATGGCTGTTCTTTTTAATTAGTGTATATTTGTTTGAGGTAAACAATGGAGATCATTGGGGAATAAAGACTGCTCAAACCTCCTTGGGCTGTGCCTTCAGTCCCGCTGAAGGCTGGAAGCCTGTGGAAGTGGGGGGAGGAGAGAACACCCTCTCCACACTCATTCCCTGAGCACCTACAGGCCTGACAGCAGGGGCTGTAAAGAGAGTGGGCTCCAGAGGCTGTGGGCCTCTTCCTGAGGACACTTGCAAGAAAACCGAGGAGACAAGACAAATTCATCATGAAAAATTAAATACCCCTGGGATTGAAACAAGACAATACAAATAGATGGGATATGGGCCCTGTTAGAGGTCACCTCAGAGGCCAAGAAGAAAGTCGGCAAAAGGCTGCTGCTCTGAATTGAGGCAATTTGTTATCTGCTCGGTTTTCAGCACCATAGACCCATAAATAGAGCTGGATGTCAAAGGAGAAAAGGGGATAAATAAAAGTTATAGATGAAGTTGAAATAAATAGAATAGGTGATTGATGAGAGAGAGACCAGCAGACCAAAAGGCGTGGGAGAAGACAGATGGATGAGAAAGTGGGGGAAATGAGGGAGAGAGAGAGAAAGGCGAGAAGAGGACAGAGTGAAAGAAACTTTTGAGCTGGACCTCAGGCTGCGTCCCCTCCATCCGTTCAGACCAGCGCTGTTCCTCACATATGTTCCCAGAGGGCAGAGGCATGGACCCTCTGATGGTCCCGTGGCCCTCAGAGCTCCCCTCTTCCTCAGAACCCAGGCTCCTGCCTCCCAAGAGCCCCGCAGCCTCCAGATCTCAGGTCTGAGAGCCTGGAGTCACTGAGCTCAGACACTGCCCCTCTCTGTCCTACTTGAATCTTCCTCTTCTGCCTTCCTTCCTCTAGCTCTTATCCTACCCATGCTCTGCAATTCTGAAATCCCTGCTGGGAAATCAAGCAGCTAGAACCTGCTCTGCCTCTGGTGCGGTTGGTGAGGATGTCATGTCCAAGAGTAAAAGCAGGACACGATGCACCCAAGTCCTCTTCTAGAGGGGAACTCACATGGTGGGTGATGGGGGGAAGGTATACAGGAAAGTGAAAATGCTCTATACACAAAAAGACAAAATAAGGTGTTAATGGGGTCAGAGTTTTCTTCCCCGATTGCTCTCAAAACAGTAACCCTCAAATAAGAATGGTGGTAAATAGGTATTTCTTTCTTCAGATGGAACCTAGCACAAAGTCCTAAAACAGATTATCCAGAGAGCTTGAGTACCATGTAAGCCAAATTCAATGAAGGGTTGAGAAGAGCATTTTCAGGGAGAACGGAGAGAGGTCTGGAGTGGAGCCAGGAGAGACCCCAGCGTCTGGACTAGGAGAAACCTAACTGCCCCTTTCCCTCCCTGGCCTTTCAAATGAAGGGATTGGACCCATCCTCTCCAGAGTCCATCCTGTTTTGCTGTCTTAGCCCAGAACAAAGGAAGGGGATAAAAAAAGTGATTCCAGCCCGAGTCGTCAAGGGTGATGGCTTTGATGGGTATCAAACGGGCACTTTATGCCGGTGTTGCCAGTTCATTAGCATGATGTTGATAACCCAGTATGGATAAAGTTCTGGTTGTCCTGAAGTCCAAACTGGGGGACAGAGAGGGCTGGGCAAACAAAAGAGAGGTGGAGAGATGGAAATACAGATAGACCAGAGGGAAAGGGTGGCCACACAGAGAACAGGCAATTTTTCACCAAACTCCTTCCCCTGGACAGGACCACAGGCACATGGGAGGTGTGTCCCAGTGCTAGGATCCCCCACCACCTCCAGATGAGGACCTCCACCTAGCGATTGTAGTTCTAGTGTTAGTTCATTTAATTGGAATATACATATTTACAGAAAACCACACAAAACTCTAACACTTACGAATGAATTTGTATTACAACAGCATTTACATTAATTTGAAAAAATAGTAGTGCTTTTGTATCTAAGAAATATTTATTTAGACCTCAGTCAGAGTGCTTAGCCCTCAATATATAGTGAGGAAGACGTGGTTAATAAAATAATCACAGAGATAACTAGGGTTGCAACAGTGTCAAGGGCTGCTGAGGAGCAGAACACAGGGCACCGTGTGTGTGTGTGTGTGTGTGTGTGTGTGTGTGTGTGTGTGTGTGTGTGTGTGTGTGTGTGTGTGTGTGTGTGTGACTGGGAGGGGGGACTTGCCCGAATCTTGGAAGGCAGGGAAAACCTCCCCAAGGAAACCCTATGAAGCTGAAAACTGGAGTAAGAGAAGGAAGAGTTAATTAGGTGAAGAGGTGAGGGGATTCTGCAGAGAGGGGCGGCATGCCCAAAAGCCTCGGGTCAGCATCCTCTACGTTCCTGTCTTCCCTGAACTGTTAACTGTGACCTGGTGGAGGGAGGATCTGCTTCTGGTTGTCTCTAAGCTCAGTCTGGGGCCTCGTTCTTGCAGGCACTCACTAAATCCTTAAACTGAATTCAATTGAATTCTCACACCCTGTTTAGATGCACCCAGCCATTCAGGCCACTGTTGACACCAGAGCAGCCTGCCCCTTCCCTCCTGAACTTGAGTACACAGACCTCTCAATGACTGCACCAACGTGAGCCACGTTTCAAGTGGTTTGTGCAATGTTAGCCCCTTTGGCCTATAGTGGATGCTGTCTGTGGGCTGGCATCAACATTTGTCAGGTGTTGCCACAGGCAGAGCTGTAGCAGGGGCAGAGTGGCCAGCACTCTTTAGATGCTGCCCTTGCAAATGGTGACCAAATGGTGCCATTTGGAATAAGGCTTTGCTTAATCAAGCCCAGAGAAGCTTGTGCTGGGAGCAGACTCTCTGATCTCCAACTGACACTGCCTCTCCTGGGGTCAGAGACAGAGCATTAGAGCCCCAGAGATGCCAGAGAGGCACCAGAGTCAGTCTGGTCCCGCCACAAATGAGAACCCTCTTGTTACTAAGCATCTGCATCTGGAGGCTGAGGACACAGGGCCGCTGTCTGCCATAGAGGCCTGCACAAGCCTTTCAGTTCAGTAGGGCCACTTAAAAAAAACACAGCTTATTTTTCCCTTGACCGTGAAGCAGGGGGCAGGTTGGAGCTGGTTCTTCCTGGGTCCTGAGCCCTCTGGGGATGCTGCCAGGTCAGCTGTCCCCAACCACATGGAGCCTAGGGTAGGCAGGGCCCCCTCACTCTGGAGGGGTGGGGAAGGCATTGTGATGGGTTGGGGGATGAAGAGCATGGCCTGGGGTTCACACAGGAATTCCAGAGTCCCAACATGGATAGAACTAGAGACCCTCTACTGAGTGAAGTCAGTCAGAAAGAGAAAGAAAAATACCATATGATATCACTTATATCTGGAATCTAATGTACGGCACAAATGAATTTTTCCACTGAAAAGAAAATCATAGATGTGAAGAACAGATTTGTGGTTGCCAAGAGGGGGGGAGAGGGAGCGGGGTGGACTGGGAATTTGGGGTTAATAGATGCAAACTATTGCCTTTGGAATGGATAAGCAATGAGATGCTGCTGTATAGCACTGGGAATTGTATCTAGTCACTTGCAAAGGAGAATTATAATGTGAGAAAAAAAGAATGTACATATGAACGTGTGACTGGGTCACCTTGCTGTACAGTAGAAAATTGACAGAACACTGTAAACCAGCTATGATGGAAAAAAATAAAAATCATTAAAAAAAAAATTCCAGGGTCCTGCAGGCCTAGACCTGATATCAGTGTGTTCTGCACTGTCACCTGATAGCACCAAGTGACCCAGGACTATGATCAAGACAAGGGGATGATACTTGAACTCACCAGGCCACCCAACAGATAGCCTTTGCTCCGCCCACCCGGGGGAGCCTGACCTTCCAGCCACTCCCTCTGACCTACTGGAGAGCCCCAGTTTCTAGCCTGGCATTCCAGCTCTGCTGCTGATAGAACACCATCCCTCACCAACTTCCTTCAGGCACCTACATCCCAGCCAAGATGCGAGGCCTAGTCCCTGCCCCTTTGCTCCTGCAACCTGGAGAACCATCCATCCCGGCCCCATCCAATTCTGCCAGCCCAAATTTCGCTTTCTCCTCAAGGCCTCCTGGGATCTTTATTGTTACAAGGAATGTGTCCCCCTTCTAAGCTCTTAAGTGGCGTTGCTTACCCCCTGCCCTGTCTCATGGCTACATGGGCACATGTCTGACCCACCCTGTTCTCTGAGAACAGGAAGACTGTGTCATCACCCATCTGGCCTCTTGCCTCTGTCTCCCCTGAGCCCGGCACCAGTCCAGTGTCGACCACCAGCTGCTGCTGGAGTGAGTACTGGAGCTCAGCCTGGGTTCTCAGCTGGCCCAGAGAGCCCGCTGGCAGTCAGGAAGTCTGCTAAGCTGCCCTGCAATCATGAAGTCCCACTCATCTCCTGGAGAAGATAGAACTTTTTGCCTGGAAGAGAGCAGAGCCAGGGGTGATACTCAACACTGCCTGGGCTGTCAGCCCTCCTCAGCAGTCATCATTAATCCCTGAAAAGGCTGTGCTGAGGTCATTTTTCAGCAGAAATATGTCACCCAGATCAAGGCTGGTTCTTGGCATAGGCAGCAACTACAGAAGCCAAGGGCATTTGTCTGGAAGGGAGGCATAGGAACTCTTCACTGCTGTTTCTCCCCGGGGACTGGCAGCTCTGAGTTCCTGCCTTCACCTTCTCTTGCCTTCCTGTTTGCCTTGAAACATCCCCCTTGTGGGCGGATGCTGGACCTCAAACCGTCCTCTTAAAGTCTAATGGGGAAGCAGGGAACAGCACCGAGGAGGGGGAGCAGCCAGCCTGGAGGATGCGGCAGAAAGCTGGGGGTGGGGGGCGGGGGGCGGGGGCAGGGCTCTTCATCCTTTCCACTTCTAAAGTCACTCTTTTCCCTACCAATTCCCAGAGCATCTGAGGGACATGTGCACCCATGATATTGATAGACTTTCCTGCCATGAACTCTTCTAAGCTCTGCACACCATCAGCTCATTTAAATCCTCCCAACAATGTTGGGAGTTAGTTTCTCTTTTCACCCCCATTCAATAATCAGGAAATCAAAGGCACAGAGAGGTTAAGCAATTGATCTAAGATCACATAGTTAATAGGTAGGATTTGAATCCAGGACCGTCAGTTCCAAAGTCAGCATTTATTCTGCTCTTGCTGCCCAGGCTTCAAAATGCCACTGACACCAGCTGGAAAAACACATGTTCAACCTTCAACAAGTCACCTCACCCTCCTGGACCTGCTTTCTCATCAGTAGAGAGGAGAAGATATTGGTAAGTCATTGCAGTGAGATTTCATTAAGGGAACTGTGCAAAGCATGTGGAAGAGGAGTGAGAGACAGAATAGTTGCATGAAAACATATTCACGCATAGGAGCAGGTACCAGACCCCACAAGTGCAGAGATTTTCCCAGAGGCCACAGTGATAAAGTAAAGTCTGATGGCAGGGCCATGGCCAGGGTCAGGAGATTGGCGCTGGCACCCTGACAGATGAGGCCTTGGCTTGTTTGACTGATGATGTCAATGGGAATTCCTCCTAGTCTCCCAGGACTTGGCGTTCAATTACTTATAAGAACCAAATTAGGCAATCAAATGAGGGCGTCTGAATTTCTTTAGCATTTCTGAGGAGAAAGAATTGCTCTTAGGAATGAAGCTCACAGCCCCCTGTAGCTTTTTTTTTTTTTTAAATTCTAGTTGATTTACAATGTTCTGTCAATTTCTGCTATACAGCCAAGTGACCCAGACATATTTATACATTCTTTTTCTCACATTATCCTCCATCGTGTTCCATCACATGTGATTGGATATATTTCTCTGTGCTATACAGCATCTCATTGCTTATCCACTCTAAATCCACAGTTTGCATCTACTAACCCCAAACTCCCTATCTTTTACCTGGCATTTCATGTTTTACACAGCTTCTCTCTGTCAAACCCAGCTGCCAGTGCTTTTTTGTCCAACATCCTTGTCCCGGACCTGGAATTTCATTTTTAATTCCCGGATGAGGCAGCCAGCTGCATGCACCAAGGACAGGCAGGGGTTCAACTGGAAAAGCATCTGACCTTGTAGGGCATTGTCCTCTTGCCTGTGAGACTCAGAGTTGGTTTCAGTTGGTAGAAATGTTTCCTTAGCCTGAATGAGCAAACAGACACAGGCTGACTGACTTGCAGCTCTTCTAGGTGATGCCTTGGTTCAAAAAACAAGGAGTCCCATACTCTAAACTTTCAGGGCAAAGACTGATGCCTGGAAAGTTTAGAGCATGTGACTTCTTGTTTTGGGGGTTTAAAAAAATTTTTTTTATTAAATTATATTTGATTTGCAATGTTCCTTCAATTTCTGCTGTACAGCAAAGAGACTCAGTCATATGTGTATATATATATTCATACACATATTCTTTTTTCCATGCTATCTTCCATCATGTCCTAATCCAAGAGATTGGACATAGTTTCCTGTGCTGTACAGTAGGACCTCAGTGCTTATCTATTCCAAATGTAGCAGTTTGCTTCTACGCATCCCAAACTCCCCATCTGTCCCCCTCCCTCCCTGTTTTTTTGGAATCGTGGGAGCTTTGGGCCAGAGGAGACCCCACACTTTATGGGATTTGAATCCTGTTCCCTTTTCTATCTTTTTCCCAGTGAGTGGTTGTCAAATTTCTCCTTGGATGCCCTCACTGATGGAGAACTTGCTACATCTCCAGGCCAGCTCAGAGGGAGAGAGGGCAGCTCTTCCATGCTTTCACAGCCAGACTCTAACTGCTCTAGCAGAAACCCCTACCATGGAAATCAGAACTTGGGAACAAGAATCACCTGCTTAGCAAATCCTGAGCCAGGGACTCAGCAATAAGACCGTACATGTCCCTCCATGAGGGACTCTTGGAGATGACCTGGTCTGACTGCCTTTTTTTATAGAGGTGGAAGCAACTTCCCTAGGCAGGTTCATTGTTGGCAGGGTTCGCCTCTCCCTACATTGACAGCTAACAGTGGTTGAGTCCTTACTGCATTCCAGGAATATTGATGAATGCTTGCAGCAGCAAGATTTCATTCAGCCGCTATTACACACCGCTAAGATGGGAATTATTCATCTATCAGGTGAAGTGACCGAGATTCAAAGAGGCAAAATATGTTGTCCAAAATCACAGCAGATGATTAATGGCTGAGCCAGAACTTGAACCCAGGCTTGTCTGAATTCAAAGCCCTTGTTCTCAGCTGTCAGTGCTATGCCCAGCTTCATGGAAGATAAAATGTTGGGTTTTCTTCTGTGGAAGAAATTGAGTGGGTCTTATTATTAAGGATTTCAAGCTTTACAGTAGGCTCTGAGTTCATGTAAAATGCTAAGGTCGGGTCTATGCAAATAAGAATATTAGGGAAAAATATACCATCAAATGATAGAAATCTGGTTTAATCAATCATCTGCAGCTTGTCTAGCCAGTTTCTTCCTAGCTGGTTTGCATGTGGACTTACAGTCTGAAGGCCCGAAGGGTACCTGTTAGTCTCATCAGGAGAGTAATTTGTTTTATTTCCTGACTCATAGCATCTCCAGGTGAGATCATAAGAAGTTGGAGATAACTAATATTTCCTTTAGAAGCACAGAGCTCCCAAAAGGTTTTTTAAAAATTGGAGCAAGAAATTACTATTTAGCTGGAAAAGACATTAACATGATATTATTTAAAACAACGGAAAGAACTTTTTAGCCATTATTTAAAATTAATTTTCCCTCAGGTAAAAACTTCTGTTAAAGCAAAGCTTCAACTTGAGATTTAACTGTGAGAATTGCTCTGCTGTGGAGAGACAGCCTTTGGGTACTTGAGGTTCTCGGCGCTGACTTATTTTAGAGTGTCCCAAGGCACTGATTGAAACTCTTCTGTCCTTTCCTGTCCGCTCCCAGAAAAGGCAGAGGGGAAGCTGACAAAGCCTCTACATTTCCATTTGCTCTTGCAAATACAATCTGCCAAGTTGGAAGGTAGGCTGTCTTATTAGCCTGGAAGCCATTTGGCCAAATACTTCTTCACCTTGCCCGGAAGTCAGACTGCCCTTTGCTGTCACCTTTTCTGCTGCATTCTGATGGGGCTGCCTTCCAGGAGTAGAGGATCTCTGGAACACAGAAAACAGAACCCCTCTTTGCCCCCTCTGGCCACCTTGGAGACAGCCTTGCACCAAAGCTCCTTGTCACTTTGCACATGGGGCTGGTGCTGCTGGGCTGAGGGCAGCATAGCTCTGACCAAGTCGTTTTAAGGCCATTCTGGCCATTTGAAAACAGAGATTCAACAAGTTGGTGGATGACATATTTTATGCTGCTCTTGAGCTAAAGCGATTCCCCCAACCCCCCATCCTGGGGGAAAACATCCACTATCCTTTGCACCCAGGATGGTTTTCTGCTCCTTCTCACAGATAGAGGCTTTCATCTTATACCCTCTCCCTACTTCTAATGGCTTGCCTGGGGTGACAAGATTTGCCCTTCCCTGCCAGTAGTTTAAAGCCATAGGGCAGAAGGTTCTGGATAGGGCTTTCTGTTTTTTTCCTGTAGCATCAGCTCCCCAACCTTCATGACTTAACTACCAAGGGGGCTTTCTTGTCTATGGTCCCAGCTACCCCATATTTCATTTCTTTTTGCTTTTTAGGGCTGCACCTGCAACATATGGAAGCTCCCAGGGATCAAATAGGAGCTGCAGCTGTCGGCCTACACACAGCTGTGTCTGTGACCTACACCATAGCTCATGGCAACACCAGATCCTTCACCCGCTGAGTGGGGCCAGGGATTGAACCCACATCCTCATGGATCTAGTTGGGTTCATAACCCGCTGAGCTACAATGGGAATTCCCTGCCCCATCCTTCTTGAGAGCACCTGATGCAGGGTCTTGGAGAAGAATCTAGATGGGAACTCCTCTTGTGTTTGTAGTTGTTCTCGGACCCACAATGCCCATGCTAGCCCATGCTCAATCTCCAGTGAGTTACTTGCAATTTGAGCGGAATTCTCACACCTGGTATGTCTTCCTCCCATGATATACCTCAGATGCACCAAGGTCCATTAAACATCTCTTCTCTGAAGTCCCCATCTTTTCTTCAATTTCAGGCTACATGGTTCCTCTGAAATCTCAGCTCTTTGATGGGTTCAAGAAAAGTTATAATTTTGAGGTTTGGCTGGCTTTTTGCTGTTTGTAGGGCAGGGGTAATATTCTTTTCAGCTTCTCAGCACAACTCAGTGGTCTCAGCCCCTCTGGAGCTTTAGGTTCCTGCTCCTCTCTCATCAGCATATTCCTTGGGTCAGAGGCTATGTCTAGTTATTGATGGTACTCTCCATCCTTGCCGTGAAGTGAGCATCACTAAGTGTTTGTGGAGGGAAATGGGCTCTGAAAGTGGCAGATAGTGAGGCAGCCGGAGTTTTTGGCAAAGGGAGGAGGCTCAGGAAGGACAAAGGCTCTTGCAAAATTGTACTTGGGAAATTTTGTGCCCCAGATTCCTGTATCTGTGCCCATTTACACTTAGCCTTCCTCATCACACCCTTCTCCAAAATTAGGGTTTACTTAGATGCCTGAATGCTCAGAACAGAATACATGCCTCTTACTCAGATCCTCTTCCAAAGTGTAGAGAACCCGGAGCATTCTGAAGTATTCATTCACCAAAGCGTGTATCAAGATCCTTCTTTGTGCCAGGCACTTTTAGATGCCTCTCGATCCTGAGTCCATGCTTGAGGCTCTAAGTGATTCCACCTGAGTCTCCATGTGCATCAGTATAATGTAACTCCTGTGATCAACAGCCTCAACACTGCAGAGCCTTAGTGCAAAGACATTCATAGTCCAATAGAGAGAGGCATTGTTGGGCAGACTTCCATGATCCTGGCTTTTTCTACCTTGAACTCTTCTTTCTGCTAGAGCTTCTTCATTCAGCTGGCAGATGATTAATGAGACCACAGAGAAAACACCCTTCTTAACCATAACCACGCAGAAGTCAAATATGTTCATTCTGTTATCAACTTGTTGATGACAGTCACATCGTCTGCTCAGATGCAAGGGAGACTGAGAAATATCATCTAACAGAGACTATTTTTGCTTTGTAGCAACCATTCTATACTCTAGAAGGGGAACATCAATTTTGGGTGATGTTTGCCATGTCTGCCACAATTTTAGAGAGAGTAGATGGACAATGATGCTGATCAATTGATTCCAGCAAGGATTAAATCTTGAAAAGTCCCCACAGAAGTAGTTCACAACCATTCTGAGCTAGGCAATATTTGGACTATGACCTTGGAAGGTTTAGAGTGTGAGATGGGAAGATTTGGGGTGTGGGCAGGAAGACACCTGAGGCGTCAGCTGAAGAGACTGGGGAATAAGAGCTGACCACTTCCTAGACTTTGATTGGGGCATGTGCTACTTTGCCATATGAGGTGCAAATTCTTCTACCTGGAATTAGAGATCCTTCATGATCTTGCCCTGAGAAACTTAGCTAGGCTCCTTCCACTACTCCTCTGCTTATCCTCTATGCTTGGATTACATTGTACCCTGCCATCCTCCTTACAGACCAAATAAATATTCATTCATTCATCCTTTGTTAAACACTGCCACTCTCTAGGAAGGAGCACAAGAATGAATAAGTTGTGCTCTGACTTTTTCAAAATGAGCCTCTGCTGGGAACTTGAAATGCTGATACCAGATAACTTCCTTCCTTGGGGAAATATCTCTTCATCGTCCTGCCTTTCTCTGAGTCAATGCTTACTGTAGACTCTCTGGTCTGGTTCTGGCACCTACATGATGCAACAGCCTCTTCCACATCTTTCCCACAATAGCCATTTAGTGTTGGCTAGATGTATGCCAAGGTCAGAGGCTTCACTACCTCCTGAGACACCTGATAGAAAGAACTAAGCCCTGTTTCCCTTTGAGTGCTACCTTAGGGCTACAGAGTACAAATTGCCCCTTTGTCCACAGGGGAGATCTTCAAAGATTGATTGGGTCTTCCTTTTTGAAAGGCTTCTCACCAGACAGCATCTTCTTGCTCTGAGACCTCACTCGGATCCAGTTTTTTCAAGTACACCTTAGAGGTCTTCCAGTTCCCTGGTCCCCAAATCACTTGCCCATTGCTGTCCTCATATGCATCTGTTCATGGATCCCTGACCATGTGCCAACTAATAGCAATGCATGGCATTAAACATAGGCTGACTCTATCAGATAAATCCAACATTGAGTAGGAGAAGACAGTGCAAGATGCCTTACAGAGACTTTGTCCTCCCTCTTTTGAGAAACTTCAGAATAATCTTGCACACATTTGGGCATATTCAGAGATGGGCTTGCAAAAAGTTAAATTAAGTGTTCTAGAAGTTTTAAATTTACTTTCTTCCCTTTTACTTATCAGTTTGAGCATTCTCCAAACGACATTCTTTTGCGGGGAAAATAGTCTGAAACTTCATGAAATATATGTTTAAGCTATAGTAGGTAATAAAAATATGGCATCTGTATAGTCAATTATAATTTCCATGAGAAGATGGGTGTGAGCAGAGTTCTAGAAGCCTTTTGCTTTGCCTTTGGTTTCTCTTTGTGTCTCTCTTGAGTAATTTCCTCTCACATCCTTCTGTCCCTAGGCCTAGAAACCTGGTAAATAAGCAAGCCCCGGAGAGATCCAGAGAGCCAGCAACATCCTGGAAATTTGAGGCCATGAGGTTAAGCACAAAAATGCTCTCTTTCCAGGAAGGAATGATTGAATCAGAGCAATGACCTTGGCATCCAATTAGTCCTTGTCCAACTTTTCCCACTCTTTTCCTCTCTGCCCCCTCCCCTTGTGCCCTCAGCTGGGGAGAGGGGGCTGGGACTGCACCCAGCTCTCTTGTATAAGCCATTCCTGTCTTTGGCATGTGCCCCAGGACTTTCTGCATCCACAAAGCAGGGCTGAGTCAAGCTTCCTCTCCAGCTCCGAGAAGAATGCCTGTCAGGAAGCTCAATTATTTCGAGAATGTGAAATACAGTATTTTAATGGAGTCATTTTCCATGTTGCTGTAGAAAAAGGATGTTGCATTTGTTGTTGGTCTATCTGCAAATGAGTCTTATTCACACCAGAGAGCTTTCCTGATTTCGACACAACCAACTCTGGGTACTTTTCTCTGCCACCAAGAGATTTTGGCTGTGGCTCTCTCTCCACAGGTGCAGTGCAGTGAGACGGGCTGTTGAAATGTAGGAGGTGTTCTTAGGAAAAGGGACTGACTTTGGAACTAATCCTGCGATTACAGTGCCAACCTTAAAGCAAAACATCAAACAGGGCGTTGGCATTTATTTCTAGATACTGTGCCTGGTCCTAAAATGAAACCATGATGCTAGCAGCAGGGCAGGAGAAACCAGTGCCTCTTGTGCTATTTGGCTGCAAACCATATGGATAAATTTTCCGACATTTTACTTTTGGTTGATGTTCTTCCCATAATAAACACCAAACCAGTCAGTACCAATAGATGGTTTTTGGCAATAGAGTCAAATTCCATTAGTCAAATGCCTCACTTTTCTTTATTTAGGATGGTCTGTTGGAGCCTCTTCTTTGTTGGAATAGTTTTACATATATCACAGTAAAGATGATGAAAATAAATAATTAAAATAAAGTTGAAAGTATAAGTCATATTGCTGGGCTACGGAGCTCCAAATGCTTCACTACTCACACACACACACACACACACACACACACACACACACACACACAGAATCCTTGTGTAGCAGTCATTTTCCAGATAAAACTGAGCTACACAAACATACTTTGGGTATGTGTGATTTCACTTAAAACACGCGCCCTGGATCAGAGACCTATTGCAAAATCCAGTCAATTCAGGGAAATGAATAATCCTTACTCTTGGATCACTTTGAGAGGGTTCAGGCTTATTCATAGCCAGAAAAAGAAATGTTTTTTAGAACCAAAGCTTCCTGTGCTGTGTGGAACCCTAGTATGACTTCACTGAGGGGAAGTAAAGGCAGAGGAAGGGAATGTCCTGGGAAGAGGCCAAGTGACCAGACCAAGGCTTAGAGATCTCTGAGATGCACCTATGTAGGTCTGGCCTGCCCTGCTCAGCAGTTTGCCCGCCCCTCCCCCTGGGGGGCGGGGAGTGGAGGAGAGAAGGGCAAGTGTCCTTGTTTGGAGGTATGTTTTGCGGATGAGGGATAGGTTGTTAACATTTTTTTGACTTTGAAAATGCTCTTGACTGCCTGCTGCACAAAACTTGCTTTACTAGCTTAGAAGACAAATATGACTACATCTGTTCGCAATGTTCCTGCCAACCACTGTTGCCACCCCCACAGCCAAATTCACGGGAAGTCCTGTCCCTTTCCTGGTAACAACCAGGAATCCTCAAGTGCTTTCAGAGTAGAAAGAAGGACAAACCACCAGGGTTCTGCCTGAGAAGATCCCTCTGCTCCTCCCCAGGCTTACATACCCACCACCAATCAAAAGGTGCTGGGAGAGGGATGGAGTCTCTACACCTAGGGGAGAGCAAGGATCCTTTGCTTTCCCAACCCTACACCCAAGTTTCCCGCCCAGGAGGAGGTTGGAAAAATGGGGATAGAGCTACTCGGTTCTTTCCTGCTAGCTGGTCCCAGACCCAATCAGCTCAGGCCAAGTTTATAAACACGTGGCTCTTCCAAAGGATGAAGTCAAGGATGCTTTGGGGCTCTTTCTCCCAGGAGATTCCTTGACTCTCCAAGTTTATCAGCCCCTTCCTAGAGGAGGGCAGTGGGATGAAATCTCCACATCTGTGAATAATTCTAGGTTTAACCCCTCCCTACTGCCAAGTTGAATTCTATGTCCATGGTACAAAGGTTTTGCAAGACACAAGGAGGCTGTGATATTTCATTGTGTCATTTGCTAGAGAGCTTGAGACTTGTGGCAAGAACTAGGAAGTCTCAACATGTATTCCTAAGAAATCTACTTCCACCTGAGACGTCTGCCCCAAGTAGAGAAGACACCTGGTAGTAATAATAGTAGTTTTGGTATCTGCCCACTTAAGCATGTGGGACTAATTCAGAGTATATATAATCTAATTTTTAAATAGTGTATATAATTATTTTGAATGCAAATAAACTGTTCTGATTGCTATATTTTTCCCCTAACATCTTGTTTTAAGATTCTCAATCCTACAGAAAATTTTCAAGAACAGTACAATGCCATATACTTATGATCTGTGTACTTTTCTGTAATACTTCAGTAAAAGAAGACTAAGACTAGCACAGTGAACACATACATACCCTTCAACTAGATTCACCAGCTTTAATGTTTTGCCTAATTTTATCTCTGTCTCTCTGCACACACACACATTCATTTATATATTAAAATATGTATGGGGTGTTCCTTGCTGGCTCAGTGGGTTAAGGATCTGGCATCATTACTGCTGTGACTCTGGTTGCTGCTGTAGCCCGGGTTCAATCCCTGGACTGGAATTTTCTGCACGCTGCAGGTGCAACCAAAAACCAAAATGTGTAAGTGTGCATATGTATATAGCTTTCAGGTTGTTTAACTATATGAGAGTATATTGCAGACACCACAATTCTTCACTCCTTAATACTGTGTATCTGCAAATAGAATCTTCTCCTCCATAACCACATTCACTTTGAAGAAACTTAACAAGGATACAAAACTATTATCAGAGATGTAGTTATTATTTAAGTTCTCCCAATTGCCATTATAGCTGGATTTTAAAATATCTAGGATACACTAAAAACAAGCCCCACAACTTAAAAAAATCTTTTAAGACTCTGACATTTTTGAGGACTCTAGGCAAGTTGTTTTGCAGACTTGAATGTTTTGAACTTTTCTGATTGTTTTCACGTGATTTATGTTAAGCATTTTTCAGCAGGGACAATATATAGATGATGTTGTTTGCTTCCATTGCATCTCATGAGGGGCAGCACAAGACACCTCTGTTCCTTTATAGGGGATCTTAAGGTTTGATTGTTCAGTTAAGGTAATGGCAGCCAGATTTCTCCTCTGTGATTACTATATATCTCAACTGAAAAGAGTATGTTGAGAGAACATTCTAAATAACTAAAAAATAATAATACTTTTAGCTACTGGCTAATGTAATGGTCTATTTTATCTCTTCTTTTCCCCTTAGTTTCCTGATAGGATTCCATGGCCATCCAAAACCCTGCTGAAAGGCACTGGTCCGTTTGTCCAGCTTCCTACCTTTGGAAACCAGCTGGTTGCTTGTCCACAATGACTCTCATTGGATGAAAGATCCTCACTCCCCTCATCAGTTCAAAGATGTTCTCTGACTAAACTTGGCCAGTCTGCCAGACTGGAGGGAGCCTCTGCTGACTTTTCCTATCTCTCTCTGGGAGGGAGCTGTCAGAAGGAATCTCTTTTTAAGGGTCATACATGAATACAAATGATTGGATCAAAATAGAGCTCATCTTCCCCAACTAATCTCACAAACATGGGACAACATTAAACCCAACTAAAAACACACAGACAAGACAGGGGAGTTTCAAAATGAGGGAGATTATAATGTAGAAAAAGACTGGAAGTTAGGAGAGTTGGTTCAAGTGCCAACTTGATTTATAAGCTATGTGCTTTTAGGCAACTCCTTTGCCTCTCTGAATGTCAGGGTTATTAGCTCCAGAAATAATTTTTTTTATGTCTGTCTGTTAATGTGTCAGATAGGAGCAACTTGATGAATTTTCATAGGAATTGGATGGCCATTTAGGGTATATAATAACATTTGCTTTGGGTGGCCCTGAGGGATGCCTCAAAGAAGTAAATAAGTGTATCAGTCAGAATAGTCCCAATTATGCTTTGCTAACAAGTTATTCCCAAATCTCAGAGACTTACAACCAGAATTTCTTTCTTTATTATATTGTTTGCCTGTTATTGGCTTTCTGTGACACCAGGTTAGTTGCAGTGGTGAAACACTGACTTAATGATGGTTAAAGGTCCTCTAAAAAACCTCCAGGGTGGGAGTGGGGGTCCAGCAGTCTGTTATGGAGGGATTTCAATACTTATTTCATGAATGTCACAGGCTTATTGTGGGGACTGAGTGGGATGTCACATGTGACAAGACTGGGTTATACATGTGAGATTTGATTGTGTCCACTAGACTTGGAGCTCCCAGGGAGTGGGGAATAGAGTTTATTCATTTTTTTAATTCCTAGTGCTCAGCCCATAGTAGCATGTAGTAGAATCTGAATAAATGTTGATAGAATGAATGACGGAATGAGGACATTACAAGGAAATTTAGTTCAGGTAAGAAAAAAGTTCCAAATTGATGTTTGAAAGTGATGGATAAACTCTTCTTATGAAGTTGGCATAACCTTGCTTGACAAGAGTTATCAAGGAAGAAAAGTTATAAACCAATGCCTCCTAGGAAAACGAATGTAATAGCCCCAAAGAAGGAGCTCCTTTTACAGCAATGGAGCTGGACCTCCCAGAGGCAAAAATTGTAAATTCTGAATAAAATATACAGAGCAACGAGCTGAAGGCAAGAGCAGACAGAAACCAGAGGGGAATGGACATTTAGAAAAAAGGGATGGCACAGGGTGAGCACCCTTTTTAAAATGGTTTTTTTTACTATGGAAAGAAAGGAAGAGTATTGGAGAAGATATAAATAAAGGCAAGATAAAATCTTTAATTTTTCTTATTCTTAATTGATATAAAAGATAACCATTTGTTTAAGTATTAATAATAATGTATTGGTGGAAATGTAGCTTATTGATGAGTGAAATGAAGGACAGTAATGTCATAGGAATGGGAGAGAATTGGAATCAAGGTACCTACACTATGTGTAATATGGTATAGCGTTATTTTAAAAATGCATTTAGGAATTCCCATCACAGCACAGCGGAAGCAAATCTAAGAACCATGAAGTTTCGGGTTTGATCTCTGGCCTCGCTCAGTGGGTTGCGGTGAGATGTGGTGTAGGTTGCAGATGTGGCTTGGATCTGGCATTGCTGTGGCTGTGGAGTAGGCTGGCAGCTACAGCTCTGATTAGACCCCCCCTAGCCTGGGAACCTCCATATGCCGTGGGCATGGCCCTAAAAAGGCAAAAGACACACACACACACAAAAAGCATTTAGATTAGTTTTAAAATGTGTGTTGCAAACCCTAGGGAACCTACTAAAAATTTTAATAAAGTATATTTTTACGATAAGAGAGGAGATAAAATGAAATCATATTAAATGTTCATTCACAGCCAGGAAAGTTAGAAAAAAAAGGAGGAAAAATAATGAACAGAAAATAGTTACAAATATGGTAGATATTAATCCAACCGTATCAATAATGGCTTTCACTGTGAATGGTCTAAATAAACCAATTAAAATATATATTGTCAGGTTGAAGAAAAAACAAGACTTAACTATATGCTACTTACAAGAAACCCACTTTAAATGTAAAGATTCAGATTAATTAAGCATGAAAGAATAGAGGAAGATATGCTAAGACAAATCAAAAGAAAACAGGAATGACTATATTAATTTCAAACACATCTTACTTTGGAATACAGAAAATTATCAAAGATAAAGAAGGACAGTACAGAGTGATAATGGGACCAATTTTCCAAGAAAACATAACAATTCTAAATGGATATGCAACTAACAAAACATGAAAATACGTGAGTTAAAAATAGATATAACTCAAGGAGAAGTGGACAAAATTTACTATTATATTTGGAGACTTCAATGCACCTCTTTCAGGAATTGATAAATCAAGCAGTCAGAAAATCAGTAAGAATATAGTTGAACAGAATGGCATTATCAATCAACTTGATCTTATCGACATTTCAAAAATACTCCATCCAAAACCAGCAGAGTACACATTCTTCTCAAGCTTACAGGAACATTTACAAAGATAGATCATATTCTGAGCCATAAAACATACCTTAATAAATTTAAAAGAATATAAATCATATAACTTGTATTCTCAGTCCACAATAGAACTAACCTAAAAATCGATAATAGAAAGATAGCTGGAAAGTCTCCAACTATTTGGATATTAAACAACACACTTCTGAATAACACATGGGCCAATGAAGCAGTCTCAAGAGAATTATTTTTAGCTAAATTAAAATAAAAATAAAATTAACCAAAATTTGTGGGATGCGGCAAAAACAGCATTTACAGGAAGATGTATAGCATTGAATGCATATATTAGAAAAGAAGAAAGATTCAAAATCAATGCTCTAATCTTCTACTTTAGGAAACTAGAGAAAGAAGAGTAACTTAAACCTAAAGCAAGGATAGGAAAATAAATAATAAAAATTAGGGCAGAACTCTATCAAATTGAAAACAGAAAAAACAGAGAAAAGTCAATGAAATAAAAAGGAGTTTTTTGGTTTCTTTCTTTTTTTTTTTTTTAAGGTCAATAAAACCAACAAAACTCTAGGCTGACTATCCAGGAAGAAAAGAGAAAAGACACTAAATACCAGTATAGAAATAAAAGAAGGCTCATCTACTGGTCCTATGGACATTAAAGGGTGATAAAGGAACACTATAAGTAGCCCTAAACCCACAAATTTAATAACTTAGATGAAATTAACTGATTCCTTGAGAGATACAGACTACCAATACTCACACCAGGAGAAATAGATAATCTGAATAGGCCTATACCTATTAAGGAAATTGAATAAAAAATTAATAAACTTCCAAAAAAGAAAGCATCAAGGTCATACAACTTTATTAGCAAATTCAACCACACACTTAAGGAAGAAATTATACCAGTTTTCCACCATGTCTTCCAGAAAATATGAATTCACTAATTGTAACAAAGATGTTATTAATAAAGAAAACTGGGTGTGAGGTACACAAGAATTCTCTGTACTATCTTTACAATTTTTCTGTAAATAGAAAACTGTTCTAAAATAAAATAAAAAGTCATTTTCAGATAAAGGAAAACTGGGATAATTCATTGCCAGCAAACATGCACTCCAAGCAATACTAAAGAAAGGCCTAAAGGAAAATAGTACCAGATGTTAGAGCAGATCTTCAGGAAGATATAAAAAGTATCAGAAGTGGTAACCTTGTGCGTGTATATTTTTTAAACAATTTTTTTCCTCTTCATTTCTTTAAAATACATCTTAGAGTTTAAAGAAAAAGTTACAGCACTGCATTGTAGGGTTTACAGAGTATATAAGTGTAATACTTGTCAGAACTGTAGCATAAAACACGGAAGTTAAATGAGTTTGGAGTTAGAAGGTTCTTATTAAGTGAAATGATTCCAAGGAAACTGAAAAGCCAAGGATACACATTGAGGTATCCAGAGCAACTGCTTAAAAATTATGCAAAGAGGTATAGCTAAAAAGCCAATAGAAAAATTAAAATAAAATTCTAGAGAATATTCAATTAATCCAAAGTGAGGGAGAAACAACAGAAGAGCAAATATCAAATGATACAAACAAGAAACAAAATACTAGACCTAAATACAAACATATCGGTAATAACATTGATAGCAGATACCATCCTGTCATTGATAATGACAAGATGAACCGCACATCCCAATTAAGAGGCAGAGATTATTGGAATGGATTTTACAATTACATGATGTCTAAAAGAGATATTTTTAAAATATAATGACAGACAGATTGAATATGAAAGAATAGAAAAATCATGCAAATAGAAAACATAAAAAATTGAAGTGGCCATTTTAATATCAAACAAAATAAACCTCTATTACCACACATAAAGAAATGCTTCATCATGATAAAAGGGGTAGGCCCACAGGAAGATATAACCATCACAAATATGCATGCATCCAGTAACAGAGCTTCAAAATGTATGAAGCAAAAACTGACAGAATTAGAGGGAGAAAAAGACAATTCTAATGAAAGATGCTGATAATAGAGGAAACTGAGAGTGGGAAATATAGTGGTCCCCCCAAATATAAATCACCGTGGCACTTATCTAACCATATATGTGCAAGAGCTCTACAAGGAACATTAAAAAATGACGAGAGAAATTAAAGACAAATAAATAGAGAGATGGAGAGATACACCATGGTTAAGAATTAGAAGATTCAAGAGTTCCTGTCGTGGCTCAGTGGTTAAGGAACCATGAATTTTGGGTTTGATTCCTGGCCTTGCTCAGTGGGTTAAGGATCTGGTGTTGCCATGGGCTCGGATCTGGTGTTGCTGTGGTTGTGGCATAGGCCGGTGGCTACAGCTCCAATTCGATCCCTAGCCTGGGAGCCTCCATATGCCTTGGGCACGGCCCTAAAGAGACCAAAAAAAAAAAAAAAAAGAATTAAAAGACTCAGTGTTGTTAAGATGACTATTCTCCCCAAAATGACTCACAGATTTATAACAATCTCAGTCAAATTCAAGTGGACTTTTTGAAAACACAAACTGGCAAGCTGCTTTTAGAATTTATTTGGAAATACAGAGGACCTAGGAACACCAAAGCTTTTTTTTTTTAAGGTAGAGGGATTTTTAGACCATCCCATTTAATAACTTACCATAAACCATTGTAATGAAGACAGAGTCAAGTAGGTGAAAAGCTACACATGGACAACAATGGGGAAACAGAACTACATGTATATGATCACTTGATATTTCTACAAAGCAGCCAAGTAAGTCCAACGGGGAAAAGAAACGTCTTTTCAACAAGTAGTGTTCAATCAAATGGGCATCTCTATGGAAAATAGTGGACGTTAAGCCCTTAGAGCCCACCGTGTGGAATGGAATAATGAACAAGGCATGGACCATAGCCCTAACTATCAAACTTAAAAATGTAAGACCTCTAGAGGAAAATATAGGAGCCAATAACTTTTAACCTTGGAGTAAGCAAAGATTTCTTAGAACCAAGAAATCTTGAGAATCATAAGAGAAGAAATAACTATTCAAATAATTGAATTTCTTCACAATTAAAGACTTTTGCTCTTTGAAAGACACATTAAGAAAATAATAGGGAGTTCCCATTGTGGCGCAGTGGTTAACGAATCCGACTAGGAACCATGAGGTTGCGGGTTTGATCCCTGCCCTTGCTCAGTGGGTTAATGATCCGGCGTTGCCGTGAGCTGTGGCGTAGGTCGCAGACGCGGCTCGGATCCCGCGTTGCTGTGGCTCTGGCGTAGGCTGGCGGCTACAGCTCTGATTAGACCCCTAGCCTGGGAACCTCCCATATGCTGCAGGAGCGGCCCAAGAAATGGCAAAAAGAAAAAAAAAAAAAAGAAAATAATAAGGTAAGCCACAGACTCGGTGAACTTTCTTTTTGCAAGTACTCCCTATTCCCTTAGAAAGATCTTGTGGGCCGCACTGCCCAGCATATGGAAGTTCCCAGGCCAGGGGTTGAATCAGAGCTGCAGCTACCAGTCTGCACCACAGCCGTGGCAACATTGGATCCGTAACCCACGAAGCAGGGCCAAGGATCGAGCAATGGGGAGAGCTATTAGGGATACAGCTGTGTAAATTTTTCCCTTGGGTAGTTAGGGTCGCTGCAACTCACTGAGTGGTACAGAGAAAGGGCAGTGGGGTGGCCTGAGGGTGACCACAGCCACAGTCTGTCTAGAATCTGTGTGTCGTGTGGAAAGAAACACTCTCCCTGGATTCTGGCTCAAGTAATGCTCTGTTCCCCTGACCCAGGAGATGAAGGAGGTGGCAGTGAGTGTCTCTAAGGTGAAGGGATTGATTCAGAATAAGACCCAAGACCAGGGGAACTGCCTCTGAAATAATGATCAGTCATCCCTGAATGGAAGGGGCCTCAGCTGGCACAGCTGGTTGTGCTAACTCAAACTTGAACAGAGATAGCCAAGCCCCCTTTAGTTTAAGGAGTCAATATAATGTGTCTGGGTTCGGGACTTGTCAACCCTTTAAAATGATGCTAAATAACAAACAAACAAACAAAAAAGCAAAGTCTGCTCCTGCTGCCCCCTTCCCCAAAGCAAGCATCAGTGGGATTCTCTGGCTGCTGTGGGAGGGTCTGAAGGAGCACTTGGGAGACTTCCAGGCCTCTCCTGACCCCAGGGAAGCAGTTGGGCTCCCCACGGCCCAGGGAGAAAGGACCTTCCTGGCTTCCAGGTAGGCAGGGGACTGCTCCTTTGACTTACCGGTTCAGGCACAGATGGAGAAGGGAAGCACAAGGGTATAAAGTTCACACTCTGAAATTACATCCAAGCAGAAAATGAGGCAGCTGGACAGTTGTTCTAGGCACAAAAGGCCCAGTGGTTCCCATTTGAAGAGAGAAAAAAAGAAATTGTCACCCTTTCTCATGTGTGCTCAGCAGCTCTCAGTTCTTTTTTTTTTTTTTTTCTTTTTTCCTTTTAAAATTTTTTCATTATGGCCATCCCCATAGCATATAGAAGCCCAGGCCAGAGACTGAATCCAGCTGCTTGACCCACTGCACCAGGCCAGGGATAAAACCCAGGCCTCTGCAGCAACCCAAGTAGCTGCAGTTGGATTCTTAACCCACTGTGCCACAGCAGAAACTCCCACCAGCTCTTAGTTGTTAAACTGTTGCCTGTGGGACCCCATCTGAGCCTGACATCTGGACAGAACACTGATGTAGAGGTTGGCAGATGTTACTCTACCAAGAGTGGGCTGTGGGGCCCAAACTGGGTTCTTATCTGTAGATTCTGGGTCATGAGAGCTGCCTCACAATGAAGCAACAGATGACCATCCAGTCAGCAAATGCTTACTCAAGGTCTGGCAGTTTCTACCAGCACCTGAGAGAAAGCAGAACAAGATTCCTGCCCCTGAGGAATGCCAGGCTCAGGGTAAAGCCCCTTCCATGTTCTTAGGCGTCAATACCTTCTCTCCACTCTCTCTTTAGGTATCTGCTTTAGCTGAAGAGTTGCTACCTCCAGGGAGCCTCCCCTACCCCCAATAAGCTGAATTAGATCCTCTATTAAAGACCCCCGTAGCACCCTTTATTTTTTCATCATGATAATTAGCAGACCTGTTATTACCTGTCCAATGAACTCCCCACTGGACCATAACCCGCAAGAAGGCAAAGAGTGTCACAAGCACTTTTTACTAAACAGTACCTGGCACAGAAGAAGCAGTCAAGAAAAATTTGTTAAACTGAAGTAATTCATGCAAATGTGAAATGGTATAAACCTTATCTTTACAGACCGGGGACTGTGTGCCCAAAGAAAAGATGAAGCTTATGGTGGCCACATGGCATGATGGCAATGATGAGATCAGGACACAGCATCCCACCCACCATCCAATAAGAATGGGACTAGAACACAGCATCCCACTCTGCCCCCCATCCAATAAGGATGGAACTAGGGAGTTCCTGTTGTGGCTCAGCAGAAACGAATCCAACTGGTATCCATGAGGTTGCGGGTTCAATCCCTGGCCTGGATCAGTGAGCTGTAGTGTAGGTCGAAGACATGGCTCGGATCCTATGTTGCTGTGGCCATGGTATAGGCCAGCAGCTGTAGCTCCAATTCAACCTCTAGCCTGGGAACCTCCCCATTCCATGAGCGTGGCCTTAAAAAAGAAAAAAAAAAAAAAAAAGAATGGGACTAGGACACAGCATCCCACCGCACACCCCATCCAATAAGAATGGGACTAGGACATAGCATCCCACCCCACTCTCATCCAATAAGGATGGGACTAGGACACAGCATCCCACCCTACCCCCACCCCCTTCCAATAAGAATGGGACAGGACACAACATCCCACCCCCAACCAATGTGCTTCTAGGAGCAGGAGGGGCTTCCATGTGTCTTCTCCATTCCAGTAGGGAAACCTGGCTTGGAGGACCAGGGGAAATGAGAGGAGGGCGCTTAATTTGTCCAGCTCTCCTAATGGTCTCCACTGTACACTCAGCCGCCACACTATTAGGCTGTCCTCCCCTGACACTAGCGGTTTCTTAGCAAAATCCAGAAGTGTGGAAAGGTTAGCACTATCCTGTGCTGCAATGCCAGGCCCCAGCCAGCCTCCTGTCTGTGAGGCCTGCGTATTTGCCAATGACCTACATGAACCGTATGCCGTTCAAGGTCTTTGGTGAAGGCACGATGTTCAGTGCATATTTGTAGCACTCTTGGTAGTGACTCCTGGTTTGATGTACAATGAATACATATTACAGAATTATCATGGGGTAGATTTATTGGAGGTGGGACATAACCAAGTTTTATGAAAAATAATTACCGCCATCAAGCTGATATAATTACTAGTACTGGTTTTGCCAGGGCTGCTATCCAGTTTTATTTATAGGCAATTTTTCTGATCTAGTTTAAACTACACCCTGAGAATAATTGGTCTGTTTTAATTCATTTTCAGACTGCTCCTCTGCTGCCCCAGCTGGCCTGGGAGGATAAGCTGAGCACATATGCAGTGGCTGTTGCTGTGGCTGTTCTGGATGCTTGGAAGGGAGGGCTGGCCAGAGAGCCCCTTGCCCTTCTGCAAGGAGGAGGGAGCCACTATGGGTGGGTCCTGTCAGAATCCTACCCTGGTTGTCCTTCTCTTGAATTATATCCTTTGGGACGTAGGATCCAGGGGAGAAACTGACTATAGACTATAGGATTGTAAGGGCAACAGAATAGAAAGAAAATAAGTCTGAGAGTTACGCAGAGCTACTCTGTTCCATTTCTGTTTCCACCACTCGTACCCAGGTGACCTTTACTTACAGGGTCTTAGTTTCTGTCTTTGTAAAGAAGGGTTGTCTAGGGAGTTCCTGTTGTGGTGCAGTGGTAACCTGACTACTATCCATGAGGACGCGGGTTCAATCCCTGGCCTCACTCAGGGGGTTAAGGATCTGGCATTGCCATGAGCTGTGGCGTAGGTCACAGACTCAGCTCAGATCCCGTGTTGCAGTGGCTGTGGTGTGGGCCAACAGCTACAGCTCCAATTCGACCCCTAGTCTGAGGATTTCCGTATGCTGTGGGTGCAGCCCTAAAAGGCCAAAAAAAAAAAAAAAAAGATGTCGGACTTGGAGAGTTGTTGAGAGGATATGCAGTGATTGAACCAGCCCATTCCAAGCGTGGCACCAGCAAGTAGACAATTAAATGTTCCTGGGAGGTGGAGGATGGAGTTGGGGAGGTTAACCTCCTTAAGTGCCAGAGCTAGAGGGGGACCCTGGGAAACAGGGTAGCTAGCATCTCACAGATCCTGTAGGGGAGCAGCCTTAGCTCTGAGGCCACATTCTGTCATAGCTGAGAGGGTCAGGGTGAGCGCCTGACCTGAGGGCAGCAGACCCATAGGCTGAGCGGCTTTTCTAGGGGGGAGCTTAGCCTGAAAGCCTAGTCTGAACAAGATAGATAGGCAATTAGCTGAGCCAAGTGGATTTCCTCTGAATGGTCTGTGAGGGGCAGAAGCCAGAAGGCATCCAAGGAGAAGCAGAGGGAGAGGAGCCAGCTAAGGTAAGGGTTGAGCACAGAGCTGCTGCAGGTCCTGTTAACCCACAAAGGGCTTCCTGGACGACGAATGTGCCTCAGGTACATAGCTTTGCGCCAGGCTCCACAGAGTCCGGCTTTGTGGCTGTGCCTGGATTCCTTGCTGTTTCTGACTTCCTTACAGCTACTGCTTTCCGACGACAACCCTCATCAATTGAGATAACCCATGTGGGTCTCTGTCCCTTGCAACAAGAAGCCAGCATGTCACCCGAGACAGGTGAGACAATGTCCTGCCCTGCAGCCCCACTCACCAGCATGTCACACACCCAGGACACCAGAGAAACCCCAGCATCAATCACTGGACTCACGGCCCAGGTCACCTGACTCCTAATTCACTGAGAAGAAGGGGCCAAATTTGGGTTCCTCCAAGAGCTGACAGGCATGGTTTTGTGGGGAAGTGGTCGAAGGCAGGGTGAGGAAAGGGGTCACAAAAGCAGTCATTTCTGGCACTAGGTCCAGTTTTCTTCAAAATGCCATGTTTGCCAGAGTGTATCTTCCCCTCCCCACAGCTACTCACGCAGTGTTTGTGGTGACTTCTTTCCTGGTATTCTTTTTTTTTTTTGTCTTTTTAGGGCCGCCCCCCGTAGCATATGGAGGTTCCCAGGCTAGGGGTCGAATCAGAGCTGTAGCCGCAGGCCTACACCACAGCCACAGCAACGTAGGATCTGAGCCGCGTCTGCGACCTACAGCCCAGCTCACGGCAACGCCGGATCCTTAACCCACTGATCAAGGCCAGGGATCCAACCCTCAACCTCATGGTTCCTAGTTGGATTCGTTAACCACTGAGCCACAACGGGAACTCCTTTCCTGGTATTCCTAGTAATGCTGGCCTCCCCCTCTGTGACAGCTCACACCACGATGGGGATGGGGCAGGGGGAGAGCATTGTGTAGCTGTCTGTCGGCTCATGTATGTATCTGAGAGTGCGTGAGCACCCCTATGTCTTCAGAGAAAACCTGTGGGGTCCTGGAGCACTGAGAGCCTGTCTCATGCTTCCTTTCTCTAATGAACACTGGGGACTTCAGCTGAGATCCCAAGGCATCCACAAAGCCCCACTCTGGGTATCCCCAAGGCACACTCACCCCCTTTAAAGACGATTTAAACCATTACAGGAGTTCCCACTGTGGTGCAGCAGGTTAAGGATCCAGCTCTGAGATGATCCAGCCCCAGGCCCAGCGAAGTGGGTTAAGGATCAGATGTTGCTACAGCTGTGGCGTAGCTCACAACTGCAGCTCAGATGCAATTCCTGGCCCAGGAACTTACATATGCAACAACAACAAAAAACTTTACAAATCTCTTAACAACCCTTCGCCGCCACTTCCTGCCTTGCTCTCAACAAATGACCCCGACTTTTACTTCACTGTAGAACAGAGACCATTCCATGGAAACAACAAAACTTCCTAACCACAGCTATAATTTTTTTTTTCAGATGAGAAAGGAAACAGTTTCACTATTGAATACGTGTTTTGGTTTTTTGTTTTGTTTTGTTTTGTTTTTTTGGCTTCATTGAGGTATAATTAATTTTAAAAAGGTAATATATTTAAAGTGTACATTATGATGATTTGATATATGTATACATTGTGAAAGAATGCCTCCCATCTAGTTAACTAACTCATTCATCACCTCACCTATTTGTCTTTTGGTATGTGTGTGAGAGAGAGAGAAAGAACGTTTAAGTTCTATTCTCTTAGCAAATTTCAACAATACTGTACAATGCTATCAATGATAGTTACCATGTTGTATAGTAGATCTAAAGACCTTATTTCTCTTATAGCTGAACTTTTGTACCCTTTGACCAATTTCTTCATATTTCCCCCAGCCCACAGCTCCTGGCAACCATTTTTCCACTCTGTTTCTATGAGTTTGACTTTTCCTTAGATTGTACATATAAAGGATACCACAAAGTATTTGTCTTTGTCTAGTGTATTCCACAGCTAATTTTTTTTTTTTTTTTTTGCTTTTTGGGGCCGCACCTGTGGCTTATGGAAGCTCCCAGGCTAGGGATCGGATTGGAGCTGTAGCCACTGGCCTACACCAGAGCCACAGCAATGCTGGATCCTTAACCCACTGAGTGAGGCCAGGGATCAAACCCACATCCTCATGGACACTAGTTGGATTCATTTCTGCTGCACCACAACAGGAACTCCTCCACAGCTAAATATTTGTGTTTGTATCCAGTTCTTTCCTGCTTCCGTTTTACTTCTGTGAGAGAAAAATCCAAATATTCTGGATCCTAACCATGACTTTCTTTTTTCTTTCTTTCAACCACTATTCTTAAAGACCTAAGAATGGTACTTTCACCATTTCCAAATTCCTGAAAGACATTAGTCTTTGAGAATTGGGAATGAAAAATTAGAATTTCTGGGAATCCCAGGAATTACTAAAACCACAAGTTATTGTAAAAATGTTTTACAAAATTCTCCATACTCTTTACTCATTATGGTTATCTAAAAGGTTTTATTTAATAAATAGGACTACTAAGTTTGGTAGCCTTTGTAAAATATTAGTCCTTGATAATATACAGAGAGCATTTATACTTTGGTAATATTTGTGAAGAAGTGTTGCTTGTAGCATATATTCCAACACTGAAAAACACCAGTGAATATCATTGGGTAGTATTTGAATAATACTGAATCTCCTAGCAAGGATAACAGCATCTCACAGAATTTGTGTGGAAACTGTCGGTTTAAGGACTGACTTTGCTTCCAAAACTCTCTTCCTTGGAATACCATTCATAAAGTTTGTATTGCTTACTGTACATAGAAATATAAATATTTATTGTTTTTGGAGCAGTGACTCACCATTAGCAACAGAAAAGCCCAGAAACGCACATTTATAGCAAGGCAATAGCCACAAGAAAGACTGACCAGTGAGACTATGATCACTTCTCTTTTACAGGCTCCTGAAGCCTTCATCAACCTTAGCCTTCAGGTCCATGGGCCAGTATTTCCTGCTCTTGCCTTAGACTTGATGTCAGTGGATGCTCTTGAAGAGTAATGTCTCTTATGTTAATTTTCAATCTTTAATTCTCACAAAAGAATTATAATCCCTTTTCCCAGTTTCTTGACTTATTTTTCTTGATATTCAGGATTTGGAAACAATAAATTTCCTAAAATTGCAGAGAGGTAATTCCTGCATTCCTGGAACCACTAATATTGGGCCACATGGTAGGTGCCATAGTTGTAAGTAAGGGCTTCAATGTGAGGATGTGACAGACCTTGAATATGAAGTCTGGTTATATTACTATCTATGTGACCTTGTGCAAATTATTTAACATCTCTGAGTCTCTGTTTCCTAATTAGTAAACTTAATTCGTGGAGTTGTTTTGAGATTATATGTGTTTTTAAAGACTTTAGCAATCTCTGGCACACAACATGTGAAAATATATATTGCTGGAGTTCCTGTCATGGCTCAGCAGTTAACAAACTCAACTAGCAACCATGAGGATGTGTGTTCAATCCCTGGCTCACTCATTGGGTTGGGGATCTGGTGTTGTCGTGAGCTGCGATGTAGGCCAGTGGCTGCAGCTCCGATTCGACCCCTAGCCTGGGACCCTCCATATGCCACAGGTGGGGCCTCCCAAAAAAAGATAAAAAGAGAAAAGAAAATATATATTATAGCTATTAAGACACAAATCGTGGAGTTCCCATTGTGGCTCAGTGGGTTAAGGACTTGGCGTTGTCTCTGTGAAGATGAAGGTTAAAGCCTCACTCAGTGGGTTAAGGATCCATTGTTGCCACAGATGCAGCTTGGATCCAGTGTTGCCCTGGCTATGGTATAGGCCTCAGCTGCAGCTCCGATTCAACTCCTAGCCCAGGAACTTCTATATGCTGTGGGAATTTAAAAAAAAAAAAGATAGAAATCCTGATGAAGAAATGCATGATTGGTACCAGAACTGTCCAAGAGAAATAGTAGAACATGAAACACAGACATAAGTTTACAGTTTCTGGTAGCCATATAAGGAAAGTAAAAATAAACAGATGAAATTAATTTTAATAATATATTTAACCCACTATATCCAAAGTATTATCATTTCAGCAAGCATCCAATATAAAAATAATCAATGATATATTTTACATACTTTTTAAAAAAAAACAAGTCATCAAAATCAAGTGAGTTTTTTAGAGTATATCTTAATTTGGGCACTAAATTGTTACTAGATAAATTTTATCTATAATTATATTTCATAACATTTACGGTTGAAAAAGTAAATTTGCACACTCAAGTTGTTCCAAGCATACTTAAAATTTTTCTGGTAACTGAATAAAGTATCAAAAGGTAATTTTTCTTTAATATTTATATCCATGTCACCAACTTTATCTTTTTCAGAAGAAACACTTTAACTTTGAAGCAAAAAGCATATGTTTCAACAGTACTACTGTTCAAATTCAGTAAATTGACTAACTAGAGTCAACTAAGTATCATTAGCATAGAGTTCAAAGACACTGTGTAAACTGAAAAGCAATTCTATACTTGCTGATACAACAAAGCAGTCTTCAAATTTTCTTGTATTTTTGGCAGCAAATTTAAAAGATACCATTACATACAATTAAAATCTTCTTCATGCTGGAGTTCTCCCTCTGGTGCAACAGGATTGGCGGCATCTCTGGAGTGCCAGGACATAGGTTAGATTTCCTGCCTGGCACAGCAGATTAAAGGATCTGATGATCCCTGGCCCGAGGAATCCATATGCTGTGGGGTGGCACCCCCCAAAATCTTCTGCATATTAATTCATGTTAGAAAATGTAAAAAAGCATTATGGTTAATTTTTATTATAAATAGTTTCTATTTCAGCATAAATTCTCATATCTGTCTAGCTAGGTCATGAAAAGCTATTTCTTTCCTGGGGACTTCAAATTTTGCTCATTCATATGCAGTATGATATGCCATATTTTGTCCATGATTATTTTTATTTTTTGGGTATGTGCACAGCATATGGAAGTTCCCAGGCCAGGGAATGAACCCACAACACAGCAACGACCCAAGCTGCTGCAGTGACAACAGAGGATCCTTAACCCGTGTGCCGTAAGAGAACTCCATGTCTATGATTATTTAATACTTGGCAAGCATTATTCTTATTTCAAGAAAATTTGAACTGGAGGTCTTTGTTAAAAAAAAAAAAACATTAAACCCACAAGTACTGTCAAAGAACCCAAGATCATTAAATTTATTATATTTGTTTATAATATTTCCATAAATTGGCAATAATTTATACTTTTTCATGTGTATTCTGAAAAATTAAGACAATTATATCAATGATAGTTACATAATTCTTCAGAAGTTGAGAAAAAAATACTTTCATGAGGAAAACATACTTTTGTTTCAGAATTCCAATAAAATCTAGATTTTTAAATCTAATATAATTGGGAGATGGGATTAAGATGGCAGAATAGTAGGACTAGAGCTCAACTACTCTCCTAAAAACAAGAAAATTTACAACCAAATGCTTAGCAATCTTCAACCAAATGGACTGGAAACTTTCAAAAAGATATCCTACTCCAGAAGACAAAGAGGAGGCCACATCAAGAGGTAGGAGGGGAGATTACACAATATAAGCAACCCCCTATTTCCCAGGTGGGAAGCCACACAGACTGGAAAGTAACTGTATCATAGAGACTCACCTACAGGAGTGAGAGTTCTGAGCCCCACATCGACCCCCCATGTGTGGGGATCTGGCACTGGGAGAAAGAGTCCCTGGAGCATCTGGCATTGAAAGCCAGTGTGGCTTGTGCACAGGAGCTCAATGGAATTGGGGGAAACAGAGACCCTATTCCTTTTTTGTTTTTTGTTTTTTTGTGTGTTTGTTTTCTTTTTTTGGCTTTTTGCCATTTCTTGGGCCGATCCCACAGCATATGGAGGTTCCCAGGCTAGGGGTCTAATCAGAGCTGTAGCTGCCAGCCTATGCCAGAGCCACAGCAACGCAGGATCCGAGCTTCGTCTGCAAGCTACAGCCACATCTGCAAGCTACACCACAGCTCACGGCAACGCCAGATAGTTAACCCACTGAGCAAGGGCAGGGATCGAACCCACAACCTCATGGTTCCTAGTCGGATTTGTTAACCACTGTGCCACAACGGGAACTCCAGAGACCCTATTCTTAAAAGGCGCACACAGACTTTCATGTGCACTGGGTCCCAGGGCAAAGCAAAGTGTGCATAGGAATCTGGGCCAGACCTGACTGCAGTTCTTGGAGGACCTCCTGGGTAAACAAGGGTGAATGTGGCTTGCTGTGAGGGAAGGACATTGGAAGCAAAGCTCTTGGGAATATTCATCAGCATGCCTTTCTCTGGAGGTGGCCATTTTGGGAAAATCCGGCTCCACCCATAAGTGCTGAGAAGCCCCAGGCCTAACAACAATCCAGGTGGGATTAACAGCCTCACCCACCAGTAAACAGGCTGCCTAAAGATCCCCAGGCACATAGCCACCTCTAATCTCATCCAGAGACAAAGCCCCACCCACCAGAGTGATAGGAATCAGCTCCACCTACCAATGGGCAGGCGTCAGTCCCTCCCATCAGGAAGCCTACAGCAAGCCCCAATACCAACTTCAGCCACAAAGGGGGCAGATGCCAGAAGTAAGAGAGGCTACAACTCTATTATCTGTAAAAAGGTCACTGCACCAAAAACCTATACAAATGAAGAGACAGAGAAGTATAACTCAGATGAGGGAGAAAGAAAAAAAACCCAGAAAAAGTTAAGTGATCAGGAGATTCTCAGCCTCCAGAAAAAAGACTTTAGACTGTTGATGCTGAAGATGATGCAAGACATTGGAAATAAACTGGAGGCAAAGATGGATAATTTACAGGAAACACTGAGCAAGGAAAATACAAGATATAAAACTTAAGCAAGAAGAGATGCAAAATACAATAACTGAAATAAAAAATTCATTAGAAGCAACCAATAGCAGAATACAGGAGGCAGAAGAATGAATAGTGAGGTGGAGGACAGATTAGTGCAAATCACAGATGCGGAATAGAAAAGAGAAAAAAGATTGAAAACAAATGAAGAGACTGTCAGAGAACTCTGGGACAATGTTAAACGCACCAGCATCCGTAATATAGGGGTGCCAGAAGGAGAAGAAGAGAGAGAAAGGGACAGAAAAAATATTCAGAGATAATTCCCTCCCCCTAACATGGGAAAGAAACCACTCACTCAAATCCAGGAAGTGCAATGAGTACCATATAAAATAAACCCAAGGAGGAACACCCTGAGACACATATTAATCAAACTAACCAAAATTAAAGACAAAGAGAAAATCTTGAAAGCAGCTAGGGAAAAGAAACAAAAAACATGCAAGGGAACCCCGATAAGGTTATCAGCAGACTTTTCAACAGAAACTCTGCAGGTCAGAAGGGAGGTATGATATATTCAATGTGATGAAAGGAAAAAACCTGCAACCAAGATTAATTTACCCAGCAAGGCTCTCATTCAAATTTGAAGGAGAAAACAAAAGCTTCACAGATAAGCAAAAGCTAAGAGAATTCAGCAACACTAAACCAGCTTTACAACAAATACTAAAGGAACTTCTCTAGGCAGAAAAGAAAAGGCTGCAACCAGAAACAAAAATACCAAAAATGACAAGGCTCACCAGTAAATGTATATATACAGTAAAGATACAGAATCATCCATGCACAATTATGCCAACAAAATCAGATATCATGAGAAGAGGGTAAAAATGCAGAACAATGGAGATGTACTTGCAATTAAGAAAGCAACAACTTAAAACAATCTCACATATATATATATATGTATATATATATATATATATATATAGAGAGAGAGAGAGAGAGAGAGAGAGAGTCATATCAAAACTTCAGAATAACTGCAAACCAAAAATCTACAATTGATACACACACAAATAAGAAAAACCAACTCAAATACAACTCTAAAGACAGTCATCAAACCAGAAGAGGAGAGAAGAATAGAAGAAAAAAAAGCAACAAAAACAAATGCAAAGCAATTAATAAAATGGCAATAAGAACATGCATATCAATAATTACCTTAAATGTTAATGGACAACCTCCCCAACCAAAAGACAGACTGGCTGAATGGATACAAAAACAAGACCCACATATATGGTGTCTTCAAGAGACCAATTTCACTCCTAAGGACACATACAAATTAAAAGTGAGACGATGGAAGAAAACATTCCATGCAAACAAAGATCAAAAGAAAGCTGGGGAGTTCCCGTCATGGTGCAGTGGTTAACGAATCCGACTAGGAACCATGAGGTTGCGGGTTCAGTCCCTGGCCTTGCTCAGTGGGTTAACGATCCGGCGTTGCCGTGAGCTGTGGTGTAAGTTGCAGACGCGGCTCGGATCCCATGTTGCTGTGGCTCTGGCGTAGGCCGGTGGCTACAGCTCTGATTAGACCCCTAGCCTGGGAACCTCCATATGCCACAGGAGCGGCCCAAGAAATAGCAACAACAACAAAAAAAAAAAAAGAAAGAAAGAAAGAAAGAAAGAAAGCTGGAGCAGCAATACTCATATCAGACAAAATAAACCTTAAAATGAAGAATATTTTAAGAGACAAGGAAGGTCACTACATAATGATCAAAGGATCAATCCAATAAGAAAATATAACAATTTTAAATATCTACACACACAACCTAGGTTCACCACAATGTATAAGGCAACTGCTAACAACCTTAATAGGACAAATTGACAATAATGCAATAATAGTGGGGGACTTTAACACCCCACTTACAGCAATGGACAGATCATCCAGGCAGAAAATCAATAGGAAACTCAGGCCCTGAATGAAGCATTAGACCAGATGGACTTAATAGATATTTATAGGACATTCCATCCAAAAGCAACAGAATACACATTCTTCTCAAGTGCACATGGAACATTCTCTACGATTGATCACATCCTGGGCTACAAATCCAACCTCAGTAACTTTAAGAAAATTGAAATCATATCAAGCATCCTTTCCCGATCACAACGCTATACAACTGAAAATCAACAACAAGAAAAAAACTGAAAAAAAAACACAAACACGTGGAGACTAAACAACATGCTACTAAACAACCAATGGATCACTGAAGAAAACAAAGAGGAAATTAAAAAATACCTAGGAGCAAATGACAACAAAGATACAACACTTCAAAACCTATGGGATGCAGCAAAAGCCATTCTAATAGGAAAGCTTATAGCAATATGAGCCCACCTCAGGAAACAAGAAAAAGCTCGAATAAACAAGGTAACTTTGCATCTAAAACAGCTCAAGAGAGAGCAGCCAAGACCTAAAGTTAGTAGAAGGAAAGAAATCATCAAGATCAGAGCAGAAATCAATGAAATAGAAACAAAGAAAACCATAGAAAAGATCAAAGAAACGAAAAGCTGGTTCTTTGAAAAGATCAACGAAATTGATAAACCCTTAGCCAGACTTATCAAGAAAAAAAGAGAGAGGACTCAAATCAATCAAATTATAAATGAAAAAGTAGAAGTAACAATGGACATCACAGAAATACAAAGGATCATAAGAGACTACTCTATGCAACTATATGCCAATAAAACAGAAAACCTAGACGAAATGGACAAATTCTTAGAGAAGTACAATCTTCCAAGACTAAACCAAGATGAAATAGAAAAGATGAAAGGACCAATCACAAGAACTGAAATTGAAACTGTGATTAAAAAACTCCCAACAAACAAAAGTTCAGGCCAGATGGCTTCATAGGCGAATTCTATCAAACATTTAGAGAAGAGCTAATGCCCATCCTTCTGAAACTATTCCAATAAGTCACAGAGGAAGGGACACTCCCAAACTCATTCTATGAGGCCACCATCACCCTGATACCAAAACTAGACAAAGACACCACAAAAAAGAAAACTACAGGCCCATTTCACTGATGAACATCAATGCAAAAATCCTCAACAAAATACTAGCAAACCGAATCCAACAATACATTAAAATGATTGTACATCATGATCAAGTGGGATTTATCCCAGGGATGCAAGGATTCTTCAATATCCACAAATCCATCAGTGTGATACACCACATTAACAAACTGAGGAATAAAACCCATATGATCCTCTCAATAGATGCAGAAAAAGCCTTTGACAAAATGCAACACCCATCTCTGATAAAAACCCTTCAGAAAGTGGGCGTAGAGGGAACCTACCTCAACATAATAAAGGCCATATGTGACAAACCTACAGCTAACATCATTCTCAATGGTGAAAAGCCGAAGGAATTCCCGCTGAGACCAGGAACAAGACAAGGGTGTCTGCTCTCACCACTACACTTCAACATAGTTTTGGAAGTCCTAGCCATGGCAATCAGAGAAGTAAAACAAATAAAAGGAATCCAAATTGGAAAGGAAGAAGTAAAACTATCACTATTTGCAGATGACATGATACTATACCTAGAGAATCCTAAAGAGTCTACCAGAAAACTGTTAGAGCTTATCAATGAATTTGCCAAAGTTGCAGGTTACAAAATTAATAGACATAAATTGACGGCATTTCTATACACTAACAATGAAAGATCAGAGAGAGAAATTAGGGAAGCAGTCCCGTTTACCATCACATCCAAAAGAATAAAATACCTAGGAGTAAACCTACCTAAAGAGACAAAAGACTTGTACTCTGAAAACTATAAGGAACTGATGAAAACAATCAAAGATGACACAAATAGATGGAAAGACATACCATGCTCTTGGATTGGAAGAATCAATATCATCAAAATGACTATACTACCCAAGAGAATCTACAGATTCAATACAATCCCTATCAAATTACCAAGGATATTTTTCATGGAACTCGAACAAAATATTTTAAAGTTTGTTTGGAAGCACAAAAGACCCAGAATAGCCAAAGCCATCCTGAAAAAGAAAAATGGAGCTGGAGGAATCAGGCTCCCTGACTTCAGACTATACTACAAAGAAACAGTCATCAAAACCATACAGTACTGGCACAAAGACAGAAATGTAGATCAGTGTAACAGGATAGAAAGCCCAGAATTAAACCCACACACCTACAGCCAACTCATCTATGACAAAGGAGACAAGGATATACAATGGAGAAAAGACAGCTTGTTCAATAAGTGGTGCTGGGAAAACTGGACAGCCACATGGAAAAGAATGAAATTAGAACACTCCCTAACATCACACACAAAAATAATCTCAAAATGGATTAAAGACCTATATATAAGACCAGACACTATAAAACTCTTAGAGGAAAACATAGGCCAAACACTCTCTGACATAAATGACAGCAACATCTTCTCAGATCCACCTCTTAGAGTAGCGACAATAATAACAAAATAAACAAACGGGACTTAATTAAACTCAAAAGTTTCTGCACAGCAAAGGAAACCCTCAACAAAGTGAAAAGACAACCCACAGAATGGGAGAAAATCTTTGCAAATGAATTGACTGACAAGGGGTTAATCTCCAAAGTTTATAAACACCTCCTACCACTCAATACCAAACAAACAAACAACCCCATCAAAAAATGGGCAGAAGACCTAAACAGACAATTCTCCAAAGAAGACATATGGATGGCCAAAAAACACAAGAAAAGATGTTCAACATCACTCATCATTAGAGAAATGCAAATCAAAACCACTGTAAGGTATCATCTTATACCAGCCAGAATGGCCATCATCAAAAAGTCTACAAACAATAAGTGTTGGAGAGGGTGTGGAGAAAAAGGAACCCTACTACACTGTTGGTGGAATTGTAAATTGGTGCAACCACTGTGGAAAACAGTATGGAGAGGCCTCAGAAAACTAAACATAGAACTACCATTTGATCCAGCAATCCCACTCCTGGGCGTCTATCCAGAGGAAACCATGACTCAAAAAGACACATGTACTCCGATGTTCATTGCAGCATTATTTGCAACAGCCAAGACATGGAAACAACCTAAATGTCCATCAACAGAGGAGTGGATCAAGAAGAAGTAGTACATATACACAATGGAATATTACTCAGCCATTAAAAGGAACGAAATCCTGGTGTTTTTAGCAACATGGATGGACCTAGAAATTATCATGGTAAGTGTAGTCAGTCGGACAATGAGACACCAACATCAAATGCTTTCACTGACATGGGGAATCTGAAAAAAGGACAGAATGAACTTCTTTGCAGAAGAGATACTGACTCACAGACTTTGAAAAACTTTTGGTTTCCAAAGGAGAGAGGCTGGGGTATGAGGGGATGTGCTGGGGGTGTGGGATGGAAATATTTTAAAACTGGATTGTGATGATCATTATACAACTATAAATGTAATAAATTCATTGGGTAATTTAAAAAATACTATGTATAAAATAAATAAGCAACAAGGATGTATTTTATAAAAATAAATTTAACATAGTTGAAGCACTATCCATCATGATAGAAACTAATTTTTCATACTTAGCAGAAATTCTTATTTGACAGGAATAAATGAAAAAAAAATTATGTCATGAATTTGGCTTTGTTGACCATAAACTGGTGATATTTCTTCATAAATTTGGACACATTTTGAGATAAAATATATACAAATACTAATTGGTTGGAATCTCATATTATGACTCATCTAAAGCATTATAAAGAAAATTACAATTTTAAAATGTTGATTAGTTGATTTTGGATGTTATTGAAAGGTTTTGCATTCTATTAACAATTGTTTGGTGGCTTAATTGAAGATCTCTCACAATTAGTAAAATGTCTTTTTTCTTCATAATTTTCTGTCAAATTTCCATGTCTTAAATAGTAAAAGTAAATGTTTACCATCATTCCCCTAAATTTTTTTGTGTTTGCAAAAATCCAGATGATTTCATAGTTGACCAAAGTTACTAGCTCAGATACCATTAAAAATACTTTTGATTTTTTGTTGAGTATTTAATTATCATTACAAGTGACTCATTTCATTGATTCTTTTTTGGTTGCTAACAGGAAACATAGAATTCATTATTATTTGCTGACAAGCTCTCTTAGTCATGTCTACTTTGCTATATCTGTGAAAACATTTATACAACCAACAGCTTTTTTGTTTTGCCCTGCTGCAGTAAATGGTAAATGCTATGCTCTGTCTCTATCGCCATCTTTTTTAAATGATTTTTATTTTTCCATTATAGTTGGTTTACAGTATACTGTCGATTTTCTACTGTACAGAAAAGTGACCCAGTCACACATACATAATACCTTCTTTTTCTCACATTATCCTCCATCATGCTCCATCGTAAGTGACTAGATATAGTTCCCAGTGCTATACGGCAGGATCTCATTGATTATCCATTCCAAAGGCAATAGTTTGCTCTATTGCCATCTTATTTCTGCTTCTCTCTTAATGTTGATTTCCTTCTTCAAATAACATTACTCCACTTATGTGGGAACCTGTTCACTGGAAACTCACTTTTGGGGAAATAAAGGACTAATCTCTATCAGCTCCTGTTAGAAAACTTCCAGGGAAGGATTCTGATTGGCTTGGGGGGAAGATGGGATGCTTTGATTGGTCCAGTGTGTGCCATTTACCTACTCTCAAGACCAAACAGGTGGGGTCTGTCACCAGAAGAAGGGATAGAAGCCCAAAGGAATCACCCTTAATTCACCCAGGGTTCATTCAGACTGGTTATTTCTTGGAGGAGATGTTCCCTTATCTGAGTCAAATCATGAATTAGAGGTAACCAGTCTAAATGGAGAAAAAAGGAGGGGAGTGGAAGAAAGACATTCCAGGGAGGGGGAAATATGAGGAAAAGCACAGGGGTAAGAAAGAGCATGATGTATAATCCCCTGTACTAGACTGTAAGAATTTTGAAGGCAGTGACTGTCTTATTCATCCTTTTCTCCATCCATCTGCTTGACATGTGAGATGCTCCCTACCTGTCCATTAACTAAATGAATGAATAATAAATAGTCAGTGGGAGTTCCCATCATGGCTCAGAGGGAACCATGAGGTTGCCTGTTTGACCCCTGGCCTCGCTCAGTGGGTTAAGGATCCAGCATTGCCGTGAGCTGTGGTATAAGTCTCAGAGGTGGCTCGGATCTGGTGTTGCTGTGGCTGTGGTGTAGGCCAGTGGCTACAGCTCCGATTCAACCCCTAGCCTGGGAACCTCCATATGCCTCTAGTGCGGCCCTAAAAAAGACAAAAAATAAATAAATAAATAAATAATAAACAGTCAGCAACATTTCATAGTTTGACAGTGCCACCAGGCAAGGGTTGAAGTGACTCCTCTATGCCGTCTGAGAGCACAATCTGGGGCTCCATGTAAACTCCACTGAATATCAGAAAATAACTTGCTTTTCACATTTTTCTGGGAAGATAACAATTATAAAAACCCACAAAAGAGGTTTGGCCGCCAAGGCTTTTCTTTGCCATCATCAAGCCTTGCTATTCAGTTGCACTGTAAGGTATCAGGTCAAACTTTCCCTATGAGAATGAATCACATTTCATTACACTCCAAAATGCAAAGACACATCCACAAGTATGACCATTTCAATAAATTCCAGGTACAAAATAATCTGAATTAATGACAAATGGAGGTGTGTTTTTAACATTTAAAATTTTTTATCCAAGTTTCACAAATATATACTTTTAAAGAATCAAATTATTCTGGAGTTCCCTGGTGACTCAACAGGTTAAGGACCTGGCATTGTCACTGCAGTGGCTTGGGTTCAATACCTGGCCTGGGAACTTCCACATGCTGTGCACATGGCAAAAAAATCCTGCTCATATGGTTATACTGTCATTTAACTTAGATCCATATTCATTGTTTACATTATTCTGACTCTGTAAATACTATTTATGGCTGAACCATGTGGTGTACTATGGTTTCTCTTCCTTTCTTGTCCAACTTTTGGCTTACCCTGGAGGTAATAATTGCCTTTTTTTTTTTCACTTGCTAAGTTTTCTATGTACTCAACACCAAGTTAATCTCTCTCCTGAATGTATATTTTCTCTCAACAAATACAGTAAATTTAAGCACAATAAGCATTCTGGCAATTTTATTTTCTTGACAAAGTTGCTTGTGACCTGATCCAATCTAGGATCTTCCTTCATCATCACCTCAAGGAGTTCTTTCACCTCTCTCTAGAATTGGATCCTCTTTGTTTTAGATCCTACATTCTCTTCTCACTTTACTAAATCATTTTGGTGGAGAATATCCTCTAGTTTTCCAAGAAAGAGTAGATAGAAATAATTTCTTGTTTTTGTCCTTGTACATTTGAAAAAAGACAAAATTTGAATACATTTCTAGTTTATTCTCACACTTGATGTAGAATTTTAGGTGGGGAAATATTATTGCCCAATTTTGAAGGCACTATTTCATTGTCATGTTGTTTCCAGTTTAGTTGTTGTGAAATTCTAGCATTTTTATTCTGATTATTGTTTCTTTGAGTGAAATCAATCCCTCCCTTACCTCCCAAAGCTTGCAGGATCTTCTAAAATTTCACAATGATTTGTCTGCCGTGAGTCTTGTTTTATCCATTTTACTGGGCATTTTTCATTAGAAATTTATGCCTTTCAATTCTAGGGAAATTTCTCAAGCTGTTTATTTGGTGGTTTCTTCTCTATTTTTCTTTCTGGAACTCCTATTGTTTGGATATTGGATCTCCACAATTTGTCCTCTATTTTTTTTTTTTAAGATTTTCTTCCTTATTTTCTCTGCTTTGCTTTTTTGTTCTACTTTTGGGAACATTTCTTCACCTTAATTTTCTAATATTTCTATTGAGTTTTTTGTTTGTGCTTTCATATTTTTAGTTTGCAATGGCTTTTATAGTGTTCTCACAGGATCCTATTTCTGTTTCACAGAATGCAATATCTTATCTCTGCAAGGCTATTATGACAGTTTTTTTAAATTTATCCTCTTTGCATAGTTTCTTCCATCCAAGTTTCTTTTTTCTTTCTGTTTGTTCTGGCCTCTTTTATATTAGAGACTTTCCACCAGTGTCTGGCAATCATTTGCTGTTTATATGTACTTAAAAATGGGGCCTTAACAACACATTGGAAGTTGCAGGGGGCAGGGGCCTTATCCACTGTGGTTTTTGGTGGACAGTGATCTGGCCAGGGACCCATAATTTCAATACCTTATCTTTTCTCTTGAGCTGTTTATCTGCTGCAGAGAGTAATACTCTTCCCTCTCCTATCTGAACTATATACTCTGGTTTCCAGTATTCAGGATACTGGGTGGAAGAAGAAAGTTGGTGCTCTCAACAGATAACATCTATGCTTTCATTTAGTGTCTGTTTTCTGTATGATACCTCTGTCCTCAGTATATTCTCTCAATGCAGACCATTTATTGAGAATCAGCCTCCAGTCTTCTACAAAGGGAAGTTTCCTCTCTGTGAAGTACAGGAAGGAAACCAGAAACCTAACCATCCCTTATACAGTTCTTAACCAGTCCTCACATTTTAGCCCTCTGTTACCCCCATTTCCAGGGGGTACCTGAAGCCATCAATTCTGGAGCCATTTGACAGTTCTTCAATATAAAATCAGAATATTTCCTGGCTTTCCGTAGGCTTCCTTAGAATTCAGCTTCCTCAGGTCTGCTGCTTCAGATCCTGCTCATCCATCTGCTTACCAGCCTCTGAAATATTGTTACTCATGACTCCTTTCCCACTTTCTTTGTTCTCATGAGGGTATGACTTGTTTAACTTATAATTTTTAAAATGATGTTTGAGGTGGAAGGGAGATCAATCTATATGTTCAACCCATCATTAGTCCTGGAGTTCTGGTCATTTTTCACTTTAAAAAATTTCACCAAGTAGTTCTAAATAGCAAGCTGCTCTGATGCATTTAAAATAATTTTTGGTTAGTAAATCCATATTTCACAGTTTTCAGAAACTGTTATTTTTCTGGAAAGCAAGGTGACTCCCTGGGTGATAGAAACAATTCGTCATCAGTGAGGAGAAAACGCAGACCTACTTCTGTGGAATTTCAGGTGTCTATCCTTTGAAAGATTTTTATTTACATGAGCAGCAGTAAAAGTTTGGTCTCTGGATGAAGAAATGACATTTGTTTCAGAAAAGGAGCTTAGAAAATGACTGGTATGTCCTTGTGGTGATCATGGCAGTGGCTCCCCTGTGGGACTGTTCCAAGCCAGCCATTGCTTTAGGAATAGGCATGTGACCCAAGTGCAACAAAGGCATTGCCTGGAGGTCTGCTGGGAGTCTTCTGGTAGAGGTTTTCTTGCTTCTGATAAAAAGAGGCACAAGGAAGAGACAGCTTCTGCTGTTGCTCCAGATGCTGCTGTTTCTGGGTATTACGCCTGGGATTGCCACAGCCATCTAGCAAGGAAGTCTTGTATCCAACTGAAACTGAGGACTGCAAAGTAGACGAATGAAACAAATGGAATCTTTGCTGCCTTGCTGAGCTGCTGACTGACCCGAGCTTGGGCTTCCCCTTCCTCTGAACTTTAAGTTTGTAGGAAATGATATCTGCCCTTATTCCTTAAACCAATCTGAGCTGGATTCTGCGTTTTCTCAGCTAAAAACATCCTAACTCCATATGCCGCCAATACACAAGCCACACTCTGAGTCAGGAGAGCATTTATTTTTCAAAAATTATGTAGAAATATAAAGTGATTTATAGGCTCTGTTTAGATCATAAAAATAGATTCAGGAAGAATGAGTTTAATATCTGTACTGATAGGAATCGAGTACCTGAAGGTTACTTTTTGTACACTGTTTCTTTCATTGTTCTAAGTCCCCCTTCCTTCCTTTTTTTTTTCTTCTTCTTTTTCTTTTTTTTTCTTTTTAGGGCTGCACCTGAGGCATATGGAAGTTTCTAGGCTAGGGGTCAAGTCAGAGCTACCAGCTGCCTGCCACAGCCACAGCAATGTGGGATCCAAGCCACACCACAGCTCACAGCAATGCTAGATCCTTAATCCACTGAGCAAAACCAGGGATCAAACATCCATCCTCATGGATACTAGTGTTTGTAACCCACTGGGCTGCAATGGGAACTCCTGAGTCTCACTTTCTATCAAACAAAAATTTGGACTTTTTTTTCCATTTTCTTGGGTCCCATTAAATATAAAATAGAGCAGAAAATAAAATTGCAGTGAAATGAATCTTCAGAATTAAGTGGAGTATATAATTCCATTATTTTAATTGCTTTTATCCATCCTTTGAGGTTCTCCTTTGAAGGGGACTTTTACAGTAGACTGCTCTGAAAGTTATTTGAGTTTCAATGCTGTGGATTATCCATTAAAAGAGCAAAGTTATTATTTTTTATAATAAGCAGATTTATCAGAGAATATCTTGAGAGGGGGCTGGGGCCAAGATTAGGTGAGTAAATGTTTTACTATTAACACCAGGCCCTATTGTGTAATGGCTAAGAATACAGGCTTTGAGGGTCAAGAGAGTGGGTTCAAATCCTGGCTTTACCATTTTCTAGCTGTGTGGCTGCGGATAAGTTACTTAGCTTCTCTGAGCTTCCAATTCATCATCTATAAAATGAGAGTAATAATAATACTTACCTCACAGGGTTGATAGGAAGATTAAATGAAGAAACACATGTTTTTAAAAATACTTAGAACAGTGCCTGATACACAGAAAGTACTCAATAAAAATTGGCTGCTATTATTATTATCATTATCATCATTAGTCAGGATTATTCTATCCAATATTTATTGAGGACCCATAAGAGCTCTCCCCTCAGTGTTAGAGTCACAGGTACCCAGCTGTTTAGGTCAAGGAGAGAGGTACAAAGAGATTTTTTCAAAGCCCTGGCTTATGCTGACTGCTTCACACTCCCCTGCACCTCAAGGCTTCCCATCCCTCCTTTTCTCATCCTCCCCCAACATGTCCATGGTCACTTTATCCTGGCCCCCTGACCTTGCCCTGGGCCCTAAGACAAGTGTTCCACTCAGTTGGGATCTGTTTCATCCCTCTTCTGCGTGAAGACACGGCTCCCAACCCAACTACTTACCACTCTGAGACCTCTCCCAGCTCATTCCTCGAAATATGACTCTACTCCATTTTATTCAAGGCTCTTTTGTTACCAAGTCACTCAAACAATCCTGGACAAAGGGGTGGGAGACTTGGGAGTCCTTGGAGGGCCAAGAAATCCTTAACACTCTCTGCAAGGGGCTGCTTTAAGTCCTGGGCACTGGAGGGCATGCAGAGGTAGCACACACGCCAATGACCATCAGTTGGCCTGGAAATAAAGGCCCTGTGAGTGTGGAGGTGAGGTCTTTGGGAGAACAGAGGAAAAAGAATTTCTGAGTTGGTGAATCAAGAAAGGCTTCCTGCTAGAGGACATGACAATTGAGCGGCATCCAAGGATGAAGGGCTTAGACATGCCGCAGTACCAAGGTTTCAGAAGGGGAGGAGAGAGCATGGGCAATGCCACAGTGTCCTTTTCTTTCCAGAAGATGGCATGGTTGGGGAATACTGTGAGCAGACCATGTTATGGTCATTCATTATCTCATTCATTTGTTTATTCACTTCTGGATGCTTGTTACATGGCATAGAGACATTTCCATCCTTAATTTAACTTGGATTACTGCCCTTCGTGTCTCTTCTCTTCCCTTTGGGTGAATGTCCCTCCTGCATAGCTACCCAGAGTCCATAGGTTAATCATCAAAAATGTAAGACTTTTTGACTCTGAAAGTCTGGACTCTGTGACTATCCCTTCCCCCTGGGCTGTTCCCTGTCTCTTTACTGCCTATTTTATTTTATTTATTTATTTTATTGTCTTTTCTAGGGCTGCACCCTTGGCATATGGAGGTTCCCAGGCTAGGGGTTGAATCGGAGCTACAGCTGCCAGCCTACACCACAGCCACAGCAACAGTAGATCCAAGCCGCATCTGTGACCTACACCACAGCTCACGGCAACGCCGGATCCTCAACCCACTGAGTGAGGCCAGGGATCTAACCTGCAACCTCATGTTTCCTAGTTGGATTCATTAACCACTGAGCCACGACAGGAACTCCTTTACTGCATATTTAGAGTAAGGAGAGGACTTGGTCTTCTTTAAGGTCTAGCTCAAAGACTACCTCCCATGAGAAGGAAAAAAGGAAATGGCTTTCACTGAATATCCTCTCTGTGCAGGCACCTTCTAGGCCTTCCCCCCAACACCCCCTTATTTAATCCTCACCATTGTCATGGTGGGGGCTTCACTCAGGCTCTATTAATGGATCACTCCGTGGTGCCAACCCCAAAGTCGGTTTCTCCTTGGTGTCCATCCCTTCACTCATGATGGGAGCAGCCACAAGAACCTATAGTTCATAGCCCTGGTTCACTGAGTCCCAAGTTTGCTGCAGAATCTGGCCAGTTTGGGAGTCCAGCCAGCATCTTCCTGAGGATGTGCTATAGTGACTCATGACCAGCCCCATGGGAGAATAATCCAGAATTGACTTGCCAAAATTCAACAATAGCAGCATTTTAATCATCTCCTAGGAGTGACGGATGTCATTGCCTCCAGGGGAAGAGGAGGTGTTCCACCCAGCTGCATCCTACACAAGGCCTCCCTTCCTCTCAGGTGGGTGACAGTGTTGGCAGGATGGGGCGGAGGGGTGGGTGAAAGGTAGTGTCACTTGTTCACAATCGGAGAACTTGAAAGGATGCTGCAGTTTGAGGATCCTCTAAGCCATGGACCCTAGTGTATAAAATAGAGGATTGAAGTACATGATTCCCAAGTCTCCTTGCAGTGCACAGGCTCCAGGGTTCTAAACATTCCAGAGCGCCTGGGCTACCCTTGAGGTTTTATGCTTTTGAAGCATGAGTGTGAACCTGGAAATTAAGGGTATGGAGCCCTAAAAGGAGAAGAAATTCTTCCAGTTTATTTCTCATCAGCTGTTGTCAAAGCCACTCTTGTGTCCTGATCCTTGTCAGCTTAAGTTCTTTTATTTGCTAGTCATTTTTCATGATCAGATGTTCAATCCAGGAACTGGGACTTCTGGGAAAAGAGAACCCAGTCAGATCTTTACCTTCTGCAGGGCCCTTGATTTCATATCCTGGGCTCCTCAGAAGACATCAGCTATTAAAGATATGGAATGCAATGATGGCTGGAGAAGCCACAGTGATCCAGGGCAAGATGCCATACTGATGACTTGTTACCGCTTTGAAGACAGTTCTCAGACCAGCATCTCCAATGTCAACCTCTCTCCACAGCTACTGGGTACCTGTGGGCATCTCATATTCAGTATGCTCACTGAACTCAAAGTCCTACCCTACAAACTTGCCCTCCTTCTGCACCTTACACTTTAACACCACCAGAGGGATCATTTGCATTCCTCCCCGTCCCCCTCATCTCTCTGGCTTTCCTACCATCTGATCTTTAATTCTATTTGGAATAAATTTCAATAAGTGTGAGTCTGAAGGGGACTAGACATTCTCACCTTTGCCCTATAGTGATGGGGGCATGCTCATGTGACTAGTGACTGGGTCATGCTCACATGACTTAGACATGGTCATTCACACCATGCAAAAGGGATTTTAGTTCCTGAGAATGACAATGGTCTAGTGATTACTCACAGCAGGAGTGGAGGAGGGCAGTGTCACAAGTGTCTAATCATAGGAATGCTTTGGCTTGGATCTGACCAGGCTGATCTTGTGGTTTGACCCAAGTTCCAGCCCCTCTTGGTCCTGCCTGTTTTCTGAAACTGGTTCTCCAGACTTCCCATTGATTTGGAGAGCTCTAATAAACATAATTTAATATTTTGTTTCTTCTTAGAGATCTGGAATCAGTTTCTATTGTTTGCAACTAAGTCCTGGCTGGTACCCTCTCTGTTTCCCAGTTCTCCAAATCAGGAAGCTGGAAATCCTTTTTTGACTGTCCCTTTATGGTTCACACACCACTGGTCACAGATCCACTTCTCCTGCCTTCTGTGACCCCACAGTCATCCTTAACCAGGCCTTCATTACATTCGCCTACCTGCTGCCCCTGGGTTGATGGCTTCTCTGGCCTCTGGGCTCTTCTTAACCGTAAGCACCCACTTTCGATTAAACCTCAGAATCCAGGTTCAGGCTGCATCTTCCACCAGGGCTTTTGGCACAGGAGGAAAAAGAGACAGAGAAAAGAAAGGTGTTCAGCAACACTGAGTGGAGAGGGAGAGAAAGCAGGTGCCACGAAACAGGTGTAACTTGGTTGTCCTTGTAATAGCACAGCCTGCCAGGGATCCTGAGATGAGACCAAATTTTCCCCTTCATTGGTACTTTACCCTGTTTTTCTAAATGCACATCGGTGTAAAGTATTAATTACATTTTAAATGGACATAACTTAAGATGCAGTTTTATCTTGCTTTTCTAGTAGCCAAGTTCCTTGAGGATGCATTAATTGATTTTAAATCCAAATCAGCCCAATGCACTTGGACAGTTTGCTGGGTAATGGAAATTAGCAATGACTTCCGTAAAGGAAATGTGTAATGTCAACTCCTTTATTTTGGCACATTTTTATCACTGTGGATGAGGTAAGCCTTATTATGGGTGGAGAAGGCCCAGAAGCACCAAGCTCTTTATTTATTCAGTAAATATATATTGAGCATCTTCTTTATGTAAAGGACTGTGTAAGGCACTGGGCATCCAATGGTGAATGAGAGACACTTGGTCCCCTAATGAAGCTTATATCTGAACAGCATTGATCCTAGAAAGCCTGTGGAGTTGATCTGCAGAACCTTCTCCCTGGCATTCCCATCTAGGGTTGCCAAGTTGAGCAAATAAAAATACAGGACACCGAGTTAAATCTGAATTTCAGATAAACAATGAGTCATTTTTAGTCTAAGTATTGTCCCCTACAATACTTATGTTCAACTGAATTGAGTGTTTCTATTTTATTTGGCAACCTACCACCCTGACTCCCAAGCCATCAAGTTGCCCTGTGCCCCTGTGAGCCCTGACACCTGCTCTGAAGCAGCACCTTCCCCAGTGTAAGAGTGCAGACTCAACCAGCTCTCTTCCAAAATAGACTCGTCACAAGGAGAATTCCAGCTGTGTCTGCTCTCAGCTAGCTGTCCCCAGGAAAGAATTCATTTCAGACATTTTGACAGCATTGACCCCAAGCAAGGAACAACATGTTCTAAGTAGGATACAGAAGTGAGTAATACACAGTCACCACCCTAAGGAACCTGAAGACTAGCAGGACAGGAGAGTAAGCTATTCATGTAATTGTGGCACAATGTGGAAGATGAACAATGACTCGGGTGTCAAGAGGAGGCAGGGAGGAAGAGATCATATTTCCTTTGTAGGGTAGGAGTCTTGAGGGCATCATGGAGGAGGTGGCCTTTACAGTGAACTAGACCAATGACAAACCCACAAAATCACTTGACAGCTTGGATATGGTCATTATAAACTCCTAGCAGTGCCCACAATCAGTCACAGTTGCCAACCCACATGATGTCTTTTCATCATCCTTGACCTCTGAGTGTGCCTAATGCCACTGAGGGGGGCCTTTTGGAAATGGCCTGCTAGGTGGAGCAATCAGTACAGATTCAAGTCATGAGAAAGTGCCTGTGTGTTTGGAGAACTCTGAGAAGTCTCAGGTAGCCAGAGTCTAGGGCTCTGTGTGGGTGTGTGGCTGGAGAGTTCATCCCCAAGGTATGTCAAGGTCAGGTGTTTGGAAGGTCTAGGATCACAAGGAGCTGACAGTTCCCCTGGAAAGCTGGGTTTGGGCAATGGGCATCTGCTCTTCCTGAAGAAGGGCCTCCCCACCCAAGAGCCTGCCTGGGCACAGTTCCTACTCCCAAGCAGCCAGTGGACACTGGCTGTGCGGAAGGAGGGAATGTCAATCACATTCTTGGTAAATTTTTAGACACCTGAGGTTTTGAACAGATAACACTTCAGAGCTTGCTTTATGCTTGTATAGCATTTAATAAGGGAGAGGAAAAACTTCTCATTCATTGCTTCCTGGTTAATATGAGGGAGCTTTCTCCAGCCAGGCAAACATTTACAGCAGCAGTGGCTAAGCCCGGCCCTGATAATGGGCCAAAGGTGGCCAGAGAAGGAAGCCAAATGCTCCTAGTGCCTACTTGCAGAGGAAACAGCAAACACAATGACCCACGGGGTCTGTGGGCTCTCAGCATTGGAGGGATGCTTTGGTCTATGATAGTGCCACAGGGATTAATTTACACACTCAACACATTGCATGTAGACTGTCCCAGTGCTAAGGTCTTGGGAGACTGAAATGCTGATGTCTGGTTAATGAATTTTCCCCCAGCAAGTCAGTCGGACAGGCTCCAGCTGCCGCCCCCCCCCCCCCCCCCCGCCCAACAGTTGGTTTATTAGTGGGTCTGGGCTCCCTGGCCAGGGAGTGTTTTTGTGAAATTAAAGTGATGTTACTAAGTGGGTACACATAACCACCTCCCTCTCCTCCTTCTGCCTGACAGCCCCTACACTGAAGGAATAGTGCATGAGAGTGTGTTTGTGTTCCTCCAGAACTTAATTAAAGCTGCCAGC